>NC_141689.1:494093626-495293626 GCF_964263255.1 Lissotriton vulgaris
AACAGCCAAACGATCTTTGATATCAAAGGTTTTTTCTTCTACCACTGAAGTATGACTATCTAAGTCCTGAATTCTCATTCTAGTGCCGAACAATAGTTTGTATGGAGTGAAACCTTTTAGAGAATTTCTTGGCAGATTGTTAAGACTACGTTGGACACTTGTTAGATGTTTGACCCACCCATCACCCGAACCTAATACCCTCGCCGTTATAGATTGCTTTATGTCACGGTTTTTTCTTTCCACAACCGCATTTCCCTCAGGATGGAAGGGAGAAGAGTACCGTAATGCAATGCCCATGCTGTTCATGGCCTCTTTGTAAGCTCGAGAGCTAAACGCAGGACCCTGATCAGAATGTAGCATGCCAATTGCGTATGTGCCGATAAAGACTCGCAAGTCTTTTATAATAGTTCTGGCGTCAGCCGAGCGCTGGTGCCACATCTTTAGTGAGTCTTAATAATTATGGGACCGCATTTGTCCGGTCGGATGTCTGCGCATAGATAGCCTGATGCTTTCTAATAGTGGTGTCTGGGCTGGTGCTTGGTCCCGTTCACAACTGCGATCTCTTTTGCAATCTTCACAATTTATTGCAAAATTGTAAATTTCTACGCTCATTCCAGGCCACCATTATTCTGATTGTAATTCTATCAGAGATTTCAGGATCTCTTGGTGCCTCAGACCCAATCCCATGTGTGCTTCTTGTATCAAGAAGATTCTCCGGTTCGTGTTTAGAATTACTCTATCCCCCACTCCAGGGATTCAAGCAAACGGAACGGAGTTTGCATCAATTATGTATGTAATATTGAGTAGATAGTTGAGAGGTAATGCCGCATAGTCGCCTTTTAATGAGGCTTTTACTGCCAGCATGGTTTCTCCATCTATTTGTTTATCTGAACGCTTTTTAGTGGATACGGAAGCCGGTTGACCAGCCGCCGCTGTGGCTTTATCAGCCAATGAATTCCCTGCAACGTGAACGCCATCACTTCGATGACTTAGTGTATGTATCACGTGAGTCTTTTGTAGTTCTTTCTGTAAAAGAACTACTTGTTCCCAAAGTTTTTTATGCTTTATTGTGGCACCTGTGTCATCTTTGTAACCATTTTGAATCCAAGTCTGCAGGCTCTTATTGTAAGACTGGACGCAGTAATGACAATCGCACACAATTAGTGTGGGGAATTCGCGATCCGCATTTTCAAGCGCCATCTTTAGGGATATTATTTCAGCTCGCTGAGCTGTACAGTTTCTGAATGATTATGTTTTAGTGACCATTGCTCTGAATTTACCTAAGCGACAACGACCTTTAACAATCGCGCACGCGTTGTTGTAAATTTGTTTTTCCACAATAAAATGTAGTGCAAATCTGTCTGTGTAGATTACACAGGTGTATTGTTCTAGAGGCAGGATTTCGGTCGGCAGAGGATATTCGTATTCCAGATTTTCTAGTTTTTTCATATTCGGATCAAAATAGTGTTTCACGTCTTCTGCAGCAAGAGAATTTTCCCATTGTATCCATTTCGGATCTAATGCCACTGCCTGTAGATTGCGTGGGCTTCTCAATGGCTGATTCTGATGTATAAACAGTTATTCTCTTGCCTTGGGCTAGGGCTCTTTCTCTTGCTACAGCAGTTTGAACCGCTGGCAGAATTTTTTCTGTAGAACTAAATTTCATTTCAGCTTCTGTGTACAAATGTGATTTGTAAGCTATTGGTACCGTTTCTCCCTCATTAGAGGTCAGGTATGTGAATCCGCATCTTCCTGGGATGACTCTGATTACCAGATTGCGTTCCTTTGCGCGTGTTTGCAGTTTTGTTTTAGTTAACATGTCTGTCTGTAATGATCTCAAAATTTCTGTGTGTTTTTGAGTCCAATTATTTGGTTTGAAATCAGGTTTTATTAATTCGTAGAGAAGTTTAACCCTCTCTGCATGATTTAGAATGTATTTTCTTCCGAAATTCAGGAAACCTAGTATTGATTGTAAATTCTTCAGCGTTTTAGGTGCTTGGAGTACTGCACATTTCTCTAACAAATTGTCTGCAAGGCTTTTGCCTTCACTTGATAATTCATATCCTAAAAATAGGACAGTTAGATGGGCTATTCTTGACTTTTTAAAGTTGAATTTGTAACCTTCCGATGGGAACCCAAGTATTATGGTGTTCACTCTTTTCAAGTGAGTCTCCGGGTCATCGTCTGTAAGATAGATGTCATCGACATAGGATAATGCCTCATCATCATACATTTGTAGTAATTCTGTTACCCTTGCTGAGAATAATCCTCGGCTATTCTTGAATTCCTGTGGGAGTCGGCAAAATTGGTTTGCGACCCCATTATTGAGAAAGCGGTCAAATACCTGCTTTCAGGTGCAATGTTTTGACAGAAGAATCCATTAGCGATATCTAATGTTGTTTTATATTTTTTGCGCACGATGTTATTAGTGCTGCACTGTGAGAGTTTTGTCCTTCAAAAGTTTTACAGCAGGAGTTTAAATTTCTGTAGTCCAAAACTAGACAATATGAATCGTCTGGCTTGGAGACAGGAAACAAAGGATTGTTCATTTGTGAGGTGCATGTTTCAATCACCCTTTGATATTCAAGTTGATCTAAGATCTCCCTGACTTGCTTTTTAGCTTCTTGTTTCACTGGGTACTGTCTTTGTGCAGTAGGTTGATTTTTCAACTGGATTTTGTGGTGAGGAGAGTCCTCATCCCATCCTACATGATTTTTATATAAAGCAGGAGCTTGGGCCACTGCCCATTTTCTTGCAAATGTGTATTTTTTATGAATCTGGATATGATTTGAGAAGGCAGGCATACTCATTTCTTCGCCATGAGGGCACTCCCTGACAAACTCTGGTGGCCAGTCTTTTTCAGCTAACAGGATATCATAGCCTTTAGAAAGATTCTCCCAAAAGAGACCTTTTATTTTCCTAGTTTTATCTCCCTCTATACGTAATGTTATTTCATATAGTTTATGGGGCACGCTAACTCGCGTGTCTGCAGTTTCCACCTGAATGTATTCATTCGTGTCCACTGTCTCCAGAAGATTCATCAGGATCTTGCGAGCTATGGTCACTTCTGCTGCGCTGTCTAGCATTGTCTGGGCCCACTCTCCGTTTTTCAGTTGTGTCCTCACGATTCTCGGCATGTTTAATTTTAATACTTGCTACCTTCATTGCAGACATGTCAAGTACCCTAAACACTGTAAACAGTCACCCGCCCAAAGTAGGAGGAACAGCAATATGTAATCTTTTATATGCCGATGATTTGGCCCTGTTTAGCCTTACAAGGGTAGGGTTACAAAGGCTGCTTGACTCATTAAGGCAATACGCGACTAGCAACCAACTAGTAGTTAACATGAAAAAGACCCTGATAGTCCCGTTTGGTAAGAAACGTTACGGTGGTGGTGGTGGCAGGTCATTTAGCAAAACAAGCCTTTCCATCGGCCAATCATACAAATATTTAGGTGTTTGTTTGGATCACAGAGGCAACTATATAAAGCAGAGTAATGTGATCACAGCCAAAGCTACGGCACTTGTGGTATCACTGTCTAAGTTGTCGAAGAAACTCTCTGGTCTAACCCTCTCTCCCCTAGTGGAAGTTTTAAGAGCAAAGATCGGCCCCACTCTATCATACGGCATAGAGATCTTTAAAGGTAAAATGAACACTGTTTTAAATAAACATACAACTAAAATATACAAAAAGGTACTCCACCTGCCAAGTCCTGCATCCCCTGCACAGATCAGATTAGAGTTGGGGTTGACTAATTACGAAGCCTCTAACGTTGGCACATACCTTAAGCTTTGCCACAAATTAAGACAGGCTGAACCAGGCACACTAGAATCCCTAGTCTGGAAAGAAATCAAAGACAGCAACCCAAGAGGATCATTTGGCTGTCTCTTTCAGGACTACATCCACCAAATGTCAGCTGCTGACCTCTGGGCCCTTAATCCTAGTCAGTCAGCCTTTAAAAAGGCAATTAAAAAATGTGTGAGATCGACATCTCTCGCCACTGACACAGCTCTCCTTACGAAACGCAGCCATTCTTGGGAAGTAGTCAACTCTTACAAACAGCTATCCCCCGCTATGTATTTTTCCACCACTTTTTCACTCTATTTAAAGCGCAGTTTTATAGCCTTAAGACTGGGGGACTGGCGCTTCCTTCAAAATCTATCCATTTGGCGCCGCACGGAGGAGGTCACATCCTGCAGAGGGTGTGGGTTAGCAAAAGAAACAATCATGCATGTGGTTTGCATTTGCCCCACCTTCAACTTTTAACGCAGGTGCATGCTTAGGTCAGAATGGAATAGGCTGGGAGTTCGGACCTGTAGGCATGCTATCATTGCCGCCCTGTTCACGGATAATACTGTTTTAAACCTAAAATTTGCTAAATTTATCCAGCAAGCGTATCGTAATTTTAACACAAAGAAAACTGTCTTGGCTTTGCCATCCATTACTTAGATCAAATGACATATGATAAGTCTTTTTTGACGATTATGAGGGTCGCAACCCAAACTGAAATTCTGTGGCGGTTATGCTTATGGTTTGACTTTATCATTTGAATATAATGGGAGCCGTATGAGAGACGCTAGGTCATGTTATACAAAACAGTTTACATTTTTATCTTTTTTATGTCCTTTTGTGTGCCTGCATGGGTTCTTTGATTTTAATTAATTTTTATACAAAATTGTACATAATGTGACTTGGGGAAAAACTTTTAAAGATATTGTTTTATATCTAAATAAAGACATCTTTACAGATACTTGCTACCTTCTTTCTGAGAAATTGTGATTTTTTACTTTAATGAGCAGGTTCTTTGTCTTTGGACTTGACGTGCTCTTCCTTGTGTTCTGACCGTCCTCTTCTTTCCGATTTCTGTGAGGAAGTCTGAAAAGATCGAGAGGGACGTGTATCAATATCTTTATCTGTCAGGTTTTCTTAATTTATCCCTATCTCTAAGGTTATATCTTTTTTCAGAGGGCTCCTTTGGGGAGACTTGTCCCCTCCTCCTGGAGATTTATTTCTCCATTGGGGAGACCTTCCTCTGGACTGAAATTGTTTTTCTCTGGGAGTAGTTTGTTTATTACCCTCCCATTTCTTCTTTTGAGAATTGAGATTGTTTTTAATAAACGTTTTTTCAGGATTTTCAATTAGTTGGGGTTTTAATGGTTTACCACCCAAACTATCTCTGCCTAATGCTTCATAGCATTTTTCTATTATTTTAGCAAGCTCAAAAGGTTGGTCCGTTATATCTGTTTCCTTCAATTTTTGGCGGATTCCCACACATGCTGCTTCTCCTTTTATGTTGGCTAATAATATAGCCGAGACCTGCTTGAAGTCTTTCAGTAACTTCATACCCAGAGTTAAAGCAGGTTCTGGACCGTATTCATTTTGAATCTGTCTTAGTACATCTGGTATAACTGCCATTGACGGAACACCATGTGTTTTTGTGTAGATGGAAGCAAAGACCGTGCCCCAAGTGTCACAGTCCTCCACATGTGGTGCGATCCCCATTGGGAGACAGATAGTCAGAATTCTGTGTTTTTCGTGAGGGGTAGTATCAGGAAATACTGCCTCTATCTGAGTGATTTTTTGAGCTAACCAGAAAGGAATTTGTTCCCTTTTTGCAGGTGTTTTTCCAAAACATGATTGAATATTCTGTGGTGTGATTTTATTTGTATTCCCCTGATGAGGGGTGTTTTGAGGATTTTTAATTGCAGGTTGGACTGTTGAAGTCCGCATGACATATTGGACCAATTGTCTATGCATTTTAATTAATTGTTTCAGCTGAACCAAAAGTTCTCCGTCTGACATTTCTTCAATGTCTGGGTGTGGTGTGTAGCTGGCTAGAACCGGCCGCGTGGCTCCTGGTCTACCTAGTGGACCAAGCCTGGTAATGTGATTTTGATGTTTTAGGGCGCCATTAAATAAGAGCAGGTGCTCTTGGTATGTTAGTGGAATTTCAATTTCCTCGAAAGGAGAGTATTCCGCTGCGCTGGAGTTTCCGCTACTTTATAGTAGTGGAACTCACGTGTCACAGTATGTGCTGCTGGAAAAGTTATCCAGTTATAGAATGCCTCTGTCTGCCGATACTCATATGCCCCTACCACGAATACAACTGTACCACCTCTTGGTGATACCCCATTTTCTATAAGTTTTATAGTTATGGTTTTTCTTATATTGGCCGGGATGAGTATTGCATCCGGGTCGTTATCTTCATTAAACCCTGTAAGGTCTACACCCGGTTGATTCGCATTTACTGCGGCTTCATCGGTGTCTGTATTGTTACCGTGATTTGACATTGTTTAATTAAAGTTTCTTGCAGAGCAAGTTTTGAGGAAAGAAAGATTAGGTGCACAATATTTTGGAACACTGTATCCTTCAACGTTGACTATACCGTAAACTAATACATAGGATTCTCATCCTACTAAGTTTCGGCGGATATTAACCTTTCACCCGCTCCAGACGTCTATTGGAGTTTTTACGGGAGAAAGGGGTCTGTGTGAAAAGCACGACTGAGTTACTCTAATATCTTGCGTTAGATTATCGCCTTACCAAACGTTGGGTGCCATGTAGTGTAGTTTCTATATTCCCAATAGGCTCTGCGCATTGGAATAACATAAACAGCAGTGTAGACGTAGGACTGAGGTCACCTAGGTCTCTACTGACAATGTTAGACTTAATTAGTTTTTGCCAGCTAGCTCAGAGGTCACTAGAAACTTTCTCGAATGAATAGGGAGGGTTTAACATCCCTGATTTAGACAAGAAGGGATTAGCTTCTGACAACCATATAACATGACAACTTTGCTCCCCCAGAATAAGGAGTGTATCTCCAGAGTCGTGTGAAAACAATAGACGGCTATTTCACTCAGTCAATCGTGCATGCTTAATTTCACCAGAGTGCAGAGAAATAGAAAGACTGGCGTTTTCAATAAAAGGTGTTATTTTATTGAGCAGTCTTCTTTCTCATGCAAGAGAAATGAATTGCCACAATTGCAATACTTATTATGAAGTAAAGTGCGTACAGTAAAAGGAGTATTATAAAATAATACTGTAAAAGGATTGATATGGTTTCTTAACCATAAGATACTTTAAAATGGATAAAATATTTATATACATAAAAACATTGACTAACGAACTCAACTGGTGCTTCTAAGATACGCCTACCCCAGTGTACCTGACCTAAGCCTAATACGTGGGAAGGAGTAAGTAAGTTGCAGCTTTAAGTTAAGTTAAGTTTTTTGCCAAGAATCTGAATCAAGAATTCTCTCTAAGGTTTGAATCAGCTCCGTACCTTGGTTATAGAATGAAGGAGGTCTTGTATCTCGTGTCTCAGGACTCGATCTCCCAGTGACCCGCAAGGGTGACTGGAAAACACCGGAGCTGGATTTCTCGGCGTGAGAAAAGGCAGTTCTCCAGTGTGTCAAAGGGGAGGGGCGGCTTCCTTCGGCTCTCGTATCGGCTGGGCTTCGGATAAGTAGATAGCCGCTCTGCTCCACACCACCGTGTGTTGCTTAAGGCAAGTGTTGGTATATTTATACCTGGAAGGTGCCATGTTTGACGTAAGGTTGGACATAAGACGTCAATAAAAGATGTCACTAAGAACTGACTGTTCCTTTAGTGCTCGCAGGAGTTCAATGACAAATCAAAACAAAGACATGGGGAATTCTCAGGTTGCTGAAGGTTTGGTGTGTCGAAAGAACTCGTTGTGCTCTCTAGGAATCTAAGGAAGTAGCCTTGCCGTATTTGGGCTGCGTGGGCTATTACTGAATAGGGGCAAGATTTGTATGTCTTCATTAGGACATGGTTTATCATAACCGCATGAAGGCATGAATCAGGAATATTTAATTAGGGTCCTAGATACATTCACAACAAGTCATAATCTTCTGTTGATTAAGTCCCTGTCCTTAGTACACACCAACTGTTGCTACTGCTGATTGGGTGGCTTAGAGAAGTCCTCGGGTCAGCCTTGCCTACCAGATGAACAGTTGGTGCCTGGCTGATCAGAAGGCCGCCCGGCACAGCTAACTGTGACTTGTCTCACCCTGGGTTCTGTAAACCCCACATTGAGGGGGCTTAATAGTCGAGGAAAAACAACTTACCGGGCAGGCCCAAGGAGATAGGGTGTTGTTTAGGGGCTTAGTCCTTCTTAGCTCCCCAGGCTCGGGCACCAGGAAGGTGGAAGGCACCCACCTGGGGCATCTTTAGCCAGTGGACTGGGTGACAGTCCATACCAGGGAAGATTGGCTGCAGATTGGGAAGGACTTGTGTGGAGCAAAAACGGGACCCGCGAATACCCAGCCACTTGTCAGATCCCAGGGGATGGTGAGGTCGGGCACGGGAGGAGTCCTCATGGTCAACATTTTCAGTAATCCCTAATGAGAGGAAGGTAAAGCCACAGCTTTTGCTTGAGAGGCCCAGTTCCAGCAGCCAGGGCTCAAGGCACCAGCCAGTGTCACCTTTCCTTCCCTAACCTAGGCAAGGTGGTGTTGAGCTGAGGAGGAGTCTGGGGCCAACACATTGCCGTTGATAATCAGTCTATGCCTTCCGTGGCAACAAGAATGATTCACATACTACTTGGCACATCTCATTCATAATCAACAGGTTTCCCAGTGTTGCTTGCATCTCCTCCAGTAGAGACTTGGGTGGTATTTGCCGAGTGCCTCTAAGCTCTCTTCTGTGACCCTCAACACAGATTTTCTAGCTTTTCCATTTTGGACTTCATCGGATCGAAACCCTATATCGCCTTCTGTTTAAAGGACACCCGGTTCAGTATCTTGACCCTTAAGCCTCAAACTGTTTCTCCAATGACTAGAGTCTTGTAGCATAGTTCTCCTGATTCCTCTCAGTACTAGCCACTTTATTTGTCAACCCTCAAAACTTGTCGATGATGGCTCTTATGTCTTTTCAGTGTCTTCTCAGGCAAGTTGCTTCTCAATTGTCTGATGGATGTCAATAGGGCTTGCTCTACAGTTGCAAGTTCCCCTTCATCCATGATGCCATTATCATGTGCTCCCTTTATTTTTACCCTATACTCTATGGCGAAAAGTCTGTTTGTGTCTCAGCTTGTCCGCTATGTCACTAAGGAGGTGCTCAATCTCAGTTAATAAATTTGAAAGTAGTACACAAACTGCTAGCACACTCCACCCTCTTCATTCAGAAGTTCCTCAGCCTGTCCTTTACTGATGGGAAATCTGGCAGGGACCCAGGCCTCCGTGCATCGCACAGGGTTCCTTGACTTTAGTCAATAAATGATCCTCTGGGCTCAAAGATTAGTCTCCTCTGGTAAGAACCATCCCCCGTTAGCCATCACTGACATCTTCCCCTTTCACCGTTGCCCTGGTTGAGCCACGGTCCCAGCTTTTAAGAATCCTACCTCTACCAGACTCCACTCATTTCTTGGATCTCTCTGTCCCAGCTGCCACATAACAGGGTTGCCTCTAGCCAGCATATAGGACACCGGACTGCATGCTGCACACACATATGCCACTAGACTGAATCGAGCTGTGTGCAGGACCTCTGAGATTGTTCCAACCGTGATCATAGCCGAGTCAACCTTTTCAAGGCTATGCTTCTACACAACATATTTGTTAGGCCTCTACAGGACGTTGTCAGTCAAACTGGGAGAGGGGCTAGGTCCTGCTCACGGAGATCCTATGATGTGCTGACTTGGCCTCTGCTTGGCCTTGCCCTCCCCTCTATGCTTTTACAGTTTTTGTTCTAAATTGCATTGGTTTTACTCTCCCTGTAACATGTTTCAAAAAAAGAAATATGACATGTAAAACCTCTGGATAAGAATTGTCTTTGAAGAAAAGAGAGGCCGATAGCAGCAACCCCCTTCCTGGATGAAAGGAAAAACAAGCATTTGCACAGCTAGGATGTCTGGCTTTCTAGTGCTAATGCATGCATACAACATTTGGAAAGGCTTCTCTTTGCATGCTACCACATTACACTCGCCCTAATTGCCTTCCCTCTAAAAAAAGGTAGGCTCCATGTACCAGAATCTACTGGGGAGAGGAGGAGACTATGAAAAAACCCTGTCACAAAATGACTGGCATCTCACCTCCCCAAATATTTGGAAAAAGGGGACCCCTATATAGTACTGTTGCACTTGCTATACATAGGGAAAAAGTAGGGTTAGGAAAGGTCTATAGCCAAGTGACAAAATGGATGAAACAAATGATTTTCCTATTCTCTAAAGTGGAACCGAAGGTATTATATACCACATATATATATGATGTATAAAGTCCAACTGTATACAAAGCCAATAAGCATTAGATATTTCTGATATAACTTTATTATTCTTTTTATATATAAATATAGACTTTTATGTACTTTTTTTCTTTGTTGTCTTGTTTTGTTGGGTTATTATTTTTTGTTATATAATATTCAGTTAAAATTACATAAGAAAAGATACAAAATCAATAGACATGAAACTCGTGTAGAATGTTGAAGGCAAAGCGGTAGACACCACTACGCGCGTTTCGGCTCTTGAGCCTTCTTCAGGTGACCGTCTATTGTTCTATAAGTAGTAGAAAAACATACATAAATAAGTTTACAAAGACAAACATACTATATACAGTGGACTAGAAACAAATATACAAATTATTTACATTTTTAGCATTGCATTTTAGGGCAGCAAAGTTAGATCTTTGTATCAATGAGTGTCAGTTTTACATACATATGTATTTCATCACATTTTTATAAATTGCAGGAACATGAAAAATAGAAAGAAAAAGATTATGCATAACAGGTATTAACACTCTCTTTCATATTGGTCATATTTATAACCAACATATAACTTTCTATCCTTGATATGTTTATTAACATCAAAAGACATATTTTTTGGTTTTGAATTCTTAATTGACTTTAATACAACATGGCCATTTTGACATTTTCTGAACCTTTTTTATATATTGAGAGCAGAGAAAACATTCTTTGATTGTTGCAGGACTTTGAAAAACAAACCACTTACTTCATGTGGAGTATCCTGATGTTAAAAAATGGTATGGACTTTTAACGTACTTATAGAAGGACAGTAAGAATATATAACTTTGGTAATAAAATAACATACCAGCTGTTTTGAGTATGATGTAATTAAGTTAAATATCTCCAAATTGATACAGTATAGGAGCAGATGATGTAACTGAATCGGATGATAACAATTTAATTGAGTGATTCCCAAATTGATACTTCAAGTAAGAAATAATACATAGACTTACTGGGACATACTTACATAATTTCAAAGAGTAAGTAACTCAAGTTTGAATGTGGCGGGTTTGATAAGTCAGTCGGAAAAATGGCTTCTTGAAATCTATGAATATAAATATAACACGGTTTTTGGTAATAGTTCAGGTAGTCTTTCTTAGCACTGAGCTAACAGAATTGAAGTTCTGTATAGATAAACTTAATCTGTACAGATAGTGAAATTTGTAGTGTGCGAATATATTTTTCAAAAAATTGATAGATGTAAATTTTATAGAGATTATAGTAGTTACAACTGTATAGGGAGAAAGTTATGGTCTTTCTAGAACTAGACAAATCTTACCAATAATAGTTATCTTAAAAGAATAAAGACAAAGACAAATAGAGAATGTGATCTAGTTACCTCAAAATTGACGAAATATAATCCTATAGGGTTTCTTGTGATATTTTGGTCCCAGAAAGGTAATTGAAGTGATTCTAATTTAGATTGAAGTTTATAATGGTATCTGTTAAAGCAAAAATAGTGAAGATAAGCAATCAAAAAGCTAGTATATGTCCAATTTTTGGACTAATTAAATCTCAGATGGATACATTTCAGTATGTAGTTACCTCTACTCTTATGTTTCACTTCAAGCAGAGGACAAAATGGCGGTGGAAATGTTACTGGAAATGGTTAACTATCTAGAAGAAGAAAAGAGGGGGCCAATGAGTATATAGCTTAGAGTATATTGCACCTAATGGAAAAATTCCTGATGGCACTATGTATTTACCTCCATCTGTCGAATTTGTAACCGGTAATGGAAAATGATAACGGATGGTAAATCCAAAAAAATGGTTGATGATCTGGGAATAGATTATAAATAAGGATGTATCATTCATATATTTAATGGAGCATGAAAGACTTTAATTCGACATGAGTGTTAGTTAAAAATTACCTAAGAGTAAGCTGAAAATAATTTCCCAGGAGCCAGAGTCTGTAAAGGTCAGACTATGACCATATTCTTATCTGTAAATGAGATATAAATGACAGATATAGTGTATCATCAATATGTTAGAGTAACGCACTAAAGAGATGAACAGTTCTACACGTTACGACTGAAAACGAATATACCAAACGTTTATAGAATAACGCACTAGAGGGATGAACAAATCTACACATTGCGGCCGAAAGCGTCTATACCCAACGTGTGACTTCATTAAAGTAGGCGGTATGTTCACAGGGTTGATGTGGCATGACTCCTCTTGGTGCAAAGATATTTTCTAATGATGCACTCGGAAATTGAGCAAATTATCGCATTGCAGGTTTTTGATGTATGTTACCATAGGCGAGTATGTTATGTTTATAACGTGCATAATAGAGCCGTACACGATAAAATAAAACACAAAAATTGTGTCACATATTGTGAAATGTAGTAATGTTACAATGTCTACAAATTATTTGGGGCAAATGTCTGTAAATTATTTAAAACACATATACTTATATGTATTCAAACGCACTAGAGGGATTTCCCAGTAAGTCTGTGTCTTATTTCCTACTTGAAGTATCAATTTGGGAATCACTCAATTAAATTGTTATCATCCGATTCAGTTACATCATCTGCTCCTATACTGTATCAATTTGGAGATATTTAACTTAATTACATCATACTCAAAACAGCTGTTATGTTATTTTATTACCAAAGTTATATATTCTTACTGTCCTTCTATAAGTACATTAAAAGTCCATACCATTTTTTAACATCAGGATACTCCACATGAAGTAAGTGGTTTGTTTTTCAAAGTCCTGCAACAATCAAAGAATGTTTTCTCTGCTCTCAACATACAAAAAAGGTTCAGAAAATGTCAAAATGGCCATGTTGTATTAAAGTCAATTAAGAATTCAAAACCAAAAAATATGTCTTTTGATGTTAATAAACATATCAAGGATAGAAAGTTATAGGTTGGTTATAAATATGACCAATATGAAAGAGAGTGTTAATACCTGCTATGCATAATCTTTTTCTTTCTATTTTTCATGTTCCTGCAATTTATAAAAATGTGATGAAATACATATGTATGTAAAACTGACACTCATTGATACAAAGATCTAACTTTGCTGCCCTAAAATGCAATGCTAAAAATGTAAATAATTTGTATATTTGTTTCTAATCCACTGTATATAGTATGTTTGTCTTTGTAAACTTATTTATGTATGTTTTTCTACTACTTATAGAACAATAGACGGTCACCTGAAGCAGGCTCAAGAGCCGAAACGCGCGTAGTGGTGTCTACCACTTTGCCTTCAACATTCTACACGAGTTTCATGTCTATTGATTTTGTATCTTTTCTTATGTAATTTTAACTGAATATTATATAACAAAAAATAATAACCCAAAAAAACAAAACAAGACAACAAAGGAAAAAAGTACATAAAAGTCTATATTTATATATAAAAAGAATAATAAAGTTATATCAGAAATATCTAATGCTTATTGGCTTTGTATACAGTTGGACTTTATACATCATATATATATGTGGTATATAATACCTTCGGTTCCACTTTAGAGAATAGGAAAATAATTTGTTTCATCCATTTTGTCACTTGGCTATAGACCTTTCCTAACCCTATCTCACCTCCCCAAACCATTGAAAACCAGTGTTAACTTTATAAAGCTGGCAAATGTCTCCTAAAGAGCACTGGAGAGCAGTGGACTCTAAAGGCCATCAAGAAGAATGTGCCCATGATTGAGAAGGGTGGAGGTATTAACATTCCGTCCTGGATGGGGAATGTAAGAGCGCACTCTGCTCTCTTCCCTTCATCCTCTGCCTCTAGACAGAGGAAGACACTTACCGCCTGGAGAGACAAATCTAGAAGGCAGCCCCTGCCAGGATGGTGGTCGGGCTAATGAGCGTAGAGGACAAGAATAAACCTTAACTTGGGGTGGGGCAGACTCAGCAGGGTGAGGGTGGAAACCATTGAGGGCCTTGAGCTGAATGCCATGAGGGTAAGGGTCAGGAAGCGGTCGATTTGACAGGAAATAATATAGGGACTGCATTGTATGGAACGCAACGGGGACAAACATGGACGTTCCTCTAGCGGGAGGGTGAACGGGAAGCTGTAGCTGGAGAATGTTACTGATTTTGTCTTCTGTAAATAAGAGATTTGTCATTGGTTTCAGAACCTGAGTCATATCAACTTCACAGAGTTAATTAGAAACATTTGCCTTATATTCTATATTTTACATGTGGGTCTAATAACTTATGTCTTAGCTGCACTGTGCTGGCTCACTACTACGATCTAGGAACCTGATGGTACCTCTGTATTTTCCACTGTTAGGGTTCACAAGCACCTCGCTCTTTAAACTCTTTTTTTAAAAGAGCAATTTTATCTTGCCCTGTCAACAGGTAACCTTCAGTTTTTGTCTTTTTCTCTGATCGTTTTTATGCCTCATCTACTCACTTTGGCTTCGCTGCCTTACTAACCTGATACAGCCTCTATATATTTTTTTTCAGTACGGTGTTCCATATTTTGTGGTTGTTAGCAGTGTTTTCCTCCTTGCCCAAATGGCCTGGCCACACATTCGAAAAGTTACTCCTCTGTGTGTTTTTCCCGCAGTGATGCTGTTTAATTTAGCGACTTGTTGAGGTAAAGAGACGACTCTGAATATACAACCCCTAAAAATATTGTAAACAGCAGACACTGTGGGGCTGATTCACAATATCAGTTAAGAGTCTTTGAATTAGTGCTGCAGTAGTACTCTTATACGTATTCTTACCTAACATTGTGATAAAGCCCAAAATGTCGAACTCCCTAAAACTAAAAGGGAAAAGAGTGTGAACTCCTTTCTATTTGTACTAATTGTACATGAAGGTGACCTTTATATCCCCATTTTGCTTCCATTTTCGATGTTTTGTAAATATCAAAAGCCTTTAAGCATATGCTGTCCTGATGTCAATCGCGTATGTGCTGCTGTGTGACACAACGATACTTATCATCTGTGGCCATTGTTGGTCCAGGAGTGTTCTCTTTTCATAATTTCATAAAAATCAAATACTTGATAGATACTATTCAGAAGGTGGGTGGAAGGGTAATTATAAACCGTACAGAAGTATGGCTTGTGGATAAGAGTATTTTGTCCCATTTCCAGGCCGGGTTTAGAAGCAATATAGGTGCAATAGACCAGGTATTTAGATTCTGTGCAGTCTGTTGGAAGTCAGTGTTAATTACTAAGGGAAGTCTATACCTGGCTTTCATAGACTTGAAGACAGCATTTGATGTGATTCCACGGAATAAGCTCTGGTCGGTCCTATCCGATATGGGTTTTCCTAGTTACCTCCTACAATTTATTATCAAACTCCATGAGGGGAATTATGCCAGGATTCGATGGGGATCCCAGGGTCAACTGACAGAGAAGATCCCGGTGAATAGGGGAGTGAGGCAAGGATGTGTGATGGCCCCAACCTTGTTCTCCCTCTTTATTAATGGGGTCGTTGCCCATTTGAGGGAGGATCCGGCTGATGCCCCCGTCCTTGCTGGAGAGAAAACACCCACTCTCCTCTTTGCCGACGATACCTTGCTCATGTCAAAATCCCCCATGGGTTTGCAAAAACTACTCAATCGTTTTTGCAGTTTTTGTATAGATAGGGGGTTGTCAATAAACACTTCAAAAACAAAGCTGATGGTGTTATCTAATAAAAAGAAACTTAGGAAGGTAAACCTCAGGCTGAATGACACCCCGTTGGAGGTGGTAGAGGAATTTGATTACCTCGGGGTGAGACTTTGTAATAACTTGAGCTGGTCAGCCCATATCGCCAAAATGGTTTTAAATCTCAAAAGGGTTGCAGGAGTAATTCTTAAGAACCAGCGTCGATCTTTCAGTCGTCCCATAGCCCCCACCCTGGCAATTTATGAAGGGAAAGCTTTGGCAGCGGCAGTTTATGGCTCAGAACTTTGGGGGGCGGAAAATACAAAAGTTTTAGCGGTGGCCGAGAATAAGTTTATTAGAGATATGGTCTCGCTACCCTTATCGTCCCCTTTGAAACCTCTTTTTTTGGACATGGGTAAAAAATCGGTTGTGGATCTAGTGCAAATTCGCCCCTTGTTATTCTGGGTTCGTCTTAGAAGGACCCCAGAACTTTATAATTATGCTCAGGTTCTGGATGAGCTTATTAGTTTAAATGTAGCAAATAAAATTAAATGGCTGAACAATTTAAAGAGACTTGTAAAATCAATAGGTCTGGAGGAGAGTTGGATCTCGCAACTGCCACCCCCAAAAGCAATTGTCAAAAAACTCTATTGGGATTGGGTTGTTGCCAAAGAACACAGGAATCCAAACTGGGGTCATTTAACTAGTACCTTCCTTGATCACAAGCCCCTTAGGAAGTTAGAGCCCTTTTTGGATTTTATCCAGGTCCCTCGTGATAGAACATTGTTTCTGAAACTCCGATATGGTATTCTACCCCTTAACTCATTCAAGGCATGTTGGAAGGGACATAGAGGAACAGAGGACAAATGCCCAGGTTGTTCCTGCCCAAAAGAATCCTTGGGCCACTTCCTATTTGCATGTGTAGCATATAAAAAACCTAGAGGAAGGTGGTTGAAACCTGTCTGTAGGAACCTAGGGGTGAAGGACCATAGATTAGCTATGCGTATTTTTTTAACGGATGTCTCTTCAATGCATATGGTCTGTGGGGTGGCTAAATATGTGGCGAATGCTTGGCTCATTAGGTCAAAACTCGTACCTACTGTCTGAATTGTTTTATGATTTGTTTTATGTACAGTCTATTATGGATTTATTATGGATATTGTATATGTACTTTTATGAAATTTTGTTTCGAATAAAGTATTTCAATGGCAAATACTTGTATTTTTGTGGCTTGCGTTATTCCTGTTTTAGCTTTCCTAAGCCTCATTCTTGACCTGCCTTCGACATAATCTAAACACATTATCCTCCTCCAGTGGATCTTCATTATTAGTCATAAGCATGTGTCTTGGAGCATTTTTTTGCAAGATACAGTTACACTTTCCCTTTAGTAAAGCCAATTTTAATTTATAAAAAATATGTTTTTAACAACCCACAGAAAGTCTATATTTTCCAATGTTGTGCCCCTTTTCTTTAAAAAAGAAGCCAATTTTAAATGCAAAATCTAGTCGCTAAAAATCCCATATGATAACAATACTCTTTCAGAAACCATTTTAAAAAGGAAGGGTTAGAAGAAAATTGGCAAAGTAGCCTAATAGGCTGAAGTTAAAGAGGCTGTGAAAACTGTTACTGCTCCTTTAAAGGCACCAGTATCCCATCATCTCAGTGTGTAGTAGTTGACCCACTTCGTTTTTCTGGCTTCTGCTTACAGAATACTGAAGCACTGAGCTTTCAGTTTTTTTATACTTGGAAACATTTCCACACCTTTAAGAAACAGCTTTGCTTGGTTTCTTTCCGGACACGGATCACATTATTTTTTTCTCTGATATAACGACAAGTGGGTTTTAAACAAGGCAGTCCCACACAGAATCTTTGCAGGATGGGTGTAGCCAACTTGTACAACTTCCCTGAACAGAAAATGCCAAATCTTTGTGTCCAGAAGGTGTGAACCAGCCTCTTTAAGCAACACCCTTTTGATAAACTACATGTCAGAGATGTTTATATACGTTTTTTTCCACCAATACCACGGATCCCTGTGGTCATATTGAAGCGTTGTGCCTCCCAGGCAACAATAATCCTGATTGCTTCTGAATGGACTACGGTTGTCTACAGATGTTAGTAAAACCAAACAGTCTGCTGTGTAAACTAACTTCCTTTTTTTTCTTTTCCTTTTTTGTCCTCATACTGCCAAAACTCTATATAGGATACCTCCAATCACTCCATGCCTACCTTTACCGGCCCTTGGAAGAGGCAAGTGGAGACAGAGAGAGCTTTCCCTCCAAGATGACACCGTTACCTTCTCCCACTCCTGTTCACTTGTCCGGCGGCCCCCTTTGATGTTACTTAGGAGGCCAGGTCCGACGGTGCATTGGCTTAATCATTGGACACGGATTCCTTTTCCCTCCAAATGAACAAAGCTGCCCAGGTCTTTATTTTACTTTTTTGATCGCAGGCCATTTCTGATTCGCGCACATAAATAATATTCTTCAAACATTCAGCGAAAGTTGGGGGGTATTCTGATTTCCAAACCCTACAAATTTCTCTGCTTGCAAGAATAATCACGTAAAATATGAAGTTAAACACAGGTGCATTCGTATGATAGTCATTTGGTAACCAAAGAAAATCAGACTAGTACTTGCTTCCATTGGTCTTTTCAATACAGCTTCCAAGAAACAAACTTCCTGATCAAGGTACAAGGTCAACGATTCCATCGGAACTAAACATCAATGAATTTGGCAGCATGGTTTCTGAGATCCGAAAATATTGCCATCTGAACTTGCCTTAACGTGTTTGGAGATCTTAAGGAAGTTGAAAAGACCATGTACAAGCACCCCTTATTTCCTCTAATGGAAAAGATTGTTTCTGTGTCAACATATGTTCCTGATTCTATAACTTGCTAAGAAGAAGTGATTATATTTATATGTTGAGTTATAAAACACTTGGCTACCCCAATGGGGTTTCAAGGAGCTGCTGTAAAGTAGTTGAAAATCAATCACCTTAAAATAATCAAGTATTTAGCAATCTACGAAACTCCAGATAAGAAGTGCAGGCATGGAGTTTTAAAAGAAATATTTTCATTGAAAAAAGCAAAAGATCTGTCACCTTGCCTAGATAATTTAAAATGAGGAATTTTACCCAGATGCTGGCTCTTAGAGTGAACTGTGCACTTTGGAGAGTAAAAATGCACCAGCTTGCTGGGATAAATGAGACCACATCCACTTAAGGCCTAGTGACATAGCACAAGGTTTTAAATTGAACAAGCTTTTCAGTTACTAGCTAACGAAGAACGCGTAGCTGTCAAGAAACCAATGAAGATCTTGCTACATGACAAAGCAGACCAGCTGCTGCATTTTGCACAGTCTGCAGCCTCTTTAACAAATTTTTTAAACACTTAGGTTTCGCACTTGTCCGTAGTCTAGCCTAGAAGTGATCAAAGAATGTACAACAGTTCTTTGTGCAGTGAGAGGAAGAAGCCAAAGAATTTTTCTGAGACATTTAAGTATCCCGAAACAACCGGCAGTAATCTTATTTATTTAATGATCCATGGAGAGCCCGGAATAGAACCAAACAACCAAGTTCTTATCTACCTTATTTGGAGTGGGCAGCGGCCCATGGTTATCTGGCCACCATTAAGAGCCCCAAAGGTTTGATTGATTGTCCACCACTATCACCTCCTTCTTGTCGCCATTCAGTGTGAGGTAAGTTTTCCTAATTCACCCGACCACTTCATCAAGGCAAAGGCCAGGCATCATCTTGCCCACTTAGTGACTCCATAATCTGAGTGTTATCAGCATACATGAATAGGGACTGTCCATGGGCCTCTACTAGGTGGGCCAAAGACGGAACATAGATATTGAACAATGTAGGGCTCAGGGAGATACCCTTAGACACACCACATCTCATGGAAGATGTAACACTGAAGACCTATTGGCTTAAAAAACACCTCAAACGAATGAGCTTGTAGAAAGAAGTCAACCAGGACAGGGCTGAATCCTGAATGCCAAATTCAGCTCATCTCTGACACAAAACTGAATAGGAGACTGTGTCGAAAGCAGCACAGATGTCAAATAAAATGAGTGTGGGCTGTGCCTCTGATTCCACCCAATTTATTACATTTGGCTCAAGCCATGCTATAAGGCCCTATTTAGGTATCCTTTTCCAATATTCCTATAATTAAAGAGTTTCTTGAAGGCCTGAAAAACGTTATTCTCCTACAAAGATTCCTTCACCTCCATGGGATCTTAATTTAGTGTTATCAAAGTTGTTATAAAAGCGAAGGGGCTCTAATTTTGAACCGATTAACAGCACTTCTGTGCAGCCTCTGTCCTGGAAGACAGCTTTTTTGGTGCAATCACTACAGCATGTAGGGTGAGATTTAGAGAGCATTATATGCATTCCACTCTTTAAAGGGTAGTCCTGGGTAGTCATGAGGATCCATCCTTCATTGGTTTCAAAAGTAACCTCTGTTTTTCATGTCCACCAGATTATAGGGTTGATTTAGAGTCTGGCAGACAGGTACTCTGCCACAAAAATAATCGAATTTCCCTCTGCCTTATTGTCCTTATTATTATGATATAATGTACTTGTAATACGTTGGTTGGGTAATCCGTCATATTTGTGACAGACCACCTGTGCGACAAACTCTAAATCGGCCCTATAACTACCAGTTTTCTTTAGCAGTCCTAGTAACCCCATCTGAGAGTTCTTCACATTTGCTTGATGCCGGACAGTTTTAATGCACTTACTTGGACAAAAACATAGATTATAGAAATCCAATCAATTATCTGTTAACAATGGACCGATGTGCACTGGGCTGGCTGTTTCAGCGCTATTTTATTTCCGTGTGGGAAAACACAGCTGGTTCAACTAGCGGTAAAGCACAGGGTTGCTGTGAAATATGTATTTAACTGATATGGATGGCGGGCACCTGCAAGTCAATCCACACTTTGTTAACGGTGATGCTATGGCCAATCGAGCTGTGTCAAAGACCTTTTCAGATGATGATACAGTATGCTTTATGACTTCTGAAAATGTTTTTAATGCGCTGTATGGACAAGAGCTGTTAAGGAGAAGGTTGTTTAAGCTTGCTACTCGATTTTGAAGTTTAGGACTATCAATGAAGATCCTACGATACAGAAGACATTGTAACCTGTTCTTAGTCAGGGTTTTTGGTCATAGTCATGAGTTCCCTGCCCTTTTCCCTGCTTTTTGTTTTAGTCCGTTTTTCAGAGGGTACTATTCTCTTCTTCATGTATTAGTCAAATTGAACCTCCTCTTTAAGGAAGCTGCCACTACAGGCATGAATGTGCATGGAAGCCCTAAGATTTCTTATAGATAAAGTGTGTTTATTTAACTCTTCTCATGTAAGCAAGCATGTCAGACTGCTCTTGTCCGCTATATTTAGTCATTGTAGGCAGCATTCTAGTCATTGTAGGCAGCGTTCCCTCTTCCTAGGTGCTGTAATGTTAAAAAGGTCATCGCTGGTTTAATGACCTATTATGCAGTTAGATTGTTTGGACTCTTTTTTTTTTTTACCTGAATAGGCTTTATGGAGTTGATCTACTGCTTTTCGTTATGATTACTTACTCACCCTCTCACATCTATATATTTTGAATATCCATTTTCTGTGGTCCTTGCACCCTGTGGGAAATTATTCTAACTTTTAGAACTTCAATGAAGATGCCTGCTATGCTGAACCAGGACTACAAGTAAGTAACCATGTCTTCCCGACACAGCTTAACTGCTTGCTTTTTATCAGCAGTTGTCACGCACCCGCCCAATGGCGATGCTGAGAAGGCTTGTTCCCGCAAGCACACAATATCTGGCAATCCCACCTCAACCACTAGCCGCCCTCTCCACCCTCTGATAATAAAGTGACCATCGGACAAAGCACTTTTTAGATTCTTCCTATGCCTGCTTGTTCGAACGTAACTGTGCATCACCATAACACCGCCACCTTGGCTTAGGAGGTTTATTTCCTCATCCAATCAGTGTTTCCCATTTGCCTCCAATTTGTTGATAGACGCAGTTACTTTGTTGTGAGGCAGCAACCCTCTATCAATAGCTTAGCTTATCTAACATGTAAAGAACATGTGACTGACACTCAAGCAAAGTTATAGCTGTAGGGAGATATCTGTATTTCCTAAAACCAAAGGCTAACCACAAAGATCCACCTTTCCCTATGCCCGCTATTACACAACTACTGACCAATCAAATACTGGGCTTATGTAAAAGAATGATCAACCAAGGGCAGGGCCAAGCCACTCACTCCATACTTCTTTTATTTCTGGCTTGACAGAGCATCCGCTAGGGCGGTCTATTGTTACTATTTCTTCAAAATATACACAGATTTAGCAAGGGCTTTGCCCAGAGCATTATTTTTCTCTCTTTTGCACGTCATGCTCTTGGCTGTTTGGTGTATCATTATGCTTTGTATGGAGTCTTTGCATTGCAGTGGATGAGAAACAATTTTACAACTGAAAAGATGCTCTAAATCATGGGTACTCACAAACTTTCTCTCGGGGGCCAAATTTACAGTGTGGGTTGTGTCCGAGGGCCGCACCAGTGGGGGGCGGGGTCATTGGGGAGGGGGCGGGGCTAGAGCAACAAAAAAAACATGTGACCATGAGGTTGAACACAGGTCCCTGCTGCGGACGGCTTCATCCACTGAGCCACCAGACCCCGCATACACACATACCTCTCCCTTCCCCCTCCCCCTACCCCTCCCCCTCCCCCTCCCCCTCCTTCTCTCCCTCTCTCCCTCTCCCTCTCTCTCCCTACCTCTCCCTCTCTCTCCCCCTCCCTCTCTCCCCCTCCCTCTCTCCCCCTCCATCTCTCCCCCTCCATCTCTCCCCCTCATCTCTCCCCCTCCCTCTCTCCCTCTCTCTCCCTCTCTCTCTCTCTCTCTCTCTCTCCCTCTCTTTCCCTCTCCCTCTCTCTCCCCCTCTCTCCCTCCCTCTCTCTTCCTCTCTCCCTCTCCCTCTCCCTTCCTCTCACTCAGACTGTCTCACTCCGTCTCTCTCTTCCTGATTCCCTCTGTCTCACTCACTCTGACTGGCTCGCTCTCTCTCTCTCTCTCTCTCTCTCTCTCTCTCTCTCTCTCTCTCTGTCTCCCTCTCTCTCTCTCTGTCTCCCTCTCTCTCTCTCTGTCTCTCCTAACCTCTCCCCCTCTGTCTCCCTTTCTCTGTCTTCCTCTCCCTTTCTCTGTCTTCCTCTCCCTTTCTCTGTCACCCTCTGTCTCCCTTCCTCTGTCTTCCTCTTCCTTTCTCTGTCTCCCTTTCTCTGTCGTCCTCTCCCTTTCTCTGTCACCCTCTGTCTCCCTTTCTCTGTCTTCCTCTCCCTTTCTCTGTCACCCTCTGTCTCCCTTTCTCTGTCTTCCTCTCCCTTTCTCTGTCACCCTCCGTCTCCCTTTCTCTGTCGTCCTCTCCCTTTCTCTGTCACCCTCCCTCTCCCTTTCTCTGTCTCCCTCCCTACCACCCTCTCCCCTCTTTGTCTTCCTCCCTCTACCTTTCTCTGTCTCCTTCCCTCTCGCTCTCTATGTCTCCCTCTCTTTGTCTCCCTTCCTCTGTCCCTCTCCTCCCTCTGCTTCCCTCCTCATTCTGTCTGTCTGTCTGTCTGTCTGTCAACCTCTGTCTGTTTCCATCTATCTGTCTCCCTCCCTCTGTTTGTCTCCCTCTGTTGGTATCCCTCCCTCTGTCTGTCTCCCTACCTGTCTCCCTCTCCCTCAGACTGTCTCACTCCCTCTAACTCCCCCTCTCTTTGTCTCCCTGATTACCTGTCTCACTCACTCCGACTGTCTCAGTCCCTCTATCCCCCTCTCTCTCTTTCTGTTTCCCTCTTTCTCTGTCTCCCTCTCTCACTCAGTCTGTCTCTCTCTCTCCTTACCTCTACCTCTCCGTCTCCCTCTCTCTCTTTCCCTCTCTGCCTCCCTCCTCACTCTGTCACCCTCCTCCCTCTGTCACCCTCCCACTCCCTCCTCCCTCCATCTGTCTGTCTTGCTCCCTCCCTCTGTCTGTCTCCGTCTTTCTCCCTCCCTCTGTACGTCTCCCTCTCCCTTTCTCTGTCTCCCTTTCTCTGTCTTTCTCTCTCTGTCTCCCTTTTCCTCCCTCCCTCGCTCTCCCTCTGTCTGCCTCCCTTTAACTACCTCCCTCCTTTCCCTCCCTCCCTGGCTGCACGCGGATGCCATGTACAAGATTACCTGGCAGGTCATGTGGGGATGCTGTTGCTGGGGAACGGGGTCACCGTAGAGATGCACTTGTGAAAAGTGCACATCACTCTGTCGTGGCGCTCAGGCAAGAGCTGGAGAGGCTCTCTGCCACAAACGGCCTCTGTTTTAACCCCCTGTTACCCAGGGATGTCACACGAGATCTGGATCAGCAGGGACACCCACAGTCGGGATTAAACGGAGGCCTTGTTTATGCACTTTTACAACAAGGCATTGAGAATGCAGAGCGCGCGCACTGATGATAGAGTGCATTAGGGATGCTCCGTTAAGGGTATATGATTAACTGAAAAGACTCTTGTCACAACGCCGCACAATGGCAGTATGATTTTCGATTTCACTTTTAACTCGATTTGAGTCACTTAGAAAGCTGAAAGTATTTCGACGGAGCACTTCAGAGATCGGCAGAATTAAGCAAAGTCCCAGCCCTGGCCTCAGGGGTCTCACACACCTAGACCCCCACCCCATTTGTGACGCACTCCGGCATCAGCCTTGTAGGCAGCCCAAGGGCTTTAGGTTTAAGCCCTGCAGTGCCCAGCTGTAACTGTCAATCGGGTTTCATCAGAGCCGCACCCGAGAACTTCACAGGTCGTTAAAAGACCATTCCTATGTTAATGAGGCTTTTTTCTTGTTCCACCTCTTGGCGCCCCTGCAGCTCCGCTCGGACTATCACTGGAATGCCCGGCCCCCACAGAGCAGCAGAGTCTCTGCACGCACTGTTTGCAGACACTCTTATTTATTTTTTTATTTTAACCATGGGTAAATTGTCTGCAAGGTCCGCGGGCCGCCAGGGAAGGCTTGCCGGGCCGCCACTGGCCCGCGGGCCGTACTATGAGTACCCCTGCTCTAAATGATAACACTGTAATTTTGTTTCATACATACATTGTATACAGAAATCAATCATTTTTTGTTTTTGTTTTTCAATGCAGCAAACCCCTTTTAATATTTGTGTTGGGGGTCATTTTCAAGCTTGTCTTTAGGATAGGTATCCTTTGTTGACCTATTCCAAATTGAAGGCCTGAGAAAAAGATGTTCCCACCTACCTATGTGACCCTTTCCAGATTGAAAGCCTGAGAACAAGATGTTTCCTCCTAACCAAAGTCTGGCAAGGTCAATCACAGCATCTGTGATTTCTTGAGCATCTTGCAGGGGGCAATGTAGGCACGTTGTTGCCATCATATTTATGCAAACCATAACGCGCACCATAACCCACATATAACGCCCACTCGCATTATCCCCATGCCCTCAGACAGTAGCCTGTGTGCTGGTCAGGTAGTGAACACCAGGCTTCTTCTTTGGTCGGGAAGTACTCATGGTGGACCTGCTGCTAGGCTTTTGTCCCTTGCAGAGATGAGGCTCTGATCACTCTCCAAGTGTCGACCTCTGCCCCTCCTGTTGTACCTCATGCACATAGGTGGTGTTTAATATACCGTCCCCTCTCCTGCGGCTCAGAGGCTCCCACACAGTCTATGTCAGGGTACGGAAATGCCCCCTCACTGTGCTCCGTCCTGCTTGGTAGTACCAGCGCATTCTACAACAGAAGCACCTTAATGTTCAGAAATAGTCCGGATACACCTTACCCCACTAATTTGCCATGTTTGTGTAACTTGTCCAGTATTATTTCTGTGTGTTTTCTGTGTTATGAGGTTATATGGTTGTGGGTCGTTTTGTTTTCTAGTGCACATTTTAATCTACTTTTTTTCACATTGCATTGACACACATTGTAGGCCTACTCTGTCAGTTGCCTACAACAATTCAGAAACTTTGAAATCTATTCAATAGTGCCGTTGCCTGAGCCAGTGTTGAAGATGATGACCCAAACAAGCCCCATTTCCTGCACATAAAAAACATTTCGACATTGTAGAGTCAACGTGTCTTATTAACACAAATATTTTAATTACTTTTGCTTGCAGTCTCTCTTCATGTTTCACTTATCGAAGTGATTTTCAAGAGTTCACAAAGTGGCATGTTTCATTGCAATCAATATATCTCTTAGAACTTAAGCTAGGCCTATTGACTTTGCCAATGCTTTGTCTTTTCTTGTGTTTTTGGTACAACGTGAACGCTGGCAGAATAGACACCTAAGGCTGTGTCTTAACAAGAATAACAAATAGAACACCAGCTTGATATCTGTCTCACGGATTTGCCTCAGCAGACTAACAGCAATGTAAAATGATTCCTTCTAGCAGGCTTACTTAGCTAGTGTAACAAATATGAGCCAAAAATAGTACAAAGTAACAATGAAAGCATAAAGTAAAACTCTTCTGCTGTAGTGTGTAAAATGTTTACATTTATGGGAATAATATAGTAAATGTGGTTATTTTATTTTCATTGAACTGTTTAAATGTACATGAATTTGTAGTATTCTCGTATTACTATTTATCTCTTGTGTTAACTTGCTCCTAGCTGCTCAGCCTGTATGAATGTTCTGTGTGGAATGTTGGTGTGAGCCATGAGTGGAATGTTTGAGTGACTGGGCCTGAGTGATGACAGGTGGTGAATGGGGCTGAGCAGCTAGCAGGCTGCTCTCGGTAGGACTTATGACAGAGATCTACACTTGTTGATTAAATGGATTTATATACTTGTTGATGAAGTTTTATACCTGTTTATTTACCACTGGAATAAACCTACGTTGACTTCATTACTCCAGCGTGTTCCCTCTTTACTACAGAAGTATATCTACTTCAGTTTATGCAGACACACACCCACAAAACCTTTGTTAAAAAAAGGCAAAAAAAGAGCACAGAAATAGTTTCTCATTATGCATTTTTTTTAAAGTTCTGTTTATTAAACAAGTAAACCGTGCACCGTCACAAACATCAGTATACATGGTATTTGGCAATCTGATCCATATTACAATTCGCAATGCATTTAGGTCAGGCACACCTCTTGTCATACTATACGTGGTCTCCCCTTGTTGTGATCCCCTTGAGTTATTTATCCAGTGTCTGCCCTATACATTTCTCACGCCGACCATATCTTCTCCCACTTTGCTGGGCACCCTCTACTCTGGTAGATCGTTTTTTCGACCTGTTGGCACCAATCCAGCTAATTTTTCCAATTTTTAATTCTTGGAGGAACCACCTTTCCCCAATTTCAAGCAATATTTCTTTTTGCCACTGCTGCCGCTAGCATCAGCCATGTTTTGGTGTTTGCGGGCCATCTAAATTCGCCAGTTACTCCCAGTAAGTGCCAACTTGCATCTGTCGGAACCTGCTTCCCCAGCACCCTTGCCATTGTCCGAGTCACTCCCTGTATCGCTGTATCGTGGGACAGGCCCAAACTATGTGAAAGAAGAAACCTTTCTCTCCGCACCCCCTTACCCAGTGGTCTGAGTCGCTCCGTCCTAGTCTATGCTGTAGTATCTAGGAGCGTAGGACCTATGCAGGATACGAAGTTGCAACAGCCTAAACCTTGATCTTATGGCAATCTCTCTAGGGCTTTGGATGGCTTTCCTCCTGTCCTTTTCCTCCGGGAGCCATAGGTCTGATTCCCATGCTTCCCTCAGGGAGACCAAAGGATCTGGGGAATTGTTCATAATCTTCTGGTAGGTGAGTGATGCGGCTTTATCTATCATTGGATCTAACAGTAATCTATCCTCCAATGTAGAGTATTCCGGTAATGTATTCCCATCTGCTATGCATTTCCTCTGGGCATGTCTCAGCTGGAAATATCGAAGCCTCTCCGTCTTCGTTAGTTGATATTCTACCTGCAGCTCCTCAAATGTAATAATTGAACCCCTTTTCCATATATCCCCCAGCCGTTCCCCCCCTATAACGCCATTTCTGGAATCCGTGTAATTTTCCAACTTTCCTCAGCATATCACTATCCCATAGTGGGGTCTGTTCAGTCAGCTTAGCCTTCCACCCTAATTTTCCGGTAGCCTCCAACCAGGCAGGTGCCACCGTCTGTGTATGTGGTGGATATAATTGCCAGTCCTTCTTACAGTATAGGGCCCTGAGAAAGTTCCCATTGCCAATGGTATGTCTGTCCACCCGATAGGGCGGTTCCCTCAGTGGTGCGAAGGCCCAGTCATTAACATTTATCAACTGGGATGCCAAGTAGTAACTTTTAATACGGCCCTCATAGATCCCTTGTTGTAATTTTCTCAGTGCAGTGCGTGGAACCCCTCGTCCCTCAGCAATCTTTGAATGTTGAGTCGGGGATCTGATATGGCATATTTTGCAATACATATAGGAGGCGGGGGAGTGCCATCATCTTGAATAGTACGGCCCGCCCATTAATGAAATCGCAAGCTGTCATCAGTGGGCGATGTCTTCTCGACAGTCTCGCCATCTGTGGGTTTAGATTTCGCGTCAGGAAGTCTGCCTCTGAGTTGGAGATATTTATTCCTAAATATCTAAATTTGTCTCTGTGCTTCAGTGCTACACACGCCAACATAAGTCTCATTATGCAATTTTATGGGATTTTTTTACTCCGATTTCGTCACAGAATCGAAAGACACAGGAAATAAATGACCTGTCCACTCAGTTGCTGAGTGTGTGACTTACTCCTTCTGGATTTACAGATAGGACGATACTGGCTCCAGAGGCCCAACTAATCTATCATGTCTCTCTGCAGAAATGAAAAAAAAATAGCTTGGCATAGATTATTACCAACATGTGCAAGTTAAAAATCCAACACTGATGGAGAAATTACTTTTTATGTTTAGACTCCTAGAATGCTTAGTGAAAGTTTTTTGTTGTATGTCTATATGCTAGAGATTACTCCTGACTTTATGCATGTGGTACTTTTTGCACCTGCAGATTCCTTATCTTTTGAATATCCCTGTGTGCCAGCTTGGACAGAAAACCTTTTGATAGCACTCCCACTCCAATAGGAGGCACCGGCTCCATCACCGCTCCACACGCGATACCGTGTGACGTCACTGGATCCATGAAGCATCCCCCTCGGCATAATGATGTCAGTTTTCCCATGCCTTTGACACATTCGGGAGCTCTTCAACTCTCCTCAGGAGATCTTGTTTTTCAAGGTTTTCTTCAAATAAATCCTGATCTGACCATGATATTGGCACCTGTAGATACTACCAGAAGATGAACTCCAAGTATTTAAAAGAAAGAGAAGTCAAAATGTTTCTGGCACGAGTGCAGGATGAAAAAAGAGGTTGGCAGAAATCCCACCCAAGACTGAGATCACGGTCTACGCACTTGTCCTAACCATCCAACAAAAAAACATAAGCAGCAACCCATGAATCCTGTCACCATTCTTCAAAAGACAAGCCACCAATGTTGGTGACATCTCAACCACAGTCTGAGATCACGAAGCGGTCACCCAGGCGCCTACTTCGCTGTACCCACCTTGGCCCTCACCGCCTTCGGCTTCAGTGCCTACCACTCCACCTCCAGTACCAGTTCCAATAATTCCTGTGGCATTGTTTCCCTGACCTGGGGATGATAAGATGTATCCTCTATTCCCAGCTCTGGGTACTGTCTTGCTTTCGCCTTTCAGATAATGCATCTCTCACACGGTTGCTCAACACTCTGCAAAGCAGGAGACATAACACAGCACCTTTAAGAAAAGGGGTTTTATTTTACAAAATGCAAGGACTCTCTCTTTTAGAATAAGGTTTGGGGTTTATTTTACATAATGCTATATAACAGATGCCAAATTCACAACATTAACTCCTTGACCGCGGCACAAATTCCCCCGCGGTGCTGGGGAAATAATGAGTGGGCGGGATTCGGATGGCTGGGTCCAATCTCCGCACTCCCACCGTGACGGCTCGGCCGCCACACGCACACACGGGGTTAAAATACACAAAGAGATATATGTTTATATGCAAGCAATAATAATAATCAAGCAGCAAGTAATATGAAATAAGACTCAAGCAAATATACTGGACGTCTTGCAAGAGATCAGAAAGATATATATACATCAAATGATTACTTTGGATGTGCAACTCAACTCCCTCGCATATCACAACGAAAGCACCTCAAATGATCAGAGCCACTGGCCAAACATCACAATGGTAATAATCAAAGCTCAAGCACCTCAAATGACCACAGCCGCTGGAACCACGCATCACAATGACACTAGTCAAAACTCAATACTTCACCTCGGGCAAACACTGCATCTTAGCCCACTCCTGACTGGGGGAATTAAACAGCCGTGGTCACGAGCTCAGCAACCAGGGTTCCACGCTCCGAAGTAGACACGTCTGTCCCCGTTTGGATTCCAAACTCCCGGGTTCCAAGTCAACAGCTCTCAGCTTTATAATCTCAAAGCACATTAGAAGGTTCGAGAGAGACCTCCCATGCGCCAGAGGAATCTTACCAGAACTGGCCAGCTTTCAAGCAAGCATTCCCTGGCAGGAAGGAGTTCTCACGTCCCCCTCTCCAATCTTGCATGCTCCAGCCTTTACCTTGATGAAGCTCACAAAGCCTTCCGGGTACATTAAACAATCTCTCACAAAACAATCCTTAAACGTGATTAACCCAAACAACTTGCAAGCGCTGCTGTACACGCAGAAAAGCTGAAGCCAAGGCAGAGTCAGAAAACAAGATGACATGAAGCCATGTCAAAGCCAATAAATAGTAAGAACTTCATAATTCGTATCAATGTACAACACAATGCACATTTGTGTACACACTGCTTATAGATTCACATACTTCATCTCTCAATGTACAACACCGAGCACATTTGTGCATCTCTGCACTTTGAGACTAAAAAGTACATTCCACACCTCTCTCTCCCTCTCATACTTTCAAAGCACATCCCACACCTTCTGTTCTTGGCTAGGCTGTCCTACTCCGTGACAGCTCCCACTGAAAGAATGCAAGGATACAAGAAAGAAACTTTTAAGAGAAGCAAGGCATATGCAGGACGTTGTACATTCAGGCTAGGGTAAAATAACACACTAAAGTCAATTAAAATAATGGAAGTCAAAGGTCATCACAGGGTGTCAGACCACAAGAGTGCCTCTAGCACTACTGGTTCAGATCAGAGACCATTTTTTAACGCTATGTTCAGCATATTCAACAGAGCCAGGATACCATCTGGTGCATTGCTGACCTCATGAGTACACTGGCTTACTGCTTGGGAATTGTTTTTGCGTCATACCAGCTAGCACATTTTTACCGTTTATTCCGCTGGCTTAGTTTTACTGGCAAATTCCGGTTCCCACAACTCCAGCGCCACAAACAATGCCATCTCAACTCGATCTCCCATCCAGATAGTGATTTCACTGGCACCGCAGCTAACGCATCCAGCTGAAGACATCTTAAGGATTTTTGGGGGCCCTGGGCCAAACGTATTTTGGGGGCCCATGTTCCAAACCTGATCAAAATTCAGCTTTTTGATGCCCATGTTTGGCCCTGACACTGATAGTGCACAGGCCCACTGGTCCAAATTCTACATGTGTTTGAAACTAATATTCAGAGGTAGCAATGTATTTTCAATATGGTAACACACCAGCAGCTCACTAATGTTGTTGCAAACAATCTCTGTGACCACCCTCCCATTTATCATATGTGTGGCCCTGTTTTGATCGCAAAGAACATTTTTGTTTGTATGTTGCATGCAACTTCAACCCATTTCTCTGCAAAATGTCTAAAATGGACTCCCACGTGTCACCCACATTAGAAATAAATTTCAGTAAAACAATCATTTTAAAAATTACGAAACGTCATCAGGGGTAGACTCTCTGCATAACAGAGCTGGCTCTACCAGGGGACTCCTAAAAGGCCGGGGGCCCTGAGCCAGTGCACACTTTGCCCATGCTTTAAAACGTCTGCGCCACCAGCACTGCGATCTTCTCCACCGATGCTGCTGTTGACCCCACCGGCACCCATGCCTTCGTCTGCAGAACAACTAGTGCCATAGTCTTCAATGGGTCCATTACTACCATGCCTCATTGTTCCCAGAGAGAAGTGCAGAGATTGATGGAGAAAAAACGTTTATTCTTTGGAGATGACTCTCAGGAAGGAGATGAGGGTAATTGCTCTCAATTGACCCGCACATTGAGGGTTTGCAAGAAGCAGGTGCTCTGGATTCACCCTTCTGTCTCCTACAAGTCTTCCACCTCCAGAGATGACATCATATCACTCAGTGTTGTGCAAGGCAGCTGAAGTGTTAGACTTAGTATTCCAACCACTGAATTGAAGTCTAACGTATTGGATGAGGTTCTCCATTCTACCTTGCAGACCTCAGAACCTCTGCTACCTTTTAATGAAGCCTTGATGATGTCCTTCCTAGATATTTGGGACAAACCTGCCACAGCTGTCTTCAAATCTTTAGCCAGGCGCTATAAGCCTGAACCTGGAGGCCCAGTCTTCCTTTGCTCACATCAGTCTCCAGAAAGATTGGTGGTCTAAGCCTGTTGTTCATCAAAATGTACCTCTGATCCCTCTGCTCCTTCAGACAGAGTCCAGGAAAATGGAACAACAAAAAAGATATTCACATCTGAATCTGGTAGCATGACTCTAAAATAACCATCTCCTAAGCAGATAAATTCATGCCCTGCTATACTCAGCTCAACATGTCATCCCTAAGTTACCTTCAGATAACCAAATTCACCTCACTGAACTGCATTATGATGGCAAAGCAGCGTCCTGACAAGTCATTCACTCAGGGCGTGATACAGCTGACTCAGTCGCAAGAGCTATGGCCGGTACAGTATCAGTCTGCCACTGTGCACTGCTGAGGAACTCTGGCTTTTCATGGGAGGTACAAAACACCCTCATTTTTTTAAAGCCATCTTTTATTGAAGTTTTATATTCACTCTGGCAGCACAAATGCTGCCACATTGACGATTACAAATGTGTGTGGGACATTTCAGTTAAACAAATACATAGTTATGAATACAGTGGCGTGAGAATTCTAAACAAAGTCAACAGAACTTAAACTATGAGCCTAAAAATCCCATCTACTTAAAGGTAGACCCACGCTGGGTACAGAAATATGCTCCGCATAACCAAGAGTAGGGAAAGAGGCTGGTGAATCGAAATTTGCCTAGCTTACGTAACGGTAAGTTTCAATTCTATTAAGGACACGGAGGCGAGGATTATGCTATATCTTCCTTCGCTTTATTAACATAAAGTCTCCACAGCAGCTTAGGAAAAGATATATAATAATAACCAAAAATGCTTTAAACATAAAGCATTGACGGAATGTTCAACAAATCAAACAACAACTCCCAAGAGTCTCTTTGTATAATGATAGTCCATAGTCCTTCCACTCTGTCCATCACCACTATAAATCCAGACTTCTCATCTTCTTCCTCCTCTTTCTTCGCGCAGATCACGCTTAAGCCTCATTGGTCCTGTTTAGCACCCTCGTTGCCTGTCGAAAAAGAAACAGCATCAGCGAGGTGGTCCAGGAATGCGACAACAAGGCGAGGAGCAATCAGTGACTGTTACAGTACCGACAACGTAAAGGAAAACGCTTTACTTACTGCCATACGGGTGGGAAGAGACACCACTGTAGCCTGGGTGGGATAATCCTTGCCTCCGTGTCCTTAATAGAATTGAAACTTACCGTTACGTAAGCTAGGCAAATTTCGATTCTATGTCAGGACCGGAGGCTTCAGATTATGCTAGTTCAAAGCTTACTTACCACCAACTGGGCCAAATCCACCACCGGCTTAAAATAAAACCTCTTAAAGGTGGAATCCGAGGACCAATCTGCTGCTCGCATCAGGTCCTCCAAACGAGCACCCACCGAGAATGCCTTAGAGGCCATGGCCCCCCTGGCGGAGTGTGCTCCAAAGAGAGAAGTATTGATGCCCACTTCTTGCATGACCCACCGCACCCACCGAGCAATAGTGGGCGAGGAGACAGCTTTGTGTGGCTTCCGCAGGGCAATCAACAACTGACGCTCGCCCGGAGGGCGTAACTCCAAGGTCAGGTCCTCATATGCTTTGAGGCATTGCACAACACACAACTTAGGAGTGTCAAGAAAAGCTGGATATGAAATGGACCGCGACGACGTTTTAGTGCGTCGGCCCACGGTAAAAGTAACCCCATCCGGGGAAAAAATGCGTGCAGAGACATCCAGCGCGCGCACATCAGAGACGCGTCTACAAGAAACCAAACATAACAACATGGCCAACTTCGCCGACAGCTCCTTAAGAGACAGATAGGAATTGGCCGGCCAAGACAAGAACAAATTCAGAACCAAATTGACGTCCCAAAGGACGGAGTACCTGGGTTCAGGAGGCAACGCGAGGCGGATAGCCCGCAGAAGCCGACAAACAAAAGGGTGTTCCCCTACTGGATGGCCATCGATGTTGTCGTGGCCTGCCGAAATCGCCGATCGGATAGCATTGATCGTTCTATAGGCCAAGCCCTTGTCGGCTAAATGCGCCAGGAAATTCAGCACGGGAACGAGGCCTGCGACCAAGGGATCCAAACCCCTTCGTAAACACCAACGCATCCACTTAAGCCAAGCGGATCTGTAACGCTTCGTCGTACTATCGGCCCATGCTTTGGAGAGCAAGTGCTCAGCCGACCTCGAAAGGCCTGGGAGCGTCCAGCGTCTCCTGAGAGTCTCCACGCCACGAGGCGGAGAGAGTTCTGTGTGACGAGGGGATGAGGTTCCTGATCCGGATTTGTCAGGAGCAGAGGAAACAGGGGGAGTAGGATTGGAAAATCCCAAGAAAGTTCCAGAAGAACCGGAAACCACACTTGAGACCTCCAGAGTGGCGTAACCAACACCAGCTCCGCTCCCTGGCGGCGTATTTGGGCCGTCGCTGGCATGATCATGGAGAACGGGGGAAACGCAAACGGCTGTTCCCGACTCCAATCCTGCAGAAAGGCGTCCGTGGCCTCCGCTAGAGGGTCCGGCCTCCAGCTGAAAAAACGCGGCAGCTGGTGGTCGAGACGGGACGCAAAGAGATCCACCGAAAAGGGACCCCAGAGAGCTTGCAGCCACCGGAAGACCTCCGGATCCAGTTTCCACTGGCTGGCGTCCCTGAGATGTCTGGAGTGCCAATCCGCCACCTGGTTGGATTGACCCGGCAGATACTCCGCCGTCACCGCAATGTGACGAGACAGGCAATAATCCCAGAAGTCCTTCGCCAGGTCCCCCAATGCGCGGGAACGAGGGCCTCCTAGATGGTTCACATAACGAACCGCCGAAATATTGTCCATCCGTAACAGGACACAGGCCTTGACCGAATCCTTGGTCCAACAACGAACTGCGAAGGAGCCCGCCAGGAGCTCCAAACAATTGATATGCAATCGTTGTTCTTCTGAAGACCAGGCGCCGCCGGTGGAGAAATCCCCGCACCGGGCGCCCCAGCCCGACCTGCTGGCGTCGGACTCTATGATCAGGTCCGGAGCTGAACCGAAGATCGCCCGACCATTCCATGCCTCCATGTGAGACAGCCACCATGACATTTCCTCCTTCACGTCGTCCGTGAGGGGGACCCACTGATCGTAACTCATCCCACGGCGCAGATGTTGCGCCTTCAGACGTTGGAGAGCCCTGTAGTGCAGTGGGCCTGGGAAAATCGCCTGGATGGAGGACGAGAGAAGACCCACCACCTTGGCGATATGTCGCAGGGACGTACGATCCCTCGCGATCGTCTGCCGAAGCAGGTGTCGTATCTTTGTGACCTTCCGACCCGGCAGGCTCAAGACCGCCTGCACCGAGTCCACCACGAAACCTAAAAACGTGATCTTCTGAGTGGGAACCAAAACCGACTTGGAGCCGTTGACCACAAACCCCAGTCTCTGGAGCAGACCGACAGCTTGTCGCAGCTGGCCCGCCAACACCTCCGGGCACTGCCCCATGAGGAGGATGTCGTCCAAGTATACTAACATACGGACCCCCTGACTTCTGAGAAACTCCACTACCGGGTGGAGAACCTTTGTGAAGCACCACGGGGCCGATGAAAGACCGAACGGCAGCGTGGTGAACTCGAACACCTTGCCGTCCCACAGGAATTGTAGGAAACGACGATGAGGGGGGTGGATGGGGACGACCAAGTAGGCATCCTTGAGATCCAGTCTCACCATCCAATCCCGAGGGAGGAGTACGTCTCGAAGGAGGTGGATACCCTCCATTTTGAAATGTCGATAGACCAACCAGCCATTGAATTCCTTGAGATTGATCACAGGTCGCTTGCCCCCATCCGTCTTGTCCACTAAAAAGACGTTGCTGAGGAAACCGTGTGGGTGGCGCGTTGATAGGCGGATGGCCCCCTTGCGCAGCAAGTCCGAGACCTCCCCGTCTATCAACTGCGCGTCGGACTCCGAAAAGATCATTGGGCGCGGGGGCCTCGCTTGCGTGGGCTGGTCGTAAAATTCTATGTGGAACCCTCGTACAGTTTGCAAGACCCAAGCGTCGGCAGTGAGCAATTCCCACTCCCCGTAAAAGCTTGCCAGCCGCCCCCGATAGGAACTTGATCCAAACAAAGGACACTTACCGGGGGCATTTCCCTGTCCGGAGTTCTTCTTGAACCCTCTGCCGCCGAAGCGTTGCCCTCTGGTGGGGTAGAAGTTGGTATAGTTAGCAGAGGTCTGGTATTGACCTCTTCCGGAGCCTTGTCCTTTATTGTTGGTCTGCTGGCCACGGCCGATCGCGCGGCCCCTACCGCGACCGGCCCCTCCGGAGAAACGCTGGTGAAACACCCTCTTAATGCTGGACTGGGCCTTATCCAGCGACGTGAACGTGTTCACGAACTTGCCCAGTTCCCTGATGAAGGGTTCGCCGAAGAGGCCCCCCTGGGCCACAGCACCCGCCTCCGACGAGGCCAGGTCCCCCAATTTTGGGTCCAATTTGATCAGGAGCGAACGCCGCCTCTCCGTCGACAGGGCACAGTTGGCGTTGCCCAAGAACACCATCACCCTCTGGGCCCAATTCGAAAGCACCTACGGGGAAATGACGGTGCCATTCGCCCTAGCCTCCTCCGCCATATCGAGGATCTTCGTGGCGGGCCCAACCGCATCTAACAATTTGTCCTGGCAGGCCCGCCAGGACCGATCGATTCCCCTCCTGGGGTCCTTCATAAATTTCGCCAGGAAGGTGGCCATCTTGGGATCCAATTCCGGGGTCATGGCCACTTTCCCTTCCAAAGTTGGCCGAGGGCACTCCCCACGCAGGCAACCCCTCGCCTCCTTCTCCAGGGGCTTGCGCAGCCTGCCCGCTACAAGTTTCGCCACCGTCTCCCCCGGTGTCCAGGCCGCGGAGCGGGGTGGACGATCTCGTCCGGGTCCAGCATACCCGACTCATCTCGAGGCATCTCCTTGGCAGAGGGTGCCGGAAGCCAAGATCTGGTCGACTCCCCGTCGTCGTCGGTGTCCGGAGAGTCGTATACTGGAGAGGCGGGGGCCGTAGACACGTCCCCCGAAGCGCTAGGGTCTACCAAGGGCGCAGGGGGCACCGCCGTTGCCTTTGCCAGGAAGGCGTCCCGAAGACGCTCAAACGCGCCCCTGTCCACACCTTGGGCCTCCGATGACGGCCCCTCCTTACAAGGCCTCTTCGGGGCGGGTGGCAACCCGCCGGACGTCCCCGGGAGATCGGGGATCGGGGGCACATGCGCCAATGCCAGCTTCGCGCATTCTTCCACGATGCGGGCAGAAAGGCGGTCTTCCATGGGGCCTACCACCTCCATCACGCAGCGGTAAATCGAATTGTCCACCGCCTGGTAGAATTCGTCGTCCTGCAGATAGGGGTAAGGTTCCTCCTCTTATTCCCCTTCCATCCTTGAACCAAGGGCAAATCTGGGGCACCCTGTAGGGCGGCAGTCGAGATAAAACTGGGATATGGGCAGGCCAACCGGCTGCGATCACGTTTTTTTGGCCAACTGACGTGGCAGGTGGGCTGCACCAACCCCCAAGCGCGCAGAGCCTCCTCGCCGGGACCGGGTCTTCGCACCCCTCAAGCGCGCTAAGCCACACTTTGAATCAAGAGGTGCACAAAGGACACCCGAAGGCGGATCACACGGTCAGAGCCGCAATACAGACCCCAACGGGGCGTCAGAAGCAGGAAAGTACAGACCCGGGGCACCAGGTGTCAGAGGGGTACGCGAGGGCTGGCTCCTGCGCAAGCAGACTCCACGGCGCGGCTCCTGGCACTGCGGAGGCGCGCCGAAGGGTCGGCGAGACGACAGGCCGCCCCCTGGTGGTCTACTCACGCACCGCACACAAGTGGGAAAGAAAAAGGTCGCGTAGGAACGAAGAACGTTCCCGCGACCGGGGACTCTGTAAGGGAATAAACCATGCAGTGAGTCCCCCAACGATCGTACACAATACAATCAGCAATATCGAAAAAGGGAAAAAACATGAAAAGCACTTATCTGGCTGCGGGAGCAGCGAAGAAAGAGGAGGAAGAAGATAAGAAGTCCGGATTTATAGTGGTGATGGACAGAGTGGAAGGACTATGGACTATCATTATACAAAGAGACTCTTGGGAGTTGTTGTTTGATTTGTTGAACATTCCGTCAATGCTTTATGTTTAAAGCATTTTTGGTTATTATTATATATCTTTTCCTAAGCTGCTGTGGAGACTTTATGTTAATAAAGCGAAGGAAGATATAGCATAATCTGAAGCCTCCGGTCCTGACATAGAATTCTCACAACACTGGGAAAGAACTGCAGAGCGAATATCACAGTAACACTGCACATATGTTTTAGCCTGCTTTCCAGAGGTAAGGGTGCCAGGGGGATCAGGTCAGGCATGCCCAGAAAAGTCACCAACTTTGCTAATCGCATTATGGCATGTGAAGCAGAACTATTGGCACTGTCTGGGGTCCCCTAAAAACTGGAGAGGAGTGTATTCCAAACAGCTGCAATGAGTCTTCTCTTCACTCCCTCACCTCCTCCCGCTGCAGTGCGGAAGCCTCCACCTCCCCCCATTTAATGGTAGCAGCCTGCCACTGAACCATACTCTGAAGCAGCAAGGCTTCCCAGTTCATTGCTAACATCGATGTGCCATAAGCAGCACCAAGTCAATGAGTCCTGTAGATACACCTCCCACTTGTCGACACCTATAAAGGCCCAGTAGACAATTAGTCCCCTTGTCTAGATCTGATTGGCCAGTAGCATGAGTCAGGACCACACAGACGTCTACTCATAGCACACCAATCCTCAGGCTTGCCCAGAACATTTGCATCATATCCAACTATGTGAGCGCAACAGCATGGGCAATTAGGAAATGTGACTGTCGTAGAGTATATTCTATGTAATATGGCTGGGGTAAGATAAGCCCTATGTAAGATGTGGTATTGGATGAGCTGAAAGCAGGCGTTGAGGAAAACCTTGTGTGGGTATGTCGGTACCCTACATCGTTCCATCTGAGCCTGCCCATGTCTTAAATCATGCTCCCAAATGTGTCTAAAAGGAGCCAGTGTGTCTTGAGGCGCGTGTAAGAGTGCTTTTGAAAGCCCAAAAAACAATCACTGTCCCTCACCTGTAGTGTGCAGTGCTTATGCCAGAGCGTGCGGGGTGGGCTCAGTATCAGTAATGCCCCAAATTCTCTCTATTGCAACCGCAAGGTACCTATGGATGAGGACCAGGCATGGAGGCAGACCCATCTGCTCCGGCAGCAAGTCGAATGGGACGAGCGCCCCATCCCTCCTGAAATAAGTGAGTTATTTGTCACGCCTGCGGAGTCCCACCGCGCCCCACATCCCGACCAGTCTCATCCCAAAAAGTCCAGATAGAGCGTAAGGGAATCTCAGAGCATACAAGGAAGCATGCAATGCAAGCGACACTGCCCGGTGGTGGCATACATATGACATGGGCAGGAGGCTATTAAGGAACACAAATAATTCTGAAGAAATCACATCTGCACTAAACTAAGTGTTCGAGGCTGCGAGCCTGAACCTGCATCCTCCTAGAAGTGCCCAGCCAACCAACGGGTAGGACACTGGAGCTAGTCAGCTAGATAATAGTGCTCGAACAGCAGGGCACCCAGTCCTCCACTATGTGTCGGTGGTTGCAATTTGGGCAAAGCCACCCTACGCCTTTCTCTATTCTATAAGAGTCCTCCCAGTATTGCATTTAATATCCAAAACGTACTCCAGTGAATGCGGAGTGTCAAATTTATAAAGAAATATAGGAGGCACAGCAAGATCACCACTTTAGAGGGAACCACCTGGCCCTGCATCATGAGTGAGAGAGAACACCAAAAAGCAATCTGAGGCCGCAAGGAAGATATTGCCCTCATAAGGTTGCCTTTAACTAAATCACGAGAAGCATGATTAATGTTAATACCTTGGTAGCGAAAGGAGGTAGGCTCCCACCTAGCCGCATGCATGTCAACTGCAATGGAGGATAATTTAGATGAATTGGGAGCAGACACGATTTAGCTTAATTGACTCTGATTGCCGAAGTGGCTAAAATCATCCGAAATGCGGGTGATCCCCAGCTATACTGTCCTGAGCATCTGTATGTACAGTAGGACATCATCAGCATATAGGGAGATGATGTGGACTTTGCTGCTTACCGGGATAACCCAGTCAGTGCCAGATTGCCAAAGATGCAGTGCTAGGGGCTTCATTGCTAAGGCAAAGGGGATCGGGGTCAACCCTGAAACATACCCCTACCAATGGGAAACTGGCTAGATTTCCTATGACCTACTTTCACCCTAGCCGACGGCTCCGTATAAAGAAGCTTGATAAACCCAAAAACCTACCCTGATGCCCATGTGTTGTAAGACTGTAAATAGCTCCAATCAAGGGTGTCAAAAGCTTTCTTGAGGTCTAGTACCAGGCAAGCGGAACAGGGCCAGTTTGATAGAGCACCTTCCATTATTCAGTGTAGTTGATGGAGATTGAGCTGTGAATCTGCCCAGGATAAATCCGTTCTGATCGGAGTGAACCAGTGCTGGCATGTGTTTCAAAAGCCGCGCCGCCAGCACCTTATAATCTACAATCTGTACCAATCACTGTCAGCAGCCTATAGGAGGAGACCTCCAAGGGGTCCCGCCCCTGCTTGAGAAGGAACACCAGAAGGGTCTCCATCATAGATGGGGTAGATGCTTGCTGCGAGGGCGTCAGTGTATAATTTCTCCAATTTGGAGGCCAATAAGGCTTCAAAGGTCTTCTAGAATTGAACTGGCCAGCCGTTGAGACCTGGGGTTTTACAGATAGGGGAGTCTCATTTATCACCCCTAATTTCCTGCTCAGTTATAAGGCCACTCATGGCCTCCCCATGCCCCACAGGGACCACTGGCAGTGCTACCTCAGATAAATTGTCTGGGATCATTCGCAAATGGGCAGCTGCGTCATAGAAAGGCTGGTATTTCACACAGAATGCATTATGGATCACTTCCTAGGTGGTGGCCATTGGTTCTGTGGAGATGCGGATGGCGAACACATGTACAGTATCAGATGCACTCCCTAGCAACCATGCCAACAGGTGTCTTGATGTAGCCCCTTCGCATGGACGCTGGCTTGATGCACCCTGTAATCCAGGCACCTCAATAACTCCAGTAGTTGGGCCATGTCAAGTCCTAGCATCAGTTAGTGTGATCCTAGAAGTCCCCGCAATGAGGTTTCTACCTAGATGAGGGAGCATCTCCTGCGCACCTATAACAGCATGTATGTAATGCCCCAGTTTTTTACGTATCCCATTCTACCAACCGTGTGAAGGCTGTGCTACTGTTCTCTGTGATATAGTTGTCCACTGTGCCTCGGACTGAGTCACAGAACACACGTCCTCCAGCGCCTTGGGTTGCAAGCATCATATGGGTACAAATGGGATAGGGTCCCCCATGCAATCTACCAGAGCGTTTGGTCGTGATCTGATATGGTCTTCCCCAAGCATTAAACTAATGTGATCTTAAGCTGCTCGGAGGAGGGGGGGGGGGCACTAAAGACCAGTGTGCAGGCCACTATGACAGGTGGGCCGCGGCACGCGTAGTAGAAGACTGGGGAAGAGGAGGGTAGGATCTATCTAGGGCAGGGTTGTGAACACAATTAAAATCACCACACGCAACCAAAGAAAATGGGACCTTAGTCAGCAGTGAGGATATGCGCACAAGAAAACCCACCTGGCAACATTTGGCAAATACAGATTCCCTGACAACACCCCTAACCCCCCACCCCCGAACTCTGCACCACAAATACTTGGCGGCCCTCTGGGTCTGCCTCCACCACTGTGTCTGGAAAGAGCGCCCCTTGTCGTATCCATTTCAAGGCTTCCCTAGCATATCCCAAACAGGCTGTGCAGAACAATTCCTCCTCTAGCATTTCTGAAGTCGAAGGTCTTCTTTCCTTGCCAGGTGAGTTTCCTGTAAAAAGGCCACATGTGTTTGTAGTAAATAAGGTATAAATCCAAGATATATAGAAGTAGGTTTATTTGAAAACAGCACAGTACTCCAACTCCAAATGTCCAAATGGAATAATGATCCTAGTACATTTCAGAGATCAACAATTCCAAATAGAACACCTAACAGATCTGCATGTGCACATACTAAAAGTATACACTTCTTAAAAGGGAAACACAAAAGGAAAAGAAAATATATTTAAATGGGAAATGTCAACTACAAAATGTGTAAGAGGAAATATAACACATTTTCCTCCTAAGAAAACTAAGCAATATTATTAACACACTTAGAGATTCGTCTAACATTCCATACCGTACCATCTTGGGTGACAACGCTGTTGCGATTCACCTTCACAATTTTGATTGGCTTACCAAATTTAATTTCACCTTTAGAAACATAATCTGGTTTACAAATTCTTACCCACTCACCCACAATAAATGATGGCACTTTAACTTTCATACGAAGATCATAATTACATTTCCTCTTGTTTTGGTTTTTTTTTTTTTTTTTTTTTTTTTTGGTTCAAGACATTTATTGAGCATTGCCAGGAATACACAGCGTCTCGCCAACAACCCGGAGGCCGGCCGCTATCAGTGCATATAGAAATACACAACAGTTAGACAAGTACGTGTGCTAAAACAGTTCCGCCAACAGTACCATACATTTGACAAATGCAGCGTCTTCACAGCTAAATAAATGAGTCCCGAATTTTAAAGTTTTTATATAACCATTAACATGTGCAGTGTCTATACAACTCAGAAATACTAGGTGGGGGGGGGGGGGGCACATGGGCATCCAGGCGGGCATATCTGATCTCGGGAGGCACATGACCGGTAGAGCAGCAGAGTTATGAGACCATAACAGGTGGAAGGGTGAGTCACAGTACGGTAAGTAGCGGGCTGCCAGGCACTTGGGCGATGTCTCGGACGATGGGGTTCCTCACCGAGGGTCCTGATGTGGGGGGGGGGCGGGAGGGGGGTAAAGAGGGGGGGGGAATGGGGGGGGGGGAGGAGGGGAGGAAGCAGCTGACATACCATGTCCTACACATTGGTCATGTAACCGTAGTGTAAGTCCAACAAATTATCATCCCCGGATTTCAACTTCCCCACTTCAAGTGTCCTCAATCTCTGGCGTGAATGGGGGGGGGGGGGGGTGGAATCAGCAAACATATCATGCCATATACAACAGCCAGGTGGTGCACTGCAAGATCAATAAACATCATCAAATGGTCTCTATACCCCAACCTCAATTGCTGTCATCCTCGGGCGGATCAGTTATCAAATAACAATGCAACGGGGCCCAGATATCAGTAGGCCTAGAAGCAAGCGGCAAGAGTTCGGAATAGGTATGCAATTGTTCCTGGCAGTACACCATGTCACTCATCCAGTCCTTAAATTTGGGTGCTCTTCCCCTCCCCCATCTACAGGCCACCCTGCGTTTAGCCAGAAGCATAGCCAGTGCCACATATTTGCGGTGAGCCGCTTGGAGAGGAGCAACATATCCCAGAAGGGCCACTAATGGGGATGGATCTACCGTCATGTGTATCATTTTGGAGAGGGCCTGGAATACTTGTGTCCAGTATGTGGTCACTTCAGGACATCCCCACGCAAGATGAAGGAAATCAGCCCCTGGTGCCCCACACCTGTCACAGTTATCTGTAGGTCGAAGGTGGAATCTGTGTAAGCGCGCCGGAGTGTGATACAGCCTATGCAGGAATTTATAGTGGATTATCCTAAAACGGCTGTTAGCTGATATGCGCTCAGTTTGCTGTAAGCAAAACTCCCACTGTGTGTCCGTGAATGTCATGTCCAGATCCTGTTCCCATTTCTGCTTAGCGGGCAGAGCGGTGTATGTCGTGTTAGCCCGTACAGATTTATAGAGTGTAGACACCAGCTTAACAGGCTGGTCTCGAAGCAGCATGGTTTGTAAAGGAGAAAGTACCTGGGGCTCGCAGGGGAACCCAGGCGTGATAGCCTGCAGTCCGTGTCTGAGCCTAACATAATAAAACAAGTCTAGAGCGGTTGGATGGATGTTCTCATAGAAATGTTCCCTAGTCCGGAAGACGCCATTTAGATATAGGTCCCCCCACGTAGCGACATTAATTTTTTTAAATAACTTCCGAAAACCAGCCTCCTGGAGGAGCGGTAATTGTGGGTGATAGGCCAGCGGCAATCTCGGTGCGTATAGGAAGTGCAAGTCCAGCTTAGACACAATAGAACGCCACGCTGTCACCGTGCTTGACACAGTGGAGGGGGTCTTGTCCCTACCTTCAACCTGGGAGTAGAGCGCGCCTTCGATAGGGATCGGGTGTGCCAACCAGTGTTCAGCTGCAAGTTGAGGCATATACCTCTGCTGGCGCACCCAAAAGTATGCATAGTGGGCCTGAGCAGCTCGGTAATAGAGCTCAACATCAGGGATATCAAATCCCCCTTGTGAGAAGGGCCGGATCAATATCTCCCATTTGAGTCTGGGCGATTTACCACCCCACACTAGTCGGATCAATTCCGAGCGTAACAGTCGAAAAAAATGAGATCCGGGGTGATAAGGAATGTTCAAGAATAGGTACAGAAGTTGAGGGAGTATGACCATCTTGACCAATGAGGCACGTCCCGCCATAGATAGAGGGAGCGTTATCCATCTAGATATATTGTCTCTCATCTTGTCCATCACAGTGCCATAGTTCGCGCGAATCAGTTCCTCCCTATTCTTTTCCACATATATACCTAGGTACTTAAAATCCCCTGTGCTCCAGGCAAGTGGGAACTCCAGCGGAAATGGATTCGTCGCGGCAGTGAGGGGGAAGATGCATGATTTCGTCCAGTTGATCTGAACCCCCGAAAGGGCACCAAACCGAGTGAACTCACGTAGTATAGGATGAAGATTATCACTGGGGTGGCGAACATAGAGGGTGATGTCATCAGCATACATAGAGACGAGTAACTGCCTCTGAAAGCAGCGCAACGCCTTGTCCTGATGGTGCTGTCGTAATTTAGCCGCCAGGGGTTCGGTGGCTATGGCAAAAAGAAGGGGGGACAGAGGGCACCCCTGTCTTGTCCCCCTGGTAATCGGGAAGGCAGACGACAGTTTTCCATTGATGAGTACCCTGGCAGTCGGATGCGTATACAGTAATTTAATCCAAGAAATAAATAGAGGTGGGAAACCCATGCGCTTAAGAACCTGAAACACATAGTCCCATTCGAGCGAGTCAAACGCCTTGGTGGCGTCTAAAAAAACAGCTGCCATTGGGAGATCCTCGTGGACTGAGTCGTATACCGAAAAAAAAGTACGGAGATTATGCGATGTCGCCCTACCAGGGACAAATCCGGACTGGTCCGGAAGGATAAGAGCAGGAAGGAGGAGGGCTATGCGCGTCGCAATTAGTTTCGCGAGAATTTTAACGTCGCAATTTAATAGGGACAAAGGCCTATAAGAGTCGCAGCTTGAGGCGGGTTTTCCTGGTTTAAGCAGCGAAGTAATGAGAGCAGCTCTCATGGAGGCAGGGAGATGCCCCACCTCCAATTCGTCCTCAAAGACCTCCCGCAACACCGGAGCCATGAAGTCGATGAACGTTTTGTAGAATTCTATAGGTATGCCATCTAAACCAGTGGCCTTACCCGACTTCATGCCCATGATAGCCTCCCTGACTTCATCCAACTCAAAAGGGGCGTTCAAGAAGTTTCTTTGCGCATCACTCAACCAACCTAAGGAGACATCAGCCAAATAGTCATCTAACGTGAGTTCACTATGTCTGCTGGTGGAGTATAGTGTACTATAATGCCGCACAAATTCGTTAAGGATTTGGGTGGTGTCTCTAAGTACCAGCCCCTCCGCCGTTTCAAGTTCTAATATTATCGTAGGCGATCGCATCAGTTTGACCGTCGCCGCTAGAGCCTTCCCAGGCCTCTCTCCCTCTCCATACCTCCTGGCCACCCAGTATTTGTTCCTAAACTTCACCTCACGAGCAGCTTCCTCAGAGAATTCTGACAATTTGTCGCGGATGGTAGCGAGGGTCGTATTGTCAGGATGTGTCCTAAGACGGCTTTCAGCACTGCGTAAGTCAGCTTCTATGCTGCGTAATCGAGTGAGTATGCTCTTGAGCACTCCCGAGCCCTTCGATATGCATAAGCCTCGGAGTGTGGCCTTAAAGGCATCCCATACAGTCTCTACATCCCGGACGGAGTCCTTATTGCGTTTAAAGAAATCCAGGCACTCCTCCCGGAGTTCTTCCTGGAATTCCGCATCCAACAACATAGCAGGCTGCATGCGCCACGCCGTCACTGGGGGGCCAAGCTCAGAACCAACCAATGTGATTAAGACGGGGGAGTGATCGGAGTATGTCCTGGGGAGATGAGACGCATGTATCAGTGCTGTGTATAGTTGCGAGGTTAGGAGGAAATAGTCAAGTCTCGCCCATGACCTAGCTTGCGCTGTAAAGTGTGTACCCTCCTCTCTAGTCCCGCAGTGTGACCGCCAGGCGTCAATAAGATTGCCACTAGCAATAGTCGCTCTAAGGACTTCGCGCCCATTAGTATAGTGGTGTGGGGCAGGGTGTGATCTATCCAGGGGGGGGTGCAGGGTCGTGTTGAAATCTCCTCCCCATATGAGGTGTTGGGGCCCTGTCTCAATTATCTCTGCCCACAGAGAGGAAAAGAAGTGCGGGTCATCCGTGTTGGGCCCATAACAACAGACAAGTGTCACTGACATGTGTCCCAGCCTACCCCATAGTATGCAGTACCTCCCCTGGGGGTCTACCTTGGAACCAGCTAGCCGAAAAGGTGTGGATCTCTTAACCAGTATGGCTGTACCCCGTGCATAGGAGGAGTAGTTAGAGAAGAGCGAGTGAGAAGCCCACCTGCTCCCAAAGGCTTGCGATTTGTGGGGTGCAAAATGTGTTTCCTGTAGGAAAGCAATGTGGACATTGTGGCGATCCAGGTAGCTCAATATGTGCCTCCTCTTCCTATGATCACCCAGCCCTCTCACATTCCAAGTAATCACATTCAGGCGTGTGCTACCCATGTAGACTTGTAATACCATAACTGCAGGAACAAAGCATGGAAGGCTGCCAAGCCCACCTCATCAACAAATAAAACATCACACAGTCGGACCAGTCCTATGCCCTTAATCGAGAGTGGAAATAGAAGCAGAGAGGGATTGCCTCCAACCTCTCTGCCAAGGCCCTGCCATAAGTAACGCAAAGTACACCCATCTCGCCCCCAGACCCCCCGGCCATAATCACGGAGCCCTCTGAAGGGCAAATAGATGAGTTCAGAACACAACATGCACATGTCAAAACTTGAATCCCAACAGAAACCCCAGCAGATCCCTCCCCCCATACCACCCCCGATAACTCCAGGCAGCAGACCTAGTTGGAAAGAGGACCAACAGGTCCCAGCACGTGACCATAAGTAACTAAGCAGGCCAGCATTGTTAACGGAAGCTCCACATCGCCCAGTGCTAGCCCGGTCCACCTGATAGTTAGTCCACCACCCCCCACCCACTGAAGCCACCCCAACTCGCCAGTGTCCCAGTCCCGCCCCCCGCCCTTGAACCAAAACAGTGCTAAATAGCAACCAACAAGCAAGTAACCAAGTCAATGTCATTGGGGAACACCCATCAGGGGTCATCAGAGGCGCACGGTCTACCACCCCCAGCCATCCCACTCCGCGCATGTCCATTCCTGGGGTCACCCGTGGAGCAGAGAGGGATGAGGGGGGTGGGGCCTGGCATACATTACCAACTGCAGTTCAACACCCGTCCATGGCACCCCAGGGGCAGCTGCAGTCCACTTCAAGTCCACTTCAAGTCGGATGACTTTCCCCCCAGCATCGAGGGGAGTTAGGACGGATCCACCACTCGCAGAAGAAGTAACTGCAGAGAGCCAGCCGTTATCTACTCAGGACCAGATGCATTTAAATCTTCAGCGTCCTCAGGTCGTCTGGACCTTTTAGGCAAGGATTTAATGTAGTCTTCGACCTGTTGTGGGTTGAGAAAAAAGTGTTGCGTACCCTGGTGCGTGACTCGCAGCTTAGCCGGGTATAGGAGGGCATAGTCAATGTTCAAATCACGAAGCTTCCTCTTAACAGCAAGGAATTTCCGTCGCTGTTCTTGGACCACCGGGGTAAAGTCAGGGTATATCGAGAAGGGTACGCCATCATACGTCAGATTCTGATTCGCTCTGGCCGCTCTCAGCGCCGCATCCCGATCTCGGTAGTTTAGTAGGCGTGCAATTATGGGTCGCGGTGGGGCTCCCGGTTGGGGTCTGGGCCCAAGGGAGCGATGTGCACGTTCCACAATAAAGTGAGCCGACAGAGCTTCTGCCCCCACTGTTGCTGACAGCAGTTTCTCGACATATAGCTCCATCCTCCCCGTGTTGGTCGATTCCGGAACGCCCGTGACTCGGATGTTATTTCGCCGGCTTCTGGCTTCCAATTCCTCGTTCTTGGCAGCGATTACCCTCAGGACGTTGTCCATCCTGGCAAGGCGAGTGTCATGAGTCGCGGTCGTGTCATCATGTGCCGATATCCTGCGTTCTGCCTCCGATATGCGTTCTTCATGGACGTCCAGCTTCTGGGCTATGCCGTCCATCCTAGATGTGAGTCTATCTACTTTGTCGACCACCGTCGCAAAGCCCTGCCGCATTTCTTGCAGGATGGCAGCCATATCTGGGGTCAGCTGGGTCGATGTTGAGGCCTCCGTAGCCGGGCTTCGGGGTGGCACCACGTCTCCAGTGTGCCTTTTTTTTGCACCGCAGCGTCAAACTGCAATTTGGGTTGGCGACTGTCCGGCTTCCCCATGGCGGTAAGATAAGTGTGAATTGTCTGCGTCTGTGTGCCGTTTGCACCACTGTTGGGGGGAGGTTGTCAGAAGATATAGCGATCACGCCTTATGTAGTGCTGTGCAGCACTGTTCTTTTCGCAGCTGACGTGCCCAGCACCGGGGGAAGCTTAGCTATCGTTCGCGGGGTGGGTCCCAATGAGAAGGATCACAATGCAGGAGCAGGCAGGCCCCATATAAGAGGCGCGGGAATGGCAGCTAAAGGATGCAGCGCCCAGAGGCCAGGAACATGAAAGCCAGGTAATCCGAGCCGTCCACTTGCTGGGGCACCGGCAATAGTCAGTTTCCGAGGCTGTGTATTGTGACTGTAAGGCAGGTTACCGGACTTCACAGGCCTCTCCCTGGTACCCCTCTGCCAGTTCGTTATGGCGCCAAGAAGCCTCGCCGATTAATGCAAATAAGTGGTTTGGCCGTATGGGGAGACCAGCTGGAGCGTCCAGCCTTCACAGCCCCCGCGCTTCAGTTAGTGCTTGGCGCCCGTACCTGCAGCCCATGCCTGCCGTCCGCTGCAGTGTCAGCCCCAGGCCCGCCACTCATGAAGTGCAGGAGGCCTACCTGCCTCATGTCGATCCCCGGGTTCGCCTAGTCCAAGGGGCCGATAGCGGGCACCGCCGCCGCAGGGTCAGTTCAGCCAGTGGGGTTCCGCTCAGCACAACTCCGGGGTTCCTGGGGGCAGCGCCGCCAAACTTTCACCGAGTGTGAATAGTGGCTAGCTGCCCCTCCGTGGGGATTTTCACGCGGGTGTGTGCAGTAGAAAAGGATAAATTTGCGGATAAAGATGTCAGGCTGCTGGAGCCTCACGCAAGTGCGGCCATGCAGCAGTGCGCCCTCTAGCGCCCCCATCTTCCTCTTGTTTTGTTTGATCTCAATTTTTACGAGCAACATCATAAATATTCATTTCAGTTTTGTGAATTTCTTTAGACTTTTTGAACCACCAAGGACACAAATTAGACACTGGATCTCTACCTCTCAGTAAATGAAAAGGTGACACTTCAGTGGTGGCATGAGGCGTTATCCGGTACAACCAAAGTTTTTCTCTCAACTTCTCTTTCCACTAACTCCCAAAATTGCGAGCCCACAAAATATCTTGTTTGAGAACTCTGTTATACCTCTCAACCTGTCCATTCCTTTGTGGTTCATACAAAGCTGTAGTGATTGTGCTTTCAAGGACTTTAACATCTCCAACGACTTGAACTGTACCCCATTGTCTGTAACAATAATCTCAGGATAACCTTCACATGAAAAAATCTCTCTCAAAAACAAAATCACACTTCCAGTATTTGGGTGAGGTATCAACTTAACTTCGGGCTTGGAGTGATAATCCACAGCTACAATAGCAAATCTACATTCTTGAGGAAGAAAATTAAACGGACCAGCAATATCAATACCCAACTTCTGCCATGGTTGATCTGGCCATTTTATTGGTATCAATGGAGCAGGGTCACATTTACACATTTTATCACTTTAACGGTTAAGGGCTAAACTAGTAGTAGGTTTAAATCGTTTTTCAACACGTAACATCGCTTAATCAAATGTACCTAAATCCCCTGATATTGGAGGTAAAGTCCTGAATATAGCTTGCCCTTCTGAACCCAAACAATGAAGAAATACATTTTTCTTTCTCCCATCCCAGTCGCCAAATTTGTAGTAAATAAGGTATAAATCCAAGATATATAGAAGTAGGTTTATTGGAAAACAGCACAGTACTCCAACTCCAGATGTCCAAACGGAATAATGATCCTAGTATGTTTCAGAGATCAACAATTCCAAATAGAACACCTAACAGATCTGCATGTGCACAAACTAAAAGTATACACTTCTTAAAAGGGAAACGCTAAAGGAAAAGAAAATATATTTAAATGGGAAATGTCAACTACAAAATGTGTAAGAGGAAATATAATAGTGTCCTACATCTTTAGAGGCTCTGTTGGACCGAGGGACATCTGGCAACTTCTCCCGCTCCAAGTCCCTGGACATTCCAAGTAAGAAAAAGTAGTTTAGCCATACAGTAAACAAATTGAGAAGGAAAGTGCACCAGCCATCCTGACTGCGATTCACCAAGTGTGCTGCAATGAAAGAACGACGAGAGGCTCAGTTTATATGACAAAATGTAATCTCCAACTTCATGACCCTGCAAGTTCATAGGCCTTACAACGCAGCAATTCATTGGTCGCAGGGTATCTGAAGTTGGAGGTGTAAGCATTGTGAAGTATTCTTGGTGTACTATCCAGGCGGAGACAAAAGGGTCCCAGCATTGGCAGCATTGGTCCAGAGACTCTGTGATCTAGGAGACAGGTAGTCTGGGACACCCTCCTCAGCAGCTACCAGCAAACAAGCAAGAAAAAAAGACCCATAATTAAAGCAAGTTGTCAGCCATCTGCGGCGTGACAGGGGTAAGCAGGGTGGACGATGCACTCAGCCGATATGTTGCAGAGTTCCATCAGAGGAGGAATCCTCAGAGTCTTCCGTGGTGCCGACTTTGCCATGGTCCCAGAGATGAGCTACAAAACACCCTCATAGACTTGCTATTTGGCGCTCCTAACTTTTTGGAGCAAAAGCAGATTCCGCACTAGAACATTTTAAAGAAAGTAAAGTAATAGCCTGTTTACTTGCCCTTCAATCGCAGACCAAAGACTCTGGGCAGTTTGAAAGATTTTGATGCTGCAGCAGGTGTTTTTCGTTTAGATGCCACCAACAATATACAACACAAACACAACAACAACAGCCAGTCAGACCCCCTTTTACAAGAGTTCAGGATTGCGTGCCAGAGGAAGACAGTGAGCCATACCACTTCCTCACTCCGCTTCCTCTTAATCCTAGGCAGTGTAAGAAATCAGCCCTAGTCTCCCCTTCTTGGAACACATTCTACTGATGGGAGAACGGATATCCCACTTTCCACATCGATGGAGGTGCATAATATCAGAACACTCGGTATTACTCCTCAGATAGACCTCTTTGTCACTCAGGAGAATGCACACTGCCCAACATTTTGTAACCTCCAGTTTCCGATGCAGGGAACTTTGGGGCAATGCATTTTGGCTGAGCTGGAGCTTTCAGCTCCTTTACATGTTTCCTTCTCAGCCCTTGATTTTTAGGGTGTTGAAGATTTGCCTCTACAAGGTCCTAGTAATCTTAATAGCCCCGGACTGCCATTAATGATGTGGAATTCAGACCTCATTCGCCTCTCTTTTAAAGGGCAGACCTCCTCTCATAGATGCAGTGACAGGTCCTACACCCCTACCTCCAGAGCCTCCAACTACATGTCTGGAAATTGAATGGGGCAACCAGAGTTTCTTTTTACTCCCCCCCCCCCCCCCCCCCCCCCAAAAAAAAGTGGCAGACCTTATTTTATCTTTCTGAATACACTCCAAAAAATCAATTTATGCTGGTAGATGGCTGAACTTTGCAAAACGGTGTGCGGACAATTCCTTAGATCCTCTTAAAACTCATCTGCCTGATAATCTTCTTTTTGCTTTTTTAGTAGACCAGCAAGGCTGTGCGGTTGCTAGAGTTAAAGGATTTAAAGGATACTTCTTAGCCCTTTTGGCTTCTATATGTTTCCCCCGACAATCATCTCTGTTCAAATCTCCTATCGCTTTGAAATTCATTAAGGGACATAGAAACAAATTTCCTTCCACTCTTTGTTATGCCCCATTGTTATCTTATTTATTTCTTACATATCTCATGTATTCCATGTATAAACCCCTCCACCGTTGTCCTTTACAACTACTAATGTTTAAAATAATTTGCTTAGTGGCAATCACATCTGCAAGGCAGGTTACTCAAATTCTTGCCTTAAGCGTGAAACCTCCATTCACATCTTTCTTTCTTGACAAGTTTGTGTTGAAAACAAGGGCTGCCTTCCTGCCAGAAGCGGTCACCACATTCCACTTAGGTCAGTCTTTCAACGTGTTATTCCCCTCAATATTGTGCTAAAGAGGAAGAAAGACTTCACTGTCTCAAAACCCAAAAGAGCTGTAAGCTTCTGCGTGGATATAACATGTGAAATCAGATTGGAAGGTCAGCCCTTCTTAGAGTATATTGAAAAGATGAATGGCAGGGCAGTCCATAAACTGACTCTCTCCAGAAGGATCATACCGTGCACCAAAACGTGCTATGCCATGGCTCACAAAGAACCTCCAGAAGGTATTCATCCTCCTATATCTTCTACCTCTACACTGACGAGACGTGTACTTATGACTGATATCTGTCAGGCTGCGACTTAACACTTTGCTAAACAATTGATTGAATTCCGAAGTGCGAAATGTTGGAAACTTTGCGTACTCTGTTTTATAGGATTTTTTGGTATAAACAGACATGCACCCACATCCGGGTGTGATCGCTTTATTTCCGGTCACATGGTCAGAACACTGTGCTATTCTGCTTTGAATGCAGAATAGCAAGCCTATTACAAAACAATAGTTCTCTTCCACATTTACATTTACATGTATGCAAGTAAACTCTTTGGAAGATATTACTAGGGGATAATGCTTAGGTGAATAATGTTGTCTTTGATGTCATTGCTGGAAACCACACCCAGGGCCAGATGTACAAAACACTGATCATAAAATACTGGTCACAATTTGCGACCAGTATTTTTGCAACCAGTGTAGTATTTTGCTGAACAACCTTTGTTATCTTTAACTCCAGGGTCACCCAGGATCCAAATGAATTGATTTCACTTAAATATCTATCTACTCAGCGCTCTAAGCATCCTGCCGCTGGGTACACCGGATGGCAAACTAAATTGCTTCTCAGATGCCTATGTTCCATAAGCACTGATATTTAAAGGGTAGAAAAAAGAACTAAAGAATGCACGCTTCTCTTTTTAGTCATCTCATGTAGCTGAAACTAACAAATTGCCATATAATATTTTCAAGGTTGAAAAAGAGCTTAAGATAACGTTTCGTTTTCTTTTCTATGTGTGAATCCTGGTTTTCTGCTTAATGGAGGATATTCAGACTGTGGGTGTTTACCTGCTCTGCCTGCTTAGAGGTGGTACAGAAACTCCATTAGTAGTAGTAGTAGTAGTAGTAAAATCTTTATTCGGTTTCATTATTACAAAGAAAACCATAAAAGTGTACAAACATTTCATAAAATTTAACATTGCTAATGGATATCATCATTACTTTATCAGAAAGGTTAGGAATTATTATTTTGAAGGTTTAGCCTGTGCTTAAAAATGCATTTTAAAAAGGTACTAACAATTTTACAAACGTATGCAGAGTTTAAAAATTGTATCCGAAGCATAGCAGGACGGCATCTTCTAAGATGAAAAGATCGGAGCAAAGGGATTAGCCAAAGTTTACGGTGTGCAGAGTAAAATTTGCAAAACAGTACAGTTTGCATTGTTGACTGCTCTGATAGGTCATCACATGGGCAGGCAGTTAAACATTCTTCCCAACTGTTTCTTTTAGGGAATGCTACCACCCTGTGGAAGATGTTCAACCTGAATCTCGTAAGTAGGAAACGTTCAAACTGTGAGTTTACATAGGTTAGGTATGGTTCCATTTCCAGGGTGGTCTTGGCTGCTATGGAGTGCTGTACGGATGGTTTCTTAATCTCCACTGTAATACGTAACTCTTCGAAATGGCTCAACGCCTTTGCCTTTAGTTCTTTTTTTGTTATTTCGGCAATGGTTTCGGGATTATGGTAATACTCCGCCATTCCTAGGACTGTGAAAAGTTTTTTTACGTATATGAGCCAGTCTATTTTTTCAGCACTGTCTAAAGTCATGCAGTCCGTAATAATGGCTTTGGTGAGGGTGTTTTTTGTTGAGACCCATATTCGGCGCCAAAGAAGTACGGGTTCGATTTTAGCCAAATCTTCGATGTGTGGTAGTCCCAATTCTGCATGACAGGCGAAAGTAGAGACTCTTTTTGGAACCGCAAGCAAGAATCTCGTGAAGATATTTTCTGCTACCTGGAGGGCAGTTGTGTTTTTATGTCCCCATAGTCCCGCCCCATAGAGTGCGATGGAGTGGCACTTAGCTCTATAGATCTGGAGTAATTCAACCGGAGGCTTTTTCCCCAACTTTTGGGCGAATTTCATAAGAGCAGCAGTAGAGCGGAGAAGTTGGTGTTTACGCGCTTCTATGGCTGCTCTCCAGTTGAGCTTCTCGTCTATCATAATCCCTAAATAAGGGTACTGGGGGGTGGTTTCCAGCTTTTCATTGTTGAGGAAAATGGCTTTTCCTTGTTTCCTGACTTGGCCAGCAACCATAACATAGTTTTTTGTTATGTTTATATGGAGATCTAGGTCGTTCATGAATTTAGCATAGCTGTTAAGGGACTTTTGGAGCTCACGTGGGGTGCGTGCTAAGAGCACCGCGTCGTCCGCGTACAAGACCGCGGGCACCAGTCTATTATTCACACGGGGCAGGTCCAAACCCCCCCTCAGCATTTCCACCTCGAGACCGTTGGTGTAGAGGGAGAAGAGGAAGGGGGCAAGGACGCACCCCTGCCTGACCCCACGCTCTACGGAAAAAGATTCCGACAGTTCACCTCGTACTCCAAAACGCACCCTAGAAGAGGCGTTGGAGTAAAGTTCTCTTAGAAAAGTCACGAGAGCCTCATCTAATCCCATATTGGACAGCACCGACCATAATTTTGCATGGGAAACGCAGTCAAAAGCCGCGGAAAGGTCGACATAAACCATGTAGACCTTCCCGCGTTTTGCCGACACGTATTTTCCCAACAAAAGGGCCAAGCTCAAGGCTTGTTCCGTTGTTCTAAGTCCCTCTCGGAAGCCATACTGGATATCCAAGAGGGTCCTGGTATCGTCTGCCCAGTCCTGCAAACGCTGGAGTACCACTCTACCCAGTACTTTCCCCAAAGAATCGAGGAGGGAAATAGGTCTATAACAAGTCACCTCCTCTCTATTGCCCTTTTTGAAAATGGGTACCAGTATTGATTGTGTCCATGGGGTATGTAGGCCACACTTCATTGTTGCGTTGAGCACCCTGGTTATAATAGGGGCCCACAGGTCTAATTTAAATTTGAAAAAATCAACCGGTACCCCATCCGGGCCTGGGGCTTTTCCACTCTTGCTAGCGTTAACTGCCGCAATTACCTCGTGTAATTCAATTGCCAGTGGAATTGGGAATGATTTATCCTGATTTAGGCTAAAACTTCTACCTGTGTGGGCTACTGCCGGGGTTTGTCCAAAGATCTTAGCAAAGTGATTGACCCAGGTTTGGCCCTCAATAGCCACTTCTATGCTAGGGTGGTCATCTACGTCCGTCAGGAAAGGTGCTTTTACCACCTTCCAAAACAGATCGCTGTCTTTATTGAGTGAACTTTCATGCAGCTGATCCCATAGGGCCTTTTTTAGCTCTTCTTTTCGCGCTTTACACACAAGCCTGTATTGTTTCCTCAAATTCCTAATCTCCTCCTGGTTTCTTGTTGTTTTAGATAATGCTCTCTTTAAGTTTCTATGGGCAGCGGTACAATCTGGGTTAAACCAACCTTTTTTTCTTTCCTTAAACCCTTTCTGATTCCTGGTAAGGCATTCATTTACTTTAACTAATATTAGTTTAAAATGGGTTATAACTTTCTCTTCACTGGCCTCAAGGTCTAAACAGTTCAATATTGCAGGTTTTGCTTCAGTTACAACCTTATTTGTCAGCTCATTAGGATCAATCTTTCCCCACCCCAAAGTGTAGCCATTTGTTTTTGTGAGCTGTATGTTGTTCTGGGTAAGGGTGTACATTATAGTCTGGACTAGTGGCTGGCCTTGTTCCAAGATTAGTTCAAAGGCTAGGGCTGAGTGGTCGCTCAACGTATTAATTTTAACTTTGAAGTTTGTGGTCCTATTTACTAGGGTCGCTGTGATGAGGATATAATCAATAGTTGTTTCACAGCCCCTGCGGAGGTAGGTTGGGTCCAGTTTCCCAGTTAAGGGGTTAATTTTTAGTTTAACATGACTAGGTCCAAACTGGACATAGTTTCATTTAACAGATCTATGTGTGAATCCTGGTTTTCTGCTTAATGGAGGATATTCAGACTGTGGGTGTTTACCTGCTCTGCCTGCTTAGAGGTGGTACAGAAACTCCATTAGTATTGGGTAACTCTGTTATTGAATTATGTCCTTTGGCATCCGAACCAACCAGTGTGTGTGTTTTTTTAAAGAACTTTTATTGTTTCCAAAACCTCAGACCCCCATCATTCAGTTATCTCTTGTATGACCATTACGCAGATGGTCCACCAATCCTGGTGTATACTATGTGACATCCATGAACATCAACTTCTACCTACTAAATTGACCCTCCTCCCTCTCTACCCCCTCCCCCCCTGTCAGTGTGCCCAAGCCAATCCCCCAATCTATGTCTACTAAATCGTCCCATCTTCGGCCTATACAACAGGAACAAGGACAAAAGGGAAGGGAGAAGCAGGGAGTTCTATAGACTAAGTGTACGTTTCTGGTGTAACCAGTGTGTTGATAAACTCAGTTAAATCGGGATCTTCGCATGATCATTATCCAGCAACCATAATAAAGTTTGCTACTGCTAGGATAACTCTCCAGCTTTGTAATTTAGACAACCCCACATTTAATTCTGTGTCCATTCCTAGTGGATTGAAAAAACCTGTTTCATTCCATTACTGAAGAAACTGTCAGTAAATGCCTTAATGTTACTGTGCAACTGGACAACCCCCCACTGGGCAAATGTGACCCGCTGAGGGTCACAGTTGCCCAGTAGGCGTTTGGGTCACCTATTATCTCCACAGGGGGTAGAGTATCACTTTGCATGAATGGGTACTCAAAATTGTTAAAAATGGTTACACCCATCTTTAATCTTCACCCTTCTGAACATACCTCCTACACCATGACGACTCCCAGAAACCACTTGTCATTTGTGCGAGCTGCGGTTCAGGCTATCTTGGACAACTCAACCATAGAGAGGGTGCCAGCGTCAGAGATCCTTTTATTTTCTGGTGCCGAAAAAAGTGAAGAGGTCTCCGTCCCATCATCGATTTTTGCCCACTGAACTTCTTCCTCTGGAAAGACAAGTTCAAAATGTTCTCTCTGACCCAAGTTCTGCCTGCCCTGGATACAGGAGACTGGATGGTCGCATTAGATATCAGGATGCCTATTTCCACATCCTCGTCCTGCAGTTTACTGCTACACTATTTGTGGTTTCAGGTAGGTCACAAGCACTTTTAGCTTTCAGTGATCACCTTTGGCATTACCAGGCCTCAGGTGTTCACGAAAGTGATAGTGGTGGTCGCTGCATAACTTCAGAGGTTGGGAATACTAGTCTTCCCATACCTCTACATCTGGTTGCTGAAGGTATGCTTGGCTCAGATGGTCGTGAATCATCTCCAGGTGACCGCCAACCTGTTGACATCTTAGGGACTTTCCATCAACATGCCAGAGTCCCACCTGACTGCCTTACAAAGGCTCCTTTTTATTGGAGCCACCTTGGGCACGTGCTGTTCGAGCCTTTCCTTCATCTCTGTAAGTCAAGGACATTCGGGCTATAACCCCAGTGTTTCATCCCACGACCTGGGTCTTGTGAGAGCGGCTCTAAAACATCTTGGCTTCTTGGCATCCTGTATCTTGCTTGTGGACCACACCAGGTGGCACATGCAGGTTCTGCAATGGGATTTGAAGTTTCAGTGGGCTCAGCACCAAGGGAGCCATCCAGGTATCGTAGGAGACTGCGAACGATCTGCAGTGGTTACTGTTGGATCATAATTAGACCAGTTGCAGATCCCTCTCCCTAACCCATCCAGAGCTAACAATTGTGATAGATTGGGATGTCATCTAGAAGAGGTGGAAATTGGAGGAATCTAGTCTACGGCAGAAGCTCACTTCCACATCATCATTTTGTAGTTGCAGATTTGTTTCACACTGAAAATCTTCCTCCCATTCTTCAAGTGTGAACAGGTGCATGGTCTTACAGACAACAACACCGCCATGTGGTACTGCAACAAGCAAGGCGGAGTGGAGTTGTGGGTCCTGGCCAGGAGGCGCTGCGCCTCTGGAACTGGCTGAACCATCAGGGCATCTCCCTAGTCATGCAGCACCTGGCAAGATCTTTCAACTCCAGGGTGGACAAACTCAGTCGGAATTGCTTAGCTGATCACAAATAATGGCTTCACTTGGAGGTGGCACAGGGCATCTTCCAGCAATGGGGAGAACCCCAGCTCGATCTTTTCAGTGCCGCAGAGAACAGCAGTGTCCAAGCTTTCGCGCCTTGGAGTTCCTAAGGTGACTCTCACACAGAGGCATCTTTTGCCTGGATTGGAGCTTTGGACTCATGTACGCCTTCTCACTTCTGCCTTAGACAGCGTCCAGGCTTCTACATGGACGGTAGTTCACATATTCATGAAGCACTACTGCATGGATAGCCAGGTCCGGTGGGGAGGACATTTTGACAATTCTGTTTTCCTGATTTCCTGATTTGAACCTTTTCAGAGTCCTACCACCTGGGTAGGTACTACTCTGGTATCTGTTCTCATGGTTTAGAACTACCCATCAGAAGAACAACTTACTAACATTCTGTAACACTTTCTGGTGGATACTGTATCTAACCTCAGTATCCTCACTGACCCTCCCACCACGCTGTTCTGTGGAATGGACTCTCCTAGGCCCTATTAATAAGATTTCATCTTAAGAGAGCTGCACACTGATTATTAATGCTCCAAATCTGAAGGCGAGGACAGATATAAGAAAGATATAAGAAAGAAACTGATGTTATCAACTGGAGGTGGCAGCTATGTAGGGGTCCCACCCTAACTTTCGAGGTGGGAGGGATCTTTCGCAGAGCTGCATGACACCACCTACCTACACATGAGGGAATTTCGGAGAAAATTCTCTAGATCCAGTCTGGCACCTAGGGGTATTCTCAAGGTGAGGAGTATGCAATGATAAGCCTATCCACTAGGAAGAGCATTACCAAAGGTAAATAAATTGTTCTTCAGGTCATTGAAAAAGACTGCCTTGCTGTCATCCAACACCGTCAATTTCGCTTTGAACAAAGGTATGTGCCATTTTCTATTACAAAAGTTTCATAAATGCTGCAGAAACAAATCTCAACCTCTTTAGTTATGCGATTATACCACCAGTGACCCCTGCAGACTTTTCTGCAATGGCAATGTTGTGGGAACCCTTTGCACCCACAGTACCATGAAGTTGTTTTATACGCCCGTAGGAGCAACTGTGGAGATAAAGCAATCCTCATGATCTGGCTCTCTATAATCTTGAGCAAGCCTACTATTCCTACGTTGTTGCAGTGAAAGCGCCCTTTAGCATATTTCGATTGGTATCTTGAGTACCTGGTCCTCTCTTGCATGACCTTAATATGAATCTTCATATACTTTATGTTGGCAGTCATTGTGGATAGTTGAGATTATGTTTAGGTGACCCGTACAGCTGGCTTGCAGGTGGCCGATAGCTAATGTGACAGTTTTTCGTTTATAAGATATTTCTATGGTCTTTGATAGCTAGTACTGGTGGTCATGATCAGTGCAGAGATTTTAGATTGAATGACATGTTGTGCATTCTCTGCCTGAGATAAAGGCAAATCTGTTTAGATTGATTTCTTCTTCTGTTGGGTTCTCTCAGACACAGTGAGGTATGAGTGATCACTGGGAAAGAACGTCATTCTTAAGTGTTCATGACAAAGGCAGGCAAATGTTCTTGTGTGGGTATTTAACAGTGTGCCCAATTCATTGCTTCATAGATCTGAGGTTCTTCATAGCAGGCAGAATTAATACCTGCATTATGTATGGAGGAGGGGGATGCAGAAGGAGGAAGACCGAAAAGGTTCAGCTGAAGTGTGATTACCCCCATCTAACATTTGGTTTGACTCCCAATAAATAAAAAATAAATAAATAAACATTTGGTTCGACATTCAAGGTTTAACATTCTTAATTCCCACCATTTAAAAATCAGTTTCTATAGTCCAAAGAATGTGCTTATTGTTTTCGTGATGTCCACATATGATTGTGCTCTTCCTGACAATTCATTTCAAGACTAAAGGTGATGGGGGAGCAGGAGGGAAAACAGGAGCACTCCTCAGATCTAAACTATTTATGCCCACTTCACTTTCCACCGTCCATGAGTATCTTCCACTTTCATGCACCAACTTTCCTATGCCCTTGCGTGATCAGAGCGCCGGTAAATCATGTGGGCTGTTCGGCTTTGATAGTTGCTCCCTTTGTTTTCAGTGTGGGTACATCCTGACCTCCAGGTCTTGGCTAGGCCTTTTTGTCTCCACCTGCGCTGCAGATGGAGAGGTTCCAGACTACGTTCTCCTTTCCTGGTTGGCCAGACGGCCTCAAAAACTTCCAAAGACAGGCAGCTGCCTTATGTATCCACTGAAGAGCTGAGTGTCTCATTCTGTTTTTTCCAGACTCGCCTGTGGTGCTGGCAATAGTGCACAGGTCTTAGTCTGCCATCATGTCACCTCCCACGCGGTCCTCCAAAGCCAGCATGCAGTAGTAACCCAGCAGCTCACTAGACCTAGGCCCCTGTTGCCATTTTAGTTCTAGGACTTTGAGCCTTCTTTGTCTAAGCTGCTCTCTTTCATCTCTAGATAAGCACTCTTGGCAATGGTGCGGGTTCGTTGAAATAGCTAGAAAATGCAAAATTACTATAGATATAAAGTGACTGCCGGCGGAGCTGGTGCAAACAATGTTGGCTATTAGACCTGACCTGTTTTTGAAGATGTTAAGGTATATGTGGATACGCTCTGCCTTCTCCAGCTCTCTCATTTCTCACACCATTCTGCTTCTCATTCTGCTATCGGGTGGTATTTGTCAAATTCTGCAGTTGGCTTTATGGTAAAATCAATAATCCCAAAGTGTCAAAGAAGGCTCACATGATAGTCAGCTTGGAGTTTTGTAGCTCGAGCTATCTTGTATCCAGCAGAATCTTCCTTAAAACATATTTGGGGGGATAAAAACCTCCATCTGGAACAAAGCACTGTCAGGTAAATGTAGAAACTTCACACCCATTACACCCTTCTGAAGAAAAATGCGAAACAAAATAATTCGTTTTTCTAAAACACCTATAAGGGGAAGCTGACCCTAATCTGCCAACAAACACAAGTCACTTTAAGTATATCCGAATCTTTTGATGATGTTTTTAATACTACCTTAAAAAAATAATTTACTAATAGTAAGTCGCCTATAAGTGAATTTGAAAAATTATTTACTAATAGTAAATCGCCTATAAGTAAATTTTAAAAAATTGATTTACTGATAGTAAATGGCCTATAATTGGATTTGAAACATTATTGAAATCTGCTTCATTTGATCATGCAGGCCATCAAAGAAAAGCTTATGCTAATTCATAATTCTTGACAATAGTTGTGGGCCAAAAGCTTTGGTTATGAAGAGATGTTGTGACCAATGAGCCGTAAATGTTCGTTCTATGTAGATGTTGAATATTCCTGTGATTTTACAAATGAGAGAAGATCATAAACATGCAACGTCCCGAAGGAACCCAGACCTGTGTCAGCCATGGGTTGCTATCAGAATCAAATATGGTACCAGTTTCTCAGCCTGGACTGCTATTATGGATATCCATGTGAGAGGGCCTCAATCCCCGCTCTTATGAGAGACACTGTATTTTGATACTGTCATGGATTAGCGTGGTACTGATATTTGTGAAAATGTCTGACATTTGGGATGGGAATCTGTTTTTCTAATCACCTCCTGCTGTATTTCGTGATGGGGCGACCTCCTTGACATGTCCCCCTTCAAAAGGGTGGGATAAAATGTCGAAAACAAGAAAACTAAGTACGAAAACAAGAAAACCTATAAGATTGCAAACAGTTTTAAAAGCGTAGTTTCCAGTGTTTTCGATGTAATCTTTTTTTAAAATTGTAAATGATTTGTGCTTTGTAATTTATGTTTATGGTCTGTTGCAACCACCTTGTGACAGGAGAAGATGGAGAAATGGCTTGCTGCCTACATTGGTGCATAAGACCTGCATAGGTCAACTCCAGGTACATTTGTGAGAAGATAGCATATGTGTGCGACACTGCTTGTTTTAGTTTATATTTAACCTAGTTTTGAAAAAGTGATTTATTGAGATTTGTTCTACTAGTTGTGCAGTTGCACCCTGTAGGCTTAGATTATAATTTTCACGTTTTGTTCATGTATGTAAAAAAAACTTGACTACTTTGTTTTAAAGGAATCTGCTGGAGGTGACATCCAATCACCGTTGACACCAGAAAGCATCAATGGTACAGACGATGAAAGAACTACCCCAGAAGTGACACAAAACTCCGAACCAAGGGCTGAACCTACCCAGAATGCAATACCATTTTCCCACAGGTACAAGCTAAATTCAGACGTCTTGATTAAAGTGAAATAAGTGCATCTTTGTTGTCATCTTGAACAGTGATGTATTTTCTGGTAGCGTCTAATAGCTGAAAGGATGTTTTTCTCTGAAAATATTTTGCCTTTGCTTCGAGTAACCATGATTAAATTAATAATTAAACTATTTGGACAGCCGTAGCATACATTAATCAACAGGATGCATGCACGACTATCTCTGAAAAGCCCTCGCAGCACCTTTTTCACCCCACCACCTCTCCCTTCCGCAGCTCTGCCACAGCTCTTGCTACATAAACCTTGACATTAGGTTTAGTTTACCTCCGCATCATTCATTCTTCGTTGCACTGGAAACTCCTGATCTAGATTATTTATCTTAGCCCTCTTGACTGCCCTTCTGCGTTATCCATGGCCAAGTGCCTCTCCATGTAGAGTCCTCGCTATACAAAAAACGTGCACAGACTGGCAGCACTCAAGTTGGTACTTGAGTTATAATAAAGCAATCTTATTTTTATATACATAGTAGCAGTAAATTAACTACTTCAAAGTGTATTGACATTTTCTTTTGGTACACTGGAAACGTAATATATTAAATTGCTGTTTGCTTCATTTTGTTGGGGCCAAGCACAATTGGGGTAATTTTGATCTCAATGCCATGGCCCCTGAACCAGGTGCAGGCAAACTCCCTGTGCTTGCCAGCCGTTTTACATTTTCCCTGGGGCTCCGATTCAATACACGGCGAACACTAGCGGCGGGAAAATCTGTGATGTAGGGGGTTGACTATCTCTATGACCTAGTGGTCCAGTGGCAGACGACTGCCAACTCATGGTTTACTGTTGCAGGAGCCAACTGTGGCTCTGCTGACAGTGACTCCGTGTTTTTCCCTCATCTAAACGGGGAGTAACCCTGCGTTTGGCAGGCAGGTAGATCACCGCTTTATAGTGTTCCTCCTGCGCTATCAACCCCTGAATGAGACCCAGTGTGTTTTTAGTGACACCAGTTTATGCAACAGAGGACTTATCCACTGGCTCCCCGTAAATAAGAGGATTACTTTCCGCCTCCTAACCCACGCACACAAAGCACTTTACGAACTTGGACCCGAATGCCTCAACACACGACTGTCCTTCTACACCCCCTCCCGTCAGCTACGATCCTCCAACCAAGCCCTTGCCACTGTACCTCGCATCAACAAAACCACCATGGGAGGTAGATCCTTCTCCTGCCTGGCAGCTAAGACCTGGAACTCACTTCCCACTCACCTTCGCCTTACTCAGAACCACCTAGCATTCAGAAAGCATCTTAAAACCTGGATTTTCGACAAGTAATTCCCCACCCTTCCTCAAGCGCCTTGAGACCCTATGGGTATGTAGCGCGCTATATAAATCTTGACTTGACTTGACTTCTAGTGCACTTAGCATGTGAAATGACAGTCCAATGCAGTACAATTACGGTCCTATCTCCAATATCCCTACCCTGGCCAAACTGTTAGAAAAATGCGTCCAACTCCAATTGACAAAACACATTAATCAGTTTGACCTCCTTAACTCTCATCAATCAGGCTTCCGAGCAGGACACAGCACGGAAACTGCCATGACACACATAATTGATGATGCCCTCCAAATCTTAGATCAGAACGATACCTGCCTACTCATCCTACTTGATCTCTCATCAGCCTTTGCCACCGTCAAACACGAGAACTTACTCGAGCTGTTGAATATAAGAATGGGTCTATCAGGGACTGTACTAAAGTAGTTTACCTCCTTTCTGCACAACCGGTCCCAGAAATTCAATATCAACAACTCGCTGTCCTCACCCGTTCCCGTAACACTAGGCGTCCCACAAGGATCCTCCTTATCCCCAACATTGTTCAACCTAGTCAAGGAGCCACTCACCACTTTGCTGCAAGCATCTAATGTACAATTTCACATGTACGCTGACGACACCCAACTCTACCTCAAAATACAATCCCTTGAGGACATCAAACTACTCAACTCAACGCTTAAGAAGACTGGCCGAGAATCACCTCAAACTTAACGCTCTAAAAACGGAATTCCTTCTTATTTCACCTCCCGCCAAAACCTCTATCACCCAGACTTGGCTTAAACACCTAACTGCACTCAACGTCCAACCTACCATCATGGATTCAGCGATATCTTTAGGCGTAACCCTTGACGCCAATCTCAATATGCAACATCATATCAGCAAGGCAACTAAGGGAGCTAATTTCCAACTCAATACTCTGAGGAAGCTTAAACCCTTCCTCCCAGCCAAGGACTTCCAAACCGCAGTACAAGCGCTAGTCATTCCTCGGTTAGACTATGGAAGCGTCTCCCTCTGTGGTCTCCCCCTTTCAGCTACCGCACCACTAAGAGCCTCTATGAACGCTGCAGTGAGACTTATCACTGGATCAAAAAAACGCTCGCACATTTCCCCTGACTTAAAATCCTTGAACTGGCTGCCTTACGAATCTAGAATCCATCTGAAAATCACCTGCATGACTCACAGGGCTGTACACCACAATTCGCCTAGCTACCTCACCCAAAGGCTCACAATCTCAGGGGGCTCAAGAGCCACTAGAAGCCCTAAAAATCTTCTTCTGAAACCTCAAAGATTCCCGGAAGGAAAAAACGTATAAATGCTCCTTCTCAGGAATGGCACCCAGGATCTGGAATGCCCTCCCTCCAGAAACCAGACTTATCTCCTCCACTGCATTCTTCAAAAAAGAAGTAAAAGCGATCCTCATGGCCAAATTCACCTGAACATTTACCTTGGATCTATTGAGACCCTTCCCCTGTCCTCTTATCACATGTTTTGTCTGATCCACTATGTTTCCTTGTTTCCCTGTTTTATTTGGTCTGATTTGATAACCTCTAGCTACTCCGTGCACAATAACTCTGTTAATCACTCGCACCTTTTTCTTATTCCATGTACTTGTAAAGCCCTCTGATATCTGCATGGATCTTGTTCGCGCTATATAAAACTTTCAAAATAAATACATAAATACATCTAGGACTTTTAGCCATTCCCCTCCAACATATAATGCCATACTGTCTCGACACTGCTTCTCAATGAGACAGCCATGATCCCGATGTAGATCTTTTTTTTTATTTTATTGAGAGTTCATAAACAATAGATAAGCATTACATGGCATTTTTAGCAGCAGAATTAATAAAGTAAAGAATACATTATATGTAAAAATAGGCAAGCTGACAAAATATCATTTAAATAGAAATTCATATTCAAATTCATAGAGAATAAAAAGTGCTAGTAAAGTGCAATGTGCATAGTGCAATATATTGACAATAACACAGAATAACAATACCTTTATTAAAAATAAAAATAAAAAAGGGGAAGAAGTTGAAATCCAGCATACAAAGTCTAGCATTCAAACACACTCCAGTATTTATCATATTTTCTAAGGGCCCCTGACCTCAGTGCATATTTTTTTCCCTTCCCTGAATCCTAGATATTTTTGCCTTCCATGCATTTAGGGTTGGTACTTTATCCATTTTTCAACATTGAAAAATAAGCGATTTTGCTTCCAATGATGCTATGAACAAGGACTCAAGTTTGAAGAAATACTTTATTCGGTTCAATTTTCAAAGCCACAAAAGTACAAAAACACACAAAATGGTCCACAGTACACCATGCAGCATGACAATTAAATATAACAATTCAGTATAAAACGTACCCAGTTAAACTAGAAAAATGCTAACACACGGTGTAAGGTTTTAAAAACAGAAACATGACAAAATTAGTTTACAATTTGATTCAGGTTACGTGGATTAATATTTACAGTAATTCATCTAGGACCAGTTAATCTTTTTGCTAAGTCTCACCGCTATGCTTAGGAAACTGGCTACATTGTAGATCTCCCAAATATTTGATAATAGTTGTAAATATAATATAGCTGGCTTAACTTGCCTAAACCCCTTCCCCTTCAACAAGGGTATAATAAACCTTTTCCTGATAGTTTTAAAATGATCGCAAAAAAACAGGAAGTGTGCAGTATCCATGATTGAATAGCCATCACAATTACATAACTCCAGATCATGTTGCTTAGTCCAACCAGGACGGCCAGAAATTAACAGATTAAATTTGTCTAACCGAAACTTTGTTAAAAGGAATCTATGATTTGAATTGTTTACAACCTTTAAGTAAAGTTCCAGAGTGTGTCCAGTGGATACGATCAATTGATGAATCCTGACCGATGGCTTTAACAGCTCCACACCTTCTCTGTCCATCCCTCGGTTCAACAAAAAAGTGTTTTTAACCCACTTCAGGTCACCTGAACAATTCAGGCCGGCCTAGCTTTACACATAGTTGATGTACATATTTCAACCACGGGATCTTATCCCAATGATCTACTGTTAGGCAATCCTTAAATATTTCATGGTTCACTTCCAGTTCCGAGTTAAGCCAAACTGAGATCCATTTGAGTAGGGGAGCGATGGCGATTCGATCCTTCAAGTAGTCCAAGCCGCATTCCTGATGGACTATGAAGCTGGACGTGGATCGTGGCAGGGAGAGAATCGTTTTAAGGAAGTTATCTTCCGTTACCTGGAGCATTTTAACTGGCCTAAAACCCCATAAATCTGCACCGTACATGGCGATTGCAAAACACTTAGCGGCATAAACCTTTAAGACTGCCTCCAGAGGTTTCACCCCTAGCTTGCGTGAGAAGCCCAGCACCGCTGAAATAGAGCGTGCCAGAACAAGGACTCATCATAGGAAGTGGAACTAGGGGAACAACCAAGGACTGAAAATAATTCATTAAATGTGATTTTGACTTTGATTATATTACTAAGGTATTTTCCTATGTCCTTCCAGAAATCCTGTCTTTTGGTACACTCCCAAATTATATGTTTCCAGGTACCCTTTTCTTCGCAACGGAAACACTTATCCTCCACTTGGGGATATATATTGTGGAGAAACGAGGGCGTTCTATATATTAACCATATGCTGAAGAATTGCATTCGCTTAAAATTAGCCCCTCGAAAAATGGATTTGTTAAATGTATTAACTTTATCCCACGTTAACTTATTAATCTCAATATCTTCCCTCTTTCTCCACCTGTCTCTAACATTATTAATCAATACAATTGAGTTATCTTCATTGAGATTTTTTATCCAGGTGCTAGTTTTCCTTTGCGTCGCAGTATTTAACGCACCAGTTATAGGTGTTTTATCAAATAAGTTACCTGTATCTAAATCTCGAAGTTCGGCGTAGACTGATAAAGGACCATTTCAAGATTGTATTCGAATACTGGATCTCCCTCTCAATTTCCTCCCAAGATTTCCATCTATTCCCCAGTAGAAAATCCTCAATTTTCTCAAAGCCGTTCTCCTTCCAAAGTCTCACAGTGTTTTTATCCAGGGTACCCCTGGCTCCCCCTCGCTCCTATATTTAAATTCATTAAACTAGTTGAACTACTTGTTCTAAAAATATCATAGTATTTCAGGAGCTGGGTTTTCAGCTTAAATAGCCACTGTATAGACTTATAGCGTACCTTCTTTGGGTATTTCGTAATTCTTACTGGATCATTGATTTTGAGTTCAAACATCTTCCTCATAAAAAAATTATCTGCTTTGTGATCTTCTGTGAAACAAAACCTAAAACTATGATGTGCAAAAGTAGCATATTAATATTCTCTAATGTTTTGAAGCGACAACCCACCTTGTGCGGTCGGGAGGTACAAAGTGCTGAGTGCTAATCTCGGAGTCTTATTTGCACATAAAAAAGAAGAAAACATAGCATTCACTTTTTTAAAAAATGAAACCTGAATTGCGCAAGGAGGTGCACTGAAGAGGAAATTAAAAAGTGGTTGAATGGACATACGAATTAGGGCAAAGTGACCCATTATTGATAACCGTAATTGGTTCCAGCGATCTAATTGTGAACCGACCCTTTTTATTAGAGGTATATAATTTAGTGGATAAAGATCTTCCAGATTTTCTGAGATAAATATTCCCAAATATTTCTTAGGAAGGGTATTATATATCTGCCTAAATTCCATTAATAAAGTGTCTACCGTGCAATTGCATAAAATGATTTCCTTTTTAATTTACATTTATCTTATAGCCTCCTAGCTTTTGGAAAACTTGTAGGCTTTGAATTTAGAAAAAGAACAATGTCATCAGCATAGAGTTTTATATTCGTCATTCCGACTACGGGCCATTTTCCCCCTGATTGCGATCGCCAAGGGTTCAATAAATAAGACTAATAAAATTGGCATTAGGGGGCAACCTTGACGCGCACCTCTGTTAATTTGACATATCCCAACATTTATATTATTAATAATAATCTGTGCCCTAAAGTTCTCATATAGTTGTTTCAGAATGGAAATTAAATGAATCGGGAAATCAAAACTGTGCAAAATCGCAAAAAGGCAGTCCCATGACACAAGGTCAAAAGCCTTTTCGGCATCTAAAAGCCAAATCTGTGCTTCCACTTCATTAATTTTTAAATAATCCACTGCCTCTAGTAAAAAATTTGTGTTGGTATGGAGGTGTCTTCCTGCTATAAAACCGCACTGATCTGGACCGATAAGTGATCCTACTATTTTATTCAGCCGGTTCACCAGAACTTTCGTAAAGATTTTGTACTCTGTGTTTAAAAGACTTATAGGCCTGTATGAGATCGTGTTTTCCTTGTCTTTTCCTTTTTTTTTAAATACTGACTACCACTGCAGTGCGAAAAGAGTCCGGCGGGGACCCTCCTTGTAACAAATAATTCGCTAGTAGCAGAAACTCTTTACGAAGGGTACCATCGAATTTTTTTTTAAATTCTGCGGGAAGACCATCCTCCCCAGTGGCTTTGTCGCTAGGGAGGGAGCTAATTACCGCATCTAGTTCTGCCTTTGTGAACTCCTCAACTAAAACTTTTTTATACTCGTTGCCTAATTTGGGAATTTGAAGCGCCCCTAAAAATTCACAAATTGTTTCTCTTGCAGCCCCTTCACTAGTCTGATTTACTCCCTTGTAGTGTTTTAAAAACATCTCCCCTATAGATGCTGTGGTCTTCACATGCACTTTAGTAACTGGATGAAAGAGGTGCTCTATCCTATTGCGAACTTGATTTTCTTTGGCTTGCCACGCTAGGAGTCTGCCTGTATATTCACTCTCTTCATAGAGCTTCTGGGCGTAGAGATTACTATTTGTGTCACCTAAATCGTAATAGAATTCCCTCATTTTTTGTTGTTGCTTCTGCTACCTTTTGCCCTGAGACTTGAGATCTAACTCTGTAGTGTTCTTGGTTCGCATACACTAGGTTTGTCTGTAACTTAATTTTCTCCTCTCTTTTTGCCCTTTGTTTCGTTATTTCTGTGGAGGTAATTATTCCCCTCCATGTGGCCTTAAACGCGTCCCAGATCACATTGATTGGAGCGGACCCTCTATTCAACTTAAAAAATTCCTCGATGTCTGAACACCATTGTGGTTCTACAAGGTTCAATTTGTTGAAATACCATCTTCTAGGTGCCTCTATTTCTTGATTTCCTATAATTAACTCCATTTTAAGTAATCCATGGTCTAAAAATGCATTAGGGAGATGATCATATTTGCGAACTTCTAGACCATGAGATGTTAAAAAGAAGTCCAACCTAGATGCTGAATTGAATTTTGCAGAGTGGCAAGAGTATTCATGTTTAGATGGATTATGGGAGCGCCCGTGATCAATGACATCCAGGCCTGTTTTACAACTTTGTAAAGCAATGGCTACTTGAAGTTTATTCTGGCGCCGGTCTTTTTTTGGATGAGTCAATTAAAGGATTCTGTAAACAATTAAAATCCCCCCCCCCCCACCTAATATTTGCCCAGGTATCCCCGTCAGTGCTTGTTTCAGTTGCAAAATTGGGTGCGTATATTGTAACTAGTATTGTATTTACCCGATTTAATTTACCATACACAAATGCCCATCTACCACTATGGTCTGTGAGTGACCCTTCCGGAAGAAAACCTACATGCCTTCCTACTAGGATGCTTACCCCTCTCTGCGCCAGCCGGCTACTGATGAGATTCTATAACCGCCCAACCCTTTAAGATTTCATCGGAATCGAGCAGGGCTCTGTGATGAGTTTCTTGTAGGAAAATAACATCTGGGCAGAAACTTTTTAACCAACGTTCAATAGCGTTTTTTTTACGAACATTGTTCAAACCATTTGTATTAAAAGACAGAAAATTCAGCTTATTTATCAATGATATTCATGTATAGAATAAACAACTAGCGATGTGCAAAGTACGCAAACACTTAGGTAAAAAAACGAACACAAAGAATATGTGCAAAATTAATACATTAAGTGTAGAGCTCATAGGGTTTAAACAACCTTCTTCTGTGCAAAATACTCAAACCACCATTGCAAAAACAGCAAAAAGTTATGCAAAGTCAGCATTTAAAGTGCGAGTAAAGTGCAGCATATGCAAACCCGAAATCTAAAATTGGAGGCAGCAAAGTAGATAAAAACATCCTTAGTATAAAAATATAACTTCCTATACCCAGACATTGTGCAAAGTCTGCACTCAAATTGCAAGTGGCGTTGGACTTGTGCCTTTCGCAAAGTGCAAAATGTGCAAGCCAGAGCTCAAAAAAGGAATCAACAATAAGGGCAAAAACATCATTAATATAAAACCATTTTGGGAAATTCGCCTTCCTTTGCCCAGAGATGCGTACTTGTGCAAACTCAGCAACCATATACAAATTACAACAGTTTCCAATATCTGACGAAGGTAAACTACCATAAAGTGCGTAAAGTGCAGAATATTTCTGATTAGGACCTGTAATAAGACCCCTAACTTGAGTTGCAAAGTGCTTTTAAGTGCAGAAAAAAGTGCCTTAACGTAGAGCAAGCTACTGCAACTAACCTCTCCCATAGCGTAACTGTACAGCCAACTGACCATATAACTTTCTAAAATATGAACTCTTTTTTTTCCCCCTGCTACACCCCCTTCACCTACCCCCCTCCCAGACCCCCCTAGAGGTGACGGCAACCCCCAGTGTCCCACTTCCATCCCCCTCTGTATCCTTTTCTTCTTTATGGATGGCATTTTATTGCATCCTTGTGCCCTTCCAGAAACGCCTCGCGGCCTCCACTTCCATTTTCACAAATTCATAGAAATTCTCAAAAATATATACATGGGGTCTACAATCTTCCAAAAATGTTCTACTGAATTTTAATTATCTTACGCCTGGCTATGCGGAGAGACCCTCCAAGAATGACTGAGCTTCTTGTATATCTGTAAAAATAAAAAATTTCCCTTTAGCTAACACCTTCAGCTTGGACTGCTGAACAATCATAGCTTGAGCGCCCTTCGCCTTGAAGGAGTCGATCATCTTAACAAAGTCCCTACGTCTGTGGGCGGATGCCGCTGAAATGTCCGAGAAAATCTGAAAGTTTTTTACTTCATTGGCATTAAAAGTTCTTCTTGAGAAGGCGGTATTCAGGATTTTCTCTTTCACCCTATACTCCGAGAAATTCAATAATATAGTACGTGGATATTTAAGATTATTAGGCTTATGGGCCGGGACTCTGTGCACTCTTGTAATTGTTAGGTCACCTTGCAGCCCCTGTATGGCTTTTTTAAAAAGGGACATTGACCATTTTACCACATCAGTACCTTCCGAGCCTTCGGAAATGCCCACTAGGCGTAGGTTGGACCGTCTATTATAATTTTCTAAGTCCTGCAGCTTTGCCTCCATTTGAGATTTATCTTTATTTGCTGCTTTGAGGTCTTTCTGCATAGCGGTTAAGGTATCTTCCAGAGTTGAGACCCGAACTTCAGCCTCCGAGACCCTTCTGGGGAGATTTCCGAAGTGCTCCTCCATTTTTGTAAGCCTACTATGAAGTTGTGATATCTCTTGAGCTTGAGAGAATTTAAGATCCCTTATTTCCCGAAGGATATTTAACAACATCTGCTCCACCGAGTTCACTTTTAGTGTATCAGGGAGAGTACTTACAGCACCTTCTTGTGTCTTTTGTAGGCTTAAACCTGAACCTGAAGCTGCCAGGTCTATTAGAGATGGAATAGTTAACGAGGAGATAGTATTCCCGAGTGGAGCTTCTTCTGCATATTGAGCTGCCTTGATGATCTTATCAGGACTGTGCTGAAGATGAAAATGCAGTTGGGGGTGAGGGTGGGGCTGAGGTGTAGCCTGAGGCGAGAGAGTTGAAGGAGCCTGGAGTTGTGGTAGCTGTAATAAGGTAGTGTGGGGGGGGGAAAGTGGTATTTGGCACTGCCACTGCCTCTGTCATTTCCTCTGCCCCTGCCTCTGCCACTGGAAGTGCTGCTTTTATCACACCCCCTTCTTCTCTGCGATCTTCTCACTCTCTAGCCCCCCTCCACTCCTCCCGATTAGATTCCTCCAGATTCGGAGTGCTCGTGAATCGCCCCTGCTGGACCACCGGTTTGGAGAAAAGTGGGTACTGCTTGGGACTCGTTTGGCTCTCAGTCCCTCTGGTTGTGCTCTTACCAATTTTACCCGTTTTGTCCCCCTTGTCGTTCCCGTTCTCCTCACTTTTGTCTTCAACCGCAAACAGACTCAACTCTGCCGATAGTTCGGATAGTGTCTCCGCATCCTCATCTTCTTCCCCCAAGTCTTCGTCCACCTCCTTCACAGATTTAAATGAGGTGTTGTATTTGCTTTGTCTATTCTTCCCCGCCGCTTCCATACCTTTAAGTTTTAGGGCATTTCTTTGTTGCGCCTTTCTACTGCCTTTTTCCCCTCCCCTCCTTTAGACACAAGTGCGGGTAAAGCCACCGTCGGTGATTTTAGAAGCTCTCTTACTGTGTCCATTTTAGCCTGTTTGCCCCTAACTCTCGCTGCCATGCTTGTAACTTGAATACTATTGAAACGTGGAGCAGGGGGGGGGGGGCAACGCGGCAACGCAGCAGGGGGGTTGGGAGCGAGCGAGCTATGTGAGTCCGCACAGTTGTGCTTCACCAAGAGCGGAAGAAAGCCTGAAAGGCTGTGTTGATTTGTTTGCTTGAACCCTCAATGTGGAAGGGTGACCTTGGTTGGCTAAGTCCGTTACCCCCAAAAAGCGCCGATGAGCAGTCAGAAGCAGTAGCAAGTTAGTTAGCTATTCAGCATAATTAAGATTCAAGATGTAGATCTGACGATCCTTTATTTCTTTCCTAAAAGAAAGGTTAAAATGGCACAGCCAGTGATCAGCAGTGTTGTCAAAAATCTGACTAGCAGATTGGAAAGTGGTTAACTAATGAATGAAGGAATGAGTCCAAACACTGTCTTAAAACTAACCGCATGTCAGATCGAATGCTCCTGGAAAAAGTGCATTATGCATGTAAGTTTTAGAATCTCTGATGCAGAGCAGGCAGGTTGTAAGTCAAACGTTTTTGCTTCTTAGGTTAAGGACACCTCTTTCTTCATTATTGCAACACGTTTTTTTTATATTATTCAATTCATACAGTGTAATGTAACAGAGACAAAGGGGAACAAACTTGCACAGAGTGATATCACAAATAGTTTGTTTGCTTTATTAAAGCTTATATTAACTATATCTTTTTCAGGCCAAGGAGTATTTGCAAATAACGTCAGTGGAGGAGGATGTAAAGTAATACCACAAAACTTAATTAGTTCTTAGTACAGTTAACCTGTAGGAGAACTGGGTGGTCACATTGCGGCATGTTTAATTTATTCTTTAAGATGAGAACTGTTACTAAGAATGGTATAAACGGAGGAACGGAACAGGTGTAGACAGTAACTTCAATTCAAACCTGCTAATAAAGGGTTACAAGCTTCATGCAGTGAAATGCAATCGAAGATAAGAAAATAACCTTGTGGATTCGTACATCCAGCTCCGCTTATGAATGTGGGATTGTCCTTAGTGTAACAAAGAAATTCATATGGAAACTCCCATGCATGATGAAGAATAGTGTTGTGTATTTTTTCAAACAATCCTAAGGACCTGTATTTTTGATAGTAGTTGGAGTGAAAGACGGTAATGGGCAAGATTACTTCATGTAGAAGCCATATATTATGTCGGTCGTTTGCGACAGAGAACAGGGTAATTTCTATTTCCATGTAAGTAATAAAGGTGTATGTGGCTGCTTTCTCAGACATCCTTGTTTGGGTGAAAGTCAGATTATAAGGATCTAACATGCACTTCGATTTATAACTTTCCACTGCACTTTACCAGTATTTAATGTTTGTAACACTCAGTTTATCTGAAGAAAAGCTCGTATCTGAGCATGTCCATGTTGTAAAAGATTTAATTCTTCCTTTAGGAGATGAAGGGCTGATGACAGTATAGCACTTATCGTGTACACTTGTCTTGAGAGTTTTTCAAAGCCATTGGCAATAACTTTAAATGTGGTTTGCATTGTTCAGTCCTTTTGCGACCGCAAAAAAGGGAGTTGAAATGTACAAATGCAATTTTGCGAGTCTATGACTCGCAAAATAGTGTTTGCCAGTCGCTATTAGGAAGGTGCATGCCAAGAGCATTCTGAGTCAGAATGGTATGTGCGGTTGCAAAACACTCAAGTAGGTGGTAAGCCATTCGCAAATGGGAAGGGGTCCCCACGGGAGCCCTTCTCCTTTGTGAATGGATGCAAAAGTAATTTGTAAGAGCAGGCAGTGGCCCTACTCACCACTGCCTACTCTTGAAAAAATGCATCAAACGTTTAATTTTTCTTTTTAAATGCATCCTGTGTTCCTTTAAATAAAACAGGCTGTGGTAAAAAAAAACTGCTTTATTGAAAAAGCATTCGCAGATATGGTGGTCTACTGACCCCAGCAGGTCACCATCTCTGCGAGTGCTGGCTATTCCCACTGGGTCGCCCATTGCAACCTACCTCATGAATATTGATAATGCATGTCATTTGCGATCCCATTAGGAATCGCAAACCGTGTCTGAGACGCTATTGTACATTCCATTTTGCGAGCTGCATATTGAGTCGCAAAACGTTTCAATTTGTGACACGCAAAATAGAATGGTCGTACATCTGCACCGTAGCTTGCTCTGAATGGGACTCAGGATCTCAGCACCGCTGTATTCTTCATTGGGTAGTTTCTTCACAGTAGAAATGTGTGGTTCTATCACTAAGGCATCTTGGTGTCAAGGAGCTTCTCTTGAATAGAATTTGCCACATAATGATTTTTGATGTGATCGAAAGATGCCTTCCCGTTTTTTCTTTGAACAGGCATTGGAAGCAGGATTACCGCCCTGGTACCTTCTACCTCAAGAATTGGAAAGGACGATCTGCAACATGGCCTAAATACTTGTTTATCAGTGATCTTTTTTTGAACTAGCTCTCCCACTTTGTGGAGCCATCTGTCAGCATCCTTGCAACCCTTATCTTCACTGGGAACAGAGTTGCAAAGCTTCACCTTAGAGTTTGGATCTGAGCTCTTGTTTCTGGTCCATGGAGGACCTGGCTTGGCATTTCGGGCTGGACTATTCCCATGGGGAGCAAGGTCAAGACTGATTTGCATATGGCTGGGTCTAAACTGGAATTTCATGGTGTGTAAAAAAACAATGGATTTAGTTAGGCCCAGATCTCTATACTGGGTTTGACCATTTTCAGCATATCATCCATCGTCTTTTTGTGTTGTTCTAAACTGTAGTGCAGTCATATTGGAACAAGGTGCTAGGTCCTGTGGATAAAATATTTCAGACTAACATCCCAAGATTCCAGACGTATGTGATCTTAGACTTGGCCAATGCACTACATATCTATTCCACTCCGAGAGGGAAGAGATGATGCTGCTTATCGCTGAGAGGCGATATCAAGTTCCCTGACTGAAGATGATAGGTATTTAGACTCCATAAGATTCTAGGAAAGGAAGGATAGCGGTCACAAGGTGCATTAGAGCACCACAAAAAATGTCATGATGCACCTCTCAGCTGAGATGAGAGAGCTCACATGCCCACCACATCCAAGATTACGGAGGATAACACCAATTGAATGACTGGGAACTAAGGTACGAGATATGAGCCATACCATAGGTGACCTAAATATCAACACTGCTGAAGAACGGCAATTGTAAAAATGTGAAAATAGATGTTGTGCAATTAAGGGAAGGGGGCAGTTTATAGAAAAGGAAGCCTAACTCCTTGCCGGCCTCTGATTGTAGGCAAGTGTATATGGATTTATAAGCTTCTAAAACACACATTTGAAACATACAAAGCAGGCATATGCTAAACTTGGCTATATCCTTTAGGCCAACTGTTTTGAAACTATCATCTAAAATGTCAGTAAGGAAAGCAGAATTAGGCACATTCTGGCTTAGTGGCAGTCCTCACACCAGCCTTGATAAAGGGTAAAAAAAACCCGACTTCTGCAGATTTCTCAGTCTTATATATGGACTCTGAAGCGTGGCAGAATCAAGTGAAAGGCTGCAGCACTCACTGTTAGGACTTGCAAATTCCAAAATTGTGGTGAGCTCAGGATATGAAGGAACTTCACATAAATCATGTAATATTCAGTTTAAACAAGCACTGCACAACAAATTGGCATTCACTGTTTCAACTGGCTTTTCAGTTTTTGGACTTGATGATTTGGAACATTGTTTGATTTTAATCTAAAGAATAAAAGCAGTTTCCAAACAAAAACCATGTGCATTCGGAACTCTGCTGTGCACAAATGGTAAATGACTTGTATTTTCCTTCTATTTCCTTTTTTGTCAAATTGTTATGCCCTGAAATAGATTGATGTATAATAGAGGACAATCAGTAGTTTTTAGGTCTCGTCTAGACAGCCATGTGTTGTCTCTAGAGACATGCAGTATCTACTGGATGGGCTTTCAGCAGCCCATCTGTCTTCATTTGTTCCTTCATGCGCCTTTCGGAATGACTTTGTTTTCGTTGGTGAATAGTTTACATTTGTCCCTCCTTTTGCTGTTTTTGTCACTCAGTGGAGACTGGCCCTGTTACATGAATCACTTCACTATCGGCCATGTATGTCAGTTTCGGCGCACAGTTTTTCTTTTGCCTCGGCTTGTTTGGCTTTCCAAACGTTCTCAGCCAAGAGCTGCATAGCATGTCCTTATCTTGTTTTCCACTGTCTTTGGTTTCACAAAAGCTGTTTTAGCCGGAGACTGTTGTTTTTGATCATATAACATTTTTGGTTGTATTAGCTCAAATGTCCAAACCTTAAATAATATACTTACTTAATGGAAGTGGAATTTTAGGAGACAGCAGACCGGAGAATCAACCTATTTACATTGTGCTTTTGACAGCATTTTTTGGGGGATACGATTAAAGAAGTAAGCATTCTGTATTGCTCCATTTATGAAAATGGAAGCAGCTTTATGTGACAAGCGTTCTCCTTTTGATGCTTTCTTTTAGGTTTCATTCGTTGGTGAAATAAAACAAATATCAACAGGTGCCTCCTCGTGCTCTCCAAACACGGCATGTATTCTAAGGTTACTTAACAATATATCCTACAAGACAGTGCAGCACCACCTCAGCACCACCTCCGCATCAGGGCAGCACCACTTCCTCACTAATCAGCGTCACTCAGCACCACTTCAGCAGCACCACTGCAGCAGCACCTGAATATCGCTCAGCAGCACCTGAGCACCCGCACAGCAAAACCTCAGCATCACTCAGTCCTAGTGCAGCACCACCTCAGCCCCAGTGCAGCACCAGTGCAGCACCTCCACACTTCCAGTGCAGCACTACCTCAGCATCAGTGCTGCAGCAGCACCTGAGCATCAGCACAGCATCACTCAGTGCCACCACAGCATCACTCAGTACCGCAATACTCAGTATCTCATCAGCATCACTCAGCACCACCTCAGCATCAGCACAGCACCACCTTTGTATCAGTGCACCACCACCAACACAGAATCAGTGCAACACCACCTCAGCATCAACTCAGCACCACTTCAGCAGTAGCGTTGCACTACCTCCGCTTTTTTTCTCTTTTTTTAAACTTTATTTAGCATTTTATTAAAGACAGAGCAAAGTACTGAGTTCAGTTGTAAATTACATCCAGGGTACAATCATAATGCGTTCCTGATAACAGTTTCCACAAAGCACATTAGTTAGAGCACAAGTGAGAGAGAATACATATGATATATACAAGACCCATTGTAAGCATTACTTCTATTTACCGGTCCATTGATACATTCCCATCCCTTCCCCAACGGTATATAACAGAAAAACCAAGAGATACAGCCTTGATGGGTGGGTGTAACATACTAAAGACCATTGATGTGTAGATGTAATCAGCCTAGCCCACCCCAGTCTATACAATACCCTGTTCCTGTTGAGTGGGGGGATCTTGCTGTTGTATCGACAGGAATGTTCTGAAGGGACCCCAAATGTCTTCAAGTCTGGATAAGTCTTGTGTGTACTCGCTCGCGGACGATACACCACTCGTACCGCGTAACTGTCCTATACAAATATCATCCACCGGATTTAAATATTTAGGAATCCATATTTTGCGTGATTCGGCTGTCAGGCATCGGCTTAACTTACTCCCCCCACTTAATCGCTTAAAAGCAGATGTGAAAGCCTGGAGCAGTCTGCCCCTATCCCTGGTGGGTAGGGCAGCCTTATTCAAAATGATGTCCCTTCCCAGATTTTTGTATGCCCTTCAGAATACTTTAGATCTAGTGCTTTCCAGCTATTTTCAAGAGATTGAGTGCCTACAAAGGAAACTGCTGTGGGCCGGACGTCCCTGGATTGCCTTAGCCAAGCTTACGCTGCATTGGTATAATGGCGGTATTGCGTTGCCGGATATACGGCTATATTACTGGGCCTCTCAACTGAGCTCGGTTAATCATGCGACGTATGGTCCGGCTTCTAACCCGGCTTTTGCTATGGATAAATGGCTGCTTCCGGGCGGAGATTATAACATGGCGCTTTATTCAAAACGGTCAGATGTGGCATTGACTGGGCCTACCAGAGTTGCGGTGCGGGTCTGGTACAACGCTAATGCTGCAATGGGCTGGTCGGATACTCTCACTCGAGCGACTCCACTCTACGCTGCCGAGAGGTTGGGCAATTTGTGGATTACTAAAGGGTTCGATAACTGGGACCTTATTGGGATTAGTAAGGTGGGAGACCTTTGGTGGAAGGACTAGATAAAATCCTTTGAGGAGTTGCAGCTAGAATTTAAACTCGGTCCTTGTGAATACTTTCGGTACCTACAAGTCAGACACGCCCTTTCCTCTGCTATACTGGCTGGCACGCCCGTTCCAGAATCCTCACCCCTGGAGGACAGAGTACTCGATGGGCACGTCCCGGACAGTACGATCTCCCTTATATACAAAAAGTTGATAAACGACCGAGCGGACCTTCTTCTACAGCTCCGCGTGGCCTGGACTGGAGATGGACTGGAACTTGATGATGAGGACTGGCAGACGGCGATATCCTCCCCGAAGGAGGTGGCAATCTCGGCCCGTTTGAGATTGGTGCAGTTGAAAATCCTACACCGAGTGTACAGGACGGGTCCTCGCTTGTTGCGTATGGGGTATGTCTCAGATGATTTGTGTAAACGTGGCTGTGGTATGGTGGGTACGTTCCTTCATATTATGTGGGAATGTCCTGCGGTTGCGTCCTTTTGGAATCGTGTGCATGGTGTTATGTCTGAGGTGACGGGTGTTTCGCTTTTGCAGGAGGCCCGAAGGTGTCTCTTAAATGTGTGGGAGCCCAATGATTATAATGTGGCCCAGACGCAGTGGGCCACTTTGGGTAATATGATTGCCAAGCGTGACATTGCGCAAATGTGGGGGTCGGCTAGGGCACCGAGTCTGTCGGCCTGGTCTAGGAACATGGACTGGTGCATGTTCCTTGAAAAAACTGTTTACATTGCTCGGGGCAGGCCCAGGAAATGGGGGAGGGTATGGAGTCAGTGGAACCAATATCGTGGTGAAATTTGTACCCCTCCTTTTGAGCCTCCACCCGAGGTGTTACAATCCCCTTAACATGACGTTACTTCTAGTCTGGATTTTGCCTATGTGTTGCTGGCTACCTCTTGTATCCTCTTTCCCCCCCTCCCGGCTGTTCTCGCTGTTGACTATGTACAGTTGTGGATGTGGTCTCCCCTCCCCAGAAGGATTACTTATGTTTCTGCCTTTCGTTTAGCCTCTGCTGTTATTTTCTTATTTTTTGGTTGATTGGTTTTTTCAAAATATAAAATCAAAACCTTATTCCTCCTGTACAGTGAAGTATGACATAAAATGATTGGTTAATTGCCACCGGGCCCTAGGGTTGTCGGCTGATGGGCTGTGTATTCTTTCATCCTGATATGATATTGGAATTGTTGCCAGCCGACCCGAAGTGGCTATATGACTGCTATTGTATTTTCATGTTTACATGTTTATCAATAAAGGTTTAAAAAAAAAAAAGTCTGGATAAAGGAGGGATAGTGCTGGCATATAGGTCACTTCTCGGAGAGCAGGTTGCTAAACTTTGAATCCAGCTGTGTATTGTCGGAGCCCTCTTGCCGCCCCAGTGAATTATGACTTCTCTTTTAGCCACGAGTAGAGAGATGGCCACAAATCTGCGAAGTTTAGGAGGGAACTGAATGACCTATTCCAAGAGAGCAATCTCGGGCAAGAGCTCCATCGGCACTTTTATAATTTTGCTTAATGTTTTTTGTACTTCTACCCAAAAAGTGTGGATGCGTGGGCAGGTCCAGGCAAGGTGCGGAAGTCTGCCTGAGGGGACTGGCACCTCTGGCATTGGTGTGGTCTAGTGGGATCCATCTTGTGTGCTCGGGCTGGTGTGACATAAATTCTGCGTAGGAACTTGAAATGAATCAGTTTATGTTGGCTATTAAGAGATACTTTGTTAGTTACTCTGCAGCAGGCCGCCCATTGCTCATCAGTGATTGGGTCGCCAAAGTCTGACTCCCACGCGCTACGTATTCCTGTTGTCATTAACTGTGACCAGATCGGTACACGCCTTGTACAGTTGAGATCTAAGATGGACCCTTTTTCTGCTACGTATCACCATTGCGAGGGGGGGAAACAACAGAGGCTCTAGTGGATAGTCTGAGAGCTTAGCCCGCAGAGCTGAACGCAGTCTAACTAAAACAAATCTGTTCATAAATGTAACATTTGGAAACTGGGATATATCATCTGGGTCGAAAAAATGTGGCCCGCCGGAAACAGATCCCCCATTGTGGTAATATTAAATTTAGTACAAGTCATTTGCACCAACTTTTCACTAGTTATGGGTAACCATTTGGCGTTGGGGAGGGCGGAGGAATACACTGTCTGGGTGTTTGTAATACAACCTAGTTTAGCCCACGCCCAGCTGGTAGTGGAGACCGGCTGAACATCTTTGGCATCTCTAGGGATGCCTGAAGGCAATACTGTGGCCAGGGTGTGCGGTAAAACAAAGTCTGATTTGGGTCGCAAGAATGTAATCCTGGCATCTGGGTGATACCACGTCTATGCAAATCTACATTGTGCTGCCAGAAAGTACAATTGGAGATCAGGAACACCATACCCTCCTCTATCACAGGGGAGCGTCATTATCTGCCATCTCACTCTGGGCGTCTTATTGCCCCATACCAGCCTGATTAAGTGAGAGCAGAGAATGCCAAATAATTTATTCGTAAGTGGTATTGGAATGTTGTGAAATAAATATAAAAACGTTGGTAGAACAATCATTTTAATAAGGGCTACTCGCCTTGCCATGGAAAGTGGAAGTTTGAGCCAGTAGTCTATTTGCGCCTCAAGTTTGAAGATCGCCACTCCATAGTTGCGGCGAATGATCTGGTCCGTATTGAGGTGAATATGCACCCCCAGATACTTCACTGAATCTGTACACTATAACAGAGGAAATTCCGGATCCCATTAGGCTGTACCAGCCGTGAGGGAGAAAATAACTGATTTACGCCAATTCATCCCCAGACCAGAGAAGGTACCAAAACGGAGAATATCTCTGATAAGTGGATCCAGGTTTGTTTGGGGATCAGGAACATATAGGATCGTGTTGTCTGTATATAAAGAAACCAGTAACGGGCCCCTGTTGAATTGTAAACCTCTACGCAGGTGTTTTTCCTGGAAATGTCTTATCAAGGGGTCCATTGCTAATATAAATAATAAAGGTGATAGCGGGCAGCCTTACCTCGTGATAATGGAAAGGGCGCTGACAGGGTACCATTAAGCCGGACTCTAGCCATGGGTTGACTGTATAGCAGAGCTGTAGTTGCAATGGATCCCTGCGGCATCCCCATACGCTGCATTATGGATAAAAATTCCATTCCATTCCAGGGAGTCAAAAGCCTTCTCGGTTTCTAGAAGGATTGCTGCTGCAGGAGTCTCCGGGTTTATTCTGTGTAAGGTGTTAAACAAGGTGCGGCGATTGAAGGCAGTGGACCGATGCGAGAAAAAACCTGATTGGGCCGGAGAAAGGAAAGATTCCATAAGCAGGGAGAGACGGCATGCCAGTGCCTTTGCGAGGATTTTGTAATCCAAATTTAGGAGTGACCGGGGACGATATGAGCCACACAGTAGGGGGTCCTTTCCCGGTTTAGGGAGCAAGATGTTAACCGCCTCTCAGAGAGTAGGCAGGAGTATCTGTTTCTCTAGGGCTTCAGCATAGACGTCCAAGAGTGAAGGGATCAATCTTTATAGGCTTTGTAAAATTCACCTATGAACCCATCTAGTCCGGGGGTGGTAGACGAGTTTAGGGTCGTAATAGCTTCATCTATGCTATCTTCCGAAATGGGTACGGCCAGGAAGTCTTGCACAAATCTCTCTAGGTATACCAATGCAATCTCAGATAGGTAAGACTCCTGGTCCGCTCGATCATGACCAAATTTTGTAGTGTACAGTGTTTTAAAATAGGTTATGAACTCCTTCTGGATTTCCACCGGGCCCGTAAGTGGGTGTCCTGACAAAGAACGCAACTCTTGATGTATGCTTTAGTGTAAGGGGGCCTGATCATTTTCGCCAACACTCGTTCAGTGCGGTTCCCCTCCCCATAAACCTTAGCGTTGTGATGTTTCCCCATATAAAGGATTTCTCTTTCAGCCACCTCTCTATACTCCAAGAGCAGAGCTGCTCTCTTTTTGTCGTAACTCTGGTCCGCTGCCACCCTCTGCCCAGCATCTAATGTTCCAAGCTCCCTTTCCAAACGGGTAAGTGTGCTGCGCAGGTCACATAGCACTAAAGAGCTGTTAGATATGCATACTCCCCTCATGTAGGCCTTAAAGCCCTCCCATAACATCGCCTCGGAGTCTACAGTCCCAGTGTTTATTTCAAAGTAGTCTTCAATAGCTTCCTGGATTTCCTGTCTGAACACCTCATCATCTAATGCCCAGCTTGGGAACCTCCACAGTCTCTCAAAACCTTCAGGGCGAGGGACCTCAGTGACTATAGAACCGGGGAGTGATCGGAGTACGATCTGGGCAGTGTTTGTAGTTCATGAAACCAACAAGATACTTCTGGGGAGGTTAGCCAGTAGTCAAGCCTTGCCCACGTGTCATGGGTGCTGATATAGTGTGTATATGTATTGTGGTCCGGGTAACGAACGCGGCCCAAGTCCAGAAGAGTATGGTGTCCGCGCAGAGCCTGCAAGGCTTTACGTGCTCTCGGTTTAGGGTCTGGGGCAGTGGAAGTGCTATCTGTAGTTGGATGGAGGATAATGTTAAAATCGCCCCCAGTAGCAGGGGCAGTGAGCCAATCTGAAGCAACCTAGAGTGTAGTGCATGATAAAAATCAGGAGAATCAATGTTGGGACCGTATATGCATAACAACGCTACGTTGTGACTTATCAATGTGCCTACCACGATTACAAATCTACCTTCGTCGTCACATGTTACAGAGTGGCATTTGAAGGGGAGACGTTTGTGTATGACAATGGCTACGCCCCTAGCATAGTTGCTATAGTTTGAAAAAAATGTGTTGGGGCCCCAGGAAGAAGCGAACTGGGCCTGATCACTGATAGGGAGATGCATCTCATGTAAGAAGGCAATATCAAACCTTTGCCAGATCAAAAAATGTAAATGTAAATGTTTTTGTACTTGTATAGTGCACAGCTACCCGCAGTGGGTTTCCCGGCGCTTGTACGAATACCGCAAGGAACCCTTCCTGGCTTTCCCTGTGAAGTGTCCACTCCTGGGCACCTCCATGGTGCAGACCAGGCATCCCTCGCGTTGTGGGGGCCGTTGTGGAGACTAAGCAAGCTATTGCCCAGAGTTGCAGCGTGGGACCCATGATCAGAATAGGCACTGAGGTGAGAATATCCGGTCAGGGGAAGTAATGAGCCCGAGACCCGCCGGGGCAGGAATCGAACCCTGGTCCCTGGCCAGAGCTCTGCATCGAGGTCTGCCTGCTCTAACCATTGAGCCTCACTTCTCCAATGGACCACCTGTCTCCTTTTGCGAGTGTTGTTTAAACCCCAAAAATTCCACTTGGCGAGAGTAACGCCCACAGGGCCAGGGTTGTGGCCTAACTGTGCCATAACAGTGTCTTATTTTTAAGTTCAAAGAATAACCAACATTTGTACCCACCCAACGCATCTGCGAACAAATATACCAGAAACTCAGTGCTAAGCAATAACAACCAACCCCCAACACCCCTCACCTAGCCTTCCCGCCCAACCAGAGAGGCAATACCAATTTCTCCAAAATAGCGCACAGCACCAGTGGATCTCTCAATATGATCAAAAACAAGCAATTAGGTTACATTCTACCTTCACCTAAACATTCTCAAGGTGTACACCATGGGGGGCGTACACTATCCTACGGCCTAGTAACCTGCATAATATGTGATATTTAACAGGTCAAATCGCAGTGTTTACAACAAACAATCAAGTGTGCGGCAAATATAAGAAAATTAGGCATTTCGCCATTATCAGAGTTCGAAAATAGGTCTATACTGGCAACTGAACCACTGTGTGGGGGAGAAGTGGAGTCTGTCTCTGAGGGGCGTTTATTGTTAAGTTTGTAAGTGTGGCAAAATTCCTGCACTTCCGTTGGGTCCTCGAAGATTTGGGATCGTCCGTCGACTTCCACCCGTAATCTGGCAGGATACAACATACCATACTTTAGCCCAAGGTTTCTGAGTGTTGCCTTAACTCCAAGGTACTTTCTTCTAGCATCTTGCACCATGGAGGTGAAATCGGGGTAGAGAGACAGTTTGGAGCCCTACCAGGAGAGCTCGCCTTGTTCAAGTGCCAGCCCCAGACCAGTATCCCTGTCTCTGAAGTTCATTATTCGTGCAATGATGGGCCTAGGAGGGCATCCCGGTTTAGGTCTGGGGCCAAGTGACCTATGGGCGCGCTTCACTACGAAACTAGGAGTGAACGCCTCTTTGTCGAACAGATCAGTCAGGATCGTTTCAACCATGTTGTCCATGCATCCAGTAGCTGTGGATTCGGGCACGCCCACGAGGCGAATGTTGTTAGGGTGACTTCTCGCTTCCAAATCCTCATTTTTTTTATCGCAACATCCTTCAGGATTCGCTCCATGCGATCGATTCTTTTCAAGGACTGCGCCATTCCATTCTCCAGAGCTAATGTGCGGGATTCTACCACATCGAGACGCTGATCGTGGACCTGGATCTTTGCACCCAGATCCGCCATGTGTTTGTTCAAGGCATCAAAGCAAACATCCAGTGCTTTGAATCCTGCCCTCATTTCCAGCAACAGTGGACTCAATAGGTTGGCGTCGTCTACCGGTACGGTTATTGGATGCCCAACCTCCGCCATGTTGCTAGGCTTGCCACTGGTAGTTTCCTCTATTTTTTTCTGAAGGGCAGTAGGCTTTGTTTGGGGTCTTTGCGGCCCATGCCGCAATAGCACTGGAGGAAGTAAAGATTGAGTCTGAGGGCAGTCTCTATTGTAGACCACTGCTGGGATACGAACCGGGGAGCCCCCTGACAGTGATCAACTTGCAGGCTAGTCTGTTACAGCACTAGTCATGTGCTCCCCCACTGCGTGGTCAGGACCGTGTCTAAGGGAGCTTGCTCGGTCAATCGGATGCAGTCAGTGGCCAGTTCAGCGCAAGGCAAGAGCATCTATGTGGTGGCAGTTATTTATGTGATCGAGGTAGGCATTGTGTATTCTGATTTCTGGTCCAGACTGTAAAGGTTACCAGCTGGGTGTAATGTGCGCTTGTTTATTTCGCCCATCAGAGAACGTTGAGTTAGCCAGGCGGGGAGGAGGGTTCACAAGTGGCATGTGCACGTTTCTAGGCCAAGAGAGCGGGAGGCAGTTCAGCCCGTCCCCAGGTGCCGGACTACAGCAGCGGGTGAGCCCCAGGAGGGAATGGATAGATTAACCACTCGAGGCCGCGGTCGGGGCCTCCACCAGAGTCAGTGCGCAGGCCCCTCCCCTGCAGCCTCCGGCACTTGCGGCTCCCGGAGCAAAGTGCGCACACCGCACAGGAGGCCAAACGGACCCCCCAGATTGCGGGATGCTAGCTGCAAGTCAAACATGGTCCGGACACCCCGAGGCGGACACCGCCACCTACCTTGCCGCCCCCGCTCAGACCACTGTTCGACTCTTCAATCCGCCGCACAGCTTGTAGTCGGGCGCTTCTGTCTCACCGCTATCTTGGGGAGCGTGCTTGCTGGACACAGCGCTATTTACCCCTGATTCTCCTTTGCCAGGCCTGCCCGATAACAACCATTGACGCCAGGATGTCTCCGCACTGTTACTTCGTCCGTCACAGCGTTACGAGCCGCATCGGGGTCCGGGAAATGTCCAAATGGTTACTACGGTCGGGAGAGCTTCAGCTCTGTGTAGCCATCCCAGTCCACGGCTTAGCCATGCCCCCATCAACTCCGCATCACTTAGCATCTCATGAGCACCGGCACAGCATCCCCTTGAGCACCATTTTAGTATCACTCAGCACTGCTGCACCACCACCTCAGTAGTACTCTGCACCACATCAGCCCCAGCACAGCACAACTTCAGGCTCAGCACAGCACTACCTCCGCATCAGCACAGCATTACCTCTGCATCAGTGCACCACCAAGAGCACAGCAGTAACTCTGCACCAGCGCAGCCCCACAACAGTATCAAGGCAGCACCACCTCCACCGCAACTGAGCACCAACGCAGCAGCACTTCAGGGTTAGTGCAGCACCAGTGCAGCATCACTTCACCACCAATGCAGCACCACCAACGCAGCACAGACTCAGCACCACCATAGGATTAGCGCAGCACCACGTCAGCATTAGCGGAGCACCACTTCAGCATCAGCGCAGCACCAACTCCACATCAGGGCACCACCACCAGTGCAGCACCACCTCTGCAGCAATTCAGCACCAATGCAGCATCACATCAGCACTTCAGCATTAGCGCAGTGTCACCTCAGCACAGCACAAACTCACCATCACTCATCGCCACCTTAGTACCACATGAGCACCAGTGCAGCATCACCACCTCAGCATTACTTAACAACATCGCATGACTCCGCTCCACCTCAGTATCACTCATCACCTGAACATCACTTTAGCACCAACACACCACTACTTCAGCCATGCCAGTGCTTTTTTCAGTGTAATATAGAGCAAACTTGACATAAGGGCATTAGAGCACTCTATGTGAGCACCAGATTACGTTACACAAGATTAGATTCATCTTTTTTTTTAGAAACAGGGCGAGTAAGTGAGTGCCCACAATCACAGTCCAAAATTGTAACCCAGTTTAAAACACAGCAGCTCTGGCCATTAGGCAGGCCACCTCTCCTCCTCCTGTGTTGTAGCTCTAGAGTACTACCTTATCGTCTCATGTAAGTGCAGAAGAGCATTTCTAAGGTATGCACGTCATCTGGATTGTTCTCCGCCTTTGCACCCGCTCCCCTGTTTGACAAGACTCTCCATAAAGTCCAAAATTCAAACCATTTGGATATGGTGCTCATACCCTCGTTCTGGCTAAGCAAATTGGGCTTCAGACCTGATTAGCTGCCCCAGCAGTAACTCCCCTGAGTTCCATATTCTCTGTATCTCCTGTTTAAGCCGGAGGGAATGGTTCTTCATGCCTCCTTGTGATTGCTGCAAAAAACACAGTTGATGGACAGAATGGAGAACAATGTCTTGCATTCACCCCAGTACAAAGATCTGGGCCTAAATCCATCGTTTTTTGCACTCCACACCACCCTAGGTCAGACAATGGCTATATGCAAATCAGCCTTGACCCTGTGCCTCATGGGAACAGTCCAGCCCGAACTACCAAGCCATGTCTTTCCTAGACCGGAATCAAGCATCCAAGGACCGGTTTCTGGCTATCAGCCTTCTTCAGCCTGGATAGCTTGACTCCAGTGATGTGGAGAGCCTGGGACTCACGTCTGAGCATACCCAGCCCACTCGGGGTGAAAATTGCAAAAAACACAGTTGATGGACAGAATGCAGAACAATGTCTTACATTCACCCCAGTACAAAAATCTGGGCCTACATCCATCGTTCACCAGTGTGAGAGCAGCGCTAAATTGGTGGGAGCGGCTTCACTCGGCGCTCCACTGTACTCTGGAGGCTTTGGCTTGCTCTAACCCAGTTGTCTTAAGACAGCGGAGTTAGAGATGTTTAAAGTGCGTATGTGTGGCTTAGCGGTCACAAGACGTCCTGCCAAAAAGACATGTGCACTTTAAGCAGTTCAGTGCCATCCCACTCATCTCTCTGCTGCTGTCACTTAGCAGTGACACCCCCCAACGTGACGCTCGGCTCGGTACAGGGGATGAAAAATAAATTGGTAATTAAATACGATTTTATTTTTCATCTCCGGGGCTTTGGTGGGGGGAATTCTTAAGTGGGGCGACGCTCCTCCGCTCAAACTGAGGAGCCGTCCTTGATTGTAGCCTTTACAGTAGTGTTAGGCTCCAGGTCCCTCCTTCATTTTCCTGTGAAGATCTGTACTATGCACCCAGGCTTAGCTAGTCCTCCTTCCACGACTAACTGTTTTGGCGATTAACACATTTCTACTTAGGTTAAGATTATATGAGGTGCTCCGGTTTGCTACTTTCTGAAGATGTTTACATCCACTCTTTTATCGTCATTCTTGGGGACTCTAGATGGGTTTATCACAAAGATTTTATAGGGATGGAAGGAAAGTATTTCGGAAAATGCTTAGCAAACATAGACCATGAGGCCTACGTGAACTGAAAAGCAGCATTATAGATATTGATGTCAGTTAGCAAAAATGCATAAGGTACAGGTGAAAATGGCTATGATTTCGCAAGAATGTGCGCTTTTGTGTACAGCGGTTGATGAAAATTGAGCTTTGGCACTTCGATCATGGTTAGGAAGAGACATTATAAATAGTAAGTCGGCATATAGAAATGGCATTCACTATAAGTCAATGACTTTCGTTGTAGGTAAGTAAATGCATGAATTTCACTTTTGTTAGTTAATTACAGTTTGTTTGGAGGCTGTCATGCAGGTTCCTCACGATTATCTTCTGTTCCTAACCAGATGATATGAGTTTAGTAACTCTCGACCACTTTGCTTATTAAAGTTGCTGCATGTGGTAGGGATGATTTGCAACCAGTGAAAACTGGGGGAAAACTATTTGCTTCACTTTTGTGAATCAAGAAACTTTCTCTGGATTTAACCTCTCCCTTTGCCGGTGTTTTCCTCATTGTCTTCGCATTGGCCACTTTATGGTTCCTAATTCAGCACGGAGCAGTGTCCATTTGTGGATCAGGCTGTTGGTCTTGATGGTGTGTTGTCTTCCATTTCCGATGTAAATTCTGTATAGCTTGTTCTCTTTTGAACACGTGTACAATAGAACTGGATATACAGATTTGAATTCTTGAAAAATAATATTTACAAAATGTGTTTGGTGGGTTCCATTTTCAACTACAAGTCTGTATTTATTTAAGGAACCCCTGAGTTTTGACTTCAAACTATTGTGTGTTGTGTTTGCTTGAATCCTGTAAACCCTGCAGTTCTCCGGGGTTCCTTCTCACACAATTCTCAGTGTGCGGGTCAGCTAGTAACAGTGAGAGATAGGCTGTACCAGTCACAAAATACAAACTGCTGCTTCTTTGCATCTGTTATTTCTGAAACTCTAGATTATGGAAGCTTTTCGTCAAGGAGTATTTGGTTGCAAGAACTGCTACAACAATTTAGCAGATTATACCTCTGCCTAGTTTTGGCCACTCGGCTTGCCTCTGGTTAGTAGCTGTTCTTCCTTCTGCCCCTCACACCTAATTCAGCTCCATTGGGTGAGGGTACACAATATAGCCATTTTTTCAAGTAGCCCCTGTTTTACTGGCAATTTTCTGCTATTTCAGTCGTCGGGGAAAATCTATTATTTGTCTATTTAAAAAAGGGTATAATTGGCTATAAAGCAATACATGCTAGAGTATTATACCAATATATTAATGCAGAGAATTGAGGCGAAATTTTTTTCTTAAATCATCTCAGGATAGCAGTGACTTCATGCTCTCAGCGTGCTATATTTTTTCGTTCAAAATTAAACGTTTTTTACTACGTAAATACTGTCACTAAGCCTTGTTTTCTTTCTCTAACTTAAAATAAAAAAGAGACTTGGAAAAAAAATCATAGTAAGTAATTTTTATCTCAGCAGTGCACATACTGATTCTTTTTAATTATAAAAGGTGTTTCTTATTTTTTTTAAAACATATGTTCCTCGACTTGTCCTAGGAGCTGAATGCTATAAAGCAATATGAAGCCTTTGCTGCATATTTATCCCTGTTTTACTGTTCACGGACACTGTATTCCAATACGTGATGCTCAACTAAATGAGCACTTATCTGACTAGGTCTATTTTTAGGTCACTGCCTCATCTGTGGTTTGTTTAATTCATGCTCACTTATCTGTAGAAGACAGATGCAATGTCACCTGTTAAATAATTGTACCCTCTCCTTGACTTTGCAATCTATTCAAGCATGAAATAGAAATGTCGTCATGCGCAAGTGTAAAACCCTACCTGAAGCAGTAAACCCCCTCTCTAGAAACTCAACTCTCTACATGTACTCAACTGTCCTTCTTGATTGTCATTTCACGGTGTACGTTTTATGAATGCGTACTTTTTAAGCGAAGTTCTAAAGGTTTTGCTCTTGGCTATTTTTCAAAGAGCAAGAAAAACAAGAAAGCCCAAACCAAGTAGTGTCCATCAACAGTTGACAATATAAAATATTTAGCTTTTTTCATTGATTTAAAAAGAGTGAGTGTAGGATTGCGTTTGCTTTATCGTGATAACTGGATGCCCAGATTCATAGGAAGGAGTTGTAATATTCCATAATTGTTGATGAAGAGAAATAGCGTTTATTTTTAAATGTTTATTCATAAATATTGCCAGACAATACCTTAATATGTGCATATTCCTCAAGATAATGAAAGTTAATAAAAAAAGTTCTTCATAAGGTTGTAAACCAATATAGATGCCTTCCTGTGTTCCCAGGACGTGCACGCAGAGGTGTGCCTCAGTGAGTATCTCACGTGCTCGATCTCTGACCATAACCCGCTTCTCGTGCGGATGCACTGGTCGCAATTCCGCCCGAGGATCCCAGCCTGGAAACTCCGCCCGAGGCATTAGACGACCAGCTCTTCTGAACCACAATTGCCTCGGGCATCGAAGCGTACTTCCAGGTAAACGCGGGCACGGCGGGCTCAGTCGCGACGAAATGGGACGCCTTCAAATTTGTGATGCGGGGTCAATGCATTGCGACGTCATCGGGGGTGCGGAGAACGTTACTGGAGGACATCGCGAGGGAGGACGAGAAATTACGGGGGCTGGAGAGGGCAAGGCCTGAACGACCGGACACTCATGAGGCCCTGCTGGAGGCGCGAGAGACGGTGGCGGCGACGGTGGAGCGCCTCCGGTGCTTTGACTACAAGGCCTACCTTACACGAGCGCACTCGGAACGCGACAAGTCAGGAGCTCTTCTGGCCTGGCTGGCCAATCCGGCTCGCCGGAGCTCGGTCATCCTTGAGCTCAGGGACCACGCGGGGGCGGCACGATTTGATCAAAAGGGGACCAATGAGTTATTCTATGATTACTACACGGAGCTTTACCGCAGCAGGATCCTCCCATTGCTGGAGGAATTCCAGGCCTTTACGGAGGATCTTGAGCTGCCGGAACTGGGAGAGGAGGACGCGAAGCGGCTCGGGGACAAGATCGAGGAGAGAGAGGTGCGAGTCGCCATCAAGAGCATGGCGAGGAACAAGACGCCGGGCACCGACGGATTCCCGGCGGAATTTCATCTCACCTATGCTGATCTCCTTGCGCCCCGGCTGACGTGGCTATACAATGAGTCGAAGCGGCTGGGTCGCCTACCTGCGGCCACGGGGAAGGCGCTGATCGTCCCCCTGCTGAAACCGGGCAAGCAACCGTGGGACAGAACAGCGTACCGCCCACTGTCCATGCTCAACCTGGACTACAAGATTTTAAGTAAGATCTTGGTGACGCGTTTGCTCCCCCACATGCCCATGCTGGTTCACGCGGACCAGTCGGGCTTCATCCCGACCCGCAATACGGCGCTTAACGTGCGGCGACTCCTACATGTACTGGAGGCTGACACCTATGACGGCGACGAGGCAGTGGTGTTTGCTGTCGATATGGAGAAGGCCTTTGACAGCCTGGAATGGCCTTATCTCTTCCACGTTCTGCGCGCGCTGGGCCTCGGCGAGGGCTTCGTGAATTAGACGATGCTGCTCTACCAGAACGCGACGACGAGGGTCAGAACTGGGAGGGTTATCTCTGAGATGTGCATGGTGGGCAGGGGCACCCGCCAGGGATGTCCTCTCTCCCCCCTGCTTCGCCCTGGCTGTCGAACCCCTTGCCGCGCGAGCCCGGCTGGGCCGGGCTTATCAGGGACTGGACGTCTATGGACAGGTGCACCACATCGCATTGTATGCAGATGATCTGCTGATGTTCCTGGCGGACTCGGCCGACTCCCTGCGTGGAGCTAAGACCCTCCTACAATCGTTGAGCAGGGTATCGGGCCTCCGAGTGAACTGGGCGAAGTCCCACCTATTCCCAGCCCGCCCACGGAGAATATGCCCACAAACCATGGAGGGTGTGACGTGGGAGGAGAGGAGCCTGCGATACCTTGGCACCTCGATCTTCCATGACAGGGCGGATATCCTTGAGGGAAATATCGGGTCGGCAATCAGGCACACTAAAGGGAACTTTGACTTTTGGAGCACGCTCCCATTGTCACTCATGGGGAGAGTGGCGCTGCTCAAGATGGTGACCTTGCCGCGGCTGCTTTACTTCTTCGGGACCCTCCCGATCTGGATCCCTGCGTGCTACTTTCGGCGGCTGCGGACGATGGTCATTGGCTTTCTGTGGGGAGCGGGCAGGCGCAGGGTGGCGCATGACACACTTCTCCGCCCTCGGGCGGATGGAGGATTGGCAGTGCCAGACTATGAGCTCTACAACCTATCGGCGCAACTGCAATGGCTAACGCAGTGGGTGGCAAGAGCCAGAAGAGGGGAGGACGGGTCAGGAGAACCGGCGGGCCCGGTCCAGGTGTTATCCCGGATTGTCCTGGGACTCCCGATGGGAGATTTCCACCTCACTCAGGAATTTGCAACAGCCCGAAAATGCTGGAACAGATATCGCCGAAGGGGCGGTATTACGGTTCCGTACGCACCCGAGATCCCACTTAAACTCTGCGGGGCACTTCCGCACTGAGGCTCATGGCGCGGGCTAGATGGTTGGGACCAGCAGGGGCTGTCATCCATGGGTGACCTTTACGACAACGGGGTGCTGTTGCCCTTCGACCTCCTGAAGGACCGCTTTGAATTGGCGGGAGGGGACTTCCTCCTTCACGCCGCGCTAACTACGGCAATCCGCAAACACTGGAGGATGGGCATGTCGGAGCCGCCGCTGTCTCTGGGCTGCCAGTACGTAGTGATGATGGTGGGGACGGTCAAGGCTGTCACATGCCTGTATCGACGCATGGTCTCGGAGTCCGTCGCCCCACTGCTGGCCTTGAAGGCGAAATGGGAGGCTGACTTGGCGACTGAAATCCCTGAGGAGGCATGGAATGGCATACTGGAAAGGGCCCGTAACGGGACGCTCAACGCAAGGTTCCAGCTGGTGCACTTTTATGTCCTACACAGGGCCTACCTGACCCCTGACAAACTACATAAATACTTCCCGGCCCACCCGGCGTCCTGCCCACGTTGCCCGGCAGATCTCGCCGATTTCCAACACATGTTCTGGTCCTGTCCTGAGCTGGGTTCCTTTTGGAGAGAGGTAGTGGAGGTTCTGAGGGAGGTAACGGAGAGGGACCTGCAACTCACCATGGCACACTGCATCCTACACTGGTTCCCACACACATAAAAAAACAAGGTTACTAGCAAATTTCTGGACCTGGGGCTCCTCCTGGCGAAGCGGGCCATTACGTCCCAATGGAAGGCGACCAGGGGCCCCGCGGTGGAGCGATGGAAGGCTGAGCTACATAAATGGGCCCGGAGTGAGGGAGCGCTTCACCTGCAGGCCGCACTCAGGGCAGGCAATGACGTGGCACTGGAGAGGGCCAGGGCGTGGTAGGGGCTGGTCCTGGACCTCACGCTCCTGGACATGGACGAGGAGGACACCCCAGCGCATAGCCTGGCTCCGGCGGAGCGCCCGCCTGACGTGGGGATGACTTAGGCCCCCTCTGCTGCTCCCCTATTTCCATTCCATTGTGATGACTTACTGATGGTTGTTGATAAATCCTGGTGGTTTACCTCGGATCTGGTTTAGCCGGGAGGGTTGAGGACTCGGTTTAGTGGTACTCTAGCACGCCTGGGGGGGTGGGGGTGCGGGCGGGGACGGGGGGGCGGTTCTGGGCGAGGGAAGGGGGGTAGGCGGGGATGGGAGAGTTGGGGGGAGCGGGGGGCTGGTTGTTCAGTAATGGTAAAGAGTGACTTTTGGTTCGACTGGACTTGGGGCACGGAAGAGGGAGCGTGAGGGCTGAAAAGCAGCACTGCCATTTCCCAAACACCTGGTAGTTATGGACCAACACAGTATTCTCCAGCGCAGCTCTTTCCACATGATATTGCCGCTCAACCTCCGGGGTGTGAGCTGAATGACTGTGTGACACGGGTGTGGGGAAGTTGCACATTAATTGAGCACCAACGGAAATGGCTTGAATATGCTGTATGTATCACTTGCCTTGCTGCAATAAAAAGATATTTACAAAAAAAAATAAGGTTGTAAACCTATAAGGTAAGCGTGTTAATTTAAGGCTATCTTTTTCCACCTTCTATCTCTCAATGCATTTTGGAACCTATGTGTTCCTCTTTGAGGAGCAAGTCTTCACATATACATTTGCAGTGTTCATATTTCTTATACCTTTTGTGCTGGCCAGTTGTCACATTAATCTGGCATGTGCACTGAGGCCTCGGCTTGTCCCTGGTGAATCTTAGGTCCACAAACCCTGTCTGTGACCTCAAGGGGTGCCCCAAGCTGAAATATCACTGGCTTAGCATGCTACAAGGTGGAAGAATTGATAGACAATGGAAGGGTACTGCTGCATTTTTGTAATCTGGAGGGTAGACGCAAACACTTATAGGGAAGAAGGCTGGACCCAGGAATACCCCCAGAAATTCTAGGAGGATGTTTTAGCAGGGTATGGCTTAACAGTCCTTCCTGTCCATTACCATTTAAAGGATGATGGAGAGGAGGGTGTGAGTTAGCAGATTCTGTTGTTAATGGTGAGGATGGTTATTGGCAGGACCTGCCCTTCTGTCTTTCCATAGTTACTAATTCAGGAATGCAGCTGACAGCCAAGTGCAGAGTGTTCACTCTTCATTGTGCCTCTACTTGGAGTCACCATCAGTCATCACTACCTTCCGGGAAAGCAACCACCTTACACCAAGGCTGTGTCTGCACTTCAACGAGAAAATTAAATTTGAAAAGAAACCACCTCTAACTTGTACCATGTCTCTAGACAGTGGATCAACATCTCCGGCCTGAAAATAAGTATATTTCATCTGTGTCTAATCGCTGCCTATGACCAGTACCACGGCTACATCACAAAAAGATTGAGAGCACCTTAAGAAGCTTAGGACCCAACTTATAATTTGGTGGGCAGTCCGTCCTCCGCTAGGGAAACAGAGTAAATCAATCTATTGGACTGACAGTGGAGCTGCATGCCCAATTATGACATGTGCACAGGCCCAGCGGACATTTCAAGCATTGACATGAACGGCCGTCATGGCAGTTCCTGCCAGCGCATTGTAACTATGCCAGACTGCTGCTACATCAAACAAGACAGATCCGTATTTCAGAGTTACATTTTTTTAAATCATTTTCAAAAAGAAAATCCCAAAGCATAATTTTCTTTTTGAAAATATTTTTTTTAAAGTCCTTTTTGCCATGGGAGTTTTTTTCCATGGTGAGGGGGGCATTGAGCACTTTTCAGTTCCCCTAATAGCCAGGTTTTCCCAGGCGGCAACAGACATTGAAAAACAGCAATGTGTCTGCCCATCTAAATTAGGTAGGCGGACATATAGTCAAACCTCCGACAGCCCTTACTCCATGGGGTCGTCAGAGGAGTTTGACCACATCAGAGACAGAGTAGACTCTGCCGTCATCAAACTATGGTCTTCACAAAATTAAATCAAGCAGCTGTTGCGATGGAGTTCCCTCTCCACCACGATTTGAAGCTGGCCCTTTAGGTCAATTTAAGGTCACCATAGGTGGTGTGGAGCTAGATTAAAGCCCATAGGTGAGATTGTAGAACCCTGTAGCTGAACAACCATTAATGTTTTTTTTTGTTTTTTTTTTAATTTTTTGAAAACCTTTATTGTGCGGATAGTAGCATACAAATACGGGCCTACAACTAGTTAGGCCGGCCACGAAACAATCTGAAAAGCACATTATTCAAGAAAGAAGTTTCACGGCAGTCACCCAGTATGTTGCAAACATGTATTTAAATCGTAGAAATGCTGCGTGCGTCCGCCGGACGTAGGATCAATGAAGGTTAATTTTATAATAGAAATTATAGCAGGATCAGTTGCAGTTAATCATCTGAGTGCCCGTAGCGGGCCACGAATCAAGCAGCAAAACATTAAGGCGTCAATGAAAAACAGTTATCGGCAATAGTCTACAGCAAGCAGAATATAGATGCCATATTTCCAACTAATACCCATCATAGCCCGCCACGCACACACAGACCACCAAATTACTGCACTTATACACAACTGAGTAAGCAGAACGGCAAAAGGAGTTACAATCATTCACTATACTAACCCAGAAGATAAGAAATAAGGGGAACACAAAATAGAAGAAAGGAAGGAACGCTGCGCTGCTGTACGCGACCCCACAGCGATGAGGGCGAGCAAAGTGACTAGGGACCACGTTATTGGGGGTGGGGCGGTCAGGTGAGGATATCTGTGCAATCAATATCATATAAAGTAAGAATACCGCACCTCCCCCCCCCCCCCACGAGCAAGCACACCGTAAGAAACACGCACAGCCACGGCGTCCTAAGAAAGGGACACAAAAGAGCCGTAGAAACGAGAAGAAACGGTCAGAAATAGACCCCAACCCACCCACCCTACCCTGCACCCCTGCAGAAGGCTACGGCCTACCCCCCCCAGCAGCGTGCCTGTCGCCCTAAATGAGACACGAAATATAGGAAAAGTTAGAGAGAGAGAAAAGAAACAAAGGAGACAAAAAAGAAAAAGAATCAGGGGGAGAGGAGAGCCATCAATCGAACCATTTGGCCCCTACCCCCCGCCATCACACAGATTAATGCAACATCGAACCGAAATCGACATAGTCTCGGGTATCATAAACCTTCGAAGGAATCGACCATAGTATCATGATTAAGGGCATTCCTCATCTCCATCCGCTAACCATTAGTCCTCCGGGTCCAGAACTGGCTCACCCCTGTCCTAACCATCGCCACCGCGCGTGGTAGAGTGGTGGGCAGCAAACAAATCAAGCTGGAGAGGCCGTAAGGTCGAAGCAGGACAGACCATGTGTGCAAACCAGAGGACTCCAGCAAACAGTGGCCAAGCAAGGACTTTTTGCGGCAGTCTAGACGTTTCAGCAGCGGTAACGGGAGCAACAAACAGTGTGGGTACAGTCTCACCGCCCAGGACAATAGAGTTATCCCCGCAGGATAACTCCGAGGTCTCGCCGGGGCAGTGCAAGTCGGCAGTCCACGTTGTTCCCCGATCAGTCGAGCATGAACTGGCTCCGATGCGGCGCCCAAACCCGCGCCCGCCACAATCAAGGCGACCCCGGGAACCGGGGCCGCTGGTGTACAGTCTTGCCGATGCACAGTGATAGCACCCCTCACGGCAACAGAGGGGGACGAAACAGCACACAATTGGAGGCGATCCGCGTCCATGAGGGACAGCCCTACAGAAATGGCGGCCGCACTCCCAACCAGCACAGGGGCGTCGAGGGTCAGGGTCGCGTGCAAAGTCCTCAAGGCGTCAAGAACATCACCAAGCGTGGGCTCCCGCTCACACGACCAGACCCCCGTGCACTTCAGCGACACAAATTTGCCGCCCTGGTTCAGTCCGTGACTCAGGGCGCCGGTCGCCATCTTGCAGATCCAGCCGCGACCCCGTGTGCCTCAACTTCTGGAGCGGGCTCTTAAGCAAGGCCACCACAGGAGCCCCCCCGAGCCCCAGGAATAACAATCTGGGTGCAGAAAGGAGAGCCACCAAAAGGGGGACCGCAGGCTCCACCGCCCCACGGCGCCTCACGCCGACTCTGGGCGCAGGACTTCAAGATGGCCGGACAAGGCAACAAAGGGGGGAAGCCTCCTACACGGTCTTCCCCCGTCCACGGCGTGCCGCGCCTCACCACGGGGTCCTCCGGCCGCTGGACCGGGCCAGATCCTTTGCCATCGGCATAACCGCACAACGGCCTCTCCCAGCCGGCCTCTCCTCCCCACCGGGGGCCGCCGTCGACACCATCTCGCCGGCTGACCTCCACAGGCAAGCAGACCCGGACTGGCCGTTGCGGACACCGGGCAATCCCCCGGTGGGCCGCAAGGTTGGGGGCCGGTTTTGGCCCCCTGGGGGCCGTTTTTGTTACAGGGCCGTTATGCTGCAAAAACGGCCCTGTAACAAAAACGGCTGAAAACCGGCCCTGGCACAGAGAGCGGTCACACCTCCCCCTCCTCCCGGAGGGGGAGAGGGGGCCGGCCGAGCACTTTGCCAGGGCCGGTTCTGGTTCCCAGTCCGGCCCTGCAGGCAAGTCCCCGGTCTCTACGCCGCGGAGGCCCCTAACCAAGCAGGGGTGTAACTTCGGATCCGCTGCTCGCAGGAGCCCCCGGGACAGTTGGTGAGTACGAGCTTTCCTTAGTCTTTTCTAGTCTTCCCGAGTATGCCGTCTCGGGACAAGATGGGTATCAGGATATGTGTGTTAGGCAGGAAGGCTAGCGGAGCCGAGCTACATTGCGGCCATCACGGTCGCAAGCTTAGCTCCTCCCAACCATTAATGTTTTTAATGTTTTGTTATGTTCTGAAATTAAAGTCCTTTCTTTTTACTAAGACAAACTTTGTGTCTGTTGTTTGAGTCCTGATTCTCTGCCACATACTACTGCGCTGACAAGCCTTTGACTGTTCACCCTCGCTACCCTTAATCACGGACTGAGAGGGTGTACTTGGCCCAGTGTGCAGAGCCAAAGAAGGATGGACACCAAAGGCAGACGGCCCCAAGCTCCATGGTTGTAGCCCCTGACTCGCCCTTCTGTCATCGGTTCTCTGATGTAATTGTACTAAGAAAATATTTTTTTAGATTGCCCATAGTAGGATACACTTTCTGTTTTAATTTTGAAAACAGTGAATCGTTTTGCATTGTATTTTTGTTTGTTATAAAAAGAAAGGGATTCACCTCTTATCTCTCAAAATGTCTTTTTAATAATCAAATCATATTAATTTTTATCTATACTAACCCACGCAGCAGTGTCACATCAAAATAGCCTTACAACTGCGGAGGAGAAAATAACATTGGCAAGAAAGATCATTGTGTATAGGGTGAGGGCATAAATTACATTACGTGTCTTCCTTTAGAGCTTCACCAAAGTAATCTCTCCAAGGGCCACATGTGCTTGTGGTGGTGCCCGGGCATCCCTTAGCCTGATAGGTCGACTCTTGATTCTGAAAGTAATAATCCATGCCTGCCAACCATGATACTAAAAATTTCTCATTTGGCAAATGGGATTCCCAAATCTGCCAGACTGTCTGCCCACAGAGCCTTCCCATACTTGCATGATGCCAAGAACATCTACCTTGGGAGTAAGTTCACTAGAACTCCAATTCTTAGTGAGCAAATCTTTAACCTTCTGCAAGTATGTCCGTATTATTGGGCAGGACCAGACCTTGTGGAATAAATGTATTTCAGAATGGCATCTCTGGAAAGTCAAGGAGTGGAATTTAGCAGTCTGCACATACATTTAGGGGTAGAGTTGGTTCTTTTCAGGAATTTAAATTGGATATGACAAACTAGGCTGAAATCACCAACTCTTGGAAGAACATGACCTGCCACTGTTCCACCACATCAAGTTGTCCCAGATCACTTTCCCTGTGGGATCGCAATTCTAAGAAGTGCTTGAAGGTTTATCCCTGTGGGATCACAATTCTAAGAAGTGCTTGAAGGTTTTTACCACAAATGACAATAGACCCACAAGATGCCCTGTTTACTGAGAGAGGTGGGGCCAGTATGGTCTCAATGTGATTAACTTGCAAAGGGTCACCAATTGGGCACTGTATTATTCAAGGGCATGGCACAACTGCAGGTACCAGAAAAACTGGCATTTACAGAGCTTAAATTCCACTACAAGATTCTCAAATTACTTGATCTGATAAACACCCTCCCCCCAACACCTCCCAACCAATACAATCCTAGGATGTAAAGCCCTGAAGTCAGTAGATTCTGGAAGCCATGTGCCCTGCAACGAAGGTGTCAATTCAGTTAGTTTGCCCTCCAATTCAACCCATCTCAAAGTCCTTTATCAAAAGTGTAATTTGACTTCTTTACTGGGGGAGATAATCCGGAATTTAAGAGCTGTACAGAAAGTCCAGCGGCGTGGCCCCCTCGAAGAAATCAAGTTTCAGTCAAAGGGCGAAATTGCCTCTAGAACCAAATGCCAGTTATTCACTACCGGTAAGTGAGCAATCCAGTAGTATAGAGGGATATTTGCTGTGCCTGGTCTTCCCTTATATACTGACTTGATTCATTTGTCTGTGAACATCCTTTGATTTTTGCCTGTCCACAAGTATGCAAGGGATAAAGTATGAACTAGACTAGAGTGAAGAAACTCCATACTTTTTAGGCAAATAAAGAAGTTTAGGAAAGGCCATTATTTATTATAGAGGGACTCTCCCCATTAGTGAGAGATTATCCTGTGCCGAAAGTCTCATACGCAGGCCCCCCCAACAATGCAGAGTATTTAAGTTCCAAGCACAGTTTTGGATCAAGAGTAACCTGCACTCCCAAATACTTGAAATTGCGGGTTTGCACACTTACAACCAGAAGCCTCACCATATAAATTCAGTGTGTCCATTAATCTTGGGCCTGTTGATCTCATGTAGAAAGGGAAAACTAGCATATCACCCACTTAGACTTACACACAGCCTTTAATCTACCGTCCCCTTGGAAGTCTTGCACTGGGATGTCCTTTTGTATCCAGACAATAAAGGATATGATTGCCAGGAGGGAAGAGGACAGCCCTATCTGCTACTCCTCTCAGTCAGGAATATATCAGATAAAGCTCGTCCTAAACAGGTCCAGAGTCACTACACATGACCCAAACTTAGAACAGGAACCTTGGGTCAACGTTCATGCTCTCAAGAATTTGATAGAGGAACTCACATTTCTCCAGTATTGAATCTTTTTTATAGATTCAAATGCTTGTATCTTCCCCGTCGTCATGATGGGAGTCTCACGGTAACAGAATGACAATAGCAGTATCATAGAGTAAAACATTGCATAGAAAGTCCCATAGGGGACCATAATATTTGGTTGCCAAACCTCCTCATTATTTGGACCAAAACGTAGCCAATCAGCTGCCAGCCCTGACATCACACTACCCAGCAGAGCCAACACACCTCAGATTTCCAACCGCCATCGTGTGAGAAGGAGTCTCCTTGAGCTCTGCTCAGTTTTGTTCCAGTGAACTTTTCACCTTTTCAACTGAAAGTTTCTTTCTACTGGATTAAGGTACTGTGTTACTTACTTTACCTACAATGGCTGAAAGCTCTAAAAAGAGGCTTTTCAGGCCCTGCAGATCCTGTGGAAAACCTAGATTATATTCTGAGGATCCACATAAGCACTGTTTGTACTGCCTCCACCCTAAACATGTCCCTAAGGACTGCAAGCACTGAAGAACCTTCTCAGCTAAAACCTTGAGAGACAGGGAAGCACGTCTATTACTATGGCTTCAAAAGAAGAAGGTCACTTCAGATTCAGACTCTGAGGAAGAGGTTGATTCTCAGTCATCAAAGAAGAGGAAGTCTTCTGCTCCTGAGGAAAAAATAGATTAAAAAAAAGCAAAAGACCAAAGAAAAAGAAGCTTCATCTTCTTTACCTCAAACCCTCACAGGCTCGTCGACGGCTAAGAAATCTGCGGACTTTACTAGCTGGACTAAGATTTCACCGCTGCCACCATCAAATCTGCTGGAGATGCAGTCAGAGGATGAGGAATCTGGAGTGGCTTATCGTCCTTCCCAGCTTCAAATAAAAAGTCAGGACACCGACGATGATGAGTACCAAGAAGTGTTTTCTTTTCAGGACCACCCAGTGACTGAAAAGAGATATGAGTCATTTCAGCAGTCTTATGATTATGAGGAGGAGGAGGAAGTACAGCAGGAGGTGCGAGAGGAAACTGTTTCCATGCCAATTTCTCTTGTATCCGATCTTCGCCATATGATTAACGACTACTATCGTCGATTCCCAAAGGCTAATGCTCCAGCTTCACAGCCTGTATCAAGTCCAGCTCAAGTTCAGGTGGCTCAACCCCCGCCTCCACCTACACCTTGAATTCAAAAAATGTGATCACCCCCTGTTATTACAATTAGAGATGATTTAATGGACAGTGACGGAGATCAACCTGAAGAAGGGGAACTTCTTCAGGGAAGTCCAGTTGGGATAGAATGGGATCAATATATTATCCCTACTACACCGTCTCCATCGCCGTCTCCAGCAAATTTCCCTCCTCAGGATATTGGAGGATTCCATGATATAATGGAAAAGGCCTCAAAAAGATTTGAGCTTCCGCTTCCAGTCCAAGAAGGGGAATGTTTTCTTAATGATTTTAAAGAGGATTCTAGAAAATCTACCCGATCCCAATTATAAACTTCATTTGGAATGAATGTTTGAAATTGATGAAAAATCCAGCTTCCGTCGCAGCCTCGATGCCTAGGATAGATAAAAAGTATAGGGCACCAGAATCCTCTCCTGTGTGTTTAATTGGGCATCCACGGCCAGAGTCAGTGGAGATGCAGGTAGCACAACACAAATCAAAGAATCCAGTCTCAACAACTGCAGCCCCTCTGGACAAGGAGGGAAGACGTGTGGATGGAGCAGGAAATCGTTTTGCTGTGTTAGCGGCAGCAGCGGTTAGAGCTGCAAATGCGTTAGCCCTCCTCAGTAGATACAATCGTCAAATGTGGTCAGATATAGCTCCATTGTTGTAACATTTGCCAGAGGATAAAAAGGAAGAGGCAGCTGCCATAATCAAGGATGGTTCCAGAGCGGCATCTGAGTCTATAGATATAGCAATGGATATGTCTTCCCTTTCATTTCATCAGATGGCAACAGCGGTGGCGCTGCGAAGACAGGGATAACTTAAAGCCACTTCGTTTAGACCAGAAGTTCAAGCGAAGATAATTGACATGCCGTTCGACTGAGAAAATCTGTTCGGAGAGCACATCAATGAGGCCCTTCAAGGCATCAAGGCTGACACCGACACAGCGCGTGCATTGGGCTCTCTGCAACAGGGCAAGTTTCAGTCCTTTCGAAGGAGAGGGTCGAGAGGACAGTATACTCAAATACCAACATATCAATCTGGCAGATATCAGCCTTACAATCAGCAGAGGTATCACCAGTTTTCAAGTGGACAGCAGTTTCGATCCTCAGGTACCTCGTATCAGCAACAGTCAAAAGTAAAATCTTCGGCAAGAGGCAAGTTTCAACAGCCTAATAGAAGACAGTGACTTCAACACAGCGCCCGCCACTTGTTCAAGCTCCAGCAACCATTATCTGGCTCCATTTTATTAAGAATGGAAGGCAGTTACAACAGACAAATGGGTCTTGGACATAATTCATCAGGGCCATACCCTGGAATTTATACAGAAGCCTCCAAATCCACCTCCTATTCTCAGAAAGCAACAGCATTATCTATCTCAAAGCGGAAATGTTATCTCTTTCAGAAGGAGGCAATAGAAGAAGTGCCACGTCTTCAAAGAGGGAAAGGCTTTTATTCGCATTTCTTTCTAATAAAGAAAAAACATATGGGGAAATGGAGACAGGTAATGGACCTGAGAAGTTTGAACAAATTCATCAAAAAGATATCTTTTCGCATGTTATCCCTTCAGGAAATTCTCCTTCTTCTCTGCAAAGGAGACTACTTGGCTTCCCTGGACCACTTAGATACTTATTTTCACATCCCCATCCATATAAAACACAGAAGATTTCTACGCTTCATGATGGCTGAAATCGGCCCCAAGGGTTTTTACGAAGTGTATGGCGCCAGTGGCAGCTCACTTAAGGCTTCAAGGCCTCCAAGTCTTCCCCTATCTAGATGACTGCCTCATAAAAGGTGCTTCGCTTCAGGAAACAGCTCTCTCTGCAGTGTTGCATGGATCTCTTCAGTCGTCTGGGTCTAAAAGTCAATCTGGAAAAGTCATGTCTTATCCCATCGCAATCTCTTCAGTTTCTGGGAGCCATGCTCCGCACAAGAGAAGCGAAACCTTATCCATCAGAAGAACGCGTACAGAAGATAATAAATCTGGCTTCTCATCTTCAAACAAGAAAGTTCACTTTGGTGATAATCTACAAGTCATTATTGGGGATGATGTCTTCTTGTATTCCCTTGCTTCCCAATTGCAGGCTGCATATGAGGCCTCTTCAAGAGCTTCTGGTCAAACAGTGGATTCAATCTCAAGGATCCTTCGAAGACCGGGTGTCTATCTCTCCTCAGGTAAAAAAGGCCCTGTCATGGTGGACAATCAGAAAACACTTAACAAAAGGCCTGCTATTCGAACCTCAGCGTTAGTTATGTAATGACGCATCTCTGCAAGGTTGGGGGGCACATCTCCAAGAATTAGAAATACAAGGTCATTGGTCAGAAAGAGAAACTCATCTTCACATCAACCTACTAGAGTTAAAGGCAGTGTTCTTGGGATTACAGGCATTTCTACCCAGGATCAGAGGTTTCACAGTTCTGGTCAGGACCGACAGTACGACTACCATGTTTTACCTACTGAAACAAGGGGGTACAAGGTCGGAACGTCTCTCAAAACAAGCGCAAGATATTTGGAGGTGGTTGCTACTCCACAACATCTCGCTGCAAGTTCAGCACACTCCGGGGGTAGACAACTTAAGAGCAGATCTCCAGATGTTTCTCATGAGTGGGAATTACATCAAGGTCAACTTCTCTGAGTCTTTCGCCTATGGGGAACCCCATCACTGGATCTTTTTGCGACAGTTCACAACTCAAAATGCAAGCACTTCGCAAGCAGATTCCATCAGAAAGGATCGTCGGGTAATGCACTTCAAATGTGCTGAACAGGGATGTTCGCATATGCATTCCCTCTAATTTCGAAAGTGATTCGGAAAATGAAATCTGAGCCGTGCCACTTAATTCTAATAGCTCCAGCATGGCCGAGAAAAGATTGGTTCTCCTATCTCCTCAGGCTGTCAGTGGCACCCAGGATTCAGTTCCCATTCTCTCAGAACCTGATTTCCATGAACAAAGGTCAAATTCTCCATCCAAATTTGAAAGCGCTCAATTTATCGGCATAGAACATAACGAGCATGAGTTGCAATCTTTGAATATTTCTCTCCAAATCACGGGCAATCTCTACAAACAAGACCTATACGGCAAAGTGTAGGAGGTTTTGTCAATGGTGCGCTTCTCAAAATCTTCATCTCTATAAAATCTCTTCAGATCAAATCCTGCCTTATCTTTTGCATTTGGCTAAAGCAAATCTTTCACCTGCTTCTATAAAGGTACATTTGGAAGCTATCTCAAGATATAGAAGAGATCCTAACCATCCATCTCTCTGGTCTCTAAGAGTGATTAAAGAATTTCTCAAGGGACTTTTCAGGACACTTCCCCCAGTTCACCGTCCAACAGTCTCTTGACAGCTTAATACGGTGCACAGCTCATGAAGTCTCCTTTTGAACCGATACATAAAACTGATTTACAATTTCTTTCATGGAAGACAGCCTTACTTTTAACTCTCACTTCAGCAAGGAGAGGAACCGAAATTCAAGCTTTCTCGATTTCTGAACCTTTTCTCCAATTTCGACCTGACAAGGTTATCTTGAGGACAAATCCGAAGTTCATTCCTAAGGTTCCCTCCATATTTCATCTCAACCAACCTGTGGTGTTACCTATTTGTTTATGGATCCTTCGTCGTCTGCGGAAAGATCTCTACATTCTCTGGACGTCAAAGGTTTCTAAAGTTCTACATTGACAGAACGAAGTCGTTCAGAAAATCAAACCAACTTTTTGTAGCATCTTCAGGTCCAAGGAAAGGTTTGGCACTATCCAGATCTAGTATTTCTAGATGGATTTCTTCGGCTATCTCTCTGTGCCATGAGAAAGCCGGTAATACTCTTCAATCCAGAGTACATGCACATTCCACCAGAAATGGCAACCTACGGCCCTATTTGCAGGAGTGTCACTGCCAGACATTTGCAGAGTAGCAACGTGGAAGAATGTGCACACTTTTACTAGACACTATTGTCTAGATACAGCATGGCGAAATGACGCAGCAGTGGGACAAGTGGTTCTACGCCATTTATTTAATTAAGGTATTGTTCAAGAGTATATATTTAATTATATATATATATATATATATATATATATATATATATATATATATATATATATATATATATATATATGTTTGCATGTATTTCAAGGTCATGCTCTTGCTTTATTTACATTCTGTCTGGTCAAAAGGCATGCTTTGTGTAAAAAATTTAAAATATTATATTCTTTTGATTGTTAATATATGAAAAATAGGAGCAGAGCCCACAAAGGCTGTGAGGTTCTATCCTGAGCAATGCTCCTTGTAATAAGTACTGCTCGCTATTCTGATACAAGCATGTGAATCTATGAAAGATTCAATACTGGAGAAAAACTTGTTACTTACCTGTGCACTATTATTCTCCAGTATTATCTTTCATAGATTCACATGTGCCCTCCCACCTCCCCGTTACTCAGGTAGACCTCTTATCTCTAGATATATCCCTGGCTCTCACTAGGGGCTGGAAATCTGAGGTATGATGGCTCTGCTGGGGAGTGTGATGTCCGGGTTGGCAGCTTATTGGCTGAGTTTTGGTCCAAATAATGAGGAGGTTTGGCTACCAAATATTATGGTCCCCTATGGGACTTTCTGTGCAGTGTTTTACTCTATGATACTGCTATAGTCATTCTGTTACCTCGAGACTCCCACCATTATGACCAGGAAGATACAAGCATGTAAATCTATGACAGATAATACTGGAGAACCATAGTGTAAGGTAAGTAACTAGTTTTTTCAAAGACTTGAATGCCATTTTGCTGAACTGCCCAAAATTAGGGCACTAGGACCCTGAAACAAGATGTAGTGATAAAGCCATTTGTACGTGTCTGCGGTGGTGGTATGCACAACGGCCCACCCTAAAGCTGTTCTGATTCTGAGAATACCCTTAATGGGTCTGTTAGCAGGGACCTTTGCAAGAAAGTTCAACTCTGTGTTATGAGGCTATGGGATGCACATTGGTCATGTACACACACTAGCTTCTACATAAACAAAATAGAGGAGCTCTGAGGATCACTTGGGAAGGGAACCGGTCTGTAGGATGTTATTAAACATGTTTAGGAGATTAGGAGTCAAAAGAGTGGCTTTCTTCTTTAAAAAAAAAAAAAAAAAGGCCACTGAGATCCGTTTAATAAAATTGTATATATCTGCTTTTTTGCCTTCCATTAGCGGGTGATTGAGGCTCTCTTAATCCGCATCAGCAGTTGTACCCCCTATCAGTGGTCATGACTCCAGATATCAAACATTATGGACATACACACCATTAATTACTCGATTATACTTCCTATATGTTACATTGTGACAACGTTGTGATTTACAATGTGCCTGTTCCTTTACACACGTAATAAATACAAATTATAAGCCACAAAACTTGAGATACCAATAGAAAACCAGTCCTTCCAAACTTCTGCCATTGCCATATTTTGTGCAGATTTGTTACACAGTTCCAGTGTTCTTAGCAAATGTAGATTTTTGCTCTTCCTTTCTTTCCAATAGCCACCCACTTGATGAATCTTGATGAATTTCAAAATACCAAGAGTAGGATAAATATGCGAAATTTCATGCACCTCCATCAATCAATTGGCTCCCAAGTTATTATTAAATGCAATATTTTTGACCCTGCCTCCCTTTTAACTTTGCTTCGCCACCCCACCATTGGATCTGCAAGAAATCTGAAATACCTACACTGGGTGTAATTTGCTAACTGCTTGCTATGTTCCATGCATATTCATCAAGCAGTACCAAAGATCTAAGCAAATAAAAATATTTTTGTCTTCCCATCCATTTCACAGTGCCCTGTGTTGCTGGATTGGCACAAAATGTGATATACCAATAGAAAAATAATCTTCCCAAGCTTCCACCAAATTGTGTACAGAGTGATCTCACAGTGCCAAATTTCATGGCAAATTAACACCTTTTCAGATCAGCCCAAATTTGAAATTCCCAAAATTGTAACCTCTTGGTATTTTCTAAGTGACTGCCAAATTTCTGCATCTTCATCAAGCAGTACGAAAGTTATAAATAAATCAAAAATGACTATATGAAAGTATTAACCCCTTTAAGCCTACCTGACCCTCTTTAAACTCTTATATCCCAAAAACTGATATTTGATAGAAGCCCTGAAATTTGCCAATTATAATTGTTTTTTTAAGTTATTTGATAGTTTTTTAATGGTATACTGCATTCACCTGCCATGTGTCATTTCCAAGATGCCCATGACATCTGACTGCACAGCGTGGAGCCTTTTCACGTAACCTTTTTTCTTTAGGTTTAGAACATTGATTATTTGAGAGACTTTTAGCTGCAGATTCCTTACCTTAGAATTTCCCCCATGCGTCAGATTGGCTCCAGATATTTTGTGAGCAGTACCCCTATTAGCTGGTAGGTGGCATCGAGCAGCTCTGCATCCGACTGTGGCATCGTCCACGCTGGAATTGATGTTGCAGTACCTTTATAGGTGCCACCCATTCGCACTGACGTCCGTTCTTTTCTTTTTGTGCCTGCCAGCTGACCGATGTCGGTGACGGACCCGCACCTTGTCTGTCTGTAGTGGTTGGTACACAACCACAACTCCAAGTCATGTCCTGATTTCCGGGCCACGTGACTCTACTGAATTCGAGGTCCCTGTTGAGGGGAAGGTCAGGGGATCGTTCGCTTAGCTGAAGTCCTCCAAGTCCCATTCAAAGTCCTCGGCACACTCTGCTAAGAGGCAGAAGAAGAACAGCAAGAAGTCAGAGCGCTCTTCAACTTCTCCTTGTGTGTCCGCCGAAGAGACGAGGCAGCCTCTGCGTTCCTTAGAACTTGCACCTGGGCCGACTCTGCCCTTCCCCAATTTCCTAATGCCGGAGCGTCCCCCGCTTTCGTGGTGCCATTCCGGAGACCGACGCCACCGACGCTAACCCCATTAGCACACCCGATTCCGAAAATGAGCCGACGCCTGCAGGAACCTTGCCTACTAGATCGGAGCCTGAGGCTTATTCTCTTAGGCTTGGCCACGGGGAAGACTGGGAGAGGTCACTGGGCCCTTTGGAATACCAGCCCTATGAGAGAGACCAAGTATGGACTGGTGTGAGGAACTAAGTGAGGCTAGCAGCTTGGAAACTTCTCCAAATGCTGGTCTGCTTTCTCCCCCTACGATGGCTACGGAGGAGGGAGAAATCCTATGCAATGGTGGTGCAGAGGCTGGCTGAGGTCCCTGACCTTCAGCTACCCTTGGTGACAATCAAGACGAATTTCTTGACCAAGGTGCTGCAACCAGGAGTCTCGACATCTAAACCCCTACTCCCGTTCAATGATGTCCTTTGGGTACCCGGTCCATACCGAACACTTGGGCTCCTGTGAATCGGACGATTGACCTTAGCCATCCCCCTGCGCCAGGGGATTCAAACTTCCTCACGCAACACTCTACCCCCGAGAGCTTGGTGGTTGAAGCCTCCACCTCCCAAGGTGCTTTCCCTACTACTCCCCCGGATAGGGAATCCAAGATTCTGAGCTCATTTGTGAAGAAAATGTTTTCCTCCACACCCTGCCATTGTGGTCTGTGAACACTGCATGCCCTTTGGGGGGTTATTCCCACATTTCGTGGGATATAGTTGTGCAAGTGCTGCTGAGTGTCCTGGAGGAGGCCCAGGCTGTACTCTTCCAAGCTGTTGCCGACAGGCGAGACAAGTCAAAGTTCACGATTCACGATTCAATGCAGACTTGACATGACTAACTCGCTAGGCAGAGTGGTTTCCACAACAGTGGCCCTAGGGCGCCTGTCAGAGGACGACTGGCTTTTCGGCGGTGTCTTAGCTTCCCTTATGGACATGCCCTTCGATTGCATCCCAAGACAGGACCGATACAGTGCTTGAATGCTTTAAGGATTCTCGTGCTATGGCAGGTCCTTAGGCCTCTGCAGCCCCATGTCCACCTCAATCTACCTTCCGCACCTTTTGTGGCTACGGAAGGAGTTTCCAGCTGCACCAATTCCTGCCCAGCCACAACTCCCCACATGCTCCCCAGTCTCTGCGTGGCCGAGTGAATGGACCCACAGACCTCATGGGTCAGCTGGCCAGCATTCTGGTCTGTCCGCCATCTCCCCAAGTGTGAAACCAGTTCCTGTGCACACACATACAAGTAAAGTGAAAGTTCAAAATGTTGTTGGCAAGAAGATCGAGGCGAGTAATTTTTCTTGGTGTGTTCTCTTGTCTTTATTCAAATGAAACCCAAAGTCCAGCCAACACGTATTTCGTCTATAGGGCATAACCCTTGACTTCTTCAGGGCTGTTGCAAAATTAGTAGTACCTTAGACCTAAAAAAGAGTGATAATTCTGACCCGGTGGGTCATAAAAGATATAATCAATTTCTTCCAACGTATACGTAAAAGTAAATAAAATTTCGTAAAGTGTGAACAAATGATGTTTAACTGATGTTAGGGTACAGTGTTTCAGCCAATTTTTACATAATTTTCCTACTGAATAGGTTGTTACCAAATGGGTGCTTGGAAAACGTGGATCAGGTCTATCCTGTATGTAAGCAGGACCCTTGCTCAGAAAACGGTGTTGGCAGGAATCAGAACTTGTTTGCCAAACAACTAGGGGGTCTAATGTAGAGAAATTAAATGACGCATTTGCAATCGATGATTGCAACTCATCAAGGGACTTATCTGTATGATTTTTCCAGATATCAGATGCATACAGATCAGGAATCTTTATGGCATTCATTTGTTATGAAGTGGCCATCCCAAAACAGGTTGTTTGATAAATTGAACTGTTTAAAAACAGGATTTGGTTAGGGATAAGGCACGCTTGATGTAAAGCCAGCGTGCCCTGTACCTGTCAGGATCTACAACCCCAAACAGATTTAAGATCAACGGTATCTTTCCATAGCTCATAGCCACCTATAGCTAACTGGTCAATACAAGATTTGGAATACAGTAACTTTGTGTGGGTGAGCCTGACTATAGTATTGGATGTAGAATTCATTTTAAAATAAAATGAATCTGGATTGGATTTATTAAAATCAGTGAAGTATGTAAATGTTTTCAAAAGGGTCTTTGAACTGCCTTCAATGGGAGCTGGGCAATGTTCCCATTGTGCATAATTTTTTTTGTTTGTTTTATAAATCTTTTTATTAGTTTCAAAACAAAGAAAATAATAGACATATCAGGTGCCATACATTCAGACATAATAAAACGGCGAACCAATGTAGATACAGTATGGATACTAAGCAGTGAGGAAATGGATGAGAAGCCTACGCCAATGTATGAGAAACAGGATGTGCCACAGTACAATATACAATTCACATTAAGCGCAAGCTCCCAGAGTCTGCCCACTCATAAAATCAGGATAATAGGAGAAAAATAAACACCAGATTCGGGAATACCAACAAAGTCCGGATGTTCCACCAACTATACTTATAAAATCAAAGTGAAAGAGAGTGTGAGGAAAAGAAACCATAAAAACAATAAAGAAGACAGAACAATAAACCCATCCCCCCACCCTGCACCCCTAGTCAAGTCAAGTCAAGTCAAACAATTTATATAGCGCACTACATACCCAGAGGGTTTCAAGGCGCTAAGGAGGGGGGGGAGGAGGATTACTTGTCAAATATCCACGTTTTAAGCTGCTTTCTGAACGTTAGGTGATTCTGGGTGAGGCGAAGGTAAGCGGGGAGTGAGTTCCATGTTTTGGCAGCTAGGTATGAGAAGGATCTGCCTCCCATGGTGGTCTTGTTGATGCGAGGTACAGTGGCGAAGGCTTGGCTGGAAGAGCGAAGTTGGCGGGAGGGGGTGTAGAAGGACAGTCGAGAGTTGAGGCAATGTGGTCCGATGTCGTAGAGTGATTTGTGTGCGTGGGTAAGCAGTCGGAAAGTAATCCTCTTATTGACGGGTAGCCAGTGGAGGTCTTTAAGGTGACCAGAGATGTGTTCGTTGCGTGGGATGTCTAATATGATTCTGGCTGAGGCGTTTTGGATTCGTTGTAGTTTCTTCTGGAGTTTAGCAGTGGTGCCTGCGTAGAGGGTGTTTCCGTAGTCCAGTCGGCTCGTGACTAGAGCGTGGGTGACTGTTTTTCTTGTTTCGGTGGGGATCCAGCGAAATGTTTTTCTGAGCATGCGAAGAATGTTAAAGCAGGAAGAGGATACGGCGCTGACTTGTCTGTTCATTGAGAGTGAAGAATCCAGGATGACGCCAAGGTTCCGTGCGTGGTTTGTCGGGATGGGTGCATTTCCGAGGGCTTCCGGCCACCAGGAGTCGTCCCATGCAGAGGGGGATTTACCTAAGATGAGGACTTCTGTTTTGTCTGAGTTCAGTTTCAGACGGCTTTGTTTCATCCATTCGGCGACTTCTTTCATTCCTTCGTGTAGGTTAGTTTTGGCGGTGCTGGGGTCATTGGTGAGAGAAAGGATCAGTTGAGTGTCATCCGCGTAAGAGATGATGTTGAGGTTGTGTTGGCGGGCGATGGCCGCAAGGGGGCTCATGTATACGTTGAAGAGGGTGGGACTGAGTGAGGATCCTTGTGGTACGCCGCAGATGATTTCAGAGGCTTCGGACTTGAATGGTGGGAGGCGGACTCTCTGGGTTCTTCCGGTGAGGAACGAGGTGATCCATTCCAGTGCCTTTCCTTGGATTCCGATGTTTCTGAGGCGTTGTAAAAGGGTGCTGTGGCAGACTGTGTCGAAGGCTGCAGAGAGGTCGAGGAGGATGAGGGCGACTGTGTCTCCATTGTCCAGTAGAGTTCGAATGTCGTCTGTTGCTGCGATGAGGGCGGTCTCAGTGCTGTGTTTGGCTCGGAAGCCAGATTGTGAGGGGTCGAGTGATTTGTTGGCTTCGAGGAAGGCGGCGAGCTGGTTGTTGACAGCTTTCTCGATGACTTTGGCCGGGAATGGAAGAAGCGAGATGGGGCGGTAGTTTTTGAGTTCGGTGGGGTCTGCTGTTGGTTTTTTCAGAAGGGCGGTGAGTTCAGCGTGTTTCCAGTCTTCTGGGAAGGTAGCGGAGTTGAAGGAGCAGTTGATGACGTCTCTGAGGTGCGGAGCTATGACGGAGTCTGCTTTGTTGAAGATGTGGTGAGGGCATGGGTCTGTGGGGGATCCAGAGTGGATGGAATTCATCAGGCGGATGGTGTCCTCAGTGGAGATTGGGTTCCAGGCGTTAAGGGTGTTAACGGGGGGAAGATGGTCAGCTGATGGTAGGGTGGGTTGGCTTCCGGGTTGGTTGTCGAAGCTGTTGTGGATGTCAGCAATCTTGTTGTGGAAAAACGAAGCTAGGGAGTCGCAGAGGGTTTGAGAGGGGGTGATGTCGTTGGAGTTGGCCGAGGGGTTGGAAAATTCCTTGACGATGTTGAAAAGTTCCTTGCTGTTGTGGGCGTTGTTGTCCAGTCGATCCTTGAATGCTGTTTTCTTGGTTTTTCGGATCAGTTGGTGGTGAGTACGGATGGCGCTTTTGAAGGCGTCCTTGTTGCTGGTGGATGGGTCTTTTTTCCAGGCCTTTTCAAGGGAGCGGCACAGTTTCTTGGACTTCTTGAGATCATCGTTGAACCATGAGGCCTTCTTGATGCCAAGTTTGTGTTGACGTATTTTCAGTGGTGCTAAGGTGTCGGCGGTGTTGGATAACCAGAGGGTGAGGTTGGAGGCGGCTTCGTTGGCGTTAGAAGAGAGGGCTGGGGAGGTTTGAAGGAGCGATGTGGAGATCTGCTCCGTGGTGATTTTGTTCCAGTTTCTTTGTAGAGTTGGTTGGAGGTGGATGATGGGTTTCGGCTTGTTGTAGGTGAAGTGAACGCAGCTGTGGTCAGTCCAGAGGAGATTCGTAGTGTGGCTGAAGGAGACATGATTGCTGGAGGTGAAGATGGGGTCGAGTGTGTGGCCTGCGATGTGGGTGGGGGAAGTGACCAGTTGTTTAAGTCCGAGGTTGGCTAGGTTGTCCAAGAGGGTGGCGGTGTTGCGGTCGTTGATCTTTTCAAGGTGGAAGTTGAGGTCTCCCAGGAGGATGTAGTCTTTGGAGGGGAGTGCGTGTGGGGTGATGAAGTCCGTGATGTCTTCACTGAATTTTGCGCGGGGTCCTGGTGGTCTGTAGAGGAGGGTGCCTCTGAGTGTGGTTTTGGGGTCGATGTGGATCTGGAAGTGAAGGTGTTCGGAGTTGGCGAGGTTGGCGTCCGAGCTGGTTGAGATGCGGATTGATTTCTTATGGACGATAGTGATTCCACCTCCTGTATGGTCGGTGCGGTCCTTGCGTGTGATCTTATAGTCATCAGGGATAGCGATGGCGATGTCGGGGGCGGAGGAAGCGTTCATCCATGTTTCTGTTAGGAAGGCGACGTCAGGAGAGATGGTGTCTAGTAGGTTCCAAAGGTCAATGGCGTGCCTGTGGACCGAGCGGGTGTTGAGAAGGATGCATTGTAGGTGGTTGGGGTCGAGAATCTGTGTTGTGGTCGTAGCGGAGATGTTGTAGGTGCTGCAAAATTTGCAGGAGTAGCAGGAGAAAGGTCCATGGGTGTGTCCAGGAGCGGCTTGGACGCAGTTGGGGGGACGGCCAGGGTTGAGGGCTAGGAGGGTGGCGGCATCGTAGGTAATGCGGGAGGGCTGGGCAGCTCGAGGGCCAGGGGGTCTGGCGCTGGGCGCGGTCCGGGCGCGGACGGGCGTAGACGGGCTTACCTTTGGCGCACCTTCGGCGCGGATTGGGCGCGGTCGCTGCGCGTTAACGCTGCGCGTTTGGGCTGCTGTCATATATGGATGGTGGGAAGGGGGAGGGGCGAGGGCGGCTCGGCTGGGGGGCGGGGCGGGCTCGGGTCAACAACAACAACAGCTCCAAAATGGAGGGGGGAGTCGAGCAGGGCGCTGGGGGGTATTGCGCTATGGCTTTGGCACGAAAACGATGGTGCGAGCAGGCGAGGATCACACAATGCAGGCACAGTGAAGCAATGCAGCTCAGTACAGTGAAACCGGCAGGCAAGCGGCGAGGTAGGGTAATTAATTACGTTAAATGGCAGTGCGAGTAGGCTAGCGAGCCTGCAACAAGTAAATGAATGGCAGTGCAAGCAAATATGCCAGCGACGTTTAAAACAGTTAATTACAAGGCGCAATCAGCGTGGGTCAAATAATTAAATAAAGCCAGAAGCAGCGTGGGTCAAATAATTAAATAGAAAGGCACAATCAGCGTGGGTCAGATAATTAAATAAAAAGGCACAATCAGCGTGGGTCAGATAATTAAATAAAATGCACAATCTGCGTGGGTCCAACAATTCAATTAAATAAAGCCAGAAGCAGCGTGGGTTAACGATAACAAATAAAGCCAGAAGCAGCGTGGGTTAACGATACCGCTACACGGTGGAGAGGCAGGGGAGCGACTGTCACCTAACCCCAACTAGCAGTGTGCCTGTCGCCCCAACTAACTAAATACTAAAAGTAGAAAAATGGAGGAGGGCATCTTCATACATGCCCCCGGTCTCCGCTCCCCCGCTAAAGCCAAGAATCCCCAGACTAAGGTCTTGAAATCTATTAAGCTGCAAATACGTAGCGCAACAGGGGAAACTCCAAACACCGCCCCACCTCCCGAACGCATCGTGTTTGCAAACCCCGTGTCCAGTAATACCCGATGGCAAACTCAATCACACAGTCTCATCCTTGACCCTTCCGATCAAACATTTGCGCCCCTTCCGGACAAACTGTCGCTTCGGCAGGATAGTCAATGCACAGAAAAGCTGCAGCAAAGTTCAAACCGAAGTAGAGAGTGTTGAGAACTCCGCTAAGTCCAAAGACTCCCCACACCGTCATGGATTCCCAAAGCTGTTCCGTCCGCCACCTTAGCGGTGCCGATGTATAGGGGAGTGACGCAGTTCCAAACCAACAACAGTTCCTATCAAAAGTTTCCGGAAAGGGAGCATCAGGTAGTCCTTCCAAAGTTGTCAACGATCGTAGGCCTGACAATCCAATTGTGGCATCAAGCTTGCTCTCCGCACCCAACAAACTGGTCAAAGGCTCCAACGTCTCCCATAGTATGGGGTCTGCTTCCTCCATCGAAGTGGCCATCTTGAGTATCTCGAGTCGTTTTGTTTCTTGTAGTGGACCAGGGTCCGGTCCCACCTGCCCAGTTCCAGACAAAAACACTATCATTTTATGGATGCGGGCTTCAACGCACACATGAAGTGACCTTATGGCTGCCAACACCGTTCGTAGTGACGGGTCACTCTCAATCCGCTCCACAACGTCTCGCTCCGTTTTGGTCATATTCGCGTCCCCAGAGAGCCCGGTCCGGGAATAGGTGGATGCGGAACGGACGGCTTCAGAGGGGGACTTATTGTTGGGGACTATAACAATCCGAACTCCGCCACCGCCGGTGGAGATCCCAACCCAGCAAACACCGGCGGGGCCCTAACCAGGCCACGGGCCAGGGACCCCCGTCCGCCGTTTCAATTGTACGTCGTCCCCCTCCTTCGATATACACCAATTCAGCCAGCCATCGTCAACTGCGGTCCAAGGAAGAAATGTTTTACCTCGGTAGACCGGACCCTGTCACACAACTACAGCCGATGTTGTTCAACTGAATCCCGGCAGGGCCAGTACTCGAGGCCCCGGCTTCCAGGCTGGTCTAAGCCGCAAACTGCCACACGACGTATCTTTGTCTACCAAACTGGTAGAAATCTCGGGATTGCACCATTAAGCAGACCCTCCAGCTTATCGCGATTTCGCGATTCGCAAAATAATCGCGAAATCGGCAGAGGAGCGCAATTACCGCGATTTTTACCTTTCCGGACGCGAAAAAGGTCTTCAGAAGGCATTAAAAAAAATGCATACATCTTATTGGCTATACGTGCACATGTCTCTACGTGGTGCCGTACAGCTGTAAATACCTGCCTGCTTCTTACTGCGGCTGGCATTAGGGATTGCAGAAAAGAAATTTAAAGTACATTCTTGTCAGTGGGCCCTGCCCATTGACACGATTGTACACATTAAGAGGCTGCGTCCTGAGCTGCGCACGCCTCTCTGTTTTACCCCACGCCGTGATTGCATCCCTCCCCTTACTAGACTCCTTCCCACTTCTCTTTCTGTCTCTGAGGCAGATTGGAACATGGCGTCACGACAATTCAGGTTAAGTTGAGGTCGGAGATAACCTGAAAACAAAAGTCTTTACGAGCCGCTGGGACTGGAGCCAGACAGTATGAACGCATTACCTTTTCTGCCAGCGTGCAGTGTAAAAAGGCTGTAGAGTAGGTGAAAAGTTCAATAAGCATTGATAAAGGCAATGTTTTGGGCTTCTATATAATGAAAATAAGTTTCATTTGCCGCTTAGATGCAAGTAATGTGTTTTATTCAACACATAATTTATGATTTTATTTATTTCAAAAGTCTTTATTTCGATTAATTAAAATCATAAAAGCAGCATCAACAACAGTGTACAGATAAGTTAAAAAGTTTTTTTTAAAAAGGTATGTACAAAGGGATGGGGATACTAGTTTTTGCAACTATCAAAGACATATGCAATGGTATATACAATTCATGACTTGTGCATAATATGTGCAAATTGAAAATTTAGAAGTTCAAATAACAAATTTTGTATAAATGCAATACTACTAATAACAGCTATTGAAGACATATGCAAGACAGATACAGTTCATACCTGGACATACCATGTACAAACATGTGCAAAAAGCGAATTTGAAAGTGCAAAGAGTGCCACAAGTGCAAAGAGCAAATTTTACAGTCCCCCAAAATATTTGATGCAAGTATGATGATATACAAGATTCAAATATACATACTTAGTTACAAATAACAATTTTATCCAAAAATGAGCTCTTATATCACATCTAATTATGTACTTAATAACAGTGACTGACTACCCCCAGTATCACTCTCCTACATCTTGAAGTGGACAGATGTTCCCACAGCTTTTATTAATCCTGACTGCTTCCACCAAGAAGCTAGCTACACTAAAAATAGTGTGCATGCTACCCAGTAGCTGCAAATACAAGAGAGCTGGTCTCACTTGCAAGAAGCCAGCTTTCCTCAATATGGGCAGTAGAATTTTTTTGCGGGGCACAGAGTACTTTTCACAAAACATTATTAGATGGAGTGTGTCTTGAGGTGAAAAGTTGTCGCAAGAGCATGGAGCAGAATCTTCCGGTTTGGCCCAATGCTCAAAGGATCCCAAAGAAAAATGTATTAAATTAAACCTAAGTCTTGTCAGCAAAAAACGGTGGAAAGGTTTTGTGACAATCCTTAGGTAGGGTTCAAGTGAGGGAGATGACTGTAGAAGATAAATACTTCTTACACCCTTTTTTTGAGCTCCTCTTCCTCTCTGTCACACTCCAACAAGGATCTAAAGTTTTGTTTGATCCAAGCCACGTCCTCCTTCTTAATGCTCTCAGGAGCCGTGTAAAGTTCGGGTCTGCCCAGTCTGGCACACGCCGCTCTAACGTATGCCAGCCAGGGGATTCCCTCGGCCTTTTCCAGTTTCAGGCAGTCTTTTAGGATCAAATGGTTTAGTGTGATTTCCTCATTAAGCCACGTTGATGCCCAACATGTTAGGGGTGCAGTCTTTAAGTGATCTGTAATGTAACCTAAGCCCAGTTCTGAATGTATGGAGAAAGTTGGGGTAGATTGTGGAACAGATAGCAGGGATCTGAGGAATCTGTTTTCCACAAGCTGGATTTTGTTGACAGAGGCATAACCCCAGATAGATGCCCCATAGGATGCAATAGCGCAGCATTTGGATTTATATATTTTTAGCATTGCTTCCATGGCTCCCAGTTTTTTAGCAAAATTAAGGAGAGCTGATGTGGATCTTGAAACAGCGTTGCTTTTCATATTTTCTTGGGGAAGCCAGTTTCCTCGTTCATCAAAAAGGACACCTAAATAATTAAAAGCAGGTACCCTTGTTAGATGATTGCCCAAGCATCTGAAAGTGGGTACTTTACTGATCTTCCTTTTACGTCCCACAATCATTACATGTGATTTGCTGCTATTAACTTTTAGGTCTAGTGACTCCATAAAGTTGCCGAAATTGTCCAGCAACCTCTGGAGGCCCACCCCCGTACGAGCAATTAAAACGGCATCATCCGCGTACAGGAGAACCGGTATGTGTACTCCCCCCGCACGCGGAATGTCTGCCCCAGCCTCATTCAAAGATTTTCCAGGCCATTGATGTATATAGTAAATATCAGTGGTGCCAGAATACAGCCTTGTCTGACGCCCCGCTTAGAATTAAAAGGGCTGGTACACCTTCCCCCCTGAGTGACCCTCACGGCTGCTGTAAGGTTCTGGTGAAGATCACTTAAAAAATAATCTAAAGATGCTTCAATGCCCAAATCCAACAGTATGTTCCACAATTTGGAGCGATTCACCAAGTCAAAAGCTGACGAAAGGTCCATGAACCCAAGATATAAAAAACCCTCCTTTGCAACAGTGTATTTGTTAATCAAAAGGTATAGGTTCAAGCATTGGTCCATGGTGCTTCTGTGTTGTCTGAATCCATACTGTAGATTTGAGAGCACCCCCCTGTCAGTCAACCAATCCCCCAATCTCTGCAGAATGACTGCCCATGATCTTGACCGCTGAGTCCAAGAGGGAGATTGGTCTATAACAGGCGGGGTCCTCTTTCCTCCCTTTTTTGAATATGGGAACTATTACTGATGAAGCCCAAGAGGGGGGGAAACCCATAGTGGATGCTGCATTAAAAACATTGGTTAAGATCTTTGCCCAAAAAGTGGGATATAAAATATAAAGGTCAGCAGGCACCCCGTCTGGGCCTGGGGCCTTATGTTTCAGAGTGTCACGTATAGCCTTTTCTACATCCGCTGTTCTAAACTTCACTGGCTGTGTTTGAGGTCTCTGGGTAGAATCGCTAAGGTGTGGTTCCCGGTGATCCCTGTCACTGTAGATGTTCTTAAAATGATTTAACCAGGCATCATCAGGAATCACACAATCTGTGTCTGGGTTAACCATATTCGAGAAATAAGATTGATTTATGGTGGCTCAAAACTTCCTGCTGTCTTTCAATACTTCTATTGATTGCAAATTATCCCATGCTTCTTCTTTAATTTTACGTTTCCGTATAAATATTGCCTGTTTATAATCCTTACGGAGGGATGAGACCAGAATTCTATCCCTTGGAATGCATTTAAGTGCTTTTAAGAGAGCCCCATGTGCTTTAGAGTAGGATGAATCAAACCATCTATATGCCTTGCTGTTATAGGACCTACTCTCCTTCCGTAGATTTTCAGATATTTGATTGCAGATTACTGCAAAGGAGGATAGGATATCTGACCCCTCAGCGTTCTCGTCCAGGCAAATCCCAAGGTCAGGCTCCACTTGGGTCGATAGGTTCTTAAAAAAGGCTTCTGGGACTACCACCTCCCACTTAATACATCTCCCTTGATCTTTTGTAGACAGGGGAATTAGAACAGCCCTGCCTAAGTCTGTGGTGACGCCCTTACATCTCAGTTTGACTTCTAGTGCAAGCGGATTATGGTCGCTAAAAGTCGAAACGACAACCTTATACGACCAAGTTTTTGCCTTAATGCCCGGGGAAACGAAAATGTAGTCGATCACAGACTCCGCACCTCGTCCCATAAAGGTGGGCACCTGATCTCCTCCCTCTTCATTGTCAGGTTCGGTTAGATTTAGCTTGGATAGTAGATCCTCTAAGACACCCCCCATTTTGGTGTGTTCGAAATGGGGAAGTCTCCCGTTTGTTAGGCCCATTATATCCTCACCATAACAATCCCATTGACAGGGGTGTAAATTAAAATCTCCCATAAAAATTATCTCGAAATCAAAAGAGTTTTTAGACTTGTATGCTGACAAATAACTATCTAAGACATTAAAATGATCCTCTTGCAGAGAGTTTCCTATGGCATTGTATAAGTTTATTAAAAGGTAATGTTGATCGCCTTTCAACCAGTCAATTATAAGAAGGTTTTCAGATTCCCCATTAAGATTTTTAAATGTACCTTTCAGATCTAGGGAGGTCAGGAACAGTAAACCCCCCTTGGGTCTCCCTGCTGATCCCTGTACAGCCGGGATTGCGAAACTGTGGTAGCCGTCTAATATAAAGCCTGAATCTACATCCCAAGTTTCTTGAAATGCCAAGATATCATACTGTTTCAAAAATGTTAGCCAAATTGGATCTGTGCATTTTGCTTTTATACCTGCAACATTCCAGCTAATCATTTTACATGTGTCAACCTGGTTATGTGTTATATTAATTACATCAGTTACCACAGTGGTCCCACTTTCGAGGTCCCCTATTTCTCCTCCCAGTCAATCATTTTGGTCCATTTGCGATAGGGGAGTGAAAGGGTTGTATAGCTCAATCTCATCCCTTTGAGGCGGAAGTGGATGGGGATCTGGTTGTAAAGGTGAGACTAGTGGTCCTAATGGAGTGGTTTGATTTGGTACTGCTAATTGTGTGAATGTTGCTATTGGTCTTTCAGAGGCGAGGTTCCCTCCACCCCTGGGGTGTACATTTGTTAAGCTTCCCTGATTGCGCATCCTTGTCTGATAGGATATTGTAGGAATGTTAATGGGACGTGGGGTGTATCGTGTGTATGGATTGTTATTATGAGTCCCGGCTGGGGGATAAAAGAACCCTAATGGGAGAGGTCGGATTCCCTTGTTGCTTATACTAGAACCATCCCAAAATAGCTTGTGAGCGGTATGTATGTTACTAAAATTTACCACTACACAATCTCGGGGGATGCTTTTTGGTCGATGTCCCACCCACTGCACCCTCCTTGCCGTCGTGAATGCACGGGCAACTTCCTCCCCACCCGAGCTATACTGATGGCACCATTGCCTAGCTTTAGTCATCAGTTCGGCAGTGGTTTCAATGATGCCACCTCTAATGGGAGGTACCCCTGTGAAAACAGCTACCAGTGGTGCAGCCTCCGGGGGTAATTCCAGATTGCGCCCCCGCCAGTGTTGTTGACCCTTACTCATAGCTTGTGACTGCCTAAATCCCGTAATTGGACAGGGTAAGGAATCCCCCACCACATCCTTCCCTTGAGACATCCCTGACTGCATTTGCAGTTCCCTTTCGCCATCACTTGTTCTCTGGGTATCAGCAATTGTCTGGCTATCACAGGATACTGTTGGCTGAGTAGTCCCCCCCCCCCCCCCCATTTTGCCCCTATTTTTAAGCATTTCATAAATATTTTCACATTTTTTCAGAAGCCCAGACACACATAAATTTAAGGTATCAACAATATCCTTTGCTATAGACACCAGGGCTGGTTCCAAATGCTAAATAAATAGGTCTTCCACCATGTTTCCGATTAAGTCCTTAAGGGCAGGTTCTATTCCCATTGACTTAGTCTTTGTTGACTTTCTTCTGCCCATCATAACGGTACTTTTCCGTCGAAATTTTGGTGGAGGCTTGTGTGTTGCCGCCTCCGATATGGTTACAGACTCTGAGGGGGTATCCTGAATAGTGGGTGGGATTGTCTGGGTAGGAAGTGGGCCCCGGGTCACAATGACCACATTTGGCTCTAGAGGGATCGGTCGGTCATTGCCTATTGGTAAACTTTGTATGGGGTCAGTTGGTTCTGTGGGATTAATGCCCAGTTCTTTTTCGGCATTGGCAATCTCTTTTGAAAGGACCCCCACAGCAGATGTTAGATAGGAAATTATGGACTCCGATTTCCTAGGGTGTTTAGCTTTTGTCCCAATGTCATCAGAAGCAAATACCTTTTTTCTTTTGCCCATGGCGCTGATAGATGTCAGTGGGGTGGCCCGTCCCGTCCCCTGCCGACCCCGGACGGCCACAGACGGCCCGCCCTTGACCCGGGCTTCACCCGGGCGCGACTCGCGGGGCGAGAGGAGAGCGGTGCTCTTGAAGCGCCTCCGGGCGAGCTGCTGGCGTGTCAGGTGCGCCGGCCCCCAGGTGTTGCTGGGAGGTGTAGTCCCCCGATGGGAACTACAGCCGTTTCCCTCAAGGCGTTGCGGCTCCCCTGACCACCTGCCGTTCCCCTCACGGCGTTTGGCTGCCCCGGTGGTTGTGTCGTGTGGCAGCAAGGTACGACCAGTTTTGTCAGGCTCCCCCGCAAGACTCGCGGAGAGCGGTGCTCTTGAAGCGCCTCCGGGCGCGCTGCTGGAGTGTGATTTTATTACATTGAATCACTCATCCTCGTAGTTGCTTCAGTGCGCTCCTTCAAACAGTTTTCTCATGGTCTAATAAAGTTGAAAAGTGTAAAACTATTTAAATGCAGGGATGGTGGAGAGTGGATTTCTAAACACCTGTTCTAAATATTCTGAAGATAGTAGTGATAATTTCTAAATAATAGGCCACGTTAAAATAATCTTGGAGAAGACCTGTGAATTTTTGTGGGTTTCTCTACAAATTTTAGAAACAAGCGTTTTTCATATTTGTGGTGCGGTTCAGGACTTTTAAAAACAATTCTAAGATCCTGTGGGAGAGGACAGACCTAGGCCATCTCTCAGCTGCTCAGAGCTCTCGCTACTTACCTCTGGAAAAGTCTATTCTGTCTATGGAAAATAGGATTGGCACACGTAAAGAGCTGTCAATTGCTTTGTCCAAACGCTTTCATAGACACTGGGGTGCAGTTTGCATGTCCCTTCTGAGCATTTGCCCCAGTAAATTAATGCACACAGGTAACATATCTTGCACTAGTGCCTTTGCTGTGGAAGACGAATGTGTCACAGTGACGATGAGGGGTGGGCTTTGTTAGAAATAATCTTAAGTCCGGCAGGTGAAAGGTTTCAATCCTAGTAGCAATAGGTTCCAGTTTGCCATTTGGTAAGAGGGGAGTGGAACACAAACATTTTGGAGAGGCAGGGGGGCATGGGAAAACATGAAGTATGGGGGGGGGCAGTTGGCATAGGTAGGGGGTTTATTACAGTGAATGCCCAGACAGTCTTGCAGTAACCCCATGCTGCAGAATGATCGATGGCTTGCTTTATGCACCCACTGCACAAAACTCTCTAGGTCACAATAACAAGTGAAAATCTTAGAAGCAGCTGGACACCATCTAGTGGGAACAGTGTAAAGCAGTGGCAAACATTAGCATCCGCAGCCCCTGAGCTCAAGGGGGGCCTCTCGTCATAACCCTATACAATCCTCCCACTCGGTGCCCTCCATCCCACTAAAGGTTGCCATGAGTTAAAATGAGAATCGCTTCGACACCTCGGCAGAGGTAGTAAGCACTATACAAATACAATTTTACAAAAATACTTTCAAAATGTGAATTAGGCCAGTGATATGTGGGTGTCTGCCTGCACTACCGAGTGGGGAGATTGGGGAGCGCTGAATCCACTTCAGAGTCAAAGATTTGGGGTTACGGTTAATAGGGCCCCCTCTCCCGAGGTGTAGATGGGAGCTGTGCTTCTGCAGAGCAACAAACACTTTAAACATGCCTATTTCACAGTGGAAAACTCATCTTCTGGCAGGAGTCGGAGGTCGGCGGAGCCAGGAGCTTACGGGCCATCTTGTTTGCTGGCGTAGCTCCTCCTCCCATTGTGCATAATTAACCACATTTCTAAATGTATTAGCTTTATGCAGGAAATGATGGCCATAATGCTGGTAGCAAAATAAATCCCATAATTTGCAGAATTCAAATACAAATCTTCAGCATCAAATGCAGCATAATACTTTAAATCAGAAAAAAGATTGTATAGCTTGAATGTCCCAATCATCAGATCGTATGTTTTGTTTCACTACATCCCCCATAGAAACACGAAGTACATTCGGGACATTAACCACCTCGGTGGAGCCATGAATTTGGAACTTTACAGCATCCCAAACAATTCCATCCAACACTGGCCAGGCAGAGATGTTGACAAAAGTCTGGTCTTGTTTCATGATGTGCAAAGAAGAGTGCGGTGCCAACGTTCCATCAATCACCTTCACAGCTGAGAGTTCAGTAAAGTAGTGACCATTGATTAGAAGGAAAAAGAATGTCACTAATCCAATCGACATGAACAAAAACATGGCAATGAGGACCAACCAGATGTAAGTCCAAGGTGGAACTAAAACATTTTGTTTAAACCAGGTGACGAAAATAGAAAATTGTGAGGGGGAACTCGATGCTGTGGAGTCAGTGTCAAAAGAAAAATGTGACTGGTTAACTGCATCTGTTTGCAAACCAGACAATGACACATCAGTGGGATATGCATGCTCCGTATCTTCATGTGGACAGCAAGCCGGAGGATTCAACAATGGATTACTAACAGTGGTCATCTCTAAGGCAATGTCAGGCCTGATGTCGTTCGTTGCGTCCAAGACAGAATTCCTTAACATCGCTGGACAGGAAACCGCTGGAGTCATACTAAGAAGTATCAGCCCGTCGGCGTAGTTTGACATCGTCCACCGAGATGTATCTGTTATCCTTGCGACCAGGAAGTTGTGGTAAAATGACTGTACGAGTACCCTTCACACCAAGCATTGGAACCGGTGCTCAATAAGAGGGGCTAAACTCTTTCTTGTTCTCCACCTTCTCAGGGACCAGGTTTCCGACTCTAGGTAGCCAGTCAACTACCGGACTCTGTAGTGCAGCTTCAGTGGCGGAGGGCAAATGTTCCTTTGCAAGACTGTCACAAGTCTCTTGTAGGTTCTGTAATACAGTAGAATGATTATCTACGTCAATGGCTGCGACAGTCGCCTCCATGTCTAGACCATCAAGGTCCAGGACAAACATTTTTATGCCAAAGAGCATTTCGTATGGGGTCTGCCCACCCAGAGATCTTCTAGGAAGATTATTAAGTGCACGTTGTACGCTATACAAATAGGCAAACCAGTTTTTGCCAGTGCCTATAACTCTAGCTGTCAAGGATTGCTTTAAGTCACAGTTCATTCTCTTCACAACTGAGTTGCCCTCAGGCCTTTATGGAGACTAAAATTTGACTTGCACCCCCAAAGACCTCATAGCATCCTTGTACGCCTTAGAGGCGAACGCAGGACCCTGGTCAGAATGTAAGGTGCCACAAGTAGAAATTCCCACAAAGACATGCAGATCCCAGATGACAGTTTGTGCGTCAGCACTGCGTTGTGGCCAGACCCATAGAAAGCGTGTGTACGAAGCAACTGCAACTAAGATAAACTTTTACGCAGTATCTGCAGAAAAAGGACTGCAGTGATCTAAATAAACGCAAACAACTGGTTTATTAGAAATGTACAGCTGTGTTTGTGGCGGGTGTGCAGCAGTTAAAGGTTTAATATGCTGACAAATGTCACATGAAAGCACATATTTACGGGTTTGTTTATACGACCCACACCACCAGTAACGTTCCTGCAAGATAGAAACAGTCGCCGAAACGCCTGCAAGTGCCGAGGCCATTCCTTCATGTGCGACTATTATCAATGAAAGTCTGCGGTCCGTGTTGGGAATTAACCTGTCATCAACGTCATTTATTCTCACATAAGGAACTTTATCGGGACTTAAATGATAACAGTATTTAGAATGGAAGCCTTTTGGGTAATTATCTCCCTTCTCTATAGCTGCTATCGCTGCTAAAATGTCATCATCAGTCTTACTCCTGGACCTTGTAACTGCTGCAACTACCAAAAGTAGTCATCCCTTTTCATGTAGGAAAGCCCATATCCCTGCCCACCTTCTTTGCTTCCCCACATCCCTCTAAAGAGGAAGGCAACTCTTTCTGGACCCAAAAAGAGTGTTGTCATTCTGGGTTGACTGCACACAAGAGTTCCAGGTGGATAACCAACTCTTCGTGGGGTATGTTTGTTGGAAGAAGGGTCGCGGCGGTGCAGAAGCAAACCATCTCTCACAGGGTCATGCTCTGCATCAAAATCTGCTACGACCTGGCCAAAAAGCAACATCCTGAAGGCTTGCGAACTCCTTCCACCATAGCTAAAGCTGTGACCACTGCGTTAGCTTGCGGAGTTCCTCTCCTCAGCATCTGCCAGGTAGTGTCGTGCCCTACGTGCACTCATTTACCAAGCACTACAGCCTGGACAGTCTGGTCCACACGGATGGCTTTTAGCTCTTTGGTCCTATAGTACTTTCTTGTTTGAAATTAGTTCACAGACCCTCCTACTTGGATGTTATTGCTTGGGTATTCATTCAAAGCTAGGGTATCTGAGGCTAGAAGTCTGATGAGCAAGTATATATAGCTGCAGATTATTTACCAACCCACCCATTCTCCCCACTCTGCAAATGGATTACTAGGGAGAGTGATGACCCCTTTTTATGATCCTATTTTTGACACAACAGTGTTCTTCATGGCTCTGTGCTTCTGGCGTGGAAAGTCGTGAATAGATACTGATGTGAGCGCACCTGGGTGGCAAATATATATGTACTCCATCACTTCCGGTGCGGCTGGCGAAGGAAGCTGAGCCGATCAACGCCACTTACTAAAGCTCGCAGGGTTAGTGCTCACAAAAAATCTTCTGCATCTATTCTGACACCTGGGGAAATTGTAAGTTAAGGAATCTTTGACAAAATATGGTCTATGCCAGATAAGGTGTTACTGAAGGTAAATAACTTGCTCTTCCTGAAAATTGCAATTTTCATTAGAAAATCTGTTGTTTCCTGAATACAGAACGAGGTAAGTGAACACCATTTTCATGAAAAACACACTTTCTTTGTAGAAAATGTGCTTTTTGGGGGGTGTTTGTCCCCTATTCCGTGTGTCTGAATGCCCTCCCATATTTTGTTGGGATTGGGCACTTCCTCCCGCTGTAGAATTTTCAACAGCATGAAAAGCTCAATTAATACATGATTGCGATTATTAAGATGTCAATACCATTTGTTTATCCCAAATTATGATTTTAAAAAGCCAAGATATACCAAAGTGCTAACCATTTCAAATCCAACCAGCATTGTTTTCAAATGCTAGTATCTCACATCAGCTGGAGAGGGTTCTACTTCCGTGCAGTTTCCTATTTAATACTCACTGTTGTGTAATATATATATGTTGTGGTTTTTAACCATGATGAGTTCTGTTTCCTAATTTGACTGATTTTAATGTATTTTTCGATAATTTGCAGATTAGGGAAGAAAACAGAGAAATTATAATAAATATTTGAGGGTGACACAAAACAAGTATGATACTAACACTGTTCGAGGTTATATGTGTCTTTTGAGAAGTGAAGAGCATATTTTATTAGAGAATATAATAATAGAGGAGTTAAGGTTGTGAGAAACTGGGAGGAACAGAAGGTTGCATTAGAATAGATGAAAGAGGAATTTAGATTGTCCGGTTTACATCCAAGATTGAGAGTGGAACAGGAGAGAAGAGGTGAGTTATGCATATTTCTTCAAAGAGAGGTAAGTTAGAATTTGCAGGAGAGTGTGTGATAGAACTTATGAAGTTAGTGGAGACTATTTGATTGCTGGAGAACCTATTTTGAGAGGAATTTTGTATGTCTGTGAGAAAACTGCTTATTTAAATTTGCCAAGAAATTGGGTAGGTTTGTGTTACTTAGATTTAGAGTTTCCTAGAGTTTATCATCTAGATGAATTAGATAATGAACATAGTTTAAGATGAGTGAGGCGTAGTTTTGGGCCAGTAGTTTTGGACGTAGTAGGTGCTATACTTCGTGATTTAGTGAGTAAGGGAAGAGTTTTGGTAAGGTTGGATAACAGCTAGGTACTTCAGGTAGAAATGATTTTCAGGCTTTATGCACACCTATAATAATCATAATGATTTGTGCAATTATTCTCTTTCTTTTGCCAAAAGTTTTTGAGTGTATGATTAGCAGATATAAAAGTAAAAGTAATAGTTTAAGTAGGTTGAAGAAATGGAAAGGATTTATGGAGATGGAATTGGGGAGTCTCAAGGATCATGTCTACAACCAGATGAAAATGGTAAAGGACAACTCTGTGATGCTGTTTTGGGGTTTGGTTTATCTTGCCCCTGCTCATTACCTCACCCAATCAATTTTCCCTAGCGTGTCTTCTCTCTCCACAGATTATGACAACTATACCATAATGATTACCGTATTCAAAGAATAGCAAACTTTTTTACCCAAACATAATAATTCTGGTTTTTAAACCATCCACAGTCTTTGCAGCCAAATAGGCATTTCTTTGTTCGGAACTCCCAGTCCCCTATCTCTGGTGGGACGTTGTAACATTTCATAAAGATACCCGTTGTCATCCCGTATCAGTTCCCGGAAAGTAGCATTCTGATATAATCATTATTATGAATACGGCGACTCTGGATTGCCAACTCCTGCATTTCTTTGGTAGGGTTGATGCACTAGTAGCCAAGTCACGTGATCCACTCATGCTACTTCATGATGTATGTTGACGCGCCTTGCAAGGCATGCACAAAATGAGACGCTGGGATACTACCGCTATTGTTGGAGGGTCAAAAGCAACATCCCAGGAGGCACTGGTCCTTTGATTAAGTAAATATACTGATAAGGAGGCTGGCTTTGTGAGTCTTGGGCTACTATGGGAAGGTACTGCATACATGGAGATACTTTTCACGCTGCAGGCTCAGTTTTTATTAATATTTGTGACTAACTAATTTGGAGACCAGGCATAAAGGATAACTGATTCAGTACATACACAGTGTGCGATGCTCCCAACCTGGATTAAGAGTTTGTGCGGTGCCTCACGATTTGGCTGTGTTTTCATTTTAAATACAGGGATGAAGTACATGCACCACCTAATTGTTATCTGTAATGTGTTACCCAGTGCATTTATGGGCATAAAAAAGCATGCAACTTCCATCTCTAATTATAAAGTAGATAATGCTTTTTTGTATTACAGAGAAAACTCCTAATGTCAGAAACACAGGTGACAAAATTATGGTCACTGCATGGTATTATTGGTAATCACTTACTACTCACCAAGTAGACTGACTGAGCCACGGGGACAGTGACATAAGATTGAGATCTCACAGTCCTGAAGAAGGCCATTGACCCTTAGTGGTGGACACAGGATTGGCTGAAATATGTTGACAATATTATTTAGAGAGATGGGAGGGTATTAACACTCTGAGACTATCCGATCTTGGTTTTTTAATCATAACTAAGGAACCCAGAGTAAATGCACTAAGAATGAATATCGTGTCCTTAAGATAGTTTTGACTGCACTTTAATCAGGAGATCCCTTAAGAATATTATAATAAAAAGAACATATTGCTTCACACATGTTGATGGTGAAATAGGGTCTGTAGTAGCAAGCACCCCAATGATGAAGCATGCCACTAACAGTGGGTGAGGGCACTTTTATCCCATATGAGGGGTCCCAGAGAGGGCAGACTTTGTGAAGCTATGCTTCCTAAACCTCTATGTATGTGGGTGCTCTTATGCAACTATCCTCTGCTCTCGCTTTTGTGGGAGCCGGACCTCAATATTTTACTGAACCCCAATATTTTGACCACCCCAAAATGTACCTTTCACAGCTCAGCTCCTGAACCCTTTATCTTGCAGTCACCACCCTCCTTGACATCAAGCCTGTCTTGCTTTACACTCACAAATAAAAGAAATTCAGCACTCACAAGGAGAGGCACTCGGTAAAACAAGAAGAAAGCACCGGGGAAGGAGGCTCCTCACTGATGAAATGAGGCACATCAAAAAGACATTTTCTAATTAAAGCATGGGATTTTATTAATCCAACACTCTCTAACAGGAAGACTTTCCCAGATGTCCGATGAATCAGGTTAAACAACATGCCAATGTATAGATATATGTGAACAAGCAAATAATAATAAAACACTCAGAAGTTCAAGTGCATGAGATAAAACACTAGAAGATAATAATGGTAAAACACACGCAAATAATAATAATGAAACACTCACAAGTCAAATAATGTTGGAGAAGCTGATAATAATAATGGAATATTCACCAGTCAAATATAGGGAAGTGGAACACAAGCAAATAATAATACTGGAACATTCACAAGTAAGATACAAGGGAGCAAAACATAAGCAGATAATAATAGATGTCCAATGCAAGAAACAAGCACTGTCACACAAAAGACTTCAATATAAAAAGCAAATCTACACAACATGAAAACATCATAGAGTAATGAAACTCGTAACTCGTACATCACCTATTGAGAGCACATCATTCTGGTGAGCTGAATCAGGAAGCCCTTGACACATAACCAGAAATCTCAATGGGACAGCAAGACTCTTGTGACGATGCTTCCATCCCAGGATTGAGCTTCAAATTTAACACCAAGAGATCTTGTCTTTAATATCTTTACTAACATGAAGAGAGACTTCTAGAAGTTCCCCCTTCCTTCATCTATTGCAAAACCACAGCTGACTGTATCGTTCTGTTCCAAGGTCAAGACAGAAACCGGCCGAACATCCGTGTTTTAACTCTGAGACAGAGAAGTACATTCCACAAATTACCCTCTCATGCTTTCAAACGCACATCCTACACGTTCTGTGCCAGCAAGGCTCTTTTGCTCTGTGCTGAGAGGAAAGTAAACAATCCTACTCTGAAGAAAGCACAAAATTATGTTGTACATTAAAGATGGAGTAAGTTAAAACACATTGGCCCTAATTACAATGTCGGTCAGACGCACGGTTGCGGAAAGGAACCGCCCGACCTTAGATCAGCGGTTCATACTGCACTATTATGATGCGACCGCCCATAAGCCTATTGAAAACTTCCATTTCTCAATGGAAGCTTGTGCGGAGGGCGGAAAACTCCCGCCGTAAAAGCTTCCATTGTGAAATGAAAGTTTGTAAACATCCCTGGTGCCTCCTACACGGTGCAGGGATGTTGAGCTTTATGCAAAGGTCGTGGAGGGATGGGGGCCCTGCTAGGTTTATACTCCGACCGCCGTCATCCTAATACGGCGGTCGGACTTTAAACCTACGATGTTGGTTGAAAAGTCTCTGATCACTGGTCGGAGGCTTTCCACCCAACATCGTAATTGCACAACATAGAGTCAAAGGTCATCACATGATCTTAATACATACGAGTGCATGTAGCATTACACAGGCCCCACAAATCAACTTAGCAGAGTAATAAAAATGGTGACTGGGACTCCCAATAACTGAGTACATTTTTAAAACATGCAGTTAGGGCATGTAACACTTTATTATTGTGATAATTGATATTGAATTATGTACATCTCATCAACTAAGTACTAGAAAATGAAGCTTGCAGATTCTGCATGTTTACTGATATGCAGAGAAAGCATGTGGTTCTCTATTTTACTATAACTTGATGTTATTTGTAATTTTAACTTTTTAAAAACGTTTTCAAAATTCATTGAAATGTCAGTTGTGATTTTCATGTTACTTTTATGAATGGAGAACCTTCAGAATAAAGTGAATTGACTTGACTTGAACTGAGTACTAGATAAGTGAAAAGTTTGTTTATTATTACAAAAATCTAAAAAGATGGAATACAAAGATATTGAGAATATTTGCAATGAAGGCTTAGGTACAGAGTACATGGTCAGAATACAGAATTACAGTCCCAATGAAAAACAAAACTCAATAGAGGAACAGACAGAGTCTCAGAAGGAATATGAAAGTCATCTGGCTCACCTTCAAAACCAAGGGTTTCTATACACATTTTATGACTGGGTAATAAGCAAAAACTGCAAATTCCGCATGACATGACAAGTGATAACACATATTGAGGAAAATAGAATGTAGATCATGACAACAAACTTTTTAACACTAACCCATTTCTAAGGAAACACAAAACTTCCATCAGCTTCCACAGCAACAGCACAGTTTGGAGCTGTGTAACACAATCACAAACATTTTCAAACAAAGACCCATTCGCTACTGTATGCTATCAAGACTACATTGGAACTTCCAGATGAAGAGTCCTTCAATTGGATACATTACGCACTCAAAAAAAAGTTTCATTCACAATAAATGTCCTCTAAGGAAAATAACCAATTACGTCATAGTGTTCTGTGCAGTATGAAGACTGTGGGGAGAGAATACGCTCAGGGGGTCATTGATTGGGTAGGTTAATGAGCAGGAGCAAGATGAACAGAACATCAAAACAGCACCATATTAATAAAATGGTGTCTATAAAAAATGTGGCAGATCTAAACTACATTAATAAACACACTTCTGCACACCTAATAAAAATTGTTCCAAGTGCAGCTTTAATAATTAATCAGTTACTATATTCATCATAAAAATCATTTGTCTTCAAAAATTATTTGTCACCCAAAATTGCACATTGAGAAAAAACTACAGCACGTGCACCGTTGTTTGGCATACCAATTCAGTGGCTCTGTATCTTTCCATCTGGATTGCTTAGAACCAATCTAGCGTGAGGTCAGTCACAGTGTGTAGATCACCTTCATATGCAAGCAGCCCCATCCATAAATAGACGTATTTTTGGGAAAAAGGTCCCATCACCTACATTCAGATTATGAATATACACAAAGCAGACCTCCCTACTATATGATTCTACTCCTAGAATATCATTCTTTTCTCTTCATCCAAGATTTATGTTCATAAGGGAACACTTTACTTCAGCATTGTTCATTTAAGAAAATGTAAATCAAACCTTGTCTGAACATGTTCTGGGTTGTGTGTCTACAAAAGAGCTCTCACTTTTCTTAATTCTTCATTAGAATGTCAGCTTTTAACCCTTTCTGTGCTGGCCGACGGTAGCACTCCCTCCTTGGTGCTGCGAACAACCGTTGGCCGTCACAGCCCTAGACACTTTTAGAACACCCGCACTGCGGCGGAATTGCCGCCGCGGTTAAGGCGTTAAATGTTGTTATAACCAGAACTTCTTGGCTGAATGTTTTCACTATCTAATCGTTGTTTGCTAAATACACTTTTAGTTACACTCCATATTAATTTGGTGGCAATCTGTTCATTGTAAAATCTAAGAAGCCAGTTAGAAACACAATATTACCTATGTGGGAGCCTCCGGTTAAGCGAAATTTCACATTAACTCAGTGCACACAATGGAGAATATAGGGAATGGGAAAAGAAGCAAGACCAGTCAAAGCACAAGAAGTTTACATATTGATTCCTACTTTGCTCCGGAGTAGCACCATTCGAGGCAGAGCCAGTCATGAGGAAATCAGAATACCCTCCTCCTTAAGATCCCTAATCGCTTCAGTTAAGGACTAACGCAATTTAACCAGTTCCTAGTAAAGGCAGCTTGACCGTCAGCGATTCAGATTATTTAGGAAGATTGTTTAGGAAGGTTCTGGCAGAGTCGAGCCGATTATTTCTTCCCCTGATGTACCACCTTTAGTCCCACTTGGCAACTCGCAGATCCCGTAAGCCCTATATTCATCAGTTCTTGTTGGATTTTCATAAGTTTTATCTTCCTATTCAATGTCTGTGGTCTCAGGTTTGATAATAGCCTTATTCCACCACTTGCATGTTACCTTGAATGCTGGCAGAAGCCAGGAAATATTTCAAGTATGCCATGGCCATCAGTAGTATAATAACCCCAAAACTCTAGCAAACACACTCCTACTCTCCCAAATTCTCTCACTCATACTCTATCACTCATATTTCCTATTCCATTCGCTTTCTCCCATTCACTCCAAGTCACTAACACTCTCTCAATTACTTATTCTGACTCATAGTCACTCCCCTCACTGTTGGTAACCCACACACATATTCTCATTCACTGATTCTCACTCTCAGGCAAAAACACCCTTATACACGCCACACCGTGGGATCCACACCTCAGGACATTTATGGACTTTTCCAGTTTTGTATTGTTTGTTTCTTGTTTGGAGTAATGGGTTCCTCTCCTCCGCCTTCCAGATTTAGACATTTTGTTCAGGCTGCCGGTTGGGCTGATCCCTTGAGCCGTTTAGCCGGTCCTGGTACGGTGTGTAGTGAACCGGGAAGATCCTTGGAGCCCCGGGATGCAAGGTGCTTTTCTGTCCTTCCCTCGATGATGACTGAGGTTAGAATCCTGTCGCTCAATGTCAAGAGCCTTAACAACCCTATTAAAAGGGGAGCTGTTCTGTCCTTCTTAGGAAACTCCACTGCCCACATCTGTCTGCTTCAGGAGACCCATTTCCTCTCACAGGACACTCCCAGATTGCGATCTAGGGAATTTCCCCATCTGTTTGTCTCCTCGCTGTCCAATCAAACAGCACGGTTGGCGATTTTGGTAGCTGCCGGGTTCCAGGTTAAAATAGGACTCATGCAGGCCGATCTCAAGGATCGACCTTTAGCCTACTCCTTCACACTAGGCCCTCCCGTTTTTACAGTGGCCTCGGTTTCTGTCCCTAATGAGGAGCAGGAGGGGTTGATAACGCAATAGAGGGGTTGCTGAACTGTTCCTGTAGACAGACAAAAAGAAGGTTTAACTGGCGTGACCAAAGGTGTTTGTATGACACCCAAGGGCATCCATTATGTTGGATGTAGTTGCCTCACACACCCAGAAGGGTGTCATGCTTCATCATAGGCGTTTGCTCCTCGTCGGGGAGGCGGTGCAACCCCCGACGGGCTCACCTCAAAGAGGGGCTCTTTGGCGGAGATCTTTTTATCCAACTGCCTTATGGTGAAGTGAGGGTGTGTGGGCGGGATAGTAAGTTGCTTGGTAAAGTGATTAAAATGTAGCAGGGGGTACCGGAATTCACTTTATTCTGGGGGTCCCCCGGCTGCGATTAAAACGTGGAACTAGCTCGCTAGGTATCAACAGGTTAGGTCGAGTGACCCTAGAGGAGGCTAGAAGTGAGACTGGTCGACATGTTTCTCGCTCAGGGTAAAATCACCCGCGATTCATCAGGACCTCATAAAAGTGAAAATAAGAAAATCAACAACATGCTCGTGTCATGTGTGTGGTGTAAGTTACCTCTGTGGATACTCCTATGCCTAAACACAGAGGAAAAATAAAGAAACAAACAATGGTTATAGCATTTCTTGTAAACCAAATGAAAGGTCAAGTCAACGCCAGGGCATGAACATGGTGTGGCATGCTGGTGGTACTGTAAACCATTGAGCACAACCAGAGCATGCCTGAGTGTATTTAGCGTGCAGCGTGCAGTGTGGGGAACACACACACACACACTATATACGTGAGGAAAATAGTGATTGGGAAAATGGTGGTTTAAAAACAATGGTTAAAAAGCAGCAGTCTTAGGAGAGATATGATCGGCACACAATGAGGTTTGTTGTGCAGTTTTGGTAAAAAAGAAGAAAGACACCGGCTATATCACACTGTGGCTTGACACCGGCAATATCACACTGTGGCTTGACAAGTGGTGGTGTGAAAATAAACACGCTCCCTACTCACCTAAAGGTCAGGGACTAATTGCCACATGAGGGGTCGGCGGGTCAGTACATCGGGGTTGAGTCTATTGGGTGTAGCTATAGGGAGGATATAAGTATAGCCCCTGAGTTTAAATCATAGGTTATATCATAGGTTAAGTCATGGTCTAATGCGAGTCGCTGTAACCTCCTTTCTCGTGTTCAAGAAGATATCACTCACCTCAATCTGCCCGTGTCCGCGTGGAAACACCTACCCATCTCCGCCGAGCTCGAGTAGATAAATGAGCTCGGCGGCTGGTGTTATTTAAACGAACCGGCGTTCGCTAACTCGTCACCGCCTGTCGTTTAAGGTCATGTGATGTAAACAGGCACTGTGGCGGCCATGTTGTGACGGTCAGTGAGTAATGTAATCCCGGCCACATAGATTACTGAAAGCCGGCATATTAAGCTAGGGAGCTCTATTATGTGCACAAAACCTTTGGGGATAACAAAGGGAAGGACCCTGTTTGTAAAGCGGTGTAACCGCAGAACACCGGCGTGCATATAGGAATTGCCGCCCGGCGTAAACGGTCACGTGATGTAAACCCGTGATGTTGACACTGACTATTGCGGCCATGATGTAGTGGGCAAGGAGTAGGTGGCTAAGAAAGTGCCTGCCGGTATCAGCCAGTGGCCAGCCCTCGGATGGGGTGTGCAATGCATCGGCCATATTATAATGTATCAGTAATACAGACCCTGGTGTGTTGTGGCAGGGGAAGTATATGAGCGTTTTGGCAATGACCAAAGGAGGTGTTATCAGTAATTAGTCTGTCAATTGAGTATTATATTACAAATACCAGTGGGGGCTTTGCCTTAGCCAAGGATGGAACAAGGGGATAAGAATGATATTAGTACAATGTATGGAACAGTTGATTTAAAGTGAGTGCCAGGGGATGTCCTCATTGAGGCCCCGGCTATCGGAAGAGAGTCGATGAACCCATCTTTGTTCCTTCCGGAACAGGGCATTTTTGGGGCAGTTCGGACTGGATTCTAAAACTACCCACTTCAAAGAGTCTTCATTATGGTTGGAGTCTACATAGTGTTTGCACATTTTTGTATGGGTCTTTTTGCAGCGGAAATTGCTGCGATGTTCGATAATGCGAGTTTTGATGGGGCGGGTTGTCATCCCGATGTACTGTAGACCACACGGGCAAATTAGCATGTATATACAATGTGTTGTGTTACAGTTGGTGTGGTGTCTGAGCTCCCATTTAAAAGTCTCGGAGAGCTGTATGGTCTTCAGAGTCATGGTGTATCTGCACACCCCACACATGCCACATGGGTAATGGCCTGTCACGGGGGGTAGATGCCATAAGGTTTGTTGGGTTTCTTTCCTAACACTCTTGGGCCTGGTGCTAATTAGGATATCTTTCAAGTTTTGTGATCTCTTGAAAGCAAACCTCGGTTGTTCCAGAACCATGTCCCCTGTGTTAAGGATACCCCAGTGGTGTTTGATTGTATTCTTGATTTTATTGGACAACGGGGTGAAGGTAGTCACACAGGTGATCGGTTGATTCTCAACCGTGGCTCTTTCCTGTCGTTCAAGGAGAGCTTCTCGGTTATTGTTCCTGGCCCGTTTTCTGGCTTTTAAGACATCGCTTTTAGGGTAGCCTCTATCAAGTAGGTTCCTGGAGAGGACTGCGGACTCCTTCTTGTAGTTGGACACCTCACTGCAATTGCGCCTTACTCGGAGAAATTGGCCGAATGGTAGGTTAGTACGTAGGGCCCTAGGATGGTGGCTCTTGTAGTGGAGTAGGCTATTGCGGTCTGTGGGTTTCCTGTACATGGTGGTACTAAGGGACCCTTCTTCCAGTTTTATTGTTAGGTCGAGGAAGGAGATCTCATTTGGTGAAGAGGCCATGGTGAAATGTAGGTAAGGGTTCAGTGTGTTGACCCATTCAAAGAAAGCCTCGTGGGAAGTCGGAGGGCCTCTCCACAGGATTAAGATGTCATCTATGAAGCGTCTCCACATTTTAATGTTATCCCGAAAGGGATTCGACTGATGGTGTATGTGTTTACCTTCAAATTCCGCCATGTACAGACAGGCCACCGAAGGGGCAAAAGTACTGCCCATTGATGTGCCTTGGGTCTGGTGATAGTATTTTCCTCTGTACTCGAAATAATTTTCGGTAAGGGCTAGGGTGGCGCATTCCATAATGAAAGTCTGCGGAGTGTTAGAGTCCCAAGCTTCTAAGCCCAGTCTTTCCTCTATTACCTCAAGAGTGGCCCTCTGAGGAATGTTCGTGTAGAGGGCTTCTACATCTAGGGTAATCAAGAGATCAATTTGTCCTATATCCTGGATGGTATTCAAAATACGTAGGACATCTGTGGTGTCTTGGATATATGAGGGAATACATTTCACAAGTGGTTGTAAGAAATGGTCACAAAATTGTGAGAGTGGCTCCAATACGGAGTCAATCCCTGAGACAATCGGTCTCCCTGGTACTGGCCTGGTTGCTTTATGGATCTTGGGCAATATATAAAAATATGGTACCCTTGGGTCCTTTTTTATAAGAAAATCTGCCTCTTTTTCGGTGATCCATTGTTCACATTCCGCGCTTAACACCAAACTTGTTATTGTGGTCTGTAGGCGCATGGTTGGGTCACTTGGAATGGGTGTATAGTATCTTTGATAATTGAGTTGTCTGGTGCATTCCAAATCATAATCCACAGTATTCATTAAAACCGTGGCTCCCCCTTTGTCCGCCTGTTTAATAGTAATAAAGGGGTCTTCTGCCAGTGATTTCAATACAATCATCTCATTCCTAGAGATGTTGGAGTGTAGTGTCTGTCGGTCTAGTTTATTGATGTCTTTTAGTACGGCTTGTTCAAAAGTCAAGACTTCATTTGGGACCATCCCGTTATGAGGTGTGAATGTTGAAGGATTATGTAAACCAGAGTCTTCAGTTGGTTCACAGGGCTTGCCTTCGAAGAAGGCTTTCAATCTTATTTTTCTGAAAAATGATTGGATTTCTCTGGTTTGTTGGAATAGGTCGATCCTGGGGGTGGGAACAAAGCCCAAACCTTTCTGAAGGACCTCTTCCTCTCTCTCTGTAAGGAGACGGTCAGATAAATTGACCACAAGACTCATTTTGGTCCTGATCGGTTCGTGCTCCTCGTGTCCATCCCTTGGGGGCGTGTGTCCTCCCATTGTACTCTCTTTTCTGGTGCGTTCCCTCGTTTTCGCCCTCGCCCTCTGCCCCAGCCTCTGCCTAAAAAAGGAGGGTGTGTAGGGTTTTGGGGGGGGGGTAAAATGGAGGATATTGCGGGGCAAAAGGTGGTTGGAAATTGGGGAATTGTGGGTATTGCCAAAAAGGGGGACCCACTGGTTGTCCCTGGTTAGGGTAATTGGGAAAGTTATGTTGTCCACGTCCCCTTCCTCTTTTTGCCCTAGGAGGCATCTGTGCAGGATCATTTTCCCCGCTACTGTCAGAGCCACTATTGGACCCCCTTCTTGATGAAGTCGTGCTAGAATCTGAATTGTAGTTTGTACCTGGGTGGACGTAGTCATCCTTTAGATAGGGATAGACTTTCTCCTTTGAAAACCTTTTGATGTCTTTTTGTAGTTTTGCTACCTTTTGGTTCATGAGGTACTCTTTATGTTCCGCCATTTCTTTATTTATCTCAGCCAATTTCGTTTTGAAGCCCGGGTTGAGTACCGCAGTCTTCAAGGCAGCCTCGGCTGCTTGGATCCGAACTAGAAGTGCATCTGCTAATCGTTTAGCTGTATTTACGATGAGAATGAGGAGGTCATGGGTGCACTTCCATGAAACCTGTGACCATTTGACTTTAAATTGTCCGTCCTCCCAGAAAATTCTGGGAAAGTTCTTAACGATCAAGCCATTAGGAGCAATTTTGGCTTTAAAATACTCAGCCATCATAGTCCCGTGTATTGTTATTCTTATCCACTCTCGTTTGAGGTCGGACAGGGATTGCCACTCGGTTGTATTACTCCCCGTGGCAGGTTCTATGTCAATGCCAAAAAGAGAAGGTGTCCTCATAATCGCTGCTGCATCCTCCTCACCAAAACTCTGTCCCTGACCCTCCATGGTGGTAAGGTCAAAAGAACGTGGTCCTGGTGAGGTGGGGTCCTTCACAGAAGGTAGGGAAGAAAGAGGAAACGAGGAGGAAAAAGGTTCCAAACCCAATGTGGGGTATGAACCGTATATGACCCACCACGATGGTGTGGGATCAATTAGTAGGGGGATCTGAATAATCTAACCCACCGAGAGGGAACTCCCACGGTTGACACCGTGCAAAAGTAATTATCAAAGAGGAGGGAGAAAAATGATCTCTCGATCAACGGACACCAATTACCACTCTAAATGGTGGAAGGTCCAGTATCAGCATGTGTCCGTATCAAGTACTGATAACGCAATAGAGGGGTTGCTGAACTGTTCCTGTAGACAGACAAAAAGAAGGTTTAACTGGCGTGACCAAAGGTGTTTGTATGACACCCTAGGGCATCCATTATGTTGGATGTAGTTTCCTCACACACCCAGAAGGGTGTCATGCTTCATCATAGGTGTTTGCTCCTCGTCGGGGAGGCGGTGCAACCCCCGACGGGCTCACCTCAAAGAGGGGCTCTTTGGCGGAGATCTTTTTATCCAACTGCCTTATGGTGAAGTGAGGGTGTGTGGGCGGGATAGTAAGTTGCTTGGTAAAGTGATTAAAATGTAGCAGGGGGTACCGGAATTCACTTTATTCTGGGGGTCCCCTGGCTGCAATTAAAACGTGGAACTAGCTCGCTAGGTATCAACAGGTTAGGTCGAGTGACCCTAGAGGAGGCTAGAAGTGAGACTGGTCGACATGTTTCTCGCTCAGGGTAAAATCACCCGCGATTCATCAGGACCTCATAAAAGTGAAAATAAGAAAATCAACAACATGCTCGTGTCATGTGTGTGGTGTAAGTTACCTCTGTGGATACTCCTATGCCTAAACACAGAGGAAAAATAAAGAAACAAACAATGGTTATAGCATTTCTTGTAAACCAAATGAAAGGTCAAGTCAACGCCAGGGCATGAACATGGTGTGGCATGCTGGTGGTACTGTAAACCATTGAGCACAACCAGAGCATGCCTGAGTGTATTTAGCGTGCAGCGTGCAGTGTGGGGAACACACACACACACTATATACGTGAGGAAAATAGTGATTGGGAAAATGGTGGTTTAAAAACAATGGTTAAAAAGCAGCAGTCTTAGGAGAGATATGATCGGCACACAATGAGGTTTGTTGTGCAGTTTTGGTAAAAAAGAAGAAAGACACCGGCTATATCACACTGTGGCTTGACACCGGCAATATCACACTGTGGCTTGACAAGTGGTGGTGTGAAAATAAACACGCTCCCTACTCACCTAAAGGTCAGGGACTAATTGCCACATGAGGGGTCGGCGGGTCAGTACATCGGGGTTGAGTCTATTGGGTGTAGCTATAGGGAGGATATAAGTATAGCCCCTGAGTTTAAATCATAGGTTATATCATAGGTTAAGTCATGGTCTAATGCGAGTCGCTGTAACCTCCTTTCTCGTGTTCAAGAAGATATCACTCACCTCAATCTGCCCGTGTCCGCGTGGAAACACCTACCCATCTCCGCCGAGCTCGAGTAGATAAATGAGCTCGGCGGCTGGTGTTATTTAAACGAACCGGCGTTCGCTAACTCGTCACCGCCTGTCGTTTAAGGTCACGTGATGTAAACAGGCACTGTGGCGGCCATGTTGTGACGGTCAGTGAGTAATGTAATCCCGGCCACATAGATTAGTGAAAGCCGGCATATTAAGCTAGGGAGCTCTATTATGTGCACAAAACCTTTGGGGATAACAAAGGGAAGGACCCTGTTTGTAAAGCGGTGTAACCGCAGAACACCGGCGTGCATATAGGAATTGCCGCCCGGCGTAAACGGTCATGTGATGTAAACCCGTGATGTTGACACTGACTCTGGGTACGTAGTGCGCTATATAAATTGTATGACTTGACTTGACTTGACTTGACTTGGCTAAGAAAGTGCCTGCCGGTATCAGCCAGTGGCCAGCCCTCGGATGGGGTGTGCAATGCATCGGCCATATTATAATGTATCAGTAATACAGACCCTGGTGTGTTGTGGCAGGGGAAGTATATGAGTGTTTTGGCAATGACCAAAGGAGGTGTTATCAGTAATTAGTCCGTCAATTGAGTATTATATTAAAAATACCAGTGGGGGCTTTGCCTTAGCCAAGGATGGAACAAGGGGATAAGAATGATATTAGTACAATGTATGGAACAGTTGATTTAAAGTGAGTGCCAGGGGATGTCCTCATTGAGGCCCCGGCTATCGGAAGAGAGTCGATGAACCCATCTTTGTTCCTTCCGGAACAGGGCATTTTTGGGGCAGTTCGGACTGGATTCTAAAACTACCCACTTCAAAGAGTCTTCATTATGGTTGGAGTCTACATAGTGTTTGCACCTTTTTGTATGGGTCTTTTTGCAGCGGAAATTGCTGCGATGTTCGATATTGCGAGTTTTGATGGGGCTGGTTGTCATCCCGATGTACTGTAGACCACACGGGCAAATTAGCATGTTTATACAATGTGTTGTGTTACAGTTGGTGTGGTGTCTGAGCTCCCATTTAAAAGTCTCGGAGAGCTGTATGGTCTTCAGAGTCATGGTGTATCTGCACACCCCACACATGCCACATGGGTAATGGCCTGTCACGGAGGGTAGATGCCATAAGGTTTGTTGGGTTTCTTTCCTAACACTCTTGGGCCTGGTGCTAATTAGGATATCTTTCAAGTTTTGTGATCTCTTGAAAGCAAACCTCGGTTGTTCCAGAACCATGTCCCCTGTGTTAAGGATACCCCAGTGGTGTTTGATTGTATTCTTGATTTTATTGGACAACGGGGTGAAGGTAGTCACACAGGTGATCGGTTGATTCTCAACCGTGGCTCTTTCCTGTCGTTCAAGGAGAGCTTCTCGGTTATTGTTCCTGGCCCGTTTTCTGGCTTTTAAGACATCGCTTTTAGGGTAGCCTCTATCAAGTAGGTTCCTGGAGAGGACTGCGGACTCCTTCTTGTAGTTGGACACCTCACTGCAATTGCGCCTTACTCGGAGAAATTGGCCGAATGGTAGGTTAGTACGTAGGGCCTGTGGGTTTCCTGTACATGGTGGTACTAAGGGACCCTTCTTCCAGTTCTATTGTTAGGTCGAGGAAGGAGATCTCATTTGGTGAAGAGGCCATGGTGAAATGTAGGTAAGGGTTCAGTATGTTGACCCATTCAAAGAAAGCAGGAGGGGTTCACACAGGGGACAGTCCAGGAACTGACTAGCCTTCTTGATAGATTACTACTAATAGGGGGGGGACTTTAATTTGGTACTTGACAATGCTATGGACAGGTCCTCCCAGTGATGGGGGGACAGACCGAGGCTATCATTGACAGAGGGAGGGGACTGGTGGCGGACGTTGGGCTCACGGATATCTGGAGGGCACGTCACCCAGGGTCTAAGGAATACACCTTTTACTCACATTCCCACAAATCTTGCGCTAGGATCGACTATATAGTGACCTCCAACACCCTCACACAATTGACGCATAACATAGAGATCCTCCCTTGCCCTCTGTCTGACTACTCGGCAGTGTGGGCGTCGTTGACTCTGCCCCACAGCCAATCCCCTTTTTGCCTATGGTGCCTTAGAGAGCCCATGCTACAGCGCCTTTCTGTGGTCCAGCAGGTCACTAAGACTATCACAGATTACTTAGCTACTAATGACACCCCTGACGTCTCAGTGGTGACCCTGTGGGATGCCCTAAAATCAGTTATTCGAGGAGAGCTGATTAGGATTTCTGCAGCAGATAATAGACTCAAGAGGGAGAAGGTGGCGCAGCTTTCAACATCAGTGACTGAGCTAGAGCGTATCCACCAAAGAACAGAGGTTCCTACGGTTTGGAAGTAGCTCAAGTCAGCAAGAGCGCAAATGGCAGGCTTAGATACTGATGGGGCAAAATTGGCCGTGCTTCGACTTCGACATGCTTTTTACGTGGGAGGGGACAGATGTGGGAGGCTTTTGGCCAATAGGCTGCGTGCAGGCCTCACGTATCACCGGGGTCGTAGACCACTCTGGCCAGGAGCGGTCCATAGATCAGGAGATAGCCGACGCCCTCCGGCACTTCTATGCGACTCTCTACAAGGCACAGAACCTCCCGGAGGATAACCCGGCCCACTATCTTGCGGGGGTAGCCACAGCTAAGTTGGTTCCGAGTCCGGCTCTGGAGCTGGACGCTCCTATACGGGCAGAGGAGGTCATATCGGCCATATCTGGACTAAAACATCATAAATCCCCAGGCCCGAACGGCTTCTCTTCCGCCTTTTTTAAAACCATTTGTGCGACTCTGGCCCAGCTGTTGACAAGGGTGTATAACTCCATCTGGACATCTAGCCCCCTCCCACCCTCGATGTTGGAAGCACTCATCTCGGTGATTACCAAACCGGGCAAGGACACACAGCTGTGTGCTTCCTATCGCCCAATTTCCCTCTTGAATGTAGACCTCAAAATTTTGACCGGGATCTTGGCTTAGTGTCTCTCCTCTCAACTTCCCGGGCTCAAAGACCCAGACCAATCCGGCTTTGTCGCTGGGCACCAATGCCCTGACAACATGAAGCATTTGCCTCACCTTCTTGATAGGTCCCAACACTTTCCGGCCGAGCGGATGTTTCTCTCCGTTGACGCTGAGAAGGCATTTGATAGAGTGCATTGGCCCTATCTTGTGGAGACCCTAGCCCATTTTGGCTTCCCACAGCGGTTTATTACATGGGTACTCAGCGGTTACTCTACCCCTACGGCACTGGTGCGGTGAACGGGCTCCTCTCGCTGGCATTTCCCATCCAGCGGGAAACACGGCAGGGTTGCCAGCTGTCACCCCTTCTGTTCGCCCTATATATGGAACCTATGGCCCAACGGGTCAGGGATGATCCCCCTCATCACTGGGGTGCAAATCGGAGGTGACCGGCATAAGATCTGTCTGTATGCCGGCGATGTGGTGGTCATGTTGGAGAACCCCGGGACTCTCTCCCTGCTTTGCTGGCTGAATTTGACTGGTTCCCATTGGCGTCGGGTTTTAAGATCAATGTGCATAAGTCACAGGCTCTTAACTTGTCCTTCCGCCCGGAGACCTTGGCCCTTCTGCAGCAGTTGTATAGTATTCAATGGGCAACAGGTACAATTCCGTACTTAGGCCTGCAGTTTTCCACTAATCTCCAGATGACTAACACCACAAATTATACTATGATCCTGCGACATGTGCCGGACTGCCTCCGGAAATGGAGACCCTACTTGCTTTCATGGATGGGCCACATCGCGGCCATAAAAAATTACCATCCTCCCCGAGATCATCTATGTGTTCCAAGCGCTTTCATTGGCGCCTCCGTCAGGAGTCATTCTCTCCCTTCAAAAGGACATAGAACGCTTCATCTTGCGGGACCAGCGACCCAAGCGGCGCAGAGAATTGGGATACAGGGCTCCTCCGGATGGGAGTTTAGTTGTCCCCAACTTACAGGTGTACTGGTGGGCAGTACAGATGTGCACATTGGTGGAATGGTCCCGCACCTGAATCTGAGAAACATTGGCTGTTTATGGATAGGTCCTTGGCCAGACAGCCATTGTGGAATGTTCCCTTCCTTGCTCGATCTGCCAGACCCCGGAACCTATACCTATCCAAGGTGACTCTTCCCATTTTGTTGATTCAGAAAAGGGGGTGGTGATGAACAGAGTGTCTGAATTAAGCAGACCACTCTTACCCAGTCCAAAGATCAGGGCTTGATCCATCACCGTTTTTTAGCTCACTGCACCATCCCAGCTCAGAACTTGGCTATATGCAAATTAGTCTGACCCTGGCCCAGTGCATCATGGGAACAGGGCAGACCAAACTACCAAGCCAATTCTTGTACTGGGAAGGAAACAATCTTCCGTGGACCGGTTTCTGGCATTTCAGCCGTCTTCGGCCCGGCTTGCTTGAATCCTGATGGTGCAATGAGCAAGGGACTCACATCTGAGTATACCCTTCCACGCTTATGGTGGACAAAAAGGATTCAGAAAAGGGGGTGGTGATGAACAGAGTGTCTGAATTAAGCAGACCACTCTTACCCAGTCCAAAGATCAGGGCTTGATCCATCACCGTTTTTTAGCTCACTGCACCATCCCAGCTCAGAACTTGGCTATATGCAAATTAGTCTGACCCTGGCCCAGTGCATCATGGGAACAGGGCAGACCAAACTACCAAGCCAATTCTTGTACTGGGAAGGAAACAAGCTTCCGGGGACCGTTTTCTGGCATTTCAGCCGTCTTCGGCCCGGCTTGCTTGAATCCTGATGGTGCAATGAGCAAGGGACTCACATCTGAGTATACCCTTCCACGCTTATGGTGGACAAAAATGATTCAGAAAAGGGGGTGGTGATGAACAGAGTGTCTGAATTAAGCAGACCACTCTTACCCAGTCCAAAGATCAGGGCTTGATCCATCACCGTTTTTTAGCTCACTGCACCATCCCAGCTCAGAACTTGGCTATATGCAAATTAGTCTGACCCTGGCCCAGTGCATCATGGGAACAGGGCAGACCAAACTCCCAAGCCAATTCTTCCCATTTTGTTGGCATGGGACCGGGTGGCCGTTTCCTAGGGGTTGACAACTTTTCCATCACTGATTACCCCTATCGTGCAGATCTCAGATTTCACTCCAGGGTTGGATTCGGCGGGATTCACAAACTGTACCAAGGAGGGCCGGCGCTACATAGGGCATTTCTTTGACGTAACAGGGACTCTGTCCTTCTCTGACTTCCTCGGAGACTGGGACCTTCCGGAATCAGGGGTCTCTTTCTGTGATCTTTGGCAACCTTTTCTCACATTATTAACTGCTGAGTTTACAGAGCTTACCTGCTCAAAATATTTGAGGGTTTTGCGGCTTGTAGATCCTCCCACTCTTAGACAGCTGGACGGTCACACGCCTCTCTAAGTATTCTTGTTCGACACCTTGCTGTAATAGATGTTCCGCAAAACTTCTGCCTTGGTTTGTCTTGCCTGAAGGTTGTAGGAGGGGGGGAGGAGGGTGGAGGGGAGGGGGGATGTTTCTTTGTTTTTCTTCTCTTTGTATCTGGTTGTTCAAGATAGTCCGATTTTCGGGCTATATTGCGATATATATAGCTTCTGCTGGACATGTATTTTTCCTCATGTTTTTGAAATCAATAAAAAAAATTAAACAAAAAAACACCCTTATACACACTCACTGTTTCACACTCACTGATTCTCACTCACAACTGCTGGTATACAGGGCCTCTGCTTCGATTGCAGAAAGTGGACCCAGACACTTGTATGGCTCTTCTGTAATAGATATAGGGCCAGTGTACATGTAGCACCAGCGCTGTACTAAAGGGATGATCTCTCATTTACACAGGGACGTGACCCCTACAAATGAGGGAAACACTTCAGCTCTGCACCCGTGCCCTAATATGTTCGCTGTCGCAAAGGCACAGAGTCTATCAGGAGGCGCACTGATTGTTTGCCACAGAGAGGTGGTACATAGTCAGGGGTTACCTGTCAAGCGTGATCCAACAAGGAGGAAACAGGGGCTTCATGGTCAGCTACTGCATCATCTTGGAAGGGGTTCTCTTTTCCCCTTTAATACTTTCGGTGCTCATGACGAGCTCAGCTCTTCATAACCACCCCGTAACGCCCACGCGGGGATAATTCCCCTCATGGGCGTTCCATTGAGTGGGCGGAGTCATGATGAGCTGGGCTCATCACGACCACCGCGGTGCCGCGCGGGGGCCCCCTACCCCCGCACCGCAGGGGAATTAGACCCCTCTGGGAAGGGGTTAAGTGCAGGCTGGGTGCTGCCTGCTCTATAAAAGACAGAGCAGCTGAGAAACAACAGCTGCTCTACCTTTTAATACTGTTTCAAAAGACAATGGTCCCAAACTTTAACAAGGATGGAAGAAACCAAATAAATATAGACCGAGATTGAAATCTATATTTGCTGTCCAGCCGGACAGGTTTTAATAACAAGTATAGTTATATTTAACCAGGTTGTTAAACAGTTTCCAAGCGGGACACAACCTGTGTCCAACTACCACATATGTAAAAACATATGACGTACATATAAGTGAGAGGCAAGGGGGGGCAGTCTGCAAGTTATTCAAAGTTAAAACAGACAATTGGTATTGAAGTACACTTTGGGTGATTTTTCAATAAAGCATTTAAATCATCAAGTGTACACTGTCGACGACGTTTCGATCCCTAATTAGTATGGGATCATCATCAGGACATATTGATTCATGCCTAAGATAATATTTACAATTGCCAAACATGTAAAAACACATATAAATTACATATACAACATAAGAAAATAAACGGGGAGGGTAGGGGGAGAAAAAGAAAATACATACGAATTAGAAACACTATTGTTATGTTTTAAAAAAAGTTTTTGTTTTTTGTCTGACTCAGTTCCAGGGTGAAATAGTGGAACAACTGCACAGTGGAGTGGTGTGGCTCACTGGTGGTGGAGTGGTGTGGCTCACTGGTTAGAGGCGGCAGACCCGCGAGCAGAGAACGGCTTGGGACCAGGGTTCGATTCCCGACGCGGCAGGGTCTTGGACCAGTATCAGCGGACTTGATCATTCTCGCCTCTGTGCCTACTCTAATCAGGGATCACACTCGGCAACTCTGGGCATTAAGCTTGCCTCCTCTCCACAACGGCCCCTCACAAACGCCGGGGATGCCTGGTTTCACCTTGGAGACTCCCAGGAGGGACTATCTCACAGGGAAAGCCAGGACGGGTTCCCCAGCGGTCTATAGCGTTACGAGGCCTGCGGTGCGGGTAGCAGTGCGCTTTACAAGACACACACAATTTACAACCCAAGTGAGCCTGAAGAATTAGCGGCGCGGTAACGTGACCAAGTAATCAAGGGAGTGGACCATTGCTCAGTGCTGGCACCGGCGATTAAAGCTGGTTTGGGTGGAAAAACGTGAGCAGTGCTACGGGGCCATTAATAGATAGATTGAATATAGAAAAAGTGGTGCGGTGACAGAGTGAGAACAGCGATCTAGTTGAGTGCTTGTGGATATTGCAAACCAAACGGCGAGTTCAGAGACCAAGCTGGCTATCTGGTGAAAAATACGTGAGTTGCTAGATATAGTAGTGAAATATATAGTGAGATAAAAGCAGAATACTGTAATTCGAATACTGTACCGAGGGGCCAACAGTGTTTAGACGTGGGCCAAATTGAGAATTAACAGGGTGGTGATGTGAATTCGTCCAAGTGTGTAGTCAGAACGGTGAGCACAAGAGACATACCTCGATGTGGAGCAAAAAGACAGTGTTGTCTATTATTGCATGGCACAAGAGCCTATGCGTGCTGTGACCTGATGGGAAGAAACGGTCATTAAAACCCGTCCTTCAAGCTGGCCTGATCGGAGAGGTAACCGAAAATGAGACTTACCACTGAAGCGTTCCGCAGGGGGAGGGGGAACACATCAAGGGCGGTAACGGTCCTACAAGTAAAAGGAGCTATCAGGAAAGGGCTCAAAATTAGTGAGGATCAATAGGGGAGAGATTTACGGACAGAAGCTTACCCGCATTCTGGTCTGGTACCGGTCGGGGGGACGGATGGTTCCTGCGTGATAAGAACAAGGCCTGTAATGTAGCGCACGTTTGGCTATGAAAACCGGAAACAAATTTAAAAAGAGCGGGCAAAACGCTTACCGATGGAACAGCGATGGACCTCCGCTATGGGAGTCTACAACAGCGGGCGAGTCGATACTCGGTCCGTAAGAAGCAGATACTACTTGCTCAATAAAAGCAATGGAGGCTATGCAACACGGTCATGTGACAGTGGTCATGTGATGGCGGTGTAGTGTGCGATCAATAGGAAGAGAATAGTAGTGTGTCGAGCGGCCATCTTGAAGAGGGCAAATAGTGTGAACAACGGAGTGGATACTCCGATTTAATAATTTAAAGGCGATGTCAGCAAGAAATTAAACAATGTAATTTCGAAAACGGAGGAGTAGCTGTTGGATGCTTCGGGCAGCTTCTGATAGCATGAAGGTAACCGCATGTGGGCTGTGGGAATGGTAAAGAATAAAACGGGCGGTCATGTCTAAGTGGTGAATTAGTGAAAAGTGAAGAGGTGACAGTGAGAGAGAGTTACAAAAGGTACATAGACCTGCAAATCGATAACATTTGAGTATTATACTGTGAGTTCTTGATCAATAATGCCAAACATTGTCAAACTTACTTGCAATATTTTCAAAACACAGCGGGCTAGTAAAGGACAATGAAGACTTAGTGCTTAGTTCAAAGCAAGCACATAGGTAGCATGCCAAAGCAATATACAGTTGTTATGTTTACACAGTTTTGTGAACAAGCAGGCATGCAGAGTTGCCTGCATGGAGGTGAGTTCAATTGTTCATGAGTCTTACATTAATCAAAGAGTACATGGACTCTGGGGGTATGCGTATCAGCCTATATCGGACAAAATCCAGTCATACAGTGTCCTCATAGCAAATCGTCAAGTGTGTTCTTAGCATTTACTGCTGGTAATGCTGCTCTTACTAAGTGCTCTTTGATGTTTTTGGACTTCTTAAAGGCAAATAGGGGGCGTTCAAGATTGAGTACGTCTGCATTGATAGTATGCCAATGTTTATTGATGCTTTTTTTGAGAACATTTGAAATTGGTGAAAATGTAGTAACGCATACAATGCGATTTTGTGTCTTTTTCTCTTTGGGTTCAAGTAAAGTTTCCCTTGGACAATACCAAGCCCTTTTAAGAGATCGTCGGATAAGTTTCTTAGGGTAACCTCTAGCTGACAGTTTGTTTGTCAAGGTGTTTGCTTCCTTCAAGTAGTCTTCCTTGTGAAAGCAATTCCTTCTCAGATGAAGGAACTGCGAAAATGGGAGGGAATCACGCAAGGCACGGGGATGATGACTTTGGTAACTTAACAGTGTTACGTTCCGTGGGCTTGCGGTAGAGGCTTGTGATCAATCTACCCTCATTGTGGATAATGTTTAGATCTAGGAAGGGGATTTCTTGTTTACTAGTGGATAAGGTAAATTGAAGGCCATTGGAATTATTGTTGAGCCAATGTTGAAATTGTAAAAGGAGATCATTAGATTCCCGCCATATCAGGAAAATATCATCTATGTATCTCTTCCACAGGGATATACCACTGTGGAAGGGATTCATAGGTGAAAGAATGCGATGGCACTCCAAGTGGTCCATATAAAGAATCGCCAAGTTGGGAGCAAAAATTTCTCCTATTGACGTGACTCTCACTTGCCCATAGAACTGTTCATCCAATGTAACGAAGTTCTTGCTAAGACAGATCTCCAATAGCTGCAGAATGAAAACAGTAGGTACTTCTTGAGGGAGTGGTCTGGTGTCTAGGATTTTTTCAATGACCAAAAAGGAATCTCTTTGAGGAATATTATTATAGAGAGATTCCACATCCAAGGTACAGAGTACCTCGGATATGGGATCAAAGGGATAATCCTCTATCAGGTTACTCATACCCATGCTATCCCTTATGTAGCATTGGGTGTTAGGTACAAAACCCTTGATGAAATGGTCTAAATAGTGACCTAAGGGCTCGAGAACAGACCCGCAGCCTGAAACTATCGGCCTACCCGGGGGATTTTCAATGTTTTTATGGACTTTTGGGAATGTATATCTATTACCGGCGTCCTGGTGATTTAATGTTCATAAATCAAATTCCTTTTTAGTGAGGTATCCAGAGTTGAGACCTTCAGTGGTGACTTTGATTATCAAATCTTGAATCTCCCTCGTGGGATTGGTAGGGAGTTTACAATAATGTGCATTATTACCCAGTTGACGCAGAATTCCCTTTAACACTTTCGGTGCTCATGACGAGCTCAGCTCGTCATGAGGCACAGTGGAGCTGTGCTCATGACAAGCTGAGCTCGTCATAAACACCGCGAAACGTCCCCTCATGTGCGGGGCGTTCCATTAAGTGGGCGGAGTCATGACTAGCTCAGCTCGTCCTGAGCACAGCTCCGCTGTGCAGCGTAACGAGCTGAGCTCGTCACGAGCACCGCGGTGCCGCGCGCGGGCCCCCTACCCCCCACACCGTGGGGGAATTAGCCCCCTCGGGGAAAGGGTTAAGTGCAGGCTGGGTGCTGCCTGCTCTATAAAAGACAGAGCAGCTGAGAAAAACAGCTGCTCTACCTTTTAATACTGCCCTTCACTCAGAGCAGCTGTGAGATTGTGTTTGTTCTAGGGGCAGTACATTATCTGTAATAGGGCATACTGTCTCTGCTTGCGCATGGAACACTCTCTTAAGGGTGAGAAGTGGTGCAAACAGTGGCAGTGCACCATATCTGTATTACGACCCCAGGTGTACAAGTGCTCTGCTTTAACCCCTTCGCCACGGCACAAATTTCGCCACGGCATGGGGGGGATGAGGGGTGATCGCTGCGCTTCCGTGCTTGTAACGGAACCACGCCCTCATGAGCCACGGGCAGCGTGTGCTCATGACGGCATGGTTCCGTCCTGGTCCCTCCCGCTCATTCATTCGCCCAAACAGGCGGGGAATTAATGCCACGTGGGCGGATCGGCAGCCGCATGACGGAACCACACCGTCATGAGCACACGCCACCCGTGCCTAATGACGGCGCGGTTCCGTCACGAGCGCGGAGGATGTTAATAAATAGGGTTAAGTCAGTCTTCAAGCCTCTGGACCCTGGTGCAGCTGCATCTGCCGCACCATTGATAGCTCCCAATGAAGCACTGTGGACAGAGAGGAAACTAATGTGCATGAGCACAAACTGCAGGGGATGGAGAGAAGCAGACGTGCAACAGAGCAACATGGAGTGCAGGGGAGGAGAAGTACACAAAGTAGACAGTTCGAAAGCATTCGTACTCTCATGGGATGCTCAGCACAGAAGCAAACATTTTTTTATAGAAAAGCAAGCACCAGAAGCATTGAAGGCAACCAGTGGGAAGAGATGTAAAGAGGTAATAGTCGTGGCAGGAGAAAACACAAGATTGACAAGCTGGGACACAAATAAGAAGCAGGAGGTAGTTGAGGGGGGAGGGGGGCTGTGAAACTCTCCTACCCGCGTCTGTTGTGTGATCTGAAGGGGAGAAAAAAAAGTTAGTATTTGATATGGTATAGATGGGGATGAGGATGAATAGTGGGGCTCTGCGGCCCACTATGAGGCACCCATGTTGATGCGGTACATTCTGAAGAGGTGCATTTATGCATTCAGAGACATGTGGGAAAAGAAATAACACACGGAGGAGTGCTGGAAGCGCACCCTGGTGGACATTGGAAACAGGTTGCGCGATTGAAGGAGCGTCGGCCATGATGGGAGGACTGAAGGAGACTCCCTGGGAAGGCGATCGTGCAGAAGGGTCTGCTGTGTGCCTGGTGCCTTCTGGGAGGGAGGATAATAGAATAGGGTCACTGGGGGAGGAACATTACACAGCAAGTTTGGAGGAGAACACATGGTGTGTGCATCATTAAGTATGTTTGCGCAATGGAACCGCCCTTAAATGTTGACAGGGTGAGTTCAAAATAATCATTGCGTTCTGTACATAAACTAGATGACTTCTGAAATCTCGAGATGTTCCTAGCTCGCACGACCTCAGTCTTTAGGTAATTATTTCCCCATAAGAGCGGGTGTTTGCCAAACACGTTACATCCGCTTCCTCTGTGTAATGATACGTCGCCAAGTTTTACCCTTGCATGACCCCGATGACGTTCCTGACGTCCTAACAGGGAATCATTACTGAAATATACTGACTTCGGCTGTGTTAAATCTGTTTGGATTAATTTCTGTGGGTGACCTACTTTGCAGTGAAATAATCTACATGCATAGCCTTTGGCTCTGAATTCAGGTCACAGATGGACAGAAAACTGCAGCACTCCACGGTGATTTACATTTATTATTGCTAATGTTATCCTCGGAATAAGACCAGCTCAATTAATGGCGTCAGTAGGCTAAAAGGATGGCTTGACACCGCTGCTCATTTTCATATCACACTGAGGATTTGTGATTGCTGTCTATGGAGTGAATATAACGAAGCTGCTCCATAAGTGGTTCCTGTTGATAGCTAGATTAAAAGGATTTATCAGATGCCACTGTAATATAGATACCCCTCCCTACCCTAAACTTCCTTTACAATCTGTAGCATTTGGTGCTGTCCTATTTCATAAACTCTGAGTGCAGAGAAAAATGTATCTCTTATATTTCCGCACGGGGATCTCTTTAAATAAGTCCTCTGATTAGCTGTCATTTAAAACCATGTCACACACAGAAGGGGATGGGAGGCTGCGTACAATTAAGTGTAACCACTGCCAATCACGCAGAGTAGCATTCTAACCCAACGTTATTTTGCACACCATGCCACCTCAGTTTGGACCTAGCCACATGCAAATCAGTCGTGACCCTGCTCCATTATGAACAGCACCGCCTGAACTGCCAGACCAGGTCATCCCTGAAGCAGAACAAGTGTAACCCAAGACTGGTAATGCAGTGACTTCCGCTCGTCAAGTGGGTGTAGCTTAGTAACAGTGGCACAGTGAGCACGGGACCCAAGTTTGGACATACCCTTGCCACTTAGAGGGGTACATTTGACAGACAAATGATGATGAGAGGCCTTTGAATTGCTGAATTAAACAATCTCCAAATATTAGGAGAATACAATTTGGAGCAACCGCGCATGAATTCCAGTTATACTTTGACAATGTCCTGCTTACCTTGGGATTTCTCGAAATGTCCCTAACTGAACAGTGATATAATTAGAAGCGTTCGATAAAATTCAGAGTACAGCACTGTGGCTGGCACCTATTTTTTTTATTCACCTTTTCGCCAAGTTAACCTCCCACCACATTTCCTGGGCCTGTTTCTGTTGAACAAATCGACACTGGTCTGAGTAGACCAGGCAGTAGAGAACAGCATTCAGTCGGGTGACAAGTCGTTTGGTAAACAACTTCTCATCAACATTGAGAAGAGCAGTTGGCCTCTAAGATGTGCAGTATCTCACATACTTACCTGGCTTCAAGACAGCTATTATTACGGCTCCCCCTGTTGTTCTACAGGTAGCTATATTTTCAACAGAATGACTGAACAAGTCTTTTAGCGTTGAACTCAGTTTAGAAGCAAAGACCTTATAAAGTGTACCTGTTAACCCATCCGGGCCATGGGCTGTATACCTTTTTATGCTTTTATTCCTGTTGACACTTTTCCCATTTGTATAGGTGGCCTCTATAACTTAGTTGCATGTTAGGCATCGGAGGTTCAGTGTCTATATATATTTTATACTCTAGGATTGAGTAGGTGCCTTTTGAGCATAATGCTTTCTAGAATTGTTGTAATTCATCTAATTTTCCTACCTCTGTTAATAACAGGTAACCTGATTTTGAACAGAATTTTTTTTTTTTTAATTTTTTTTTTATAGCGCACGGCTACTCCATGGAGTGTCCCGGCACTTTGACAAAGACCCGCAGGAGAGACAATCCAGGGCAGATGCAGAGCAGCAGAAGAAAATTACTGGGTAAAAAGCCATGTCTTCAGTTCCTTCCTGAAAACCAGTAGATTGCTGATTTTCCTAAGGGAGACGGGCAAGGAGTTCCAGCATCGTGGAGCCAAGTATCGAAAAGAGCGGCCTCCAATTCTAGCCCGTCTGATGGGATGAACAGAAGCCATGGCCAAAGAGGCCGATCTCAGAGTTCTGGAGGGCTGATAAAAGGCAAGACTCCTTCTGATGTATCTAGCCCCTGCAAGATGAAGTGCCTTAAAGGCGAGAGTCAGCGCCTTAAAAGTAATCCGTCTCACGACAGGGAGCCAGTGAAGCCTTTTAAGCAGCTCCGATGCACTCGCTCTTCGATGAAAGCCGAAAATGGCCCTTGCAGCGGAGTTCTGCACTAGCTGAAGGCGAGCAAGAAGAAATTTTGGCAATCCCAGATAGAGCACATTCGCATAATATAGGCAGGAGCCTATCAAAGCCTGTACTGTGGTCTTTCTGTGCTCCAGGGACAAGATTGGAAGGAATTTCCTTAGCATTTTTAAAATGCCAAAGCATTTCCCTGTGAGCTCGCAAATCTGAGGCCCAAAGGAAAGGCCATCATCAATCTGGAAGCCAAGATTCTTCGCCTTGGAAGAGGCATCTGCCGGAGGGTACATGTCAGGAGGCCACCAGGCCTTCCATCTCGGATCAGGAGAGCAGGCAAAGAAAAGCAATTCCGATTTATCGGAATTACATTTCAGACTGTGCTGTTTAAACCAGTCAAAGACCGCTTCCAGACAGTCCCTGATCCGCATACCATCAAAGTCAGAGCCCTTAGTGCAGGTGAAAAGGAGCTGGGTGTCATCAGCGTAGGATACGATCTGGGCACCGAACGACTCCGCCACTGCCGCCAGAGGGGCCATGTAGATATTAAAAAGGGTGGGGCTCAAGATAGAGCCCTGAGGCACCCCCACCTCTAATGGCGGCATGGCGGCATGTCGGCGGAGAAAGGTGGCGCCCAGACCGTTTGCCGGCGGCCGGCCAAGGATGACTCGAACCACTTCAACACCACTCCACGCAATCCGATCTCCCAGAGTCTTAAAAGGAGACCGTCATGGGGAACGGTGTCGAAGGCCGCCGACAAATCCAGCATAACTAATATGGCCTTTCCACCTAAATCCAGAACTTCCCGGATGGCATCAGTAACTTCAAGGAGAGCGGTCTCCGTACTCATGTTGGTGTGAAAACCCAACAGAGTATCGTGAAGGATGTGGTTACTCTCAATGTAGTCAGAGAGGGAGATGTGAACATGCTTCTCAACCACCTTTGCCAGAGCCGAGAGAAGGGAGATCGGCCTATAGTTAGCATGGATTAGATGGTCCAAATTGGGCTTCTTGACAAGCGGCAGGATCAAGGCATGCTTCCAGGCCAGAGGAACCACCCCTGTGCTTAAAGACATGTTGAGCACCGGGTTAAACAAGGAGTTTAAGGCTGGTGCTACTTTTCCAAGGCATTTAGCGGGACAGGGATCCTGCAGGGAGCAAGACTTGAGCTGGGTGAGAAGGTCAAGAGAGGCAGGTAGGGACAGAGGGGGAAACTCAGAAAGAGAGGGGCCTTCCACTACCAAGGATGGAAACCGAGAGAGCCTGTGCTCGGATACAGATACTGAACTCAGAGGGGAAAAAGTATCTTGAATAGCTTTAATTTTAGAGGTGAAAAAGATTGCAAGTTGATGGACCCAGGCTTCCGTGTGGGAGTGGGATGGCAATATCGAGGTTGGGGAGATAAAATCTTCTACAATGCGGAAAATGTCTTTACTCTTATTCGCCGCGTCCTCAATTCTCTTGTCATAATAAGCTTTTTCTCCAGCCATAATATGGCAGTGATAGAGCTTCGTGAGTTCCCTATATTTATTTTTGTCACTGGGATCATACATGCGGCGCCAGGCCCTTTCAGCTTTTTTACACTCTCGGCGCAGCTCACCAAGAAAAGGAGTGAACCACGGTGCCGAGGCGCGGTTGCAGGATTTTCTAGGAGTAGACATGGGAGCAAACACCTCAAATCTGTCCACTAGCCACCTATGTAGCAGATCCAGATCTTCCTCTAAACTACCAGACAGTTGACAAGGGTGCATGGAGAGTGCAGATGCCAGCATTTCAGGGGAGACCCGGTGAAAAGCCCTAGTAGTCCCTCTAGGGCCTTCCAACGGTCTGGGGGAGGTAGTGATGACAGGAGAAATAATAAAATGTATTAAAAAGTGGTCGGACCATAGGACCGGGATCAGGGGGGGATGCGCAGATCGCAGCTGTAGAAAAAATTCGGTCTAAAATGTGGCCTTTGTTGTGTGTGGGGACAAAAACATACGGTAACAGCCCTAGAGGAGCTGTAATGTCCCACAACTTAACAACATCCAGATCACTACCATCATCCATGTGTAAATTAAAATCACCCAATAAAATGCAATGATTGGATTTTAAACAAAGTACAGAGAGGACAGCCTGCAGTTCCTCGAAAAAAAGGCCTATGGGACCCAGAGGTTTATAGATTAAAAGCCCAGCACAGGCTTGGCGTGGGGATAGAGAAAGGGTAAAGCCAAGAGACTCACAGCCCGAAATATTATCAGTGGGGAGAGTGGCGTAGGGGAAGCGCTTGTCAACTACCAAAGCGATCCCGCCGCCTCTTCCTAAGGCCCTGTCCTTTCTGATAATAACATCAGTAGGAATGGCATTCCCTAGGTCAGGGCCAGAACTTTCTCCCAGCCAGGTCTCAGTTAAAAAAAGACAGGGCGGCTTGGACTCCGTCAACAAATTGTGGATGTCCAAAGAATGCCTGCTGAGAGATCTGGTATTAAGAAGAGAGCAAGGATTGTAAGTTGGCAGGGTCGCAGGGGATGCAACATGAGAGCCGACCAAACGCCATCTGCAACCATGGCAGCCTTTTCTTAAAGCCCGCCTACCAGGAAAAATGCAGCGGCACGTAGCCACCTCACCCCGAAGGGAAAGGAGCTCCACAGAAGTATAGGAGCGCATAGTGGAAAAGAAAGAGGAGAGACCACCAGTAGGAAGACCCACGTCCGCACCCGTCCGCATCCGAGACGCTGACGGGCGCAGACGGGCTTTCCTTAGGCGCTCCTTTGGCGCGGGACGGGCGCGTCCGCAAGGCGCGTCCGCTGCGCGGAGGGAAACGCCTCTAAACTTATTGTCGCGCAGGGGGAGTGGAGGGAGAGCCGCACCGCTGGTCCACCGACCGGCGTGCTAAAGTCCTCTCAAGATGGTCACTGCTCTATCCCACAATACCAAGCGGCACCTCGTATGCCGGACTACTGTAAGAATGGGAGTGAAAGATAGGTCCGCCCCCACTGTGCTGTTGCCACCCAGCACAAGCGGGAAACACCCGAAATAAAGTAAAAAGGGGAGGGTAGAGATTGCACCCGGCTTTCCGCCTCAGAGAATTGGAGAGAATCACTCTGAGAAAAGGAACTAAAGAGCCTACACCACTTCAAGTTTTTCTCAACTTTTTTGGTGATCTGGTGTCCCTTTTGATTTTGCTAAAGTATATATGTGTAATTTACTTACTATAAGGGCTTTCATCCAGCCCTCTGGGTCCGTTGATCTGTCATTGTGTCATTTACATTTTTAGGTCTCGCCTGAGACAGCGCACTCTGTCTCTTCGAGACATTTAGTAAGTAGCTTCTAAAAGTGCAACCAGAGGCTATTGCTGGCCTACAGCTTGCGTTCACGAGCTCGTGCACGTGCACAGCGGCCATCTGTGTTTTTATTGCCGTAATCAGGCTCCTTTACTTGCACTACCCCCCTCCCTTTTCCCCCTCCCTCCTGGTCAGTTTCATTTGTGTCTTCTAGCTGTGAATCATGCTCCTCTGCTCGCACTCCCGTCTCTTCTCCCCCTCCTCTTCGTCACTTTCATTTGTGTCTTCTATCACTGTGAATGCTCCTGCTTCCACCAGGCACACACCACCAGCCGTCAGTGCACGTTTCCACCAGGCGCACACACCACCAGCCGTCAGTGCACGCTTCCACCAGGCACACACACCACCAGCCGTCAGTGCACGCTTCCACCCGGCACACACACCACCAGCCGTCAGTGCACGCTTCCACCAGGAAAACACACACCACCAGCCGTCAGTGCATGCTTCCACCAGGCATACACACCACCAGTCGTCAGTGCACGGTTCCGCCAGGCACACACACCACCAGCCGTCATTGCACGCTTTCACCAGGCACACACACAACCAGCTGTCAGTGCACGCTTCTACCGGGTACACACACCACCAGCCGTCAGTGCACGCTTTCACCGGGGACACACACCACCAGCCATCATTGCACGCTTTCACCAGGCACACACCACCTGTCGGTGTACGCTTTTACCAGGCACACACACCACCAGCCGTCAGTGCAGCAGGCAAGCTCTTCTCAGAGTTTCTTGGTAAATATGTGTTCGATGCCTGGGAGGAAGTGGGCCGAGTTTCCTTAAACCATGCTGAGTATGCAGGTGCAGTGCATGAACTCCTGTGTGAGTGAGTCATGCTGCCTGGGGCTCACTCACTCCACACTTGTAAATTGCGCCCGCACCAGGCTTTTTCTCATTTGCAAAGTTCGGCGCATGCGTACAGCTAGGCAGCCCCCACACCCCCGGGAATGACTGCTTCCAATAAACAAGATTGGAAACAACATTAAGAGCAATGAAAACTAGTTCATTTGATGCAAAGAACTGTTAACAAAAACCATGTCCAGCTATTGTAGATCTGGCAACTTAAACAAAACTGCAACAAAAAACAAACAAGTATTGGCATAGCCAATAGGTCCCACTTTTTGGACCTTATAAGTATTTAGTTATGCAGCAGAATATCATTGGTGCAACAACACCAAATGCGAGACCTATTGGCTATGCCAATGCTTGTTCTTCATCCCACTACCGCATACAGCATAAGGGAGAGGGCCAGCCCACTTCAGCCATTAGATTTACTGTGAGTGACAACATTCTCCCCTTTCACAATGCATAGGCACTGTGTGCTTTTTGATACCAATTTTTTTTCTTTTAGGCAATTTGTTTTATCTAAATTGACGGACTGGCAGCTTTTCCTACAAACAACGTTTGCAGAAAATGAAAAAATTAAACCGGCATTGACAAAGCCAAAAATGTTGACAGCCAATTCCAGACCTCTGAGCTTTGCCAACACTTGTTTTATAAACGTTGTAGTTTGTAATACCCAGCTAAACTATTTACACCACCCATCTTTTTAAGCAGTTTGCATTGTTTATGTAAATGAGGCACTTGTATATGCGTGCCTGTAAGTTCGACTATGGTGGGCTTTCAACCTCTAGGTTGTATTCTATTTAGAATGCTGTTGTCAGCTTGGGATTATTATATTTGTATTTCTGTGGCTTCAGCTGTTCTCCATTTGTCATTACTACCTTAACAGCACTTAACTCTGTAAATGTGCCTTTCAGTTAGTCCAGCTCATACATTTGGATGAGACTGCGTTTTTTGCAAGCACTTTCAATTGGAAATGGTACGTTTATAGACTATCGAAAGAGAAAACTCATTAATTTTACAGAAAGACAGCACGTACTGTAAGTACATGAAGCATTGTACATTTTCAACGTTTAAAGCCCAAATAATGCATTCTTTAGAAGAATAATTTCTAACAACGACCCCCATGTGATGTTTTCATGAAAATTCCAGAGTAAAGTCATGGTCAATGTAAAAAGAACAAATTGGTGGGCAGAATGCAGAAAAATGTCATACATTCACCCCAGTACAGAGATCTGGACCTAAATCCATCGTTTTCAGGGTGCAACCATCATTTCATTCCTATAAACCACTATCCAACCATGAACACATCCAAGGAACAGGTCTGAAGCATGAATGTCACAGTTGCTCTTTGAACCCCTGCCTAGCTAAAGTGTTTAGTCATATACTTCACCAATCTCCAGTAGAAAGACTGGAATCTGATGTCCAACACACATTTCAAACACAGCAGTTTATATACTTTCAAACCACAGAAGAAAAAAGGTTACAAGTGCAGGGTTTACATAAAAAAGGTACACGATAAAATCAGCAGATATAATAATTTCTTGGAACCAAAAACACATGTGTGGGCCACATGGCCCACACCTTTTCGTGATTAGCAGAAACCACTTCTGCAGGTTTTCTATTCCCAAACGTAAGCAATATTAACAACACTACTGATATATTTATCTTTCTGGACAGTGAGTGATTATATCTTGCTTGATGCAATGATGAAATATGTTTTTCAGCAAAAGTGGGCATTTGCGTCGCCATGTCCCGGGGCATTTACATCGCCATGTTCCCTACCTGGGTTGGTTCATTCGGTGTACGTACTTAATCAATGAGTGCATGTGCCAGTAGCAGCAGCACAATTACCAAGGAAACCAGCCCTAACGTGATTGGCACACTTAATAAGCCTGTATTTCTAGTAGATGGAGATTGTGATGACCTGATTGGCACCTTTCTAGTAGATGGAGATTGTGGTGACCATTTCTGTAACCTCTACACTAATGGTTTCCAGAATCTGGAGGAAAATTTGATTTAAGTTTCTTGCAGTAGCTCACCTTAGTAACCACAAGATGTTTCCTGACCTTTCAAAGAACAATGTGACCTATTTATTTGTGCTAGACATATTGTTTTCCATAACATTGCTGCTTCTATGCATGGTCCTGCTTACAGGGGCCTAAAACTGTCTCCAACCTGAAAGCTTTGCATGGAAGTCTCAGACCTGTGTGCGTTATTGTATAATGTATCCCATTTTTCCCTGTATCATTCCCCCCTCTAATTTATTCTTCAACTACCTCGCGTAATCTCCCATCTTCTATGGGGGTCTCCTCATACTCACTTTTCTGTCCTACAACACCCTTAGTACATTTCCTAACCATAAATGCTCACCCTATAATAGCTGTCATTCTTTTGCAGCACGCTATTATGCCCTGAAAAATAAGACTCCTCTAAAATAAAGCCTTGAACAACCCAGCCATCCAGAATGACACCCATTTGAACCAACCCTCGAACCACTCATCTGGAGCACCACCCTCTTTGACCATTTTCTTGTGTAAATCAGGCAATGTCCGAATGGCCTCAGTCATTGTACCATTGTCTGCGTCATCAGAGCAAGCTTACTCAATCTTCTTGCACACCCCCTCCTCCAAAGCCATCTTTAAGTCCAGCACGTATCTGTGCTGCATCATCATCAGTCTAAGGGCACTTAGTTCCTCCTTGATTGTGTTGAATCTATCTTCTAAACAATTTCCTGTGCTCTGTTAAAGGGTACCCCATCACATTTTGGATTGGTCGATTTGTGATATCTTTTACTCCTGCCTTTGTGAACAGTGTGTCTGTTTTATCTCCTATAAGGTAACTTAGTAAACATTTGATATCCCCTATTGCAAGAGTTAACCCTGCCGTTTGTTTTTCAAAAGCTTCTATCCCCTTCCCTGCCCTTTCGGCAAGCGGTGGCAACTGTTTTTTAAGATTTTCTTTGTCCATCTGTGGCCATGGTAATTATTAAGGTGCCCCAGGTCCTTAAATATTCAGGGCAGTTGATACAGCACATTATTCTTGTGGCCAGTAGGGTGGCTTGAATCATATTCTTTTGCGTACCTTTGCATGCGCACAGGCTGTCCTGCATATAAGGATCCCCAATACCCTGAAAAGAGTGCATCTCTGCATTTGCCATGTCTCGGTGTTCAACAGAACCTTCCTTTGCCCATGGTGTCATCTGTAATGCCAGCCCTTCTATCCAACCTGCTAGGTTGTCAGTAAAAAGGGACAACATTGTAGCAACTATTTTCATGCTGGTCTACTATTTCATTGGGCATCAGATCATTGTCGGGGCGCACCGGGAATAAGTGTGCCATATCTTCCCTCAGTGTCATTCTCCTTGCCAAGTCAAACGTCCCCTTCCTTTCATATGGACGTGCATGCACCCCATCAAATCTTAATCTTTCCAACTCTCGCTTCCTCCTTTGTGATGACTTTTCTACCTTACTGCTGTCCCCCCCCTTACATGCATATTGTGACTATTCCCTGTTATGGTCCTCAATGATGGACATGCTATTAACATGCTCTGTGATGTCTTCTAATGCCCCTTCCGATCCATTATAAGTATTTTCTGACCTTATATATTCTTCACCTAGAACTGTATGTGTAAGGAGCATGTGCTCTGATCTTTTTTGTTTAATCATTTGTGACCCATGTAGGGTCCTCTGATGCCACAGGGGAACTTCCTCCTTTTCTCAGGTTGCTCTTGGGTAATCAGTCCATCCTCCTGTACCTTGACCTACTTGCCTATTACAACCACCTCTGGTCCTGGGGGTATAAACCTCCAGTGCTCAGTGGGAGGGAATTTTAGTCTAAAGTGTAGCTTTCCTTTCTTCTTTTCATTCTTGCGACTTGAATCTTTCAGAAAGCTGTCCGTTTTCCTAGTACTATCCCTTCTCTGTTTGTCTTTAAACCTTTGTTTGGGTGCTGACCTGAACTTCATCTTTCCCAGTAGGGGTCATCTCATCCTCCAACCAAAGTGTAAATGTAGCATCTACTGCTCCTACACGATATTAGTGTCCCCACCCAACATCTCTCGAGGTGTGCTGGTTATTCGAGGGCGTGGAGTTATAGGGACATGTTCGCCATGTTCGAAAGAAGATTCCGATGAGAAACTGTACTCTGGGTCTGCATATCCCACAGCAGGGGTACGTGAGGATGTGAATAGAGGGTTTGGTGTGCCAGGCTGCATATGTACATGCCCTGTACTGTTGCGATGTCTAGACTTGATTGCACATCTTGGTATGGGATTGGAGGTGAGGGGTCTGAAACTGTCTCGGACTCCCTTATATTTGTTTCACAGAAGACCCTCCACATATCTAAGTAGCCCTTCTTTTCTCTAGTTTATTTCTCTTGTATCTGCTTTGTAATAAGGCTATGTGCTCTATCGTTATTATTATCGAATTAGCTCTTTTCAGGCCAGGAATGTGCAAGTTTTAATATTGCTTTATGCCAGTCTTTACAGTGTTTCTCTATCCCCGCCTTTTTTCTCCGGGGAACCCCTTCACAGTGTGTTCTAAAGGGATCCCCAGAATCTGTCTGGCACACTGAGCCTTGTTTAGTCTTATATTTAGTCCTAACTTGTTCCTACTATAAATATTCAATCTTCCTAGTGATATTGTGTATTCAAAATGTTATTGTAGTTTCTATTGTATACCTTTAATTACTTCATGGGATAAATTGTCGTCAGGCCATGGAGGTGGACATTGGACATATTTATCCCTAATCTCTGCAGAAATTCATCCATGCATATGTCTTGGGCTGGAACATTTGTAGGTGGCCTAAGCGGATTATTACCTGACGCTATCACAATTACGTTATCTTGAAAATAAACAACTATTTGTGGAATCTGTGGGTTATTGTTATTCATATCCTAAATTCCACACTGGGATGTCCCTAATAAATGCATACAGTAAAAGATCTAACACTGGATATATGCCCGTTACTATGTTAGGGCGATCAGGTGGCACCTGTGTCACCCCTTAACAATGAATCTAAATATCTACTTAAAGAGCTATTTACTTTGGGCTTGTCCTTTCCTGATTGTCAGGCAGAATATTCCCCACTTCAAATGTCTTTTAGTCCTTACTTCAACTAAGCTAAAAATATTATTCTCTCTCATTGTCTCTTCTTTGTCTATATTTGTTGATGTGGAGTTCTCTGGGGTACTTGGTGGCCTATGTTTAAGTATCTGTTTTTGGTGATTATGATGTTATCCTCAGGCCATTTTCCCCACTACTCATAGAAAAAATAAGTAAATTCCTTGGGGAACTTCTGAAGGATATCTTGCCATCGGTTGAATGACCGTGACAGGTTTTGTAGATTTTAAAATCAACTCCACTATTCTAAGTATACAAAAGTCCTGTTTGGAATTACCTGAGAGGTCGTTAATTACATTTTTGTCTATACTGCCTGAAAATTCTTCTATTGTCCGAATACACTGAAAATATTTATAAATATCTCAGTCTATACTATTTGACAGTTCTTCTAGTCTCCAATCTGGAGGCTCTATCCTTTGATCATGAGAGGGCTAGGTGGTAGTATTAGTATTTGTTATGGGGTTCATGAGGCTACTACACTACTCTTAACACTCTGGTATGGAGGCCATTGTCCTTGTACTAGTTCTTTGGAGGGTTCTTTTTAATTGTCTGACAGTAGTCACATCAATGGATATTGTCCTAGGACCTAAAGGTGATGTGCTGTCAATACCTAGGTTCTCATAAATGTCTGCCAATAGAGGCTTATTAGATGGTATTGCTGATCTACTAGAGTCCGTGCTGTTAGAGAGGGCAACAGGCAAACCGGAAATGGAAAATTAATTTGTGAATCTGTTGTGATTGATTACATGCGAACCCTTGAGACATTTGTCTAACTCAGCAAATACTAATATTTCCTTTCCTAACATTCTACAATCTTTCTCATAAAATAGGAAATCCTAAGTTTGTACACTAGATAACATAAACATCATAAAACTATAACATGACGTTAATCTGTGGCCGCATTTCTGTTTACGTCTACATATACATACTTATCTACTCTAAACTACATACTAAGGCAACCTGACTCCTAGTCACTTCCCTCTGGATTCCTAGAGGGGGACAACATTTCAGTTCTTGCAACTACAAACTGTGACTTCCAGACTTAAAGTTTGGGGAGTCTGACTCTAGTTTTCTGTCCTTATTCAGCAAACACCAGGTTTCCACCTATTCCTTTGCCACAACGTCAGAACATACACCGGTTGCTCAGCCTTAAGTCCTACTCTGCCTCTGACCAATTTTGGATATTTAGCTGAGTCCCTTGTATCATCTGGACTTACCACCGGGATCCTTTGATATTGTGTCAATAAACAGTCATGCATGTAAATATCGACATATAACCTATTCCAATGTCAAAATGTTACTTGTAAAATAAAAGGAACATAGTTCACACTGTTCTCACTTTAACAATGACAACTTCAGAGTCCTACCCGTCACCAGAGAAATGAGAAGACTTTGAATCATTGTCTTCCTTACTTTCTTTTAGATTGTGCAGTCACTGCAAGGGGACAGGCAGTAATTCTGGATGTGTCAGTCGTGAGAACAAGTGGAACTCCTAGCTGGCTCGCCAACACGTTAGAGGGATAATCTGTTGAACAATCAGGAAGATAAACAAGTTGACAAGGCAACATAGTTTTAAGGCATTAATTCCGCTGGGGAAATCAGCCAGGCTTGTAAGAGACTGGAATCTGATGTCCAACGCACAGTTCAAAAACAGCAGTTTATATACTTTCAAACCACAACAGAAAAAGGTTACAAGTGCAGTGTTATGTCACAAACGTACATGATAAAATCAGTAGAAATAACTATTTCTTGTAAACAAAAGCACATGACACGCCTTGCATGATTAGTGGAAACCCCTTCTGTGCCTCACTTTGTTTCCTTCTATCACTCCACAAACTGAGAATGACAACCTAGGCTGAGCCCCCCACCCCCCGGACGTCCAGTAGAGCAAGAAGTAACCTAATATTATACGGGCCACAGCCCTCTGTAGCTTCCCCATTATCCCCCCCAACTTGTACATAGCCTTAGTAAGCAACCATGCTCTGGTCACTAATAATGTAGTAAACAATCCAGAGTGTTCTGCAAGCGATCATGGTCTGGTCTCTAATAATGTAGTAAACAATCCAGAGTGTTCAGCGCTTCACCCTGGAGGCCATTGAGTCTAGCCTCCTGAATGAGGACTGGATATCACCTACTCTGATCCCTTTTATCATGAGCTGTGCCACTTTGGCCCTCACAGAGAATTACTTTGAATACATCACACATTTATTCCATTAGACCCAAGGTACTTCCATGGGGGTACCTTCGCCCTTAGTGTGGCCTGCCTTTACATGGCGACCTTTGAGTAAGAGGTGATCATGAACCCTAACAATCCATACAGAGATAACCTCATGTTGCGGAGGCGATACATAGACAATATCCTTATATTGTGGAAAGGGGACACAATAACGTGTGAGGCCTTCTGCAATTGGATTAATACACAGAACTTATTTTTGAAATTCACCAGCACTATATCCAGCAGGGACATCCCCTTTCTGGATTTACGGATTTGGCTTACAGATACAGGTCTCCAAACCATCCTGTATAAAAAGGCGACTGGCAGGAATAGCCTCCTCCTATACAACAGTCATCACCCCAAGTCACTCAGTAATAATCTGCCCTTTGGCCAGAAACTGTTACACTTTGGCAGACTACAGGTCAGAGGCCCAACACTTGCAACACAACCTACTTGATAGGGGTTATCCAGCTCTACAGATCAGGCAATTTTATAAAAGAGTTATGAATAACCAGAGAGAGTCGTTGCTACAGGGTACAGTCAAAGACGCCACTGACACGCTCACCTGTGTCACCTCTTTCACACATAACTCGACACTCATTAAGAAAACGATAAACAAACACTGGGGTATAGTGAACACAGAGGACTTGAACATTCCGAATCCCAGGTTTACTTTCAAACGTACCCCCAACCTCAAGGACGCCCTAGTGCATACCAGACCTTGGACCAAGGAACCAGTTGTCCAGAGGACACTCTGGGACTTACCGCCAGTCACCGGCCACTACCCGTGCGGAGGTTGCTCACTCTGTAACCAGACTAGTATCTTTAAGGAGGTCCAACTTTCTGACACTTTCACCTGGCACCTCAAGAGGCACACAAACTGCAACACAGCCAGGGGCATCTATCTCCTAACTTGTCCCAGAGACAAAACGTATATAGGAATGACAATGAGACAGGTCAAATTACGGATTACTGAACATTAGAGCAATGTTCGATGCATGAAGACTACTAACAAACTTTACACACACTGCAAGGAGCTCCACCACAAAGCAGAAAGCCTCAAATGGATGGTGCTTGAATCACACCTTAGAATCACACACACCAAGCACTGAGACTTGAACAGAGATGGGTCCACCGCCTGGCTACCGACATTAGCCGTCTCAATGACAGTATACCCTGGGCTACCTTGACTAATAGTCTCTTGCACTTGATGCTATACAGATGAACACTGATTATATCCTACTACTGTCCCCTTTGTCATCCTTCTTTTACCTGATATCATGTTACCTGGAGTTCTCCCCAGAGCTCTTACCACACAAGCTCCTCCATGACTACACCAGCCACTCCTTGATAGTACTGGACTCTACCATCCGCACCTACGGCTTTGGTTCCCCTTTGAGACCCGCTTAACTAGGTGTTGTTAGCCACTATTCCACAGGGGTTTTAAGCAACCCCGAGTCTCTACTGCATGGTTCAATTTTTTAAGTTCCACTATTTAACGTCCGCCTATAGTTGGCGCTACACTATGTAGTTGAGGTGTTTTTACGGAGGTATTTTAACCATCCGCCTGCTAACCCAACACAGAACCCCCTCCGTTGCCAGTCCTCCAGGCTCCAACGGGCCCCATCCCAGAGACCGTATTTTTCGTCTCCACTATTCTCTGGCATTGTTTTACCACAGTGTCTAACACTCTAAGATGACCGTTATTTTAGCGGGGCTGCCACCTCACGCACACGTTGTCCTAGCTTCGGGCACCACGTGACCCAAGTCTGACTATGCAGGCGTCATTCCTCCGGATATCGCGTGAATACTACTTTGTTGTATTTATTCACTGCAGTTCTGACCAGACACCGCTCCGGCTTCCTGGCTACAGTGCAGGGGTAGTTTACCGACGTTCGTCCGAACCTGGACAGGTGAGTGCTTGGGCGTGGACTGGTGGATGTGCTGGAGTGTTCAGGACAATACTCCTTAAGCTATGCATTCTCTCTGTGTGCCCTGACTTCTCGCAGCACAGCAGAGTAGGTAGATTGACTGTCCGCCGGGTTCCGACTTATGACCTACGGAGTCAGTGACAGGGGGCCCCCATTGTTGTTGGTATTGGCTGTGGGAGTCGGCGTGACGTGCACCACTGGCTTTGGCCGGATGGCGCGACACGCTTTCCTCCCGCTTTCCTTCCGACATCACCCTGTGGGCTTCTACCCTAAACAACATCAGAAGGCCATTTAATGAGGGCACCCGGGTGGATGATCGACCACCCACAGGCTGCCTCCTTGAGTAGGGCCTCCACAGACCCAGACACGGACGCGATTGGCACTGCAGCCCTCTACACAAAGTGGGCTCCATTTCTTCTTTTGCCCCCCCACCACCCCCCATTTACCCTTTTTCTCCAACTATAGGACAAACATACTGAGGTGTATTTTGCCGGGGAGACCGCTGAAGCAAGCGCTTCCAGCTAGTTGGGTGAGACATTTTATGCCATTTGTTTCTCTTGTAATTTATTCTGGTATTCCTCCAGGCACTTAGTTTTTAACATGTTAACTTTTCCTTTTTGCATACACTTGCAGTCTAGAGCACGCACCTTTGACCTTTTTGCTCTTGTTAGATGAACTGCACACTGTGGGACAATCATGATGACTTAACTGACCACTTTGGCTTTGTCTGTTTTTATGTCATCCTTGTTTAGGTTCCACTAGCTTTGGCGGGACTACATGCTCGCACACTAGTTTAGTGGTAGGTAGGAACGTTTCCTCCAGACCACTTAGTGTAGATAGTTTTTGGTCCTGATGAAATGCACTGTATCGCTTAGAACATACTGTAACATGTCGACCATTGAAGTAGATTAGAGCTTTGCTCCTATGGACCCTTGAGCCAGAGAGCAGCCTCTCTTTTGTTTTTTAATAAGGTGGGTTACCACTCTATTAAAGTTTCCTTGTGGACATCACAACCTTTTTTAAACCACTTGCATATATCTACACACTCCCTCCCCTAGGGCCCTCACACCCACGGCACCATACGGCAGGAACAGAAGATCTCTGCTAAAGAGCCCCTTTATGGGTGCCCATCGGTATTGCACCGCCAACCTGACGAGGAGCGAGCCCATATGATGAAGCATGACACCTAGCTTGCTGGGTGGCTAAGGACTTTAGTTCCAACAAGGAGGATTCCCTCCTTTGTGCCTCCACTCACTTTAGTTCATCTGCCCTTTTTCCACGGGGAAACTGCGTACCCCCCCCCCCTCCCCCCCCCTTTTTTTTGTTTTTGTTTACTGTAGTCGGGCACGTACGCTGGACCCCGTTAAACAGTCCTCTTTGACCCTCTCTTTGTTAGAAACACTAATAATGTAGCACACAATCCAGAGTATTCTGCAAGGCACAGGAGCTGCCTCCCCCACAGCGAATGCAAAGCGAACTCAGATGAATGTGCACGAAGTTGAGTTTCTTGTTTAGTCCAGCTTTGTTTTGGGGTTGGACCTCGTATTGGGTGTTTGATAAGGGTTTTTGGATTCTTGGCTTACCCCCCACCACACAGGACACACCACTCTGTCCCCACATTATGGCAAGACTCAGAGCATAGTACACACAACTACGCCACATTGAGAACGTACACTATAGGCACTTGGAATGTTAGAGGGTTGGGGTCAGTGCACAATCGACATAGGATACACACCCAGCTAAACAGGCAGAGGGCGCAGTTTGCCGTGATGCAGGAGACACACCTCACCGACTCTGAGGCTACCAAACTCCGTAAGAAGTGGAAAGGCCAAGTGTTTAACACATCATATTCCGCCTTTGCGAGGGGAGCAGCTATATGGGTCGGAAATGGGGTTCCGTGTCTGATCTAGGAGCAATGCACAAATGTAAATGGCAGGTATGTCATAATCCATGGCACACTAGATGGCACACACATAGTCATAGGCAGTATATACGCCCCGAATTATGATCAGGATAAATTCGTAACAAATCTCAACACCTTGCTTGCAGACTGGGTGGGGTACCCGTGGGTACCAGGGGGGGAGCTATAAAGCTGTCTTGGATGTGCAACTGGACCGCTCTCACCCCCCTCTTCAGGGAGGAGTCTCTATCAGTCAGTCTGACACCCTCCGTGGGTGGGCAGAGGTTGGTCGCTGGGAGATGTTTGGCACCTCAAGAACCCATTCTATTCACCTCCCCTTCTGCTTCACACCATACTAGACAGAATACTCTGTTCCCTCTCCATCACAACGCAATTTACCCACGCCACATACCTGGGAAAGACCTTTTCGGATCACAACCTGCTGGTGGTCACGTTGTCATGGGAGAGAGTCCCTACACCAGTTCTCACCTGGAAGTTATGGCCACAGATGTTGGAGGACGCTGTCTTCCGTGCCACCAGCTACCCTTTCCCAAAGGATATTAATAGGGACATACTGAACCTGAGGAGGGCCCCTGAATTAGGGTACATGAAGAAACAAGTTGATACCACTTAAGGGCAAGGAGTGATAGTAACTCCAACTAGACTGTTTTCCCTAGTTTTTAACCTTGTCAGACAAACCAGTGAATACATGCTGATTTGGGCATCTCCTAGGCAATTATAAAGATTTGCTCCTATAGATCCCACACCCTTTTTCCTTAAAAAAAAGTGCTCTCTTAAAAGGAAAAAGGTTGCAACATGCCCAACCGACCCTAAGAGTGTCAGGAAGAACTTAATGATGAAGCATGTCACTGTATAAAATTCTGTGAGTTCCTTAAAGAAAAATATATTCCCCTTATATCCATTTCCCCCACTGGATCCAAAATGTTTGTCTAGTGCCACCTCCATGTCAAGCACTTTGTCCTGGCAGGAGCGCTAGGATCGATTGATGCCCTTTTTGGTATCTTTAATATATTTGGCATCAATTTCCAGGGTGAGAGAGACTTTTCCCTCCAGAGAGGGGTGTGGTCATTCATCTCCTTGTCTAGTGGTTTGCAGAGGTGGCCTTCCATGTACAATGCCACCTTGTCCTGTGGCGTGAGAATGGTAGATACACTCGGGGTCAAGCATGTCTGAGAGAGTATCCTTTGGGGAATCTTCATCTGAACTGGGATCGCGAGGTTGAGCTCTACGGTGTAAGGACAGTTTGGAGTCCTTCTTGCTATCTGAATCCATTTTCTGGGCCGTACACAGGGGAGTGGGGCTCTTCTGCTAAAGGAAACGTGTGGGGTGTCACCCCAGAGGTGGCCTGAGAGACTGTGCCCCTGAAGGGGGTCCCTTTCTGGGAAACCAGTTCCTTGACAAGAAACCCTTCTTGAGTCATTCAAAAGTATTCCCAGTGGGTGTGGTATCCCTGGGGCGCTTGGTCTTTGTTATTCTGCAGGGACACCTCAGAAGTTATAGTAACCCAAAGGGCCTACTTGGTCTTCCCTCTAAGGGCAGGGTTCTGGGTGGTTAACCACCAGTTGGAGTAGTTTCTTTGTCGCAGGTGCCAAGGCAGTATTAACTGCCTTTGTAACAGATGCATTCGATGTTTCAGCAAGTGGTCCTCCCACGGGATGAATTATATCCCCTCCTGGAGTAACAAGGAGTCACCCCTTTGTATTCTCTATGGTCTATCACCACCAGAGAGGCCCAATCAATTTAGGACTGAGATCCAAGAGCTCCCGGTGAGTGGAAAAAGCAGACTGGTATAGTGTAATTTGTACCAAAGCACTTGAGTGCAAAGTGGGATATATGAGCTGCCTTATAATTGCATGGCGTGTATAGAGCGTCAGAGTAGGTCTGGGATGGGACGTTTGCCCTCCTAGCTGTTCCACGGATTCACTCCAACTCCGTAAGATTTCTGGCCCTTCGCCCCTTTCATCCCGCCCTGGCTAATTAACCCGCCTTCAGCAGGACTGTCATCCCCTTCGCCTGTCTTGAGAAAGACCCGCCGTGACCTCCAACTGGGGCACCCTAGGGTCGAAACGTCATCTCTCTATATTAGGTCCAGCATCTACAAGACTCTATACTTAGACAGATAGCAATTCTTGTTTGTGTAAAAAGTTTCTGGCCTATTTTTATTGCACCACTTGTACATATGTGTATGTTTGCACTGTATATAATGTTCACCACCTGAATTCCCTGCACTCATGTCACTTCTCATTTTGTATTGTTATTGACAGTCCGTATTAAGATACTGTATGTACCAATGAATGAAGTAATTCTGGGATAAAATATTTGACTAATGCAATTTTGTTCCAAGCATGTCTTACTTATTAAGTAAATTGAAATAATTGAATTCTACATGCTTTGTTTATTAAGCTTGTTGTCTTTGTGTCAGAGGCTTTGAATCTAAGATCGCATTTATAGCATTGTTTAAAACGTTTTTTTTAAACCCGACAGAACCACTTTTTGCCTAATTGAAATATTTACCCAGGTTCTGAGGGACACAGGGTCACCCCTTTTCATTTCATTATAATTGCATGGACTGAGTCTGAGCTATACTTCAATTACGACTAGGGCAGGTAACAGCCAGTTCCGGCCCCAGGGGGGCTCCAGGCCTAAAGTTTTGGGTCCTGCAGAACTAATTGCAGTAGAAAGAATTGCTTAAAATGATGGAACTTGCTGTTAGTTGGACACGAGACACCCATGCAATAAGCTGGTCAGGCTCTGCATCAAGGTGCCGACGAGAGAGCGGACCCGGGAGGCGAAGAACGTGCGCCCTCTAGCTGTTGGAGGACCACACCTTGCATGTACGTGGCCCCTCTGTGCCTGACTGGAAACACACATAGAGTCGAAGAAATATCCTGCACTTCAGAAATGCTGTGGAAGGAATAGTCCATGTTATCAATGGCAGTATCACTTCAACACAGCACAATGGCAGAATAAGCATCCCAGCAAACAGTTAGACAATTTCAAGGTCAATGCAAATACCTCAATTGAAAGAGCAGTGAATTAGGAGGTACTTATCTGTTGCTGGAGCAGCAAAGAAAGTGGAGTAACAGCCAAGGCATTCACATCTTCAAAGGTTAACAGACACGGAATTGGCTGGACTGATTGTTTACTTTCCTAGGGGATCTGGAAAATACTGTTAGGGTTTATCTGCTTGTTATAAGTTGCTGATGGCGAGCACAATGGAGAAAGAAATGCATAATCCTTGCCGCTAGTCCCAACATACAATAGAATTCTCAGTATGTGCATCATCTTGCTCTGTTTCTTCATATCAGTGATAGCGCCTTTTTGCCATGGCAGTATCTAGTGATCACAGGGCAAATTCCTGTCTCTCATGTGGGCATTGCTCGGTACATCAGTGCAGCTGTACAGTGTTCAGAATAGAGTGCATCCAGTTTACCTCATAAACCAATGAACAGCACAGACCTGTCACCAGACCCGATTCAGGATTGAGAATCCATTTTTTTAAAGCCAAAAGTGGCTTTATTTGAACTTTCTCCCACCTAAAAGGTCCTCCTCTTAAATAAAAATCAATTGAGAAAATAAATTCCACCTTTTCTTTTTTTCAAAATCTCCATCTTTCATGTTTACAAATGTTGACATGTATGCAAGCATAATGTGTATCACAATTTAAGAATATTAACTTATGCATTTAACTTAACTTGGACCACTCTCCACGGCAGACTTGATCAGGAAAAGTTCTTCACAGCACTTATCATCACTGGCGTCACTGTAGTCGGCATAATGTTGTCATCAATGTCTCGTGGTTTGCTGGAGGCCACATAAAGCACCAAATAAGTCAGTTCCTTTTTCCAATTTCGCCAATGGGCACGGCTCCAGAGCATTTTTCAACATTTTAAGCATTATTTTGAATTGTTTTTTATTTACATTTTAGCATCTCTGAGGTCTTCAGGGCTTAAATCCCATAAAAAGTGTAGTAGTCTGATGTCATTTACTAATCCCCACCCTTTGTGTCTATGGTGCCTTGGTCATATTCATGACCGTTTAGGTTGTGATCTCTGCTGAGGACTATGTAATTTAAATGATAAGAAATTCTGTTGTAATTCACAATGGGTTTGGCATAGAGCAAGCTGAGTCATGGACTGTCTATATTTATATAAAGAATTGAGGTTTATACGAACTATTTGTGTAATTTTGGAAAAAGAATAAAAGATGCTGATATATAATAAAAAGAATAGAAAAGAGTTGTTTCCACTTATGATTTAAAGTGGAGAATTCTTAAAATATTTGGCTCTCCACAAACGTACAATTGGTTGACAATATGCTATCTGCTCGCTTTAGGCCTATTGTCGGCACCAGTGGTCTTTACAAAGGTCGAGGGCGGTGGTTAGTGGCACGTCTGAGGCGATGTTTTATGTAAAATTATCCATAAATAGATGACTGGTCCATAAAAGCCAGCACACCTGCTCAGATATCCAAAAGTCTGTTGCATACAGCCACTCTTTTGCAAGATTTTTTGCTTTGAGACTATTGGAAAAAATATCAATCTTGTTTTCGTATTTTTATATACTAGTTTACTGCAGATAATACAACTTAAAGTAATAACATAGCTACATCAGTTATATGTGATATACCTTGGCAGTACTGGTGCATAGTATCAACTATCCAGATCATATAGTAGATGTAAAAAGCATTACAACTGTAACAATTGGAGGGGTCCTTCCGTCTGTGGGGGTCTGCTGTCATAGGCCTAACCCATTCACTACATTCAGCAGGAAAAAGTCTAACTTAATTCCGGTTGATTTGGTGTGTGTAGGTGAGTTTGAACACCCATGTCATGGACGGGTTCTTCCCTCAGAGAAGATTTTAGCATTAAGAGATCGGTTTATTCTGTTCAAAGATAACCTGTCTCATCTTGTCCGGTAATTGCTGCGACTGTTGGGTCTGATGACTTCTGGTCAATTTTTGATTCCTCACATACATATACAGATGGAAACCATTCAGTCGATACTGCACAACTACACTAAAGGCACAGATTTGTTTAGCTGTATTAGCTTGTTTTAATCTGTCTCTGCACTTATTTTGCTAAATTTGCACATTTCGCTGCCAAATGTGGGGAAATTGTAGATTTTTGACTGGTTGTTCTTCCTGCTTTTCAGATGCATACCCCACAAACTTATTGGCTATTAGGGAAACATTTGGGCTGTAGGTGGGCGGAGTCTGTGAGACCTCTGAGCCCACATAATGCTGGCAGTTGGGCAGACGAGCTTGCAATAAAGGCGCAGACTTTTTAGTTGTCTTAATTTGTTTTAATCTGAATCTGCAATTACTTTAATAAATGCATACATTTTGCTGCTAAATCAGGGAAAATTGGAATTTTTAGAATGGCTGTTCTTTGCGCCTTTCAGACGCGCTGACCAGAACTTTATTGGCTAGTGGGGAACCAATCGGGCTGCAGGTGGGTGGAGTCTGTGAGACCTCCGAGCCCAAATAAAGCTGGTGACAGCGCAGACGGGCAGCTGACGTACCAAGGATAAGCCTGTCTTAGCCTGTCCGGGGCCAGGGGTCAACATTCTAGGACACAAACAGCCGTATATCTTACAGACTGAGAGTTTACAGTCATCCAAAATAATCAGGGAAAAGGAACTTTGGAAACACCCAATCCTATAGCAAAAGCTTCAACTATCGCCTATCTTAATATACTCTCGCTGGTCAATCACCAACTAAAGATATTTTACTTCCTGGATTCTGAATTCCCTGATATACTTTTCTTAATGGAACTAGGTTAATAGAGGAATCCATGCCAGACATTTTAGCGGTGCTCCTGTAGCATTATTATAGGCATAGGCGGAGGAATCGCTGTCGTTTACAGAGACTACCTCTCATGTCAATTCAGAGATAGTCCTATACTGGACTGCGAAAATATCTTCTTCTCAGTGAGTCGCCCACCATCGCTCACACTTTCGGGACTGTTAGTTTATTGTCCCCCTGGACCAATTCGTCACTTTAGCGAGTCACTCATTGACTCTGTCTCTTCCCTAGCCTGTACAACACCGAATTTTACGATATTGGGATATTTAAATCTCCATCTCGACGACCCCTCCAGCAAACCGGCGATGGACTTCAAAGCCGAACTTGGCTCACTCAGCCTCGAATTGCTTAACAACCTTCCCACTCACATCAAAGGGCATCTGTTGGATCCCGTGTTCTCCAACCTCCCGCGTCTCACAGCTAAGCCCCCCATCCCCATTCCCTGGTCAGACCATTTCTTGGTCCCCTTCGAGCTACTGCTATCCACCAAGCCTCTGGGTAAACCTCCCCCCCAACCCCCTGATCGCCCGTGGAAAAAACTGGACAACAACGCCTGGGCTCAGGCTCTATCCTTCACCTCCCCCCTCCTGGACGAAGACCCTTCCATAGCAGAAACTCAGCTACAGGATTGGATCCATCAATCCTTAGAAACCATTCTGCCACTCAAACAACTGCCTAGCAGGAACAAATCGACCAAATCTCCCTGGTTCACCCAGGAACTCCGCACCCTAAAAAAGAGCTGTAAAAAACTAGAACGCGCCTGGAGGAAAACCTGGTCTACAGCCTCCAAAAATGAATACAGGACCGCTATCAAGCTCTACAAAAACGCAATTAAATCTACCCAGGCCACCTTCTTTGAAGGAAAGATTGCTGCAGCGGCTAACTCCGCGAAGGAAACATACCGCATAGTACGGCTCCTCACCAAAATCCAGGACCCCTTCCCGCCCCCAAACCCCGAAGGCGTGAGATGCAATCAAATGGCCAACTTCTTCTCCGCAAAAATTGATAAAATACTTACCTCACTCCCCGCACCCTCCGCTTCTCTCCATTCCATTTCACCTCCCCTTCATCCGGAGGCTCCGCACTTGCGAGCCTTTGACCAGATCTCCACGGAGACATTTTTAGACACCCTGCAAGCTGTAAAAAGTGGCTCACCAGCTGATCCTGCTCCCATCAGCAAGCTGAAACTGGTCGCCCCTATTATAGCTCAACCTTTCACCAATCTAATAAACGCCTCCTTTAGGAACGGCGCCATTCCAGCCAACTGGAAAAAGGCTACTGTCAAAGCCCTCCTGAAGAAACCTCACCTGGACCCATCAGACCCCTCCAACTTCAGGCCGATTTCACTCCTACCAGGGATCAGTAAAGTGGCTGAACGAATAGCTAACCAACAGCTATCCTTCTTTTTGGAGTCCAATCACTTACTACGCGACTCCCAGACCGGCTTCAGACCGGGCCAAGGCACCGACACCGCCCTGCTTGCAGTTGTCGAAGAGGCGAGAGCCATCATAGACGCAGGAGGATCAGTGGCAGTGATCCTCCTCGATCTTAGTGCCGCCTTTGAAACGGTGGACCACTCCATCTTGGTCCACCGGCTGAGTCAAGTGGGAATCACCGACTCAGCCCTCGCATGGATTAAATCCTTCCTCGAGGGAAGATCATTCCAGGTATCAGACGGCTTTTCCACGTCAAAACCCCTGACCATGCAGTGTGGGGTCCCCCAGGGCTCCTCCCTCAGCCCCACACTTTTTAATGTTTATATGTCTCCCCTCGAAGACATTATCACTCCCTTTGGTGTCAAGACAGTGATGTACGCTGATGACACCCAGCTGGTGGTGTCCATCAACCACTCAGACTCTAGCTTAGGAAACCTCGCCAGTTGTCTAGAAGGGATCTCACAATGGATGTCGGACTCTAGACTTAAGCTTAATGGCGATAAATCCGAGATCCTCCTCCTGGGCAATCAAAACAAACTACCCGCAAACCTTTCTTGGCCACCCTGCATGGGCACCTACCCTACTCCCAAAACAGAAGTTAAAAGTCTAGGTATCTGGCTTGACCAGGACCTAAATTTCAAAACCCAGGCCAGGAAAACATCAGGGACCTGCTTCGGCCTAATCCGTATGGCCCGTAAGATCCTCCACCTGATCCCTTTCCATTCCAGGAAGTTACTGATGCAGGGACTGGTCAACTCAAGACTTGATTACGGTAACATCCTGTACCTGGGAGCCCCTGCATCAGTCATTCAAAAACTTCAGGTGGCCCAAAACGCCGCAGCTAGAGTCCTCACCGGAACCAAAGCACGGAGCTCGGCGAAACCTGCCCTCAAAAGCCTACACTGGCTCCCAGTGAAAGAGCGCATCACATTCAAGACGCTCTGCATAGCGCACAAAATCTTGCATGATAAGGGCCCCCCAATACTCAGATCCCTGATGAAACCACACAAATCTAACAGACACTTAAGATCTGATTCACTTGCCCTGGCCTCCATCCCTAGAATAAAAAAGGCAAGATCTGGCGGCCGCAGGTTCGCCTATAACGCGCCTAAGCACTGGAACTCCCTCCCACTAGCCATGAGGAGTGATCAGAATCTACTATCCTTTCGAAAAAAATTAAAAACCTGGCTCTTTCCCTAAACATCTTCCTGCACTGACCCCTTTTGGAATAAACTAGGTCCTCTTAGCGCTGGGATGCCCAAGGGTAGCTATGCGCTCTACAAATCCACTTCCAAATTCCAAATTCCTTCCAAATTCCATTTCAATAGACCACTGGGGAGAAAAGGCAGAGGGGTGGCTGCAATCATCAAAAAGCATTTTGTTTTGACTAAACGTACCCCCCTACCAACCCTGAGCACAGAACATTGTGATAAAATTGGACTCACCAATATCTCCCTTAATATTTTTCATCATGTACAGACCCCTGGGGTGCATGCCTCAGTTCTCCCTCCTCTTAGCATATTCTTTATCTATATTAGTTATAGACTATGCAAAAATACCACTCCTTGGAGATTTAAATTTTTGGGCGATGAGGAAAATGTTGGCCACAGCTCCTCAGACCTCAAGGACTCCTTTAATAGTCTGAATTTTGATCAATAGATGTTTACAGCCACACATCCCAAAGGCAATGTCTTAGATCAGGTCTGGTCGCAAAATCTAACTATACTCAACCCTAAGGTCTCCCCATGTACCTAGTCGGATAATCAATTAGGAACTTGTTCCACATTTGGTGATCCTCCTGTCGGGCCCCCACCGCTGCGCTGACAGAAGGACCACCAAGCCCATTGTGCTCCTGCCCTTTACTTTAATCCGGGTGTTGCTGCGGCAGTATCACAGCAGCAGCTGTTTAAGGCTCATAGGAGAGCCTCAACAGCAGACCGTCACTGTGTCAGTGTCTGCAGCACGATCCTGCACGGTGTGGCATACACCACGTCGTGCATGCCATACTGTGCAGGAATGGGGGTGCAGTTCCAGTAGGTTACACCATATGCCCCCCTGCCTACACCCCCAGGCCCAGTAGCGGCACAGGGCCCTGGGAAAAGCAGCAGTGGAAATGAAAGTCAGGATACTGGATCCTGGTGGAGGTGGCGGTCCTGTAGGGGTCCGACTACCACACTTCGAATACTGCAGGCGGACCTGCAGTGATGGCGGTGGTCGAACCGCCACAGTGAGTACAGCGGTCCTGAGATCCGCCATACTCATAAGAAGGCCCTTAATCAAATTTGACGTAGATGATATAACTTCCAGGAAATCCTCTATCTGTCTTGGCATTGCAAAACTGGAATCTTGTTAATCTCAATAGCTTCTGTGATTCTCTGGCAGTGTCTATACCTACTCACAGTGAGAATATAGACGATCTGGAAGAGGCAATAACAGACTGGCTCAGAGAAGCCAGTAATGTGCACACCCCTAAGCGTAAAACAAAGTCAATCCACCGCCACAAAACAACAAAATGGTATACCGAAGATTTAAAGATAGCAAAGCTTGTTACGCCAGTCTGATCAAAAATGGCAGAAAACATATACATATGACAACAAGCATTTGCAATGCAATAGGTCTCAGCATTTACGCGAGTTTGAGCTATTGGCATTGTAAATGACAATGTGTTTTATTTATGCTTCAAAAACCGAAACATAAATAAAAGGCATTGTCATTTACAATGTCAATAGCTCCAACTCGCGTAAATGCGAGACCTGTTGCATTGCAAATGCTTGTTTATACCACTGCTGGCAAACGTGCCTGACAAACTGAAGTGATAACTGCTGATAATATTACATGGGGTGGTCACTTGTGCAATCTTGCTATATATGGTCACTATTATAACACTAGAAATATTAGTAGCTCAAGAATATTTATATTGGACATAAGTGGCTCTTATTATATTACAAAAATGGTTTAGCTATACTAAAAGAAGGTTAAGCAGCAAGACCTAAGATCTCATACTTCACAGCGACACACAAAGGAGCCAGGCAGATCCAGCACAGACGAAGGCCCTGTAATCCTGACAGCTAGTTATATCTGGGTCTTTAAAGACCATTCCTGAGAGCTTAGATGCTGAGGCAAAATTTGTCATTTATTTGTCCTGACTGCGAAGTGTGCCTGGTGGTACTTCAGGGCAGCTAGAGATAACTGCCCGTAAATGAGCACCTGGTGTTGATGCTGCCATCGTCATATGAGCTGTTTCTCTGTGCTTGGTGGCTTGGCAGGTCAACCATAGCAGATGACAAAGCACCCGGTGTTGTTCAGTCAATGTGACCCAGGCCTTGATGTGTTTTGGGGAAGCTTTGAGGTTATGTAAATAGTGCAACTGATGGAACAGAGTGTTAACTTGGGGAATGCGGAGCCATTGATGCTGATAAGACTGAAGAGGGAGAAAGAGGCCCTACATGTCAATGTCAAAATGATTCAGGCTTCCAGCAGCATTTAAAGAGAGCAACACCTTCGGGTAAAGTTCGCGCTATATACAATCGCATTAAATAAATAAACATGAAAAAAGCGATCGCTATTGTGAAAACAGCCATACCACATATGCAACGCCAGGGCGAGAGAGCAGAATGAGCGGAAGCAGGAATAACAATTAAATGCAGCACTCAATATAACTAACATGTAGGCAGACACAAACCCCGGTCTCAGTCAGATGTGCTTTTCAACCTTTTCATTCCGGTGAAATCACAGTGTACCTCTCGCTACGAGCTATTTTCAACGACTGCCTGCTTATCGGCGCAGCGCGCCCCTCTGCAGACTCCCCCTGCTCCCGGCTGCCCTTCACACGCACGCTGACCAAAACCGAAACTTAAAGCCTATCATGGCAGAGGAAGATTCCGACGCGCGCCTTGGGATTGGGTCGCGAGCGTGAGCTGTCTACGTTACAAGCTCACGTGCGCGACCTAATCCGAAAGCGCGCGTCGTAATCCGACGCTGCCATAGAGAACGCTGCTTGCGCGCCCAGGTCTTGTAGCCACATTCCAGCTCGTTGTCGGCTGAGACGACAGCTATAGTTCTCTGGTGAGAACGCGCTTCGCGCGTTACTAGCCGAGACCTAAAAAGGGGTCCCCAAAATTCATTGGGCCCAGGGCCCTCAAAATCCTTAAGATGTCCCTGTAAAAAACTTACTAGAATAGTATATAAGGACAATGAAAAGTAATGAGCGTTTACTCTCAACATCAGCAACTATCTCTAAATTAGAAAATATAGAGTTCTTGCTTGATTAAATGATGGTCAAAAGTAGGAAGTGGACGAATATCTCAGTCTCTCCTGGGGTTACTTAAATGCTATCCACCGATTTTAGAGAATTTACATGAACTGTGTTACTGAATATTACACAAATTAAGTTGAACGCCAATACATGCATACAGACAGGGCAGAGATGGCCAACTAAGTGCCAGATATACCGCATTTGCGTCGTCACAGTCAGTAATGACACTTCTAAACTGGACAAGCCTGGCACGCAAAAGACTGCATTACATCATTATTTATGGATCCCAGCCAGTAATGTTTCCGTTTGGAACAAAATAAATACTCCCCAGTCAAAGCTGTATCTTGTAGAACAACTGCAAGTACGAAATAATACACTCGCCGCAGGCAGTACAAAAGCATAAGCATTCAGAATGTTTAAGTAATACACTTCTTACGACACTAGATAAAATATAAAGCAACAGTCAAAATGCTAAGAGGCGAGGCATCTTTCAAGCAGCAGTTTGCTCCTTCATGGAAAGAAGAACAATTAAAAAGCCTAGCACATCGTCTCCCGAAGCACTTTAGTTGGGGGAAAAAATATTTCTCTCCAAAGCTTTAATGTCTGATAAAATTCCAATTTTTTTTAGGAAAATGGGCAAGTAAATCTCCCATTTGTACAGCTCAAGAATGTTCAAATTGCATGCCTTCTATAATTTTACTCATTTTTGTTATATTCAGCAACGGCGCTGGGGTGCCTGTATCTCATGTGACTGGATTTCCAAAAGGGTCGGTGGAAGGATGTCAGAGGGTCAGCTATTAGGACCAAATCAATAACAGGCCATAACCAACTTTGCAACGTTGAAATAGACTTAGCAGAGTTATGCTTGAGTTGCTAAAGTGAGAAATGAAAAATTACACTCAAGTCAGTAAAAACAGTCGATAGATATCCCATCGTAGGCTGACAGTCACAAACTGCCCCACTAGGAAACAGTTCAACCATTATGTGCAACTTTGGTGCAGGGCCTAAAATAAGGAGCATCCGTAACTTAGGATAGCTTATTCATACACTTCTTTGAGGAGAGAGCTGAAGAAATTCTAAACAAAGTCCATCTCAATTACTCTAGCAATGGCCTCACTTTGCGAAGTGGTATCCTTAACTTGCCTGTGTGATCTTCTAAAACCACTCGGCGAAACTCAAACCGGTGAGTCATACTGCGATCCTCCCAATGCCCTACATGAAGTTATCAGGCCATTCTGCTAAATTTTACACTGTAAAAGACAGTCTTCATTATCATTTCCTTACCTCCATTGCAAATATTACAATTACAACAAGCATCTTTTGGTCATTAGGAAGTAGTTCTCATCTTCCTGTAATTAGGCTTTAACAATATAAAAATAATCATCACCTTCACGTAACAATGTATGACAGCAATGTATTTAATTTGATCTTCATTTTGTAAAGCGCCTTAACGTTGGCAATGATTTGGAATGCACTATTTAAATCCACAAAATAAAATGCTATGGCCCACAATATTTGTAAGGCTAAACAGGAAGTGAAAAATAATTATTTAAAATAATAGAACTTGAGTGTCAAACGGCCCACCTTATGCCAAAAATAAAAGTCTTCCTCTGACTCAAAGTTCAAATTTGGGGGGGGGAAATACATTTTGTTAGTATATCCATATCCCTTCCATTAAAATTTGCGTCGTCGACATTTTTGAAAAGTAACAACATAGACTTATCTCCACGTTATCTCATTATTGTAAAGGAGATCGTCCCATCAGTTGGTGGTTTACACGGTGCCTGATGAGCACACAAATACAACACTAAAAGCACGCGCCGAAGGGGGCGGAATAAACTATTAAAAGATGAGTGATAGAAGAGTAAGAGAGAGCAACTTATAAAATCGGAGAACAGAACAAACAGTATCTTAACGAAACATGATGGTCCACCCCTGCAGAATGTTGCGAGCGCCCCCGCCCCCCATATCCACAGCTACTCATACCCTTGAGTAGAAGGGGGGTTGTGGGCCCCCCTTCTACAGCTTGCTTAGGCCCCTGAGAAGAAAAAGACAGACGGTTCTCTGGACAGGAAGAGATGCATGCAACATCTTAATGCAACACAGTGTGACCATCTAAGAGTTAACAAAATATCCAAATATCATTGTGTCGGTAAGACAAACATTAAACATTTTTAAATGTCCAGTATTTTGGTTTACAAATTGAGCCACCTCACAAGGAGCTGAGCGAAGACACCGACAACGGAAGAGGTGTAACGTGAAGATCAATGGAAAGGGATATAGAAGATGTACACAGCTGAGAAAGAAAGAGATGGATAAAGGTGACAGAACATGCACAGCAAAGGACTGCAACATAGAGGGGTTGAGTAATGACATTAAGTGGTTAAAAGAATACAGGAGCTAGATTTGGGGATAGAAGAAGCCGAGAGAGAAAAACAAGCACCTACCTCTCAGTGCCCTCACTGCGTTGCGAAACTTCTGGATGCCGGCCAGGAAGAGAGCAGTCCCCTGAAGATATCTGCTGCCCTCGGATCCCAAAATATTTTTCTCACTTTCCTGACCCAGTGATTTTCCTGCTCAACTAATGTTTGAGTTAGGGCATTGCTCTTCACACTTTGAAGAAGGTGGTAGACAACTCACTGCTAAAAAAGGTGTTTTGAAGACGTACCGCCCCTTCTCTTTAATTCCTTATTTAGCTATCAAACTCAAGGCACTTCTTGCCCAATTTCTTTGTTCCTTCTTAGAGGACTCCTCTGTTCTTGACCCCCACCAGGCAGATTTCCGTCCCGTCCATTCTGTGGAAAATGTAATACTTTGCTTAGTTGATGATGTGAGAGAAGCAGCAGACAAAGGATCGGCCCAGGCATTAGTGCTTTTGCACTTGTCTGTGGCATTTGACACAGTAGATCAAGATATTCTAATCAGGTGTGTTAAGGCTGAGGGTCTGCAAGAATCTGTATTAGATTGGATGAAATCTTTCTTGGCAAACCGTACCCAGTTGGTCAGTCTTACATCTTTTTGCTCATCTAAGGTAAGGCTCACATTTATTTTTAAAGTACTATGTTATTCATCCGTGACTGGATGAAACTTCATCAGTTGAAGCTGAACTCTGACAAAACTGAAATCGTGATGATTAAAAATAAACTGCATAGTTGAAACCCTTCCTTTTGGCCTTTGGAGGCGGTTGCTCCTTCCACTCTTAAAAAAGCAGTCAAAAGACTAGGGATTCGAAGACCTGTACATGAAGTCTCATATAGGCACAGTGACCTCATCTTGCTTTTTTCAGCTCTAGAAAAAAAATCGTACATACTTCACTCTCTAGGCTATCATTCAGAGTATAATTGCCCTGGTCATGTCCTGGATTGATTATGCTAACTCTCTCTTTCTCTGACTTCGAAAGAGACAGGGTCGGAGGCTGCAGCTGGTTCAAAATCAGGCAATTAGGCTGCCATATTAAACCTCTGATGGTAAAACTACACTGGCTTCCGGTTGCTCAGAAGACTCTGTTTAAAACTGGGTATATTTCAAAATGGCAAAAGCTCAACTTTTGTGACCCCTAGAATAATCCTCGCCTCTGAGTCCTTAATGGAATTGAAACTTTCTGTTACGTTAGCTAGGAAATTTTTCATTCGGACCTACATTCCTAAACGTAACTTTAGATCAGCCCACCAAAATTAATTTGAGGCCCCAAAATTTCACAGGAAGAGAATGAGTGGGTCTAGCTTTGCTGTGATTGTTCCAGAGGTTTGGAATTCCATTCCCCCTCACATTAAAGTCACTACTTCTTTTGCAAGCTTCAGGACTCTGTTAAAAACCTGCCTCTTTAGACAGGCTTATGTCTAAGTTGTGGGTCTCTTCTGCATGTAGACTTTAGTGACTTGAATCCTTTTTGGTGTACATGCACTTTATAAATATGCTGTAACATAACATAGCCTGCAGAATCAACATTTTGTCAATATGAAAGACAAGGTGGTGGCCCGTCAACTGCTGCTTCAGCAGCACAATGGAGGAAGCATTTCATCCATGTGATCTTAAATCTTTCCTTGAAATTTGCTTTCTTAGTTGCAACTATTTCAACTAGAAGGGTTAGTAGATTGCAGGCTTTATCTGCTTCTTCCCTCTTTACTGTGTGGCAGAACAGTAGGGCACTTTTGCAGGTTAAACCTTTTATTTCATTACCCCCTTTCTTTTCCACTCATCATCCGTAAGAAGAAGAGGAGGAGATGTAATGTAGGCTCAGCCTTAAAATGGCTTTGAGTTTTTGTATGCAGAGGGTCTCTGGGTTCTGAAAGGATGACAGTCTGGTTCTTTTCAGGGACATAAGATAGAACCTGCAGTTAGAAAGCAGATGCCTTCTCACTGGATTTTGCCAGCAGGGATCATTGTCATAACCTTGCTGGCAAATCTCATCCGGAAAGATTTTAGGATCATTGTACGAGGCATGTGACTGCGAGCTCAACTCTTTTAAGAAGTGTTCTAGTGAAGCCTATTTGTAATGCTGCTTCCTAGTTTTCTCTTCATTCTCAAATCACTTTTGCAGTGAAATGGGAAGTTGTATTCCATAACAATTAGTAGAGCATTGTTGAAGTCATTTTTCATCTACTTTTGTCTATGTCTTCATTCTTCCTCTTGTTGCTTAGGGGGTATCCCTTTGGGAGTGTTCAAGTAAGTTATTTGCCATATTTAATATTCATTAGACAAGCTACATACTTTTTGTTAACGTTCTTTCTGATAACTACCATTACTCCAGCAGATTACTTATGCCCTCCCATCCTCTTCCTATGAGGTCATTGGTATTGGTTCATTTTTGTGTTCTGACTTTTTAAATGCTTCAGATGTTGGTTGCATAAAAATAGATGGAACTGATGTCGTTGGCAGATGTGGCACCCTATATAATGTCAGCATGTCTCTTTCTGAGTCCTGAGTCACTGATGATGGTGCTTGCTGAATTCAGTGATGCCAGTGGTAGTAAATGCTGTTTCTAAATTTTCTGGACCCACTCTGAAGCTTGGTATGGATTGCGATCTAGAAAGTAATCTTCAGGAATAATTATATGAATCAAAAGGGACATTACAGACATTGTCCTTTTCCAAGCTATGAGTGCCCCATTAAGCAGATTGCATCCCATTCCTGTCTGCTGGATCTGTGAAATTCCAATGATCTGTTTAATCACTACACCGCTCAGCATTTCGTCCAGATTTACATGATATCAGCAATTCTACTGCTCAATTTCCTTATCTCAACAGCATATCCATGGAAATTGTAGCCCTGTGTCCTTCCTATTCCTCTTGCAGTTTGCTACTCAAAGACATGATCCCTGAACACTGAACGTATTCCATTTTTCACTGTACAACATTTAATTTTAGTCAGATTTTCACTGAGTTTGGCTTCATTCAACATCTGTTGAAGTCACTATTCATGAAGTACAATTTGTGTGACTGTGAAAAGTCAGAGAAGCACTGACAAACGCTTTGCCTTCTGGGTTCTCACACAGCAGAAAAGTGATGCATGTGCCAGGAAATGCCCATTAGGCATGGCTGGATTAACAAGAAATGTGCCTGAGATTGTAGGAGTGTACCAGAGTCTTCTCAGAGTTTGTGTCAGGTGGGCCGGTGAAGGATGGCAAGCTTAGATACAGTTATTCACTCAGCTCTGTCTGAGACTATCAAAGACTTTACCAATTAACCACTTTGAGATTAATCTGATGTGATTAACCTCAGATAGATGAATGTTGGAGTACAGTTTTTGTTCTATTTTTTCATTAACATAAGACCATTATGTCTGAGATTTCAGAGCTTATTCTTGGAATTTCCTTTAAAAAAAATATTTTTTGAATTTCTATACAGAGGCTACACCAGCTACCCTCTCCCCTCCTTAATCTTACCTCTTTTACTGGTTACACCTTTTATCCTGCTTGCTTTATAAATAGTTAAACCCTATCCATTTCCTTTTTTATTTATAATTTAAATACATTGATTTAGCTAATGGCAGAGGTCCTCCTTGTCCTGTGCCATTCAATTTCTAATTCCTACTTTTATTTTAAATTGTTTGCTTTGGGTAACTCTAATCGCTAACCTCTTAATACAGATCTGTGATTTTCTAGTGTTTTTGTTTCATTTGTTTTTGGTTCCTTGATTTGATATTTTTGTATCCCAAGGTAATTAAACAGCGCATTAGTGAAAGATGGAGCAGCTGATTGTAAATGAGGGAATGCCCTCTGACGATGTCGCTGGTGCTCTATGTGCGCCAGCATTTATTTCTATTACAGAATGGCCTGCACAAGCATCTGCCTCTTTTGTAATTCTACAATGCCCTGGAAGTGTAAAAAGTGGTCACACACGCCCATTGTTCCCCAAGTGCACTGTATGTAATGTGGCCCCTGCTCCCCCTAAACCCAAGAACGTGGAGGTGATGCCACTTTGGTTCATCTTTGAGATCATTAGTACCCCACGTTTCCAGGTTCTATGGAATATACTATTGGCGTATTACTAACTTCAGGTGCAATAAAACCAAACTAAAGAAGTACAAAGTACCGTAGTGACAATCCACATTCTTTAAAACAGATCTTCCAAAGCGAAAGAACTGAAAGACTGCCTCCGTGAATCCCAAAGTTGCCAACATCATTCTTAAGACCCTGAAAAGTTCAATTGCATTGCTCATTGTTGGAAACAGTAGGAACATTCAGAGATGATTTGCTGCAACAACAAAAAATTACATGTTTGTCATGTATGAAGACTTTCTGTCAAACTAAGTTACAGGCGTTTCAGCTGATGCCTGTGACTTGACTGTAGATGGATGTTGCCTCACTGATTGCATGAGACTTACATCGTGGCTATGCTTAACAGGACTGAAGTGCAGCAAAAGATTTACTGTGTGCCATTTTAAGCCACTATCCTGTACAGCTCTCATGCTGGCGAAGAAATATGCAGATTAATCTGCAGAGGCTCCTACACTGAAGACTAGAATTGGAAAACATTAATATTCCAATCACTAGAGTTTGTTTAATTGTGCTACCGCAGTCTTCCTGCCAACAATCAGCACAACAGCAGCAGCATAAAATGAAAGACCCCAGTTTCACCACAGAAAACCTGCAAGGAGAATAGTGCAAATAAATGATGCCTCTTCAGGAAAACTGCAACCAACATAGCTGTGAAAGTGTAAAAAAATAAATAAATAAATTATGCTTTATATTGTCGATGGTGGATTCACTTAGAGACTTAAGCCATTGCATCCTGCCATCCTTTAACAAGGTCTAAACAAATCTGTGTAGTACCGGATGTAAGTGTGAGGGGTTTTAAGTTTCAAATATAAAAAACTATATTTTCAATTTAAATACTGCTATTTTGCCTAAAATAGACCCAAAATCCTTTCCAAGTAAAAGGCAGTGGAAGCTTCCCATCTAACAAAGATTGGTATTTTTCTATCACCCTTCTAGACTATGCATTTCTTGATGTCCATTGGAAAGAAATTTAAAATAAGACAGCCAAACAGCAGTAAAGGGCATACAAATGCTGGGATTACCTTTAACTTTACTAAAACCACAGCCTTTCCTAAAAACAAATTATTACTTTAGTCCTCTAATATACACAGAACCAGCAAAGTGAAGCCATCATAGAAGAGACTGCACTCCTTCCAAAATGAATCATCTCCTCTACACAAAATCTTGTACAGTGGCTCAACATGTCTCTTTTCTGCTAGGTTCAATGGTGCCTTGCATATTTATCGTCTCCATGGCCCGAGAATTACACACTTCTAAATGTATTGCAGGGAGGGACAATTAATTCTGCACCCAGGAAATTATCAACACAAATTTAAGCTGCATGAGGAAGTTTTTTACTTAAGTCGCAAACTGAGAGCATGATGAAAGGGTCTGATGTTAGCAACACATTTTTTCCACAAAACAGCAAGAGATGCTCCTTTTCTTGGATGAAGAGTACATTTATGGGATCTGCAGGTCCAAGGGATGTGGTTACGGAATAACAGTCTATCATATTGACTGGACACAGCTTGAGTCACTATAGCCTGCATTGAAATCCTTCAGAGTGGTATTGAAAAGCAGTCACTTCTTGATTCAGATAGAAAAAATCAAAATTATGTACTTCCGAAACAAGTCAGGGATAACCTTCAGGGAAGCTTAGTCCATTGGTATTGGCTGACAGTAAGGAACCATCAGTTTTACAGCAGTTCACCTGCTGATAGTACATAATAAGAAGAGCAATTGTTCATGCAGATATATATCAGAATCACAAGTGGGTTATTGCAGATGAAGCACTGTTTCATGCTTTCAACTGCGTAAAAAAAATCCCACATAGATTCAGTTGTCAGACCAGAATACATATCATAAGGCCTGATTATGAGTTTTGCGGATGGGATACTCCTTTACAAACGTGACGGATATCCCATCCACTGTATTTCAAGTTCTTTAGGATATAATGGAATTGTAATTTGGCAGATGGGATATCATCATGTTTGTGACGGATTCAACCTGTCCACAAAACTCGCAATCAGGTCCAAAGTCTTTCCACCAATCCCATTGCTAGTGAAAGTGATCTTGCAGTTCAAGCATGCCAAAAGGATTCTAATAGTCCCTGATGGGCCACACTGGTGCTGGTTGACAGATACTCTTCAACTGTTGAGACAATGTTATAAGAGACTGCTCAGTTGATCTGACTAGAGTACAAGGCAGAAAGTATGTTGAGCTTAGTAGCCTGCATCCTGAATTCCCCCTATATGGGCACTTGAATTTCTCCTCAGACTGCTTCGAAAATAATTAATGAAGCAGACTAACTAGCTGCCAAGTCCCTCTGTACATTGACACAGATGATGTTCTGCATTTGTCAAGTAGAGAACAATATTGATAGCATGAAGTGCAAAAATGAATGTGAGGAGGACAGGGACATGAAACAACACTTACTTGGTAGGTCAGGTTGGGGATCCTAGGAGGACCGTTGCTGGACGATGCTGGCACCTAGAAAGAGAGGAAGGAGCACAGTTAGGGAGAGGATAACACAAAGATGCAAAAAAACATCAACACTGACGAAGGACTAAGAGGATGAAGAAAGTAGGCCTAAGGAATGGTGGTTGTCACCAACATCTGCAGACACGTGTCGGCTGGCTGTAAATTACCATGGTGTGATGATCTAATAAAAGGAGATATACATCCAAAACTCCAGGAACCAACATTGGACAATTGTTTTTGTTAATCACATACAGTAGCACTCTACTTGTTATATTGAATCTGTGTGCGCAGGACTTTGTGTTTAAGTCTTAGGTGTGAAATTGTCACATTTAAATTGAGAGGTTCTTGGGGTCCCCCCTCCCTGCTAGCACCAGTTACTATTGCATTACAATAAGTCACGCTAATATTGTCTGAGAGCCCTTACTTCCCGTATACTTAATACCCTTTTCTCTGTTGTGAACATCTGCAGACATGCCTGCCACAATGCAGGAGAGTTGTGGGTGTATAGGTGAAGATAAAGCACGCCTAAGGGCAGAGGGAGCAGTGATGATAAAAAAAACAAAGGCTGTGCTAAACCCGTTAAATGGACATTGGAAGAAGGAGAGGGGGTACTCTTCACAATGGCAGTGATGGGGAAAAGAATGAAATTGTGAAGATAATATTGGATTGCCTGCCTATCGTTCCCCTTTAGAGCCTTATATAACGTTTAATACCACCTAAAGAAGGCTTCATTGGTCTCAATTTGTATGAATACCTGTGCCCTGGCAGCGTTGCAGATTTCCAGTGTGGGAGTTTCTCAATTGTTATGACTGGTCAACCAGGCCAATAGCCTGCCCTAACCTGCTCACACTGGGCCCGTATTAAGTATTCTTCATAATTGAATCCCTGGAGCCCCTCAATGCCACACACATATTTGTCCCTTACTTCAAGTAAAGTGTCTGTGAGTTCCCAATGTACCTTCTCTAGGGCCAGAATAATCTGTTCCAATTTACAACTTCCCTAAACAAAACAGGCCAAATTCCTGTTAAGGTGTGGATGCATCAACCCAAAATCACAGCTTTAAAAGCCTCCCCCTACACTAATCTAGACAAGGTTAAACTCTGGCTTTTCTTGGAGTAAATCTGTGTATCTCCCAGGATTGTGTCCTTAAAGACTTGGTATTGATTTCTACTTTCATCTGCATGCCAGGGCTGCAGCCCTCTTCCTACTCCAGTTCAAGTTCACTATTAAAAGGTTATGGTCTGATTAGTTCCTGGGAAAAGATTATGCATGCATTGCATCACTATTGCATGTGCGCTCGTGCAGCACAAAAACCTGTCAAGATGGACATGTAAATTGTGCATGCCCGAGTTGAATGAGAAATCTCTCACTCCAAGGTCATGATGCACCAGGAGTCGACGAGATTCCACTGCTCCATTCAGCTTTGTAAGACCTTGGCAGTCAAAACATATTTGAGGCTGTTATCTGGGCATGAGACCTGTCAAGGTGTATATCTGTGATTCATTTAAAATTCCCTCCAGTTACTTATGGGTAATGAGCTAAATGTGTAATATGTTTTGAAAGTTCTTCCCAATATTCAGGTTTGTTATTATTTGGAGCATACACATTAACCGCATCGCTGCTGCGGTGATTTTTGCGCTGTGCGGCATTTTTAAAAATACCGCGTTACATGACGAGCTCAGCTCGTCATCAGCACACGCCACCCGTGGCTGATGACGAGCTGAGCTCGTCATCAGCAGCGAAGGGGTTAATTGGCACTATGTTTATTTCCCTCTAGCCCAAAGCACAGTATCAGGTACCTCCCCTCTGGGTCTGTAAGTGCCTTAATCAGTTTCTAGGGAAACCCTTGACTGATCCAGGGTAGCACTCTTCTACTAAATGTTGAATATTGTGCATAATATAATTCCACTCTCCATCACCTTAGTAGGGTCTGTTCGTTAGTTTTAGTCAGATGTATTTCTTGCAGGATTACCACTTGTCTCCCCAATGCTTAAGGTATACTTGTACGCTGTCTCCTTTTTTCCATGCTATTGAGCCCCCTTATGTTCCATGTTAGCACTTTCAATAAAACCATCTTACTTGTTTGTTACGGTGACCCCTATTTGGTCTGTCTGAAAAATCCTTGTCCTTCCCCCATAGTTGTTACACTCACCCCAATACTACATATATCCACATTATTAACAGGGCGATATTGCAGTATAGTTAATTCTTCCCCCAAAACATTGTCAACGAAAAACAAAAACAATTCCCAATAACCACCATGCCCGACATGTCCTACCATTCACGTCCACGTCGTCTAGGCGTACAGCGGCTGTTGATACACCATTGCTATAAGGGATTTTGGACATGCCATAGTAAGTTGGATTCTGGCGTGAATCAGTAGTGCTGCTGTAGTAGTCCAGTATTTAATATAGTGTGCTTGTGCCACAAAGTAGTAGAGATAAAAATCTGGGCCAGAAAGACTACTGGACTGCATGGGACATTTCAGAACCTTGTTTTAAGCGTCTCGAATGCCACTCCAAAGTTTCTATGAAGACATTCCGAGGGGTCTTGTGTTATGTGAGTACCCCAGTATTTTAGAGTTAAAGGAAAAACCTCTGATTTGTTACAGTTGGTATGTAGGCCTGAATAGCAACCGAACCACCTCTCGTATGACCACTGCCAAACTGTTCTCCGTTCTTTGTATGTATGGTATAATATCATCTTCATATAAGGAAACCACAAGTGGGCTTCTGCTAAAATATAAACCTCACATGGTGTGAAACCTGTGCATGAAACATGCCAGGGGCTTGATCGAGAGTGTGCGAATAGTGGGTAACACTGACGTGTACCCCTGAAAATGGAAACAGTCCAAGAATGTAAGCCATAAACCCAAACTCTGGCAGATGGTGTACCATACAAAAGAAAAATATGTCATATGAATTGGGTGTCTAGCCCCATGTGCCACAGTGTTTCAAACATGAACGACCATTCAAGTGCATCAAACAACTTTTCGGTGTGCAGCTACAACGCCACTGCCAGTAATTGTGGATCTACACGATGCAGCACTGCCATAGGTGTACGTAAATTAAAGGTTGTTGATTTCTGGGGAATAAATCCTGCCTTTTTGGTCAATTTTAAAAGAACCCCGGTTATTTTCACTAAGCGAGTAGCTTAGCTAGTACTTTGGTATCAAAATTCAGGAGTGACAGTGGCCTCTAGGAGGAACACAATGTATGGTCCTTGCCCGCTATCAGTAGTACTGCTTCTTTTTTGAGAGTAGCAGGTGCCACTTAGATACAGCATCCTGATAAACATTGAGTAGCCTAGGAGCCAAAAAATCTAAGTACTCCTTATATAATTTAATAGGAAGGTCGTCTCCCCCCTAGGGCCTTGCTCTTTGCGATACTCATTACAGCATTTTTAACATTTTCTAGAGTCAGTGAAGAATTCAATAACTCCCTCGCTTCCCCCTTGATCTAACCCAAAGCAACGGGATCAAGGAGGGTGGCTGTGGCCGGTACATTCACTGCAATATTGAAATTATGTAACTTCACATAATAGTTCTGGAACTCCTTTAATATATCACTGGGGACAGAGGTGACCTTCCCGGTATTACCAACAATGGCAGCAATATATTGATTGTGCCAATTGGCTTTTAGTACCCACGCCAGAGTCATACCTGGCCTATCCCCCTTTCCAAAGACACAAGCCATTGTTTGTTTTCCCAAGATGGAGAACCTCACGATCTGCAACTTCGCTATATCTTCACCCGCTTCCAAAGTGTATTGAGTGTTGGTAGGTCTTTTGTTCATGAATCATCAGTTTCCAACATTTTAATTTCCCCTTCCAGCCCCTCTAGAGTATCGCATAGGGATTTAAGGATGCCCATCCCCATGAAGATATAATTTCCCCTTATGTAAATTTTAAAGGCTTCCCACAGGGTGGTAACTTTTGCCACCATCTCTTAATTCAGCTTAAAATATTCCTCCATGGCTATTTTGACCTTGGAGTGTAACACTGTGTCCCAAAGTTCTATTCCCTTCAGGTGCCTGCTAAAAAAAGTGGGAGGGGAGAGGGGTATTCAAGCATAAGGGTAATCAGGGAGTGATCTGATGGTGTTCTGGAGTAAATGTTGGGTCCCGAACCAAAGTCATCACTTATCGAGAGCCTATCCATATGTCAATGCGAGTCGTGCACAGAAGAATAGCATGTGTAGTTAAGCTTAGAGGAGTTAAACACTCCATATATAAGGGGAGTGGCTAAGCCGTCGATCATAATTGCCACTCTGCTGTGAAGCTCCAGGGCCCTTTGCCCCAATCCTGTTGGTTACGCAGCAGTAATCTTCCTGTGACTTAAATATCGGGATTAGAGCTTGCCCGCCCAACAATTCCCAGCGAAAATAGTACCTGCTGGGAGCCGCCAACTCGGACCTCCTGACTGCTGCAGCTGGACAGGGTGAGTGCGGCCCAGCTCGACTCAGAGGTCCCGTGAAGAAAGGGGCTGCGGGGGAGCCTGAATCCAGGATTGCGGTACGCAGTCTGGTCCCCACTCTGCTCCCTCTACTGGTCCTCCATTGACGGCACACCACACCACACCAGCCCTATAGCCTGCCTGCAGTCCACTGGAGCAGGTCCTGTAGTGCTGGCCTAACTCAGCGACTGGACGTGGTGTCTGCACTGTTCGGGCGGCCCTGCCATGGTGTTACGGGAGCCGCCATTTCGTATCTTTCCTTTCTGACGGCCACGTACCTGCCTTTCTCTGGCCCGAGGGGGTGCAGGGCCAGCTGGACAACGCTGGCTTCTGGGCTACAAAGGCTTGCCCAGACATTTTTGGACGTTGCCTGACTACTATCTGGCTGTGGCGGAAGAACCACGACCACTCACTCTGTGTATTCCTGCTCTTGGGCTACATTAAGTAGGAGACCAGCTGTGAAGGCCATTCCTTGATCTCCCTGGTTGCCTGCTGGAGATTACCCCTTTGAAAGCAGCTCCTGTGCGGCTTCTTCTTGGTTGACTTCTCCAGGTAGGGCATTTGCTTTTATTTTTTTTAATAAGCTTTGCTATGCAGGTGGACAGGCTAGTCTCCCACCGCTTTGCCATGCCTCCATTGAGCGCCCTCCTTATCATGCCTGCGATTGGGTCCCGCCTTGCTACCAGGTGGATGACACCCCTTTAAGCGCACTCAACGAAATATGCTGACCACCTCTCCTGCTGCCTCTATTAACTTTGTGACCCATCCACATATCCCATTACGTGCCCACCATGGGTCGGGGAGACCCCAAACAATGGGAACTCCCTTTTGAACCTGCCAAAAAGACCACTGGCAGATCAGAGTCCTTCTTGGATGCAGAGGATAGTAGTGATGCCACTCGACCCCCTGATCCTCTGGAGGGCGCTGCAGCGATAGTGGCGGAGCTGAGAGCTGGTTTTGGTGCCATGGATGCCTGCCTGGACAGTCTTGTCTCCTGGCGGGCCGCATGGGAGAACATTTGGAACGGCACAGTCACCAACTAGATGCCGTGGAAGAGCGCGTCTCTGGGTTTGAGGATAGCACGACGAGGGTGGTGCGCCCCTGGAGAAGATGGGGCACCTCCTAAAAGCAGTAGCCATCAAGAACGAGGATTTAGAGGCCCAATTGCATTTGAAACAGCATTCGAATAACCGCTATTGCCAAAACAACGAATATGAGACTCCCAGAACAGTTTGTAGAATCTCTCCTCAGCGAGCTATTTGGCTATGAACAGTTTATCCACTACATCCATTATTGAAATAACACATAGGTCTCTGTACCATCGACCCTCTGTGGGGGATCCCCCTCGCTCTATTTTGGTAAGGCTTCTAAATTATAAAGGGAACATCCTTTACAACAAAACTTTTTCCACGCAGTACCTTTACAACGCAGGCATTACAACGTAAGTCGTTACAACGACGTGCGCTGGAGGGCGCTGTAGGATAGGGAATAGTTTAATTTACTATCCAAAACATTCCCTACTATCCACAAGGACTGTAGTTGGAATAGTAAATTAAACTATTCACTATCCAGCGCCCCCCAACGCAAGTCGTTGTAACGACTTGCATTGTAAAACCTGCGTTGTAAAGGCATGCGTGGAAAAAACATGCGTTGTAACGACATACATCCAAATTATAAGGACCGATATCCCCCCCCTTGCTTGGCCTATGAACCGTCACCCTTACAATATCAGAATGCCATGATCTCTATTTACCCCGATTTCACACTGGCTGTTCAGAAGGAGAGACGGATATTCAACAATGCCAAGGCACTGCTCTACAATCGTGGCTTCAAATACGGCATGCTCTACCCTGACAGCCTCCAGGTGATGGTAGATAACAGAGCCACATTTTTCAAATCCCCGGCTGAAGTTCTATCCTCTGCAAGCTGCTGGGACCTGGTAAACCTTCCTCATCTCATGCTTCCCCAGGGCGCTCCTCACCAGAATCAAACATGTCTTCCAGTGCTGACGTGTTCAATCCCTGCTCACCTACCTGTTCCGCATTTATGTCATAACTTAGTCCTTTGCAGCAACCTTAGCGGCAGCCTTTGTTTCTCCATACATTCCATTCCCTCATTGCATATCCCTGTTATGTACCCTAATTCTATTAGACTAAATCTCAAAGTGTATGTTTCAAAGCAGGCATTGACTCGCCCCCTAAGGAGTACTCCAGACCTCATGTTGGGTTCTTTTCAGGCTTTTTTGTATTTTTCGGGATTTGCTGGTTCCTTTATGTACTGTATGGGAGGGGGGGTAGGTAACATGGGTTTATTTAGTTTGTGTTCTTTGTTCTCTTTCTTTACCTTTATTGTTTTCACTGGGCTGGAGAGGACTAACTATTTTTTTATGTGTGGACTTTGACATGCATGTACTCTTTTGTCCCATGAATGATGGGTGGTGACAAACAGCAAGTGGATCTTGCTCTCCTCACATGTACTATTCGAGGTCTCAATAACCCTCGCAAGGGTAAGCAGGTGTTACCATATCTGAATCGACGTGGAATAACAGTGGCTTTTCTGACAGAAAGGCATATTTACCCCCTACCCTCTCCCTCCTTTGCTGCCTCATGGGGAACCCACAGATACGTCTCCAAATTCCTGCAGTGAGTGCATACTTTTCATAGGAGCCTTAATTTCCATCACCACACTATTATTACCGACATTCAGGGCTGTTACATATTAGTGACAGGCACTCTACTGGGGAGGAGAGTTCTACTGCTGAATGCATATGCCCCTAATGTGGACGATCCCTCCTTTTTTCAGAAATCATTGGCTCTCCTTGACCGTTTTGACACTGATATTACAATACTGGGAGGCAATCTAAATTTAGCAATTGACCCTTTGCTAGACATAACCAGCCTATGCCTCAGTGGCAAACCCAGCTCTCCGTGCGCCCTCCTTGACATAATAGATGCTCATGGTCTTAGGGATGCCTGGTGCATTCATCAACCAACACGCCTGGGTACACATTGTACTCTGCCCTCAGGCGGTATGACCCCAGTGGACAATTGGTACATCTCTGAAAATGCTAGCCCTTGGATACTGGCTATACAGATACTACCACGCACATTATCAGATCCCGCCCTAATTAGATTGTCTCTCACACTACCTTATAGAGGGGCTTAAGAACGTAGATGGTCCTTCTCCACAACGGCTTTTCTGGAGCTGTATTTCATTCAGAACTGAGTGAAGCGATCCTTGAATATTTCAGACTGAATTCCGACTCAGTCAAAACCCAGGCCATGTTATGGGACACTTTCAAAGCTTATATTCGTGGGGCTGCATCTCAAAACATGCTGGAGTCCTGCGGGCCATATGCAACGTCCTGGTTCGAGTGGAGGTCTACCTTGTAAACCTTGATAGGAAAAACTACCACAACCCGACCCTACCTACTTAGACAAACATTATTATTGACAGAGTTTCAGGCCCTTGTGGAGGGAGATTCCACATACCTTGGGAAATACGTGACAGCCCGCTGTTACGGCGAGGGTGATTGCCACGGCCGCTCACTAGCTCCCCTCCTACGTCCCTCTCGTTAGCATTACTAAACTATGCCCTGATGATGGCACCCAGGTCACAGTGAATGAAGATATTATTTGAGAGCTTGTTCTACTATAAATCGTTATATACCACGTGACACAACTGGCTTGTTTTGAGGAAATAACTGGTCTGGCTGACCACTGGTCAATCTCAATTTCTGGCCGAGCCCTTCACCTCTGAAGAAATCACCACAGCTGTTGACTCGTTAAGTGTGTCCAAATCCCCTGGCCTATGTGGCCTCACTGGGGCCTTTTATAAAACGCGCAAAGGCATCCTCATACCCCACCTCCTAGAGGTCCAAGCTGAGGCTCTAGCTAAAGGATCTCTTTTTCCCACAATAAGAGAAGCCGTGATCTCCCTGCTCCTTAAACCCAACAAAGACCCGACTAAGTGCACCTCTGATAGGCCTTTATCTTTACTTAATTTTGACAACAAAATCTTAGCTAAAGCAAAAGCTAATAGGTTCTGATTGTTGCTGGAACAAATCATATCCCCTATCCAAACTGGGTTTGAACCCCTACAGAGCCACCTCGTTTAACTTGTGTACTGTTTTTTCCATTTTAAATAAAATTTCCCCGGCTATACCGGCCGTGGTTGCCCTTATCGATGGCAGAGAAGTCCTTTCATTCTTTGGAGTGGCCTTTCCTCCATGCTACTTTATGGAGACTTGGCATCCTTCCGCAATTCATTGCCTTGGCCTCCCTTTTATGTTCTGCACCCACTGCCCGCAGCATGGTTCAATACCTCTTTATCTGACCCCTTTATAGTAACACGAGCAACCAGGCAAGGATGCCCTCTCCCATCTTTATTGTTCATCGTTGCTTTGGACCCTCCGGTTTGCCATTTACAAGAGAAACACCTACACCGGGGTCTTCATTTTAAGCTAGGCCCGCTCCTTATTTCAGTGTATGCAGACGACATCCTAGTGTTTGTCAAGAAAAGCCCAGAATACTTGGCCCCTCTCATTCGTGTGATTATCTGTTTTGGTAGACAAAATCTGAATTGTTCCCTGTTACCATCATTTCTAGCCCCCCTCTGCTGCAATTACCTAATCACATGGTCCACTAAATATCTGGGCATAGTCCAACACAGACACATGGAACAGGTTCTTTGTCTCAATTACTGCCCTTCCATTGACAAATTAACCGAACAGATAGAACGCTGGATACAACTTCCCTTATCTGTGGCAGGCTGGATTGCCATTATTAAAATGGTAGTCCTTCCCTGTTTTTCCCCCAAAATATACCTATACCTTTGACATCCTCCTTTTTTTTTGCATCCCAACGCAGGGTATTAACTCACCTGATCTGGGCCGGCTGTTTACACCGAGTCGCTCGGGACACCTTTGCACTCCCGTCTGAACGTGGTTGTTTTGCTGTCCCCGATTTTCAAGTCTATTTTCTAGTCGCACAGTCTGTTTGCCCACTATTGATATCACCTTGATACCCATTTGCCATATGCTAAACCCAAACGCGACCTAGCGAGCCCCCATTCCTTTTGCTGCCTTATTACCACAAGGCCTCAAACTGGATGCCACAGATATACAGACCCTATCTTCAACATGCTGGGCGCTTCGAAAACTAAGGGGGATGTTGGAATTGCACCTTCTATATTCTCCAGCACTCCTACTTTTCCCCAACCCCTGGCTACAATTAACTCTTGAAAAACTAGTGCAGCTCACACTGACCAAGCATGATCTCGCCACATTCTGTACTTTATACCCAGATAGTCATGTAATATCCCTCGCCATATATGGATCAATTAGTCTTCCACCGAGTAGTTGGTACAATGTATTCTTGATTCCCCTCTTATCCACTGGTACCTGAGAACTTTGCACCTCTTAAATTACTAATTTACTGATCCCGATGGGAGACGTTTAGTCTCTAAGCTTTATCGCATGAGTATTGTTCTAAAACATGCCAAGGATGGCAGGGCCCGACAACGCTAGGAGCAAGACCTCAGCCTCCCTCTCACCAACGTAGATTGGACTGAATGCTGTATGCAAACTAAATGTATATCTTCCAATCACCGTCACAAATTTCTCCACTTCCGATGCCTGCACAGAACATACACTACACTTGCTGGCCTGGCCAAAATACCCGATGCTGATTTTGTACATATGACATGGACTTTTCCCATCATCTCCACATAGGGGTCTTCAAGATTCTATCACAAATGACTTCACTGACCCTTGAGCCCTCCTGACACTCCTAGATAATGTTTCATCTCTTCCTAAAATCTTCGCTGGTTCTCAGCCATTGCTTTGCTATTGGTGAAAAGAGAGAGAGATTGCACTGCGTTAGGGCAATGCCTCTCGCCCCACTACTATAGCCTGGCTCTCGAAAATAACTTTCTGGGATTTTACCAGCACAGTTTATGCCACATTAACACCCTCTCCCTCCAGACACAAAGACGTTTGGCACCCCCTGTGCAACTATTTACTGAATTTAGAATCAGACCTTTCAAATACATCCCCTCAATCACCTACCAACACCACTTACCTCTGTCCCACTAGCCAAGACACGGTCGACTGAGATACCCCCCCCCCCCCCTCATGGTCCCACTCCAGCTGCCATTGCTTCTTTGAAGATTATTTCTTTTCGAATTTGTATGAAGCTGAGTCCACCATAATGCCTTTTGATGCGTATTGTTTTGATATATTTTAAGACATGCTAGTATTATTAATGCTGGTATATTGAATTCTGTATTGTACGGCCTTCTCTTGTTATCTGAAAATAATAAATAGTGTTTATTTTTAAAAAGCACTTGATATATTTACCAACCTGTGCATCTGCATTATCTACTGGGGAGCTGCAGATACTTTGGTGGCTTGCCTCTGGGTTCCTGGTAATCATTCTGCCTCATCCGAAATAGTCAAATTAAAGTTGCCCCCCCCCCCCCATATGATGGACTAATCTCTGTACCCCCAATATTTCAGCATTACATCTTCAAAGAAATGGGGTCATTGGTGTTGGGGGCGTATTTATTCACCAACACCAGCATTTGGGTTTAAACTACTCCTGCCACCATCACCAGTCGCCCACCTGCATCAGTGAGAACCTCCTGGAGTGTAAAATTAATTGTTTTTGTTATAAGTGTTACAACACTTATGTGAGTATTTAGAATAAGAAGGATTCGCCCATAGGTGATATATGGGACTAAGGCAAAATAGGCTACATCAATTTTGTGCATATCTAAATAGGCCAACAACTATCGGGCTTTGCGAGCATTATTAATGCCTTGGACATTCCAGCTAAGTAATCACACCATAGAACCAATTACTAAACTACCATGTTGAATCTGTAAGAGATCCTGGAACGTCCCAGCAGGCCCGTGCTCACTCATCGCAGTTAAGCCCAATCCTTTCTCTAGCAAATGCAAAGAAACATCCCCAAATACAAGTCCCAACCCCTTCCCCACACACCAGCCCAACTCGTCAGTTTGAACTCCTCCCAACAAAGAGAAAAACAACGTAAAGGTGGCAGCAGCAGTATTATGGCGGTCACTGTGACTGCACTCAACACGTGGGGACACCATGGAGCACAGTCCATTTTAGGGCGCAAGCACCCATCAAATTTAATGTCGAACTCATAATGTTCTGTCACTTAATTTTAATTTCGACCGATAATAATCTGCGTCCCCAGCTATTGGTATAGCATGCAGCCTCCTCACGGGCTCCCCCGGACCATCCAGCATTGCCAAAGAGCACTCACCAGTATGGCAGCTGGATATTGTTATCCGGTATCATACTCAATGTAGTGTATAGTTAAATAAATGCCCAAGGGCAGGGAGCAGAGGGTCGAGGAGGAGAGTCTTGTATTAAATTGTTGCAGCCATCAGTCTCAGTCATTATCGCTGAGATTGGCGGACCCCTTAGTGAACCCCGCATCAGTGAAGCAGTGTTTCTGTCTGCTGGACTCTTGCTTTCCCCGTGTTGAACAAAAGTCTCTATAAAGTCCCTTGGCGCACGTGAGTGGATGAAGAAGTGTGCCTTTTCCTTTGTACTCTACTCGAAGGTTGGCAGGATAACACATGGAATGCTTGAGTGCTGTGGCACATAGTACTTTCTTCACCGTAGTGAAAGACCTTCTAGCCTCCTGAAGGAAGGGGAGAAGTCTGGATAAAAGGCAATGAGAGCCCCAGCATAGTGCAAGTCCGGCTGTGCTCTTAAGGCGCAGGATCTGGCTGCAGCCTCTATAATTGAGTTAGTGAGCCATACTAAGCTTAAAATTTGCCAAGGCCTGGACGCCACCGAATGGTGAGCTTTCTCCACGATGAATACACTACAAAAGGCTTCCCGACTGAACAGGGAGATCAGCATGTTCTCCACGGAGCTCTACATGTTGGTGCCATTGATTGATTCTGCTACGCCAATAATTAGCACTTTGTTGCGCTGCAAGCTGCCTTCCAGATGTATGTTCTTTGCCTTTATTGCACTGAGGTCTCTCCTAAGAGCCACAAGCGAAACTGAGGTCTGACCATGGGAATCCTCAGTGTCCGAGATCAGAGTATCTGCCTGAAAAAGTCCAGCATCTTGTCTGTCCACTCTATCTTGAAAGTGATCTATCTGTGTCTTCACATATCTATTTTACTATCTATAGAGGAGGGGGAGGGGGGCTCTCGTTCATGTCACACAGGAGTGTCACTTTGTTGCCTTCCACTGGCCCGGCTCCACGGGCATTCCAACCATGTGTCCAGCTGATAGCTTTTTATCGAATGGCAGCTTGGCTTGCTTGTGATCCGATTTCCCCAGGTTGCATGTGTACACTTTTGCTTAATCAAGCTGTTGACTCAGAGAGATGGGAAAAGTTCCTGTTGCAGTGTAGGTGCGGGGACCACAAAAGCATAAGTTATGGGCCCCTGGACGCTGCATAAAGACGAGTAATCTGCCTGGTAGATTTAAAGAAGTTCAAGGATGGGACCCTCGGACTATGCTAAGGCAAATCAGGCGAACAATGCTTCATGGCTGGTAGGCAGTGCAATCGCAAAGGATGCCAGCTCCAACAGACAGGTAGACCATGTTATAATACTGCTGAGGGATGGTGGGGCCATTCCTCTAATGAGTGTGATCGCCACCAGTGTATAATGGAGAGCCGTCCCACTCTTGAACTACCACACTGTCTGATAGGGAAGGGTCCATCCTTCCAAGTCCACACATCACGGCAGGTACCCACCCGACAGCAGCTTATGACCCAAACAGGCTTACAGACACAGGGGTAGTGTGGCAGCTGGTGAAATGCCACCTCAGTGTCCAAGGGCCCATTCAGACTGGCAGCATGAAGAGTGGTGGAGCGGGACCACCAGCCGGGGCTCTGCCCCGACGCACGATGACCACGAGTCCGTGTGGCTCCCAGAACACTACCAGCACAGTGCCTGACCTCGCCACAGGGAGCCGCGGGCTGACAACTAGCACGCCCCACCAGCACCCAGTGAAGCTGGGAGTGTGGCACACTGTGTGTCCAGAGGTAAGCCTGCCTGCTCCACCGCCTCGCAGTACAGCTGCTGTTTAAATGCCAGGCAGGTGGCGCGCCGTGATTACACCGCCTTCTTTCTTCACGGCTCTCTGGCACCACCCAAAAACGTACCTATTGTTAAAGGTAATTAAATGTATTTAATGTTTTGAAGAAATGAATGATGAACTTCATAAATAATTATCCACCCATAATAAATTGACACTAAATAATGAAAATGTTGTGTGTGGGGGATAGAAGCATTTACATTTTACCATTTTATTAAATTCTTTGTGATTGTTTGAAGGTCTTAAAATAGCTACAGATTTTCTTTATAATATGCATGCACAGGTTGAACTTTTTTTAACCTTAAAAATACCGAATTATGAAATATCTTTTAAAGCCTGTTTTGATGTGCAATATAGATTTGAGCAGATATTTTGTATGAAGTTGACCCGGTTGATCTTAGAACATAAATGTTGATGCAAAAACAAGAAACAAATACATTATCTGCAAAGCAAATTGTATACACACCCAAATGTGAAATCTTGTGATGTTTGGTCTAAGTCATTGTGTTTTTTTAAAATCCTGTTCTGTTCTTTTTGTGTCATCTCCATCCAGAATGTTGATCAGCAAAGCACTGAAACATGAAGATGAGGATGCCGAACATGATAGGTAATGTTGCACTACTGATTGAGGTATTACTTTTTATTGAAATGTGTTGGATGCAATAGCATACTTTGGAAGTTTGTGGAAAAAAATCGATAATTTTTGGATGAAAAATGAAGCTGTTGGGCTCGGAAATATTTGTTTTTACGTTTTTAAGACATTTCTAGTGTTCGCTTCACCCATCATGTACCGTAACAGCAAAGGTTTGCATGTAAACAAATCTAGAAATTCCTGCCCCTCTAATATGCTACAGACATCACCAAGTGCAAGCGTTCGAAAATTCTGAGCAGTGATTTAGCATTGGAGCAAAGCAACTGCACGTCTCTTGTTCACCTTTGAGAGGGCAGAAATAACAATTAGGGTCATTTTCTGCTAAAATTAAGCTATGCAGACATAGACCATGAGTACTGATAGGCTAACCCTAGTGTATTTATTTAGGTAGCACTTTCCATATCTTTTTCAAGGCCTAAAATGCTCTCCGGATTGAGTGAGCAGCCAATCTGTATATATTATTTACATAGCACTATTTGACCCCCTGAGTTTAGTGTAGTGCCCTAACTTTCAGCAGGTACATGGACACCCTTTGTGTGCATGATTGAAAAGGGTGTTGTTTGCAGTTAGATCTAAATGAAATGATTGTGTGGGTGCATGTGGGTTGTAGATAAGGTAGAAGTGTAGCATGACCTTCATGGCGCCCAAGCGTGATGTTGCTGATTAGTTTGTATGTTCCATAGGTTGAACCATTTATTGATCCATGCTTCATGGTGAATCATGGGCCTTGGACGGTAAGACCATTGGCTATCTGTAGTTCTTTCATGTCTGCTGTTCAAAGGAAGCTTCTTTGGAACTGAGATCTGACCTTTGGGTTTTGGTCTGTGTGATTAAAAGTGGTATTAGCTTCTCCCAAACTAGATAGGTTTGATTATCCGTGACTAACGGAACAAAAACAGAGTGGTTGTGAAATTCCAACTTTAAATAAAATTCAAACAAAAGTTTTTAAAAACGTCTTCCACATTCAGCAATTGGCATCACCGGCTCAAGTTTGAGTTGAGTTTGGCTTATCCAATCAAATATTCAGTGGCAAAGGCACATTTATCAAACTGTGGGAGGCTCTGATCGTCCGAAACTGGTTCCATTGAAAACCTGTGCTTGAAAGAAATTGGTGCACAAAAAGAGAATAATACATAAGGTTCCTGGGGACGCTATCTAATCCAGGTTATAGAGGACCTTGGCGCACAAGACATCAGGAATTCCAGCATCGGGTAAGAGATCTTCAACAAAGCAATTAATTTAACAACAAAACTACTATCTTACTCAACAGACGAGAACATTCTACTACAAAGACGTCACGCTTGGACGGTGTTTAAATCATATGGTACAAGGAAGCCTCAGGAATATTTGCCAGCAAATTTTTTTTCAACGGCTTTAAAACACCAATTTATGAAACTACGCTTTGGCATGTGGGAAACAAAGGTTCTCCTCCCTTCCTGAAAAGACAAGAATCAAAACCAAGATTGTAGACTATGTGATTATACACATGAATCTCTACAACACATTGTCTGTGCATGTCCAAAGTTATTACAAGAAAGAAAAATTTTATTAAATGGAATATGTATTAATATGAATGTTCGAGGCATGTGGGCTGCTGAATTCATATCTGTGCATAGATCGCCGCCTAGTGTTGGGTCCGGAGGATTGCACGTTGTTGTCCTGGAAGAGGCTTCGAAGTATCACGAGATAGGTGGCTCCTCCCCTGGACTACAGTGCGCATGGGCATCGCCTCCATCCCCAGATTGTTTTTTTCCGCCATTGGGTTCGGATGTGTTTCGGTTCCCTCTGTCGGAATCGATAGTTGTTTAACTTTTCTGACTTGAGACCAAAAGGTCTTTAGGATTCGCGTCGGTATTGTCATTCGTTCGGGTTTGTTTATTCATCGGCTCCGAACACTTGCTGCCCTTCCGCGTGCTGTCGGCTCCAGACTACTCAACATGGAACGTACTCCATTTAAAAGGTGCCCGGTGTGCACCTCAAAATATTCACACCTCGACGTGCACCCAGTGTGCAACAAATGTTTGTCGCCGGACCACGATGAGGCCAGGTGTATGGCCTGCTCCAAGTTCCGGTGCAAGAAAACTCTCAAGCTTCGTAGAGCCGCTAGGCTCCAGGCCCAGTTATCGGCACCCCCGCCGGACAACATCTTTGAAGAAGACGTTGATGACGACACCGTCCTACAAGTTTCGGACTCCAGCCCGGCGTCGGAGGATGACAACTACGACGCGGGGGACGAGGAATTTGAGGAAGTCGTCGGTGAGGTAGGGGACGACGACGGGGCCATTGCCACCGTGGAGGATAGCTCGGAGGAGGAGCATCCTCAGACTGATTCAGGGGTCAATCCCCATTATACGGCCCAGGTCGAGGGATCGCCTTCGGGCCTTACCCAAGACCTTACTACGCGTCCCACGGCCCCGCCTACGGGCCCGGCCACGGACATTGGTGATGCGCCACTCCCGGTACAGAAACCGAAAGTGAAACCATCAGGGTCCACACCAGCAGTGCCGAAACCGAAAGTGAAAGTCGCACTGGTGAAACTAAAGGCTCCAAAGGCCTCGGCGCCTAATACGTCCAAAATGGCCGCCGACATCAAGAGCCGTGCTAAGATGGCCGACCCGAAGACCCCGGTGTCGAAGCCGAAGGCGAAGACGACCGACGCGGCCGAAGAAGGTCGACGACCCAAAGAGAGCCTCGAAGACTCGTCAAGACGACCCCGAAGCTCTGGCTGTGCCGATTCCGGTCGACAAGACCAAGGGTGGTGATGTGTCGGCTCCGAAGACTGTGCCTTTGATCGCCGACCCGACTCCGGACTCGGGGGAATCGCATGAGCCGGTCCAGCCCTCACCGTCCTTGACCAAGAAGGTCACGGAGTCCCTTCAACGTATTCGGAAGGACACCTTGGCTCCCGGACCAAAGGATGTGGTGCCGAAGCCTCCACAGAAACCGGCAAAGGCGCAGACGCAGATCCATTTCATGCTGCTTCCGAAGACGACACCGAAGGCTTTCGCTCCAAAACCAGGGCTCGGGGCGCCCTCGAAGGTGGTGTCGACGCCAAAAGCGTCCTTGGTTGTGCCAAAGCCTCGGCTCCAGCCACTCGCGGCCGAGGAGCGTCGAGAGGTTGTCATCGACGCCAACACGGGCAAACTCTCTCTCCTGAAGAGAAAAATTACACCGGAGCCGGTGTTGGAACATTATCGTATTCCACTCAAGAAGAAGTTGGACTCTGCGGGTACTGCTGCCCCTATAGAGCCTGCATCCCCACAAAATCTGGGACTCTCACCAACTCATTCCAACGCTGGGGAAGGTGATATAGACGAGGAGGACGAGTACAATTATCCAGCGTACTCTGATCCAGAGGAGGTCAATGAGCCATGGTCTGCTGGAGGCGACCCTGAGGACCCTCAGTCTGGCCCTGAGCCGCAGCTCTTTGCTACAAAAACTTCACCTACAGAGGACTCTGCAGCCTTTAACGCCCTAATTGAGAGAGCTGCGGCCAATCATGATGTCGACCTCCATGCCGATCCAGTGGATGTCGACTTTTTGTTTGACACTTTCTCGGTGGCTGAAAAGTCAATCAAGACATTGCCCATGCTCAAGGGAGTGCTAAAGCACGCGCCGGAGGTCTTCAGGGAGCCCACTCGGGCGCGAGTCATCAATCCTCGGATTGACAAAAAATACAGGGCAGCGCCCACTGATCCAACGTACATCAAGGGACACTTACCACTGGATTCTTTGGTTGTATCCAACGCACGCAAGCGGGCAAACTCGCAGACCACGGGTGATGCTCCTCCCCCAGACAAAGAATCAAAATCTTTGAAGCCTCAGGGAAACGTATTGCTGCGCAGGCAGCTAATATTTGGCGCATTTCAAACACGCAAGCCCTACTCGCACGCTACGATAGGGCACATTATGACACCTTAGAAACACTTCTACAGCACTTACCTGATCAGTACAAAGAGGCAGCAGAAATGTTAATTCAGGAGGGAAAGCTAATCACTAATGCTTCCATTAAGTGTGCGCTGGACGTGGCTGATACCGCCTCCAGGGCTGTAAACACTAGCGTGTTACTGCGTAGGCATGCATGGCTTCGAATATCAGGCTTCAAACCAGACGTTCAGACAACCATCTTAAATCAAACAGTTAATCCAGACCACCTGTTTGGCCCTGAAGTGGATGCAACCCTTGAAAAGATGAAAAAAGACACGGACACTGCCAAGTCTATGGGGGCTCTCCAGTCCCAGCAGTTTCGGGGTGGTTCCTTTCGCCGCTCCAATAACAGGGGCACCTCAAGGGGTCAAGCATCGCAATCCACACAATACTATAAAAGCAACACCCAGACCTCATACACCAACAAGGGTAGAGGTGGTTACAGGGGCAACAACGTCAAAGGCAGGGGACGTGGAAACAACAGCTCCAGGTCCACCACCGCCAACAAACAGTGACGCCTTGTCACTGCCCCCCGACCACACAACACCGGTCGGGGGGAGACTCCAGCAGTTCCTGCCAGCGTGGAAAACCATCACCACGGACAGGTGGGTCAAATCTCTTATCCAGTACGGTTACTGTCTGGAACTCACTTCCACTCCTCCAAACATACCTCCAAGACACCGTCCTATGTCCGGCGAGCACTTGCACTTGTTGCAGCAGGAAGTCCAAGTCATGCTGCAAAAAGGAGCAATAGAGCTCGTTCCACTGCAGGAAAGGGGTACAGGGGTGTACTCTCTGTACTTTCTTATCCCCAAGAAGGACGGATCCCTCAGGCCCATCCTGGACCTCAGGCCCATCCTGGACCTCAGGCCCCTCAACTAGTACATTCTGTCGGAGCACTTCCATATGCTCACCTTGCAGCAGGTTCTCCCTCTGCTTCAGCGAGGGGACTTCCTGGCTACGCTGGATCTCAAGGATGCATACTTTCACATTCCCCTGCATCCTTCACACAAGAAGTACCTCAGATTGACGATTCAGGACCAGCACTACCAGTTCAGGGTTCTGCCTTTCGGGGTCACCACAGCGCCAAGGGTTTTTACAAAGTGCCTGGCGACTGTGGCGGCGCATCTACGACGCCAGCACATCCACGTCTATCCCTATCTAGACGACTGGCTCATCCAGGCAAAGTCAGAACAACCGTGCGCAGACCACGTGTCCCGCACCATTCATCTCCTGCACGATCTGGGATTCTCGCTGAATTACCCAAAATCCCATCTCCAACCCGCCCATATACGGCAGTATCTGGGCGCAACAATCGACACTCTGGCAGCCACTGCGCAGCCATCTTCAGTGAGAATCGCCAGTATCCAGACGCTGATCCAAAGATTCAGACCTCAGCACTCGCTTCCAGCGAAGGTGTTCATGCAGTTGATAGGCATGATGGCCTCCTGCATCTCCATCGTCCCGCACGCGAGGTTACATATGCGTCCGCTCCAGGAGTGCTTAGCACGTCAGTGGACTCAGGCTCATGGACAACTAACAGACCTAGTGTTGGTGAGCGGTCGAGCGTACAACTCTCTGCATTGGTGGAATCCACAAAACCTTTGCAAGGGCCGACCGTTCCAAGAGCCTGTGCCACAGGTTATCCTGACGACGGACGCTTCTCTCCAGGGTTGGGGAGCACATGTACTCCACTACACAGTGCAGGGACTATGGACATCACAGCAGAGGAAGATGCACATCAATGTGTTGGAACTGATGGCGATCTTCCTGGCCTTAAAGGCATTCAACGTACATCTGTAGAACAAAGTCGTGTTGATCCGGACGGACAACATGACGGCCATGTACTACATCCAGAAGCAGGGAGGCACACACTCTCCGCAGCTGTCTCATCTGGCTCAGAGCATGTGGAAGTGGGCCATTCTGAGGAACATCTTCCTCATGGCGGAGCATCTCCCGGGCAAAAACAATCAAATGGCGGACCTGCTCAGCAGGCACAGCCACCAAATGCACGAGTGGGAGATACATCCATCTGTTCTCCAACCGTACTTCCAACGGTGGGGTCATCCAGAGATAGACCTGTTCGCCACAAGGGAGAACGCAAAATGCCAAAGCTTCTCCGCCAGGTTCCCACACCCGCAATCGCAGGGCAATGCGATGTGGATGAACTGGTCAGGCAGATTTGCGTATGCTTTTCCCCCAGCACCTCTGATACCGCTGGTGGCACGCAAGCTCAGGCAGCACTCGATGACTCTCATCCTGGTTGCTCCAACGTGGGCTCGCCAACCATGGTACACCACGTTTCTGAAACTTTCCGTGGTACCGCATCAAAGGCTTCATCTCACACCCAGCCTTCTGACGCAGAGCCATGGCGGCATTCAGCACCCAGATCCGCAACAGCTCAACCTGGCGATCTGGCTCCTGAAGTCCTAGAGTTTGGCTACCTCAATCTTCCCCCCGATTGCATGGACATCATTCGGGAGGCAAGAAAGCCCACTACTAGAGCATGTTATGCGGCTAAATGGAAGCGGTTTGTCATTTATTGTGCAGGCCACGACATTAACCCGCTGGATGCTTCCATTCAGAACATCATATGTTACCTGTTCCATCTGTACCAGTGTAATTTGGCGTATTCTTCCATCCGCATTCACCTGTCTGCTATGGCCGCATACCTCCAGAATAGGCAACACCTTTCACTTTTCAAGGTTCCTGCTATCAAGGCATTTCTGGAAGGACTCAAAAGGGCCATTCCACCACGGACACCACCAGCACCTGAGTGGAACCTCAATGTGGTTCTTACAAGGCTGATGGGTCCTCCTTTTGAGCCACTGCACTCTTGTGAGCTTCAGTTTCTAACTTGGAAGGTGGCTTTCTTAGTAGCAATTACATCGCTACGGAGGGTTAGGGAGTTGCAGGCACTCACCATCCAAGAACCATTTTTCCAAGTGCATGCTAACAGGGTAGTGCTCCGCACTAACCCTAAATTTCTACCCAAGGTTGTATCTCAATTCCACATAAACCAAACAATTGAGTTGCCAGTGTTTTTTCAAAACCCTGAGTCGCTGGCGGAGCGGATGATCCACACCCTTGATGTTAAAAGAGCCTTAATGTACTACATTGACAGGACAAAGGATTTTCGAAAGACCAAGCAACTTTTCGTTGCATTTGCCTCACACCACAAGGGTAATGCTATTTCCAAAGCTGGTATCGCTAGGTGGATCGTGAAATGTATTCAGATCTGTTACGCTAAGGCTAAACGCACTCTCACTATTCCACCAAGAGCCCACTCCACCAGAAAGTTGGGGGCCTCTATGGCATTCCTTGGAAATATTCCCTTAGAGGATATTTGTAGGGCAGCCACATGGTCTACCACACACACTTTTACTAAACATTACTGTGTAGACGTGCACTCTAAACAGCAGGCAGCTGTTGGTCAGGCTGTTCTCAGAACACTTTTTCAAACTGCTGCAGCTGGCACGGGCGGCCGCCAATAAGAGGGGGACTGCTATGTATTCTATGCACAGATATGAATTCAGCAGCCCACATGCCTCGAACTGCAAATGCTACTTACCAGTATGCATCTGTTCTTGGCATGTAGGGCTGCTGACATTCATATCGCCCGCCCTCCTCCCCGGCGCCTGTAGCAGCTGCAGTATTTATATATATATATATATGCTCATAGCATGGTCATCACTCACATAGTTCACTCCATCTCTGCCAATGGCTAAAAACAATCTGGGGATGGAGGCGATGCCCATGCGCACTGTAGTCCAGGGGAGGAGCCACCTATCTCGTGATACTTCGAAGACTCTTCCAGGACAACAATGTGCAATCATCCGGACCCAACACTAGGCGGCGATCTATGCACAGATATGAATGTCAGCAGCCCTACATGCCAAGAACAGATGCATACTGGTAAGTAGCATTTGCAATTCGAACATACAGAGAAGCCTGGCTAGGAGGGACCTCTATCCCCTTAGTTTGTAGGGTAGTAAAAATGTTAAATCTGTATGTAAAAGAATTATGTAAAATTCCAGTGGAAATTCAAGCAGATTTTTAGAATTAATGGAAATTTAAAAATGTCATAGAGACAACCAGCAGTAATATTTTATCACTGTTAAATACAGACCATAGTTTTATAAATTGTATTTATTATGAGGATGATTTTTAAGGTTGAAGCACTTGACGGACAATAGAAATTTAATGATTTTTAAGGTTAAAGCACTTTACGGACAATAGAAAATGAACTTAGGTTTACTAAATGCAAATTAACGCTTCATTGTTTTAACCTTCAATCGATGATTTTTATTAGGACGCTTTATGCATATAAAATGTGTTGTGGTGTAATGGCTTTAAAAGAGCGAACATTTGAATAACATTTAATTTCATTTTGATTGTCCATATACTTTTCAAGGAGATGTTCATAGTAGGCAAGTTTGTACTAAGAACTTGTTAATGCCTTTGGTTTGTAGGAATATTGGTCCAGTGCAATGGATTGCTTTATCAACGATGCATACGGATGTGAAGGATAGTTGTGTATGTGCAGGCTTAGAACCTGTCTGGTGGCTGCGTTCTGGACTCATTGGAGTTTGTTGATTCAGCATTTTTAAGACCAGTCTAGAGTCTGTTGGTGTAGTCTAATCTTGGCAGCACTAATGCTGTTGAGGCTTGTACTATATGGGGTTAGCCCAAGTAGGGAAAGATCCATCCTAAAGTTATCATTATGTTGGGTGTTGGGGGGGGGGGGGGGAGGGTCGGAGCTAGCTATGGATGGAAATGGCCACGCCGTTGGCGAGCTCTCCCGACCACACGATCCTTTAATTATCCTGGGCATCAAACAAAGACTTAGCACTAAAAACGGACGAGCTGAGCGACGGAGATCACCTGCGATGTGACTGGGCACTCTAAAATGATCGGCGGGCCCCAAATCATAGCGGAGCGAGGCTGGCAGCCCGGCTGGGCGGTGACTATGTACTCTTGGTTGCCTGCGTGGTGACTTTCCCGGCACACAAGCCCAGGGCTCTGCTGTGTGGGGGAGGCCGGCAAGCGTGCCCTGTGCCATATTCAGCCTGTGCAGTGCGCGTGCCATCGCGCTGTGGTGCCCGGGGGTCGCTGGCGGCTGTTTACTGCCTTGAGAGACCGCGCTGACCCGGTGACGCCCCACTGGCGCTGCTCTGGAGGTGAGGGGCGTAGTCCGTGCAGACATTGGCGCAGTGAGACAGTGCACCTCGCACCACCGCGTAGCGCTACATAAATACCCATCTGCATGCAGGAGAGGATGTGGGCAAGACGAGATAACGACCACCTGGGGCAGCAGGCACAGGCTATAGCGACATGGGGCAATGCATGCAGGAGTGACCATCTGGGCAGTGTGGCTGGTGAAACTAACAGGGGGGATGTGACATGGTGCATGGCCTACACCTGCTGGACCACTCGTCATCAATTGTGCACCAACGACGCGTGGAGTAGAGACACATAGAAGAGCTATAGAAGGTTGCAGTGTGACCACAAACTATAGTAATTCCGCTAATAGCTCACGCAGCTGGTGCTCTCTGCGACTTGTACTTACAAGACTCCTTATGAGTGGCGATACACTTATCCTCCAGTGAATGTGACCGCTTGTGCCCCAGTCGCTGTTCACTCTGGGACTGTGGAGAGGTCATTGCTGGTGAGCTTCTGATTGATGTCCCCGGAGACTCTTTGCCTGCATCAAACCAGCCGAGCATGTTGTGACACTTCTGATACAAATTGCAGAACACCTCACGATCCCTATTGCTGCTGCGTTGAGCGTGTGGCGGAGCCTCTTTGCCACCACGCCACATTGCGTCTTAGTTGGCTAATACTTGTGCTGTAACCTGTCTTGCTCTAATAGTACTACATTACTTGGGAAGTGCCACGAAAATGGGGAAACTGGATCAAAATCAGCCAAAGCTGCACTCCGAACAACACAAGAAGACAGGAGACACAGAAGCTGAGGCGCCGGAGCAGAAACAAGGGAACATGATGCCAGGACCTGAATCTACAGTGGACTTCCAAGCAATGTTCGCCACAATACAGTCAACTCTCACTAACATCAATGGGCTCCTTGACCTTTCGTGTTGACGCATGTCAGCAAGAATGGACAAGCACACAGAACGCATTGACATGGCGGAACGCCTACTATCAAAAGCAGAAGACTCGTAATGATAAATCGAGCTGAAACAAACAAAAACTGATAAAACTATTCAATCTCTCCTAGCGAAACTGAAGACTTGTAGGCCCGTTCGCGCCGATGCAACCTATGGGTAATGGGAGTGGCGCGGAATCGACACGGACAGGGAACATGGACCGGTACGTTGAAATGCTCTTGGTCAACCTACTTGGCAGGGAAACTTTCTCAGATGTTTTCATTGTAGAGTGTGCTCACAGAACCCTTGCACCACCACCGATACCTGGAGCACGGCAGCATCGCATAATTGCCAAGCTACTTAATCACAGAGACAGAGATGCAGCCCTTTGTAAAGCCCGGGAGATTGGCACACTACAACATGCAGGAATGAACATTTCCATATAACCGGACTTCACATCACAAGTGCAAGAAGCGCAAAAGAAATTCCTTGAAGTGAAGAAAAAATTGAGAGATATTAACGTTCCCTATGCGATGTTGTGTCCTGCGCGTCTGAAGATCCCGGAAGACGGCAAAAAACACAATTTGCAATGACCCTAAAGAAGTTCTCAAATACTTACAGCTGAAACACCCACAGGCCCTTCATCATAAATCTCAGAGAGGACAGAATGCTGACCAGGATCCCACTTCTGATGTGGAATAAGAGCAGAGACCTTCACGAACATGATGTACATTATCCAGTGGTGGTAACAGTGAACTCGCAGTACTCATAGACTCTCTGTAACTTACTCTATGCACTTTGATATACCATGGAACATGTAAGCTTAGTACACGTAATCGCTCATAACGCACTCTATTGTTTAACTACTTTATTTCCAAAACCTCTGTGACATAATTACTTAATTTCTGTATCTTGGTTGTGAAATGATGCCTCTAGATGTTGAAATTGCTAAGTGGTTCGGGCGTGGTCCCCCACTCTTTTTTCGGGTGGAGTAGTTGACCGGCGACCGCCGCCCCCCCCCTGTGTATACCACTACTATTGTTTATCTGGGGTAAGATTTGCGGGAAGGGTTAAATTGTTAACAGGTACGGGATTATGTCTTTGCCATGTTTGGGATGGCGGAGCGGGTGGGGGGAGGTATGGGGTGGGGTTTTTTGTTACACTGACGGTCACATACATACCAAGACGTCACAATTGTGCACACCATCAAATCGCCTACTCCAGGATCATGCACACAAATGTACGCTGACTATGGTCAAAGCATGCAATGCTAGCTCTAACAGAAACCGCTGGTATTGGCAAGTACGTATTCGAACGCTAAAGAACGCTAAGAACACGCCCTTACAAGCTCTAACGTGGAATGTAAGAGGCCTTAACAATCCTAAAAAGATCAGACAAGTTTTTGCCTACCTTGACAGACACCTCGTTGATATTGCGCTCCTTCAGGAACGCATTTACTTAAGCAGGGCAGATATGTAATTGTCACAGGTGTCTTAAGAGGCACAAGAATAGGCATTATTAATGTATATGGTCCGAACACTGATGATCCTGTCTTCTTCACGCACATCTGGACGCAAATACGAGCATTGCCAGATATGGAATTGATATGGGGGAGACATAAATGTAGCGCTGGACAACACGTTAGACAGATCCCAGAATACTACAGAACGGCACACACATGCTGCCTCCATCATTCTCAATGCATGACGGAATTCACATGATTGATGTATGGCGCACACGCAACCCGGCAACTCAGGAGAGCACACACTCATCAACTGCAAGTAACAGCTGGTGGAGACTGGATTACTGGCTCCTCACGAGTTAAACCTTCACATGGGTTAATGACGCCACACACCTCCTCAAAACACTCTCTGACCATAAGCCAGTCCTCCTGGCGTTAACGATTTCGACATACATACCCCCGCCATTCATGTGGCGATTCAACGCCTCTGCGTCGTCTATGAATGATTTAGCACCGGGTGCCCCACGAACATGCATTGCACTAAGGGCGATGGAGGCGGCCCCCTTCCGTCCGCGCTCCGGCGATAGAAGATTATTTTGTTAACAATACCAAATCCGTTGACAGTGTAGGCACCTTGTTGGAAGCTTTTAAAGCCACACTGAGGGGGTTTGTATAAGCACGATGGCAGGTATCTTGAAAGATATCAGAGCTCAACTGAAGAACTGTGAAGATTGCATACGACGCCTAGAAGCAGAGTAGGACACATCTCATAGTGCACTCACCCTTAGTGAATTGCGTGAAGAGCTGAACAGATATAATGCGGTAGCAGAGGATGATGTCAAATACATCTCCCGACGCCAGGTAGCGCGCAGATTGGGAGAGGGAGGTAGACCAGGCAGATCACTAGCTCAAAAGGTGCGCATAGAACACAAGCAGCACAAGGTGACTCAAGTAGAGGATGATAGTGGGAACCTACACTATGATACCCCAGGCATACTTCACTCTTTTGTGGAAACATACAGTACATTTTATAGGTCGCAGCACACAGCACATGAGTCCGAAATTTTAGATTACATCAAAGATATAGCCTTGGTGTGGCTGTCTGACACACATCGTGTATATCTAGCACAACCTATCTCGGAGGAAGAGCTACTAACAGCAATCAAATCGCTACCAAATGGTAAATCACCAGGCCCCGACAGGTACACTGCCGAATTTTATAAAGCATATTCGGATTTACTCATTCCACCATTGTTTGAAATGTACGATGAAGCTTATAATAACAAAATACTACCCTCGAAGCTTCGCAAAGCCCTTATAGTGGCTCTATTGAAGCCAGATAAGAGACCGGACAAGGCAGAATCTTATAGACCTTTATTGCTGATAAACACTGATGCTAAGATACTAGCCACGATACTGGCTACAAGACTGCAGCCACTTATGCCCACGATGGTTCTGCCGGACCAATCCGGCTTTATTCCGGCTCGGTCGACAGCGCACAACCTACGCACCATATTTGTCCTGCTACATCAGCTGAATTCGGACCTGCAGGTCGTGGCTGTGCTGTTAGATGCCGCCAAGGCCTTCGACTCTTTTGAATGGCCTTATCTGTTTACAATACTACAAGCGATGGGTTTACCAACCATGTTCATTAATTGGATTGCCCTATTTTATACTCAACCCACCGCCCATATCAAGGTCAATAGACACATATCGGACAAAATAGGAATACAGCGTGGCACCAGGCAGGGTTGCCCGCTCTCTCCAATACTATTCGCCATTGCTCTGGAGCCACTAGCGTGTACGATCCGGCAGACCTATGCGTATGCGGCACTGCAATTCAGCCCGAGACCTATCATCATATCATTTTATGCGGATGATATGGTTCTCTACCTTTGAGACCCGGAAGAAACACTTTCTTCGCTACTGCGCGAGTATATGAAATATGGGCGTGTCTCGGGACTTCAAATTAACTGTAGTAAGTCGGCTGTCATACCACTAACAGCATGCACCAACGCACCACAAATGTAATTTTCACTTGTGTGGCACGAAGATCCAGTCAAGTACCTGGGAATCTGGATGCATCCGGATGCGGAACTGGTGTTGAGATGTAATTATGGAACCACAATAGACCGCATAGAAATGCAAATATCTGGGGGGGCGGAGCTTGCTGGTGTCCATGCCGGACGTGTGAGCGTTGAGCTCCTCGCTGTAGCCCCGATATAATCCTACAGAACTATCCTAAAAGTGCCTTTACTGCCTTCTATGTGGTGGAGGGCTTTCCTACTCCCCACTGTGCGTCCGGGAGGACCAAAATTGGGCGACTCGGCAGCCGTAAGCAGCACCACGGAAGAGGACCCAACCGGTGGCGGACCAGGCCTGACACTGCGGCCTTTCCTGCGGGAGCGCTCCGACGACGTCACTCTGCGTGCGGTCTGAGCGACCTTGTGCGTCCCGGACAGGAGGACCCGCGGTCGGAGGAGGAGTGTCCACTTCCCCGAGCACTCTGCGCTCCTCACTGAGAGACGCAACGGCGGCAGGAACCTACAGTGAAGCGGACCGGACTTCGACAGGTGATTGCTGGGGGGCGGCTGCAGGGCTCCGGGGGAAGCTGCTACCGGGTGCCGCTGCCTTGATCCCCCCTTGTGTGCCGCTCCTACTGCCTGAACCAGCCGTGAGTGGCCTATGACCGCCGGTGCACATAGCTGAGTGCTCGGCCCCTGCAACGATCTGTTTTGCCTGTGATAGACTGCTGCCTGGTCCTGAGAAACCGGCGATCGCCGATTGGGACCCCTGGGGGTCTCGCTGGGCCCTGCGGCGTGGAAGTGGAGCCTTGCCCCCCGACCGACTCTAATCCAGGTCACTGCGACCCCCGAACCTCGATAGGGGCGGCAGCCCTACCGATCACAGAGTTGGGGGGCGCCATGCGGGTGACAGGATGACATACTCTGGGGCAAGTGACGGCCGCCATTTTGAAGCCGGGTCTGATTCTGAGGCAGCCATTTCCTGCAGCGTTAAGGCTTCACTTTGGCTGCATTGCAGGACTACCCACGCGGAGGTGGTGTGGACCGGCACGGTCAGACGTGGAGGGAGTGATTAGAGTGGGGGAGCATCTGCCAACGCTCGGGGCCTAAGACGGTGTGAGGCTGCGAGAACACCTAGCCCGGGATCTGCTCTGCTCCCTAAACGAGGCGCACAACACGGCAGAGGGGAACGCTGCAGTGAGCTTACTGGCAAGGACTCGGAGTGGGCCACACTTGAACTGTATGGGGGGGTCGCACTACTGTAGTGCACTCCAATAATCCTTGTATTGCGAGGAAGCGTAGCACTGATACCTGGGGATTGGAGTCTGCACCGCCACTGAGAAGATCACTAGAACATCAGGGGTATAGCTCGCTTGCATGTCTACCAGACTGAACATGGGCAAAAACGATAGAACACAGTCTAAACTCACTTTTGAGCAACGGCGAGTCAAGGGGTCCGAGGTGCCGGCTCCGGAAGCGTCCCCCAAAGGGGCGACCTCATTGGGTCCCATAAACTCGGATATCCGCGACATGCTTGTTGCTATGGAGAAAGGGATACAGGACAGTATAGCATTGGTTGGGACTAAAATTGATGCCCTGTCCTACCGCATGGATCGCATGTCGGAACGAGTGGATAAACACGCCGAGCGCCTCGACATGGCGGAGCGCCGGCTGACGGAGGCGGAGGAGGCCCAGTCGGAGTGGGACAAGGACCGCAAGCAATTTGGAAGGCTCCTGCAGGTGATCCAAGACAAATCGGAGGATTTGGAGGCGAGGTCACGGAGATCCAACATCCGTATCACAGGCGTGGCAGAGACTACACAAACCGGCAAGATGGAGCTCTTTGTGGAGAAACTCCTCAAGGTCCTGCTCGGGGATGAGGCCTTTTCCCCCATGTTCATTGTGGAGAGGGCCCACCGCTCTCTCGGTCCCAAGCCGAAGCCGGGCGCAAATCCGAGACCCTTCATAGCGAAGCTCCTGAACTACCGGGACAGAGACACCGCACTCCGCTTAGCTAGAGACAAGGGTAAGCTGCAATACGAAGGGATGGACATCTCGCTCTATCCGGACTTCACCGCAAAGGTCCAGGAGGAGAGGAGGCAATTTGCACCTTACAAGCAACAGCTGCGTGATCTTGGATTGGACTACGCGATGCTATATCCGGCGAAGCTTCGGATTAACAGACAAGGGCACTCGCATTTCTTCACTGATACTAGGGAGCTGCAGAAGTCACTGAAGGCGTGGTCCAGGGAGCGCAGGAATAGCCCTAGTAAAGACCAAGAGTACCTTGCTTCCTCTTCGCTGCTGGAGGAGCAGGATTGAGCGCTCTGCATTTGTTTGGTTCGGTCGCGGCCTTGCTGTGATTGCCGCTACACCGTTGGGTAGATGCTGCCCAGCGTCGTGCAACATACAGAGTGATGATGGTGTTGTATGCCATCAACACGGATGGAGCCCCTGGCTTTGAACTTGGAATCTCCGGCTGGGTGAGATCTTACTGATTTGTTTCTGCAATGTGGGGATCCGGGGGGGTTCCTTTGTTGAAGTGGCAGGGCCACAACACAGTCCTAACTCTCTGAGTGCTGGGGCCATGCAGCAGTTGGTACACTGGGGGGAGCTGCCTTGCCGGTGACGGAGGGGAGTGACACTAAGCGTTTCACAGACTAAACCTCATGTTGGCACAGAACGTTTGCGAGGGGCATGGCACTGGAGTGAAGCAGAAAGGTGGTTTTGGACAGATTTCCACTTGCTTTGCTGGCAACGTCTGCCCCTGTGCTTTTGGCTTACTGGCTCCGGAGAGAGTCATTTCAGGGACTTATTTGGTTGGATTCCCGGGGCGATGGCGGGTGGTATTGAGATCTGTCTGACCAGGTTGGGGGTGGTCGGCTGTGGGCGGGGGGAGGGGGATTCTTGTATGATTCGGTTGGGGCTGTTCTTTTTGATGGGTTTGGGGACTCTGTTTCAAGGGGGGATGTGCCAGGTGTCAGATGTGATGTGGCAAGCTCTATGGTCCGGACTACGGAACCCGAGAGTTCTAGATTGCTTAAGTATAATTATCTACCAGTACGGAACATAAATGGAGGACACTGAAGTCCTAGGGGTGAGTGGTGACCCGGGTCTTTTGAGGGTGCTGTCATGGAATGTGAGGGGGTTGAACGACTATAGGAAGTTGCGGAAAGTTATGAGCTATCTACATAGGCACTGCATAGATGTTGCCCTACTTCAGGAAACACACCTCCACTCTCCAGTAAAATGCTGGCTGCTAGAGGTCTAGGTGGCTGCAGTGTAGCAGCTGCTTTCACTACTCACTCGCGGGGGGTGGTGACATGGGTTAACCCCAGATCGAACCTAAAGCTGACTCCCCTATCTGCAGACCCGGAGGGCAGGTACCTAATTGCCCGGTGTAGGGGTAAAGGTCAGGATTTGCTGTTGGTAAATGTTTATGGTCCGAATTATGACAATCCTGCTTTCTACTCAGCGCTGGCGGATTTGTGCAGAATGCATGTTGGTTCCAGAATGATGTGGGGGGAGATTTCAATTTTGTGATGCACCCAGGTCTGGATCGTTCCACGGGGTCAGCCCGCAGTCCTGCGGCGGCGGCTGCTGCTCTCATGCACTCGGAACTAATCAAGTTGGGCTTGGTGGATGTATGGAGGCACAGGCATCCAGGGAAGGGTGGGTACACACATTACTCAGCCTACCATGACATACACACTAGGATTGACTATTGGTTTGTCTCGACCCCGCTGTTGAGATCTGTGACGAATTGCACGATTCTTCCCCGCACGTTATCAGACCACTCACCACTGCTTTTGTCCCTCTGTACACCAGCTAGGAAAATTCCCCCATTCACATGGCGGTTTCCCCCGTATTCTTTATTGGACGGGGTATTCAGAGGGGAGTTAGCTGAGGACATAGACACGTTCTTTGCAACCAACTTGGGATCAGTGGACAGCTTTCAGACGGTGTGGGACACCTTTAAGGTCTATATCCACGGGATGACGATAGCAAAACACTCTGGGGTACTCCGTTCTATAAGACATAGGCTCAAACAGCTTGAAACGCAATTGGCAGACTTGGAGAAGCAGCATAGGCTCACGTCGGACAGGGACACGGAAGAACAGATTAAGACCCTACTTAAGGAATTCAATGAGGAAGCGGATAGGGAGGTCAAACATATGGGGAAGTATGCCACAGCCCGAGCATATGGTGAGAGGGATCGCCCGGGTGCTTTGTTAGCCAGGTTGATGCGGAATGGCAGGCCCCACCTTGTGGTCGAGGAGCTGATTACATCCTCGGGTGGGGTAGTCACGGAGGAGGCTGACATAGTTGCGGAGTTTAAGGACTATTACTCTACACTTTACAGCTCTAGAGCTGGGCAAATGGAGGATGAAATTGACGACTACCTGAGTTATATCAGGATGCCCTTCCTGGAAAACTTCCAAAGAGAATTCCTCATGATGCCCATCCAGCGAGATGAGATACTAGAAGCGCTGGAAGGAATGAGGTCATCCAGTGCGCCAGGCGCTGATGGTCTCACAGTAGCTTTTTATAAGGCCTTTAAAGATACTCTCATACCGCACTTAATGTCCCTCTTTGATGATATATGTCAACAGGGTAGTATGTCAAAGTCCATGCGTGAGGCCCTTCTTGTCACGATCCCCAAACCAGGGAAGTCCCCTAGGGAATGCGGTTCCTACAGGACACTTTCTCTCCTGAATGTGGACGCCAAGTTGTATGCGAAAGTACTAGCGGCGAGATTGGCTATAATTGTCCCGGAAATGGTTGCCCCGGAACAGGCGGGCTTTGTGCCTGCTAGGAACCTAACGTATAATCTCTGCACAGTTCTAGGCACCATTCAGCATGTGCGGCAAGACACCAAGGCTCTGGCAATTTTCCTGGACATGGAGAAGGCCTTCGACTCCGTGGAGTGGCCCTTCATGTTACGGGTATTACGGAAGTACGGGCTGGGGGAACCCTTCTTACAAATGCTAGGTGCCCTTTACTACAAACCCTCGGCACGGTTAAAACTGGGAGATACAGTCACTGACCCAATCGAAATCAGCAGAGGCACCAGACAAGGCTGTCCCCTGTCACCGCTGCTGTACGCACTAGTGGCGGAGCCCCTGGCATGCGCGATCAGGGAATACCACAAACACGAGGGAATCAACTTCCCTACATATAAGATCGGTATATCCACGTATGCGGATGATACATTGCTCTGTCAGGGAACCGGAGGCTAATCTTGCTTCAGTTCTGCGGGAGGTGGTGAAATTTGGAGCGCTTTCCGGTTTGCGGGTGAACTGGGACAAATCGGTGGCTTTACCGCTCACTCCAGTCACTGCCCCGTTCACGATGGAGTATCCGCTACAGTGGACTTCGGATCCCATACTGTATCTGGGGATCCGTCTACACACTGACCCCGAGCTATTGGTCCTTGAGAACTATGGGAGGGCATACAGCAAACTTGAAGACGACGTGGAGACTTGGAATATATTACCGCTGTCCCTGATGGGGAGAATAGAGATAATGAAAATGGTGGTGCTGCCTCGGTTCCTGTTCCTCTTTACCAACATACCTGTGGTTCTCCCCAAATCCTTCTTTCGACGGCTCACGCAGACCCTTATTAGGCTGGCGTGGGGTGGCAAATAGCCGAGAGTTCAATGGAAGACACTTCTACTTCCCTATGAACGGGGGGCCTGGGAGCACCGGACCTAGAACAGTATTATTGGATCGCGCAGGCGTCGCATCTGCACACGTGGATCCACGGAGCTCCTGACATTCCACATGTTAAACTGGAGCGGCTGTTTGCGGAACCGGTTCCTCTTCCGGCCACGGTATGTCAACCGGTGGACCGCAGGACGGGGGTCTTGGATTCCATTACGGTTACGAACCATGCATGGCATGAATTACTGAAAAGGCAGGATGGTGTTAGGCTGTACTCCCCCCTCATGCTGGTGGAATGGGCGGTGTGGATCCCCCCGCTAGCGGACAAAGGGGTGGTGAGGGCACTGCAGGACCTCGGAATCGCAAAGTTAGGGGACCTGTTCTTAGACGGCACCCTGAAGACACTCCCCCAGATTCTCCAGTCGCAGACTGGGAAGTCGCTCCTCCACAGCTTCCAATACCATAGGGTGCGCAGTGCCCTGCAGGGACTGCTTTGCCCGGAGCTGGCGGAACCTCAGGAGATGCCGGAACTTACCTATGTTATTAATAACCCCGCAACCAGTAAACTAGTGTCCAGGCTTAAAAAAATGGGGGACAAACATAGGGCTTGTCCACACTCTCCGGCTAGGGAGGCCTGGCAGACTGATCTCCAGATGCAAATCTCTGATGAGATGTGGGGCTATTGCTGTTCCAACACCAGGAAAATATCTCTGATCAATAGACATAGATTGATACATTTTAAATACTTGCAGCGGGTCTATTACAGCCCCGGATAGGCTGCATAGATATGGCTTGAGGGGTTCCGCGGACTTCATACACATGGCTTGGTCTTGCCCCGGTATCCACAGGTTCTGGACGGAGGTATTCGCGGAATTAGGCCTGATCCTAGGCATCGACCTTCAGCCTGAGCCCGCCATTGCATAGCTGGGTTATTCCAAAAATCTACCGGTGGCGATGCGTAGATTGGCAGATATTGCCCTGCTGACTGCCAAACGTACGGTAGCCATGTGCTGGATGAGAGGGCCCCTTCCGACTAAGAGGAGGTGGGAATCTGATCTTCTGTACTGCAATACGCAGTCGATGGCTTATAGCGAACTACTTCCCCCCAAGAGTCGCCCCAAGAACTTCTGGGGGCTGTATAGGGCCTATCTAGACGCGAAAGATGATTCCGACCCGGAATCTGACCCAGAAGACGTAGAGGACTGTGATGCTCGGGAAGAGGAGACTGGGCACCTGGAATGCGCTAGCGCGCTTGATTGAGGAGACAACGGGTGTATAGGGGGGGTCCGTCCTACCGGGGGCCAGGTGCTGCATAGGGGGAGCCTGGCCTGTACATGCCCGGGGGCATGACGTCGAGAGGGGGTGGTGTATACTGAAGCCTGGGTCCTACTCTGAGCTCATTCTGATGGGTGGTCCACAAGGACTGGTACAGCAGGTGCACGGACGACTCGTCCATCGCGACACACACTGAGGAGTCTGGCACACTTTGGGTGGGGTGGTCTACTGGGGAGGGAGCGGGTGTTTGGTTAAGGGGGGGTTCTTTTCTAGTACAGGTTTCTTTAAGGTACACTAACTCCTGGCCTACACGCTCGAAGCTTCCATCGTATCTGAGCTCCAGCATCGGAGAGACCGGTGGTGGCATGCACATCAGGGACACACTATGTGACACCAGGGAAGGATGGTTGTGGTCCACCTTTGGACATAAAGGTGTAATGCATTCATGCTCTTAGCCCTTAACACCGCCAGGCCCCCGGGATGCTGGCATGCAGGCTGTGTACAATTTCCGGGGGTTGACGTGCTGTGATGGTGTGGACTGCTGCCGGCCTCAGGGTTGTAGGCTGTATAAGCTGTGTACCAATTGTATATGCAATAAAGTATAAAGTTAATAAAAAAAAAAAGAAATGCAAATATCCAGATGGATTACACTGCCCTTGTCACTGGCTGATAAAATATCCCTATTGCCCAAACTGCTATATCTTTTTATTAATATAACAATAAAGCCTCCAGCTCCAATTTTTAAACGGATAAGCTCTAATTTCAGCAGGTTGATATGGGCTGGGAAACAAGCCTGAATAAGCCTTCAAACCATGTCAATTCCATATGCCTCGGGTGGTTTTGCAGTCCCGGAAATACCCTTATATTATCACACAGGCACAATACGTGTACTACTGGTACCACCCGGTGAGGTATCTGCCGCATTTAGCAGTGGAAGATGATGATGCAGCTCCCATACCATTATCAATTGTACTCAAGCATACTCGACATCAGTTAATGCCACGAGAGATAAACACGATTCGGACAACATCAGAAGCTTGGCACAGCTTAGTCTAAAGGCAGGCAAAATCCTGATATATGCCCCAAGCCTGCCACTCTCTCACCATCCCGCGCTGTCAGTCACGCAAGAACAAAATGCATGAGGATCCTAGAACAAATAGGCATCACACAAATGGGGGATTTATATCCAGACTGTACATTCATCACATTAGACGATCTGTCCTACATCAGCAACCAAGCACTACTATTCAGATTTATCTACCACAGATCACGGGCAGCCATTAAGGAGCTGTACTCCTCTTTCCCAGCTGAGCCACCGACGCTACAGCCATTGCAGACGATAATAACAACTCCTACTCATACTAACATAATGGCCGAAAGGAAATGGAGACAACATCCCTCCTCCCCGGAGCTGAAAGCCCTCAGAAAAACTAGAAATGAATACAATAAAAAGATAATCAACTCCAAAAAAGAATTTATCCGATCGGAATTGGACAGAGCCACAAACAGACCGCGAAAACTCTTCGAGATTTTAAAACAGCAGTCAAACAAACTAGCCAAAACGGTTCAAGAGAATACAAAAACTCCCATAAGCTGCGAGGAATTCTCCTCATTTTTCACGGAAAAATCCAAATTACTAGAGGTGGAACTCTCAAATGCAGCAACTAACCTCTCGACCCTTCCTCCACCGAAAAATGAGGCCAATGCCGCAACAGAAGACCTACAAACAAAAAATATGGCAAAATGGGATACATTTGAATTATATGATCAGAGAAAGATCGCCAAAACGCTGGCGGAACTCAGACCGAACAACCACTATCAAGATCCTCTACCGGGAAAATGTGTAAGAAAAATCAGCCACACTCTAGTTCCGATATGGACTGAGATAATAAATGCCTCACTTGCACAAGGAACCCTCCCGGACTGCCTAAAAACAGGGCTGGTAGTGCCCATCATTAAAAAGCCGACGGCTGATGCAACAGACCCTAACAACTATCGACCAGTGACCAACATCCCTCTACTGGCCAAACTCATTGAGAAATGCGTACAGGGCCAACTGAGTCAACATATAGCTAAATTCTCACTACTAGACGATTGCCAATCTGGATTCAGAACAGGACACAGCACTGAGACTGCGATCCTGCATATTGTCGATGACGCACTTCAAGCCTTAGACCGAAATCAAACATGCCTACTAATCCTCCTAGACCTGTCATCAGCATTTGACACGGTAAACCACGAAGTGCTAATGACTAGGCTACAAAACAGGATGGGATTGTCCGGAAACGTGTTGAAATGGTTCAACTCCTTCCTACAAAATTGGACTCAACGATTCTTAGTGAATCAAGCAATCTCTTCCCCAAGCCCCAATGAAATCGGGGTCCCACAAGGCTCAACGTTATCCCCAGATCTATTCAACTTGTATGTAGAACCTCTCACGGAGATTCTTCAACAATCACAGATATCCTATCACATGTATGCTGACGACACGCAATTATACATAAAGATCGCCTCCCTCGAGGACATCGACCTAATGAACAAGACACTAAAGAGAGCACTGCAATGGTTAACCCCTTAAGTGCTGCCTCGGTGCATTGGCCGACGGCAGCACTACCTCCCCAGTGCTGCGCACGACCATTGGACGTCCATTCAGCACTAGTTCCAATGGACAGCGCAGCACTGGGGAGGAATATTTAATAGCATCTATGAGGTTAACAATGAACCATCTGAAACTAAATGCCCAGAAAACAGAATTCCTGCTAATTTCACCGACAAGGAGCCAACCGGATGTTAAGGAATGGACTAAATTGGTGACGGCGCTAAATTGCGCCCCGACCCTAGTTAACTCAGCCAAATCACTAGGAATCACCTTAGACGAAAACCTGGATATGAAAAACCATATTAACTCAATGGCCAAGAGCGCCCGCTTCCACTTAAATTACTTAAGAAAACTGAAACCCTTTATCTCAGAGTCCGATCTAAAACTGGCTATCCAATCACTAGTTATCTCGAGGATCGAATACGGCTGCACCACACTAGCTGGCCTACCGAAAACATCCACAGCACCACTAAAAGCCTGCCTCAACGCAGCGGCAAGACTCATCACGGGAACGAAGAAATTTGATCATATATCTCCTCACCTGAAAGCACTAAACTGGCTACCCTACGAAGCCAGAATTCAAATGAAGATGGCCTGTATTACACATAAAGCGGTTCACTACAACACGCCTAGATACCTAACCAGGAAACTTAAGATATCAGGAGGTAACAGAACAACTAGAAGCACAAAAGAGCTGCTGCTGCGACCAGCCTTTTTCCACAAGAAAAAAACTTACAACAGAGCATTCTCTGGAGCTGCCCCCAGAATATGGAACTCACTAATTGCACAGACGTTAAGAACTTATATATCTAATCACGTCCATTCATTATATTGCCTTCTACCTCATATATATGTTATTATGATTATTGCTACTATAATGTCTATTTGTTATTCTTTCTTGTTAAGCGCTCTGATACCTACGGGTCTTGTACGCGCTATATAAAACACTATAAATAAATAAATACATAAAATAAATACATACTAGCTCAAGCCGAAATTGGGACGCATACACATAAAGCCCTTGACAATTGGAACAAACTTTTGGATACCCTCCTGACAGAAGATGACTGGACGTCATGCTGTGCACTTATCACTCTACTCACACCTAATGCCATCTCCGCATCATTTATTACAAGTATATCCATCAATCTTATTATACTCTAGCCAAATTACATAAATGTGGGTTACGGGACACTGCGCGATGTAAGAGATGCGGTGCTGATCACACAGACTTTGCACATCTGGCATGGACCTGTGCCAAGATTAAACAATATTGGTAAATAGTGACCCATCATTTGGGTAAATTGATCTCATGTACATTAGCTTGCACACCACAAGTATGTCTATTAGGATTGCATATACCTCTGAAATCGATGAAAAAGAAATTAATTGCCATATTGTTACTCCTGGCAAAACGCAGGGTGGAGATGCACTGGGACAGTAATCAAACCCCCACTCTATCCAACTGGATACAAGATGCTGTATATTGTAGAGACAATTTTTTGATATATGCAGAGGAACTGCCGACCGCGTCGAAACCATCAGACATTTGGGAGCCACTTACAGCATACCTGCGTGATCACCCGGACTTACTCCAAGCCAGCCGTTGATTTAACTATTGCTTTGTAAATGTGATGTTACAGTGATGTAGAATGCTTAACTGTGTGTTATTGCAAAATTTGATTGGAAGTACTTTATACTGCAATGTCCCTGAAGAGGCTGTCCTCGATATGATGACTGTTATGCACGTTTATAAGAAAACCCAATAAAAAATAAATAATAAAAAAAAGTTATCATTGTGTTTAATGTGGTGCTTTTTTGTCACCTTGTCTACTTAACTTTTAAGTGAGAGTTTGGAATCCACCTTGACATCTAAGTATTTCTACTTCTGGAAGGGATCCCATTTTCTTATGCCAGAATGCAGTTGGGTTGTAGTTTTCTCATGAGCCAATGATTAGTATTCCTGTTGGAGACAGATTTAGGTTCAGATGGTTTTTAGGCATTCAGTGAATCTTGCTATTTTTCTTTGTGATGGTTTTTCCAATTTAACAATACTTTTAGCGCCATTGGCGTAGTTGTAGCAGGTCAGCTTTAATGAGTTTATACGTCCAGTGAGTGAGATTAGGTATATATTGTATAGTAGAGGTAAAATTGTTGAGCCTTGGGGACACCTATAATTTGTGAAAATGAAAATAAGAATGCGAGTAGCAATACAGCTAGTGTTCCCGCTGACTTAGTGCAGTGGCCTGTATTCCATTATCATTGTCTTGTGAGTTTCTTGTTCACATGGTCAAATGCTGCTGATAGGTTCCGTAGAAGTAATGAAGCAACTAAGTTAAAGTCTGTAATGTCATTGAGGCCATCTCAGTTGGCAGTCTGATCCAGTGCATCTCCAGGTCTGAATCCTGTCTGTTGGTTGGAGAGCATTTTGCTTCTCTGTAAGAATTCTGAAATTGGAAGGAAGTCTTCTTTTTCATTCATTTATCTCACAAATGGTCTGTTTGAGATGGAATAAAAGTTTGATGGATCTTCAGGATCTCCATTTATTTCGTCCATCGATAAGTGATTCATTAAGCTCTTTGGCCAATATAGACACAGAAGTAGTTTTCAGGATGATCTTTAATGTATCGCTTCTTGCACATGTCAGTAGGATACCTGCCAAGCTCATGCATATATTAAGGTTGTTTGTTTCATTTATAGGTAGTTGGTTAAACAAACATCACTTGGTTTATATTGCTAAGATTGTGGTTTCAAGTCATTGTATTAGTTAGAAATTAGGTCACAAGAGCCTATTCGTCAAAAGTTGCAGATATTTTCAGAGCAAATGGAATAACGTACTAGGCAGTCTGGTTATCCGAATTCGAAGGTCATTTTTTTTATCACATTGAAGGCATTCAACTTCTATTGCGAGTAATGATATTTCTTGGCTTTGAGAATTGTTGCCTTGTAAATTCTGTATTGGCTCTGTATCATGATTTGTTCTTGGTTGTGTGTTTTTCCCCATTACCATTCTAGCATCTTGATTTTTCTTTTTTGTGTGTTTCTATTTTGCATAAGCCAGGTCACTTTCTTGTACTGTAGTCTACATTTAGAAGATTTAGTGGGAGTTACTAAGTCGAAGAGCTCTTAGTCATGGGGGGAATCGGTTTATTGACAGCAGTAAACTCAATTACCTTATTGCCGAGAAGTTTCTAGAATATGTCTATCGAAAGTCTTACATAGTCTGTAAAAGGAGCTTTTGCTTGTTGTGTGTGAAGGGAGTCCCGTGAGTTCTGCTTAGTGTTCTTCAAGTTGGAGTTGTTTCCCAATTTCAGTTTTTCCATAGTTTTACTCTAAGAACGCTAATTCTCACTGAAGAGACCATGTTTGATTACTATGAAACAAGGTATATTCAGATCTGTGGCACAAAGAGGCTTCACTCAGAGGACCCCCACAAGGATTGTATTTATTGCTCAGAGCCCAACTACAAGGCGAAGGACTGTAATATCTGCCACACTGTTTCTACGAAACCCCTCTTAGACAGTGAGGATAGATTACTACTATGGCTTCAGAAATCAAAGTCAAAAGACATCACCTCCATTGGAGATGTATCTGAAGGTTCCTCAGGAGTGTCAAGAGAAGCCCCAAAAAGGATTTGTTCTGACCAGGAACACTCTTCTGGAGCAACGTCTGAGGATACACCTTCCACTTCTAAGGTTCCTCCTAGAAAAATACACAAGAGAACAGTCAGACACCAAAGTCTTGCTTTTGAGGTAGTGGTTTTGACTTTGATGATATTTTTTAAATCCTCAGCTGGAACGCCTACCTTTCAACTTGCAATTCCAATGCAAAAGCTGGCTTTGTAATTAATTCCAATTCACAAATAGACAGCATCTGTACTGTTGATACGACCTTTGCCGAGAACAGTCGACAAGTCCACTGTCAACAAAGAAAGTGGGCGTTTTGTCACTGGTGACAACACAGACACCGATGCTCGCCACTGCAACCATGATTGTTAACGATGACCCCGTTTACAACTACAACACCATCGTCAACCATCTTGATGATGACACCAAGAACGAAATCACCATTGACGACATCAAAAGCTTGCAGGATCACGCCAATCCCTCAAAAAGGCATTCCAATTCTACTAGTGCCTAAACATACATGTCCAAGTAAGAATGTTCATACCCTCTTCAGCGCCTTCTGAATACATAAGAATCAGATCATGAGTGTCTCTTTTGAACAGCCTATAGCCAAATATTGGCCCGGGGGATTGGATCCCTGGGACCTCGTAAAGGCTCAGGGAAGAGGGCTGCACCAACACCCCTCCCCCCACACACACACTGATTGGACTCCCCCTTCGCCTCCACCCTTACCTCATAGTCCCTGGCCAACCCCAGGGGGCCTATCAACTTCATTGGCTCAATGTAAACAAACGTATTGAGTTCAAGGCCCATGGCTTGGCCCCCTTGTACATACAAAGCCTTGTCAAGCCTTACCAGCCAACCCGCAAACTGAGATCGGCTAGCCTTTCTCTTGTCTCCAAGAGTGCGGCGGACCCGTATGGGAGGTCGCTCGTTCTCCTACCTTGGACCTAAATTGTGGAATTCGCTTCCGTTGGAGCTCAGGATCTGTTGGTCTCTCTCAGTCTTTCGTAAAAAAAACGGAAGACTTTTCTTTATAGTCAGGTTTAATTCCTCATCCCCAACAAACTTTGCCCTTGTCCTGCCTAGCGCCGGGAAACCCTGTTGGGTAGCTGTGCACTTTATAATCTTTTTAAATAACTAAATAAATACATTTATGAATCCATACTTTGCCCCCCTATATGTATTTTTTCCCTAATTGTTTCAGAGGACGAGGGACTGAGTCGTAAAATGGCTACCGCCACATCTTTATTGATGTGGTGGTAGCCATTCAGATCTAACCTTTAGATTTGTCTGTCGGCTCCGCAGTATCTTCTGAGGAAAAAAAACAAAGGTTAAAGTGATCTTATAGTTAGGTATTAAAATAAGTTGGAAAATGTTTAAAAAATAAAGAAACACTGAAATTCACCAGTTATATTACTAAGCTAATTATAACTTGTGTTCCCACCATGAGTTGCTTATGACCTCACATACTACATCACTAATGACCCTCAAATGACATCCTTGACTTCATTGGCCATGGCTTTTGCCCAACCCCTCCACAGGCGTCCCTCCCTATGCGTGGAAGAGAGAGGATTCTTTTTTTGTTTTATATTTCACTTTTTTTTTGCAGTTTTCAACTACTGTTTTTCTAAACTTCTCGTATATTGTTTTATTTTTATTGTTTTTGTTTTTTACATTTTTTAACAGTTGCTAACTTCAGCTTTTGTAAATGTGTTTTATATTGTTTGAAACTTTAAAAAATTTGATTTATTTTTACTACGTTTGTGTTCTGTTGCAGATACTGTATAATGGCCCTTCTACATATTCTTTTTAAAAACTTCATTGGTTTTCGCAAGACTGAAAAGTTATGATGACTCCAGAGAGTTCGTACTTACACAATATTGCAACAATACATTGCTTAATAACCAGTCCCCAACTACCTCCCACCCAAGTCATTTTACATGGTACCCTGGTTCCACAGTACAAGTATCAGCCGTCACCTTCTACATATTCTTCCATTAACTTCACCACTTGCCACAACTTTATTACTTTGTCTACAATATATTTCGAAATGGGTCGACGTTCTTGCTCTAAATGTTTCAGCACTTCCAATGGAATCATCTGTTCTCTTTCTACTGCTTGCTTCTTCTGTATCTCTGCTCGCACTATGGTGTTTGGGTACATAGCCATCAGGTACTTCCACATTCCAGTGGTTCCCATTGAATACCGTCCAGTCTTTCCTCCGTGCAGCACCTCCTGGCAAAAAGTATTTGTAACCTGCTCTTGCCATTTTTTTTCACTTGCTAGAATATTTATTTATTATTTTATTTTATTTTATCAACTTATATGGCACAACAGCTACCCAAAAAGGGTTTCCCGGCGCCTAAATAAAAACAAGCATTTACAATGCAATGGTTTTGCCTTTGTTAAAGTTAGAGCTATTGGCATTGCTCTTGACATTATTTTTATTTATGTTTTTTTTAACATAAATAAATGGCATTGTCATTTACAATGCCACTAGCTTTATCTCTCGCAAATGACACACACAAACACACAGAGCCCCCCCACACACACACCCACACTGAGCCCCCCACACACACAGCCACACAGAGCCCCCCACACAAACAGCCACACAGAGCCCCCCACACACACAGCCACACAAAGCTCCCCCCACACACAGCCACACAAAGCTCCCCCCACACACAGCCACACAAAGCCCTCCACACACCCACACAGAGCCTTCCACACTCACCCACACAGCACAAGCAGGCAACAGGGGCACACGGAGGCACAAGCAGGCAACAGGGGCACACGAAGGCACAAGCAGGCAACAGGGGCACACGGAGGTACAAGCAGGCAACAGGGGCACCCGGAGGCACAAGCAGGCAACAGGGGCACCCGGAGGCACAAGCAGGCAACAGGGGCACCCGGAGGCACAAGCAGGCAACAGGGGCACACGGAGGCACAAGCAGGCAACAGGGGCACACGGAGGCACAAGCAGGCAACAGGGGCACACGGAGGCACAAGCAGGCAACAGGGGCACGAAAACTGAGGCACAAGCAGGCGACAGGGGCACACGGAGGCACAAGCAGGCAACAGGGGCACACGGAGGCACAAGCAGGCAACAGGGGGCACACGGAGGCACAAGCAGGCAACAGGGGCACACGGAGGCACAAGCAGGCAACAGGGTCACGAAAACAAGCACAAGCAGGCAAAAGGGTCACAAGCAGGAATTGTAATTTAGACGGGGCTGAACACACACAGCCACACAAAGCTCCCCCCACACACAGCCCTCCACACACCCACACAGAGCCTTCCACACACACTCACACAGCACAAGCAGGCAACAGGGGCACACGGAGGCATAAGCAGGCAACAGGGGCACACGGAGGCACAAGCAGGCAACAGGGGCACACGGAGGCACAAGCAGGCAACAGGGGCACACGGAGGCACAAGCAGGCAACAGGGGCACACGAAGGCACAAGCAGGCAGCGGGGCAGAGAAAGAAAACAGAAGGCGACTGAGAAAGCAGGAGAGACTGAGAGAGTTTAAAGGAGGGACAGTAAACAGAATATGCTTAGCAAGCGTTGGGGAGAGTCAGTGATGCTGAGAAAGGGATGGATGAAAGTTGGGACCTGCAGGGTGAGAGAGAGGGGAGTGTCAGCGAGAGAGAAAAGAAGAGAATCGGCAGGGAGACGGGCACAGAACACAGCTGGCCAACGACAAACTTGCAGACGAAACCCATCTTTAAGTATGCCGAGTTGATGTGTACTCGAGAGAAGTGCTTGACTTTAGTAACACTTACATCCCACATCGTGCCAAAGAAGCGCTATCGTTTATTTGATAGCGTCTGGAAGCCAGCCCAACAAGGTGTGGAAGAATCGCAGCCCCTCTTGAGAGATGCCCAGTACCACTCTGTCCCGGGCAGCATTGTGGGCAGGGGCGTAGCTATCAAAGGTGCAGTGTGACCGGGCCCCAGAGGCTTCGGAGGCATACTGAGTTCTGATTGTTACAGTATCCTGTTACATAAACAGTGGTGAGGCGCACTCTGGCGGGGGCTCCTTGCGACGGCGGCAATCTCCGGTCTCCCTCTTCGGCATGGGAGACCAGCAACGTCCTCCGCTTCTCCCGGGGCTCCCTCCAGGCCACGGGAGCCCCGCGTGGGCCGCCATACTTCTCCTGGGCTGCCGTCTTCCTTCTTCCCCCGGGCTGCGGGGGGGCGGGCACTTCCGGCCGGCCGCGCTAGGATTGGCCGGCCGGCTAGTCACTTCCGGGTCGCCGCGGGCAGCGCAGCGGCCCGTCTCTAGCTCAGGCAGGCGGGCAGCGAAGTTTCCCGAGGAGTGGGCTCCCTCGCGGATCACGGAAGAAAACACAACAAGCATGCTGCAGGGCCCCACGGCGGCGGGACGCAGGAAGAGGTGGGCTGAGCTGCAGCCTAGGACTCGTGGTAGGGGCGCCGAGTGCCGTCTATGCTTGAACAGATTCGGGGGCGTTCCCGAGAACTGGCTTTCGGCTGACGTCGCCAAAAGCGAAAAATTCTCGGGAACACCCCCGAATCTGGTCCTGCATTGACGGACAAACGTGTCTTCCAATGGCTAGCCTCCATTTATGGAGCTAGCCAATGAAAGACGGGGGCGTATTCCAAGCCACATATACTATACTCATTAGATTTTTCCTAGCACATGCGTACTTCGTACCCATTGGCTAGGCAAAACCTAAAAAGCTGAGCATGAACATTGGAGGTACAAAGGAGAGAAAAATACCCATTTAGAGCCTTATTTTAAAAAGTGAACTCAGAAAACCGGAGGTTAATCCCAGCTTCCCCACTTAACCAAAACTGATTTTATGCACATTTTGTTTCACCAATTCCCTTTCTTCATTACGGCCCCGAACATTTACCATGACTTCAAGTCAAAGCTGCAGCATGTGAAAGAAATGTGTTTTCCCCCCTAATTTTGAAGTGATTTTTATCTAATTGCTTACATGGAAAATATTTCCAGGGTTGGCTCTAGCTCGGCTCTCCGTTATTAATTGGCTCGCCCACCTCTAGTATTCACACAAAAGGTCTTCGGAAGTTTGCTAAAAGCTGTTCATAGGAGACCTGAAAAGCAGTTCTGAATGTATACAATTGAAGGATACAACTATTTGAAGCATAAACACAGTAGAACAGCTAGGCTCATAAGGATTGGCAATCTCAAAAAGAGTAAGAAGCAAGCAAATGAGGGAAGAAAGGCAATCCTGAGGAATAGGCTGATCCAAAGTTCAGTACGTTTACTGTATACAATAGTTCTGTTAACAAGAGACATGCTGCCCGAAGAAGCGACCTTTGAAATAAAATTTAAAAAGTCATAATTCTCTCCCTGGCCCACTTCTGGATATGTTAAATTGTTAAAATCTGATAGACGAAAGGTAGATTTTGTCTCAACACGATTCGAACGAAAGACCTTAAAATTAAATATGTATTCAGCAGGAGCATTAACCAGATGGGCCACTTCAGCAAATATTATGAGCACATAGGTTTTGAAGCATGGCTCCCACAAAAGGGTGGCCCTCCGCACCCACCCCACCTCACCAACCACCCCATATGTCTCACCTGGGTAGGTCTGCAGAGGCTGGCAGTGCAACTCCCCAATTCCCCGGCCATAGCAGTAGCACTGGTAGCGCACTCCTTGGACATGCTTCTCCCAAGAGTCACCAATTTGGTAGAACTGGCGAGTTTCAGAATCTTGGCACTGGTCTAAAAGAAGGTGCATGAATTAACAAACGTTATAGTTATTCACATTAAGTAGATGCGAATTAGGAACAGGTGGAGCTGATAATTAGTTGAGGATTGTACTGTAGCGCAGATCTATGGAGACTACCTCTGCTCAGAGCAGGCCCCAAACCAACCAATGTGGCTTTTGCTACATGGCATTATTGTTTTACCAAGATGGAAAGATCTCAAATTTTGCCTTGCCCTAGTTTCCCTCTTATGTAATGCACAAGGAAATTATGTTCAAGTTAAAAAAGCATTCCATACACTCTAGGATACAAGCCTTCAGGTCAGATTGTTTGTAAAGTGGTAGTCATCCTACCTGGAGGAAACAAGTTCACCCTTCCACCCCGAAATGCGCCCCCTCCGTCCCCCAAAAAACCACAGCATTAGATGTCAAAACGGCCAAGGCAACAGACTACATGTTTTTATAACCTGGATCTCCGAATGTAACCAACTCCGGGAGATGAACAAAACAGATACTGGCTCTTGAATGGGCAGATCACCATCAGTTGGTCAGCCTGGTTTGTGGGGGGGGGTCAGGCACCAAACAACGCCGCCAGGTTTTCATGTATCGAAAAAAACAGCGCAAATAGAGCAGGACAAACAGATCCCATCTAATCCGCCTTCTGTAGTTATACATTCAAAGAGACCCATAGTAAACAGAGTTCATGCTTGTTAAAGTTCATGTTCAGCGATCGGTGTTTTTGTAACACGATTTTTCTAAAGTTACATTAGAAAACTGCTACCTGCGATTCATTTTTGAACTCGTGCCTTTGTAGGGTGGTTTTAGTTTTTTTTTTCTATTCACGGATGGTTGAGCGTCACCAAACACCGCATTTTTAAAGTCGCTGACCACTGCATTTTTAAAAGTCGATTATGTACAATTTGAATAGCGCTCACCTAGTTACAGATCAATGGAACACCGAGGAACCAGGGGAAGGGGGCGGTGGAGGCATCAGATAAAGGCCAGCAAACATGGAGGTGTGGAAGGCACAACAAGGAGCAGAAGCAAGTCAGAGGCGCAAATGGGTACAGGAAGGTTAAAAGGTCAGAGGCCGGTCAGCTTCAGGGTTCATTAGACCATGGAATTACTGTAAACACTGGCTTCAAAACAGGCCACTTGTGTGCTCGGGCATGAGTGTTATTCTCAGAACCTTAAATCGTTTTTGTTTTTTTTTTAGTGCAGATTTATATAGCGCGACCTCGACCCGAATGTATTGGGAGCGCTTTACATGAGCACTTCCGGCCGGCCGCGCTATGGTTGGCCGGCCGGCTAGTCACTTCCGGGTCGCTGCGGGCAGCGCGGCGGCCCGTCTCTAGCTCAAGCAGGCGGGCGGCGAAGTTTCCCGAGGAGTGGGCTCCCTCGCGGATCACGGAAGAAAACACAACCAGCATGCTGCAGGGCCCCACGGCGGCGGGACGCAGGAAGAGGTGGCCTAAGCTGCAGCCTAGGACTCGTGGTAGGGGCGCCGAGTGCCGTCTATGCTAGAACAGATTCGGGGGCGTTCCCGACAACTGGCTTTCGGCTGACGTCGCCAAAAGCCAAAAATTCTTTGGAACGCCCCCGAATCTGGTCCTGCATTGACGGACAAACGTGTCTTCCAATGGCTAGCCTCCATTTATGGAGCTAGCCAATGAAAGACGGGGGCGTATTCCAAGCCACATATACTATACTCATTAGATTTTTCCTAGCACATGCGTACTTCGTACGCATTGGCTAGGCAAAACCTAAAAAACTGCCGCACCAGTGATTCCTTCGTTAGTCTTGCTTCTTGTGGTCCTGCAGAAGTGCTTGTAAAACCACTGATGTCACCATCTTCAATGGCCATGATGGTTTTGATTTGAATTCCTATAAAATGTGTCTGGTAAATACCAGTCCAGTAATGATGGTTATCAAAATCATCTGAAATCGTTTCTAAAAAATGTGGTCTTTTTTAATAGTGTCTTCTGAGTAGACAATAAAATAGCTGCTTTTTAATTTGTATGTTTTTTTTTGACTACTCATAAATTGCTGCGGTACTCCATAGAACCAATGAAAGAGTCCTACATAGGGTTTTGCTCTTGGTTCGGTTCCTACAGGACAGTGGTTCAGGGTGGATCCTGCAAGGTAAGTTGAGGATGGCCCCCATTACCCATTCCCTAACTGACTTGCTCCTTCTGAGTGTTTTATTTGCTCGTAGTGGGCCAGCCCAAGGGGGCTCCCTTTGAGGGGAATGGTGTGGGCCCCCATACGACAGGGACTGCTGGGGCCTCCGTTATGCCCCTGCTGCAGGAGTCCTGCTGGACTCAGCCTGGGGGGATAAGTAGTGTCAGCAAAAATAGTGACCGCACTCTTTGTGAGAGGCAATTATCAAGAGATGCATATAAATGTTACTATATGCTTATAATCTACCAGAACAGGCTACAGTGGGAATTAAAGACCCATCTTCTATTAGAAGTGTTCGCCTTTAGCTTGGACCTATATATAACAAGAGTCTGGGACTTTAATTGCTACAAAAGTCTGCTACACTGGACTATACATTTGTAAGGTCATTCTGCATATAATATCATACAATATTAAAGGATCCAATATTTGAGAAGAAAACATTACCTGTAACTGTAATTCTCCAGTGTTAGTATATTTTATAGATTCACATGTGACCTACCCTCCTACCCTGCTCAGGCTCATGTATCAATTTATGTTATGTTACCTGATTTTGTAAAGCGCAACAGATACCCCAAAACGGGCTTCCCAGCGCTAACAGGAAGAGGTAACAGAGTATGTAGAATGAGCTGAAGCATTCTCTAAAAAGATGAGTTATGAGTTGTTTCCTGAAATTTAGCAAATTATTGTTGGACCCAAGTTGTTCGGGAAGGGAATGCATAATTTGGCCGTGAGGTATCAAAATGAGCGACATCCTGCTCTCGCCCTCTCGATTTTGGGCACTGCGAGAAGGGAGATATTGTTCGATCTTAGTGCTTTTGATGCTCTGTAGGGTGTGATAAGATGTTGCACAGCATGTGGTCTGGCTGAATATTTTAATATATATTTCATATATGAATGATATACCCTCTTTCCCTAATGGACCCTTCAGTACATGGCATTCTAATGGAGCATATTTAGGTATGGCTGCCCAGTCCATAACCTCTGAGTTTTAAGGCATGTTTAAGTTGAGTTCATTTGTATATAGAGTGACATCTCGTTTACTTCCTGTAGGTTTTCAAAGGTTTTGATGGTCTTATTCTCTATTATGCCCTGACAGTAGACCTACAGAACAAGTTCCAGCAGGTGTAGCTTGCTCGCCTCCTTCAGCCTGTTTCCCTCTCACAGGGGCGTCTTAAGAGTGACCGAACCCTTCCAGCCTATGTGGGTTGTTGCTCTATCCCATGCTGTATAGGCATGGGGCATGGTTCTTGAGGGGGAGTCTAGTGTGTCAGCCTACATTGTGCTACTGTCTTAGGTCAGGTTATGGTGCAAAGAATAAAGCAGTGGTGGGTTAAGATCAGAGCTCCCGTAGGATTAGTTAACTCCCATAGGATCAAGTCGAGAGCCCTTCCTTATTCTATGTGAAGCTCGATGTAGGTGGAAGAAGTTGCCGCCTTAGGGATAGGTTGGTAATTCATAGTAGAAGATGTCGGAGACTCAGTCCATGTTTGGCGAGTTGTTACCTTATGGGTGGTCTAGTTACTCAAGAGTACCAGAAAAGAAAAAGCAAGCGGATGGGACAGATGACTCCCTCTCCCCCCACAGACCCCATTTACAGAACCGTTACATAACCACAGACACACCACGAGATACCCCACAGCACCCAATAGCTTAGAGGGCATTATAGGCTTCTGAAATGTTCAAGTAAAGTTGGTTTGATATTTAACACTCATGGAGGAATGACAGGTGTAATAATATGTGATGCATATGTAAATTGAGAAAGTATAACACAGTGACATTCAATTAAATGAAATGAAATAATTTATTTGATTCAGTTCTCTTACGAGAACAACACATTTTTACACAATAAAATGTACAGTTTTTGCTGATAAAGTTATCGCATTAATATAATTTTAAAAAAGACTTTAAAAAGTTATACATGTTAATACACACAAATTCATTGGGTGGAGCTTGGGAGAGGGAAATCAACTTCTGGACCGAATTTATATTACATTTTGTTTTGATCGGAGTAATGTATCTGTTACTGGCTGCTTCAACAGTTTCATGTGGGCAAACGAACAGAACGTGTTCTAGGTCTTGCACTCCAACTTTGCATAAGTCGCAGAGATTAGTCCCTCCTTCTTTTGATGACCACTTGGAAGTGTGTGATTTCAGGGGTAAGATCCAGAGCCGTACTTGTATAATGCTTCTCCAAACTCCGTGATTTAAGTTAAAAAAGATATATGGTTGCGTTTTTTAAAAACTATTGTGTCCGCGTACTGCTTGTACGTTGAGAGCCTGGAGCAGTGTTGAATGTCAAGTTCCATGCTTAGCCTTGGGGTTAGGTGCTTCAAGCAAAGTTTCAGTTGTGCCGGTGACCAAGATTTTAACATTTCTAAGGAAACTGATGTTAGTTTGAAGGCGGTGCTTAGGTTTTTACCGAATACATACTTCTGAGAGTCTTGCTCAAGTGTCTCTATTTTTAACAGTGCTCTTAGGGTTCCTTTATCAGCATGAGCCAGGTTATACCCCATCTAATTATGTTTGTGATCCCTCTGGCCTAGGAGCTGACTAACTATAGTTCTAATCTAAGAGCTTGAACCGGAACTGCTTGCGGCATCCTGGTTAATTTCCACAGGATTTTCCCTTCTTTGATGTCAATTTGTTTCCATTCTTTTGTTGGAATATGTTCTATTGCGTATGATAAAACGGCTGGGATTTTTGAACTATAAACCTGGAGCAAGGAAGAGAAGTGTCTTAGACCAGTGGATGAATAAAGTCTTTGCAGGGCCCCTGAATGGACATCTACATTTTGACCCATTTTTTGCAATTGAGGCTGATTGTGCAAAGAATGAGTGAAAGTTCTCCCGAGATATATGTATTCTTTTACAATTTCCAATGGTTTTCCCCCTAATAGCCAATTATATTTGTAATAGGTCTTCTTTCTTGTGAATGGTAAAATGTTTGTTTTGGTGACATTTGGAATTAAATAATTTTCTTCAGTGTATCTGGTAAGTGCCAACAGATTTCTTTGGAGGCCAAATGGGGTCAAGTCTAGGATTACTACATCGTCTGCATACATCAAACAATGGATTTTAGTAGTGGCAATCTTCAGCGGAAAGTTATTGACCTGGTTAAGATTTTCCGGTAGGTTACTGAAATATAAAGAACACAATAAGTGAGCTAAGAGACACCCTGGACACAGGCCATTTTGAGTTGATATTGGGGCGGTAAGACCCTTCTCCCTCCCCATTTGGACTTGGCACCATATCCCAGAGTAGAGTGATGTTATTAGATGAAGAAGGTTTTGTGGGATTCCCATTTTCTGGAGTTTGGTCCAAAGCTTGTCTCGGTCAACCCTATCGAAGCCAGTGGTAAAGTCTACAAATACTGCATATACTACCTGAGATGTTTTGATCACATATTTTTCTAGTATTGTTTGGAGTACTGCAATATTATCTGTGACCGAGTGTTTGGATCTGAATCCAGCTTGATAGAGTGGAATGGAACCGGTTGAGAATGCCCAGTCTTTTAGGTGGTCTAGGACAGCGGCTGCAAAACTCTTCCCTGTTGCATCCAGGAGAGCAATCTGGCGGTAATTACCGGGGAGCAGTCTGGAGCCTTTCTTATGAATTGGAATGAGAATACTTCCCTTCCAGGACCTTGGAGTTTTCCCTGTTCTGATTATGTGATTAAACAGGCGTGCTAAAAGCTTACTCCACTCCTTTGTATTGTTCTTTAGGACCAATATAGGATTTTGGTCTGGACCCATTGCAGCCAAAGGTCTTGCCTTTTTTATGTAATATTCTATTAGAGATGGTGATGGGGCCTCGATGTGTATGCCTTTTTCCTGTCCTGTATTGTCTTGCCTTACTGTGTCGCAATTGCAGATCTGGTTTGTTTTGTAAAGATTGGTTATGTATGTTTCCCATACTGAAGGTGGTACAGAGTTTGGTTTTAGCGGTTTTTTGGTTCCCGTTTCTTGCGCTATTATGATCCAATAGGCACGTTTGTCCTGTCTTTTCGCTGCTATCTGTGAGTCTATCCATTTTTTATCCTGTAGCTTTTGTTTTTCTTTTAATTTTTGTCTTGTGCAATATTTTTTTTAGTTTAATTTCCAGTTTTCTGGTATCGGAGAAGTGCAGAAATTGTGCCCTAAATAATTTGTTTAATTCTGTTGCCTTGGGATCTGTAATCCATCTTTTTTTACTTTGTGTTTTTGTCATTCTTCGTTTTCCACTTTCCTGTAATAGTTGGACAAGACTCTTGGCCACTACCTCAAAGTTTGTTATTGGATTTATATTGTGGTTAGTTGCTAGTAAATTTGAGTTCTCAATTGTTAGACTGATTTTTTCGAAAGATCTGGAATTCCATGCTACCCGGCCTTGGACTGGATTTATCAACGCTGTTCTGTGCAATTCCATTATATGTACTGGAGATGTTTGTTTCAATTTTAGACCAGTTGTTAATTGAAGAAAACTTCCTTTCTCAAACTTTATATTAAGTTAATGGGCTAAACCAAAGAGGCCTGGACTGCAGATCATATAATCAAGGATTGATGCATTGAGACCTCCTTTTCTTGTGAAGGAAGCTGGAATATCACCTTCGATGTTGCCGTTTAGTAGTACTCCATTGAGGGAAGCGAGTGATGATAACATGATTTTCCCTCTCTTGTTGGATTTGCTTCCTAAGGGAAATTGTGGAACGGGTATTGCCTGGGCCTCATTTTTTTCTCCTGACTCCTGTTTTTCTAATAGATCATTATAAATGTATCTGTTTAAGTCTCCTGTTAGGAATGTTAGTGGGAAATTCTGTTCTTCCACCACCTTTTCGATGTCCTCAAATATGTTTAGGGATAATGCGTCCATTTTTGTTCCCGGGGGGAATGTAGATGTTAAAGATAAGCATTTTGTTCAAGCTTTTGGTCCTGTCGGTCCTTACTTTGATCTTTAAACAATGAAAATACTTAGAATGTGTAGGTATGATCTCGTGGTCCCAATAAAAATCTTCGGAAAGAAGAATTGCAATCTCTCCTTTTGCGTGCCCATGCTTGACCGGTTCTGCTGGAGTATCGTACACGAAATAGTCAGGGAAGTTGAAGTTTGTAATTGCCCAGGTTTCTTGTAAAGCCACTATCCCTGGACGATCGTGGGGGATTGTTGCTAGTTTTTCTTGGGTTTTCCCTGCAATGTTCTAGGAATAGATGGTTAGACCGTGGCTAGAAAGGGCGCTGGATTTCAGGTCCCAGTTTGTTGTTATTTAGGTTCTCTGCGATCCATGCCCATGAGTTATCTGTGGGTATTTTTTCCTGAGTCAGACTATTTTTGGTCCAGCTTCGCCTTATTCTGTTAGTAATTGAGACTAAAATGTATTCTTTGTAAGGATTTGACCGGTTGTTGTTGCTGCGCTGGGTTGCTACTGGATGGTGTTGTTGGGTTATATGGGAATCTGATGTCGGACCTATAACCCCTTTTGCTGGGGCCACGTCAAATCCGTATTTATGAAGGGTCTCTTTTTCTTTGAGTATAATTGCTGGAATAACTAGCGACCAGAATTCTGCAATTGCTGATGTCGTTTTGTTTTTATCTGGGAAAATTACTAGTTTGATATCATTTGTTGCTAGCGCCTGTAGAGATTGTATCCTTTGGAGCAGATTTGTTATTCTTTCACGATTTAAGGGGTCTTCGCCTGAGGGGTAAAGATCTATAATTTCCACTCTGCAAGTGAGGTTTATCTGTGATTGAATAGACACGTTCCTCATCGATGGGGTTTGTTGTTGGCTTTCCTTTTGTGTCCTTAGTTCTCGATCTACATTCCTAGGTACAAAACTTGGGGTGATGGGATTTAAAGGTAGGGAAAGTGCCACTTGCGTCTTAGAGGTTGAGGGTTGAAAGCTTTGTTCCGCCATGTTGTTACATGTTTGATCGTCCTTATTTTCTGAGATCATTTGGTTAAGTGGTGGCGATTCTGGGAATCTTGTTTTTCGGGCCTTCTGTTTTTTCTTTTCTTTGCCTGCTTGCGACAGTTAACATTTGTTCTCCTTGTTTTTACTGTTGCTCGATGCGGAGAGGGAACTGGTGACATAGTTGTTGAGGTTTCTATCGTTTTTTGTTTTGTTGTATTTGGCCCTTTTAATTAGCTTTTTGTCTTTTTTCTGTTAAAGAGTGGGTAGTATACTATGGTCTGCGCTATTGTATTGAACTCTTTTGGATCCTTAAAGAGATTTCGTAGTGAATAGGTTTGATTATATTTGTTCTTTTCATTTTATTTTTCTGTTTACATCGACCAGTTTGAGAAGCCGTGTCGGCCTTTGATGAAGAGTCTGCTGTTGTTAGGGTTAGCGCTTGTGTAGTGGCCAATTTGCCCCCTATTGGTCGTATATCACCTTCCCCATCTTGTGGTAATTTTGATTGTTGTTTGTTCCTTTTTTTCTCTACCAGATGTTTTAACATTCCTATTTGGGTGTCTAACATCTGGTCTGTATTTTCCAAGATGTTCCCTAAATGAGAGAGAACTGATTCTAAGATTCTTTCCAGTGTCACCAGGGCTTTAGATACTGAAGTTTGTTCGCTGGTAGGATCAATGGATTTTAACGTAAGGAAATCCTGGGCTTGTGAGAGAGATTCCTCAGAATCTAACTGTTTTAATGGGGTACTGTTCTGTATTTTGGATTTTTCCTTATGGTGTGCCATGTTAAACACCAGATCTTTGAAATTTATGTCGGGGCAAGTGATATCAAATTCAAAATGTTCCTGGTTTTGTTGATCATCTGCTTTTTCTGGTTTTGTAGTTAAGGTTTTAGTATTTGATTGCACCGAGGTTTGATTGTTTAATGATTCTTCTTGCCTTGTACTGTTGAACACCTCCGGTTTTTCTTTTTTTTCTTCTTCTTTTATTTGAGTAGTTTGCTCTGGTACTTCTTGTTCTATTCTGCTAATAATCTCCGCGTTTACCTTTTTTTCTTCTTCTTCTTCTTTTGTTCGGTTAGTTTGAAGTTGCTCAGGGTCCTTAGTAGTCTGTTTTGAAAAGTATTTAGTTATTCCGGTAAGAGGTTTGGTGTTAAGAGGACGGACCATTTTTCCGGCACTCCTCCTTATCGCTTGGTCAGTTCCTAATCTTTTCATGAATATTGTACGTGATCTCACCTTTTTGTATGCGATACTGCGATAGACCGAGTGAGTGTATCTTTTTCGCTCGGCAATAGGTTTGATTGCCGATAGAAGAGGGAAGGACCTCAGACGACTTTCAAAAGCTCTCGCTCCTAGCCTTAGACCTCTCACTTCCTCCAGTTACTGATAGATACAATTTCTGTGGGTAATGCTGTTGTGGTAAGGACCCGGCTACCCCTAGAGGTATCTGACAGTGCCTGCCGCTCCCAACCCCGCTTGGCGACTCTGGCGGTGAGGTAAATGCCCTGCTGGACCGGCCACGGTGAGGAGATGCCCAGCGGCTCCTCGCCGCCACAGAGAAAGGTCAGCAGCTCTGATCGAGATTGAATTTATCCCAAGAACTGTGAGGGCTAAGAGTAATGGTTTACTGCTCCTCACCTCTCCAAATAGTGTTTGGCTGCTCCGGCGTTGCTCCGGCAGCACCCTGTTCCGCCTGGCGGCTCTTGCCGTGAAAAAGAGTGCTCGCCTACGTTGGCCTGCTGAGGGAACGGGCCCGCCGCTCCCCCGCCTTGCCCAGGGATGACCGACGCCCCCCCTAGCCCTCCAGGGATTGGACTGCGGCACCAGCCTCGGGAGTTGCCCCCACTGTGTCCGGGCACGGAGGAAACGCCCCGCAGCTCCCTCGCCGCACCTCGGGACAATTAGCTGCCCCAACCCCGCTCACCTTGACCGAGCGGTTCTGGCCCCTTGGAGGGGGGGCCGACTAGATGCCGCGAGGGACACGGCGGCTCCCACCGGACCCAAGACCGCCCAGCGACTCCCGCTGTAATGAAACTGCCCGGCGGCCAAGCCGCCCCGGGGTCCGGCCCCCTGCGGGTCAGTGGCAGTCGGTTGCTCTCGGCGCTCTGCGGCGTTCTCAGCTGGTCAGTAGTAGGATGGGATACCATTCACATCAAGCTCTGGCCGGAAAAGTGACAGGTCTGGCAGCAAACTCTGGCCTTAAATTTGACAGGTCTAGTCTTAAATTTGGCAGGTCTGGTAGCAAACTCTGGCCTTAAATTTGACAGTTCTGGCAGCAACTTGCTGGCCTTAAATTTGACAGGCCTGGTCGCAGACTGCTGGCCTCAAACACTCTGGTTTTAAAATGGTTGACATGTAGGGTTAGTCCCAAAAGTGACAGGTTTGGCTGCAAAACATGGGGTAATTGTGTATGTGTTTAAAAAGTGCATAGAAAAAGTGTGTGCATGTAGTAGGGAAATGCCTGGGCATGTTTAAAACTGGGGGTTGCAGACAGTTGTTGGCTGAACAGCTGCGGAGCTGAGGGTCTGGGAGGAAGACTGTGGCATGTAGGTGTCAAAGTGGTAAAGGGTCCTCACAAACCTGCCTATGGTAATTCTCTCAAAAAAATAGGTTAATACAAACCCCTTATAAAATAGTAAACCCCAGCAACCCCTGAGCTTTGAGATGCGAAAAAGACAGGTGGCATGTTGAGCCAAAGCTTCCCATGAGATCCTGAAACAGGGTGCCAGCTGTTAGGATGTAATAAACACATCGCAAAACCCCTGGTCCCAAATTTGACAGGCCTGGCAGGAACATTGACAGGCTAGTCCCAAACTTGACAGGCTTGGCAGGAAAAACTCTGGCCTTTAAAAAAAAAAAATGACAGGTGATGGGGTTTAGGATTGGCTCTGGATCCTGGTCCCGGGATCCCACCTTCCTAGGAGAAGGACCAAACCGCTTTAACACCTGAGCCCCATTATAAAAAAGTGACAAGAAGGTGTAGAGAGTTTTGCGATTGCCACCCAAGCACTGGTGACTAACCCTACGCTTCCCAAGATAGGCCATGAGTTTGAGTTTTTTTTTTTTTTTGCAGATAAATACTGACATTCTCAAAACACGTTCAAAACAAAACCATAGTTAAAGTAAAAGACCAATAAAAAAATAAACCACATATCGAGCAACTGTAACTTAACAGACTGTGAAAGGTTTAAAAATAACTGGCCCTTATTGTGCAGCTTATTTATCTCAGCTACTCTCTGTCTAGTACCTTACACAGCTGTTCCTTCGATTTGATTCTTTTTATGTTACTTTATAATATATTTTGTGTTGGTTGTATGACGATGCTCCTTTCACAAATTTTTTTTTCTTTAATTAAAAACATGGAAAAAGTATGGGTAAAATCAAAAATCTACTTTTCTTACGGCGCTCCCTCGCAGAAACCGTATTTTTCATTTTCACAGGCCATTCTGTTGAATTTATCACTCGCCAAAGTCACATGGCAATCTGAAATATTGAGATTCATGCACCACACGCACGCGAAGGGCGCTAACTGGGGTGTATTAGGTTACAGACACAACATAAACAAAGCACACCTTCATGACTGTACTACCCCATGTAAGGCCAAGGGTATAGTGAACTGCGGTGGCAGCAACGCGGGAAAACATCGGAAATCTGACCCTGCATGTTTAGGACGATCTCGCATGGATTAAGATTTATGTTTTGGGAATACACAAAAGTTTCAAGTAGTGCGCTTGAAAACCATCAGCAGTCTCTAGTTTACAGGAGTACGCCCGAGTAACATCTGTGAATAATTTACTCTTTGAACTATGCAAACTTCCACATTATGCAAAACTGTGCAAAAGAAAATGGCATCGATTTTGTGCAGTGGCACGTTTTATATATTTTTTTGCCACACATGATATATTTTTCAAGTGGCAAAACCTAGTAAACTACAAGATAAACCACATTTGCTGTTATTATATTCCAGGTCCAACCCTGAGAGGGATTTATCTCTGCTCTTGGCAGGGGTAAACCTCTTATCATTTCCATGGTAAAAACGGGTCGGAAAAAAGTTTGCTAGTATTCAAAACTCAAGTGATTCCAAAGTTTCCAGGTAGTCTCTGCCTTGGGACGCTCTGCAAATCTCCATAGATTTACTCCTGAAAAGTACTACATATTGGTGGGCAAATATTAAACGAGCAGATGTAGTGCCTAATGTATACAAAAATGCAAGAACTCAAGATTTTAATATTTTCTTAGAAGCTCGCTTCTTGTGCTGCTAAATACTGGAGTTGTGAACACCAAGATTCCTTGCCAGGCCTCTTCCTTCCAACACCCCACGTTTCCTGTCTCTTTGTGTCACTCTTGTGGGATTTTTTGTCGCTGTTTGTTTTCTTTGTGTGTCACCATTTACCTACCGTTTCTTTCCTCCCTTTTCAGCCTTTCTCGTTGTTAGCCCGAGTTTGTGTCTTAGGATGAGAAAAAAGCCCCTTTCCACAAACATGGGAGCCAGTGGCATCCTCCAGCAATCCCCCATCTCCAGAGCACCCATCTGGCTTTAAGTACACAGATTTACATGTGCAAGGCCATCTTTGGTGATATCCTTGCATCCGTTAACCAGGCCATATGAATGTGTATGTTCAACTCAGATGTATTTTAAAGCCAGGCCCATACCTCAGACAGAAGCCATTAGTTTACAGCTCAGTATCAAGTCCAAAGGGCAGTTTGGTGATTGAAATGTTTAAATCCACAAATTCCACGTGGTTCTTTGTCAGCAACAACAAACACCGAGATCGGTTGCAGAGCTTTGGCAAGATCTGCATTAACATAGCAGGGAAAGAAAAATATAAATAACGCACATTTTATTTGCAAAGGGTATTTGGAAAATCATGGTACATTTGCTGGATGGGTGAGATTCTGCACTTACTCTCAGAAACAGTATTTGTTTCTCTCATGTTAGTCTATAAAATCCACAATCAAACATATGTAACTTACAGGAATCCTGGCATTTTAGCTTAGGGCACACCATCACACTCATGCAAACACTGCTGCTACCTTCTATGATGATGAAATCAAGAGACAGCACTGCAAAGGGCAACTTGTGGAAAAATCATGTGGTCATCTGTAAAGGGTTCCTACTGCGTTCAGATGTGGATTGTGGATTTTCAGATATTGGGCTAAATTTTGCCCCTGGAAGAAGAAGGGAATGTTTACTGGCTAAATTATATAGCTATATATTCTTGATGCAATGTATCCAAATAAAGTAAGATAGGTAAATCCATGATCTTTGCTGTGTAAGGTACTAGAGTAGACAGAGAGTAGCTGAAATAAATAAGCTGCACAGTAAGGGCCAGTTATTTTTAAACCTTTCACAGTCTGTTAAGTTACAGTTGCTCGATATGTGGTTTATTTTTTTATTGGTCCTTTACTTTAACCCCTTAAGTGCTTCGAACGTTCGGCGGCCGACGGCACCACTACCTCGGGAGTGCTGCCGTCGGCCGTTGAACGTTCCAACTGCACCTGCGCAATGGAACGTCCAGCACTGAAGCTGGACGTTCCATTGCTGCTAAGGTGTTAACTATGGTTTTGTTTTGAACGTGTTTTGAGAATGTCAGTATTTATCTGCAAAAAAAACAAAACTCAAACTCATGGCCTATCTTGGGAAGCGTAGGGTTAGTCACCGGTGCTTGGGTGGCAATTGCAAAACTCTCTACACCTTCTTGTCACTTTTTTATAATGGGGCGCAGGTGTTAAAGCTGTTTGGTCCTTCTCCTAGGAAGGTTGGATCCCGGGACCAGGATCCAGAGCAAATCCTTTTTAAAAAAAAAAATATTTTTATTTGCATTTTATCAGAACTCAACAATACAGTTGTGAAATCAGCAGCACATACACTTCTACTCCCACCCCCACCCACCTCAAAGCCAAAAAGTTCTGTCACAGTGCGAAACATCTCAAATTCAGTGTCCACGGACACAAGGTGTGATTATCATATTGCTTCCCATCCGAAGTACTCTTGTCAGTGCTCTTGCAATGGGATGGCCAAGTCCCAGAGTTCCCATCCCTCACAACCCCCCGTCCAACCCATCGTAGTGCCGCCATTTGGTCCAGACCCTTCGAAAATTTTTCGGGCACCCCCTTGCCTCATAAGTCACTCTCTCGGCTGCCATGTAAAGTGTCACGAAACAGACAGGTAGGAACCCCCACAAGTACGGAGTGCCACTAACCTGTGTCTTCTTGCCCGCGGGGACCACAGTCTGAAGAGAGACCTCCCAATTCCCTTAAATGCCACCCCTCCAAATGTGGTAGACACACTGAAGATAGATAGCACTCCGGGGGAAAAGGGAAGGGGACAGGGTAAGGAAGATGCTGTCTCTGGGGCACCCTCTTGGTCTGGTCTAGCGTGGCTCAGCGCAGCTAGGAAAACAAAGGACACCGTTACTCTGCACAGAATATGAGGTTAAACAAACTCATATAAGGGTACTTATGGAAACACTCACTGGATGCCCCTCAGCGTTCGATGCGAGTTCTTTGGTGGAAAGGTCGGAAACATCAGCGAAGCTCCTCTGGCTGTTACAGCACAGAACCCAAAGGACTGGTCGGTTGTTCGGAATTAGGCAAGGCGTCACTGTGCTTCAGAGAGCTCCTCAGTGCCGAATAGTTTCTTGCCAGGCGGGGTTGATAGACCGGAAAAGTACACCGGTGCTTATAAACAATCACGGGCAAAAGGAATCTAATTAACTTAAATAGTTTTAGCACGGCCGTGCTAGACTAGCTATTACCTCCTCAGGATAGCGGGAAGGCAAGCGTCCGCGGTCTCAGCTGGCTGGGTCCAAGATAGCGGGAAGGCAAGCATCCGCGGTCTCAGCTGGCTGGGTCCAAGATAGCGGGAAGGCAAGCATCCGCGGTCTCAGCTGGCTGGGTCCAAGATAGCGGGAAGGCAAGCGTCCGCGGTCTCAGCTGGTTGACATCAACGACGTGGGAGGTCGGGTTCAGGCTCGGAATCCGGTACGATTGACAAGCACCTCACACTTCCTGGGAGGCGCTTATATACCACTCCCCCCTTCGCCGGTTCCGGACTGCGAGAGCTCAGGGCGTTCTGGGAGTTGTAGTTTTGTAGCGTTTTTGACACCCCGCCGTATGCCTGCTGTTCAGAATCGCTACAGAGCCCCCTCTCAAGGACTGCCGACTCAGCGGTCGACCAGGTTTGCCCGGATGGGCCTGATGGTAACGAGCCAACAACTCAGGGCAATGGAGATTCTGCTCCGGCTCCCAAGACCTGTCCTCGGCTCTGAACCCCTTCCAACTCACTAGGTATTGGACCCTACCCCGATGTATTCTAGAATCCAACAATTCCTGCACTTCGTACTCCTCTAAGCCCTCCACCAGCACAGGTGGTGGATGGATGGGCAGTCTAGTGTCTAAGGGACAAGGTTGGAGCAGAGACACATGGAAAACAGGATGGACGTGCCACGAGCGGGGGATAGCAAGTCTCAGAGCTACAGGATTGATGATTTCCACCACGCTATATGGGCCGATGTATTTAGGCTTTAGTTTGTTGATACCTTTCAGGTTAATGTTTCTGGTTGACAACAACACCTTGTCTCCCACTTGGTATTCTGGTTTCGGACTGCGTTTCTTGTCTGCGAAACGTTTCAGTGACTCTTGAGCATCGGATAAATGGCGTTGTGCATCGAGTCTGACCGCCTGTAGGTGAGCATGATGTTCCTGAATGCTGGGAAGATTGGAGGTAACAGGCCATTCGAAGGGAAGGATGTTAGGATGGTAGCCCAAGAGGCAGAAGAACAGTGAACAACCCAGAGTCGAATGGTCAGAGTTATTTTAAGTGAACTCAGCCAACCACAAGAGGCGTGACCCAATCTGTAGAGTTTTGTAAGGAAAAACAACGCAGGTACTGCTCCAGCGTCTGATTTAGACGTTCTGTTTTGCCGTCTGTTTGTGTTTGGTAACTCGTTGAGAGCCTAGCGTCGACATGCATAGTCTCGCAGAGGGCCTTCCAGAAACGAGAAGTGAATTGCGCCCCCCTGTCGGTTATGAAGACACTCGGTACCCCATGGGCCCTGACTAGATGTTGTAGTAGCACCATTGCCAGATCTGCTGATGTTGGGACCTTGGTTAACGGTACGAAATGGCCCATTTTGGTCAAGTGGTCTACTACGACCAGGATCACTGTTTTTCCTTGACACAAGGGCATTTCTACTATGAAGTCCATGGAGACAGTGTGCCATGGTTTAGGTGGAATGGGTATGGGAAGGAGGAGCCCCGTCGGCCTACTGTGTCGTGCCTTACCCTGGGCACACACCGAACAGTTCCTGATGTATTTCTTTGTGTCGTCTCTCACGGATGGCCACCAGAAGGAGCGTTCTATGGTGGCGATGGTTTTGTACACACCCCAGTGGCCTCCTAACACGGAGTCATGAGTCCAGTTCAGGACTTGGATCTGCAACCCTGGGTCAGGTACATACATGGCATGACGATAGTACAGGAGTCCTTCTTTCACGGATCGCCACTGGGGTTCTTCTTGGAGCCAGGTTTTGTCGTCAATCTCTGCCACCGAAACCTTGAGATCCTCGAGGAAATCAGAGGTCGTGAGTATGGCTATCGTTTGGTCGGGAAAGGCTTTTTCGGGCAAGATGGATGGAGGCTCATCGTCTTCACCTGTCTGTTGTGGTTGGATGTCCTGATTCCGGGAGAGAGCGTTGGCCTTCCCATTTTGTGGACCTGGGCGGTACCTGATGACAAAATCATAGTACGAGAAAAAGAGTTCAGCGGAGCTGTCGAGGTGTCAGCGCCTTGGCTGTTCTGAGGAACAGTAGGTTTCCATGGTCCGTGTAGATTTCGAAAGGGTGACGGGCTCCCAACAAGTAATGTCTCCACTCTTCGCAGCCCCTCTTTATAGCCAATAGCTCTTTGTCAGTGATCGAGTAATTGAGTTCGCTAGGGCTAAGTTTTTTCGAGTAGAACGCCACTGGGTGGATCTGTCCTGTCGTAGGGTGTCTTTGAGACAGGACTCCTCCCAAAGCGTATTGGGACGCATCAGTTTCCAGGATATAGGGGAGTTGAGCATCAGGATGTCGCAAAATCGGCGCCTGGGTGAATCTTTCTTTTAAGTACCGGAACGACTGTTCGGCTTCCTCACCCCAGTGAAAGGGAACGTTCTTTCTCAACAGTCTGGACAAGGGATGGATTATCTTGGAGAAGTCTTTGATGAACCGCCGATAATAATTCGCAAATCCCAGAAAGCTTTGTATGGATTTGACACACTGAGGGGTCTTCCATTTTGTGATGGCTTCCACCTTCCCATCCTCCATCTGAAAACCGTTAGCGTTAATCACGTATCCCAGAAAGGACACTTCTTGTGTATGAAAGAGGCATTTCTCTAGTTTGGCATACAAGTCATGCTGTTGCAGTCGACCCAGGACCTCTCTGACGTGTTCTACATGTTCCTGTAAAGTACGAGAGTAGACGAGGATATCGTCGATATAAACCATGCAGATGGTATCTAGCAATCCTCTCAACACCTCGTCCATAAAATACTGGAAGGCTGCCGGGGCGTTGCAAAGCCCAAACGGCATGACTCTGTACTCAAAAAGGCCGAACTTAGTCCGGAAGGCCGTCTTCCATTCATCTCCTCTTTTGACCCTGACTAAATGGTAGGCCCCTCTTAAATCCAGCTTCGTGAAGTAGCGTGCCCCATGTAACTGGCCCATCAGCACCGAGATCAAAGGAAGGGGGTACCTGTTTTTCACTGTGATGTTATTCAGGGCCCTGTAGTCAATACACGTTCTTAGTTCAGCACAATCCTTCTTCGGAATGAAAAACAGGGGCGAAGAAGCAGGGGACGTGGAGTGACGAATGAAACAAGAGGCCAAGTTGTCGTCTATGTAGTTTTTCAAGTATATGTTTTCTTTTTCCGTGAGGGCATAGACTCTACTGCAAGGAATGGCCGCACCAGGTAGTAGTTCTATGCAGCAGTCATAGACCCGATGAGGTGGCAACCGAGTGGCTTTCTGTTTATTAAACAGAGGTCGGAACTCCGCATAGTCATCTGGCAGGGTGGTGGCGCTACACGTTTGTTCTGTTGCGCATGCTGCGGCCAGGAAATGTGCACAGGAGGTTTCTTCTTCCTTTGCCTCTGATGAGAAGGGGAGAGGATGACTGCAATGTTCCTTACAATAAGCGGAGTCCAGGGATACCGTGCGAGCCGTCCAGCTTACCGTGGGGTTATGTAAGGTCAGCCATGGCATACCCGAGGATAAGACGAAATTGCGGAGCAGCGATCAGGTCAAACTGGATGTACTCAGTATGTTCTGTTTGGATGTGCATTCGAAGAGGCAGAGTATGCCTTACTCAGGGTCCAGAGGTTAATGCGGAGCCGTCCACTGCTTTCACATACTCAGGTTCCTCTTTCTTTTCCCATGCGATCCCCAAGGAGCGTGCATACTCGATATCCATATAGTTACCGGTAGCCCCTGAATCCAAGAGGGCATCCACCTTGGTGGCTTCCTCTGCAGTAACCCACAACGATACGGGTAAGTTGAGGTGGGCCACAGCTGGCATCAACGTATTAGCAAGTAATGAGATCGGTGTGTGTCTTGCGTCCAACCCAGTGATCTCATTCTGGTTCGGACTCTTCAGTTTTCTGATGCCTCTTTCGGTCCCAGAGCAGCGGTTCTGCGCGGAGCCGGATTTCTGTCTGGTTGTTGGGCCCTTGCTTTGCACTCTCTTATGAAATGACCACTCTTGCCGCAGTATAAACATAGCTTCAACTTCCTCCTACGTTCACGTTCTTCCGTAGTAAGGGGGCCTCGAATACCCCCGATCTGCATCGGCTCGGTTCCGTCGGTAGGCTTGGGGTTTTCGTCCGTAAGGGTTTTCGATTTGGGATACCAACCTCTTATCTCACCCTTATTCCGATCCCCTCGTCTTTCCACCACCCAATGGTCCAACTGTACCGTAAGATCGATCAACTCCTCACAGGTGGCTGGTAGCTGGACCACTTGGGAAAGCACGTCTTTCAGTTCTCCTCTTAGGCCTTGGTAGAACAAAGAGGTTCTTTTTTCCTGTGGCCAATCTGTTTCAACCACGAGACGATTGAAGGAAGTGATATAGGATAACAGGTCCTGCGATCCTTGTCGCAGTGTAAGCAGTTCCTTATCCAAGGTCAACATGTGGGACTTGCGATCAAACAGTTTTCTCAAGGCTGTACAAAAGTCGGAGAATTGGTGTAACACAGAATTGTTTCTTTCCATCAGGGGTATGGTCCAGCTGGCCGCATTCCCACCCATATAGGACATCATAAAAGCGGTTTTAGTCGCATCGTCCCTAAACACAGTGGGTTTACAAAGGAAATGGAGCCTACACTGGTTAAGGAAAGTCTCGAACTTCTCAGGATCCCCATAAAACCGTTCAGGAGGGGCTAGCGGGATGTCCTGGTTTTGTATGACATGGACCGTCGGGGTTTGGTCCGTTGAGGTCGAGGGACCTGCGGTGGAAGCAAAGAACCCCCCTCCTGGTACACTCGGGGAAGAGGGAGGGGGTGTTGGGTGCCCAGGTGGAGGGAGCGTGGCCTCCCGAATGTAGGACCCTGCTCCAGGGCCTTTGCGCGCTAGTCCTGCGAATTTTCTGCGCATGGTGTTCATGTCTCTTTTCATCTCTTGGTTTTCTGCTCTGGGGGCGTGCACCTCTTGCTGTAGAGCGTTAAAACTTTCAAGTAATGAGGCCAGTACTGCGCCGGTATCCATGGTCCGGGCTGGGCAACTGTTGTGGGCTTGTCAATCTGTCACGAAACAGACAGGTAGGAACCCCCACAAGTACGGAGTGCCACTAACTTGTCTCTTCTTGCCCGCGGGGACCACAGTCTGAAGAGAGACCTCCCAATTCCCTTAAATGCCACCCCTCCCAATGTGGTAGACACACTAAAGATAGATAGCACTCCGGGGGAAAAGGGAAGGGTACAGGGTAAGGAAGATGCTGTCTCTGGGGCACCCTCTTGGTCTGGTCTAGCGTGGCTCAGCGCAGCTAGGAAAACAAAGGACACCGTTACTCTGCATGGAATATGAGGTTAAACAAACTCGTATAAGGGTACTTATGGAAACACTCACTGGATGCCCCTCAGCGTTCGATGCGGTTTCTTTGGTGGAAAGGTCGGAAACACCAGCAAAGCTCCTCTGGCTGTTACAGCACAGAACCCAAAGGACTGGTCGGTTGTTCGGAATTAGGCAAGGCGTCACTGTGCTTCAGAGAGCTTCTCAGTGCCGAATAGTTTCTTGCCAGACGGGGTTGATAGACCGGAAAAGTACACCGGTGCTTATAAACAATCACGGGCAAAAGGAATCTAATAAACTTAAATAGTTTTAGCACGGCCGTGCTGGACTAGGTATTACCTCCTCAGGATAGCGGGAAGGCAAGCGTCCGCGGTCTCAGCTGGCTGGGTCCAAGATAGCGGGAAGGCAAGCGTCCGCGGTCTCAGCTGGCTGGGTCCAAGATAGCGGGAAGGCAAGCGTCCGCGGTCTCAGCTGGCTGGGTCCAAGATAGCGGGAAGGCAAGCGTCCGCGGTCTCAGCTGGTTGACATCAACGACTTGGGAGGTCGGGTTCAGGCTCGGAATCCGGTACGATTGACAAGCACCTCACACTTCCTGGGAGGCGCTTATATACCACTCCCCCCTTCGCCGGTTCCGGACTGCGAGAGCCCAGGGCGTTCTGGGAGTTGTAGTTTTGTAGCGTTTTTGACACCCCGCCGTATGCCAGCTGTTCAGAATCGCTACATAAAGGTCCAACCCTCTTCTCCATTCCTCTAGTCCTGGCGGCTCATGTGACCCCCAGTACTTTGCAATATCCCTTTTAGCTACTACTAGTGCGAGAACTAGGGAGGTGAGGAGTAGGCGCGGCAGGTCTACCTCATTAGTCATACCCAGTAGTGCCAGCTTGGGTTCTCGTTGGAGCGGGACCTCCAAAACCTTCCCCAGTTCTATGAACATGTGCGTCCAGTAAGTTTGTATCTTGTCGCATGCCCAGATGGTGTGATAAAAGTCTCTGTCGTGCTGACGGCATCTAAGACAGTGTGAGTCTTCTACTTTCCCCATTCTATGGAGTCGCATTCTGTCGTAATAGGTTCTGTGGAGCACATTGAATTGAATAAGGCGTAGTCTTGATTTGATTGCCACCTCCCGGGGATGCATTAACACTATCTCCCAGTCCTCCATGTCTCCCACCTCCACCTCCCACGTACGTCTAAGCTTCGCCAGGTCACCTAACATATTGTTATTTAAGGTTTTGTAAGTGAGGGAGACCGCCTTCCCTAGGATCCGCTCTTGGAGGAGCCGTCCCTCCAAAGGCGCATATTCTGGGATATCGTTTAGCAGGATGTTCTGGGCCCGCCACGCATGTCGCAGCTGTGTGTATTTGAAGAGCTGTGAGTGGTGAAGCCCAAAGTCGGTCTTGAGGACCTGAAAGGATTTCAGCTCCCCTTTGGCGATCACATTCCCTATAGTGGAAATACCTATGTCGTCCCATCTTCGGAAGCCGCGTAGCTTATTGAGTTCTGTTAACCACTGACAGTGCCATAACGGTGTCTGCCGGGTGGGCTTCTTCTCCCATCCCATGCGCCTTGTAGCCTTGGTCCACACATTTAGCGTGAGGATAGTTGCTGGGAGGAGCGGTGCCCGTCTAGTGCCCCCGTAGAGATAGTACAGTGTTTTTTTTTACGACAATTTAAGCCTCTCTAGGGCATAGGTCGGGTGATCCGCCGGGGGGCCTGCAGCCAATCATTAATCGGTGCCATGTGTTCCGCCCAATAGTAGGCCTCTAGGTTAGGGAGGGAGATCCCCCACTATATTGATGTATTTGGAGCGTAGTCAGGGCCGCCCTAGGTTGCTTGCCTAACCAAAGAAAGGTAATATTCGTTTTGTAGGGCATAGAGAAATTTAGGTAGAATGATCATCTATTACATGGCCGCTCGACCTAGGAGTGTGAGTGGGAGCTGTTTCCAGCGGTCCATATCCTCCACCGAGTTCAATATAATCCGTTCCAGATTCTTTCGGAACGATAGTCTTATCTAAGGTGATGTATATCCTGAGATACTGGAAGCCTTCGGTAGTCGTCAATAGTTGCTCTGGTAGCCTTCCCCATCGGTCCCGTCCCCCAGGGTCGTAGAGGATAGATTTGTGCCAATTTATGGTGTATCCTGCCTGTCTACCATAGTGTTCTAATTCCCGGAATAACTCCGGGACAGTGGTCTCTGGTTTTGTAATATACGGAAGGACATCATCCGCATAGAGTGATATTTTTTCTTGTGCGGGGTCAGTGTCAATTCTTTTGAAACCGGAGATGCCCTCATTTTGTCGGATCCTGGCTGCAAGTACCTCAATGGTAAGTGTAAAGAAGAGGGGAAATAGAGGGCAGTCCTGACGGGTCCCCCTCTGGATCCGGAATTCACAAGATAGCCTTCCATTCACCCTCACCCTAGCTCTTGGTGTAGTGTAGAGGAGCTGGACCCACCTCTGGAATTTAGGGCCAAAACCAAATTTGTGGAGCACAGCGTTGAGAAATGGCCAGTGGACCGCGTCGAAGGCTTTTTCGGCGTCAAGGGAGAGAAACCAGTGTGGATCGCTCCTTCCCCTCACTTCCTGTAGCCAGTTATGGGTACGCCTAAGATTTAGTTTGGTTGCTCTGTCCGGTAAAAAACCTGATTGGTCCAGATGTATAAGGTCCGGGATAACTGACTTCAGGCGGAGCGCCAAGATAGTCGCTAAAAGTTTCACTTCCGTGTTAAGGAGGGAGATGGGGCGGTAGGATGCACATTCCTCTTGTGGATTGCCCTCCTTGTGTATCGGGATGATCGTAGCCAAGGAGAGGTCTGGGGGGAGCCTCCCCTCCTGGTTAGCCCCGGTAAAGAGACCCTTTAGATGGCGGGCCAAGAGGTCCGCCGTACGCTTAAAAAACTCTGCCAAGAAACCATTTGGCCCTGGAGTTTTACCCGGTCTCAGTTTGGCTATAGTTTCCGATATGTCGTCTACTGTAATGTCCGCCTCCAAGACCAGAAGAGCCTCAGGAGACAGCGTGGGTAGGTCTGTCTGTGTCATGTACTGTATAGCATCCTCACACGTCCCCAGATCCCTGGCTGCGTAGAAAAGTTCGTAGTGTGTGTCAGCTATTGTCGCATCGGAGCTGACAAGCATCCCGTCTGCGTTCCTGATGCTATTCACCCATCTAGCCGCTCGCCCCTTCTTACATAGCCACTCTAGGAGTTTGCCTGACTTATCCCCCACTTCGTAAAGACGGTGAAGGGTGGCAAGGGATTGAGTTTTCGCCTCATTAGTAACCAGCTCTCTGTATTGTCTCTGGGCATCTAGCAATCTTCTAAGAGTCTCAGTATTATTCAGGCTCTGGTAGTCCCTCTCCAAACCTAGGATAGTCTGTTCCAGGGCCGTAACCTCGGCTTGGAGTTTACGTCGTTCCTAACCCAGTATACTTTGTATTCTATCCCGTAATACAGGTTTCAGGGCTTCCCAGAAGGTGACATTCGACTCTACTGTTCCCTCGTTTTCGGCAACATAGACCTTGATGTCCGCTCTTAGGCCACGCAGAATAGTTGCATTTTGAAGGTCCCAGGCCGCAAGGCGCCAAGTGTCTCCCATAGCGCCCCGGTTGTGTCCCACCTTTACTAACAATGGCGAATGGTCAGATATACCTCTGGCCTTATATTCTGCAGTGTCGTCCACCTTCAAGTACTGTCTAGACATAAATATGTAGTCTAACCTCGAGAATACCTTATGGGCCCCTGAGTAGTATGAGTAGGCTATCTGAGTAGGGTGCAGCCATCTCCAAATATCTGTGAGTCCTATATTAGCAATCTGGTGGGACAGGGTGGTCCGGTTCCCCCCTCTACCTGCAGCCCCAGATCGGTCCTGTTCTATATCCATAATGTCGTTAAAATCACTTCCCATGACTTGGATAGTGTCAGCTGTGTCTAGGAGAATGTTTGCGAGAGCTTTGAGCGTGCGTGCCTGTAGCTTGGGCGGTGCATAGACCGAGATTATCGTGTATGTACGTCTATTCCATGTCCCTTGAACTCTAGCATATGTCCCCAGTGGATCTATCCAGGTGCGTGTGGTGCAGAATGGGGAGGTTTTTTTGATAATGACAGCAACCCCTCTGGAATCGGACGTGTAGCCTGCATGAGCCAGAACTCTATGGTGGCCCCTGGCTATGAAGGCACAGTGTGATCCTTTAAGATGGGTTTCCTGCAGTAGGGTAATATCCGGGTCTAATCTTTTAAGGTAGGAGTTCACAAGACCTCTTTTAACTTTAGAGCCCAGTCCGTTCACATTCCATGTCAGGATGCTAACTCCCCTGTCACCCACTTGCGGTGTCGCTAAGGTACTTGCCATTCGAGAATGGGATACTTTAATGAGGTTGGTCTCTGATGTGGATATGTGGTGTGAAGCATCAAAGTGTACAACTGCATCTTCCCGACTGCTACCCCCTCACCCCAACTCTTCCCTCCCGGTCCCCAACCTGAGTTAACGTGAAACCCCCCCTACCCCTCACCCCACCTCACCTCCCTCCCCTTCCAGTCCCATCCCATCACAAGACAGAACTGTCCGTAGGAGAAGGCCTGTCGCCCTCCCGTGCATCCCTCCCTTTAGTCTGTCCTAACGCACCCCTCCAAAGTAGGAAAGGGTGTGTGATCAAGAACAAAAACCAAAAGAACAATAAACGTAAATACAAGAGGGCGTGTCAACTTGTGTGCTCCCCATCAACGAGCTGCAATCTCAATAACCAGTTCCACCATCGTTCATGAGTGGGAGTCCTGAGTGTCTGTTTCGGGAACGCTGTTCCGCCCCGACGTGTCGTGTTCCAAGTCTCGGATTGCCTCTACCAACGGGTGGACAGAGTGATGTCCCCCCTCTTCTTCTCCTCCAGAGGTGCGGCTCTCAAGCTCTTCCTCGTCGTCTCCCTCTGAGCGAGCATGACTTCGTAGACCGTTGAATCTAGACCCCGCCCCGGCACTGCCTCTCGTGGAGGCCGATCGTCCTTTCCGTGTGCCTCCTGAGCCATGTCCCCGGTAAGGTGTCGCCGGGGTTTGTCTCTTTGCCCTTCGGGACTTCATCCTCTGCGTCTTTGGTAGTTCCCACTGGGGCCCTTGCAGCAATGACCTGTCCATCATTTCGCGTCCAACGGTCTCTCTGCTATGGAGTATTGGGCGTTCCTCCAGTCACTGCCAGGCATCCTCTGGATGATTAAAGAAGATTGACTTTTCCTTGTAGATTACCTTGAGCTTCGCAGGGAAGAGGAGCATGTAGGAGATATTTACTCTGAGTTTCGCCTTCACTGCATCGAAGGAGTGGCGTTGTTTCTGCACCTCCTGGCTGTAGTCCGGGAATATCATAATGTTCGTGTTTTCCAGTCGGATCTCCCCCAGTTTCCTAGCCTCTCGCAGGATCAGGTCCCTGTCCGCGAAGTTGAGAAAACGCGCAATGACCGGTCTAGGTCTCGCACCTTCCGGCGGCTTTGCCTTGAGTTCGGCCATGTCTTTTCTTAGGGTGGAGATCGAATCCTCGGCTTCGCCTATCCGTGTCTCAGTTGTAGTCACCCTGTCTGATAAGTTTCGTAAGTCTTGCCTCAGCAGTGTCACCTCAAAACCCACCTCGCCGATTTTGACTTCTAGGGCCGCTCGGGACTCCTGGATATCGGTCCGTGACGCCTGGATGGCTCCCGTTAGCAGGTCAGTGTTGGAGCGCACACCAGAGGCGGCGGGGAGGACCTCCGCCGACTGTTTCGGCACGACGAAATTGTCCATGGGTCCCTGTTTAGGAGGTTTGGGGAGTGTGTCCTTCTTCCCCATGGCTGGCAGTGCCGTAACGTCGATCTCGCAGGGCAACTTGTGATTCTCCCCAACCCTGACACACTGGCTGCAGCTGGGGGGGGGGGGAGGGGGGGGGGGGTAGCGGTCTCCGTAGTCCCCCCCGGGAGTTGGGAGTCTGATCTTCCCCCACCGCAGTCCCCGGGGGCCACGTGCTTCTTCGTTTCGCACTCCGTGGGGCTTGGTTCGTGTGTGCGTGCTATTGAGTGTCCGTCCCAGGCGGCTCTCCTACGTTGGCCACGTCTCGGAGATGCTCGCCGAGCCGAATGCCTCTTTCGCCACCCAGGGTCGCCGCTCCGTCACGGGGGACCGGGGGGCCTAGAATAGAGAGATCCCCCACGTTCCGGGCCTCCGACGGTGCCAAGGGCTACCTCCGGAGGGGCAAGGGCTTCCCAGTTGGGTGCACAGCAGCGGGGCCACCACGGGGAGACCTCCCGCCAAATCTGGGGCAATGTAGGGCCCGGGAAGTCAGATCACAGCATCCGGTGGGTGGCAGTGTGAAGCCTGTTGGGCCACAGAGCGCTGGGTCAGGGACCGGATCGCAGCCCACTCGAGCTCTGTTTCGCGGCTCCGGCCGCCATCTTGGTGAAGTGTCTGGTGTTGGGGGGGGGCCTCGGCGTTTCAGTGAGGGCAGCCTCCCAGGTCCGCACCACCGCTCAGGTTTCGCCAAGTGTCACTCCCGCTCTCCCCTCTCAGACCTCCGGTCAGTGGCGGGATGATCCCCGGGCTCGCCTTATCCGCGCGACTCTGCTCCAGTCGCTATCTTGGTAAGGGTCGTAATGTCGCTGAGGAGTCCAGACCCCCGCGTCGGGGTTCCTGTTATCGGCGGTGCGCTACACGAGGACTCTCACAAGCAGACCCCAACAGTGGTAGAAAGCCACAGGACCTGCCGGCTGGATTTCAGCGCCGCCGCCGATGCTCGGTCACCGCAGCCGCCATCTTGTCGCCGGCAGGACTTCCAAGGCGGTGGTACAAAATCGGCTTTTGCTGGTTTTCGGACATGTGAGCCGCATGTAAGTAGTGTCCGCGGAGTCTAGCGGTTACACTGCTTCCTTCTCAGTGTTCTGGTGGTGTGGGGCTATAAAGAAAGACGGATTTGGAGGCAGCTCGCCGGGAGCTCCAGAGAGGCACGTCCTAGCAAGCCATGCTGTTGGCCACGCCCCCGATCCAGAGCCAATCCTAAACCCCATCACTTGTCATTTTTTTTATTTTAAAGGCCAGAGTTTTTCCTGCCAGGCCTGTCAAGTTTGGGACTAGCCTGTCAATTTTCCTGCCAGGCATGTCAAATTTGGGACCAGGGGGTTTGCGATGTGTTTATTACATCCTAACAGCTGGCACCCTGTTTCAGGGTCTCATGGGAAGCTTTGGCTCAACATGCCACCTGTCTTTTTTTCGTATCTCAAAGCTCAGGGGTTGCTGGGGTTTATTATTTTATAAGGGGTTTGTATTAACCTATTTTTTTGAGAGAATTACCATAGGCAGGTTTGTGAGGACCCTTTACCACTTTGACACCTACATGCCACAGTCTTCCTCCCAGGCCCTGGGCTGGGGGACTCAGGACTGCTCCGCAGCTGTTCAGCCAACAACTGTCTGCAACCCCCAGTTTTAAACATGCCCAGGCATTTCCCTACTACATGCACACACTTTTTCTATGCACTTTTTAAACACATACACAATTACCCCATGTTTTGCAGCCAAACCTGCACTTTTGGGACTAACCCTACATGTCACCCATTTTAAAACCAGAGTGTTTGCGGCCAGCAGTCTGCGACCAGGCCTGTCAAATTTAAGGCCAGCAAGTTGCTGCCAGACCTGTCAAATTTAAGGCCAGAGTTTGCTGCCAGACCTGTCAAATTTAAGACTAGACCTGTCAAATTTAAGGCCAGAGTTTGCTGCCAGACCTGTCAAACTTAAGACTAGACCTGTCAAATTTCCGGCCAGACGTTTGCCGCCAGACCTGTCACTTTTCCGGCCAGAGCTTGATGTGAATGGTATCCCATCCTACTACTCTGTTCTCACTCTCGGCTTCGCTTCGGCCCCGCTCTGCTCTCAGCTCTGCTCTCAGCTCTGCTCTCAGCTCAGTGTGCGGCAGGCTGACCGGGACCAGGGGTGGTGTCAGCAGCTTAGTGCTTCTGTGGTGCCTGTGATGGTCTTTCCTTGCGCCTCGCACGTCGGAGTGATGCTGGTCAGTCAGGCGCTTTCAGCTTCCTCGATTTTCCCCTGCAGCGGAGCCGCCACAGTCTCTCCTCGCTCAACGAGTCTTGGAGTCTGCCATTTAATGTTTTATAAGTTGTACCCTGGAAAAAATTCAATAAAACAGTTTACAACAAAAGGGATTAGGCTAGTTGCACACAGTAGTAGGCATTTGAAACCCAACCCAGGTGTTGGAAGTTGATACCTTAGTACCCACAGTACTGTTTGGTGTGTGTGACCTTACCCTGGTGTGGAAAGTGACTACCTTAATGTCCAAAGTACTAGATGTATGCAACCTAATCCAGTTGTATGAAGTTGCTATCTTAGTGCCCTCAGTAGTAGGTGTATGCAACTTAACCAAGGGAAGTCACTGCCTTGGTGACCACCATAGTAGATGTATGTGACGTTACCTTTGTGTGGGAAGCTGGCGCCTTAATCCCCAAAGTACTAAGTGCATTCTGCCCAATGCAGGTGCAGGAATTTGCTACCTTGGTGCCTGCGTAGTAGGTTTATGCTACCCAATCCAGGTTGGAAGAAAGCTGCTGCCTTGTGTCCTTAATAGTAGAGGTATTTGACCTAATCCAAGTGTGGGAATTTGCTACCTCTGTGCGCACTGTACTAAGAATATGAGATTCTCACAGGTGTAGGTAGTAACTATCCTACCACTAAAAGTGGTGCATGTATCCAGCCGAGGCTAGGTGTGGATAGTCACTACCATAGGAATAGGCTGGTAACACGCTGTAGTAGGTACAAGACCCCACACCAGTGTGGGAAGGAGCCCACAGTGCTAGGTGTAGACGACCCAACAGAAATATTGTTCTGTTCTCCCTGTTTCGATCTCCCAACTCGTGCCACCGGCGTCTGTACCATCTCAGCTTCATGGCCACATCTGTTTGTCCACTTCTATCATGAGGGAGACCGCTTTACCAGTGTCCGTGCCTGCCTGCCAGGTTCGCAGGTGGCCCTCCGGGTTGGGTGGGGAAAGGGGCCTCCACAGCTTTGAAAGCAGCTGAAAAGAAACAGCACCGTGTTCTCACAGGCACAGCGCAGTGATTGATGCTTGTTGGAGCTGCGTCGGAGCCATCACTCACAGGAATAGTATGAGTACGAGTTGTCCACCTACTGCTTTCTAGAGGCAGCAAGTTATGGAAATTGTGCTGTGAAATGGTCTCTGTTGTCCCATTCAAAAATACTACTGAACCCACCCACAAAAATAAAAAACCTTCAGACACAAACCACAAACGTTTGCCATTCCCAGAGATTGTATATGTAAGTAGGACAAACCAATACCTGAAAACGTCAGCCATATTCATAGACGATTTTTTTTTATGTCCTCTTGTGTAAAATGTGTGTTTTACTCCAGCTATAGTCACCTGTAACGTTTTACATCTGAAATGTAAAGCTCTGTGTTTTAGGGGTAAGATTCCGTGCTTTTAAATAGTTGACTCTTTGTTTGCTTGATTTTCCTGACCGCGAAGACACTGCAAAGAGATTACAAAAATCCAGAATGTTTTACATCACTGTGACATGGCTTCGATTTTATATTTCCAGTTCTGCAATCAGCAAGCACTGGGAGGCAGAACTGGCCACGCTGAAGGGGAACAACGCCAAGCTGACCGCAGCACTGCTGGAGTCCACTGCCAACGTGAAACAATGGAAGCAGCAGCTCGCAGCCTATCAGGAGGAAGCAGAGCGGCTGCACAAACGGGTGAGAACTGGCGCTTGTAGAGAGAAACAATCTGGGTAAAACCGCAAACTTCAGTCGGTAGACTCGCAGACAGACGCAGAGAAAACTATACTGCAGTTCATTCCCCAGACACGTGCTTCGCTCTGTTCTGTTTAATACTGTTTCTAATATGTTCAACTTCAATACAACAGCCTCCATTTTACACAAGTTGATGCTGAAAAAGTGTGGGGCCCAGTGTGCAAGAGTCATGCCAGGTAACCCGAGAGTGTGTGTAGAAGGGTGAGTGTTAAACATTACAGAGAGGGGTGGGTTCTATAAATGTAATCACAATTAAAAAGATTTGACAGAGCACTGCAGATCACTGCTCTCGATTCATAACAAGAATATTTGCCCGATTAGCAGTACTAAACAAAAGTTATACATTTTGTTACCACAGTCCTAGATATAAAGCGAAAACAGTAATAAGTCTTGCGCCTTCATGCGAGTCGTTTGCTGACTAATTTGTGCTTCTTACATGTTATTGAGTTAGGAGCTAGTCTACTAGAAAATATTCACACTTCTTAACCCTAGGTGGCGCTGCGGCTCAAGTTTCCGAAGTTTACCTTAATGAAGAAATATCCTTCATAATGTAATCAATAGCCGTGCTGTAAAGTTGATTACATTGTATGTTTTGTCTAATTTAGGTGCAGAAACTATATTGTTCAATTTCCTTAACACAGTTGCAAACTATACCATTTAGGTACTTTTATTGATTGTTGTTGCATTTACCCCGGACTTTTACTGGGGCTGGGTCCTGCCAAGTCTCAGTGCAGACAGTAATTAACAAGCATTTGCAATGCAATCGGTCTCGCCTTTGGGACCTTGTATGTATTTAGCTATGCAGCACATTATCCTGGGTGCTGAAACGTCTACTATCTTTAACATGGAGGTAAAGTAAGCACCAAACTGCGTGACACGCCAGGTATTGAAACACATGTAGAGAAATATTACATTTCAGCAGTAAATGGTATAGTACAAAGCTATGTTTTTTTTTTTATGTTTGAAAGCTTTATTAAAGAAAAACAAATATTACAAGAAGGTGATATCAGCAAAATAGGAGAAAGGAGTATATGATGGGATAAATTAAACATAAGCAGCCAATATCACAATAAAAAACAAAGCATTTTGAATTATGTGGGGTGGAGGGGGGGTGGGGGGGAAGGGAGAGGAAACATGTTATTATCACTGAGGATGGATAAATAAAAAGATAAAAAATACAATGGATATCAACAAAAAAGTACAGTAGAAAAACATCATATTTAGCAATTACTGGAATGAAGAGCAAGTAATATCGGAGATCAATATAAAGCTAAAAACACAATAGCAAAATTGAAAGTATCATAAAAAACATCATAAAAACTACAGGCAAGAGTATATGCATTCAGGGAGGTTTGAAATTATCCGAAGAAAGTGGAGAATAAGTCTTTTTGGCAGATTGGTCTAAATATAGAGTAAGAGGTAACCAGTAAAGGTCAACATTTCGGAAGGGTTTGCAAGAGGAAGCAAAGGCAACATCAAGTCTGTGTGCTTGACATACAAAATTCCACCAGCAATTTAGGGACAATTTGTTCAAGGATTTCCAATTAGAGACAATATGTTGTAATGCAAGAGCTAGCATAAGATCAAAAAGACCGTGGGAATGTGTTGGGAGATCTAAATCTTCTGAGAGGCTACCAAGAAATACTAAAGGGGCAGAAAAGTGAATAGAAATGTTAAAAATACGAGAGAGACGAGAGAATATCTGAGACCAAAAAATACGAGTTGAAGGACAGAAAAAGAAGAGGTGTAAAAGATCTGCAGAAGGGGCATTACAGGTCCAACAATTAGATACAGCATTGGGTTGAAAGCGAGAAATAGAAAGAGGAGAGAGGTATAGTCTGTGGTAAAAGAAAAATAGGGATTGAGTAAGAGAGGCAGTACGGGAAACCTTCAAGGATCTGGCCCATATTTTGTCCCAGAGAGAAGTCGACCAAGAAGAACGTAAGTCTGTTTCCCAGGACAATTCCAATTTCGATTTGAGACGATCCGGATTGGGGGCTGAGAAGTACCGGTAAATGATGGAAGCTTTAGGAACAGTAGAAAGAACGGCGAGTAAAGAGGAAGACGAAGCTGCGAGGCCGTCAGAAGGAAGAGAATAATATCGATCTAGAATCGTTTCCATGAGGATAAGGAATTTCTTTGCAAAAGAAGGAGGGCACTGGAATTGAGAACGGAGTTTAGGAAAGGAGCAAGGGGATGAACCATCAAAAAGATGATATACCCAAATGATACCTTTTGCTCTCCATGAAGGCCAAGCAATAGGTCTGTTATTTATTAATATATGAGTTGTACCATATAGGCGATAGAAGGAAGGATTCTTGTGTCATCGAGGTAGGGGAGACTAAAGGACGGAGAAGAGAGGAAGTATGCTTGAATAACAGGGGATTAAGGCATGGGGCTTTGGAAGTGAAGTGAATTACCTCTTGTAGAGAATATGGAAGCAATAATTCCTGTTCTACAGTGAGCCAGAGGGGAGAAAAAGGGGAGGGTTCCTGAGATAACCAGCGGGAGGCCTGTCGAAGTGAGAAGGATTTATGATAAAGGCGAAAGTCTGGAAAGTTGGTTCCACCATTAAGTTTAGATTTACGCAAGTGTAAAAGAGATATGCGAGCTTTTTTCTGTTTCCAGAGAAATTTGGACAACACCGAGTCAATGCGACGGAAATAGGAGAATGGGATGCGAATGGGAAGCATGGATAATAAGTAGATCAAAATGGGGGCAATCATCATCCTGATGGAGTCAAGACGGCCCCACCAGGAGAGAAATAGTGGGTTCCAAGAAGTGAGTAAGGAGTCAATTCTGGATATAACTGCATTCATATTGAGTTGAATAGAGGAAGAAATAGAGGGGGAGAAAAGAACACCCAGATATTTAATTTTTGTGGAATTCCAAGCGAAGCCAGTGGTCGCGAAGAAGTGGGGAAGGCAGAATTTAGTTAAGGAAAGGATCTCTGTTTTGTCAGAATTTATTTTGTAACCTGAGACCAAAGAAAATTTCTCGAATTCATTTAATAAAGAGGGGACAGAGGTGGTCGGATCTGAAATAAACAAAAGAATATCATCAGCATATGCAGACAATTTAAGATGTTGTGTACCATATGGGAAACCAGAGATGGATGGGTTATTATGTATAGAAGTGAGGAAGGGTTCAAGTGCCAAAATAAATAAAAGAGGTGATAAAGGACAGCCCTGACGGACTCCACGTTAGAGTATGAATGGGGAAGTGAGTTGACCATTAACGAGAACAGAGGCTTTGGGCATAGAATAAATCAAGGAAATGAAAGATATAAATTTAGGATTAAAGCCATGCCATTTTAGAGAAGCCATGAGAAAGGACCAGTCAACCCGATCAAAGGCTTTCTCAGCGTCTACTGAAATGGCTGCAAGGGGGATTGATAGGGAAGGGGCTTTACTTAAGACATTAAGGAAGAGCTTAGAGTTATCCGATGTTAAACGGCCCTTAACGAAGCCACATTGTTCTTTCCCTATAAGATGTGGGAGGAGCGGGTCAAGGCGAAGAGCTAGCAATTTTGCAAAAATTTTATAGTCCACATTGACTAGAGATATAGGTCGATAATTTTTACAGAACTTAGGGTCTCTGCCATCTTTAGGGATAAGGCATATGGTAGCGTCCTGAAATGAACCTTGGGCTGATCCAGTAGAACAAAAAGATTGAAAGAGAGATAGAAGTTTAGGTAAGAGGAGATCTGAGAAGTGTAAATAAAATTCAACTGGAAAACCATCGGGTCCTGGAGTCTTGCCTTTAGTAAGGGAGGATAGGGCAGAGGAAAGCTCCGAAAGAGTGAGATCAGAATCAACCGTCGAAAAATCAAGGTGGGAAGTATCTGGATGAGGTAAATTGTCAAAATAAGAATGAATTAGTTCTGGAGTGGGAGGATTTTCCGGAGTGTATAAAGTCTTATAAAAGGAATGAAATTGGTCTAAAATTTCCGCGTCGGTATGAAGAAGAGTATTAGAGGGAGAGTAAATTGAATCAATGTTAGTTCGTTCTTTACGGGACTTTAAATAATTAGCTAATAATTTGCCAGATTTATTGCGACCTCCGTAGTAACGGGCACTGCTCCGAAGGAGAAAAGAGGAAGCAGAGTCCGTAGTGAGCTTATTAAAAGCAATCTTAGCTTTAAGTAATTCAGGAGACATAATCTTAGTAGAGGAAGTATAGAATTGATGTTCCAGAGATTTAATATGTGCAAGGGTAATTTTACGTTTTTGAAGGAATTTTTTCTTTTTTCTGGAGACAAAATCAATAATGAAACCTCGAGCTGTGGCCTTGAAAGAGTCCCAGAGAACATGAGGGGGGGTATCAGGAGTATGGTTGAGATGAAAAAATTCAGAGACAAAAGAACGAAAAGAGGAGGAAAAAAGAGGATCAGTAAGAAGAGAAGGGTTAAAACGCCAGCGAGAAGATTTAGGAGTAGGAGGAAGGAGGTCAAAAACAGTAACAATAGGGGCATGATCAGAAATAACTATAGGCTCAATTGAGGAGGAAATAAGGTGTTGAGAGAGGGATGAAGAGAGAAAAATGTAGTCCAAACGGGAGAAAGAAGCATGAGGAGGAGAGAAAAAGGAGAAATCCATAACATCTGGGTGTGTGAGTCTCCATGAGTCCACAAGATGAGTTTGAGTGATGGTGTCAAGGAATTGTTTATGTGGTTTGTGAGGGGAAAAACGAACCGAGGATCTACGGTCTAAAAATGGGTCAATGATCTGGTTACAATCTCCACCTAATAGGAAAGAGTCATCTTTATATTGAATACATTTTGCTGTAATGGAGGGCCAAAAAGAGGAGTCAAAACATGTAGGGCCATAAACATTGAATACGGTAATTGGGATATTATTAATTCGTAGTTTAGCTAAAACCCATCGCCCCTCGTCATCCTTTTCTTCTAGAATTACTTTACACTGAAGGCGTTTATGAATCAAAATGGCTACTCCATTCTTTTTTTGAGAAGCGGGAGAAAATAAAACAGTTCCAACCCATAATCGCTTCAGTTTCAAAGATTCAATATCTGAGAGGTGAGTTTCTTGAATAAGAACAATATCAGGATTGTATGAGGAGAGGTGGGAGAGTACTCTTTGCCTTTTGATAGGGTGATTAAATCCTTTCACATTCCATGAAACAACTTTGAAGGTGAAAACTTATTAAATTGATCAAAAGCGAAATATTCAAAAACATACTGTATAGATAATAATGCAAACTGTAGAGAGATAATAACCATAAAACTCGTCAAAAAGGTAGAAGGAAGAGCAGGTAGAGAATGAAGGAGAAAAGAAAAAAGGGAGAGGGAGAGGGGAAGGAATAGGTAAAGATGATCAGTAGGGAAGGAAGAAGGAAGAAAAGAGAGAAGGCATAGAAGACAGTACAAATCCAAGAGGATGACTGTATTGAACATACCTGGAAGGGGAAGTATACACAAAGGGAAGGTGGGGAGGTGGTGATGCGTTACAAGACGGACGGACCAGGAGCAGGAGCAGGACCACATCGAGACCGCACAAAAGGAAAATGGGATGGGACAAAATGGTGGAAGGAGTATCCGATACATATCCGTCTGGGGAAAAAAGGAAATATTGTTAACATAGAGAACATGTGACGTAAAGGTATAGGTTCAGAGGTGAGAAAAAAGAAAGGAGAGATACATAGAAGACGCAAGAGAAAGATATCAGAGAAAAGATATGCAAAGTGAGAATGTGGGAAATTGAGAGAAGAAAAATTGAGAAGTACATGAAGTCAAAGACAAACTAGTAGAAGAACAATCATATAGACAGTAAAAGCTCAATTTCAGCCACTGTTCGAAGCAGAAGAGGAGGCATCCATCCCTTCTTCACTATGAAGAAGAAGAAAGTTTCTTAATTCTCCAGGTTCCTGAAATGACCAAGTCTTGTTCCGATAGGTGACTCTGAAAGTACAAGGGTGAAACAAGCCATATCTTGCTCCCAAGGAGCGCAGAGAGGGACGCATAGCCAGAAATTCTTTACGTCTGGATGCAGTGGCGTTAGAAAGATCCTGAGATAAATACACTCGTCGACCTTGCCAATTGACTTGTTTTTTATTCCTCGCAGCTGAGAGAATCAAGAGGAGATCCGTGTATTTCAGAAAGAGTATGATAACTCCACGAGGTTTCGAGGAAGAATCCGTTCTGGCCCCTAGTCTATGAGCACGTTGAATGCTAATGGAAGTAGAAGGTGGGAGGTCCAGAAGTTTCGGCAGGAAGGTGGTAAAGAAAGACACCGGATTGTCCCCCTCAAGATTTTCCGTCAAATTGTAAATACGGAGGTTGTTCCTCCTATTGCGATTTTCCAAATCTTCTGTGTGCTTTTGAAGTGAGAGGACAGTTTTTTCTAAGGCGTCTATACGTTGAGTGTTGGACTGAATGTCAGGGAATTGCTGTTCAACAGTAGAAAGTCGGGCATCCATGTTTTCCCACTTATCCTTTAGAAGCTGCATGTCTGTACTTGTTTTTTCAATGAATGGACGCAATGCTCGCAGCTCTTCCAGAATTTGATCCGTAGGAGAAGTTGAAGGATTGTCTTCTGGTGTAGGAGAGTTTTGCTTGAGGCGTTTGCCCGCTGGAGCAGGTGGGGAAGATTTACTGGTATTGGTATGAGCCAAAGATGATTTTTGAGAGGTCATTTTTATAGAAGAATTGGCTTTATGTGTACCAGATGAAGAAGAAGCCCCCGATGTGTTCACCGATGGTATAAAGACAAATTGCGGTTTACGTAATCTGACCATAGAAGTGAGTGGTCTTGCCGCTAGATAGGCTCAATTCCCTGAGAGGCAGCTAAAGGTGCGTTTGGAATGTTCCGGAAATATCTCCGAAGAGTGGGTGAAGCACCAAAGTGAGTGATGTGAGAGAGCGTCAGGGAAGTAGAGCAAATTATTCAGTGAGCACAAAAGAGAATGTGACTAAAATGGTAACATGCTGAAGGGCATCTTGAGAGAACTGAGGCGCAGAAAAAATGAACAGAAAGTTCTCAGAGAAATTGTCAGTATAGCGCCATGAGGAGGGACATGTAGGAGAAAAAGTATTGTAGGACTTTGACCATGTTCGATCATGAAAAAAAACAGTTGTCAGGGGTGAAGCATCGTGAAGAGTGCGTATTTGTCGTGTGCTCCAAGTTAGAATAAGAAGAGAGAAAAACGCAGCAAAAGAGTCTCTTATATAATAGGTACTGCTCACCCCTGAAATGGAATCAGCGTCGTGAAGGTCGTTGGTGTCTGGTGACACTTCGTGTGGCGGTAATCCTGGCAGCCGAGGCTCCGAGATTCGGGAGAGTCTCAAAATGGCGGTTCCGTGAGGGACTGGGAAAACATCGCAGAGAAGAGCGAAAACGGCACCACAAGCATTGTAAAGCCGCTCCGCCGACTCCGCTAGCCTTCCGCAGGAGAAATCCAGCAACTGGGTGCAGGAGCGGTCCCGGTTACATCGGGAAATCACGCCGTGAGGTGATCGATGCGGCGGAGCTCCGTACCTAGCCGGCCATCTTGCGCGGCATCCAAGCCACGCCCCTACAAAGCTATGTTTTTAATATAAAATCAGGGCCTTTAGTGGTCCTATCACTGAAAATACAAGGTTTGAAAAAAATATTATTGTCTACGGGTGCTTCTTGAAGACAATTTCTATGGACTGGAGTCTAAAGAATGCTAACGTGATTCTGGTATTTAACTGACCTCTGCTGGTCGTTTTCTATCAAGAAAGTTAAATAGAGGTAATTGCCAGAATTTTTTTAAAAAAGAAAGCCCCTCAGCAGAAATCAATTCTGGTATTTTACTGAACTCTACTGGTCATTTTCTCTCAAGACAGAGTAAATAGAGGCAGCTGATCAGGCAGAAAGCAATTCTGGTATTTTACTGACCTCTGCTGGTCGTTTTCCATCAAGACAGTTAAATAGAGGCAGTTGAACAGAAGAAAGTCCCTAAGTGGAAGCAGACAAGTCCTAGGGGTGATCTCCAGAGCCCACAAAGTACATACACATATAAGTATACACTAAAGTATATACAAGAGGTCTTGACTGCTCGACCTAAAACTAACTTTGAAAGGAGTCTCAATGGGGCCCTATAATCATGTCCTTCACTTACGGGCAAAGACACTGATCGATTCAACAATGTCTGCCATCACCTTTATGGTAACCCAAGATAGCTGTGAGGTCCATCATGTTTACCTTTCACATCCTTGCCGCTCGTAGCTGTAACTTTGGAACCGTGACTTTGTTCCTGTGCCTTTGACCCTTTGGGAGCCAGCTCTTGTCAGGGGAAATAATCGCTTTGGATTTACTGCCGCTTTCTGCACAGGGGCCGGGACAGCGAGACCCAGGGTTCCGCGCACGACCAACGCAGCGCACCTGGTGTCTCTTCCCGCCCCCTACTCCTCCTATGTAGTTACGCCTCCAACGCTTAGCGGGACGCGATCGGGACGCCGGACGAAGCCCGGACAAAGGGCGGACAGTCTGAGACAGTCCGAGACTGACCGTGACTGGACTGGGCCAGATTACTTATTTCATTTCCCGAGTTCTTCTCCCATGGAGCCTTGTTAGTAAGAAATTTTGTTTCTAACCCCCCCCCCCCCAAGTATCGAATTTGTTGGCCGAACTTTTTATCTACTACTTATTGGCTTTTCTGAGTATTCTGTGTAACTGTGGCATTTTTCTATTGAGTGTAATATGTCTAAACAGAAGACATCTGCAGCCCCTAAAACTATGGATAACTACCTAGTACAAGTAGTCAGCAAAATAAATAGTTCGAGAAGGATATCCCTGGGGTTGAGCTCCACTCCCTTACTCCCTACTATGAATTCCTCACTAGATTCAAATATGGTTGAAGTTCCGATACAGGTACATTGCGGTGACCTACCTGATAATGTCTTTACCCAGGAAGATAATTTTGACCAATCCACCGCAACTGCTATCTATTTGGTTAACGAGTCTCTAGAAGATTCTAACACGACTCCAGTAAAATCCCTCCCCCCCTCCCCTGTGCCTCCCCCTGTAACTAGACCAGTAAGAACATGTAGAAGGGGCCAGAATAAACGTGGTGGGTTACGTTCTAGCAGGAAAAGGATTGTTTCCCCTCCTGAACCCATACCCACAAATGAGACAACTGGGGAGTTAGGTAGGAAGGTGTCACTGGAGGATGACCAAATCAATATACTTGTGAATATGACTGAATCTAAGATTAGGAACGCTGTTAAACCATTGCTAGCTAATATTGACCATCTAACAACAGAGGTAAACCGGCTCGGGGGCATCATAAACCAGATGAAGGAAAAGTCTGTTAATATACCAACCTCAGCCTCAAGTAGACCCGACCCCATAGCTAGCATATTAAATGCAGAGACAGAGGGCAGGGAAAAAACTTCCCCTATTGTACAAACGCCCCATCATCTCAAACCTAATACTAATCAGGGAATTACTATCGAAGCTCCCCCACCCAAACTCATGAACACAGATACGTAGAGGCTTCTCCCCTAGTTCTAGTTTTGGCCAATGTACCCCTCCTAAAACCGGGTCAAGAGGAATCTACAGCCTCCCTGATTAGCAAAGCCTTTTATCTAACAACATGGTGATATCCCCTTGGGGCAAACAACAATTAGCCGAGGAAATCACCATGGCAAGAAGGGTAGAATGGATAGGAACTGGCGTTAAAAAATTTAAGGGTGACTGTGTAGTTCTGCATTTCCTAAACCCAGAAGTTCTTCCCGAGGTTTTGAGGAATATTCTTCCCCCACAACGTAGGAGCACAGACATAGTTCCATTAACTTTGGATTTTCTTATCATCGTAGTAAAATAGGGAATCCAAACATTTTAAAGACTAAATGGAATCTGGTGTCCCACAAGTGGGGTAGAGTCCCCCAAACTAGTGAATGGGAAATCAATCTTGAAAATCGGTTTGGGGCACTGTCAAACTTAAATGAGTGTGATTGACTCAAACAGCTTGACAGAGTTGTGTCTAACGAACCAGCTGAGTTAAGAAATGTAGACACTCTTATAGAGAAGGACCTTTGTCTGATACATGCTATCCCCTTATTTCCTGGGAAAATGACAGTGGAAACATCTACTCTAAATAGTAGTATTAAGAACAGACATCTGGAGACACAGCCAAATACCCCAAGGGTTGAACTAAGCCCCGTTCCTGATCTAGTTATATCTGAGTTCCAACTTACATCCCATTATAACACCAATATTGATTTAGATATAGGGCTAGGGGATGACTTACAAAGCCCTCTTCTACCTTATGCCTCCCTAGAAGTAGAGGGATTAGTAGAGCCAGGGTTGTCTTTTCTCTCCTGGAACATTGCAGGGATCTCAAATAAGTTGACATCACCAGAATGGTGTACATTTATAGACCAGTTTGATATCCTACTGTTCCAGGAAACATGGTCTGTGACCCCAATATACCATCTAGGCTACCTTAATTTTTACATCCCAGCCATAAAAAACCCAAAGTGTCGACCGGTAGGGGGCCTAAAATTCTGGGTCCGCCAAAATTTATGTTGCAGTATCCAACAAAGGAGCTCTCTAATAGATGATATAATGTCAATTACCCTTACTTGGGCCAATGGTCATGAGATGACCATATTTAATATCTATGCCAGGGGTGTAGCAGGTGGCAAAACATCAGAAGTTATAACCGCCTTGGATCATGAGTTTGAAGCTCTCCCAAATCATCTGCTCCTCATCATTGGGGGCGATGTTAATACCACCTTTGAACCGCTTGGCCCAGAAGACCAAATTTTAACTGAAGAAGAGGACAGTAAGTGGGGTATCCCGCAGCTAGAGCTTCCTGCAATTACAAGATGGACAGCGGTGGCTGTCCAAATGAAGGCCCTATGCCTAGCTAGAGGACTCAGAGCAACAAATGGGCGAACCCCAGCAGATCGACAGGGAAACAAAACGTTTGATAATGGTAGATCCTGTAGTCGAATAGATTGCATCCTAGTGGATGTTAGATTATGGCACATGTTGTTAGACATGGAAGTAAAAACTCGAATGGAGAGTGACCATAATCCTCTCTGTATGGGCTTCAAAGATCCCGTAGGTTCAAGAAAAATAAATCAAGGGGGAACTAAAACCACACTAGATGTTGTAACTTCGAATAATCAGCGTCACATTAAATGGTGCAGATTAATAGAGAACGTAGAGAGACTAGGGGAGCTTAAAAAAGTTGTGTTCGAAGAAATAGCTGAGATTAATCGACACGCTAACCTTGAAGCCCACACTACTCTTTTTACTAAGCTTCAGGAGTTCTTTAAGAAGGAGAAGAAACCAGGAAATTCTCAAAATAAAATCCCAAAACTAGGATGGTATGATAAGTCTTGTAGAGAAGCCCGCCAGAATCTTAGCATGGAACTTAAAAATAAGAATATCCTAGGGGTGAGAAAAGCGAGGGACACCTATAGGAAAGCCCAAAAAGAGGCTAAGAAAAACTGGGACGAGGCTCTCTGGCGGAACCTGAAATCCGCATGTGATGCAAAAAACCAGAGGCAATTTTGGGCTCTGGTCAAATGGGATAGAGGAGGGGTGGCCCAACCCCCACAAAATAACGTAGCCCAAAATCAATGGGTAGAATTTTTCAGGCCTCAATATGCGTGTGTACTAACTGATAGGGATTATTCCTTACCCCCAACAGTTTTTTACCAAAGCCAGCTTTTTACCTTAAAAGACGTTAGTTTAGCGCTGGATTGCGTGACTAGGGGCCGTGCTCCAGGAATGGACGCCATACCTGCAGATGTGTTCCTAAGTGACCGTCCTACTTGGTGACAATATTTTGAGTGGCTAGCAAACTCTGTGGCCAGAGGTGCCCCCATACCGACCTCTTGGAAAGGAGCAGAAATCATCCCAGTTTACAAAAAGGGAAATAAATCATTACCCAGTAATTACAGACCAATTAGTCTTATAGATTCTGCACAAAAAATAATTGGTCGTATGATACAAAATAAACTACAAACTTGGATGGATGAAAATGATATCCTATCCCCATACCAAGCAGGGTTTCGCCCATGTACAAGTTCAGTAGACCAGGTTTTCTTTCTTATAGCCCTTTACTGGAGGAATGTGATGCTTACTAAAGGAACCCTCTACGCTGTATTTGTAGATCTAAAATCAGCTTTTGACCTAGTTCCCCGTTCCAAGCTTTGGGGGTACTTGCTGAAGCCGGGCTGGCTCCGGAACTATTGACGCTACTCGTCCGTTTACATGAGAACAACTACGCTAGAATCAGGTGGGGTGCCCAGGGTGAGGTGACGGACACATTCCCAGTTGAACGTGGGGTGCGGCAAGGGTGTGTCCTGGCACCAACACTGTTTTCCATCTATATTAACGGTATTGTAAAACATCTAAGACGCACGCCCACTGATGCACCTATTCTAGCGGGAGAGCGTGTGCCTGTTCTCATGTTTGCGGACGACACGCTCATAGTGTCCCGTACACCTAGTGGGCTCCAGAAAGCAGTAAACGCCTTCGGAGAGTTCTGCAAAGCACTTGGACTTGAGATAAATACATCCAAAACCAAGTTCATGTGCTTAAATCAACGGAACACCTTTAGGGGCTCAATACATTTTAATGGTACTCCCCTAGAACAAGTCGAGGCATTCACATACCTAGGAATACATCTCCAATGTAATTTGAGTTGGAAAAACCATATCGATACGGCTGCCCTAAAGTTTCACCAACTGGCAGGAGTGGTGGCTCACAAATATAAAGCCTCACAGACTAAGCCCATTACCCCTGCCCTTGAAATATATAACATGAAAGTGATTAGTGCCACCTTATATGGATCAGAACTTTGGGGTTTCTCCAATCTAAAGCAATTAACACTAGCAGAAAATAGTTTCTTTCGAAGGTTGATTGGGGTCCCGCAAAGTACCTCTACTGTGGCATTGGCATATGATTAAGGTAGGAAACACATCAAGGACCTGGCACGCCTACGACCGTTACTCTACTGGAGACGCCTTATGACCACCCCTGAACTTGTGCATTTTGCAACTGCCCTAAAGGATATCATTAAGGCAGACCGTTTTCATCTAATTGTGTGGTTGAAGGAAATAAAAGGCCATTTGTGGAACTCATCCAATGTTGATAGCTTTCCTTCAAAGGACACATTGAAGACCATGTACTGGGAAATGGTATGGATGTCCACCCAATGTAAAGGCTCTAACAAAAACTTAACAGGACGCTATTTAAATATTAAATCTGTACCATCTTGTGAGCTCTATTGGGACATGATCGAAAAACCATTCGATAGAAAACTGTATTTCCAGTTTAGAATCGGGACGCTACCTACAAAGGCGTTCACCTGAAATTCGTCGATAATCCAGGATGACAAATGTCCCTTCTGTAAAGATCTGTTAGAGACCATGGCCCATATATTGTATGTCTGTCCCCTGTACGTCAATCCCCGACGCAAATGGATAAAACCAGCCTGCAAAAATTTAGGAACACGCAGTTGTTTAGAGGCGCTAAGAATATTAGAATCTGATTGTACCCCCTTTCTGGCAATTGCTGTGACAAAATTCCTAGGTTGGTCGTGGACCCTACGCACCCGCACTTTACAACAGCTAGATATTGCTTGATGAAATTATTGATATGGCTGATTGTATGATTTTATGTAGTCAATCTTTTCAATGACAGCATTGTGTTTAACACCTTGAATGCTACAGCTAATTCTCCTGGATGCTGACTTTTCTGGATTCCCATTGTTCATGACGAGCTCAGCTCGTCATGTATGGAGGTGTACACCATGACGAGCTGAGCTCGTCATGAGCGTCCAAGGGGTTAATGAGCTTTTAAGAAAATGTGAAATGTTCTTAATTTTTTTGTAGTATTTAATGTGTAGGGAATATTGTAAGATTGCTTTTATGACAGCTGTCGAATAAAGTTTTGAAACTTGTCTTGTGCTTTCCCTCATCTTGCATTCCCTTAGAGTATTTCCGTTTACCAGATGTGTTTCTGTAGATTTTTCATGCACCATATGACTCTTGTATGGTGCATGCTATGAATAGCGTTGTTACTGGACGTCTGTGCGAAATCAAGTTGTCGTGGGTGTCCCTGAAGGAATACAACAAAGTGCTCCAGAGCTGAGGCTGAAGGCATTGCGAGTTTCACAGTGCCTTGTCAGTGGGTCATAAAGGTGTGCAGACTCAGGGGTGACATGACAAAGAGAACAAATTTCCCTTACCTACCACATGATTTTAGTACAATGATATTTCAGATTATAATCCAGTATTGGTGACAAAGGCTCAAAAATGACTTACATTCTTTCCAAAAAATATATATAATTTATTTCATTTTTGTAAATATAAATTAACATTCCTCAGGGGTGTACACAGGCCCCTCCTTACATGTTGTATCAAAATCATATGCATTAGTGCTCTACAGGTTGTCTTTTCCAAGAAGGACCTCTACTGGAGACAGAAATGATTTGGAGTTCAATGACAAGCTGTTCAGCACCTCAAACTATAGGTATCCCTGAGAAGTGAAAGTGCACAGTTTTCAGTACGTTAGTCCTCACACCCGAGACAGCTTCACTGGAGCCATTGACGAGTTCCTCTTTTATTCATACCACTGACTAATTGTCAGTAAAATTGTTCTATCCTCCCACGCAGCTCCACCATTAAGTGAGGCCTTCCCCCAAACCCCTGCACTCTTGAGTGTTGGTTTTCGAGGTCCTCCTCCACCCGCAGGTTTTTTTCCTGCGCCTCATCCCTGGTGGTTCAGAGGACCTCTGTCTTCTTTCTCTCGCTCCGCTCTCCTGTCCGTTTTTCACCCTCTTTTTAATCTTTCTTTCTGCACTTATCTGCTTTCTGCTGTTTTTTGATTTCTGATTATCCCTCTTTTCTTTATCCCTTATTCCTCCTTCCCGCCTGTTTTCCCCGCCGCTGCTGCCTCACGGCCCCTCCTCCCAGCGCGACCGGCCCAATCCAGCTCCCCTTACGCTCCCGCCTCCCAGCCGTCCAGCCCTCCCCGGCCTTCACCGAAACCTGGACCAACACCACTTTGGAACCGGACATCGCTTTCACCATCCCCCATAGATATAAGATCTCCAGGGAGGACCACCCCACCCGCCCAGGACGAGGAATCGCCATCGTCCACAAATCCACCCACCGCCTGAGCACACTCCCCGACCTGATGGAACACCTTCACTTCAAGATTATGGCCAGCCCCACTGCCACTCTCCCAGGAACCCTCATCTACCAACCCCCTGGACCCGTGGACCCGTCGCCAACTCCATCACGGACATCATCCTTTCCGCAGGCCATCGCATCCACCAACTACACCCTACTGGGAGACCTCAACTTCCACCTCGATAACCATCTGGACCCTAACACCGCATCCCTCCTGGACAACCTCCAAAACGTTGGACTTTGCCAGATCATGACCGATCCCACAAACTCAGCAGGACACACCCTCGACCCCCTCTTCACTACAGGAAACTCCATCACTTTCAGCCACACCACCAAATTTCCATGGACAGACCACCGATCCGTCCACTTCACCTTCAGAACATCCACCATCCACAGACACCAGCAACTTCTCCCACAAAGAAACTGGACCAAAATCACAGACGACCAGTTCACCTCTGCACTCAACAATTCCACCCCAACTATCTCGGAAAACAACGACCTCAACACAGCAGCCCGAACCCTGCATAGATGGATCTCGGACAGCGCCAATACCATAGCACCCCCAAGAAAACCAACCACACCCGCGCCAAGAAAGCCAGATGGTTTACCACCAAAATTCGAGAGTACAAACGCACTTGCCGCTGCCTCAAAGGCCTAGAGGAACACCAAATCCACAGAAGCCCCCAACAACTTCAGAACCGCCATTAACGCCCACCACCAACTCATCAGAGAAACGAGGAAGAAAGTTATTGAATACAGAATCTCCACCCACGCGCACAACAGCAAGGAACTCTTCAACCTCATCAAGGAGTTCGTCTAACCCACCAGAGAGTCTACTGACATTCCTCCCTCACAAGACCTCTGCGACAAACTCAGCACCTTTTTCCACCTCAAAATCAAGAGCATCTACGACAACTTCGATGAAGACAACCAACACACCGAACCCTTACCAACAACCCCAACACCCAGGAACCAGCGATCGACAACTGGACAGCCCTCACCACTTAAGACACAATGAAGACAATGAAGGCAATCCACTCAGGGGCCCCCACACACCCCTGCCCCCACCACATCTTCAACAGAGCCGCCGACACCATTGCACCCATGCTCCACCAAACCATCAACCGCTCCCTGGCGACCGCCTCGTTCTCCGACAACTGGAAACATGCTGAGGTCAACCACCTCCTAAAAAAACCCTCGGCCGACCCCACGACCTCAAAAACTACAGACCCATCTGACTGCTCCCGTTCCCAGCAAAAGCCATCAACAATCAACTCGCCACCTTCACTGAAGATCACAACATCCTCAACTCCTCCCAATCCGGCTTCAGAAAAAACCACAGCACGGAAACCGCCCTCCTCGCCGCAACAGACGACATCTGCACCCTACTGGACAAAGGAGAAACAGTAGCTCTCATCTTCCTCGACCTCTCAGCGGCGTTCGACACAGTCTCTCACCGCACCCTAATACGCAGACTCCATGACGCAGGAATCCAGGACAAGGCCCTCGACTGGATCCGCTCCTTCCTCTCCGGCAGAACTCAGCGGGTCAGACTTCCCCCTTTCCTCTTGGACCCTACACCTACCATCTGCGGAGTCCCCTAGGGCTCCTCCCTCAGCCTGACGCTCTTCAATGTCTACATGGCTACACTCGCCTCTATCGTCAGAACATACGGACTCAACATTGTATCATACGCAGACGGCACCCAACTCATCCTCTCCCTATCCAACGAACCTAACACCACCAGACACAACTTTCGAGAAGGCATGGAAGCCGTCGCCAAATGGATGAAAAACCGCTGCCTACAACTAAACACCTCCATAACAGAAGTACTCATCATGGGCCCAAACCCCAACGCCTGGAATGACACCTGGTGGCCCCCCACCCTCGGAAACCCGCCAACTTCCACGGACCACGCACGCAACCTGGGGATCTTCCTTGACTCCGAGCTCAAAGTGGACCACCAGATCAACTCCGTCTCTTCTTCCTGCTTCAACACCCTTGGCCTCCTTCATAAGGCCTTCAAATGGATCCCCCTCGAACACAGAAAGACTGTCACTCACGCCCTGGTCACCAGCAGACTCGACTACAACCTCGCACTCTACGCCGGAATAAGCAAAAACCTCACCCGCAAGCTACAGAACATCCAGAACGCCGCCGCAAAACTGGTCCTCAACCTGCCCAAACACTGCCACATCTCCCAGCACCTGCGCACTCTCCACTGGCTCCTCGTCGAGGCGCGAATCACCTTCAAGATACTCACCCATGCACACAAGGCCCTCCATGGCACCAGACCAGCATACCTGAACAGCCGACTGAAATTCCACGCACCCCAAAGGACCCTACAATCAGCCCAACTCTTCTACGCCGTGATCCCCTGCACCAGAAAGACCAGATCCGGAGGACGCTCCTTCTCCTTCCTTGAGGCCAAAGCCTGGAGCACCCTTCCGCTCCACCTCAGACAGACAACTTCGCTCCCCATCTTCGCAAGAAACCTCAAAACCTGGCTCTTGACAGACCCCTCCTTGATGGAATGCATCCTGCACCCCCACCCCCACCCCACCCCTACCGCCTTGAGACCCTTACGGGTGAGTGGTCTCATTTACCAAACCTTTTATTGATTGATTGAAGCACCCACACACTCCCAACATTTCTAGGTGCCGGTACCTCCTCCAGATTTCCAGATTCTCTGTTTGCTTCAGATGGTATTATATATTTGTATATTCCATCTGCTTCTCCAAATGCATGGGAGTGGCAGCTGCACACTTGCGTCGCCAGAGCATCCACGCCTACCGATTGGCTAGTCATAGCCAGCAAATCATTTTAAACTAAAAGAACATCTCCTGACAATCTCCCTACTTGAGCAATGCAGCCTTCATATCATTTTCCAGAAGTCAACTAACTCGGGTGCAAAACCTGAGTGTTTGGGGGTGCCCCTAGATACAAGACAAGGGAGCGTGCTTCCTTCAGAGGACACTGGATTATCCATCTGGGAAAAGAGTCCACTTTCTCAGGAAGCTCACAATCCAACAGCCTGTCAGGTACCATCCCTCTTGGGCTCAATGGCTTCATGCATTGTCCATGTTTGTACCAAATAGAAGACTACACAACACCATTACAGCACTACTTAAAGGATAACTAGGCTTAGAAGTACAACAACCCGGATGACAAGTTCAGTTTGTCACAGTAAGCAAGGCAGTTTCTGTAGAGTGGTGGTTCAGAACGAACAATCTAATGCAATAAGTTATTTGACAGCAAGACCAGCGTATTCAGACAGTTGTAATTCATGCCTAAATAAATCAGTCTTCTGTTTCTGATTACATTTCGGGAAACATCTGGTATCAGCATAAACCATTGGGAAAGAGAACCAGCAATGATTCCTGGAAGCCCCGGTAACAATGTTCAATGAAGCTCTCTCGGTTAAGCAAATGATTTATTTCTATAGACCAGCAGAATACCTGTGATCATCGCACAACCAATCAGTGGAAGCCGCGCAGTATTATTTTTGTGAGGTAAGCATTTACTATAACAGTCACTGGTCAAGCGTTATATTGATTATCATTGGTGCAAAAAGGAAACCGCATTTTACACTAGCATGGCAACAACATATCCTTTCAAAATTTCGGGATCAATTTGTACGTTACATGCTTGTGATCCTACTGGCCTAGAGTAAGTCCTACCTGACTCCATGTCCTAGGTCATAAGCTCCTCACACACACCTACAAAGCTCTCCATGACGAAGGACCAGCATAGCTGCACCACTGCCTAGCATTCCCTCCACCCCCAGAATCCACAAGACCAGAACCAGTGGAAGTTCATTCTCCAGCCTCGCCGCCAAGACCTGGAACACCCTGCCCCTCCACCTCAGGCAATCTGCGTCACAGAGACAATTCAAGAACCTCTAGACCAGGCTCTTCGAATGATCTTACACCCAGAGGGACCATCAGCCCCTACCACGCGCCTTGAGACCCTCACGGGTGAGTAGATGTGCTTTACAAGCTCCTCATTGATTTAAGCGTGCTTCTAGTAAATGGCCTTTTCTGTTAACTCAGAAGCCTCTTTTCATCCCTGTTTCGGACATGACTGGACTTCTGTCTCCATTTCCGTTTCTGTTCTATTGATGCAACACTTTATATGACGCATAAGCAGCTGAACAATCATTACCATAGCTATAATTTCTCAGATGACTGCAAGCGCTATCTCTAAAAAGTAAGATTCCCTGTTGCCAAACCAATCAATAACTTTTTCCCATAACCCTGGTGTTATCAACTCATGAAATGTTCCTACTTCCTTCTTGAGGTTATCTACTACCTTATGTATATTCCCAGCAATATCAGGATTGAAATTGCAAAAAAGTGTTTTTCAAACTCCTCCCTTGCTGGCAAATATGTAATGTAGTGCCCCCCTACTGTGAATCACTGTTTCTCTAATTACAGTCATTTCTCCAGTCTTCCTATTTGACATGCATGCTCAGCCTCCTAACAGTTGTGTGAGTCAAAACGTTTTTGGGTAAGGAGACAACCATCACATTCATATTATATTCTAATTCTGGTTCTATAACCATTCTTCATAAATGTTTATACAAGGATGTTGATGCACAAAGTGAAATAGAAGTGAACATTATAGGCAAACCACTATTACTACTTCCAGGAGCATGTGCACAGATCCAGCAGTTAGTCATGTTAAACAATTTTTGATAACCCATTACAATGTGTACAAAACGTTGTAGTGTAATAGCAGCCTAGGTTGAACCTCTCTTTGCTGCATTGTTGAGATGCACATGTGAGGATGAATCCGATACCCATAAAACCATCACCTTATATCAACGCCCAGTAGTGCAAACCACATCATGGTACCAAAAATGATAATACAGGTTCTTTCGTATTCTGGCATCCTTTTTTCAGCACTTCATACAGTGTCTCAGTTTTTCCTCTACCTCAGATTTCCTTCCTTGGGTGGAGATCATAAGTGTTGTGTTTGACATTATGGGTGCTATCTTGAAGCGCTGATTCTTCATTTTTGTCTACTTCTAAGGTGGGCAAATTTAGAAGTTTTTAGCACCCGAGTTCTTACCACCAGCTGTCTTTCGATAGGCTCAGAGGTCCTTTGGCAGTGACTGGCATGCACCCAAGTATTATAGCTTTGACATTTCACCTCAGTGTTAGACCTCAACAGCACCTGGTAAGAACCTTTCCAGCAAGGTTGAAGAGATGTGCACCTAAATGTGTACCCAATCTCCAGGTTGCATGTTGTGACAGGCGGTTGGTGGTTGGGGCAGAGCTGCAGACACCTGTGAATGGAAGGCTCTGAAAGTTTTGATCAATATTCGGCAATAGTCGGAGATCACATCATCAGTCAACTTTATATTTGTAAAAACAGGAGTTGACAAGTATTCCCAATGTCACTTCATATGGGCTTAGTCTTGTCTTTCTATTTAGTGTGCTTTCCATACTCGTAAGAGCAACGGTCAAAGCATATGGCCACTTCAGACTTTTGCCTGCACAGATTTATGCTACTATATTCTTAAACATTCCATTCCAGCGTTTTACAGGCCTGAAGGATTGTGGGTGGTAGGGACTGTGTAACGTTTGCTTAATGTCAAGGGCTTTAAATACTGCTTGGATAGTTTCCTCCAGGAAGTGACTTCCTCTGTTCGAGTCAATTTTCATTGGAAATCAATAACGTGGAATACATTCTTCCAGCAGGCATTTCACTACTGTCCTTGTATCTGCATTGGCATGAGGATAAACTTCTATGTGTCTCGAAAACAAACAGCGAACAACTAGTACATATGCATATCTTTAGGATCTATGCATTTGTATGAAATCAATGTGATTCTGCACAAAAAAGCCCCTACAGTGGGGTTGTGCTCCATGTTCTGTTCTGTTCTGTCTTTCCTAACTTAAATGCTTGGCAGATGGCATAGGAATGATAAATACTGTGTTGCCAGGGTTGAAAACATGCTGAAAACAATATATAGTTGAAAACGGGACGCCATCCCTCCTTTGCTTGTGTTTCCCAGTCCGAGGGACATGCAAGCAAGATGGGTTTATATAGAGGATAGTGCCACCACCCAGCCTCTAGGAGATATCCATAAGTCATCTGAACCCTTAATGCAGCCAAGAATGACCTACTCATCCTTTTCATCTTCAGGACAGTCATCTTGAAGTGTCAACAGAGACTCTCTGGGTAACCGAGAGACAGGAAGGCAAAGAAGGTTCAATTGAAGATTTTGTTCTGCATTTTGAGATGATGATACCAAGGACTGCTGAACTGACTTTGCTGCCCCATCTGCGCAATCTTTAAGTCTAATGATATCATTCATGACTTTTTGATGGGCAGCAAGTTTGACCACAGCCAATTCAGATGGCAACTGGGATACACTTTTTCCATTTCTAATACGTGCCCCAGCTGATGTAACCTCTATAAGCCCAGAGCTGCCCAAAGTTATGGACAACTACAAAGGCATATTGTTCATCTGTGTAAATAGCTTTTTCTTTTTCTATGCCTAAACACATGTTCTAGACGAGAGGACTGACAAATTAAAATTCTTGAAAAGAGGGAATCAAAACGTTTAACTGCTGTTCTTTGAATTGTTATTTGAGGCAATCTTTTTAAACCTTCAACTTTGTTCTGTCGAGGGCCACTGTGTGCCTGATCCTCCCTTCTTGAGCAACAGTCCATTTGCTATGTTGTGATAAGACAGAAGAATAAGTAAGTCCAGCCCCACACACATCCAACCTCTGGCGCTGCAACACCCTGCCATAGAACTTAGTGATGTAAATGTGCTTTACCATAGGGAGACACCACAGTTGGGCTGAAGATCTCCGCATGGTAAAATATAGAGAAAAATGTAAAAAAGTTTATTTGACTCTAAAATAAACATTAAAATATATTTATGTTGAATAGTAATGTAAATTCATTTAATATATATACTTTAAATGTAGAACAAAATATAAAAAATACTTCAGCACTATAAAATGGATTTTGAATTAAAACATTACAAAAGAAATCCCCACCTAAAGATTTATTTTTGTTTATGTGCATTAATAAATATTAAAAGTGATGTATTGAAATAATTAAAATTAATGTAGTTATTTTAAATAACATTTATTGTTATTTTTTTTAATTCAAAATAGGTTATTGACATTCATTACTATTAAATAATAAATAAGTACTGTTATATATTTGTTAACATTTATCTATATTTATTTCTATTTTTAATTATTTTAAACCATTTTATTAATTTACCATTTGTAATATTAGTTCCTATGGGATTTTATTTTAAGTCCCTATCTGCATTATTTTCTATGGGAGGGTGTTGCAGTACCATTGGCCGGCCACGTGGAGTGCTTAACCTCCTTTCCCCCACACAGCAGCTTTTACAAATGGGCCCTTTTGGCTTACAGAAACTAGTGAAGCTCGCATTTAGGGGGTCATTAGGATGGAGGATTTTCCGCATCCTCCGGGCCGGCGGAAGCCACCGCCGGCCCAGAGGATGCGGAAAATCCTCTGCGGACCCACCAGGACCCACCGCCACATTAGGATGGCTGGTGGGTCATGGTTTAGGTCCGCAGCTTTTCCGCCGCGGCTGGCTTACAACCGCGGCGGAAAAGCACTAAAATGGTGAAGGTGTCTCTTAGACACCGTCAGCCAGATTAGGATGTGCTTGGGAACATGCTTTTCCGCGGCGGCTTTTCCGCCGAGGAAAAGCATGTGTAACTGCACTGCAGGGGCCCATTGCGGGCCCCCTAGGTGTAGTGGGGGGTGGGGGTGCACATGGGGGGTACCTATGGTACCCCCCTGCATTTGCGTGCACAATGCAGCAGGCACCGCGCGGTGCCTGCCGCTTTGTGCACGCAAATGCTGTGCATGCATTTTTAACATTGCTGCGGGTGCAGCCTGAAGCTCCACCCGCAGCAATGTTAAAAATAGAGGATGTGACCGCAACCCTTGCGGTCACATCCTAATCTGCACAGAGGGAACGCCGCAGCCCATGCGGACGTTCCCTCATGCTCTGGGGTCGCGGACGGACTCAAGTCCGTCCGCGATCCTAATGTCCCCCATAGTCTTATGTTCCCTTTGAGCTGTCTTGTTTTGGGGGAACCCCTCCTTGTTGATTAAAATACAGTGACTGGTTAGTTGGCTGGAGCACAGGAGAGGAGTTACTGGATGTGACAATGAAAACCAGCACCTGAAATTTTATTTCCTTTGGATTGTATGCCAAAGGCTGGGGATGGAAGAGAACCTGTCCAGGATTGCCAGTCCCTGCAGAACATTTGTTTTTACAGTGCCCCACTAAACTAGAATTATGGCACTCACTCAGATGCGTGGAGGTGAGTCTTCTTCCTCCGCCACATCCTCCAATCTTTCGCCTCCTTCCTCTACCTGTATTTTTAAATCCAATGTCTTGTCCTCTACCCAGCTATGTTGTACCTGGGAATGCAAATGTTGCATTGCGACAATGTTTGGGCTTGCAAACTTTGCACTTGTAAAGTCACCAACTTAGTTGCTGCTTTCTCATTCTCCCTTCCTTTAACTTATGCACAAGAATTTTCAAGCTCTAGTACCTTTGGAAGCGCTTCACTTTGCCAACTCATTCACATGTTCTAAAGAAGATCTCTTACCTTTTGTTGCAGACCAGTCACATAGCAGGCAACTTGGGCTGTCCTTGCAGCATTTTTAATGGCAGAATATTGCTCAGTCTACAAATGGGTTGTAACATCATAATCTTTTCTTGTTTACATGCATGTGTTTTTACCCTATCAATCTTTTTCGGACACAGTTTTCCTTTTTCTTCTACCAGCATATATCTCTTCTGCTTGTAGGTTTCAGAACAATTACTATTGTTCTCCCGCTCAGGCTCTGCCTAGCTCCACCTTGCAGTCTCTTTGGCTTCCACCCATATATCGGGTGCAAAATCTTCGACCTCCTTCCAGTACCACAATTCCATGCAACTCTATAACTGTCCAACAGCTGCCTCAGTTCCTGCATGAATTTCTCCAGGCTTTCTCTAATATCTGGAAACTGCTTGGCAAGGTGGCTAAGGTCATAATCCGACCATGGTATACATATGTAAGTCTTCCCATCCTGCTTGGGTAACTCACGCAGGGGAAATTGCAGACTAATTATAGTGTCTATCTCTGAATTTGTGGGCATGTAATTCAGAGGACATTTTCCAAAATGTCTTCTTTCTTACACGGGGACTTACATTTGGAAGACGCAAATGCAACTAATTCCAATTGGTATTAACATGTTCTACTATTCTATTTTCCTACATGTCTTCCGATAAGCCTCACTTGTGTGGGTAGGGCTAGTGCCCGCCAGGGAAATGGCCCAAACCACAACATGGAGCCTTCACATTTTTCCACTCAAGTCACCCCTTTTTGTAGCGTGTAGCTGTAGATTCTGGGCCCTAGCTCAGCTGGCACATAGGAAAATCTAACAAATGTGCACATTTTTGAAAACTAGACACCTGGAGGAATCCAGGAAGGGGTGACTTGCGTGGCTTTCACTAGGTTTATCTGAAAGAGACACGTTAGTGATAGATTCCTTACCTTAGAATATCCCCAGGCGTCAGACTGGATCCGGAAATTTTTGCGTAGCAATACCCCTGCGCGCTGGTAGGCGTTGTCTGCGGCTCCGCGTCCGTCGTCGGCGTCGTGAGCGCCGGGATGACGTCGTCGGAGTATATAGACGGCGCCCATGCGCGCTGACGTCAGTTCTTCTTTTTTCCGCGCCAGCTAGCGCAGATCCGGAAGAAGCTCTACCCCCAGTCACTTTTTGACTGAAAACTTTTTTGATCTTTTTGATCCTCTATTTAGTCGATTCTCGACTATCGGTGCCAGGGATGCCCGGGTTCAAGCCTTGCTCGAAGTGCGGCCGACTCATGTCGGTCACGGACCCCCATCGCCGGTGCCTGAAGTGCTTAGGCCTCGACCACGACGATCGAACCTGCTCCGACTGCCGGGCCCTGACGTCGAAGGCTAGGCGGGAGCGGTCCCGCAAGCGTCTCGAGCTGAGGCAGTCGGCCCCGCGCCGCTCCAGGTCCCGGTCCCGGTCCCACGGGAGGTCGAGGGACAGGTCGCGAGGTCGGAGTCATCGACGTTCCGGGAGTGGACACCGATCGTCTGGTTCCAAGTCCTCAGGTAAGAGGCATGAGCGGTCGGAGCGACACCATCGATCCTCCGACCCGCCCCGTCGCTCGCACGATGCGACCGGGGACTCGGGCGACACCGCCCACGCGGCTCCGCGGGAGTCGCAAGCGTCGCCGCCTGCCCCACACCTTCGGGTCCCTGGGCACGGCGCGTCGCAGGAGGAGGTCGAGAGGTACCTCATGGCCATGAGGGCCCTCCCTCCTCAGTCGGTTCCCGTGGCGCCTTCGGGCCGATCGGCTCCGTCTGGAGGTCCTTCCGGGTCGGGCGCTTCGGCCCCGACGACGTCGGGTACTTCGGGCCCGGCGCCGCTGGCGACTTCGGTCCCGGCGCCGCACGACCTCGCTGGATCCGGCTCCGGATCCGGGACCTCGCCGGTCGACCCTACGACCTCGCCGGCGCCGTCCCTTCAGGTGTCGTCCCCGGCAGCCGATGTGGTTGCCGCCCCCAATGTTTCCTACGGTCCTCCTCAGGAGTCGGAGGGGCGCCGCTGGGCGCCGATTCCGTCGGCCTTCGGAGAGTTCTATCTCCACGAGGGGGCCCTGGCTGTTCATCCTGGTCTCCAGGAGCTAGGTGACGAGGAGCAATGGGAGGGGTCCGAGGACCCTCTGGCACGAGATTGCCAGTCGAATCAGGACTGGACATATGAGCTTGGGGAGGCCAGTGGTATTGACACCTCGCCAGACACTGGATTTACGTCGCCCCCGACTGTGGCTTCGGAGGCGGGTTCTGCTTACAGTGTAGTGTTGACGAAGGCAGCTAAGGCCTTAAACCTTCAGCTCCCCGTCGCGGCCGTGAGGACTAATCTCCTCACTGAGGTCCTCAAACAGCAGTCCGGCTCCGCGGAGCCCCTCCTGCCGTTCAACGAGGCCTTGTGTGACGTTCTTCTGGGCACTTGGTCCAAGCCCGCCACGGGCCCCCCTGTGGACAGGAACGTGGCCAGACGCTACCGCCCGGCACCGGGCGACCCTTGCTTTTTGTCCACCCACCCCACCCCCGAGAGTCTGGTCATCCAGGCCTCCAACTCCCAGTCCGCATTCCCGTCGGCCCCGCCCGACAGGGAATCCAAGAGATATGAGCAGTTCGGGAAGAAGGTCTTCTCGTCTGTGAGCCTAGGGCTACGGTCAGTGAACACCAACTGTCTCTTGGGCCGCTACACCCACACTCTGTGGGACACGGTTGCGGAGGTGCTGCCACAATGCCCTGAGGAGGTCAGGGCTAAACTCAGCCAAACCCTTGCGGACGGCCGAGATGCGGCACGTTTTTCTATCCGGTGTGGGCTGGATACCACGGACTCACTGGGCAGGGCGATGGCAACGACGGTGGCGGTTCGACGCCACGCCTGGTTGAGGTCCGCCAACTTCTCGGCCGATGTCCAGGCCACCCTCCTGGACATGCCGTTTGATGGCCGTCGCCTCTTCGGCGACAAGGCAGAACCATGCGCTGGAACGTTTCAAGGACTCCAGGGCCACGGCCAAGTCCTTGGGCCTTACGGCCCCACGCCAGCAATCGGGTGCCTTTCGCTCCTTTCGTGGCCACGGAAGGGGCGCCCCACCACGGACCGCCAGCCACACGCCGCAAAATGTCCAGCAGCGCGGTGGCGGACGTGGGAACCGCTGCGGCGGTGGTCGGGGTCAGCGGCGAGGCCAGTCCACACCTCCCTCAGCAGCCCCCGCCTCAAAACCTTCCTAGTCCGAGTTTTCAGGCCCATGTGACGCCTGTGGGAGGCAGGGTTCGCCATCACCTCTCCCACTGGCATACAGTCACTTCGGACAGGTGGGTGCTGCAAATTGTCCGAAGGGTTTCTCCCTCCCCTTCGAGTCTTCCCCTCCATCCATGCCACCTCAATACCACCGCGTGTCGGGGGATCACTTGCAACTTCTGCAAGAGGAAGTTTCGGCCCTCTTGGCCAAGAGGGCCATCGAGCGCGTTCCTGGGCCAGAAGTAGGACATGGCTGTTACTCCCACTACTTTCTGGTACCCAAGAAGGGCAAAGGGGGCCTACGCCCTATCTTGGATCTGCGGAACGTCAACGGCTTCCTCCGGACGGAGAAGTTCAAGATGCTCACTTTGGCTCAGGTCCTGGCTGCCCTGGACCCAGGAGACTGGATGGTAGCGTTGGACTTGCAGGACGCCTATTTCCACATCCCCGTCCTGCCGGCCCACCGGCGTTACCTACGGTTCATGGTAGGCCAAGAGCACTTTCAGTTTACCGTGCTCCCCTTCGGCCTTGCCAGCGCCCCACGGGTGTTCACGAAGGTGATGGCGGTGGTCGCAGCCCATCTGCGCAGGCAGGGGATTTCAGTCTTCCCCTACCTCGACGACTGGTTGTTGAAGGCGGGCTCGCCCCAGTCAGTCGTCCGCCACCTCCAGACTACGGCCGACCTCCTGCACTTGCTGGGGTTCTCCATCAATGTGCCGAAGTCACACCTGTGTCCCTCTCAAAAGCTCCTCTTCATCGGAGCGGTTCTCGACTCGGCGCAGTTTCGGGTTTACCCACCCGAACAGCGGGTTCGGGATATTCAGGCTCTGCTTCCTGTCTTCAGGCCGTTATCCCGGGTCTCGGTCAGGTTGACGCTGTGGCTTCTGGGGCTGATGGCCTCCTGCATCCTTCTGGTGCGTCACGCCAGGTGGCGGATGCGGGCTCTGCAGTGGGACCTGAAGTTTCAGTGGGCCCAGCATCAGGGCAACCTGTCCGATCATGTCCTGATCTCAGAGGGCACTGCGAAGCAACTGCAGTGGTGGCTCACGGACCGCGACTGGGTCAGTGGCAGACCCCTCTCCCTACCCCAGCCGGAGCACGTAGTTGTGACGGACGCGTCCCTCCAGGGCTGGGGAGGCCACATGGGAGAGGCGGAGATCAGAGGCCTCTGGTCTCCGGCGGAGTCCCGGCTCCACATCAACCTTCTGGAGCTGCGGGCGATTCGTCTTGCACTGAAGGCATTCCTCCCCTCTGTCAAGGGGAGCGTAGTGCAAGTGTTCACCGACAACACCACCGCCATGTGGTACTGCAACAAACAGGGCGGTGTGGGGTCGTGGACCCTCTGCCAGGAGGCTCTGCGCCTCCGGCAGTGGCTGGAACATCAGGGCGTGACCCTGGTGGTTCAACACCTGGCAGGCTCTCTGAATGCCAGGGCGGACGAACTCAGCCGCTGGTGCATGATGGATCACGAATGGCGTCTGAACTCGGACGTGGCGCAAGGTCTCTTTCGACAGTGGGGAGAGCCTTGGTTAGATCTATTCGCCACAGAAGAGAACGCGCAATGTCAGCAGTTCTGCGCGTTGGAATTTCCAAGGCGGCACTCGCTCGGAGACGCTTTTCGTCGCGAGTGGAGCTGCGGTCTGTTGTACGCCTTTCCGCCTATACCACTTCTGCCCAGAGTGCTGAAGAAGATCAGGCGCGACCGGGCCCAGGTCGTCCTTGTGGCTCCGGACTGGGCACGAAGATACTGGTATCCCGAGCTACTCAGCATGTCAGTCGATCCCCCGATTCGTCTGCCTCTTCGGGAGGACCTTCTGTCGCAGCAGCAGGGGACGGTCCTGCACCCGAACCTGTCCAGTCTCCACCTACAAGCTTGGAGATTGAGCGGCGGCAGTTGAGGCCATTTGACTTGCCTCCCGAAGTCTGTGATATCATTCTGGCAGCCAGGCGTCCCTCCACAAAGTCGGTATACGCCTGCCGGTGGAACAGATTTGTGGCATGGTGCACAGCAAAGGCTGTGGATCCCCTCAATGCCCCTCTCTCTGAGGTTCTTCTATTCCTTCTTTCCCTTGCCCAGCAGGGCTCTGCTCTGGGCACTCTTAAGGGGTACCTTTCTGCTCTTTCCGCCTTCTTACGGCTACCAGATCAACCCTCTTTATTCAAGTCCCCTATTGTGAGTAGATTTCTGAAGGGCATCACACACATGTTCCCTCCTGTTCCCTTCGTGATGCCCCAGTGGGACTTGAATCTGGTTCTCACCTATCTGATATGTGCTCCCTTTGAGCCACTTCATAACTGTCCTCTTCGTCTCCTTACTCTAAAGACGGCCTTCCTGGTTGCCATCACCTCTGCCAGGAGGGTGAGTGAGCTCCAGGCTCTTTCTTCTTCTCCACCTTTCCTGTCTGTTCATCCTGATAAGGTGGTGTTACGTACACGTCCTTCCTTTCTGCCCAAGGTTGTCACGGCCTTCCACATCGGGCAGTCCATCACCTTGCCCACCTTCTTTCCGCCTCCGCATCCCTCGAAAGAGGAGGAGAGGCTCCACCGTCTGGATCCAAAACGTGCGCTCTCCTACTACCTAGACCGCACTCGCCAATTCCGGGTGGATGACCAACTCTTCGTTGGTTACGTGGGCGCGAAGAAGGGAAAGGCTGTACACAAGAGGACCATCTCAAGGTGGATCATCTTGTGCATCCAAGCATGCTACTCCATGGCGAGGAAGGAGCCCCCGGCTGGATTGCGGGCTCACTCCACTCGGGCCACGGCAACGACAACTGCCCTGGGCCGCGGTGTCCCCCTGCAGGACATCTGTCAGGCAGCCACGTGGGCCTCGCTGCACACGTTCGCAAGGCACTACTGCCTGGACAGTCAAGTCCGGAGGGATGGCTTCTTTGGCCGTTCCGTCCTCCAGGACTTTCTGGTGTGATATTGGTTCGCAGACCCACCACCGGGGTTGGTATTGCTGGGGTATCTATTCTAAGGTAAGGAATCTATCACTAACGTGTCTCTTTCAGATGCACAAGTTACCACTTGTGTAACGATATATCTGTAAGAGACATTAGTTAGTGATAGATTCCTTACCGCCCTCCCATCCTCCCCGTTCTGCGAACCGATATTTAGGGTTAAGGTCATCCCCTTTCAGGGCCCTAGTTTCATGGCACCAGTGTTAGTTCTATCATGGCTCTGCGTATCTGGCGCGGAAAAGCTGTGTTATCAGAACTGACGTCAGCGCGCATGGGCGCCGTCTATATACTCCGACGACGTCATCCCGGCGCTCACGACGCCGACGACGGACGCGGAGCCGCAGACGACGCCTACCAGCGCGCAGGGGTATTGCTACGCAAAAATTTCCGGATCCAGTCTGACGCCTGGGGATATTCTAAGGTAAGGAATCTATCACTAACTAATGTCTCTTACAGATATATCGTTACACAAGTGGTAACTTGTGCGTTTTACTCAGAATCCCTTGCAAACCTCAGTCTGACAACAAAAAAAACATGTACCAAACTTTTTTGTGATGGAAAGTTCTGGAATCTGTGGGGAGCCACACCTGTCGATTGCATAGGCCTAGTGCCTATAACAGGAAATGGTCCATAACTCAACATGGAGACATTACATTTTTCACTGAAAGCTGACCCCTTTTTTGCAAAAGTGTAACTGTGGATTTTGGGCTGTAGCTCAGCCAGCACCTAGGGAAACCTATCAACCCTGTAAAAAAAATATAAAACTAGATACCTTGGGGAATATTGGATGGGGTGACATGCATGCCTCTCACCAGATTTATTTTACCCAGAAGCCCTTGCAAATGTCAAACTTTGGTAAAAAATAAATTACAATAAAAAAATAACACACATTTTCCTCATATTTTTGCGATGGGAAGTTCTGGAATCTGAAGGGAGCCACAAATATCTGACTATTCTAAATTCCCACATGTTCCCCGATAATAACAATGCCCCACTTGTGTGGGTGGGCCAAGAGACGACCACACAAAAGGCGCTAAAGCGCTACATTGAAGATTAGCTGTGGTATTTGGGGCCGTGCTGCGGTGCCACCCATTCAAACTTACAAACCAGATATATTTTTGAAAATTGGACAATCAGGAGATTCCAGGGTGCTGTGGTTTGTGTGGATCCCACGAGGTTTCTTACCTGCAATGCCATGCACACCTCAAACTTTGCCTGAAATGACGCATTTTTTCAAAATTTCTGTGATGGAAAATTCCTGAATCTGTACAAATCTACACATTTTCTACCACCTTGCGTTTGCCCCCTTGTGCCAATAAAAATGCTGTGCCACTTGTGTGGATGGGTGTTCACAACAGGAACCGATCAAACCAAGATCAATTGGAGCCCTTGCGAGGGGCCTTTTCATTGACCTCAGTTTGATCTGTTCCTGGCTTGGGCACTAAGGCCATCTACACAAGTGGATCAGCGATTTTATCGGCACAAGTGGGGTAATACTGGGTGGTTGAAATTTTGTGCATTTCTGCATATTACTGGAAGTTTCCATCAGAGAAATGTAAGTAAAATGAGGTTTGCAGGGCATTGTGTGTAAGAAAACCTTGTGGTGTCCATGCAAGGCAGACAACTCTAGAATCTCCTGGTTGTCTACTTTTAAAAATGTCTGTGGTTGATAGGTTTCCACGGCTGGGGCACATTTATCACATAGAAATGTCACCTCATCCTCCTCGATCTGTCGGCAGCTTTTGACACTGTGGAGCACAACCTACTGCAACTGCGTCTGGAAAGGTTAGGGGTCAAGGGTATGGCACTGGCCTTGCTATCCTCCTTTCTGAAGGATAGAAGACAAACAGTGACACTGGGACAGTTTAAATCAACACCTTATGTCCTTCCTTGCGGAGTCCCGCAAGTCTCGTCACTCAATCCAGCACTTTTTAACGTTTATGTATCAGAACTTGCCCCTTTGATCCAAGTCTTCGGCTTTAGTCTCTTGTCATACGCTGATAACACCCAGATTGTGGTGGCAGCATATAAAGATAAAGCCTCCCCATCTTTGCAGTTTCAAAACTGCATGATGGATATAAACAGGTGGATGGGAAACCATTGTTTCAAGTTAAACTCTGAGAAAACCGAAGTGTTGATCTTTGGGAATATGCAACCCATTTGGGATGAACTTTGGTGGCCGGGGCAAATGGGGGAACTGCCAAAACCAGTTCATATGGAGAAAAATCTGGGGGTACTGATTGATAATAAACTCACCTTGGCTTAGCAGACCAATGCTATTGTGTCCACCTCCCATTTCCTTATCAAGAAGATGGAGATTTTACCTTATATATTCCTGTTGACTCCAAAAGGATGGTAGTGACCGCACTTGTGCAGTCTAAGTTAGATTACTTCAACTGACTCTACCTGAATATACAGAAACAATGATATGATATATAATATTTGTAGAGTGCACAGCTACTCAGAAAGAGTGTCCTGACGCTTGAGAACCTTGGAGCTAAAGCTGTTGCGGTCCCTGTAAAGGGGAGAGAGAATCTTTAAGGTTGTTGCTGGAACAGCCAGGTTTTCAACATCTTTCTAAAAGTGAGTACCTCAGGCACCCGTTTAAGAGTCACTGGTAGGATGTTCCAAACCCGGGCCAGCTGAACTTGGAAAGAACGACCTCCAGTTCGGGTGAGGGCGAACTTAGGGACAGCCACCTGATTCCGGAAGGATGACCTCCGAGCTCTGCAGTGGACATAATGTGTAACTCTCCTTCTGAGATAGAGTGCGCCCGTACCTTGTAATGTCTTGAAGGCTGAAACCAGGGCTTTAAAACAGATTCTTTTTTGGACGGGAAGCCAATTTAGCCGCTCCGGTGGAGTGAGATCTGGGCTCTCTGCCCTGGCGCTGTGTTTTGGACCACCTGAAGTCTGTTCAGAAGGTACTCTGGAAGGCCAAGGTATAAGACATTGGCATAGTCCAGCCTAGAAGCCTAGAGATAATGAGGGCTTGAACCACAGTCTTCTTATGGGTGGATGGCAGTAGGAGGAAACATTTCTTAAGCCTTCACAGGAGGCCTAAACGGGATCCTGCGACTGACTGGATTTGTGCCTTCATGGACAGGGTAAAATCAACAATACGTCCAAAAACTTCAGATGATACAAAACGCTGCTACAAGACTACTACTGAACATCCCTAAATACGAATCAGTAGCTAAGGAAATGCAAAGACTCCACTTGCTTCCGGTAGTGCATCGTGTTAAGTTTAAGGTGTTAAGCTTGGCTTGCAAGGCCCTGAACAACACCAGACCAATGTTTCTCAAAAATCTCTTTTCTTGGTACCAACCGGTCAGACAGCAATGCACTACTGGCGCCAGACTTATGAAGGTTCTAAGGATCCAAACCTCATGCTGGGGAGGCCGAAGCATCTCGTAGGGCACAGCAAAACTATGGAATACGCTTTCAATTTAAATCAGAAATGCTAGCTCACTGACCTCTTTCAGAAAGGGTGTCAAAACATGGTTATTTCAGAATTCGATCCTTCTCACTGGGCTTACTACTGTCCTAACGCCAAGACACCTCCGGGTATTCGCACACTCAATACATTTTATTTTATTATTATTGCTAATGAAGGAGCACTGAGGATGTTCTGCACTGGCACACACTGCTCAGCTTTTGTAACTTTTATTGTTTGATTAATTAACGTTGTCATTTGACTACACATAATTTCTGAATATTCCTTCAACTAGGCACCTCTGTTCATTATTCTAACAATTGCCCAGGACCTTGGCGATTACTAAGTTTCCCGTGTAATAAAAAAACTACAGAAGTCTTTAGAGGTGGACAACTTAGACCGGGAGAAGAAATGGCCCATCATAGTCAAATGGTCCCCAACCACTAGAGTTACTGTGTAAACGTGACTTTTGGGAAAGTGTACAATAAAAACCATTGACACTGTGTGTCAAGGTCTGGGTGTAACAGATAAAGGCATCAATAAACCCATTGCTTTAGTGTGATCTCTTAATTTGGGCACATATTGAACATGTTTGTACATAACTTCCAAAGTTGTAGCCATTTCAGGATGTCGAGCCGTCTTTGAATCATGAAGCCAATTAACTGAACTGATGGTAAATATATAGCTTACTTAAAATAGCATTCTATCTCTTTCTTGTGTATTATATTGTTCCTTTCACCAGATCTTTTCATCTACGGATTTAATTTCTGTACACAATTTTGTCAGAAATTAATCCAAATTAATTAAGGTCATGGAATGACTATGACCACAAACGTTTTGAGGACAAAATTAAGGGTGGATCCAAAACTCTTTTTACCTGCCAGTTGTCATGATAGAGCATTCTTAAGGCTTTGTCTGTAATTTATCATGAAATCAGTCAGAAAATCTCAAGGTTCATCCAAGTTGTGTAGTAATTAGTGCTGTACCTGATGTTAGTAGGTTTCTGCGATCAGTATACCTTCGACCGAAACGTATTTGTTCACCTGGTCCCGAATCGATCCTATGATCAGAACCACTGTCATAGGTAAAACATTTCCTATCAAAAACATAACTAAATTCCTTATCACAACAGGGTAGACAGATGCTTGTAGCCATACCAGATAAAGTTGGACCTTTAGAGGAGAATGTCTGTACCATCTTGCTAACTGGAGCTGTGGGGCCAGGAGTGTGAAATACATAGAATAAAACGCATAGGGCCATCAGGACCAATTGCAGAGGATTTTATGTGAAGCATAATATACATCATAATATACCCCTACCACGCTTCCGTGAGACTATTGCACTTGGAAACAAGACTCTCCGGAGCGGACTTCTGGTTAGATGTCACTCAGAAGGCTAGAGCTGCCGGAAGCTACGATCAAAAACTGTAGAGTCACAGCCGGGCCTGGAATCAGATACACACCGGGATACTGGAGAAGAATGCACAGTGAGGAGGTTGGACACTCAGTACCTTTCACGGGACTCCAGGTTCCAGGAGCCTCGCTGGTATTTGCCGCACCTGAGTCACCTCTGCCTGCCTGCTTTTTAACACCTCGCGACAACCGCTTTGTAGGAGCCACTTCGCCGCATTGAGGAGGTTGGACACTCTACACCTTTCACGGGACTCCAGGTCCCAAGAGCCTCGCTGGTATTTGCCGCACCTGACTCACCTCTGCCTGCCTGCTATTTAACACATCACAGCACCCGCTTCGCGGGACGCGCGTGCCAGGCAAAGCCTGGGTCAAGGGCGACCCGTTTGAGCCCGTTAGAGACATGACGAGGCCGGGCCCCCCCTCTAAACTCAGCCGTTCCTCAGGTTAGTCCGTATCTACCCATTGATGTCTCCTTGAGGACACTAATATCCTGGGTTTCTTGTTGCTATCATGCCCAGAGTAAAATGAATACTCATGAGGGAAAGGGTAGAACCGCATTAACTGGCGGAAGCGTGGTAGGGACTCTGGACCAATTTTTAATCAGAGCCAGCTCGGTCCTAGCCCCCGAGATTGCATTGACTGAGTGACACCTATCTTTAGATCCCTTGAAAACCAAACGATCATCACTGGGTGGTTTGACGTCTGCACGCACACCTGAACGCTGTTTGGCTGCAGGCACTGATCCCCATGACCTGGCAGGAGGTGTTAGCCAGTCCCCGCATCTGCCTCTGGACATTTGTACAATAGCGGATGTTTCAATCAGTCCTCTGCCTGTTGAGCTGGTCAAAGAGGGCACAGCTTGTGGTATATTTCCACACATTACTTCAAGGTCTGTGCCCAAACCCAAAGCTTAAACTATGGACCCATCTCTGGAGCCATCAACAAAGAGGAAGAGGGGAGGGGCTCCCCAAAGACAAAAAAGTGCAAAAGACTAATAGGAATGGTGGGACCGCAACTTTAACATCTCCATTGATAACAGAGCTTCAGTCCGCTACTTCTACCTCTGGTGCTTAAAATCCAGACTCACTGGGTGCTCCCCCGCCCGAAGCTTACGAGGTCTTAACTGGTTAAAGTGGAGGCTTTAATTTTGGCATTCTTATCCCCAACCCTCGATAGACTGACACTGATCGAGGAAAGATTAACTAATTTTGAACTGCATGTTGTGTCCAATCTCTGTACCATTGAGGACTCTGGCAAAAATTACCCAGCCTTCTGAAACATTAACAAATGTCTTGTGTAACCCTATAATCCCCAAACACCCACCCACCATTCCCTCAACATCTAATTTAATGCTTTTACCATCCAACAGGAATGACTGGGGTGGGCACAGATCATGAAGTTGGTTTAGTACCATTTGGGTGGCTATGCGGGTGAGACAGGGAATACAATACGTCTAGTGAATTCGTTCAGCTCATTCCAAGCACCCCAAGGGGGGAGGGAAGTGAATGAATGAAACAGATCTTGTCTTGCGCAAACTTAGCCCAGTGGGCGTCAAGGCGCCTAAATCAAATATAGTAGCTAAGCCCCACACTCTACAGTAGACCTCGGGTTAGGACAGTAAGTAATATCACACAAAACCACTTTAACCGTGGTTTAGGTAATCAATCTATTTCTGTCCATGGGCCTCCTGGTCGAGTCTCCTCAGCCGTGCCTAATGGTTTGGTCCATAGCTCACATGAAATTGGTTCTAGACTCTTACATCTCTCACCGGCCACCGGTCCTTTGGTGGTGCCCTTGAGGAATGTACCAACCTTACAAGCTGGGCAGATAGAATCTACTAATCAGTTAATGGCCAAAACAATGCACTGGCTCAATGTACAATTGAAGGAAGTCGGGAAATGGGGCTGGGATATTTGTAATCAAATGATAATGGCAAGACGCGCATCGTGGGTTGGACACTCTACGAAGGATGAGTGGGGCGATTGTGTAGTTGCCAATTTCAACAACGAGCGCGTTGTTAGACTCCTATTGGAGTAGAAATCAAGGGCACCATTCTGGGAAATTCTCCCTCCTGCCTCTTGGGCTTTTCTACAGACCCGGTACATTTCCCCATTAGGGGGAGGGGGGGTCGATGTGCACTCTATATCTGGCCTTTGGCAAACCAGCAATTGCAAGTTCTAAAGGGCGTGGGACACCCCCGCGCCGCACGGCCACCAGCTGCTGCGTGTGTTCCCCTCTGCCTGCCTTCTGCCTCGCTGACGCCGTGGTCGCTCCCCTCTGGTTTCCCAGTTGTTTTGCCCTAAATTTGTGCTTGTCTGTTTCTGCCGTCTGCTCGCGTATTTTGCTGTTTTTCCTCGTTTTGCCCGTAATTTGTGCTTGTCTGTTTCTGCCGTCTGCTCGCGTATTTTGCCGTTTTTATTTGTTTTGCCCTAAATTTGTGCCTGTTAATTTCTTTGTATCCCCTGTGCCGTGTCCAGTTTCCTTCCTGATTGGCCGCCTACCTCGCCGCCCTCCGCTCTCGCTTCCCGCCACCGACATTGGCCCCGCCCCTTTTTCTCTTCTGTTCCCTCCCCGCTCCCGCCTCCCAGCTGCTCCGCCCACCCGCGCACTTGGCCTTAAATGGCGACCGTGCAGCGCAGGTGAGTGTGACCCACTTGTGGGACACCCCCGCGCCGCACGGCCACCAGCTGCTGCGTGTGTTCCCCTCTGCCTGCCTTCTGCCTCGCTGACGCCGTGGTCGCTCCCCTCTGGTTTCCCAGTTGTTTTGCCCTAAATTTGTGCTTGTCTGTTTCTGCCGTCTGCTCGCGTATTTTGCTGTTTTTCCTCGTTTTGCCCGTAATTTGTGCTTGTCTGTTTCTGCCGTCTGCTCGCGTATTTTGCCGTTTTTATTTGTTTTGCCCTAAATTTGTGCCTGTTAATTTCTTTGTATCCCCTGTGCCGTGTCCAGTTTCCTTCCTGATTGGCCGCCTACCTCGCCGCCCTCCGCTCTCGCTTCCCGCCACCGACATTGGCCCCGCCCCTTTTTCTCTTCTGTTCCCTCCCCGCTCCCGCCTCCCAGCTGCTCCGCCCACCCGCGCACTTCGCCTTAAATGGCGACCGTGCGGACGCGCAGCGGTCACGCGCAGCGGGCGCGCCGGTTGTGCGCCGAAGGCGCGCCAAAGGTAAGCCCGTCTACGCCCGTCCGCGACCGGATCGCGACCAGCGCCAGGACCCCTGGCCCACGAAGACCCCGACCGACCCGCCTGACGTACTCCGCCGCCACCCTCACCGCTCTCAACACCGGCCGACTCCCAGAATGCCATCAAGCCTCTCCACGACGTACCCACGGACCCTTCAGCTGCCACGCCTGCAAGTTCACCTGCATCCGGACCTGCCTCGCACCAGCACCCACCAAGCCGAACACCAGCAGTACCCACCTCAAGTGCATCCTGCTCAACACCCGCTCCATCCACAGACATGCCATCGAACTCTGGAACCTCCTCGACACCACAGCTCCAGACGTTGCCTTCCTCACGGAGACCTGGATGAACGCCTCTTCAGCTCCCGACATCGCCATCGCCATCCCAGAGGGCTACAAGATCGTCCGGAGGGACCGAAACGCCAACCAGATGGGAGGAGGCATCGCCATCATCCACAGGAGCACCATCCGTCTCACGACCAGCACCGACAACTCCCTGACCACCGCCGAACACCTGCATTTCCAGATCCACACCAACCCGAACACCACCCTCAGAGGCACCCTGATCTACCGACCCCCTGGACCACGCACACAATTCAGCGAGGACATCGCCGACTTCGTCAGCCCACATGCCCTCCCCTCCGCTGACTACATCCTCCTGGGAGACCTCAACTTCCATCTGGAGAACAACAACGACCGCAACACCAGCACCCTGCTCGACAACCTCACCAACCTGGGACTCAAGCAACTGGTGTCCACCCCCACCCACCTCGCCGGACACACACTCGACGCTGTCTTCTCATCCAGCAAGGACATCAACTTCAGCCACACCACAGAGCTTCAATGGACGGACCACAGCTGCGTCCACTTCACCTTCAAGAAAACAACGACCCACCACCACCAGCAACAGACCGCCCGCAGAAGCTGGAACAAGATCACAGCAGACCAGCTCGCCACCTCCCTGAGCCAGCACCCTCCTGCCAGCTCAGCGAACCCCAGCCAGGCCGCCGACAACCTCACGAAGTGGATCAGCAACTGCGCGGACGAACTCGCCCCACTGAGGACCCCGCCCAGCAGACCCGGCAGCAAGAAAGCCCCATGGTTCACCGACGAACTCAAGAGCTCCAAGAAGAACTGCCGAGCCCTCGAGAAAGTCTGGAGAAGGGAACCGACACCGGACAACAGGACCTCCTTCAAACTTGCCACCCGGAAACACCACCAGCTGATCCGCGCCGCCAAGAAAACAGCATTCAAGGACCGGTTGGACAACAACGCACACAACTGCAAGGAACTCTTCAACATCGTCAAAGAGCTTTCCAACCCCAGCGCAGGAAACAACGACATCACCCCATCGCAAGACCTCTGCAACTCCCTGGCTTCATACTTCCACAACAAGATCGCGGACATACACAACAGCTTCAACAACCAACCAACGCACACCATGACCGAACAACCACCCCCCACCACCACCCTCCGCGCCTGGACCCCGATCAGCACCGAAGACACCATCCGCACGATGAACTCCATCCACTCCGGATCACCGACCGACCCCTGCCCTCACCACGTCTTCAACAAAGCCGACGCTGTCATCGCACCCCACCTGCGAGACATCATCAACACATCCCTCGACACCACCATCTTCCCCGAGAGCTGGAAACACGCCGAACTCAGCGCCCTACTCAAGAAACCAACAGCGGACCCCACCGACCTCAAGAATTACCGCCCCATCTCGCTCCTCCCGTTTCCAGCCAAAGTCATCGAGAAGACCGTCAACAAGCAGATGGCCGCTTTCCTCGAGACGAACGGATCCCTCGACCCCTCACAGTCCGGCTTCCGAGCCAACCACAGCACCGAGACCGCCCTCATCGCCGCCACCGACGACATCCGAGCCCTGATGGACAATGGAGAAACAGCGGCCCTCATCCTCCTAGACCTCTCCGCGGCATTCGACACGGTCTGCCACCGCACCCTAGTACGGCGCCTCAGCAACGTCGGAATCCAGGACAAGGCGCTGGAGTGGATCACCTCCTTCCTCGACGGGAGAACACAGAGAGTCCGCCTACCACCGTACAAGTCAGAGGCCACCGAAGTCATCTGCGGCGTCCCCCAAGGATCATCTCTGAGCCCCACCCTCTTCAACGTCTACATGAGCCCCCTCGCGGCCATCGTACGCAAACACAACCTCAGCATAATCTCCTACGCCGACGACACCCAGCTGATCCTCTCCCTGACCAACGACCCCGCCGCCGCCAGAGCCAACCTGCACGAAGGGATGAAAGAGGTAGCCGAGTGGATGACGACCAGCCGCCTGAAACTGAACTCGGACAAGACGGAGGTCCTCATCCTGGGCTCCTCTCCCTCCGCCTGGGACGACTCCTGGTGGCCTCCCGCCCTGGGCACCGCACCCAAACCGACAGACCATGCACGCAACCTGGGCTTCATCCTGGACTCCTCCCTCTCCATGACCAGGCAAGTCAACAACGTCTCCTCGGCATGCTTCAACATCCTACGCATGCTACGGAAGATCTTCTGGTGGATCCCCACCGAGACCAGGAAGACCGTCACCCAGGCCCTCGTCACCAGCCGACTGGACTACGGCAACGCCCTCTACGCCGGGACCACCGCCAAGCTCCAGAAGAGACTCCAGCGGATCCAGAACGCCTCAGCCAGACTCATCCTCGACATCCCACGAACCAGCCACATCTCCGGACATCTGCGAGACCTTCACTGGCTCCCCGTCAACAAAAGAATCACCTTCCGCCTCCTCACCCACGCACACAAAGCCCTACACGACCAAGGCCCGAGCTACCTCAACAACCGAGTCAACTTCTACGCTCCCAAACGCCACCTCCGATCAGCCAACCACGCCCTCGCCGCCGTCCCCCGCATCCGAAGAGCGACTACAGGAGGAAGGTCCTTCTCCCACCTGGCCGCCAAGACCTGGAACTCCCTCCCGACCGACCTGCGCCTGACCCAAGACCACCTCTCCTTCAGGAAGAAGCTGAAGACCTGGCTGTTCGAGCAGTAGCGGCTCCCCCCCCCCCCCCAGCGCCTTGAGACCCCACGGGTATGTAGCGCGCTTTATAAGTGTCACTGATTGATTGATTGATTGACCCTCGGGAGGATTAACCATTTGGGTCAGACAGCAGGCGGGTTATCAGGTAGAAGAACTAGGGATTGATAACCCAGATAATCAGGCTAAAAAAATAAACTCTGAATACGAGCCCGAGTTTATATTTATCAATGTCTATGCAAGAGGGATGGTGGGTGGGAAAGCCTCACCAACCATCTCTAGCCTGAAGCCTCACCACCATCTCTAGCCTGTACTCCTATAATAAATCATTAAAAGGGACAAGTAACCGGGCTATTGCGAGGGACTTCAACTGCACGTTCGAGCCACTCGGCTTAGAAGACGGAAGCCTTTCTAGTGACGAGGACGTGATTTGGGGTGTTCCATCCCTAATGCTCCCCCCAATTAATAAATAGACAGAGGCAGTCCTACAATTAAAAAGCTTAACACTGGAGAGGGGGCTCCGGGCTGTTAATGAAAGATCTAAATCAGATAGCAAAGGCAACCTCGCTTTTAATAACGGTCTAAGGAGTAGTAGGATTGACTACTTTTTTATTAATTTAGAATTCTGGTTAAGATTAAAGGATATGGAGGTTCTGAAAAGACCAGAGAGTGATCACAAACCCCTGATACTGATGTTAGAGGTAAAGGGTCGCTCACTGTCAAGGGGTAGTACGGATATTGTAACAGCTGACGTAATTACGTCTCACGACTGCCGAAGACTAAAATGGGCAGGGGTCTCTGAGGATGAGGGCACTATGGTCCAGATAAAGTCAACCTTTGAAGATTCCCTTTTAGCCCTCTCTCATCTTGACTATAATGAGGCAAGTCTCACAGCTCTTACAGTGGCTCATGAGGCCCTGTTTGCCAAGTTGAAAAGCTACTTTACAAAAAACATAAATGATCCAATATGCATCCCATCCATAAATGAGCAAAATGGTATGACGGGGCATGTAGGATAGCCTACAGGCATTTGTCTCAAGCCATAAGGGTGGGATCCACGCAGGAGGTTAGGAAATTAAGGTCTGAATATAAGGTAACCCAACAAAGGGCGAAGAAGGCATGATGGAGGGACTTGCTGGATGCAAGCAATGGGAAAAATTGTTGTCGGTTCTGGCAATTAATCAAATGGGGTAGTGGTAATGCCAGCCCAGTAGCAGTTAATAATGTCCCCCCAGAAGCCTGGGTCGCACATTATCAGACCCAATTTTCATCATCCAAAGATAGCACTAGGTATCAGCCATGTGTAGTGTCGCATTCAGTCCTAACCTTTACCCTAGTGGAAATTGAGAGGACTCTGGATGGTGTTGCCGCAGGCAGGGCCCCGGGCCCAGATTGTATCCAGGCGAATATATTTAAATCTGACCGGGAAAATTGGCTTAAATATATTCTTATCCTTGCCAATGGTCAGGCTAGAGGTGCACCCATTGCGGAATCCTGGGGTGGGGCTGAAATCATCCCCATTTATAAAAAGGGGGATCGTGCCTGCCTAACTAATTACCGGCCCATAAGCCTTATAGACACGTTACACAAAATTGTGACTAGATTAGTGCTAAGTAGGGTAAATAGGTGGATATATGATAACAAAATCCTATCCACCTACCAAGCAGGATTTCGTTCCCACGTTAGCACTATCGACCAAGTTTTTAGATTCATGATGATATACTGGAATACAGTGGTCTTAACAGGGGGACACTCAATGCAGCATTCATAGACGTTAAATCTGCATTTGATTTAGTGCCCTGCCTTAAGATGTAGCACACACTTTTCGAAGCAGGGATGCCCGCTGAGATCTTATCATTTATTATAAAATGACATGAGTCTACATATGCCCAAGTCCGATGGGGTCAACAGGGTGAGTTAACAGAACGTTTCCCTGTGAACAAGGGAGTATGGCAGGGCTGTGTTTTGGCCTCTACCCTCTTCTCATTGTTCATAAATAATGTTATTTCATACTATACTGAATATCCTACGGACGCCCCTACTCTCGCTGGATCGAGGGTTCCGCTTTTTTTTTTTTTTTTAAGTTTTTGAAAACCTTTATTTGTGTAGATGGTTGCATACAAATACGGGCCTACAACCCAGAGGCCGGCCACAAAACAAACTGGAAAGCACCAATATCAATAAAAGGTACCGAGTGGTTACGTAATACTACACAATGCTGCGAGTCCATAATGCTAACTGAGTGTAACCCCCCCGGCACAGGATCACAGAAGGTTAATTTTATGTTAAAGAATAAAGGATCGGTTGTATAATAAGTGTCCTGGTGTACATGGCGGGGAACAGAACCAACAACATTATAATAGGGAACCCATAGATCTGTCATCAGAATAGTCCAAAGAGTTCAAGCCATAGATGCCCTTGCAATTCTTCTTCGGCCAGTGTCCACCCGCAACCTCATGTGCCCAAAGACAAGCAGAACATCACTCTAATGATAATCAAATTATCAGTGAGACGGATAAAGTTGCAATCATTATACAGCCCAACCCGGAGAGTAAAAAAAAAAAACGAAAATACTAGAAAAAAGGAAAAGGGGACTCCACGTTATTGTACCCGCCCCACGGCAATAATGGCGATCAACAATCCAGACAGTTAACATTCTTAGGGGCGGGGCGGCTAAATCAGGATAAACAGAACCTGAAAGTACCATATTACATAGGAATACCCAATCCTCCCCCCCCCCCCCCCCCCCCCCAGGCACTCACCCCGCGGGAATCATGCACAGTCATGGAGACCCAAGAAAAGGACACAAAAGAGCCATAGAAACAAGTAACTATCTAATAGACCCCAACCCACCCGCCCCACCCTGCACCCCTGCAGAAGGCTATGGCCTACCCCTCCCAGCAGCGTGCCTGTCGCTCTAAACATGAACCCGAAATATAGAAAGAGATAATGTAAGGAAAAAGAAAGAAAACAGATAAAAAGAGAAAAAGGAAAGCCAGGGGGGAGGATACCATGTAACAAGGCGCACGGCCCCCACCCCCCGCCCATACAAACAATTAATGCAGCCCAAAACGAAACTGGCATGGTTTCAGGTAGCCATACTTATTAAGAATTCGACAAATTATCACAATTTGGGGCAGTCCATAACTCCGTACACCGAGCAGCAGTCCTCCGGATTAAGAACCGGGCTCACCCTAGTCCTTTCTTAGCCATCGCCACAATGTATGTCGAAGTAGCGGGCATAGAACAAAGCGGAGAGAAAAGGCCGTGGAACAGCCGCTGAACGGCCAATGAAAGCAATCCATGGGATCTCCTCCGCCGACGGTAATGCAAAAGCTGTGTACGGCAGTCATGTACATCAGTGTCAATGGTCACCAGCAAATCTTCCCACATGCGAACCAGGACATCGTTACCCCCACCAAAATGCGGGAAACAAACAGCAACCACCTCGGGCCCATCCGCATCTCTGAGGGACGGCCCGGGAGCAATGGCGGTCACCACATTGTCTTGCACACAAGAATCCCGGGCCAAGGTACCTTGCCAAATCTTCAGCGCTCGTAGGACGTCGCCAATCGTGGGTTCACGCTCCCCAGTGCAGGCCCCATCACAGTACAGAGGCACAGCATCGACATCCCGGGGCGTTCCACAGCATACGGCATCAGCCGCCATTTTGTGAGTACAGCGCTGTCTTTTCTGAACCAACTCCTGGGGCGGGCTCACAAGCAGGGCCCCCGCGGGATCTCCCTCAAGCATCCAAACTGCAACCTCGATGCAGAAATGAGGGCCACCAAAAGATGGGGACCCGCCGGCGCCACCGCTCCGCTGGAGCCGCTTTCTGCCACTGAGCGATGAAGTTCGGAATGGCCGGGCAAGGCAACAAGGGGGGGAGCCACCAACATGGCGTCCCCCACACACAACTTGCCGCACCTCACCTCTGGACCACCGGACGGTAGTCCCAGGCGCGTTCAGTTGCCTCCGGCTTTTTCGCACAACGGCCTCTTCCGGCCGGCCTCCATCCTCCACCCGAGGCCGCCACCGACACTGTCTCGCCGGCTACTCGCTGAAGGCAAGGCCCCGGTCTCCACCCCCCGGAGGCCGCACTTCCTGGGAGGACGCCGCTGCGGACCCACTGAACGCTGGGGCCACCAGGACGGGTGGTAAGTATCAGCAGACCTTCATCTATAAAATGTTGTCGTTTTGGGGTAGGATGGGCGGCAGGATAAATGAGTTTGGGCAGGGAGGCCGGCGGAGCCGAGCTACCGTGCGGCCATCACGCTGTCGAGCTTGGCTCCTCCTCCGAGGGTTCCGCTTTTAATGTTTGCAGACGACACTTTAATTTTGTCTAAGACACAATCTGGTTTGCAACAAGCCCTCGATAGATTTCGTTTATTTTGCAGTGACCATGATCTAGGAGTCAATGTTGACAAGACGAAGTTCATGGTCTTTCACAAACATAAAATATTGAAAGCCAGAGTAGAAATGAATAATGCATCTTTGGAACAAACTGACTCCTTCACATGTTTGGGCGTTACTATGGGCAAAAGGATGAATTGGAAGCCACAGATAGATTTATTAGTCTTAAGGCACAACCGATTAGCAGGGGCCCTTTTAAAAGAACACCGGTTATCCCAAACCAAACCAGTTGAACCTGCCCTAACTATTTATCAACGGAAGGTTAGAGCTTCAATAATTTATGGGGTGAAACTATGGGGTTTTGAAAATTCAGCTCCATTAGTCCTAGCCCAGAACAAGTTTCTGAGGGCACTCACCGGCCTTCCTCAATCATCACCTCTTAGACCCTTACTTTTAGATCTAGGTTGTATTTCTTTTGAGGAGGCTGCAGGTTTTAGACTGCTTGCTTATTGGCGAAGACTTTGGACTACCCCGGAGTTAGCACCTTATGCAAAAGCTGTTGAGTATATTAGAGAAGTTGATAAATCCAATAAAATCAAATGGTTACTAAAGATTAAGGCTACACTATCAGATATGGGCCTCATCCATTTGTGGGAGGACCCAGAAGGGAACTCTTTCCCATCAAAAAACATTTCAAAGCCTTATATAGGAACATTGTTTGTCAAAAGTCTCTTTCTTTGGTGAATAGTGCTTCCCTAACAGGCCTCTTTTTAGACCATAAGAGCGAACATAGGTTGGAGTCCTATTAGGACATTATCACGTGCCCCTGGTGATAGAAAACTCTTTCACCAATTTAGAGTGGGCACACTCCCCCTAAAATTATTTATGAAAAAGTGGGGGGACGATCGAGATACAAAATGTCACACTTGACCATGTCAGGAAGAGCCCTTACCGCATGTCCTGTTTGTGTACCCTGCATATAAGGGCCCTCGTCATAAATGGCTCAAGCCGGTTTCCAAATAAATCGGAACAAGATCTTGCCAAACGGCTTTGCGTATTTTAAAAACGGATACTACTGAAGCCGTAATTATTGCTATGGCTAAATTCTTGAGTTGGACTTGAAGGAATAATTTGCACGGTATTATGTAACCTGATTACACTGTGTGTTGTTGTTTTCTTATTCTCCTCTAAGCTAATTTGCTCAAAATAATGAAGAGTCCAACTATAGCTTGTTTTATTATGGATTTAAATCTTTTCTTGCTATGAATTTTCCCCTTTTGAGACATAACTACTTTTTTTATAGTATTGGTATGCTTTTTTAAAGTCTTAATGGAATTTCATTATGACATGCCTTTTAAAACTTTTTTAAGTCGTTTTATGTCTTTTTATCACATTGTATTGTCTATATGTGCCTTTTATGATTGAATAAGATCGAATGAAGACGAAATTGAAATTGGGTAAGATGCTTATAACTACTCATCACTACCGAGATCTGTACTCTGACTCCTTTACAACTCTCTACAGCTTTTACATCTTATTTAGTGCACTCTGTATATTCTGTTGTCATCTGTAAGCTTCAATAATTGTTTCACATACTGATATATCAAACCCATCGTGCCCTGTGCCTACTAGCAGTAGTTTGTAGCACTATACAAAAATACTTAATTAAATAAAATAAATAATTCCGTTGAGTTTTTGTATGGCAGAGTGTCGTTGTCTCTGGCAGGTACATGACGCTATCGATGGTAGCCTATGGTACCATGAATTCAGTTCTTGTGGTAAACTTCTGATTTTCTCTCTTCGAAGGATTATCTCAACCAGTTGCATGTTAACACTGATAGCGATAGCACACTAGTACAGATGAGAGTTCTTTAGACTAAATTGAATCCTTTATTTCTCCTACTCATATTTGGCAGAAAATATGCAATGAACTGATTACATTGTTGAAAACTAAAACGTCATTTCATGTATTTGTTTGGCTTATCACTGTTGTCCAGTACAATATTAATGGTTAACTTGTTTTTATTTCTTCAGGTGACTGAGCTAGAGTGTGTAAGTAGCCAAGCAAATGCAGTGCATACTCACAAAACGGAACTGAACCAAACGATACAGGAACTAGAGTCTACATTGAAAAGGAAAGAAGAGGTAAGTGCGCATACATCCTTAAAGCCAGTCACATTTCTTGTTACTCAGCTACAGGCTTTGCAGAGGAGCACCTTCCTAATCTAGCAGCTCCCACCAGGTATTGGTAGGGATTGCTACCTACTGATGGGTATTGTTTTGACAGAATTAAAAATGCAAGCATCTTGCATCCTGGATGCACAGATGTTTTTTTCCTTCTCAGGGACACATTAGTGCTGCATTGGAAACCTCTGTTTTATTCCTTTCTACCTACTTCCCAATCTCAAGAGTTATCTCAAACGTGAGATTCTTTCATGGGTGGCCCTTAGGACATTCCTAAGTTTCCCATGATGACCAACCCCTCCTTGGTTCTGTGACCTATCTTTCCCCTCATGGTAAAGTGGCCGTTTGAATAATATTGAATAGCACTTGAGAGCCCTGGTCACATGAAAACGGTGCCTTTTTAAAGGGAGGTGCACAAGATCGCTGCAGAAGCAGCATCATCATAACTTATTGATTAATGTTAAATTATTTTAAAAAGTACAAGATACGATACCTCCCGCACCCCTTCGTATTCAGACTAATGGGATGCCCTTCATCAAGTAAAGTGGTGACAAGAAAAAAAGTAATAATTTGTAATCCCAGTTTTCTATCATGGGTATTCTTTTGGATTTCATAAACAGGTGAAAATTTGTGTGCGTATGCAGGACCCTGGATTTTTTTTTTTAAATCCAGGGTTCAAATTGACCAGAAAGCCTGACTATAAGAGTAAAGATTTTCTGTCTTTTTAACCATAATCCATTTACACACTCAGAATGGCATACATTTAACTGATAAGACAGCTTTTAACTGTTTAACTACACTGCAAAATTGAGAAGACGTCCATGCCACTTTAAGAACTCTGGAAGTAGTTCATTTTTGTGAATTGGATTGAGAAAGTACCTACGAAAATCACTATTCAGGGCTATGACTTAGTCCAGTAGGATTGACAGTTCTTTAAATTCATAATGAATGTCCATGTTGGAGAACTAAGATCACAGGTCAGTACATTTCTGAAGAAATACTTGAATAATTAAGTTACATCATCTATCATGTAGAACCCTTTCCAACATTGTGTATGTAAAGGTAAAAATGCAGCCTGACAGGCATACATTAAGTGTAGAGGAAAATAATTCTTGCGCCTTTAAGAACTTGGGAGGCACCCCTTTCCACAATGCATTTTACTTAATCTGCCACCAGAACAAGCTTTTTTTTCCTGCTAGGTTCAGCAGAATCTCTGAACACTCGTGAGGTTTCCTTCTCTGCAAAAATCTTTATTTGTTTTGTCAGGAAAACATTTTTACCAATTTCCCTCAACATCTTTTCATCTCTAGTGTTAAGTAAACTATTTTGTTCGTAGTATCTGTTGTTGCAGATATACATACTCTGTATACTCATGCCATCTAGAGTTGGATTCAAACGTTTTCTTTGAACAAAACAGGCTTGCCGCAAATTCCGCTTGAGAAAAACTCTCAGGTATCAACAGGAAAGAAGGTAGGCTCACCAAAAGATGCTAGTCAACAACAACAGTCCTAGTTCTCATGGCAATTTTCCATTATAACATTGTAAAACATCTCTGGCCCACGTGCCAAGTCAAAAGGGGTTTCTTTACTCTTAAGAAAAATCCTGAGATGTTTCAAAGTATTGCCCTTTAAAACAACAACCTCTCTGATTGAGACAAACAGGACAGCACAAACAAAAAATGTGTGAAGAAGCGAGATGGCACCTCACGGGCGCACCACCAATGGGGCCCCTGATTGGTACTCACCAGGATGGCCCTGTTCTCATCATTGGTGCCATCAAGCTAAAACCAAAAAAACCGTGTCTCGAACCTCAAAAGTAAAAAGACAGTGAATGGTGCAGTGGACACAACTTATATGTGACAAAACTAACAACATTTAACATATAAATCACTGTGCAACTGGGACCATAAACTTTACTTTCATTCCCTTCTCTGTTGCAAACCAATGAACACACATATACTAAAAAGGAAGAGAGTAAATACTACCTATCGATTTACTCTCTACTCACAGCCAACATGTTTCATTGCCTTGGTTTCTATCAGGCAATTTCTTCAGGGCAAAAATATTTTGAATGCCACAGTGATTTATATGTTAAATGTTGTTAGTTTTGTCACATATAAGTTGTGTCCACTGCACCATTCACTGTCTTTTTACTTTTGAGGTTCGAGACACGGTTTTTTTGGTTTTAGCTTGATGGCACCAATGATGAGAACAGGGCCATCCTGGTGAGTACCAATCAGGGGCCCCATTGGTGGTGCGCCCGTGAGGTGCCATCTCGCTTCTTCACACATTTTTTGTTTGTGCTGTCCTGTTTGTCTCAATCAGAGAGGTTGTTGTTTTAAAGGGCAATACTTTGAAACATCTCAGGATTTTTCTTAAGAGTAAAGAAACCCCTTTTGACTTGGCACGTGGGCCAGAGATGTTTTACAATGTTATAATGGAAAATTGCCATGAGAACTAGGACTGTTGTTGTTGACTAGCTTTCTGAGTGGAGGGCGTCCTAGTTCGGTTTGTCTTTCCCTCTAGACTCCCATTTTGTGTAGTCACCAAAAGATGCAGCTGCACGCCTCGGATGACACCCTGACACTTTGGAGAAGATCCTGGCTGGATTTGGAAGAAGGTAAGGATTCTTGACCGTCTGGAATTTCACCCCACCAGCCATCGCCCAGTCCAGAGCCTGTGTTTTTCTCCAACTCAGACCAGGTAGAAGACAAACAAGATTTCCCTCCTGCCTCAACAGCCTCTGGCACTTGAATAAAGACGTTCACAAGAGTCATAAGAATGGTGGGTATCTATACATGCAGAGCATCGCCCCGAGGGCCTCTGCCGCCTTCGGTCGGCATTGAACAAAAGCTTTGGAGGCCATAACACTCTTGGCTCCGAGCATCAACCCTCCTTGATCCTTGACCCCCAAGATCCTTCACAAACCTTGAGGACTTATGAAGATACCCTCAGCACTGGCACAGAGGCCAACCTCGATTCTCAGGCCTCCTTAGACTCTGAGGCCGCTATCAGCATCAAAATCAGCATCAGAACCAAGGATTCAGTCAATAGCAGACTCCAGTGCTTAATTTGAGCCGGTAGTTGCCAGTAGGGGCCACCGGCACTCATCTTTTGGGACCTGCACATATTTTTCCTCACCAGACATTTCCCAACAGCAAGAGATGGAAAAACACACAAATTGGAAACAAAAGAAGGAAGAGAAAGGCGTGAAACCATCACAAAGGGAAAAAGCAGGAACCTACAAGACTGAGATAAAGGGTTAGACAGTGTCTGGCAGTGGATTAAAAGGACATGAGGTGGATTCTGGGCTACGCTGCCTTGGTATTCGGCACACTGACATTTAATAGCGCCAGCCACAGGTTTCTAAGCAGCCCTTTGGGGACTGGAATTAATTATTTTTACAAATTAATCCCTGGTGGACTCCAAAAACTCTTAGCAGCTAATCCTAGAGAGACTTCAAGAGACACTGGATGCATGATAAATTGACTGTTCATCCACGCTTAGACAGAAAAAATCTCATCTAAACTCCTTTCCACTACATCTTTGGAGACATTGCCCTGGAAGAGGAAATTGACATTTAAGAAGCAGCTGGCTTTGGAGCCCACTCCATGTCCTGAGACGGAGAGACACAAAGACAAGGGTACCAACCCTCTTCCCTATGTTCCTCCTTCTCTCCCACCGCTACCACCACACCTCCTTCCACCCCTTTGCCCCCATGATTCAACACACACCGAAAGGATCTCCTTACTCCTCTTATGGCGAGGACATCCCCTACTACCAAGTGCACAGATGTAGCTCTGGGCAACTACGATGTCGATTCCCCAGTGAGATACAAATCTGAACTATTACCCTGCTAGTGCAACTCCTCAAGACTGTACAGCGGCATACCATGAGGTGATCCAACAGCTGGCTACGTTCCACGTGGAGAATATGCACATCCTCCTGAAGTAGGACAATTTCCTTGTAGAAGCGCTTTTGAAATCGGAGAGAACCTTCAAGTTCCTCTCAGTGTTAAAAGGCAGCAACAACAGTGGGTTCATCTGCAACACAGGACCATACAAGCTAAATGGGCTCGGCGTCACCAGGGGCACCACAACACTCCTTTCCATATACATCACACTGAAAGCCTTCCTTCCACTCATCCAAGTAAAGGAAGTTCTAATCAAAGTTGACAACATGACAGCTATGCACTACCTCCAGAAACTTGGCAGCACTTAGGCACTCCCTCGGCTAGCAGAAAAAGATGTGGTAGTGGGCACTCTATCACCTCATTCCCCTCTTGGCAAAGAACCTTCTGAGGGTTGAAAACAACCTGGTGGACCTGCTCAGCAGGATGCGCCAACAAGCCCACTAGTGGGTACTCCATCCACAGGTACTGCTCCACTACTTCCAACATTGGGGCACACCACTCATAGACTTATTCGCCAAGCCCAAAAAGGTAAAATACCCTAAATTTACCTTCAGTTACCCACAATCCACGTGCAATGCACTGTGCATGAACTGGTCAGGGATCTTTGCTTATGCTTTTCTGTCCCTCTTACACCTTTTATTCATGGTTTGGAAAATGGAACACATTCTCAGACTTTCATTTTAGTAGCCACCACCTAGGTCAGATAGCCCTGGTATTCAAGACTACTCAAGATGTCTATAAGCCCCCACTAGAAGTCCCCCAACAAGTCAGACCTTCTCACTAGGAGCCTGGGCCAAATCAGACATCCAGACTCCAAACTGCTAAATTTAACTATCTGGTACCAGAGGTCCCAAAGTTCAGCTACCTGCTTGGGAGTCTTGCAGACCCACCATTGGAGGCTGTTATGCTGCAAAGTGGAAGAGAGTTGTCCACTACTGCAACCCCAAGCTGGACTTGCTAAATCTGGCATTGCGGGACATTATTTGCTATCTGGTTTACTTGCCATAGTCCGGTCTCGTCTACAACAACTCGTTTAAGAGTTTATCACGTCGCTGTCTGCGCCGTGCGGTCCAGAAGGCGATGTCTGCTCCCCTGAGAGTGGGTTTCATTGCCTCCCACAGGGTGACCAGAGACTCCACCTCTGTCTGTGTTAAGTAATAGATAGTCCGCCAAGGATTTATGGATATGCGCCCTGTAGTCATCATCTTGCAGCAACCACAGAGACAAACGCCACTGAAATTGGGAACGCCTGGGATCTAGGGACAGGAGAACGGACACCGGCGAATGGTCAGAGAGCCCTCTGGGGAGAATTACAGCCTAGATTAACTGATGGGTGTGCGCCCCCGAAGGGAAAATGTAATCTAAACGAGAGAACGATGAATGGGCTCAGAGAAATATGTGTAAGCACGCATGTCAGGGTGTATGATTCAACACGAGTCAGCCCACCCCAGGCCTTGAACCAGAGGCAACAATTTGGAGGCTCTTCAGCTAGGGGGCGTGGCGCGTCACTTATCTTGCAATGGTAACATAACATCATTCCAGTCCCCTCCAGCTATAGTCTACCCCGATGGAAGGTTAGTCCAGAGTAGCGTCAATTTTTCAACTAGGGACCACGAGGGGGCATATACACTACCTAGAATGATAGGTTCTCCATACAGAGTCCCGTATATCACAATGAATCTACCCTGTGGGTCTGACCACGTACAACTGTGAACAAAGGGGACGCTGTGATGTATGAGGATTGCAACTCCCCGGGAGCCTCTAGTGAAGCCAGCATGATACGTGTGAGCAAATCCAAAACGTCCCAAGCAAGATGTTTTAGTGCCTGCCAAGTGGGTCTTCTGTAGGAGGAGGACATCTGCCCTGTGTCCCTTTGCTTGGCGCAGCACAGCCCACCGTTTAATCTTATCGAGTAGACCGTTGACATTCATACTAAGGACTCAGAGCTCTGTACTCGCGGTCCCTGCTAAATTCTGCGGCATAGACTGTAGTGACATGTACACAGGAAACTAACAAAGTGAGTGACATTAGCAATCCCAGGAGCACATATGACGGAGGAATTAGTGGCAATGATAAATAACATTAAACAGTTAAAAAAACACAACCCCTCAACCACCCACCCAAGCCAATTCTTCAAAATAGCAGAAGTATCTGTCGCGGTGAGTGTCGTACCGCCGCCCCAACGGGGGCAAGGCACAGCCCCATACCAACGGTTCCCCATAGAACTGTCCCCCAAACAAATAGTATATGCCTCAAATGCTGAGAAAAAAGGGATGGGGTAAGGCTTCACGTAGGCCCATGCATAGTGACATCAGCATAGTGAATAAACAAGTCCCAGCTCTCAGGCCCCAACACCAATATCATATAGTCAAGAGAGGTGAAGAAAACAAGGAAAGTGAGTCAGAGTTCACCAGCCCATGTGGTCCACATACGGACATCGTCTTTGGCCCTCAGTCTCCATGAAGCGACGGTGATGAATTTTGTGGACCTCTGTCTATCCGGGACCTGGAAGCACCTTGAGCGTGTGAGCAGCGCCACAAGCGTGATCTTCGGTTTAGTTCACCTTTAGGCTTGGGAAGCTGTTGCACAGTTTCCCCAGAGGACAACTCCGAGTCAAAGCGAGGCGAGGTTTGTGCTTTTAGTTTGTCTTTTGTCTGCCCAGGCAAAAAGTTCCTCAGGAGTGTACATGAGTTGTAAATGACTCTCAGCTAGGCCGGAAAGAGCAGTGCATATTGGAATTTGAGTTGGAGATTTAGCAGCCGTAAACGATTGTCGACGTTGCTGCATTAGTCTCGTGTAGTCAGGAAAGATTAGAATGTGATGGGAGTCATATTGGAGTTTGCCCACCAATCTGGCCTGTGTGAGGATAGTATCCCGGTCATGGAAGTTTAGAAACCGAGCTATAACGGTCCGAGGCCTGGCCCCTGGCAGAGGTTTTTGCATCAAGGCATGGTGCGCACCAACAGTAATAAAACACTTAAGATAGAGACGTCTGAGGGATCCAGCCCATAATACACGTGGTAAAGAATTGTTCCACATTATTGTCTTCTCAGCCCTCAGGGAAGCTTAGAAAGCGGAGATTATTCCCCTGGTCTCTGCCTTTGGCATCCTCTGCCCTAAGCACCAGACCCGTGGTGATGGATTCTAGAGCAGACACCTTTTTGTGGAGGAATGCAACTGTCTTCCGTGGTTGAAATCCGTGTTTCTGCCTCCGTTATCCCGTCCACCGTCTGCCATGTTGGACCGCTTGGCCACGGCGCCCCCTAGATCATTTTTTACAGATATGTCTCACTCATCCAACAAGCTTATTTCTCCAGCACTTTCTCCTTCTAGAGTATTTCTGGTAGATGACATCCTAACATTTCAAGATGTTCTGACAAGAGGAGCAGCGAAATTTAAGATCCAATTGAAAACTTCATAAGCAATACTTTGTTATATAAGAAACGCTTCAAACAAGAGCTGCTCCAAGGCAACTTTGACCTCTATACTCTGTCCAATTTTGTATTGCAGAGGAAAAATCCCTTGCCCCTACACCTGTTATAGTGCCACCCCATCGCCTTCTGAAAAAATATATGCCTCCATTGTAAGACTCTTGAGTTCCTTAAAATAGATCCCATACCGACTCAATCACCACAGTGGTCATAAGGAAACACGCTAAAGCTTCTCCCCAGGGAGAGAAGGGAAAAGGTTGGATGCAACAGGAAGGATGACAGCCTCCACCTATTAAAAAAACGCCAGTACAACAGCACTCCTGAGTAGATACCGCAGGTGTGTAACGGAGACCCCAGCAGCCCCCTGCAGGGCGGGTGGGTCTCCAGGATTTCTTGTTTTAAAGGACACTCTCCCTCACCCCCAAAGCCATGCAATTGTGTGCTTTGCAGAATGCGTGCAATGACATGGAATAAAATAGTTATTTCCTTTTTTTGTCCTTTTTCACAAGTCATCTGTCTAGGCAAAGGTTCCACCTCATTAATATCAGTTTAACACCAAAATGCAGCAATGAGCAGCTTAACAGTGGCTCGTAATACCTTCCAAAGTGCCTCCTAATGAAAGGCAACATGTTTGGCAGCGTTTTTTAATAACGTTTGACCCACGTATGGTAGAAACACTTTTTTGTTATGCAGTAGAATATGAAATATTTGGCAACTGAGGAAAATCCATAATTAAGCAGAAAACACAGCAGCCAAGATTGCATAATTGTAGTGGCCCTACATATAACTTATATGAAACTATTTTCTAAATGCTGGAAAAATGCAGTCTTGCGCTATTTTTGTAGCATCACAATGTAAACACTGATAACCACTCATTGTCAGAATTTGAGAAAACACTGTAAAATAACCACTGGAATCCAAAACAAAATAACACTGCAAACGGGATAGCCTACTCATAGAATGCAAGATTTCATGGAGATGCTGAATGTTCTATGGCGTCGAACCAAGTTCTAAGCACTGCAATGGACTCAGCATGAACTTTCGGCAATTTCCTGTTGTCACCAAATCTCTCCCAGAATATCTTCATGGCTTCATCTATCATGGGTGTCTAAGGTGCTACTGAAGCTTGCAAACTTGCCATTCTCAGGATCAGCACTATTTTGCCACCACATGTTAGAAGTGATGCTAAGACACGAGTGAAATATGAGGAAGAGACTTAAAACGTGGTGGGTCTGGAAGAGCAAAAGAAGGTTTTCAACCACCAGTAGAGACTAAAAGACAAAAGGTATTCTTTTCAAGGATTAAAACCCCGAGATGTCCTTATCAACCTCAGCAACACCAAAGGCAGTATCAAAGAAGTTACCAAAAACAAACAAACACCCCCTAAAGCATCTCAGTGAAGAGGAAGAAACTTGTTACGCAAGATACCATGATGGCCCAACACCCCCACTTGAGTTACCCACTCCTGTAGGGGTAGCGGCGAAAACATTTAAACTTATACCTACTGTCAGATTGATGTTGAACACCGTTCAAAAGGATTACTCCATCCTATTGAGGGGTATTCCACCACCTGTTCCACCAAATTCATAATCGAAATGTCATCTGTCTCCCATCTATAAGACGGATCAAGTCTCTAACTCCAAAAGCAGCTGATGTAAAGGGTTCTATCAAACCAGCAAAACAGAGGAGTCTACTCCAGATATGTCCTTCAACTGAGGAAAAGCCAACTAAAACAATAGCGACCGATTGTAGATCTATGATTCATACACAAATTCATCACCATGGAAAAAAATCTTGTTTATCAATCCTCATTGCATATAAAAAGAGATCATGGAAAACTACTTTTTAGAAGCAGTGACATCAGCGAGAAGGTAAGTGAGTTGCAAACTCTTTCAGAAAAAGAGCCTTTCACTATTTTCCATATCAACAGGGTAGTCTTAAGGACTGACTTCCCATTTTTACTCAAAGTAGTATTTGATTTACACACTATTCAGTCTGTTATGCATCCTACTCTTTCTTAACCCATCTACACCAGCAGAGGGCACCCTAGACTTTCTAGATGTTAGGTGCTGCATTATTATTTATTGATAAGTCTAAAGATATTAGAAAGGGGGCGTGGCCAAGATGGCAGCGAGGTAGAATGCTGGTTTCCTTTACTCTCACCGGCCCAACAACGAGATTCCCACAGTGCATGCATCGCACAAAGGGAAGAATTCTGCCAAATGTCATCCCTAGAAAGGTCCAGAACAGTTTGGGCAATATTGGTGTGGCAGCGGCAGTAAAACAGAGCGGCCGCTGAGAAGCGGTGTGGTCTCCGACGAACGCCTTTGCTGGAGCGGGCGTGGCCATGGACTTGTGGAGCCCGAATAACTCGCGGCCTACACTAACGTCGGAGAGCCGGTGGCTGTCCCGGGTGCACCACACAATCGTATCCACCTAGCGCAAGGGAGAGAGCACTGCTGTACGTTACCCCCTGAAAGGCCCGAGGCGAACTGAGCGACCCCACTGCTGGGGAGGTAGCAAAGAGAATGCCTGAGGGAAAGCGGCATAGACACTGACGAGGGCCACAAGGGGAGAGAGAGTGGCCTGCCGGCCCAGTGCGCAGACTAGGAGACACTGGAGAGCTAACAGCCCATCCCGGCGCCGACAAGTTGAGCGGCGCGAGCCAAGCATGGCGGGGGCCCGAACTGTTGGGCTGGCAAGATCCCACGGTAGTTTGATGACTGGAAGAGTCAAATGTCCGCGATCCCTCCATAATAGTTGAGGCCCCCTGAGCGGCCAAGGAGAAAGAACACCCGGCATTGTGCGTCAGGGGCGGACCCAGGGACAGTACTAATCTGGGCCCCCTCCATCACGCAGTTATGGCCGGTCCTGGGCCTCCATAGCAGGGATCAAATAGAAGCATGAACCTTGGGAGCCAGATGTAGGTGAAGCCCAGGTTCACTAGCGGCACAGAAGATGATAGAAGCTCCCTGGATGTACCCTGAGGGCCCGAGCGCGACTTATAGTACCTACAGACTTCAAGGCGGTACCCCCAAATCTGCGGGATTACTGACCTCCCTCGCAGCTTCCCAGCGGGTGAATTTAGCTTAGAGAGCGCAGGCAGTGGCGTACTACTCCTTGGGAGGGAGTCACCGAGGAGGGCAACAATAGCAAGGACCACAGGTGTCCGCAGAAATAGAAGTGGAGGCGCGCTTTGAAGTCATGACCAGTGTTCTCATGCCCTATACGTGGACAGCCCCACGACACAAGGAGGGCCGAACTCGCCTGGTGAGAGAGCCTGTGAGGAGTGCCAATATCAGGCCACAACACGCAGCGGAGGTGGGACAAGCGCATACCTAGACCAGCTGGGATTAACAACACGCCGGCACTGCCCTGAATCAATCCTCGAACGACCACGGCTGCCTATGTCAGAGCGGGACTATGACCTCCACTCGAGGGAAGAAAGACACTTAAAAAATTGTTTACGCGTCCCCAAGGAGGCAGCACAATGGAACACCCGGGCGTAGGTGAAGCAACTACATTTCTGGCAGAGTGCACAAAGGAGGAACTAGTGGCACGCGCATTTCTGGAGTTGTTGTTTACTGTGCTCCGCGAAGATCTACAGACGGTCAAGCGCGACCTAACGTCCGAAATGAAAGACATTTGGTGGGATGTGAATGCGTTTGGCGAATGTGTGGCCTCGCTAGAGGATAAAGGAGACAACCGAGACACAGAACTGGCGGCCCTACAGCAAGAGGTAATCCGTCTCCATGATCAACACATAGACCTACAGGCACACCTTGAGGACCTCGAAAAACCATTCCCGCAGACAAAACATTCGGATCAGGGGGGTGAAAACTAACGCAGAAGGAAGCGACATCTTCAACTTTGCAAGTGACTTGTTTAATCACATCCTCGGTAACCCTCCCAACACTGAACTCGGGTAAGACAGGGCGCACAGGGTGGGCGGCATCGCTCTGACAAAGCCCCGCCAGCAGACATATTAGTATTTGTACAGGGCTGCCAAACAAAAGAAGAGATCCTTGGTAAAGCCAGGTCCATGCACCCTATCACTTTCAGGGATCATACACCGGTACTGTACCAGGATCTCGCCATGCTCACACTACAAAAGCGAAGGGACTTCCGACCAATTACTGCACACCTTCGCCAGCAAGCCATTCCATTGTTTTGGGGCCACCCGTTCCGGCTCATCTACCGACTGGATGGTAAACTCCACCAGCTGAGATCGCTTTCTGAGGCAAGTCGGTTGTTGGGCGTAGAACTCCCTGAAGAGTGCGAAGAAAGGAAGAGCCATACACCTGGCGCTGGCGATCAACTTCCATGATGGCGGCACCAAGACTGCAGGCGGCATTCGGAAAGACCTGACCAAGCAGAGATCACGAAAGGGCAACAAGATGCATTGGAGTCTATCCCGGCGGCCCTGGCAAAGACACAGGTTTTGTGAGCACGCAGTTTGAGCATTTATTCCTTTTTCATAGTGCAAGGGTGGGCGGCAGGCAGGCGGGGCGGAGACCCAGCACTTGCCTACACTAAGGACCCCATAAAGTCTTCCTACCAGTCACATATGGCTTACGGACTATTCTTGGAAATACTACTGTTTAATTGCATGCATGTTTTGTTAGTTCAAGTTTTTTTGGGGGGGATTCCTCATTCACTGTACCATTGCACTAGGTGGTTTTACAACGAGCCACGTGTTCTCTAGGAACGACGACAAAGAACAAGTGAGACGGCTTAGCCTCAGACCTTCCGCTATAAATCCTGCCCCCGACTTCTCAGATGCATCCCACTGATCTCAAGATCCTTACTCTGAAAGTGAGGTGTCTCAATAATCCGATAAAACGTACGAAGATTCTATCATATTTAGAAAGCACCAAAGCTGACATTTGCCTCTTATAAGAGACACATCTCCTTGCACGCGACTGCCACGTCCCTTATGTTTCCCACGCAGCTATTTTCGTCTGACGACCAAACTCTTGACATCATTGGACTTCATAATCAACAAGCTAAAGCCCCACCTGAGCCTCACACAGAGCCATTCATTGGAGCAATCTGGATATGGTGGCATTAAATATCGCCTTTCATGTCCACAGTGCTAGGTGGCACACACAAACCCTGCAACAGAACCTCAAATCGCAGTGGGCTCAGTATCAGGGATGCCTTACCTACACCATTTAAGTCTCAAGGGAGAAGGCTCAGGATCTACAGTGGTGGCTGTCACAAGCCAATTTGAACTGCCGCAGGCCAAGTGCCCATAGTTGTGACAGATGCGGGGGGGGGCTTAGCATCAGGGCTGCTTTCCCGATTCTGTTCAAGTACCCAGGTGGCTTTTCTCCCTAAGGACCAAATGACTTTTTCATGTTGGCCAATCAATCACGTTGGCCTGAATTCTTCATTCCACCCCACCCCTTAAAAGATGAGGAGAGGTATCATCCAAATAGGGCATTGAACTTTTACATCTACCAGACGAAAGTTTATTGGGTTGACTATCAGCTCTTTGTTGGCTTCCATAGAGCAAAGAAGGGGCAGGTTGATGTAAAAGATGACCCTCACAAGGAAGATAAAACTCTGCATTAAGGTCCGCTACACCCTGGTGAAAAAGCAATCCACCAAAGGGCAGAGAGCCAACTCCACTAATACCAAGGCTGCAAAAACTGCAATGGCACAAGGAGTGCCTGTTCTTGTATCAGTCTGACTACAACATAGTCATACATAGATACGTTCATAAAGCACCTACTGTCCTGACAGCCAGGTCTGATGGGATTGTCAATTTGGTCACTCAGCCTTTAACACTTTTGGTCTAAGCCCCCTCGTCAGATCCTCCACCTTCGGGAGGTACGCTTTGGTATCTGTTTCAAAGATAAGGAATCTGCAGCTAGAAGTATCGATCAGAATAATAAGTTACTTATCCTTTGTAAAACTCTTTCTGGTGTATACTCTGTCTAACTGCAGATTTCTCACTGTCCCCTTACCTCCCTGTTCTGTTGAGTGACCTCCTTAATATCTAAAAGGTCCCAGGTTAGATATTGGGACCATCAATTGTTCCATGCTCTGTGTCTGATGGCGCATTAAAGGAAAGGAACAAGAAACTGACTCCACACTGTCACTTCTGGGGAGGTACAAAGCCAAAGCAGTGCCGCAATAAGCCACTTGCCAATGCGCAGAGGTACGTACTGCTGTTTAAACTTTCTAGACTCAGTCTGGACCCTGGGATTTTCTAAAGGTGCAGAAAAAAAGGTGTTACCGAAGGTAAGTAACATGTTCTGGTACACTTCTCAACTGGAATATTAAGGGTCTAAATAACCCTCTCTTATAGCCTAGGACTTGGAGCGTTACTAGTTATTTTTCTTAGATGAAGGAGGTCTGGTTTCGGATGACACATGAAACTTGCCAAGAATCCCACAATGCACCAGGACACAGACTCCGGCCCAGATTTATAGGGATTATATGGTATACAGAAGTGTGCCTTGTATCCTATGTCCGGGTTTTAGTGCAGGAAGAAGCAGCAAGACTGGAGGTTGCAAATGCTCCTGCATTAACAGGAGTAATGAAACAAGAAGGTCTCAGCAGATCTGGCGAATGAGCCAATGATGGTGAAAACTTAAGTCTCTTCGTGGATGTATGTTCAGTAAAATCACTCAACATTGAAAATCTCAACCTCGCACTATGCGATATCAAATGGTGCATCAACGTTGATTGGTGTCCCGACATCAGATAGTTCTTCAACTTCTAATTTGTTCTGTCGATAGTTTGGGCAATGCAAACAAGGTGAATGTGTGAGCGGTGTTGATCATGAATGCTTCATTGTCATAAGCTTTCCTAAGGGAGTATGGTGGTGATGTTGTGCTGTCACTATTGACTCTGTCCTTCAATGTGAGGGAGTTGATGCTGTTCCCTTCGACATCGAAGAAGAATGTCTGTGACAGTGACAATGTTTTTTACCTTCTGTTCTTGATTTTCTGGTTCTCCTTATATGAGGATCTTAGTAGAGGAAAGCACAGTGGAAGCTGAACTTCCCAAGGACTTGTTGCTGTTCTTCTTTTCCTTGATCCTGAACTCTTCCAGCTTCCTCGGTGCAGAATTTTCCTCTGGCAGAATGTGGGGCTTTGAAACAGACCACGCAGACCTTCTTTCCACATCAGAAGGTACTTCACCAACAGTCAAGGCATAGTACCGCAAAAAAATCTAATGTGGAAAAAGAAAAACACATGAAAAAATGTTGAATGAAGTAAAAAAAATTGAAAACGAAAAATGCTCACAAAATCACCTGACAAACCTCCCCGGGTGTTCCAGGATGCCACTCACACAAGCTGTGAAAAAAAGAAGTGACAATGAGGCAACTACCAGTGTAAGGCATTGTGGGATTAAGTAAACCCTGAACTCGTAGGTCTTTTTTTAACGTTTCTGATGAAAGCCTATCAAACTGCTCTATTCCTTCTTATTTTGACATATTAGGCAGCAGGTTGTACTATACGTGGTGTCGTTTTGAGAGGGATTTATTTGTTTGTTGATTAAAGAGTTTTAAAAATGTGGAAAAGTTATCCTGGATAGGTTTTTTGAGGGTGATCCTCTGCAACTGGACATGTTTGACTTTAGACCCTTTCACAATATATTGTATGCAATGTGTTCCAGGGTCCCCGCACGCTGTGAGAAATAATTCAAACCCTTATTGCTTCAATGGAAATGCCTACAATGCAAAAAGAGGACTACTAGACAGTAACCATTTCTTTTAACCTATTTTGACAAGATTGTGTTGACTTTGCTGGAGAACAAACACCGACTCTAGCTGATGTCTGTGCCAAGATTATGGAATGCAGGGTTGCAGAGCCTGTGGGCGGAACTTTATAAAGATTACCTTGATATTTTGAGCCTGTTTTTTTATTTAAATGTTCTAAGAGGTGAGCTGCACATCATTCCTGTTAGCATTGGTGCATGAGGCTCTCATAATAAGCCTGCTCTGTGAATCTAACCACCCGCTGTCTTTTTCATTTTAGATAATAACATTATGGTGAGCATTCTAGTCTGGTGGTTATTGCCACTGCTGCCTGTGATTTACAGGCCTGATCAGTCTGCCTTCATACCTAGCTGATCAGTGTCCTATTGCCTGTGCACCTTTTTTGCTATGTTCTGTTAAATACGGCCTTAACTAGAGGCGTTGGTGGTATATGTAGATACTGCAAAAACATCTGACTCCAAGTGGCCCTCCATCATGGTTGCTCTGGAGCTCATGGGGATGGGAGGAGAATGTATTACTTAGAAGATCAAGTTATTGTACATACAACCAACAGCCCGACTGAGACTTAATGGTGTATGCTCCCCTGTTTATCTCTATATCCTGGGGCACAAGAAAGAGTTGTCCTCTCTCTTTGGATTTTATTTACAATAATGATAGAGCCACAAGCACATGTTCTATACCAACACCATTCTATAAAGCTAGTAAGCCTCCCTGAGCATAGATTCCTCTTGTCTCTATATATGTGAAAAACATCCTTCTCCAGCACTGGATCTTTCATAAACTCAAATATTCTGTTTGATCCATGGACTTTTGCTGTTTAGAAGGAAGTGATTGCTAGATATTAGAATACCGCTCATGCTGATGGATGTGCTTGTACTTCTGCCCTCTGGCTTCACCGCTGACGGCCAACTCTGGAAGACAGGAGCAGATGCCAAAGCAAGAGGGCTCTGCTGGAGTCTGCATCCCTGGCCCCATGGGCTGTAAATAATAGCTAGCATATAAACCCATTTCTGCCATTTCTTCCTATGCATATCTGCTGATGCCTCGTGTGAATGCAATGCAAATGCAAAGTACAGGGAGCTCCATTGGTACACCATTATGAAACACACCAACACACGGAAAATGACATTATTTGGACAGTTCTATGTGTGCTAAGAAAAGGGAAACGAGATGACACAAAGATGAGGTTGGACAGACTTGAGGCAAGGTTAATTGAAAAATACAAGACGGCCATCACTGGGCTAAACGATAGAGATGAAATCTGGGCATTAATTTGATTTAAAGAAAGTGTGTTAACTGGATCACTCACTGGAATATTTGAATTGTGTAAATATGACTTGCAATACTTCTGACCGTTATTGGTCTGTATATTAAAAATAGGTTGAACTTTACATAACAAGGAGACATAAGGTCTATAGAATATGTGTTGAAAGTACTTTTTACTACTATTTTTTACTAGCTGTAATGTAATATTGTTAAAATATATGAAATTGTATATAGGTGAAGGATGTATATAGTAATATAAGTGGAAAGATTGTGCGGAGTGGCAGATTATGGACTATATCACCTCCACCCTTGAACAGAGGGTTGGAACTATAACTAGGTCTCACGAGTTATACCTTCCTCTTGAAATACAAGAATTTTCTTTTCTAAATTTGTCCCCCGTCGATTCATAATTTTGCCGATTTTTTTCATCCAGATTTATACTTCTATTAAATCACTAAGGATAGCATAGTATATTTTTTTATTTACATCGTTCTTCCAGTCAATTTCTTCCCTTTCTATCATGGGAACGGGTTTGTCAGTCCTTTTTTAGTGTCCGATACGTACTTAGTGGCTGTATCACGTGAGCGGCTCAGAATCGTGTTCCGGTTTGCTAGACCGGCTGTCGGGAGATAAGAGGGACACAGTAGCTGCCCCGCGCTGGGATAGGCTAGTCTAAACAGAAGACTTCAGCAGGAAGTAAGTATAGATGGTGCTAAACTAGATTAGATTATGAGAGGCAGGTCATTACTTCGGACAGCTGGAGTCGATTTTAACACGCTGCCGTATTGTTATCTATGTAGGTTCCTGGATTTGCTGGGACGCCTGATTTGTCTTGGAAAGGGGTACCACCCACGCGAATAATTGTAGGAGATATCACGTGAGTGGATGGGAATCGAGTTTCGGTTTACTAGACCAGCTGCCGGGAGTAAAGAGAGACGCAGTAGCTGCCCCTCATTTGGAGAAACGAGTCTAAAATAGAAGACTTCTACGGAAAGTAAGTGCAGGTGGCATTAAACTAGATTTTACGAGGAGAGGCAGTTCATTATATCGGACAGTGGTAGTCGAGTTTACTTTAACACGCTGCCACATTATTGTTATCCATGTAGGTTCCTGGATTTGCTGGGACGCCGGATTTGCTTTGGAAAGGGCTATTACCCTCGCGAATAAATGTAGGAAAGTTGTGAAATATCAATAGATTGTAAGTATTTGGGCAAGGATATTCACTTCAATCACGTCTTTGGCTATCTCTACAGCACTCTTTGGGATTAAACTTATCGGTGAGCACCTTTATAACATATAGGGTGTTCTTTCTCTTTCCTTCCGTGTTTTGAGCACTTGGTGTACTTAGAGGCTTGTACTAAAGAATCAGATAGATAGGTTTTCCCTTGTGACATAGACACATATGGTAAAGTTGGATAGTGAATTAGAGGGGTGATATACTTTATTAACCTGACCACTCCAAGGCCTTGGAAAATAGTTGAAAGATGTATATAGTTGTATATAGTGTATATGGAACCCTGACTAAGAATGCATATAGCAATGAATACATACAGTAATTGGTACTTTTTTGTATGATTTTGTAGACCGACTATTGTATTAGCCCAAGTCCTGATGAGGCCCACAATAAGAGGGCTGAAACGCGTCGACACCTTTGTTTGAGAGAAGACCCCAGCCTAAAAAATATTGGAAACTACAAATGCAACAATAGGTTTCACAAGGAGTAAAAAGGACATTGAACAGATCTAAAAATTAAAAAACGATCTGATATACTCTGTAAATAGGTCTGGAGGAGCTTACTACTTAAGGAATGCAGAGGCTGTACTAAGAGCTAGCATCCTGCGAAATAATTGGGCTATCAGAATATACGACAATACTAATCTATCAGTGTTTGTATGTATTGTATATATATTTTTATGTAATAAGTGATGTGTATATATATGTTTGTTTGTCTTAATGTGGCAAAAATAGACTCAAATGAATAAGAAGTCTAATTCTAGGTTATGTTATAATTAAATTCAAAATCAAAAACATATATAAAAAAAACGTTTTTGTTGTTCTCTATATAGGGTTGGGTAACCAGAAGAAATGAAATATAAGAATTTGATTCACCCAATTACTACATAGTGGGTATAGGATGAGATAATTAAGTGGTCCCATTCTTGAATTAATACTGTGCTAGTTGAGTCCAAGGCATCATTTTGCTTTATAATAGTCTCGTGTGAACTTGGGTCCCTGGTGGTGATGGCAGTGAGCTCATTTTATACTGTTTCCCCTCTCAAGAACTCAGGAAGTGAATTGGTCTTGATTTGTGGCTATTTGGGGCAGACAGGTGGGTTAGGCATGTTGTCTTGATGGTAAGATGTTGCCCAGGCGGTGATGAAAGTACTACTGTGAGTCTGGGTGCACAGTGCAGCTTGCGGGAACCTGGCCCGGTTAAGCTTAGTTCTGATGGTTGGAGCACATGACAGTTTGCCCCTACTCTACACTTCATAGGTCTCTGGTACAGCCTCCGAGGTGTGATGCTGATCCTACTCCACTGTATCCTAGTATTTGGATGTGTGACACGCCTTAGGGGAAGTGGGCCACCCGGATACTAGCTGAGATATTTGTTTCAGGCAGAGGAGAATGAAGGCAAGACAAGTGCTCTGTAAATCTTGGGAAGTCGTGTGGGATTCTTATGTTTTTTATGAAATACTACTAAACCATCTTTTGAGAAATGGAGAAGTAAAGTTTCCCTTACTGTCTCCAATCAAGGAAACTGTGCTGGTGGAAAGAATATATCCACTTAGTGGAAAGCCGAAATCCATTGCAGAGTACAAATAAAGTTGTCTACTCGTGGACAGAGGCAACTCAAACAAAGAATTCATCTTTCACATTAGAAGAATCACTTCAACGTTTTGTAACTAAACACTTAAAAAATAATCCCAAGATTCCAGTATAAAATTGTCAACTAATGACTACCTATCATCAGAACAATTGCGATAAAATTTCTGGAATTCATAAAGTGAGGAATCTGTAGCTATAGTATCCACCAGAAAGAGCATTGCATCTTATCAGGGGGCTCCATGTTCAAGCTAACAGAAACAAAGATTATAGCCCCAATTTCTGTGTAGACTTTTGTCAGAGGAGTGAAGGTTGTAACTTCATAGATACTCTAGTGCAGTTTTATAGCAATTTGTCATTGTACTTTGGAGTGGGTAAAAATTGGTAATTTGGAGTGGAAAACAATTACACAGGCAAGAAAGTGTCACTTCTACCGGCAGGCAGCTGTTTCCCAGCAGGATATTTCCAGTGCTGCTGAATGTGGGTAGCAGATACAGCTGTATAATGTCCTGACTGTTTTCTTAATCATTGTTTAAGCCTGTTGTCAGATCATCTGAAATACAAAGTCTTGTTTATCTTGAAACATTTTGCATGTTTTTGTTTTCCTAGGAAATCGAACGGTTAAAAGAAGAGATAGAACATGCCAGAGAGCTTCAGGCACAGAGAGACTCTTTGACAATAAAACTGCAGGTAATTCATTTTGGAATGTATTTTATCTTAAGTTGATGTTTTAAAAATATGACGTGGCAAGTCCCAGTGCTTGTTTTGGAATTCTGAAGCTAAAAACTGGTCAAGTGGTAGGACGAAAGGAAGTTTTACTTAACTGGTTGCATCTGAATGAGAAACGTGTAGCCCCTGGTAGCCTTTTTGTATGTTCCAAAGACCCCCGCGTGCACCCAACCCTTTGGCTGTGCGTGGCGAGGGGATGTGTGCAGGGCCTGCCTACAGGACCCCACAGCCTTTGCCTGTTCATGGAAACCCACAGCAGACACTAATTCCATGCCCCCTTTTTTCTTCTTATGATCTTGTGGGTGCCAGGCAGGAGTCCAGAAGGCCCCGCTGGCTCCCGCAGGATAATACAAACCTTTTTTTCATTTTATTTGGCCCATGGCGCCCATAACCCTGTATTCCTTTTTTTCTTTCTTTTTTTCAGGACAAGAGAAGTGAGGTCCTATGGCCTGAAAAGCCAGCCACAACACTTCTGTTCAAGTTGCGGCCAGCCAATCAGAGAGCAAGCTCCAAAAGGAGTATGCGGCAGCCAGGCAGTTGACAGGGAAAAAAGCCTCTTTGGCTAATCAGATTGCTCTATTATTTGAAGTTGCGTGAATGCGCAGCTCTTGCATGCTCCCGCAAACCCAACCGTCCATATATACATTTTTGTACCTTAATGTACTAATTGGATTTACAACAAATCACAAAATGCATGTTTTCTGGACCAAGATCTAGCTTTCTTCCAAATTGGTGTAATTCTGTAAGTCATTTTCCCTGTGTCACTGTTGAATTTTCAGATGGAAAATTACATGGGGATATTGCGTTGGGACCACCCGTTATTTTCTGCTCCCACTTGACATATCACACCGAAACTTTCTAGGGAGTAGCTGAGGTAGAAGACATTTTTGGAAAATTTTGTGAAGATTTGTCAAATGGCGCCAAATATTAGCAAACCAAAAAAACCTCTTCCTGTGGTAATTAGTTTCCACTATAGCTACACAGTGGCGACTGAAAAGTAATGTTGTAGTCAGGTGAAAATTTCAGTTATAACTTAATGTTTTAAACTAAAAAAAATCACCGAAAGTCACCAATTTGCGCCCTTGCCAACCACAGTTTTGTCATCAATGATGTAATTTCCAATGTTACAGTGATGTTATCAATGATATTATTGAGCTTGTCATGTAATGATCGCAATTTGCAATTTGCGATTCCTTAAAAGCAATGCAAGAAGCATTTAGCATTTAGAAATAGCGAATTCGCTATTTGGGCCGCAAAATGTAGAGAAATAAATCTGGTCTGTGTTTTGCGAAAACCTTGAAAAATGCACTAAAGTGCATTTTTCAAGGGTTCAGGATATGCACACACACATGCGTATTTGCAGCCGCTCTTTCCTATCATTAAATCGTTCGGGGTTGACTTGGTCAACTATGCGGACTATACGCAGCTGGCATTCTCTTTGGAGGGAAAACAGGCAGTCTCCTTGGACCATTTCCAAGAGTGCATGCGTCAGACCGCAGACTGGCTGCGGAGGAACTCGTTGCAGTTCAATGGTGGAAAGACCGAGGTGCTATATTGGTCTCCGGTGAGGGTGTCTACGTATACTCAGATGGAGTTCAGGCTTACCCCGGAGGAGGAGCCACTGATACCGGCCAGCACGGTACGCAATCTGGGGGTCCTAATAGATAAGAACCTCCAGATGGAGTCACAGGCAACTAAGACAGCTAGTGTCTGCTTTGATCTGCTACGCTTGCTACGCCGGATACTTACGATCCTACCAAAAGATTTGCGCTCTTTGGTAGTAAGCAGCACAGTGATGAGCAGACTGGACTATTGTAACTCTTTGTATTTAGGGCCCCTCAGTAAATCTTTCAGGGGCTGCAAAGAGTCCAGTCTGCAGCAGCAAAACTGGTGCTAAATTTGCAGCGTAATTTATCTTCTACCTCTGCACTAAGAGAGCTTCATTGGCTACCAATCAAGGAAAGGGTTCTCTTTAAATCACTCTGCCAGGTGTTCAGAGCATCACATGGGATGGGCCCAATCCCTTTACAGGAAAGGTTCTCCTGGTACCTTTCTCAGAGACTGCTCCGGTCCTCTGGTGCCAGCCTACTGGCAAACACAAGATTTAAACGCTCCCGGATTGGGGGGGGGGGGGCTTTCAGTGTGGTAGGGGCCCAGTTGTGGAATGAGCTTCCACAAAGGATCAGACAGATTGATTCTCTAACTGAATTCAGAAAGAGCATGAAAACTTGGCTGTTTCCGAAATTCTGATACGTATGTTTTATCTCTTTGCTTGCCATCATGCTGATCAAGTGCTCTGATATCTGAAGCCCCAGGATACCAGTAGGGTGGCAGAGCGCTATACAAGCTCAGATACAATACAATACAATACAATACATGCCCTTAGGGCGCAACATGGGTGCACATCACAATTTCAGGGGTACAACAGGGTGTCATTTTGACACCTCTGCACCCTTGAAATTGCATGCTCAATTTGCGAGTACCTATTGGTACTCGCAAATTGCGCATGCAATTTCCTATTCATTCCATAGGAATGAATTGGTAGCCATTCCTTCATTGCGACTCGCATTTTGCGAGTCACAATTAAGGAATGTCTAGGAATCACTTTTAATAGCGATTCCTACATGCATAGGCTTCTGAGAGTCCTTAATTACGATTCCTTAATCATCGCAATTTAGGACTCGCAAAAGATTTTATTGATGCATGTGCCTGATAGTACCCAAACCCTGTAATGACTGTCAGTAACATTTTCTCTCATGTTGTCGCCAACCAGAGTGCTCGCTCCCGTGGAAGCCTTAATCCTGCAGGAGCAATTAGGCCCAATGGAAAAAGGTGCCTATGGCCAATCAGAATGCTCTATTTTTTTTAATTGGGTTTGAAGGACTCTCGCGAGAGGCCCTAGAACCCAACCATCCAGAAAAACAATTATTTTTCAACCTTTATTTCTCAAGAACTACTGAACAGATTTACACCAAATCACAAAAAGCACGCTTTCTGGACTAAGGTCTAGCTTCCTGCCAAATTTGGTGTAATTTTGTTTAGCAGTTTTTGCGGGATCGTGTCCTAAAGTCTGTGGAAAATGCATGGGGATTTTAAGTTTTGGGACACCCCTCCCCCACTTGATGAATCAACACAAAACTTTCCATGAAGAAACTTATCAAAAAACAGAATCCTTTTAGAAAGTTTCAAGCATTTTTGTCAAACTGACGTGGCTTAACGACCAAAGCTGCTGACTTTGAAACTGGGGAAACAGGTTTGAGTCTTGGTAACTGCCCAACATCCTGTGATTATTGGCAGATCGCTTAATCTCCCGGTTCCTTCAAAAAGTAATGTGTCCTCATGTAATGTAATTGGTGCTCATAGAAAGTGCTTCAATACCTTTGGGTCGAGTATGCGCTATATAAAACTGTACCCCCCCCCCAAAAAAAGCCCCCAAAGTTGTTAGGTAACCAAGTAGGACATTGGAACCACAGACCTAACAATAACCACCTAGTGGCAACTGCCAATTGGAACCACAGACCTAATAATAACCACCTAGTGGCAACTGCCACTGTATGTATGTATGTATATGTGTGTGTGTGTATATGTATATGTATATATAAATATATATATATATTCACTTAAAAAAACCATAGGTTTCAGGCCTCATATAGTTAGGAATTAGCATTTAAAAAACCATTGAAATTGCTCCTATATAGGGGGCGTGGCTTGGACGGCGGTGAGAATGGCCGCCTAATCTGTCTCCGCTCCGCACAGGGACAGAATCGGATCCTATTGCAGTGCGACCCAGAGCCCGAGTGCCACTCAAATAGATGACTTCTGCAGCCGCTTGATTTGGTGCACGAGGAAATGTGATTTGCGGCCCGCTACGAACAATGAAAGGAGTTTATAACCGATCGGGCTGACAGTCTGGGGACCCGATAACCAGCCGCCATCTTGTGATCGCGATCGTTTTCTCCGCTCCTGACCCGGAGGTGCTCGCAAATCCTAGATAGAGTGCGGTCTCTACAACGGAGGTAAGCGCTTGATTTTCCAATGCACGGTTGGCCCCGATGACTTGCCACGGCAACGGGAGGCAAATTAACCGGACACGCGCCAATGTTGCCTGACTACAAAATGGCGCCCTTATAAGACCCTGCATTGAATGCAACCTGCCTCCTCGACATGCGATCCTGTTCGAGGCTTCTCGGGACTGTCTAAATGTCCCCATACTGTACTATGTCTGCCGCGCCTTCTAACATCCACCAACCCACACGCTAAAAGGGGCTCCCAGGCCATCGCCCAGCACGCCGCGCCTGACCTCAAGATGGCGGACCTACACACATTTCGAGACGGCGATTTTTTCCTCTGGCAAGTCATATTAACGTTCAGCCTCACAAAATCGGCCAGCTTTAGCCCATAACTGCTCCTCTGCCCCAATATCGCTAGCAGTAGGTACACCATCCAGCTATTGAGAGGAAGACACACTGAGCCCATATTATAACAACTGAAGCCAGCCGTCCAGTAACTGAAAGGAACATCGCTCCAGCGCCATTTCATCAGTGTTCAGCCATCATAAAAGCGGCCAGCTCTAGCCCATAACTGCTCTTCAGCCCTAATAACGCCCAGCAGTAGATACAAGCTACACCAATCAACGCTGTCCAGCAACCGAGAGAAGGTCGCACTGAACTCACACTATAACAACTGCAACCAGCCTACTGTGCAGTGTTACTAGTGCATGAAAATAGTGGGCCAAGGAAGCAATACTACAAGAGGGGCACTCCCTGCCATTGAATACATAAGCTTGACTCTGATTTTGCAGTCGGCCGTGGTGATTGGACACCTAGTAAATACCGAAAATGGCGGACAGGGAAGAAGGTACGACCAGAAACATCCATCTCAGACTCACCTATCAAAAACAGGGGTGACGTTGCTAGCACACTAGACATGATTTTGAGGAAGCTGGCGGACGTGCATGAGCTAGCCAAATCGACGAAATGCAACACCGACGCGATGCAGCTTGAACTAACCGCGATCAGGGCAGACATGAACTCCTTATCTCTACGCCAAGACGAAGCAGAGCAAAGAATTAGAGATATCGAAGACAAGTCCACGACAGGCGCTAAAATTACGCAGCATCTCCAAACAACCACCAACGGTCTCAGACGCCAAACCTCGGAATTGGAAGATCGCAACAGAAGAGGAAATGTGCGAATCTTCGGGATCCGAGAAAATGCAGAAAAGGACGCTGACTCGTACATAGCCTTTCTGGAAGCGTGGATTCCCTCTGTTACGGGGATACAGTTCCAGCACGGATTGGAGCTAGACAGAGCCCACAGAGTGCCGACCTTCCCACACCGCACAATGAGAGGCCCTCGACCTCTCATATGCAAACCACTGAGGTTCCAGCACGCGGAAGCCATTCTAAGGTATGCTAGAACAAACCACAACATCAGCTGGGAAGGTAACAGAATCACATTTACCCAGGATTATTCAAGGGAAACTGAGAAATTAAGGGCGAAAGATATTCAGTTCTCTTTTGCAGGCCCAGCGAAATTCAAGATCTCAGACCATGGCCGCTCCCATCTATTCACCAATCCTCACAACTTAGCATGCTACCTAAGCAACAAACCTCAGCAAGAAATGGACACGTTTGGGGGTCAAACCAACAAAAGAAAAACAGATGCCCAAGAAAAAGGCAGTTAGGACTATCTCTAGCCCTCGTCTTCAATGATCTTATTGACAGGTATGTCCGAATGTTGAAATGTGAATACAGGCGGCCTGCCAGTCCAGCTTTAACGGCCTTTAACGGCATGCCCTAGACTCTCATTGTCTTCCATAGACGAAACTTAGCCTCACTGATCGTACTCTGTAATCTGTAAATATGGTCTTCTCTACGTGCAGTGCTTAACTGAGTTGCGCCCCACATTAGCAATCATTAACTAGAGTTCCTATGACCATCAGCTACTACTGATAGCCTGTTGACATTCTGCTGTGGGTCTAAACAAGCGACTTAAGATATATTGTCTACATACAGTCATATAGAGACAGGTATGTCTGAACGCTGGGAGATGAAGGATGAGAGGGCTCCAGCACTACACTGCACTACTTACAGTGCTCAACTGTCTTGTGCCTCTTAACACTATGGCTGCCTATAAGTCAATGAGAGTATTATTGTACGTTAACTATCACCGATAACCTGATGTGAGCCGATTGTAATACGAGATCTGAAAGAGACACGTTAGTGATAGATTCCTTACCTTAGAATATCCCCAGGCGTCTGACTGGATCCGGAAATTTTTGCGTAGCAATACCACTGCACGTCGGTAGGCGTTATCTGCGGCTCCGCGTCCTTCGTCGGCGTCGTTAGCGCCGGAATGACGTCGTCGGAGTACTTAGACGCCGCCCATGCGCGCTGACGTCAGTTCTTCTTTTTTCCGCGCCAGCTAGCGCAGATCCGGAGAAGCTCTACCCCCAGTAAATTTTTGACTGAACTTTTTTGATCTTTTGATCTCTCTTTTTTTTCGAGTCTTCGACTCTATCGGTGCCGGTAGGGATGCCCGGGTTCAAGCCCTGCTCGAAGTGCGATCGACTGATGTCGGTCACGGACCCCCATCGCCGGTGCCTGAAGTGCTCAGGCCTCGACCATGACGATCGAACCTGCTCCGACTGCCGGGCCCTGACGTCGAAGGCTAGGCGGAAGCGGTCCCGCAAGCGACTCGAGCTGAGGCAGTCAGCCCCGCGCCACTCCAGGTCCCGGTCCCACGAGAGGTCGAGGGACAGGTCGCGAGGTTGGAGTCATCGAAGCTCCGGGAGTGGACACCGGTTGTCAGGTTCCAAGTCCTCAGGTAAGAGGCATGAGAGGTCGGAGCGACGTCATCGATCCTCCGACGCTCGCACGATGCGGCCGGGGGCTCGGGCAACACCGCCCACGCGGCTCCGCGGGAGTCGCAAGCGTCACCGCCTGCCCCATACCTTCGGGTCCCGGGGCACGACGCGACGCCGGAGGAGATCGAGCGGTACCTCATGGCCATGAGGTCCCTCCCTCCTCAGTCGGGTTCCATGGCGCCTTCGGGTTCCTCGGCCCCGACCGGAGGTCCTAGCGGGTCGGGTGCTTCGACTCCGACGCCGCCGGGTGCTTCGGCCCGACACCGCCGGCTACTTCGGTCTCGGCGCCGCAGGACCTCACCGAATCCGGCTCCGGATCTGGGACATCGCCGGTCGACCTTACGACCTCACTGGCGCCGTCCCCACGGGTGTCGCCCCCGGCGCCCACTGTGGTTGCCACCCCCAATACTTCCTGCGGTCCGACTCGGTCGGCCTTTTGGGATTTTTATCTCCACTAGGAGGCCCTGTCTACTAATCCTGGTTTACAGGACACAGGTGACGAGGAAGATTGGGAGGGGTCCGAGGACCCTCTGGCACTGGATTGCCAGTCTCAACAGGACTGGACATATGAGCTTGGGGAGGCCAGTGGTCTTGACACTTCGCCAGACACTGGATTTAGCTCCCCTCCGACTGTGGCTTCGGAGGCGGGCTCTACATATATCGTAGTGTTGACGAAGGCAGCTAAGGCCTTAAACCTTAAGCTCCCCGTCGCAGCCGTGAGGACTAACCTCCTCGCAGAGGTCCTCAAACCGCAGTCAAAGCTCCAATGAGCCTCTGCTGCCGTTCAATGAGGCCTTGTGTGACGTTCTTGTGGGCACTTGGTCCAAGCCCGCCACAGGTCCGCCTGTGGATAGGAACGTGGCCAGCTGTGGATAGGAACGTGGCCAGACGCTACCGCCCGGCCCTGGGCGACCCATGCTTTTTGTCCACCCACCCCACCCCCGAGAGCCTGGTCATCCAGGCCTCAACTCCCAGACCGCATTCCCGTCGGCCGCGACCGAAAGGGAATCCAAGAGATACGAACAGTTCGGGAAAAAGGTGTTCTCGTCTGTTAGCTTAGGGCTGCGGTCTGTGAATACCGCCTGTCTCTTGGGCCGCTACACCCACACTCTGTGGGACACGGTCGCGGAGGTGCTGCCACAATGCCCGGAGGAGGTCCAGGCTAAACTCGGCCAAGCCCTTGCGGAGGGCGGAGATGCAGCACGTTTTTCTATCCGGTGTGGGCTGGATACAACGGACTTACTAGGCAGGGCGATGGCAACGACAGTGGCAGTTCAACGCCACGCCTGGTTGAGGTCCGCCAACTTCTCGGCCGATGTCCAGGCCACACTACTGGATATGCCGTTTGATGGCCGTCGACTCTTCGGCGACAAGGCAGACCATGCGCTGGAACGTTTTAAGGACTCCAGGGCTACGGCCAAGTCCTTGGGCCTCACGGCCACACGCCAGCAATCGGGTGCCTTTTGCTCCTTTCGTGGCCACGGAAGGGGCGCCCCCCCACGTACTGCCAGCCACGCGCCGCCGAATGTTCAACAGCGCGGTGGCGGACGTGGTAAACCGCCGTGGCGGCGGTCGGGGACCACGGCGAGGCCAGTCCACACCTCCCTCAGCAGCACCCGCCTCGAAACCTTCCTAGTCCGAGTTTTCAGGCCCATGTGACGCCTGTCGGAGGCAGGGTTCGCCATGACCTCTCCCACTGGTGCACAGTCACTTCGGACAGGTGGGTGCTGCAAATCGTCCGAAGGGGCTACTCCCTCCCCTTCGAGGCGTCCCCTCCATCCATGCCACCGCAATGCCACCGCGTGTCGGGGGATCACTTGCAACTTCTGCAAGAGGAAGTCACTGCCCTCTTGGCCAAGGGGGCCATCGAGCTCGTTCCTGGGCCAGAAGTAGGGTGTGGATGTTACTCCCACAACTTCCTGGTACCCAAGAAGGGCAAAGGGGGCCTACGCCCTATCTTGGACCTGCGGAACGTCAACGGCTTCCTCCGGAAGGAGAAGTTCAAGATGCTGACTTTGGCTCAGGTCCTGGCTGCCCTGGACCCGCAAGACTGGATGGTAGCGTTGGACCTGCAGGATGCTTATTTCCACATCCCCGTCCTGCCTGCCCACCGGCGTTACCTGCGGTTCACGGTAGGCCAAGAGCACTTTCAGTTTACCGTGCTCCCCTTCGGCCTTACCAGTGCCCCACTGGTGTTCACGAAGGTGATGGCGGTGGTCGCGGCTCATCTGCGCAGGCAAGGGGTGTCAGTCTTCCCCTACCTCGACGACTGGTTGTTGAAGGCGGGCTCGCCCCTGACAGTCATCAGCCACCTCCAGACTACGGCCGACCTCCTGCACTTGCTGGGGTTCTCCATCAATGTGCCAAAGTCACACCTGTGCCCCTCTCAGAAGCTCCTCTTCATCGGAGCGGTTCTCGACTCGGCGCAGTTTCGGGTTTACCCGCCAGAACAGCGGGTTCGGGATATACAGGCTCTGATTCCCATCTTTCAGCCGTTATCCCGAGTCTCGGTCAGGTTGACGCTGCGGCTTCTGGGGCTGATGGCCTCCTGCATCCTTCTGGTGCATCACGCCAGGTGGCGGATGCGGGCTCTGCAGTGGGACCTGAAGTTTCAGTGGGCCCAGCATCAGGGCAACATGTCCGATCATGTCTTGATCTCGGAGGGCACTGCGAGACAACTGCAGTGGTGGCTCACGGACCGCGACTGGGTCAGTGGCAGATCCCTCTCCCTACCCCACCCGGAGCACGTGGCTGTGACGGACGCGTCCCTCCAGGGCTGGGGGGGCCATATGGGAGAGGTGGAGATCAGAGGCCTCTGGTCTCCGGCGGAGTCCCGGCTCCATATCAACATGTTGGAGCTGCGGGCGATTTGTGTAGCACTGAAGGCATTCCTCCCCTCTGTCCGGGGGAGTGTAGTGCAAGTGTTCACGACAACACCACCGCCATGTGGTACTGCAACAAACAAGGCGGAGTGGGGTCGTGGACCCTATGCCAGGAGGCTCTGCGCCTCTGGCAATGGCTGAAACATCAGGGCGTGACCCTGGTGGTTCAACACCTGGCAGGCTCTCTGAATGCCAGGGCGGACGAACTCAGCCGACGGTGCATGATGGATCACGAATGGCGTCTGAACTCGGACGTGGCGCAAGGTCTCTTTCAGCAATGGGGAGAGCCTTGGTTAGATCTATTCGCCACAGAAGAGAACGCGCAATGTCATCAGTTCTGCCCGTTGGAATTTCCAAGGCGGCACTCGCTCGGAGACGCTTTTCGTCGCGAGTGGAGTTGCGGTCTATTGTACGCCTTTCCGCCTATACCACTTCTGCCCAGAGTGCTGAAGAAGATCAGGCGCGACCGGGCCCAGGTTATCCTTGTGGCTCCGGACTGGGCACGAAGATACTGGTATCCCGAGCTACTCAGCATGTCAGTCTATCCCCCGATTCGTCTGCCTCTTCGGGAGGACCTTCTGTCGCAGCAGCAGGGGACGGTGCTGCACCCGAACCTGTCCAGTCTCCACCTACAAGCTTGGAGATTGAGCGGCGACAGTTGAGGCCATTTGACTTGCCTCCTGAAGTCTGTGATATCATTCTGGCAGCCAGGCGTCCCTCCACAAAGGCGGTATACGCCTGCAGGTGGAACAGATTTGTGGCATGGTGCACAGCAAAGGCTGTGGATCCTCTCTCTGCCCCTCTTTCCGAGGTTCTTCTTTTCCTTCTTTCTCTTGCCCAGCAGGGCTCTGCTCTGGGCACTCTTAAAGGGTACCTTTCTGCTCTTTCCGCCTTCTTAAGGCTACCAGATCAGCCTTCCTTATTCAAGTCCCCCATTGTAAATAGGTTTCTGAAGGGCATCACACACATGTTCCCTCCTGTTCCCTTTGTGATGCCCCAGTGGGACTTGAATCTTGTTCTCACTTATCTGATGTGTGCTCCCTTTGAGCCGCTCCATAACTGTCCTCCGCGTCTTCTCACATTAAAGACTGCTTTCCTGGTCGCCATCACCTCTGCCAGGAGGGTGAGTGAGCTCCAGGCTCTTTCTTCTACTCCACCTTTCTTATCTGTTCACCCAGACAAGGTGGTGTTGCGTACACGACCTTCCTTTCTGCCCAAGGTTGTCACGGCCTTCCACATCGGGCAGTCCATTACTTTGCCCACCTTCTTTCCGCCTCCGCATCCCTCGAAAGAGGAAGAGAGGCTCCACCGTCTGGATCCAAAACGTGCGCTCTCCTATTACCTAGATCGCACACGCCAATTCCGGGTGGATGACCAACTCTTTGTTGGTTACGTGGGCGCGAAGAAGGGAAAGGCATTACACAAGAGGACCATTTCGCGGTGGATCATCTTATGTATTCAGGCATGTTACTCCATGACGAGAAAGGAGCACCCTGCTGGAATGCGGACTCATTCCACTCGTGCAACGGCAAAAACAACTGCCCTGGGCCGAGGAGTCCCCTTACAGGACATTTGCCAGGCAGCGACGTGGGCCTCGCTGCACACGTTCGCAAGACACTACTGCCTGGACAGTCAAGTCCGGAGGGATGGCTTCTTTGGCCGTTCCGTACTCAATGACTTTCTGGTGTGATATTGGTTCGCAGACCCACCACCGGGGTTGGTATTGCTGGGGTATCTATTCTAAGGTAAGGAATCTATCACTAACGTGTCTCTTTCAGATGCACAAGTTACTACTTGTGTAACGATATATCTGTAAGAGACATTAGTTAGTGATAGATTCCTTACCGACACACCCATCCTCCCCGTTCTGCGAACCGATATCTAGGGTTAAGGTCATCCCCTTTCAGGGCCCTAGTTTCATGGCACCAGTGTTGGTTCTATCATGGCTCTGCGTATCTGGCGCTGAAAAGCTGTGTATCAGAATTGACATCAGCGCGCATGGGCGGCGTCTAAGTACTCCGACGACGTCATTCCGGCGCTAACGACGCCAACGACGGACGCGGAGCCACAGTCGACGCCTACCGACGCTCAGGGGTATTGCTACGCAAACATTTCCGGATCCAGTCTGACGCCTGGGGATATTCTAAGGTAAGGAATCTATCACTAACTAATGTCTCTTACAGATATATCGTCACACAAGTAGTAACTTGTGCGTTGATTTACCAGGTAGTTGCTTTACTTACCTTTAAGCAAGCGACACACGCTTGATTGTTTACACTTAGCCTTACTTTATAATGTAACCGAAACTGTTAGCAATAATTCTAGCTATCATATGCAAAAAAAGAGGGGCTCTCTGAGTAAGAAGTTCTACAGTTACTTTGTAAATTTCTGCAAATATGGTGTTACTTCAGACATCCTTCGGAGTGCCCGAAGTACTAAGTCAAATGGTTAAATGATAAAAGTTGAATGTACTTAAGTTGCTTTATCTCTTAATGTTATCAGAATTTTACCAAGATGTTTGAACACAAAACATATCAGAAGGATACCGCACTATGGGTCATCTATCATCTTTATTACATATGTCCCTGTGCGGGCGCCGACCGCACTGCTGTCGCAGCTCTTCAGTTCGAGTTTTGGGGAGGGTTGGCTGGGGTGGTAGGGACGAGGGGTGCAAGGAGGGGTTGACTCAGTTGGGGGGGGGCTCTAGGGTTGAAAAAACGGTTGTTTCAGGTGTATTTCTGCTATGTACTACTCTTCATCTACTCTTTACTCTTCTTTCTTTCTTTTCTTTATCTACTTGCACTTTCACTCCTTCCTCTTACTTACTAATTATTCTCTACCACCGCGATGTGTGCAATGCGTCCCAAGGCCTTACTAGGCTTGCAGCGCTATCTATTGGAGCTTCCATAGAACACTGACTACCTAGGTGTGCGGAATTCCACGTTACAGTAAGACTATATCCACACAAAATCTCGTGGCGGCCCATCACCACAGTAATCCGAACAAATATCCATGGCTTCAGATAAGAACTTAGCAGCCTCTCTACATATTGTTCCGCTAAACGTTAAGGGGCTTAATCACCCAGTAAAGCGCAAAAAAATCTTAAATTACTTAGCCAAAACTAGAGGAGACATAATGCTCATACAGGAAACCAAATTATCCCAGATTGATGCTGATAATCTTAAACAAAACTGGATCTCACTGACACTTTGCTCCCCCGCGAATCAAAAGAAAAGAGGGGTGATCACCCTGGTTGCTAAAAAGGCAAACTTATCCCTGATATCACACTCGATAGACTCCGAGGGTAGACTGAGTATTGCACACTTTCAAAGAGACGAGGACCATATCTGTGTGGCAAATATATACAGCCCTAATACAGACATGCCTGAATTTTGGGAATATGTGTCGAAAGAACTTGAAAATATTCCACAAGATGAACTACTAGTGATCAGGGGAGACCTTAACCTACCATTAGATCCCTTGTTAGACAGGCAATCCAAAAGTACATACCACCCCCCACGCGCCCACGAGGCATTGAAACGAATGTGTGCCAAATCCCACCTACATGACTCATGGCACCTCCAACACCCAGATGGCCGTGACTATACTTTCTACTCCCCTCCTCACAATTCTTATTCAAGAATTGATTACCTTTTGATATCCGACTCTCATACACACCTCATCGACGAAACTGATATAGCCCCCATATTGGTGTCGGACCATGCGGGTATCCATATGAAATGCTCCCATTCTCTTATCCCCCCCCCAGACGATGGAGATTCAACGATGAGATACTTTCAGTGCCAGAGAACAAATTAAGCATAGAACAATGCATACAAGAATTTTTCCAGATAAACTCACAACCAGAAACAGACCCCGCCTTAGTATGGGACGCGTTCAAGGACACATTAAGAGGTAAACTGATAGGTATCAGGGCCCGTATGAATAAAGAATTAAACTCCGAACTAGACTCTCTAGAGAAAACAATCAGGCAACTAGAGTTGCAACACTCCCGTGATCTGAACAATAAAGTTACCTTCGACCAATTGACGAACCTGAAATATAAATACAACGCCATCCTTAGTAAAAGAGCAGGAGTATGGATTAACAAATTCAAGGCATTAAGACTTTGTGAGGGTAACAAAGCAGGGAAACTCCTTGCTTCCTATCTTAAACACAAAAGGAAGCAATTCCATATTACATCGATTAGAGACCAATCCAATAACACCAAAACCAAACAGAAAGACATTCTTCACACATTTCAGTCCTTTTATGAGGAGCTCTATAAAAATAACCCATTCAACATGGAAGAATGTAACAAATATCTAAACTCAATCCGACTCCCACGGTTAACCGAACCTGACAAAATCAGACCAGGGACCCCACGGACTATAGCAGAAATCTCTTCCGCAGTCAAAACACTAAAGAACAATAAACCTCCGGGGCCTGACAGCTTCACGGCCAATTTTTATAAAACTTTTGAAGAACAACTTAACCCAAGACTCCTTAAACTGTTCCATTCATTTTCATTGTCAAACAGAATTACCCCCACGATGAGTGAAGCGACAATTATAGTGATCCCCAAAGATGGGAAAGACCCGCTACTTCCTAAGAATTATAGGCCGATATCCCTCATAAATTTGGACTGCAAGATTTACGCGAAGGCTCTAGCATGCAGACTAAATGAAGTTTTACTCGCCCTAATAAATAACTCACAGGTGGGGTTCCTGAAACATCGCCTTTCTAACGACAATACGAGACTCCTATGTCATGTACTGGAGAAATCGAAAATCTCGAATGCCCCCGCTGTAGCAATCACCCTGAACGCGGAGAAGGCGTTTGATAGAGTGTCGTGGCTCTTCCTCCGCCAATGCATGCACATACTCAACATGGGTGAGACTTTTATTAATATGGTCATGTCATTGTACGCCTCCCCTTCGGTTAGAATTGCCATCAACAGTTTGTTATCAGAACCATTCCTTCTCGAACAAGGAACTAGACAGGGTTGCCCATTATCTCCCTCTCTATTCCTTCTGGCAATGGAACCTCTCCTCCGCGACATACAACAGAACGCAGATGTTAGTGGCATCAACTTCGGGGATAAGACTGTAAAACTTGCTGCTTACGCAGACGATATTCTGATAGTCACTGAAAACCCTGATACCTCTATAGCCGCACTGATGGATTCTATAGAATCATACTCTAAACATTCAGGCTACAAACTGAATCGGGATAAATCTGAAGTTAAACCCCTCAACATATTCACTAATAAAGAATCTTTAGGTTTATCAGGTCTAGTCTGGCAAAACAACTACATCAAATACCTGGGTATAGAATTTGGAAGCTCCATCATAGAAACCCTACTACATAATGAGAAACTCAATCTCGAAAAAATAAAAACTCAACTAGACGGATGGTCACCCCGCTTCATCACTTGGTGGGGTAGGCTGGAGACCATCAAGATGATGATTACACCGCTAGTAAACTACCTAATTACCATGCTCCCCTTAATGCTGTCCCAAGAATTTCATAATAAATTAGATAAAACTATTAACAATTTCATCTGGAAAGGGAAAAAAGCACGTATCAGCCTGCAAAAATTGAAACTAGATAAATCCATGGGCGGAGTCAACCTCCCTGACTTTAAAAGATATCAAATTGCCTTTTTAGCGAAACAAGGATCCTATTGGCTGTCCCCCCCCCGTCTTCCCCCCCCCCCCCCCCCCCCCCCCCCCCCACAATGGACTACTCGCCGGAGTGGTTGGATGTCGAAAAAGCGCTTCTGGAAGGCATGCCTCCCATCTCGATCCTTTCAATGAAAGCGAATCAGATCCCATGTTCTAAACCCATATTTACCAACACCAAAATAGCCCTACTCAGAGTAGATAAACTGTTAGACTCAACGATAAGAAAATCTAGGTGGGAAGCAATCTGGAAAAACTCCTCAATCACCTACAAAGGTAAACCACTATTCAACCAACCTGGATCAAGAAGGGAATCTTCTTCCCCCACCAACTCTATGACAATGGCTACCCTCTACACTTTACGAAAATCCTATCGAACTTTGGGATTGATAGTTCCAACTTCTACATATTCCTCAACGTTAAAACTGCCATTACAAAAGCGGGACTGACATCCAAACACCCAGCTCTTCCCTCACTCCTCTCCTCCCTAAATAAAATAGGCCACTAGGTCTCAAGGTTATACAAATTATTGAGCCCGCAATCATCAACATTGAATACCAAAACAATGCAGTACTGGTCGTTAGTCGCCTCCTTCTCCATCTCAGAGCTGGAGTGGTCCACGGCGTGGAGATCTTGCACAAGCCATAAAATAAGCCCTACATTATCACAAGCCAAGTTCTGGCTCATGCATAAAGTCTTCTGGACGCCGGCTCGCCTATATGCACATAAACTCAGCCCTGACGCATTCTGCTGGAACTGCAAGCGTGCAGAAGGAGATCTAGAACACCTTATACTCCAATGCGACTGTGTGTTTCACTGTTTTGGGACAGGGTATTTGACTTCGTACACAAAGTATTTAATATCTCACCTGCCAAGGAACTCCCCTATCTTATTTTCGGATTTACTAAAGAGACCCAACTCCCAGAAATAGACAGGGCACTCCTTGACCTCCTCTTTACGGCAGCTGTGAAAGTCGTTTTAAACAATTGGAAAGACACCAAAAAGGCAAGCTATGCCTGCTGGCTAAACTGGGTGATTAACCTCCGAGGAGCTGATAATATCACTTTACAAAACACACCGGGGCGAACTTCACAAAGGAAACTTTGGAACTCACTAGATATCTACTTCAAAACCCACAAACCACCGTGAATCTTCATGCTCCCCTTTTTTTCCTACAGCTCCAGGGGGGCCGCTTATACTTACGCACAGCTTAAATAACCAGTCACTCGTAACCTGGACTGCTAAGCCGCATCGTGGTGGACATCTAACATCCAACTTCTTACATCTTACATCTAGCTTCTTACCTCTTACATCTCACCTCTAACCTTTATTCTCTATTTCCATTTTCTCCCTCTTCCTCTTATCTACTTCGTTCCTTTCCTTTCCATCTCCAATTCATTTGTTTGTATCCCCTCAGGAACCCAGCCCAGGAAGGTTGCATGGTGGTTTTCTACATTGTCTTCAAGATCATCCCGAATGATCACCACCATGGGTCATAATGCATTTCTATGCTTAATGATGTGTAATTACAAGTATCTATTGTATGTACATTGCAATTTATGATTTGTATGATATATAACCCTGAAACGTCCAATAAAAACTTTTGAAATGAAATTGCTCCTATATAGTTAGTTGTACTAACTATATTTCGCGCACCCGCAATCCACTGCTGATGATGTCACATATTACATCATTCATGACATGGTCAGTGACATCACTGATGACATCACTGATGACATCTCAAATGACATCTCATTTGACATCACTGATGACATCACTGATGACATCATCCAGTGACTGTGTGTTTCTGTAAAGTTTAAATATGTTTTACATATTGAAGAATGAGTGGATGTATAAGTGTCTGGATGAAGGATTTAGTAGGTGCGTGACTGACTGTATGAGTGAGTGATTAAATGTGTCTTACTAAATGCATGGGTTAGTGACTAAACTGTCTGAATGTGTGCATCAGTATGTCTGTTGTTGTGTAAGCTGCTGCATGTGTTGATCAGTAGCTATATGAGTGGCTATATGGGTTATTGATTGGTTGCCCAAGTATTTGAATGGGAGACTGAGTGTGTGTGTGTGTGGGTGGCTGGGAGGTGTGTGACTCTGTGCATTGATGTGTGAGCAGTTGATTCACTAGGTGTATGAGTTCAAGAGTGCATGTGGAAACAGCTATATGGGCGGTTGACTGTGTGCATGGGTGTGTTGGTGAGTGAATGAATATCTCAGTGCTACATGTCCAAGTAAGTACATATGTAAAACACAGTGCATGTGAGAGTTGGCATATATAAATGACTATACATGAGAGCCAGTGAATGTGCGAGTGGCTGTATGGATCATTGTGTACTTGTATCAGTGATTGTATAAGAGAGTAAGTATGTGTTAGTATATGTTTGAATAAGTAAGGTGTTGTGTGTATAACTGTATAGTTGAGGAAATGGAAGTGTGATTGATTCTTTGCATGCCTGACTAGGTGTGTGAGTAACTCCATGGATGAGTGGCAGTGTGCGAGTGTCTGTATAGGTGTATGAGTGCATATGATAGTGTTGTATTGATGAGTGACTGTATGTATGAGTGATTCTATGGGTGAAAGAGTGAATGTGTGTGTAGACCTAGGAATCAGTGAGTGCGTATGAGGTAACCGGTATTGGTGTGTCAGTGGTTTCAAGAATGGTAGTCTGTAATTTAACACTGGGTGTATCAAAGGTTATATTAGAGTGTGAGGAGGTGCATCGTATTATCACATGAATGATATCATCAGTGATGTGATCAGTGATATCAAATGAGATGTCATCAGTGACGTCATCAGTGATGTCATTTTTGATGTCATCAGTGATGTCATCAGTGATGTCACTGACCATGTCATGAATGATGTAATGTGTGACATCATCAGCAGTGGATTGCGGGTGCGCGAAATATAGTTAGTACACCTAACTATATAGGAGCAATTTCAGTGGTTTTTTAAATGCTAATTCCTAACTATATAAGGCCTGAAACCTATGGTTTTTTAAGTGAATTTGCAAGGTTTTTAAAATGCTAATTCCTATCTATATAAGGCCTGAAACCTATGTTTTTTTCAGTGAATTTGCAAGGTTTTTTAAATGCTAATTCCTAACTATATCTGGCGTGAAACCTATATTTTTTTTCAATAAATTTCAAAGCTTTTGTAAATGCTAATTCTATTAGCGGATAACGTTTATATATGTTATTATCCTTCTGGGACCACCTGAGCAGCCATCTTGTTTCTCAGGAGAAGTGAGGCACAAGTGAGTACAAAACAAGAGTGGAAAACGCGAAAAGGGGGCAGGGTAGAGACCCCTGACCCCCTAGCCCTTCTCAGGGGGTCCCAGAATCGTGTGCGTACCCCTCGATTTTTACCCTTGGGGGTCCTTCTGGGACTCCCTGAGAAGGGCTAGAGAGTTGCGGGGTCTCTACCCTGCCCCCTTTTCGTGTTTTCCACTCTTGTTTTGGGCTCTCTTGTGCCTCAGTTCTCCTGAAAAACAAGATGGTGGCCAACACTTCCTGGTTTGGACAGTTTGGAATGTTGACAGTCGACTGCCAGCCAATCAGAAACTCGCTCGTGCACTTAAGGGTACGCGCACGTACGCGTACGGTGCGCGTACGGTGAGAGCATATAGATATATAATTTGCTCAAATTCAATTTTCTCAACAACTACTGGAGGGATTTTCACCAAATATAGAAAAGGCACTACTGCATACCTGTCCCTACCATTTTGCCAAGTTTGGTGTAATTCCGTTCAACCATTTAGGCTGTAGCCATGTCTAAAGGTCACATAGAAAATGCCATTTGAAAAATTTCAAATTCAATTTTCTCAAGAACTACTGGAAGGATTTTCACCAAACATAGCAAAGGCACATGTGCATACCAGGCCCTACCATTTTGCCAAGTTTTGTGTAATTCCATTAAGCCGTTCGGGCTGTAGCCATGTCTAAAGGTCCCTATGGAAATTAACATGGGGAAAACACGTTTTGGGACCCCCCCTTTTTTCTCGGCCCCCGCTTGACGAATCCCCCAGAAACTTTCAGGGAAGGAGCGCAGTGTAGATGAGCAAATTTAAGGAAAATTGCACGCAGATTCCTCAATCGGCGCCAAAGTTATTCCCAATAGAAAGTTGGGGATTTCCTATGGTAACTAGGTCCTAACTATATATACCTACTGGCGACCGCCAGTAGGTAATATATATATATAGATAGATATAGATATATATATATATATATATAATATATTTATTCACAAAGAATTCCGTCAAAACGACAAGGAAAGTGGCACACAAATTCTACCCATTTGTGCAAAACAACACATTTCGGCCAAACTTGACAAAGGCCATTCCGGCCAAACACGTTGTTTTGAACAAATAAACACTTATGGATGGATTTGATGTGCCGCTTTCCTTGTCGTTTTGGACTGGATTCTTTGTGATTATATTGGGAGGCTTCTACCGCCACCGCTGGCACCGGCACGTAAAGGCAGGCATACAGAATTTCTCAGCAGCAATATATATTTACTGAAAAAACATAGGTTTCAGGCCTGATATAGTTAGGGATTAGCATTTAAAAAACCTTTGAAATTCACTGAAAAAAACATAGGTTTCAGGCCTGATATAGTTAAGAAGTAGCATTTAAAAAACCTTAGAAATTCACTGAAAAAACTGGGTTTTAGGCGTGTTATAGTTAGCTAGACATTTCACTCGTACAAAACCATTGAAATTCCTCCAATATAGTTAGTTGTACCAACTATATCTTGCGCGCCCGCAATCCACTGCTGATGATGTCACATATTACATCATTCATTACATGGTCAGTGACAATCACTGATGACATCTCAAATGACATCACAGATGACATCACTGATGACATCATCCAGTGAATGTGGTTTGCTTCGTTATTTAAATATGTATTATATATATATATATAGCAATTTGCATTGAATAATGAGTAGATATATAAATATAAATATCTGGATGGAGGATTTAGTAGCAGTGTGATTGACTGTTTACTTGACTAATTTAAAGTGTCTCTCTAAATATATTGGATAGTGACTAAACTGTGTGAACATCTGTATCAGTTTGTCAGTTGTTGTAAAAACTACTTCTCCAGTTGGTTACTAGCTATTTGAAAGTCTATATTAGTTATTGATTAATTAACTGAGTATTTGTATGGGAGAGTGAATGTGTATGTGGTTCTGTGGGAGGTGTGTGACTGCCCAAAGATGTGTGAATAGTTGATTTAGTAGGTATATGACGTTAAGACATCATGTTATAACAGTTGTTTGGGTGAGTGAATATCTTTAAGGGCGTGGTGATGAGCAAATATCTCTCTTAATGGTACATGTCCAACAAAGTAGAAAAATGAAAGGCAATGTATGTGTCAGTTGTTGTTTATAAATAAGTATACATAAGACTCAGTGATTGTATGCGTGACTGTATGGATAACTGTATACTTGTAATAGTGATTTTATAACACCCTAAGTATAATTTGGGGTGTTTGTATAAGTGTATAGCTAAGTAAATGTAAGTATGATCCATTGTTTGCATAAGTGAATAAGATGACTTTATAAGTGAATAGGATGTGTGCTGGTGTGTAATGTCGATATAGGTGTATAAGTACATTTGATAGTGTTCTATTGATCATTGACTGCATGTATGAGTGAATCTGTAGGTAAGTGATTAGATGTGTGTATAGATCTAGGAATCACTGAGTGGGTTTTTAGAAACTTGTATTGGTGTGTCTATGGATTCAAATATGGTACTCTGTATTTTACTGTGAGTGATGAAAGGTTATACTAGTGTATGATGAGGTGTATCATCACGTGGATGATGTCATCAGTGATGTCATTTGGGATGTCATCAGTGATGTCACTGATCATGTCATGAATGATGTAATATGTGACATCATCAGCAGTGGATTGTGGACGCGCAAGATATAGTTAGTACAACTATATTGGAGGAATTTCAATGGTTTTGTACGAGTGAAATGTCCAGATAACTAGAACACCCCTAAAACCTACAGTTTTTCAAGTGAATTTCTAAGGTTTTTTAAATGCTAATTCCTAACTATATCAGGCCTGAAACCTATGTTTTTTTAGTGAATTTCAAATATTTTTTAAATGCTAATTCCTAACTATATCAGGCCTGAAACCTATGTTTTTTTCAGTGAATTTCAAAGGTTTTTTAAATGCTAATTCCTAACTATATCAGGCCTGAAACCTTTGGTTTTTTCAGTGAATTTCAAAGGTTTTGTAAATGACAATTTTTAAATGTATTAATTGTTATATTTTTTTATACCGATTTACTACATTTTTTAAACTATTTATTTTTAGATATTTTATTTTTTAAATTACATAGTAATTACATTATACATTACATTACAAAATATACTTTCTCGGAATTAATTACTTTAGTTTAAATACTTTGCAAATAGGCAATAGACTTTTAAGTACAGTAGTTACAGTTGTTGCAATGGGCAACACAATTTCAAACACAATGCAACATTGACCTCAATGTGTTTTTCTAGCTCAATGCAGTAGGTTACTTTATTGATTACTTTTCTAACCACAGGATTGGATCCTAGATTCAGTCCTTGGACATCTCCTGTAAATGATGGACTAAAAGTGTTTTAGTTACAGTTGTGATTTTTAAGGAATATTATTGTATTTTAAAAGTTGACACTTAGAAATGTTTTCACATAGAATCACCAATGTTATCCTATGGGAGGAAATTCACTTAGCAGGTAAGTAGTGTTATCATTACTTTTTCTTACTCAGTGGTGGATCCTGGTTCCAGCACTGGTGCATCTCCTGTAAACAGTTGAAAGAATGTGTTTAAGTCATACAGGTGATTTTTTAGGAATATTTTTAGTTTGTGAAAATAGACACAAACTTTTCTGGTGAAAACCAGACAATGGATTCCTATGGGAGGAAATTCAAGTTACTGGTAAGTATGGTTGGAATTACTTTTCAGGATCAGTACTGGGCTCAAAGATGCAGCACTCAGGTCTCTCCTGATAACAGGTGAGTAAATCAGAATTCGTAGTTCGGCTGCTTTTAGAGGAATTTTTAAAGTTCCAAAACTCCACACTTCGAAGAATTTCCAAATGAAACCAGTCAATGTTAGCCTATGGAAGGAAATTCAAGTTTATTTATTTTATTTATTTGTTGAATTTGTAAGGGGCTCAGCTACCCAAAAAGGGTTTCCCGGCGCCAGGACAGACATAGGCAGCAAGCGGGTCCTTCAGTAGACATTACTGATCAAACAACCAGGTTTTAAGGTTTTTTCGAAAACGCATGTAATTAGTTTCTTTACGGATGAAAATGGGAAGAGTATTCCAGATGGAGGGGCCCAGATAGGAGAATGATCTCCCTCCCATTCTGGAAAGTTTAACCCTGGGCACACAAAAGTTGCCCAAGGTTTCATATCTTAAATGGCGGGAAGGCACGTAAGGGCGTACTAGTGCTTGGAGATATTGGGGAGCTGTACCTGCTTTTATCCTATACATATAGATCAGGGCTTTGAACTTAATGCGGTTCTCCACCCTGAGCCAATGTATGTCACGTAGATATCCTGAAATGCTACAGGTCTTTAAAATCCTACAAAGCAACCTGGCAGCAGAATTCTGGATTAGCTGCAGTCTACGGACCACAGGTTTGTTTGACCCAAGATAAAGAATGATGCCGTAGTCCAGTCTTGATGTAATAAGGGCGTGGACAACGGTCTTTTGGGTGGAAACAGGCAACATCCATAGGATTTTCTTGAGCCATTTTAGAATGGTGAAACATAGTGCAGCTACCTTGACGGTTTGTTGATGCATGGGCAATGTGTTGTCCACAATGACGCCCAGGTTCAGAACGTGGCTGGTAGGTTCAGGGAGATTACCCATTTGAGTAGGCCAGTGGGAGAGCTTCCAAAGGTCTTTCTGTTTACCCAAGATGAGAACCTCGGTCTTTTCACCGTTTAGTTTTAGCTGGTTATTGTTCATCCAGTTGGAATTGTTAATGAGGTCTTGTTTGAGATGGGAAGGAGCCAGAGGGTTAGAGTTACTGTGAGTATGGTTAGATTTACTTTTCAGGATCAGTAGTGGGCTGAAAGATGCAGTACTGAGGTCTCTCCTGATAACAGGTGAGTAAATCGGGATTCGTAGTTCGGCTGATCTTAGAGGAATTTTTTTAAGTTCCAAAACACCACACTTAGAAGAATTTCCAAGTGAAACCAGTCAATGTTAACCTATGGAAGGAAATTCAAGTTACTGTAACTACGATTAGAGTTACTTTTCAGGATCAGTAGTGGGCTGAAAGATGCAGCACTGAGGTCTCTCCTGATAACAGGTGAGTAAATTGGAATTCGTAGTTCGGCTGATTTTTGAGGAATTTTTTAAAGTTCCAAAACTGCACACTTAGAAAAATTTCCAAGTGAAATCAGTCAATGTTAGCCTATGGAAGGAAATTCAAGTTACTGTAAGTATGGTTAGAATTACTTTTCAGGATAAGTAGTGGGCTGAAAGATGCAGCACTAAGGTCTCTTCTGATAACAGGTGAGCAAATCGGAATTCGTAGTTCGGCTGATTTTAGAGGAATATTTGTACGTTTCAAAAATAGACACTTAGCCCGGGCGGGGAGGAGCTACGTCACCAAACAAGATGGCTGCTTAGGCTCCCGGCTCCGCCGACCTCCGTAACCCGCCGCGATATCCTGTACATTATCCTGACTTTACGCCTGGTCTCTGTGTGCATGAACTGTTCCGCACTCCGATGGTGAAATCCGTAAACTTTTATCGGCTTGTTGGAAGAAGTTCTGTTGTGTTGAAGTTTGCGGCCTGCTCCAGCGGTGAAGCCGGGGCCTCGAGTACTTTTACAGCCGGGCTGCAGTGCAACAACACCGGCCAGAAGAACCAGGTTGGGTCCGGTCAACCGGAGTGGAGGCTTTGTTTAAGCCCAAATTTGGCGATGATCGTTTCTATTGCTCATTATCGATGGAGGAGTGATTCTGCTTATTGCTTGCTGTGAGTGGGGGTTCCCGTCCCGCGGACCCGGTATCGGGGACGCCGGGGTTCGTGGTTGGGACCTCTGGCCTGCGGCCTTAACGGTGTGGACCGTGGCTGCGAACAAAGACTGGTCACCCTCCGCATCTGCACGTTTGCGATCCTGTTTGTCCCCCCCCCCCCCCCCCCCCCCCGAGGATGGCGGATTCACCCGGGGAGGTAATTGGGATTGATATCGGGCATGAGACCGTGGATCGAACGATGCATGAGCCATCGCTGAGGTCAGTACTGGCGGAAATCTGGGTGTTTTGATCACAGGTGGATAACTTATTGAGCAAATTGTACTCGCGCCTATCTGAGATGCTCCTGGTAGACCCGGACTTGGCCTTACGGTCGAAACAGTAATCTGCAGCCATTCAAACCGTGGCCATTTTGACCTCGTGCGAGAGCCCCGTGAGGAAACAAGCATTGGAACCATCGGATGGTGCCCTGGGAGACAGGTTTCCCGAGGATGTCATGGTATCACCGAACCTTCCGCCACTACCGGCTCTGGAGATATCAAAAGGCGTTCCCCTCCCGGAGACTTTTGTTTGTGACTTTCCTTTCCCTTTGTGGTCGTCTTCTCCTTTCTTGGTGACTTTACGACTCCCGTGCAGGATACATTGGGACTGTTCATCCAGGAGGGAGAGGTCTTCAGCGTCTAAAGTTCCAGTTGACCTACTGTCTGCGAGTCGCCATGGATTGATTTTTGATGACTCTTTTTTCCTTTATTATCTCTTTGTGTGCCTTTGGGTCTCGATGGGAGGGGCCCGTGTTCTTGTTTGGAAAGGCCAAGGTTAGGATTGACTAGGTCGGGAAGGGTTGGAGTGGATTTCACAAGTGTTCGACCTGTAACTGCTTGCTCTAAGAGGCTGGGTGGTGTTTTCTGGTACCCTCTACTTTCTTCTATAGTGTTGTCATAAGTGTTCTTTTATTGATAGGGGGTGACTGTATTTGGCGGGGGGTCTAAAGGGGCTGGGAGCCCGAATGTCTATGCCCTCCTACATTCTTTTTTCCTTCTTTTAGGGTTTTAGTTATTAGGGGCGACAGGCACGCTGCTAGTGGGGTTAGGCTGTAGCCATCTGCAGGGGTGCAGGGTGGGGGGCTGGACGGGTTTTTTTTTATTTTGCCTTTTTTATTTTCTATGGCCTTTCTTTTCCTTCTCTTTCTTTCTTAAGGATCAGTATAGCTACGACTTATTCGGACTTTTATTGTATGCTTGTATCTAGTGCTCATGCTTTTATTTTCTTGAATGCTGCAATAAAGGTTTTAAAAAAAAAAAAATAGACACTTAGAAACTTTTCTGGTGAAAACCACACAATAGATTCCTATGGAAGGAAATACAAGTTACTGGTAAGTACGCTTAGATTTACTTTTCAGGGTCCGTACTGGGCTCAAAGATGCAGCACTGAAGTCTCTCGTGATAACAGGTGAGTAAATCTGAATTCGTAGTACCGCTGATTTTAGAGGGATATTGTGCTCAATAGTGAAGGAAGGGACGGGCCTGAGGTGACATGTGTGCAAACACGCCCTGTGGCGCGTTTTAGATTGGGGAATTAATTCCTCTTCAATCGTGAGGTCCCCTGTGAGCCAACTAGCCCACCAGGTACCTTCAGTATGCGCCAGGGAGCTGTGTTGCAGAGAGGTGTTCAGAGGGCACGCCCCCTTTTTACAACACTCTGCAAATCAGCTCCGTGGCGCTTAATGGATGTACACGTTAGACTAGTTAGTCCCAAGGAGACCTCTGGATTGAAGAGGAATTAATTCCCCAACTTAAAACGCACCACAAGGCATGTTTGCACACATATCACCTTAAGCCCCGCCCCCTACCTTTACCATTGTGCAAACGCACCCCGTAGCGCGTTCTAAGTTGGGGGATTAAGTCCCCTTGCATACCGGGGGTCCCTGGAGGCCAACTAGCCCACCAGGAACCTCCAGTATTTGCCAGGGGGCTGCGTTGCAGAGAGGTGTAAAAAGGGGCGTGGTCTCATTACACCTCTCTGCAACGCAGCCCTCTGGCGCGTTTGCAGAGGGGTAACTAATTCCCCTTGCATACTGGGGGTCCCTGGGGGCCAACTAGCCCATCAGGAACCTCCAGTATGCGCCAGGGGGCTGTGTTGCACAGAGGTGTAATCAGGCCCGCCCCTTTTTACACCTCTCTGCAAGGCAGCCCCCTGGCGTGTTTGCAGAGGGGGAACTAGTTCCCCTTGCATACTGGGGGTCCCTGGGGGCCAACTAGCCCACCAGGAACCTCCAGTATGCGCCAGGGGGCTGCGTTGCAGAGAGGTGTAATGAGGCCCGCCCCTTTTTACACCTCTCTACAACGCAGCCCCCTGGCGCGTTTGCAGAGGGGGAACTTATTCTCCTTGCATACTGATGGTCCCTGGGTTCCAACTAGACTACCAGGAACCTCCGGTATGCGCCAGGGGGCTGCGTTGCAGAGCGGTGTTCTGAGGCCACGCCCCTTTTTACACCTCTCTGCAACGAAGCCCCCTGCCACGTTTGAAGAGGGGGAACTAATTCCCCTTGCATACTGGTGGACCCTGGGGGTCAACTAGCCCAGCAGGAACCTCCAGTATGCGCCAAGGGGCTGCGTTGCAGAGAGGTGTTCTGAGGCCACGCCCCTTTTTACACCACTCTGCATCGCAGACCCCTGTCGCATTTACAGAGGGGGAACTAATTCCCCTTGCATATTGGGGGTCCCTGGGGACCAACTAGCCCACCACAAACCTCCAGTTTGCGCCAGGGTGCTGCATTGCAGAGAGATGTAATGAGGCCACGCCCCTTTTTACAACACTCTGCAATCTGCTCAGTGGCACTTACTGGAGGTACCTGGTGAGCTAGTTGGCCCCCAGGGACCCGCAGTTTTCAAGGGAAATTACTTCCCCCTCTGCAAATGCGCCAGGGGGCGCGTTTGCAGAGTGGTGCAGGGAGGGGGCAGGGCTTGAGGTGACGGATTGCACAACTCTGCAAACGCACCCCCTGGCACGTTTGCAGTGGGGGAACTAATTCCCCTTGAATACTGGGGGTCCTTGGAGGCCAGCTAGCCCACCAGGAACCTCCAGTATGCGCCAGGGGGCCGCCTTGCAGAGATGTGTAAAGAGACCACGCCCCTTATTACATTAGGTCTTCCTCAGTCAAAGGACAAAGTCATAATAATGAAAAAAGATGGGGTCTTTCATCATTTGGAAAAAAAACCTGTCCTGAACCAATGAAAAGTGTTATTTTCAGGTCACATGACCCGGGCTTTCATCATTTGGAAACCAAAACTATCCTGAACCAATAAAAAGTGTTATTTTCAGGTCACCTGACCCGACGCGCTTACGCGACGCGCCCCCGGGCGCACCCGGGGTCGCGCCCCGGGTCGCGTCGCGTAAGCGCTTCGGATGTTTACGTTCCGCGATCGTATTCGCTCGAGTGCTTCCGGGTGCGCTTACGCCGTGCGTATCACGCGGACGCGGCTACGGGATACGTCACGATGATGTTTTCGTTCGCGGAAATAGCGTGAACGGGACGCTCACCGGTGCGCGCCCCGGGGCGCGACGTAAAACTACGCTTTCAGGTGTGCACACCGGGGCGTGCACCGGGAGCGCTCCAGGGCAAAAAAAAATATTTAAAAAATATATATATATATATAATATAGGATTCATTATAAAAAATATTACATTTCAGAGGTTGGAGGCCCTATATATGGTTAGGAATTAGCATTTAAAAAACCTATAAAATTCACTGAAAAAACCATAGGTTTCACACCAGTTATAGTTAGGAATTAGCATTTTAAAAACCTTTGAAATTCACTGAAAAAACATAGGTTTCACACCAGTTATAGTTAGGAATTAGCATTTAAAAAACCTATTAAATTCACTGAAAAAACCATAGGTTTGACACCAGTTATAGTTAGCTGGAAATGTTACTGACATAAAACCATTTAAATTCCCACGTTATAGTTAGATGGTGGAATTACTGAATTGGTTGCTGTAACTGGTATGGGTATATTCATTTTTTTGAAAATGTTAGTTTCTATTTTTGAATATGTGTTTCAAGGGTTACATTACACTGAAAGGAGGTCTGTCACTCTGTCACAAGGATGATGTCATCAGTGATGTCATGAATGATGTCACTGACCATGTCATGAGTGATGTAATATGTGACGTCATCAGCAGTGCATTGCAGGCGTGCAAGTTATAGTGAGTCCGACTAACTATAATGTGGGAATTTCAATGGTTTTATGTCAGTAAAATTTCGAGCTAACTAGAACTGGTGTCAAACCTATGGTTTTTTCAGTGAATTTAATAGGTTTTTTAACTGCTAATTCCTAACTATAACTGGTGTGAAACCTATGTTTTTTTCAGTGAATTTCAAAGGTTTTTAAAATGCTAATTCCTAACTATAACTGGTGTGAAACCTATGGTTTTTTCAGTGAATATATATATATATATATATATATATATATATATATATATATATATATATATATATATATATATATATATATATATATATATATATATATATATACACACACACAGTCACAACTTATGCTTTTACCCAGAGAGAAACAAGACGCACTCATCAATATTGCTGCAGTAACATAAACCGTTGCATGCCACCCATCAGATTGTCGCCCACACATGTGAGGCAGCTCCAAAATGCATTAGCCATTTTTATCATCTGGGGACGAAATGCTGGTTTGCCAAATAAAATTCAGTTGAATAAACAGTTGCGGAGTGCGTCTTCAAGCGTGGGCAACGATCTGATGGATTTCTACCAGCTGGTCCGAGTCGCGAAGATTGCACAACTCCGAAAGCTGAGGAGACCGCAGAGGCTCAGGACTTCCGCTGCCTCTGATTGCGGGGTAACTGTTCCCTTTTAATAAACCGGCACAAGTATTCCAGAAACCCACTGATGGGTGATTGAAGAGAACAATCACAGCACGTAGCATAACCCACTGGAGGGCAATAATTGAAAAGGGAAACTACAGGGACCAGCCTGCATTAGGAGTGAACTTACCTGAAAAGCCCACTGGAGGGCAATAAATTGAAGGATGAAAAAAATATTTTCCCTTTCCTGCAATGTGCACGCTCAGCCTGTGAAGGAGCGAGGCAGCTCTGAAACCCGTTAGAATGAACAAAAAAAGTGCTAGTACTGAGTCTTATTACAAAATTACAATTGTATCCAAAGCCAATAAATATTGAATTATCAGCCGATGACTGGAATTAATCCATCATTATTTATTTTAGTTTTGGTAGAAAATTATTTTTAGGAAACACAACAAACCATTTACAAACCTTGTTTTATATATACATGTGTGACAGAAAGAAATTTACAAGAAACCAAACACCATTTTTAGACATTAGACAAAAAATGAACACATTTCAATCAAGACACAACCGTTCTTCATACACATTCACACTCCTTCAACTCCATAAAACGAAAAAACATATGGTACAAGACAACAACCAAAGAAATAGAAGGTGGGTCAATAGCAAAGTGCAGAACCAATCACAATGTTAAAAACACAAGTATTGTTACAGATACTGAATATCAAACAATTATACCAAAAATGCAATTATTTAGACCCAAGAGCAAACATAAGATACAAAAATGATAAGGTCGACGCGTTTCGAATCGGACCCTGTGTCCGATTCTCATCCGGACCAGATCGTCAAATCTGAGTGTGAGGATAATTGCAATGCAGACAGTAGAGGAAGTCTGCATGCGCTATAAATGCAGGCGTGGGTCCAGGAAGACTTGTGGTGCTCGTTCGAGTTTTAACTGATGTGCATCGTAATTGTTGGAATTTCTGTCACAAAGGAAGGGTTGCATGCGGCCCAGGTTTGATTTCAAAAACGGATCAAAAGCGGGAATATTCACCGCGGGCTTCAGTGAGTCACGCCAAGATGTTAGTGCGGGCCGCTTAAAGATCCAAGAGCAGCAACAATCGGCGGCAGGAGTTTAATCAGAAACGAGGCGGGGGCGATCGCGTTCACCGCGGGCTGTAGTCAGACTCGCCAGGCGTGTTGCACGGGTCGCTCACGAAGCCAAGGGCGCCATCAGTCAGAGGCGGTACCCGTTAGGCATTTTTATCATCTGGGGACGTAATGCTGGCTTGCCATATAAAATTCAGTTGAACGAACAGTTGCGGAGTGTGTCTTCAAGCGTGGCCGACAATCTGATGGATATATATATATATTGCCTGTTGTAGGGAAGCACGGAAGCACGCACACGGAGTAAGTATTTGCTTTTTATTTCACAAAGGATGCAGCGGAAAAACCGAGCACATTGCTTCACTCTAATATCTTTGTTCAGCCCGACGCATTTCAGACTTGATGAGTTGATGAGCACTTCCTCATGGGCCACAGTCATTACCTGAAAAAACGGCACATCACTTTTTTGAAGCTACCATTCAGTGTTCATTCCCCGCCTCAATGGGCATGGCTAGCACGGCATCTTGGAACGTGTGGTGCTTCACTCTTACCGCAGTGGGTTCCGTGCCGTCTTCAGTTTATTCCAGATCAGTTTTACCCCTGTGGGTTGTGATGCATATGGGGACTGTTTGGCCGCTTTCGTTTATCGCTTTGCTAGCATCCATGTCCATATACCACCTCGTCGGTTGACGCTGCGCAGGGCTACACGTGAGTGCAGGGGGGCATCTCCTGCGGCTCAGGCGGGTCACTTTACATCCAAACCAACGAGTTTACCTGATGTAGGGAAGCCCACACACGGAGGTATTTACTTTTTATTTCATGAAGGATGCAGCTGAAAAATAGAGCACATTGCTTCACTCTAATATCTTTGTTCAGAGGGTGTGTGCATAGTGCAATCCATTCTCCAATTAGGGAATATTGTTTGGCTCTGACAATAACTATAATTCCCAGCATGCAATACAATGGATTGCTCAGGTGCTCCTATTTCACTGGGCCAGTGTTGTGGGCCCCAGAGATCTTTGTTTTTTCCCAAGCTGAAGGGGGATGGCCCGGCCGCACTCTCCATGGAGAGAGAAAAAATTATCTGGGAATAGTCTGCATAGGAAAACAGGGACAGGTCTGCCTCTTCCGCGTCGTCTGCTAAGGGTCTCACGTATAGGTTGAAGAGTAGAGGGCTAAGGATGGAGCCCTGAGGTACCCCGTAGGGTGAGGGATGGATGTTGGAGATGGATGTTTGGGAAAAGATTTGAAAAGTACGGTTGGTGAGAAAGGCTAAGGCGCTAATGCCTAGAGATCTTAACGTTTTTACTAGTATGGCGTGGGATACCGTGTCGAATGGCACGCTCAGGTCTAATAAATTGAGGGCGACCGTATCACCAGCGACCAGATGACGCTGCAGCCTTCCCATTACCCCCAGTAAAGTTGTTTCTGTAGAGAAACCAGCTCTAAAGCCAGATTGTGATGGGTGAAGGAGCTTATTGGCTTCAACAAAATTCGAGAGCTGAGAGTGGATGTGTTTCTCCAAGAGTTTAGAAAAAGCTGGTAGTAAGGAGATAGGCCAATAATTGGAGGGTACATCAGGGTCGGCGTTGGCCTTTTTTAGGAGAGGGATCACCATTGTGTACTTCCACTCTGGTGGAACTGTGGCTTCCTGTAGGGAGGCATTTAAAAGGTTCATAATGGCAAGTAGAGATGGTGACTCAAGCTGCTTGAGCACAGAGGTAGGTAGGGGGTCCTTGGGTGATCCAGATTTGACACTATCTAGGAGTCTTTTAAAGGAGGCTGCATTTAGTAGGGGCCAAGTGTCCAGGTTGTTTAAGTGGGCGCAAGACACCCCGTCCTGGTCATGATGAGAAGAGTCCGCTACGGGTAGTGCAGATGCGGTTTGTGGGAAGCTAGAAGGTTGCAAAGGAGGGGGTTGTCGCACCATGTGCTTGCAATATCCAAGTATTTTTTTTCGACTTTCTGGACGAAGAAGGATGCTAGATCCTCACATTGTCGTATATTGAGTGGGGGGTGGGGGGGAGCCCCGCTAGGATGGCAATACCAGCGAGCTCCTTTACCATACCAAAAAGTGTTTTTGAGCAGTTCAGGGCATCAGAGATAGTTGTTGAAGCAAACTCAGCACAGGCTGCGTTTCAGAGATTGTGGTAAACTTTTTTGGCCTTTTTATAAATAGTTTTAGACTTTGGAGCATAATTCCTTCTCCATCTGTGTTCCAGCGCTTTACATTTGGCTTTCTCTATTTTTAAGAGTGTCAGTAAACCAGGGCGCTGGGGGGGCGATGCTTGTTGACCCTTTTTTAGACAGAGGAAAACGGGTGTCTATGGCATCGAGGTGTCATTTTTGCACAGAAAGCAGATTCACCCTATGTTTGGTGATGGGCATGTTAGAGCACAAGATTATGTTTAGGACAGTCAAGTCTAAAGTTTTTTCCAGTCTCTTGTTAATGTCCTTAAGGTTGGAGTAGTGAATACAGAGTTGTCAGGGGTACCAGATTGAGCTTGGTGATAAAATGGTCCGACCAACATAGGGGGAGCGCAGAGGAGCAGGGAATGCTGGTGGGTAGGTTGGAGAGCAATAATAAAGATTGGAGCCTATTGTCGAGTGGATCTCCTTTCTTTCTAGGTAAAAGAAGTTGTGACATATTTAACATAAGACTGTACTACCGTGTCAAAAGAGCGCTGTACCTCCTGTGAGGAATTGTAGACTGCATTACAGACTCCCTGCATTTGGGGGGCTCATCTAGCCTTTGAAAGTAGGGCTGAATACGGGAAATATGCGTTCTAATTATGGAATGCAGTATGATTGTCCCACACCCACTGGAGGGTTAAAGGGAATTCAACTACTGACTGCTGGGACCAGAATGCCTCAAACATTGTTCCCAAAGGGGAGGGTCACTTGAGGGCCAATATGTGCTAAATGGCAAACTCCCTGTTACCCTCTAAACAGAGATGAAGGACTGCCAATTGTACACGTGATCAAGGTCAAAAGACCGAATCATGTAGGGGAGGCACACATCTTTTCATGTTATTACAGCAATAAATCAAGATTGGAGCCTATTGTCGAGTGCCTAAAGTGGCCTTGTTTTAGCAAAAACAAACCACCACGATGTCTGCATAGTTTGGTTTTGGGATTCTCATTTGCCCAAAGAATGAACCTTTCAAAGATCTGGATGCACAGCCCCTCCAAGAGGACTAGCAAAGGTGTCAAGACATTGCTTCAAGAATATCTGAAAGGGCTGCAGAGGGGCCACTTCACCACCTCAAGGGACTCCTGGAGAGGGAGATCTAGAGAAAGGATGCATTTATGAGAAGTACCAAGGCTCCTGTAGCTGTAAAGAGCCAAGACGTTGAGGAAGGATATGGCTGCCACAGACATCAAACGAATCAAGCAAATTGATGTTGATAAAGAGAAGAGTGCCTGAACCCTGAGGTTCTGAGTACTCTGGAGATATTCTCCATCACAGTATGCTTCACCTGTGGCGAGTGTCATCATATACTGTGTAGTATGTTTAAACATAGTGAGGGTGCAAGGAAGTAGTGCTTGCAAAGTGCATGCCTACTAATGATCAAGGAAAATTGCATCATGCTGTGAGGCGATGAGCACATAATTGCATGTAATATAAACAGTTCTGGGTGTCATGCCTTGATTCAAGCAATAGGTCAGATCTAGAACATCGCTTTTTTAGATATCCAGGGAGAGGAAGCATCAGTACTAGTGGGAAAGATCAACTTGAAGTGAATCCTTGTAGCACCCAAAGGGCTACTTATAAAAAATATTGTTGTAAAGACTACAGAGCTATTCCAAAACAATCCCCACCAAATCATCTCTGTTCCCTGCAAATTCTCTGCAAAGTGAAAATACATCATGAAACCCAGACAGCTAAATTGTAACGACTTTAAAAAACAACTTTAATCTTTATAATCTGCAGCAAACACTGAACATGTTGCTGTGGCATAGTCTACCCCAGAAGGTAAATGCTCATGTTGGGGAACAAACTCAAGTCCAACGCTCACATTCCACTCATTTTAGTGAGCATGATGATGTTTTATCAAACTATCTCCAATATGGCTCTCTTTAACTTTATTTGGTCTTGTGTCTTAATTATTTTCCTTCATTGGATGCAGTGTGTGACAGAGTTGGTTGCGTAGATGGCTGTGGTGGTTCAGACAGCTTAACAGGGGAGCAGTGTCCACTGAGCCTCTGACCACTTATTGGAGTTGTTGAGAGCCCCGCTGGACAAAGTGAAATCCTAATGCTGTTCCTGAACCATAGTGTTCACTAGTGAAGTCTTTGCTTGCTGATCACCAATAACTTAAAGGATATTCAACCTAGGAAAAGGCAACTGACGGAGCTGCAAATACTTGCAATAGCCCCTTGAGTCACTGACCACGAGCCCCCTGACTAATGCACTGGTTGCCCAGAGGAATTGACGAGGGGTGACTGATCCCCTACCATGGATTTTGCAGGCACCCACTCTTTCACTTCTGCTGTCGTCCAGCACGTAACCAACATCAGTAGACCTAGCTGGCAAAGTATAACCGGAAGTAGAAACACTTGCAACAAAATTATATAAACAACATGTTATCAAGGATTGGCAAGCTTAACACTCTACGTCACTAGGGAAGAAGTGAAAGAATCACCAAATATGAAAGTAATAGTGTGGATCATTGCCCATGTCATTAAATAGGGTTGAATCACATAAGGATAGATTTTCTAGATGCAGTACTGGGGTGAGATTGGCTTCCATTCTCGGAGGGTAGTGAGGTCAACCCCTCAAAAAAGCAAACCCCATGGTCAAACATATCTAACCTGTCTTGATGGCCGGCCACATCAGGGGCATGATCATGGCAGCATTTGAGGGTGTGGTTGATGCTCTTGGCCTTAACGAAGCAAGGAGAAGACCAGGTTGGTATCCACCTATGGGGGCCCAGTTTCTTTCCTCCAATATGGTCCTAGGGCATTAAAATGTTAGTGGAAATATTATAGGTGTGACAAGCGACTTGCACAGGTAATGACTGGCGAACTGAGCCATTTACTTGAGAGAAAATGTTGACAAAGATGTCCAGGATGAAAATTATTTTGCGATTTGAATCTTGGAATACCGAAAGGGAAAAATATTGGTGCTTTGATAGCAAACCTTAGTAGGGGAGCACATATGGAAAGTACTGTGGTTGCTAAAGAAACAGAGATCATGGGGCTTTTACTCTGCCAAAGTGACAGAGGCTAAATTATGGGACGCAGTGATGATGGCAAAGGGGCTCTCTACTGCACCATCTCCAATCGCACCTTTTATCAGTAATCCTGAGTTAACATCGGCATTAGTGAAAATGAAGTTGTAGTCTGGCGGAGGCCAGTGGCTAAAGGATTGGTGATTCTACAAACATGCAGCCCTGAAATCCTTTGAACAAATTAGTTTATGGAGTGTCAGAATCCTAGATGATAAGATATCTTCAAATTAGGCATTGGATTACATATAACTAGATTGGACTACTGGTAAGCAGATCACTAACACCATACATGAGAAACTGCAGATCACAAAATCAGATGATGCAGGAATAATATCTGATGTATATATGTATATATATATATATATATATATATATATATATATATATATATATATATATTCCTGCCCTTCACCGTATGTCCTGTTAAGACTGCAGGCCAGAAAAGGGAAGAAACAGAAATACGTAGGCCACTAGCCACCAAACAGTGGAGATGTGCACTGTAGAGCGGGGGTGACTGAGTCTAGTGCAGTTAACAAAGATGCACTGAGAAAAATAACCTATTGGTACTACACTTACAAGTATATACTTGGGATAAAGCTCCTACACTTGCTAAGGCTTTGTCCCAAACCCTAAAGATATAGGTGTGACCTTTTGGAGGATATAGGCTTAATGTGTACCATGTATAATCATTGGCATAACTGATACTCTCCTATCCTCTAAAATCTCCAAGAGAAAGGATAATAGCCCTGCTACTATGTGAAGCTAAACAAGCAATATTAGCCCAGTGGGGAACAAACAGGGTACCGAATGTGGAACTTAGGAAACATTTCCAAGACACTTGAGTCATGTGCACTTTAGCAGGGCTTACACTGGAGCAAGCAAGATGCCAAATCGGGAGTGTAAGGCTCACATATAGTAAAAACTGAGGTAGAAGAGCAGGGGTTGCAGTAACATCATAAAGCTTCCCTTTGGATGTGGATTGTTTCTGGGAGTATGCAATTAAAGAAATACAGTCATATAAATACACCTCCTTCTCCTAGTATGAAATTAAATATTGTCTGCTGTTGATGAATGTTACCAAATATTGAACTCAGTGGCTTAGTATAAAGAGTGCTATCTATACATGTGATGTGTCAGTGTGTAATGAGGAGTTGTCTGAACTGCTGTGTCTAAGGCTGCTAGGACAAGAATCAGGCCTTACCATTGTCAAGGATGTGAAGGAAGTTTTCTGCAATCTTGAGGGTGTATGGCTTAGTGCCAAATTTAGTCGGAAGTGAGACTCATGAATTACCTACATTGTTTTAGCCTTTGGCTAACCGCCAAGATACAGTTTTGGTCAGTCTGAAATCTGATTTTTTTTCTTTGTAAATCAGGCCCTATGATCACTGCTGAAAAACTGTTACATATTTCCCAACAGAGAGGTACTTAAGGAAAATGTATTCAGCGGGTACTTATTGGCACCATGATCAACCATACATCACACACCTATGCAAAAAAATACAACTCTATAAATGGTTAATTTGTTGTTATGTTTGTTTTTTCAAGGAGGTAGAAACTCGGAACAAAGACTTGGAAGGGCAACTTACTGATCTGGAGCAGCGACTGGAGAAAAGTCAGAACGAACAAGAAGCCTTTCGCAATAACTTGAAGACACTTTTAGAAATTCTTGATGGGAAAATCTTTGAACTCACAGAATTGCGAGACAACCTGTCCAAGTTGATCGAATGCAGCTAAACAAAATGAGATCTCAGTGCCAATCATCTTAAAGATGCAATGTCTCTCTTCATATGGGACTATGTTGGGCTCTGCATCAAAGTTGCACAAACTTTAGAAAATGCTCCTTTTGGAGGGCCTATTTGCAAATTTAAGTAGGATAGTTTAGTGTAACATGTAGATTTCAGTGTAGCTAGCTGAAAAATATGAAAAAACTTGAACTACAAATTACCTCCTTGTATAATATTGGCCATAGTTAACTTGAAATATATAAACAGTAATTTGATGCAATCCTTTTCTGATTATTTGCAACTGGAGACAACTAGCAGTGTTCTGAGTTACATTTCCTTTTTGTGTTAGACAAAATGTGTAGTTTTACCTGCTTTTTACATTAATTTAAAACTCTATTTGCTGTGTTTTGTGCAGAAACTAAGTGATGATAACCCTGTGCTTTTTGTTGTAATCTTAATATTTTCTCAGGATATTTTTGCACTGTTGAAACGGTGCCATTACCAAGTAATTCTTGCCAGATGTGAGAGGGAATGCATCTTTAATTGAATCATAGGTAATCTTTATGCTTGTATAGAGTTCTTCCTTTTTTACACTGGAAGATATTTCTGTATGAAGTTCACTCTGGTGTTCTATAATATTGTCCAGTGTATGGTTTACCTTTTCCAAATTAATTCTATTTATTTATAATATTGAGATATTGTCTCCTTTTATTACCCATTTTAGAGTCGACCTTTGAAGGCAGCTGAGTTCCTAAAATAAAGGACTGATCATTGCATTTACAGTTTGATGTACAAAGATAGGCTCAAAAGGCAATTATTTATTATATGTTATTGTTAATTTAACTTCATACAATTATGTTTTGAAAACGAATGCTAGAATTGTTCGAAGAAATGATTTCCGATTGATCACTGCATTACAGTGTGTGTGTAGGGAAGGATAGTAAAATCTGTTTTTATCAACACAACAAATATAGAGCTATTTAGTAGGTGTTACACTGAAACTTGCAACTCAAGAGGACTGTTTCTGGGAACTACGTGATCTCATAGTAATGTCAATTTTGCTTTCTCTTGGATAATTCTGTACATCACACCATTGTCAAAAACCACATCAGGCAATATTCAGAACTGTGTTAACAAAACTGATTTGAACTGAGTCAGTTACTAACTTCTATGACCAGATTTTAAAGTTCTTTTGATGTAATTTTAACAGAATTTTGGCAAACATACATTTGTTTATATAATATATTTATTTTAAGAAAAATCTTTAAACGGTAAGCCAAGTGTCATATGTCTCTTTCCTCCTGAATGAAATAAGAATGCATGCTTAGTCTTGCGATATAATCTAAATGTTATGGGGTGGGTGGGGGGTTCTTAAAAAAAAATAGTGTTTGGCAATAGCCAAATGTTTTATAATAACTTTAAACATGTATAGTTAGTATTTATATTACATATAGAGTTACGAAAAAGTGCCTAGTTTTGAACGGTTACATCCACTTTATTTTCAAGTGTACATTTCTCAATATAGACCTACAACTAATTCTTGCATATTGAAGAAACATTTATATAAGATTTGGTTCCTAACCTGCATAGTAATTCTTGCTCCATTTGGAGCGAACTACTAACACTTGTACCTGAGAGGAAATAACTTTTCTCTGTTAAGGTTTTATGATTTGGGAGAGCTTTGCTGTTATGGTAGTTGTTCTAAAGTTAGGGCCAGTGGTGTATGACAGAACATTTGTTAAAAAAAAGCAATGGATGGATTTCGACATGTTCAGAGATCTAATGCACAGAAAAGCAACGACAGACTGTGCTCTTTCAGAAAAGATGCTGTGACTTTGAATCTGAACATGCGCCTTTTGAATGCACATCGCTCTCAACTCTAGAGCACACCACCTTAGGAGTCCCTCTGACCCCCTCAGCCGTAAATATCTCACTTCCTGTTCTTTTTCTGTTTCTAGAGACAAAGACCTAATTTGTCAGCACTTTTCTTGCAAATGTTCGTTTCTTCTGTGTTTGATTTGTGTGGGGAAGCTTCTCACTCCCACATACTTAGGTTGGTTTGTGTCCTAAGACCTGGTGGTTTGATTACTTCAAATGCTCTTTTCTAGATTGATGTGTCTCTGAATGCCACAGGAAATTATTGGACTAGCACAAAATGTGCTTCAACTCATTCAAGAATGACACAAAGCCGACATGCGTAGCAGTCTAAGTGCAAAGTGTTTTTTTTAATTCTTTTTGTTCCCTCATTCACCTCTGACCACAATATCCACTCCAGTTGCCCGTACCCTGGAACCATGAAAACAGGTGGAAGAACAACCCAACTGTGGGTATTCATGTGCACGGAAGGGCACTGTCCCAAGTGGTAAAGACTCTCTCAAACTTGATCTGGAAAACTGGCTGCTGCATGTAGAAGTGGGGGGCATGGGGGGTCCATCGAAGCCTTGGGAGATATTACATGGTCAGTGACGGCTACCGCCCCCCTCCCTGTGTACCCACATCAACCCAGAACACATTGACACGGAACATGATTTGTCTTCGGAAGGCGGGGGATCGCAAGACCCCCCGGCCGTATTTATTAAGATACAAAATAATAAAATTGTTAAACAAAATATACAATTTTTATGCAAAAATATTCAGGAACATTAGATACAATCATATCGACAAGTATGATCGGCTAACCTTAACAAGATTCTAATACAGCTTGTTTCCTAACCAAATCTAACATCCTCATCTGAAAATTGTTTGCATACTAACATTTATGGCCATATGGCAAGGTCGCTAACCGGTGTCAGGTCTTACAAGCTGCGCCCTTACCGCAGGTGCGCATGCGCAGCCGAGCCCGTTAATTACTCGGTCCACCCGTGCAGCCGAGCCCGTTAATTACTCGGTCCACCCGTGCAGCCGAGCCCGGTAATTACTCGGTCCACCCTGTGAACTCCATTTAACCACCGAAGGAGTGCCCTTACTCGGTCATACGCTGACGTCATGAGTACGCGCGGGGTGGCTACCAGCCTAAGGACAGCGTGACTCCCCTACCCGCGCCTCTTTGCAGCACCAGTTATACCTGCCCCTGAAGTTCTAGGAGGGGCCAGTGACACCTCCTCCCCCTGGGCGGACACCTCCAAAGGATGATGCCGCCCCCTCAGACCTTAAAATAGCTGCTCACCGGTCATGACCTTACCGCCACAGGCCAGCATTGTTACCCGACGATCTGGCCTCCCCTCTTCCTACTCCTAAGAAAGGTCATACTCACCTCACAAATCCCTCTAGCCATGCCAATATGTTATTTGACCACAGGACGTTCCCGGCCTCAGTCAAGTGTACCCCGTCCCGCAGGTAGAAATGCTCCCCCCAAATACACCCATGGGGAATCGTCTGCAACCGGGGGGGCTCGAAATAATTTGTCCAACTGTGTGTTGATCCTCTTTACCGAGATTCAACGCCTTGACCGAGTCTCCCCTCCTCCCCCCTCCACCACCAGCCCCCCCTCCCCCCCGCCACTGCCACCGAGGAATAAGTTGCGACCAAACTACCGTGCAACCCGGGCATGTCCTGGACACCCACCCTGCAGTGGAGATGATTTCTTCTATAAGGATGCGCCTCCCCAGTTTGGCCAAATCGTTCTCCCCCAGGTGAAGTATCACCACTGACGGGGGGCGGGTTGCTGAGATAGGAGTTCCTGAAAGTAATCTCTGAACTGTCTGATGCATAAGCCTCCCCTCCCAAAGAAGGAAACAGAAAACCCCTTTTCCTCCGCCCTTCTCTTCCTTTCACCTGAAAGAAACACAGGTTTAGCGCGCTGCACATAAGAGTGGCCCACAATCCAAGTCACCAATGTCCGTTGATCTTCTTGTTGCTTGTGTTGAGCTGCTGTCGTTCCTTGCCGCCGCGTGACAGGTTTGAGAAACTGCAAAACCAGAAAAATATCAAGCGTGAGTCACCTTGCCATGTTATAACATGTCAATCCGTACATATAGTTTGTAACATTCAGACGACCATCTTCCAATCCTCTTAACCTTTTCTACTGAGAGTCCCCTTACAACTGCCTCAGTTGCTGGCACAATTCTGAAAGAATGGGTACCAAATTCTGTGGGATCCAAGCCTGCTATTGCGACAGCCAACTCCAGGACTCTCCTAAACTGATACCTGGTCAGTGGTGTACCGTCAGTGTGACACAATAGTGCCCCCCTGCCGTACCCTCCCGCTGCCTTCTAAAAGCCTCTACATGCGAGACCGGGCAGCAAGGGTTGGTCCGAGCCCGGTGGAGCACTATGGTATCCCCCCGTCCCTCCTGGTCGGTTTTTGATCTTTGAATTGTCATCCACATTGTATCTTCTCTGATCACAACGTAGGCCACTTGAAGGCCGCCCTGTTTATCACCTTTTGACGTCGCTACCAACTCGCCTATCCTTAGAGCTCCATAGAACGCTAGTGCGAACGCAGCTTTGAACAGCAGCACCTCCCATGTTGAGCTACAGACACCATGAAGTGCCGACAATAGGGCTGTGAGCCTTACCAGACCGATCGGCTTTCTCGTATCGGTCGAGTGTCCCTGTATGCGGCGCCAACCCCTCAAAGGCTTGTGCACCACAAAAATGTTCGTAGGATCCCTCATGCCTTTGGCCTGTGCGAAGAAGGAAACCGCCGCCCTGTGCCTATTTGCAGCTGCCACTGAGCGCCCTTCCTTGTGAATCATTTCTAAATACGCTACAAAGCTGCCCTCTTGCGCCCAGCTAACCTCCCACCCGTGCCCCAAGAAAGTACAGTAAGACAAGAACGCTCCTTCGTATGCTGTCTTGGTCCTGGGGGCTAAGCTAGATGCCACGAGGTGTGGTAGTCTGGGGCACCAATCTGCCAGAGAGCAGCCGGGAAAGGTGCTGGCGAGGAATCTGCTGCAGGAAGCTGTTCCCTGAATACCTGCATTTTAAAGCGAGAAAGGGCATCAGCTGCATTATTGAGGACGCCTGGCACATGTTTGGCTCTGAAAACTACATTCCATTTCAAGCATTGTAGCACAATCTCCTTTACCAAGCGCAGTATGAATGGACACCGTGCCGCCTGCTGGTTAATGCATTCCACCACGCTCATGTTATCCGACCAGAACACCACAGATTGATTGCATAGGTGCGTCGGCCAGACCATCAATGCCACCATCAAGAGGGCCCGCAGCACTACCAGCAGCTGTGGCTGCCCTAATTTTTTCAACCATCCTAGCCGCTTCTGCTGTATGATCCAAAGTTGAGGGCAACACACCCCCCTTCTGCAGCCAAGGCAGTATAGCCGCTATCTGAGCTGTTAGTTCGGGCGGGATTGGAGCTTCAGAATCCAGCACTATTGCCGGCACCACCGGCCCCCCCGGAGGTACGCCCGACGGCGCTGCTGGACTAGGTAAAGGGGCGGCCGGTGGCAGGGGGGGGGCAATGGGAGCTGGCACGGGGGCCGTCGGAAGCGGCCCAACAGGGGCAGGCCCCACAGGAGGGGCCCCGATGGCAAAGCAGGAGCCGGTGCCGTGGGAGCCAGGACTACTGGCTCGGGGGTAGTGGGAACAGCCGTAGGTGCAGGAGCGGGTGCGCTGCGCCTAGATCTCTTGGCCTTGCTCCTTTTAGGTGAGGTGTCGGAATCCCCCTTTGGCAAAGGCGCTGTGATCTGCCGTTTGGGCCTACCTTGTGGGCCCGTAATATCATCAATCCTCTCCCATCATGCGAGCCTCTAGACCATCAACCTTACCCAATCTCTTATCAATGACATTCATTCTACGCATCATGGCTTGCATCATCATCTCCATTTTCGTCCCCTTAGCCCCTTTAGCTCCTGGCATTTTTGCTGCCCACTGTCCAACACTCTTACTGCCCGGATTCGCAACCCGTGCACACTTGTACCTTCAACAGACAGAGGATACGCAGCGGGCTGTGAGCACCACGCAACAGCGACCGCAACACACCGGCTTGTCCGAATGTTAGGGGTGACCAAACTCTAACGTAGACCCACCCGGCGGCCACTAGAAGCAATGAAATGCGAGCCCCCCGCTCTCCTCTTACCGTCGACGTCCTGCGTGTTCAACGTCCCATACTCCAATCACCCACTTAGCGTTCACTGATTGCCGGATTGCCGGATTGTCAGCTGAATGTTCCGGAATGTACGGTCCACGCTGTCTGCTTCCCAATGTCGCGCTCCCAGACACACCAGCGGCAGTCCTTGACCTGAAAAATAAGAACAGAAAATTAGGAGGCCCCGAGCGCGGGGCACGACCAGTGTGGGGGAGCGTCCAGGCGACAAGAAGGGCCACCTGAGCACTCCCCCCCTCCTTTATTCCCGGGGGCGCGGGGAGGGGGCGGCACGCCCCCTCCCTCCGCCCCCAGCCGCCCGCCCCTCTGACCCGGAAGTCGGCACAACGCCTTCCGGGTCAGGGATCGGGCGCCAGCCAACCGGTGGTGCGGCGCACACCGCCCGCGTAATCATTGGACGCCGGGAGGTCACGCCCCCCCACCACCGGGAGGCAAGGGGAGAGGGGATCGCCGCACCGCCATGCGGGCGGGCTGAGGGCCCCCCTTTTCAAAAGGTGTAATCATATAGGAGAGAGTTGTGTTGATTCATCTCCTAACAATCAACCCCTACCCTTTCTCCAGGCCATCTTAATAGGAAGTTCCAAAAAGCCTTCTTCCTATTGGATGGTCTCCCCTTAAATCTAACTTAGATGTGTAACATAAGGATTCCAGCCATTCCGAGTGTTTGAGAGGAGGATCCTCCTACCCACTTACGACATATTTGCCTTCTCGCTGGAAGTATAGCTTAAAATAAGAAATATCTGCCCAGGCCTGTAATGTTAACTGTAACTCCAAAAATAGTTAATGAAAGGCTTAGCTTAACTTGCAGCCTCAGTATACTTGAAATGATCTTACTCACTTCCTCCCAGAATATGAGACTAGCCAGACATTGTTAGAACATATAATTGTCTGATGCTTTCTCCAACCCGCATTTCATACATTTGGCAGGACTTCCTTTTGTCATTTTTGACAGCTTTTGTGTAGTTAAGTAGGCCCTATGGAGAGAAAAAAGATGGGTCCTCCTTAACCAAGCAGGCTTAACAATTAAAAATAAAGTGCTCATCGATACTTGCCAAATATGCTGCCACAGCTCACCCGGTAAGCACTCTCCCCATAGCTCTTCTGCCAACATGAAACCTCCATCTATGGCTTCTTGAATCGCTCAGTACCATGTTGATACTTCCTTCCTTCCAGGAGGTTTCATCACCAGTTGCTCTTCTAGATAATTACCGATACCGATCGGGGACCTCTGATTCTGTGCCCAACTTCTTAATTGAATGTACTTGAATTTTTAAATGTTCCCCTCCTGATTGCTACTTAACTCTGCCCATGATAAGAGATTGCCATCCTAGACAAGGTCTCCCCAGCACCATAGTCCCGCTTTCCTTAATGGGATAGCCAGTTTGTCTTTTAGGCAGTCAGGTGTTCCTGGCTGCCTATAGGAGCCAAGTTAGAGTAGTAGCCTAAACCACTCAACTGTCTAACACTGGCCCAAGTTTTAGCCATTGCTTGTAGGACCTTTAGTCTAATCTTTTTGAAATATTTAGAGTCCCCAAACTTGAATATGAAACGATCTGTTTGTAAGTTGGCCCCCTTCAGCATTGCTGAGAACATGGATCCCACATCGGAGCAGTATGGAGATTTTAACAGCATTCTGGAATGAGACAGTTGAAAAGCCCATGCGTAGTATTGAAAATCCGGGAGGGATAGACCCCGTTTCTTCCTTTTGCACCGCAGCATTTTCCAGGAAATTCTAATGCCTTTGTAGGCCCATATATATGAATTGATGGCCTGCTGAAGTTTATCAATAGATGACTTTTAAAATTGTAAAGGCATTGTATTGAACAGAAAGGTGATTTTTGGCAGTATGATCATTTTAACCAGATTCACCCTCCCAAAGATTGACGGAGGGACATTAGCCGAGTACATTCCCCTATAACATTATTTAGTTTAACATCTGGAATATTGTCCAATTCCAGTACAATCTTCAACCCCAGATATCTCCTTTCTTTTTAATCGGAGTTTCCCTCTTCTAAATTCCATGTCATTATTTATGTCTTCTCTGTGTTCACTTTATACCCTGACATCTTTCCAAACTCAACTGCCTGATGAAAAGCGACTGGCAGGACGGTGGCGAGGTCCGATGAGAACACCATTAAATCTTTGCATAGGGTGCTACCTTTCTGTCCCACCCCTCATACCCAAAACATGGAATATTCTTGGAGTCTCTAAGTTTCTGTGCAAAATGCTCCATATAGAGGTTAAAAAGGAGAGGAGACAAAGGGCAGCCCTGTCTAGTGCTTCTGGATATTTTGAATGACTTAGTCAGATTGCCGTTTACTAACATTTTGGCTGTTGGATCCTGATATATTAACTGGATAACCTTACGGAGGTTCTTCCCCAAGTTGTACTTTTCCAAAATAACCTCCAGGTACATCCAATTAACTCTATCAAATGCTTTAGTGACATCTAGAATCGTGACTGCTAGGGGGAGTGAGTGCGCCGAGGCCAGGTCAATCGCGCCTATAAGGCAATATGTAAGTTCATGTAAATACCTGCCCTTTACAAAACCCTTCTGGTCACTGTGTAACATAACTCCTGCTTCTTTGTACAACCTGTCTGCTAAGACTTTTGCAAAGATCTTATAGTCTGTGTTTATCAATGATATTGGCCTATACGACTCACAACTAGCCGGGTTTTTTCCCTGGTTTTAGTATCAGTGTGATAGTCGCCTCGCCCCAGTACCCAGGCAGTTGTGAAGCGGTGTTTAAGATCTCATTGAACAACCGAGTCATGAAAGGGATCAATGCTTCACCCAAATTCCCACTTTTACTTGACTTCAAGACTTTCTTGACCTCCTGCTGAGTAATTTCCTGATCTAAAAGTTTCTGTTGTATTGCATTAAGTGATTTCGTTCTAGCCGAGCCCAACCACTTCACTATTTCCTCCTCCGTGATTACCCTCTCTTCAGTGTACAACTTCTGGAAATACTAATAGAACGCTCCCTCTATTTCTGATTCAGTGGTTAGTGTAGCCTTATTTAGTCCATCCTCCTATTTACTTTATAAGGTTTTGGTTTTTATCTGCTTTTACCTTCCAGCTCCTTCCCCATATTCAAAATTCACCAACTTACTGCCCACCCACCATTTTAAAATCCCTGTCTGCAGAATAGTGTTTAACTGCTCTTTCAGGATCCCTAACTTTTCCACATCCCTACGCTTAGTCTCATCCCTATTACCAATTATGCCTGCTTCCAAAGCCTTCATTTTGGTTTCTAGCCGGCTCACCTCCTCTCTATATCGCCTGTTTCTAAAACAAAGTCTGCTTGTGATTTTCCCTCTTAGGTCGGCTTTGATATACCCAAGTGGAGGCAGACCCAATGTTGTAAATCAGGAATTATTCTTTCTCCTTGCACAGATAGTTAATTTCATCTGTATCAGAGAGTAAAGTCCGGTCTAGCGTCCTACTTCTAGACTGCTTACTTTTTAATTCCAGTTTCATAGTGACCCCCGAGTGATCAGACAGGTGGGCAGTCAGATAATCAGTATACCGTATTACCTCTCTCAAGCTTAAGCTGACCAATAAATAATAAATTCTAGATCTATGCTCATACTTCTTATTGTGATAAGAAGCGCCTGGCAAAAGGCTTGACCTATCTCTCCAGACATCACAGAGCCTGGTATGCGTCATCATCTGAAAATAAATACGTGCTTTGGTGGATGCCCCTGCTCTACTGTTTTTAGATTTATCCAGTTTTAGACCCTGTACTATATTAAAATCACCAGCCATAATTATAGGAACTGGAAAATCCAGCAAATTGGTGAAGACTGTTTTCAGTGGCTCTGGATCATTGCAAGTGGACCATAATAACCCACCAAAGTTCCTAAATTATCTAGCAGTTTAGTTTTAGCAATGATCCACCTACCAGACTTATCCACTACAGAATCAATTGTATGTGCCTTCGCTTGCCTTTGAATTAGTATAGCGGCTCCTCTTATATTAGCACTTTGGTCAGTGCAAACCATTTGTTTAACCCACTTTAAATTTTTGAAAATCAACATACACTCGCTCTTTACCAAGTGGGTCTCTTGTGGAACGATTATTTGCGCCGGAGAGTTCCTAAGATATTGCAGGATTTTTGCCCTACTTCCTTTTATACGTAGACCTTTAGCATTCCAAGTAAAAATCTGAATAGTCATCTTATCCCTCATACTTGCGGCACACTGTCTGGACCTCTGTATCCTTATCTGTCATAACCGATCTAACTGAGGTGGATTTTGTTTCTTTTTTCCCCTTATGCTCTCCACCCTGTGTACCCCCCCCCCCCCCCCCTCATGCCCCTGCACTGCCCACCACCCTGGAGAACCCACTACAACATCTCCCTGGACTTGATGTTAGTCCTGATTACTATGCCTCGAGGCAACCCACCACTGTTTCCGATCTATCACAGAGTATCTAAAGCCGCATGGACTTTTTGGCTTACTTCACAGATCACCCCCTCTACCCCTTTCACCCATTGTGATACATCACAAAAAGGAAATAAAAAGAGAAAATTGCATTTATACATGCAATCCTGTTCTGCTACTGCAGATGTGGGGCTAGCAGTTCCCTTTTTAGGTCTCGACCTACTCAGCGCGCATGAGCTGGGTAGGAATGAGATCTATAGCTATGGGTTAACTTTTTCGCACAATAACATGCACACGTTCCATTGCCTTCAAAGGCAACGTGTGCATGTTTAGCGATTGGATCGCGGGAGTGAGCAGCTCGCTCCATGTTATCAATTGGTAGCCGGTCCAAGAGGAAGTTTATTTTATCTTTTGTTGATCCGGGGCTCGAACACCGATTCCCAGCTCCAAAGTCCGTAGCGGTAACTGCTGCGCCATCTTCTCTCGCTCTGGGAAACCGTGTTGGAGTCTCCCTTTGTTTGCCTACATCCACACAGGAGCAGCATCTCACTGTGCATAATTTTTGTTTAATTTTCGTTGTGCTTTCCACGAGCACCAGTTACCATGCTAGGTGCTCAGATCCCCCCATAAACATTATGGACTGATGCCCCGTCAGCGCGGCGGGGCGGAGATAGTCACTTCCGGCGCCTTCTGACAGACTCCGGCAGACTCCTTTACATGTCAGACGGTCAGCTAGGGCACCTAGTCGCATGTCCCGTCGGGGTGGTGGGGCCGGGGCAGAGACAATCAAGCCAGGCCAGCCGTTCAGAGACATGCTAGGCATTAGTGTGTGTTCACCACAGCAGACTGCACTAAGCAGAGCGTGCATGTCTTTAATGCAGACGGGGCATGTTTATTTGTTTTTTACTTTGAATTAGGGTTGTCTTCCACCCCTCTCTAGTTTTGGATTACATATTTGAAAATCAAGACCGTCGCTTGCCTGTGAAGTGTTGGTTGAGTGGGACGTGAGTCGGCGACAGGGCCTTGTGGCCCTGGGCTGGGAGCCCAGCTCTACGTGGCGGTCCTCGCAGAGGACACAGAGTCTTGTTTCAGAGTTAGCGATGTGTTGTGCCAGGGCGGCCCTTCGTGTGAAAGGCAGTGCTGTGCAAGCTCTTCACTTCACCGCACTGAGGTCCATGCCTACAATCACATGGTGTGCGGTGGGGTGAGCAGGAGTATTCGAGGATAAGTGGTCCAGTGAGGGTAGGCAGCCTGTGATGGACCTGGTTAGGTAGGAGTAACAAAAAAAGGAGTATCACCAAAAGGACCTAGCAAAGGTTCTAAATGGGATGTCAGAAAAGAAAACAAAAGGATAATTCCCTTTTGTTTAGAAACCCCTCACTCACCATCCTGGTTGGTGACATGCTTCATCATCGGGGTCCTTCACCTGGCCGAGTGCCATCCGGGTGTGCTGCGACACCTGACTACAGTGGAGCTGTTTTTTTTGTTGTTTTTTTGTGTGTGTATGTGAAGTGCAAAAAAAGTGATGTTAAAAATTGTCCTGATATAACTTGTTGAAAAAACTTTATTCATAAGCTACTGGACAATATTAAAAACAGAGTGCGGATACTAATAGGTTATAATGACCATGAGTATCTATGTGATTTTTATTTAAAAGGGTCTACATGTTTCAACCAGTAAGTGGTAAATCCCAGGTTTTCGTCAGGACCAGAAAAGGAAAATGGGTGGTCTACACACTCTAAAGTGTATCCAGTCCTAGATTCCTAAGACCGTACTGCAAAAATCTACAGTAGGCAACCTCAAAAACCTAAAATAGGCGAGAGAAAAAGAGAAACCTGTTGGAGGAAAATAAAGACAGTCACAAACAAACACTATACGTGCCTGTAACGTAGTGTAGGTTCTCAGATATGTGCATGCTTCATGCGAATCCCATTCAGAATGAATTGAAGACAAATATCGTGCCAGTGACGTGAGTACTAGCGTGAACACATGCTTGTATCTGGCTGAACAGTGCTAGCTGGCCGTATATCGTTGTCAAGTGGTGCTATATTATAGTCATCAACACGAGCTCACTCAGTCACACTGATCAATAATAGTGTAAGTGGTGGCTTTAAAATATTATTAAATGGCGTCACTCACACACAAAAAGTTTTTTTGGTAAGGTGACTATCAAAACTCACACAGATTTGAGTGAGTTGTACATAAATGCATGCATATATAATTGTATCCAAAATAATAAGACCGCTGTCAAGGGGAGAAATCTTACTCCTGTTGTGGGTCTCGATTGCTTCATGGGGGCAGAGGGAAGGCTTGTTTTAGAAGAAACCTATTCTGTAGTGTATGAACAGATAGGTCAGAGATCACATCTTGGGCATGAATGAAAAGCACACACACACACACACATAAGAGGCTCAATACGAGCGTGTCGGTGATGTAACCGATGCGGTAATGCTCATTGCCGGCGAAATTGTATCAGTCTATGAGCAGGACGGTAAGCGTCATCAGAGGTTAAAGGAAAACTTACAGTTTCGATGAACTTCGTGGTCAGAGTACCTACGCGTCTCTCTGGTGTCCCCGCAGCATTGTGAGGCCGCCGGCATGGAGACTATCTAGCTGTGGCTTTCGGGTGTGGGCGGGGCTGCGTCAGGCTCGCGCTGCCTGCGTCGCTTGGCAACCGTTCGGAACATAGGTATGGTGGTCCGACGTTGCCAAAATGTCTCCGTAAATGGGAATGCGCTTAAGAAAGTGGAAAAGAGCAGGCAGGTAGACCCGCTCAATGTATGAACATCGTTAAAGTAACAATGTGTGGGAAACAGTTATTGGAACTTAGAATAAGCATGGAAACAATGTCTAAAAGAGCAGCCAAGTAGACCAGCTTAATGTATGAACATCGTTAAAGTAACAATGTGTGAGAAACAGATATTAAAACTTAGAATAAGCAAGGAAGCAATGTCTAACAGAGGTGACTGGTCTTAATATAAGGTAGACAGTGGGGGCTACGGAAAAAAGGGGCAGATTGTCATTAGTTGACTGGTGGAGCTCACATCAGTCCTAGAAACTCAATTAAAGGAGGTGAGAGCATAAATTCAAAATTGGGATGATAGTCAAGTAGGACAATCAAATAAAATGAATCACTTTGTCAGAGATATACAGAAAGTAACAGGGTTACTTCTGAAGCACAGAGCCCCAAGGGATGTTATCGTTCAATGCTGATATATGCGTGGATAATCTGTAGATCCATCGCTGTTCCTTTTCAAACAGGCATTTTTGTAAATTGGGCCCAGCCTTGACCTGCTTAATCACGGACCACTTCATGTCATTTGGAGTGTGGTTAGCTTCCAAGAAGTGATCTGTCAGTCTTGTAGCACTTTTTCTGCATCGGATGGTACTTCGATGTTCACAGATCCGGTATTTGACTTTTCTTGTTGTCATTCCGATGTATGATTTGTCGCATGTACATTTGATTAGGTAAACCACATTAGTGCTGTAGCAATTGGTGTGGGACAGTTGTTTCCAAATGTTCCCCTCCTCCATATCTAGTGTTTTCGTATTATTAGTCAAGTGGCATACACTGCAATTGCTGCAGCGAAAGTGCCCACTGATCTCTGGAAGTCCCCAGACTCTGGTGATTGAATGTTCCCCGTTATGGTCGGCGATCTTAGGTCTGGTGTTCACCAGAGTATCTTTTAAGCTACGAGATTTCTTAAAAGAGAACAAGGGTTTTTCCCAATGCAAGTTACCTGTGTTCAGTATTGACCTAAATTTATTCACAGACTTACTCACTTGATTGGATATTGCATTGAAAGTTGTGACAAATGTCAACGGTATGTTGTTGTTCGTAGTCACTTTCTCTTCCAAAAGTGCTTCTCTGTGCTGGTTTCTAGCTCTTTTTTGCAATTTTTTGATTATCTTGTTAGGATAGCCTCTCGCAGCAAGTTTCTCAGTCAGTTCAGCTGCTTGTCTGTGATAGTCTGTGGTCTTGCTGCAGTTGCGGCGGAGTCTCAAGTATTGGCCGTAAGGGATATTTTTCCTTAAGCTTTCAAATCGCAACAGGTTATTTTTGGCAGTAGGTTTGTGATATGTTTTTGTTTCAAGACAAGTGTTGTCTTTGGTTATAATGATGTCCAGTTAGGTAGGGTCAGGTGTAGGTGCCAACAGGTGTGTCTACACGTGACTCTGTAGCCCGTTTGAAGCGGTGTAGGTCAGGGTGAGTCGTGTCAGCTCTTGGAATTAGAGAAAAAAAGGGTCTTTTGCATTTTACCATGCAGTTTATGTGCACATTTCAAGGTTTTATACTGCAATGCATACCCCAGTGGTCATATCGGAGCACCAGATAACCACATAGCTCATGTAAATCCTTTAAAACTCAGATGTATTCCCTGTGCCCCGGTGCAACTGCACCTGCTGCCCTATTGACATCTATGACTCTTCTTGGCCCTTATGGTGATCAGACATTAGGTGAGTTCATGGGGCTGTGCTGTTTCCTGTAAGGTGGATATCCAGTTTCAAGTGGGCTGGTGGGTGGTGTGGGGGGGCAAGGAGAATGACAGAGCAGGCGGGCCACCTCAGAGTCTCTCTGGGGTCAAGCGGCTGTATGGTGGCCACGCAGCATGGAGGCAAATTCAGTGCAGGGCTGAAAAAAAATCAGGACAAAGGGTCAAAATTCAGGACAGAGTATCACATTTAACGACACATTCAAGGAGAGGCCGTACCTCACTACTTTATCAACACATTTATTTACAGGTTTTTTTCTAGTGCTCCATTTATTCAGTGTGCTTTTCATGTGAATGCCTATAGGTATGCAACATTCAGCTTCGTGTTGTCCTTGATTAAAAGTAAATTCTTGCACTTGAGCACCACATCTACCAAATTTTTATTTGAGAGAAATAAACAGCAACATTTTGTTTGTTTCTAAAGATTTTAAGACCCATTGCTGAGAGTTGGAGAAACATTACGGCACATGTCTTTTTCACCTTCTGCTAATTTAAACACGTTGAAAAAAAAACATCTGGCTCACCTCACATTCCACTAGATGTCAAGCCTAAAATGATTAATGAGGCAAAAGTAATGTGGGCGGCAGTCTCACACCTGATATTAGGATCCAAGGTACCTACAACTAGTCTGTGGTCTCACAGCACCCCTGACATTAGAGTGTGCGTCATGGACTCTACATTGATCTCAGAACTAGGAGCCCGAACCACCAGACACACCGAATTAATAAGCGGGATGAGGTTGGGATCAGCTTGGAAATCCGCAGCAACTGAATCAGAGGGTCCATAGTAGGAAGCAAGAGTAGCACGAAGCGAGACAATTCCTAAAATCATAAAAGATGGGCCCAGCATGAGTATTTAATGTATTACATGCCGGGAGAGTAGTCTCAGCAGAGAGGCCAGAAACAATATGGGTACTGTTAACTGGTTGAACAGCAGCACTCTGCTGGTAAATGGTCCTTGGGCATGCTTGTGGAAGGTGAGCAGGGGCTTCGCCCCTTGAAAGGCTGTGCCCTGGGCCATAAACACTCTGTCCATTCATTTAAGTGGCTTGGCAGTCGAGCCATGGTAGACGCAATGATCTGGCTTATCCCCAAGTGCTGAGAAGCATGGATAAACCTCACAATATATGGGACGCAAATTGCACAACAAACACAATGTTATAAATATGATAAACTCTTTAAAATGTGGAAAGTTATTCTTTAATACGTGGAAGTGTTTCAATTTAGTACATTATATATCAGCATTGCATAGCTAATCATTTGAAGTAAAAGTTTCTAAATACGAACTTTAAAATATTTATTAACCACCCTCCTTCCAACGCCATGAGTAAAAAAAAAAAGCCAAGCAATTATCTGGTGTCTCTTGCTTCATGGCCAATATTATTGTTATGGAACGTGGAACATCAGAGGCCATTAAAGCATTAACAAGTGAGGATTTTGTACAGGACCCATGTTGAACTGAATTACTTAAAAGTGCTGTCAAGTGTGTGTCACTATCAAGCAAATCAACACACGAAGTAAATTGATTTGACTTAGATCACACAGTTTAGTCATGCAGGAAAGCTGGGATATGGACTCCAGTTTCATGGTTAGATGTAGTGCATATAGGACATTGACTAGATTGATTTCTTGTTTTAATCCCCTTTAACACCTGAGGACAATTTTTTTTTGTATAATTCTGTCAGATATATAGTATACTGTTATATAAATACAGATCACAGGTTAATTTGACATAGTATAACAAGCATTGGCATAGCCAATAGGTCTCGCTTTTGGGACCTTATAAGTGTTTAGTTATCCATCACAATATCCTTGGTGCAACAACATCAACTGTTGCATGGCTAAACACATAAGGTCCCAAAGGCGAGGCCTATTGGCTATGCCACTGCTTGTTTATACTCTCCAGCAGGTCGTCCACCTCACTCCTCCATCTTATATTGTGCATTTTATTACTGTCCTTCACTCTTAAAGAAGCCAGGAATTTGAGCTGTGCTACGACCTCCAACTTTTTGAATTCATCTAATCGTTTCCCCAGCTCGCATCGCCTGTCCAGAGTTGCTCGGAAAAGGTCAGATCTAACTTCAAATGAAAAATCTTTCACTCTTGGCGACTTCAATTTCATGGTTTTGGTCAAAAAAAATTATTTTAGTGCATAAGTGTGAACATTTATCAGAATCTTGCAAGGCTTAACCTTATTTGGGTTCCTTTTAAAGGGGTCTCTATGCACCCTTTGGATATCCTTGCTTTACTCTTTGTCACTCTGTACCCCTTCCTTTAACAGTGTGACAATAAAAGCTCTTAAATCCTCTCCTTCTTTATCCTCCGGGACGTTCAAGATACAAATATTATTCTTCATTCAACAAATACTGGGCACACATATAGACTAAACAGGTCAGATACAGCAATGTTGTTTTTAAGAAAGTTGCGCCGGTAGTTCAATGAAAGTTGTTTTATGTAGATGATATTTCTTAGAAGGAAAACAACGCCAGCCGACACGTGTTTCGTCACCAGGTCATTACCTGTGACTCTTCAGGGCTGCCATGGCGGAGTGTGTTATATCAATGCACCGGTAATAATTTCGACCCTGTGTACCGGTAAAATAGATGCCATGGGTGGGGCAGTCTTGAAGTCGAACTGACACGGGCTGGGCTGGTGTGTGGGAGGAATTGCTCTCATTCTCCGAGGCGAGACGAGCACTGACAGGACACTGCAACTCGAGGCCCTACATGAAACCGGTGCACCGGCCCGTGTCATTTCGACTTCATCAAGACTGCCCCACCGCGGCATCTATTTTGCAGCCCTGAAGAGTCACAGGTAATGACCTAGTGACTGGAGTTCTGGACTTTTAATTAAGGTCCAGAGGTGTCAGGGACAACACCCGAAGACCCCTGAGTTCTACCTGTCTCGGTGCACAAATAAACAGAAACACGGGCTTCTCGATGGTGGCGTCAAAGACCAAAGGTTTATTACTGCAGGGACACAGAAGTCACAGAAACTACACACGGGCAGATTCTAGGAGCCTGTTCGATTTGCACTAAGTTGGTTGCTCCTTAAATACAAGTTTTTTAGCTGGGGGCAACATTCTTCACATACTAGTGCGTTTCTTAAACTTTATGTCCTGAACAATAAATATTTGGCGTTAAACAGGAATCGTCAACAATTTCTGATGTCAAAACATTACGAATAAGAGGTTCCCACTGTTCGATCATAATCCCATGTTAACTTTTCATTCAAGAGCCGGACCGCCTCATCGTAAATTTCGTTACCTCCCCCTAATAAAGGCCCAGAAGGAAAGGAGTAGAGCCAGGTGCAGAAGATAGAAAAACAGGATAAGAGATGTTTGTGGGTCGTAAATGGGCAAGGCTACCAGCTTCAGCCGCCTAATCATGATCAGGCCAACGAGCCCGAGAACCAGTATAGCAGGACTGGCCTCAGGCAGAGGAGGCAGCTTTTGCCGAGTCATGCGGCCACAGCGTTTCTGTCCTAAGGTGCACGTGTCACTAGCAAGGTGAATCGCCGGCTAAAGCCTACGTGTCCTTAAGTATCAGAGGTCACTGTGTGTCCATTGACTATGTGAGGGCAAGAATACAAGATGGATGCCATAATACAAAATGGATGCCATCGGTGTATCGGAAATGTGTTTATAACAAGAGTGCTCTTGCTCGTAGCATCGCGAAAACACCAGGATATACTAAATGGATCATTTGCGGTTCACTGGTACCGAAATTATGGGTTTACGACGATGTCGAAAACACGGGTTCAAATCGTCACGGAACCTCATGACGAAACACATGTCTGCTGGCGTTGTTTTCCTTCTAAGAAATATCATCTACATAAAACAACTTTCATTGAACTACCGGTGTCGACTTTCTTAAAAACAACATCGCTGTATCTGAACTGTTTAGTCAATGCGTGTGCCCAGTACCTGTATGTTTTGCAGTGTTAGGGGTTTTTGCCCTTAACTCACACATGGGTTCAGGGTCCTCCCCTGCTCTGGCAGCACCCTAAACAAGTTTGTTCTTCAACCTACCACCACATTATTTTCAATTACCTGCTTGAGCGCCACTGTCCTGCTCCCCCACAAACCCTTCACAGAGCCTACATTATTCTTCATTGAATTATTTTCCAGCTGCTCCAATTTTTCTATAACATCCTGCTCCTCACATTTTAAGGCCAAGATATCTGCTTTCGTACTGCTCAGTTTTTCTTTCAGCTCCCTTACCGAAATTTCTAAAGTCTGTGTCCTAACATTCAAGAGGTCTTTTTTGTTCTCCAGAGATTCACAAAAGCTCCTTATCTCACCCTGGTTTGCTTCTGAGACTGCAAACCCTTTCTTATTTTCCTCTATCCAAAGACCCAGGTGGATTTTCAGGAGTGACATCCTTTTCCTTGGTAAATGCTCTCGGCTCAGTCTGATTCAAATTCAGAGTTTTATCCCCCCAAGAAGTTGTTGCTCTAACCTCTAGCGCAACCTGCTCTCCATTCAGGTTTATTTGAGCCTGCTCCTGGCTGCTCACGGGCTCTAATAAGGGTAAAACCCCTTCCACAACCATTTGTTTAGTTGTCGACTTGCCAGATGTCCGCTTTGTTAGCTCCTCTGCCTGCTGTCTAATATCAACCACAATGAGCTGCACCTAGAAGAATTACCTTAGTGAGGGGTAATTCTTAATTTACAGTCTTCAACGTTCTTTTTCCCCTTAACCGCTCTGATAGATCGTCCTTTCACTTTTCTCTATAAGGTGCTTGGGGGTTTGCCCCCTCAAGTTCCTGTAAGGACCATTGAGAGAAAAAGGGAGCCTAAGTCTTACCCCCCCCCCACACTATTGTTTATTATCCCACTGGTGATGACTTGTTTTGTCCCCGACCAGAAGGCTTGTTCTGTCCCTGCTATCCCAGCCTACCTCCGGTACCTTCTCCCAGGTCCGCTAGCTCCAAGTATCATCTGTGTATCTGCTCTAGCGTTATTACGTGCTGGAGCTGCCCCTGAAGCACTGAGTCTGGCACGGTGCGAGCCAGGCACATCTCCTGCAGAAGTGCGACGGTAAGAGTAGGGAGGTCATAGCTCTTCAAGTTTTGCGGCAATCAATTCATGGTCAGCACGGTGGCGAGCGTCTCGGCGTACTAGCGACCACCTAGAGAGCAGCCGGCATGACTCCTCCACCCATGAAGAGCCTTAGTGCAAATTGTTGCAAACTGTTTTGGTACCGAAGTGTTTGAATCTGTACTCACTCTTTGCGGAGGTTCATTCTGAATCATCAACATGTGCTTTCTTCGAGGTTGACTGTTGGTACCAGAATCAAAGCCTTAATATTTGTTACCCAGTCTTATCTATATATAGATAAGTCCGGCAAGGTCCAGTGGCTTTAGGAGTATTTAAATTCCAGTGCAATGCTATGGTTCATCTTGAAGGTTCTTTGGTGGCCGTTCTGCAAACTTTTGATCTAAAGTTTCTATCTCCCAAATCTTCGACATTAAGGTTTGAGCACTACATTTAAAAGTAGAAACAGATTTTTTCTTTTCATAATAATAACTTCTTTTTATATAGTTCTTCATATGATACTACTAATCAGCAGGTATTAGTAAATTGCGTACCATAAGCTTTGTAATACTGACATAAGAAGGAAGGAAGGCGGAGCCTACCATGCCAGAATTTAAATTCATGATTTCCAGAACACTGTATTTTTCAGGGGCGAACGTTTGGTTCACTGAGCCATTCTCCCAGATGTTAAAACATCTAGACAATTTGCTAGAGTCAATTCAGTTAGTAAATCTGATAATTGTGAAAATCTACTGATGTAACTCTACAGGGAATAATATAGCTTGACCGTAAGTGATGCATAACACTTTTTCTGACCTACTTTACACCAATGACATTCTTACATGTAGACAAGCATACTAAGATCTCGAAAGATTTAGGTCAACATTTTATGGATGAAAGCCTTAACTCTGAAGGATACACCAAGCTCTAACAAAATAAGAAAATGTAGAGATCTTCAAATGATAAAAAATTAACCTCACTTTAAGTCCATTAGAGGGGGCTGTCAAACATCTACTGTGTTGCCAAAAAATAATAAAATGGAGCAGCACTTAATTAAATATATTGGACCCACAGTAATGTGACAAACAGCCAAAAGGTGCTCAGTTAAGAAATTGATTGCTAGGAAATTCTTAATGCTTCTCAAAAAAAGTGCACCAATATGCAGAGTTTGCACTTGACCAGTGCAAATGGTTAGTTATGCTATTCCCAAATAGGATGAGAACACCACCTTTATTAATCTTCGTCCTCATAAATATTTCCAGGATTCTTATTGATGGCTGGAGTTAGGAACCTAACTTAACTTCACAGAAGGTATTGCAGAGAACATTACTATGCACAGTATGTGACTGGCTGAGAGTCCATACCTTGGATCTAGGCATTAAAGATAACATACTTTAAATCCAATTTGACTGATATACTTTTTTGTCCGGTACTAATCAAGTCCTCCAAAAATGTAAGACGAGGGTGGCTATATGGTAAACATCCTTTACAATGACTGCGTTACAACCCCTGCTGTTACCCCACATTTTTTACTCCGCTAAATCTTTTATAACGCAGGGCTTTACACCGCAAACCATTACAACGCATTCCCCATTACAATGCCCCGGTGGAGTCGGAATAGTAAATTGCGTTGTCATGGACAATGCGTTGTAATGGATTGCATTGTAAAGCCCTGCGTTGTAAAAGATTTTGTATATCCTTGGCAACTTAGGGCCGTTTTCGGTGGGCAAAAGAATGAGGTGCTGGAATGCTACCCTGCGCGATTTCCAGTGGTTAGACTTATTGCAAGCATTCCTACCTTCACCTTTTGTGTGTTTTTTATACTGAGACGATTTCCCTTGCTCACTCATGCAGTGCCTCAATCTATGGGAGAGTGCTATTTTTCCCTTGCCAAATGAACAGTGGGTCAGGATCCCAGTCCCTGTTCTCCTACTCCAAGGTTAAATGTTATTCCTTATATCTGAAAGAGACACGTTAGTGATAGATTCCTTACCTTAGAATATCCCCAGGCGTCAGGTTGGATCCGGAAAAGTTTTTCTGCTCAGCAGTACCTCTGCGTGCCAGTAGGTGGTGTCCTGTGGCTCCACGTCCGTCACTGGCATCGTAGGGGCCAAGATGACGTCACAGAGAGTACTTAGGCGCTACCCGTGCGCGCTGACGTCAGTTATTTTTTCCACGCCGAAAGCGCAGATCCGGATTGAGCACGTACCTCGGTCATTTTTTGACCACTTTTTTTAGACTTTTTGTCTCCTATTCTTGTCTCCTTGTGGGTCGTGCCACCGTAATATGTCGGTGGCACCGCCATGATGTCTGCTTCTACTGCCTGGAGCATGACCATGACTCCCGGGATTGTTGGGACTGCTGTGCTATGGCCCAGAAGACATTACGGGAGCGGCGCCGGAAGTTGCTGGAGGTCCCGCACTCCTCTCACTGCCGCTGTGGGTTATGGGGCCGTTCGCGGGACCGGAGCCGTCGCTCCTCGGGCTCTAAGTCTTCATCTTCAGATTCCGGTAAGCGACGCCATAAAAAGAAGTCAAAGAAGCGTGTTCGCTCTCTGACGTCCCCCCATCGCTCCCCGTAGGTAGACGTGGGGGACAGGGGCTCTGCCCCTACAGCTCCTCCGGAACCTGGGAGTCCCGCAGCCTACCCGCTATACCCGCTACCGGCAACTCCCGAACAGGTGCAAGAGTTTCTTGCTGCCATGGACCACCTGTTTAGGCCTCGGGCTTCCGCCGGCGCACCTGCGGGCCCCGCAGTCCCGTGTCCACATCCTTTTGGCCCGCTGCACCGCCGCTGGCGCTAGCCCCGGAGCCACTGGATCAAGCGCCCTGTGCTCTGGTGCCACAAGGTGCAGCACCGCTGGCTCTGGCCCTGGCACCACCCTTGGCTCTGGCCCCGGCACCACCCTTGGCTCTGGCCCCAGCGCCGCCACAGGACCCGCTCTGGGTGCCGTTTATTCCACCCCTGCCCCCAGACCATTTTGTTCCGGCCTGGGATCCACGCTGGGATGCAGCTCCAGCACGGCCCCGACTGTTGCCGCTGCCGGCGCCTCTTCCGGTGCCACTGACCCCCTCTCCGGCTCCGGCCTGCCGCCGCGGCCGCCTTCCACCCCAGAGCCGGACAAGGACTGGGACGGCTCCAAGGACCCACTTGCGCGGCAGTGTGACTCAGAGCAGGATTGGGTGGATTACCTTCAAGATGCGGGTGAACTTGATGTGTCTTCTGACCCGGATTTGCCTCACCTCCGTCTACTATGGAGGAAGGCGCTTCCTATACTATGGTGCTGTGTCGAGCCGCGGAGGCTCTCCATCTCGACATCCCTACGGTGGCCCTTTAGACCAACCTCCTTACGGAGGTGCTCCAGACTGCGTCTACATCATCGGCTCCGCCGGATAAGGACTCTAAGAGTCTGGACCAATATGGCAAGAGGTTGTTCTCCTCTGCCAGTTTGGGGTTGCGGTCGGTGAATACTGCCTGCTTATTGGGCCGTTACTCTCACGCAGTGTGGGATTCGGTGGGCTCTGAGGAGGTCCACGCTGCCCTTTCCCAAGCGATTGCGGAGGGCAAGGATGCGGCAAAGTTTGCAATCAGGTGTGGTTTGGACACCGCTGATTCATTGGGCAGGGCGATTTCCCCGACGGCGTTGCGGTGCCACGCCTGGTTGCGTTCCACTGGGTTCTCACCCGATGTCCAGACTCGCTCATGGACATGCCATTGGATGGCTCCCGTCTCTTTGGCGACAAGGCGGACAGTGCCCTGGAGCGCTTTAAAGACTTGCGTGGTGTTCGGCACGGTTGTGTCTTGGCCCCCACCCTGTTTTAGTTATACATTAACAGAATAGTTGACCATCTTTGTAGCTCCCCCACCGATGCCCCTGTAATAGCTGGGGTTCACGTTCCTGTCCTCATGTTCGCGGACGACACGTTGATTATCTCACAGACTCCGAGCGGGCTGCAGAAGGTTGTCAACGCCTTCGGGGACTTTTGCCAACTGCGTAGACTTGAGATTAATACAACAAAAACCAAGTTCATGTCCCTCAACCAGCACAAATCTTTTAAAGGTAGAATTTTTCTGAACACACCCCTAGAGCAGGTGGAGACTTTCACCTACCTAGGTATCCTACTCCAGAGTAACATGCATTGGAAACGTCACACGGACATGGCCACTTTAAAATTCCACCAGCTTGCAGGTGCCCTACTGTCTAAACACAAATCCTCTCTCACAAAGCCAATCACACCAGCTTTGGAGATATACAACATAAAAGTGTTAAGTGCTACCCTGTATGGATCAGAGTTATGGGGTTTAACCAACCTGAGTCTACTAGCAAAAGCAGAGAATAAAACTTTACGTAGTTTAGTCGGTGTTCCTCAAAGCACCCCTACCGTTCCGCTTTTACTTGACTTAGACAGGAAAAATGTTGTAGATATAGCGAGGTTACGCCCATTTTTATACTGGAGGCAAATATGGACCACCCCCGAACTCACACATTATGCCCAGGCCTTGAAGGATGTGATCTCGGTAGATCGTTATCACAAAATCCACTGGCTCAAAGAGCTCAGGAAGCTTTTGATAAAGTTAGATCTAACCCGTTAATGGGATGATCCGGACACATCAACCTTCCCCTCAAAAAAACTATTGAAGTCATATATTGGGAAATGGCCCTGACTTCATCCCATAGAGCGTGCATGAACACTAACCTAACTGGCCGCTTTCTAAACTATAAATCACTGCCTTTTTGTGAAGCTTATTGGGATATTATTGAGAGTCTGCTAGATCGTAAACTGTTTTTTCAGTTTAGGGTAGGATCACTTCCAGTTAAAGCTTTCACCTACAAATGGGCTCATCCCCCTGATGACAAAAGTGTTTAGACATGGTTGAGACAACAGCCCGCATATTCTTTGTATGCCCCCTGTATGTTGGCTCTTGACGTAAATGGCTGAAACCCACTTGCTTAAACCTGGGCACTCGGAGGCATATAGAAGCCTTAAGGATATTAGTCGGACTGTACCCCTTGCATAGTTGTTGCTGTAGCCAAATTTTTAAGGAGGGCCTGGATTATTTGTACTCGTTCCTTACTGCCACCCGCCGCTTGCTAGCACGATGAATGATGCTATTAATGCTGTTTTTTTATTATGAATAATTTTTATTGGATTGTATATGAATTTTACCTTCATTTTTAATCGACAGTAATCATTGGAATTGAATAACTTTTTATTTTTTGTATGGTTATATACTATTTATTCTGTCTTGTGATATATGTACTGTGCATGCTTTTATGACACACTATCGAATAAAGCTTTTTTGAAATTAAAGACTTGCGCTCCATGGCCAAGTCTTTGGGCTTTCCACGAAGGCCCCTGCCACGTCTGGGTTTCGTTCCTTTCGTGGCCAGGGTAAGGGAACCCAAGCACGCTCCTCCACTAAGCCTGTGCAGCACCAGCCCCAGCGTGGCCGTGGCTTCCGCAGGGAAGGTCTGATAACCAGCGAGAGCTCAGTCCACCTAGAATCCCCGCTGCTTCCGCCTCTAAGCCTTCCTAATCCGAGCTTCAGGGAGCACCCCACGCCGGTGGGTGGCAGGGTAGGTCGGTCAACACCTCCACCACTGGTGCAAAATTACCTCGGACAAATGGGTGCTGCAGATAATCTGTCAAGGTTACTCGCTCCCCTTTCTGTCCTCCCCTCCGGCCATGCCACCTCGGTACTACCGCATGTCGGGGGATAATTTGGCTCTTCTCCATCAGGAAGTCACAGCCCTCTTGGCCAAGGGGGTCATCGAACGCGTTCCCGGTCAGGAAGTAGGGAGTGGTTGTTATTCCCACTACTTCCTGGTCCCCAAGGGGGGCATATGTCCCATCTTGGACCTCCAGGACGTCAATCGCTTCCTCCTGAAGGAGAAGTTCAAGATGCTAACTCTGGCTCAGGTCCTGGCTGCCCTTGACCCTGGAGACTGGATGGTGGCGTTGAACTTGCAGGACACCTATTTCCACATCCCTTTCCTGCCGACCCACCTGCGCCACCTGCAGTTCACCGTGCTCCCCTTCTGCCTTACCAGTGCCCCTCAGGAGTTCACGGAGGTGATGGCGGTGGTCGCAGCTCATCTGCGCATGTCAGGGGAGTCAGTCTTCCCCTACCTCGACGACTGGCTGTTGAAGGCGGGCTCGCCTCAGGCAGTCATCACCCACCTCCAGACTACGGCAGACATCCTGCACTTGCTGGGGTTCTCCATCAATGTGCCGAAGTTGCACCTGAGTCCCTCTCAGAAGCTCCCCTTCATTGGAGCAGTACTGGATTCAACACTGTTTCGGGTCTATACTCCCGAGCAGCGAGTTCGGGATATTCAGGCTATGATTCCCCTCTTTCAGCCTCTATCCCGGGTTTCAGTCAGGATGACCCTTCGGCTTCTGGGCTTGATGGTCTCTTGCATCTTGCTGGTGGCACATGCAAGGTGGCATATGCGGGCTCTGCAGTGGGACCTGAAGTTCCAGTGGGCACAGCCTCAAGGCAACCTGTCAGATCACGTCTAGATCTCGGAGGGCACTGCACATCAGTTGCAGTGGTGGCTCACAAATCGCGATTGGGTCAGTGGCAGATCCCTCTCCCTTCCCCAACCGGAGCACACGGTGGTGACGGATGCGTCCCTCCTGGAATGGGGAGGCCACATGGAAGAGGCAGAGATCAGAGGCTTTTGGTCTCTGGCGGAGTCCCGACTCCATATCACCCTTTTAGAGCTGCGGGCGATCCGGCTTGCACTGAAAGCATTCCTTCCCTCTGTCCAGGGAAGTGTAGTGCAGTTGTTCACGGACACCACCACCCCATGTGGTATTGCAACAAACAGGGCGGGTGGGGTCGTGGACCCTACGTCAGGAGGCTCTGCGCCTCTGGACATGGCTGGAACATCAAGGCTTACCTTGGTGGTTCAACACCTGGCAGGTTCTCTGAACACCATGGCGGACGAACTCGGAAGTGGCGCAAGGTCTCTTTCTGCAGTGGGGAGAGCCTTGGTTAGATCTATTCGCCACTGAAGAGAACGCGCAATGTCACCGGTTCTGCATGTTGGAATTTCCAAGGCGGCACTCGCTCGGCGACGCTTTTTGCTGCTAGTGGATCTGCGGTCTATTGTACGCGTTTCTGCCTATATCACTTCTGCCCAGAGTGCTGAAGAAGATCAGGTGCAACCGGGCCCAAGTCATTCTTGTGGCTCCGGACTGGGCTCGAAGAGTTTGGTATCCAGAGCTACTCAGTATGAGCATCGACCCCCCTGATCCGTCTGCCTCTTCGGAAGGAACTTCTGTTGCAGCAGCAGGGAACGGTCCTCCACCCGAACCTGTCCAGCCTCCACCTCCATGCTTGGAGATTGAGAGGCGACAGTTTACACCTTTTGATCTTCCTCCCGAACTTGTGATGTCATTCTGGCAGCCAGGCGTTCCCTCCACTAAAAAGGAGTACGCCTGCAGGTGGAACAGATTTGTGGCATGGTGCACAGCCAAGGCTGTGTATCCCCTTTCTGCCCCGCTTTCTGAGGTTCTTCTGTTCCTTCTCTTTGGCCCAGCATTGCTCTGCTCTGGGCACCATCAAAGGTTATCTTTCGGCCAGCTCTGCCTTTCTACGGCATCCAGATCAGCCATCTCTTTGTAAGTCCCCGGTTGTTAACCGTTTTCTTAAAGGCATTACACATACGTTTCCACCAGTACCCTTCATAATGCCTCCGTGGGACTTGAATCCTGTCTTGACCTTTCTGATGTGCGCTCCCTTTAAGCCCCTTCATAACGGTCCCTTACATCTTCTTACTCTCAAGACGGCTTTCTTGGTAGCTATCACCTCTGCCAGGAGAGTGAGTGAGCTTCAGGCTCTTTCTTCCATACCTCCTTTCCTTTCTGTTCATCCGGACAAGGTGGTAGAATTTTTCTGAACACACCCCTAGAGCAGGTGGAGACTTTCACCTACCTAGGGACCATTCCTTCTTTCTTTCCAAAGGTTGTCACGCCCTTCCACATCGGGCAGATCACATTGCCCACCTTCTTTTCGCCTCCGCATCCTTCAAGGGAAGAGTAGAGGCTCCACCGTCTGGACCCAAAACGTGCACTCGCATTCTATCTGCAGGGTACACAGCAATTCGGGGTGGATGATCAACTCTTTGTTGGCTATGTGGGCGCCAAAAAAGGTTGGGCGGTGCACAAACGGACTCTCTCCCGGTGGGTCGTCTGTGCATCAAAGCATGTTACTCCTTGGCCAAAAAGGAGCCTCCTATGGGGCTGCCTGCCCATTCGACCAGGGCAACAGCAGCCACTACTGCCTTGGGACGTGGTGTCCCCCTGCAGGATATTTGTCGGCAGCTATGTGTGCCTTGCTGTACACGCTTTTACCAAGCACTACTGCCTTGACAGTCCGGTCCGGCGAGACTACTTCTTTAGCAGTTATGTGCTCTGTGACTTTCTGGTCTAATCCTGTTCGCAGACCCACCACCCGTGTTGGTATTGCTGGGGTATCTATTCTAAGGTAAGGAATCTATCACTAATGTGTCTCTTTCAGATGCACAAGTTACTTACTTGTGCAACGATATATCTGTGAGAGACATTAGTTAGTGATAGATTCCTTACCGCCCGCTCATCCTCCCCGTTCTGCGAACTAGTTAATAGGGTTAAGGTCATCCCCCTTTTAGGGCCCTAGTTTTATGCACCAATTGTCAGTCTCTTGCATGGCTCTGTGTTTCGGCGCGGAATAGTTGTGTACAGAACCGACGTCAGCGCGCATGGGTACTAAGTACTCTCCGTGACCTCATCTCGGCGCCTACGATGCCAGTGACCGACGTGGAGCCGCAGGACGCCACCTACTGGCGCACAGAGGTACTGCTAAGCAGAATTTTATTTCCGGTTCCAGCCTGACGCCTGGGGATATTCTAAGGTAAGGAATCTATCATTACCTAATGTCTCTTGCGGATATATCGTTACACAAGTAAGTAAGTAAGTAACTTGTGCATTGATCCTGCTGGGAAGTTATTCTGTACAGTGAATTATTACTGGAAAAGAGGCCAGAAATGGTATTCTTTGTACCCAAATAAGGAAAAAAGAAAAGAGCACGCCAATTTTCAAGTAGAGAATAAATCTGTATTCAAAAACAGAATATATCACAGGAGGGGGGGTGAGACATCACCGCACAGTGCTTGAGACGGTGATGTGCTATAGTACAAAAAAATATTTAATGCTGGGGTGTGGCCGAGCTGTTGAATGTCATGGCCGCATGACAATGAAGCTTTTGAACCAACAGCCCTTATCCTAAGGGTTACAGCTTCCATCCTAGCTTCAAACAACTAATATTGGGAATACTTTGAGCCGACACAGCCCAGGGAATGCAGTGATCCTTTCTTCAAAGAACAATGCCCTCTCCAGCCACCTAATTTTGCTGCAGTGGGAGCGTGGCACAGCCCACCTAGGAGGCCCTGCTGTGACGGGGGCAAAGGGCGTGCCTGAGGCCGGGGCTGCAAAGCCTCGCTAGGCCCCTCCCCACCATCCTACAACACCTTCAGGCCGGCAACACAGACTGCAGCGGCTCAGCTTGAGGGGGGCCTATCCCAACCCACCTTGGAGGCCCCGCAGCAACAGGGGTCGCGGGTCCACCTGAGGCGGAGTCAGCAGCATCCTGCTGAGCTCCCCTGCTGGGCCGTAGGCTTTCGCAGACCTGCCTGCACTCTCCTCACCTGATCCGCCGTGGTCTGCTTTCTGACCTACAATGCCGACAGCTTCTGGGACCTGCGGGAGCCTGACAAAACTCGTCCACACACTCGATCGCAGGGGCAGGGCTCAGTCTATGTCCTTGCCTGCCACGGCCGACATCTCCCTGCATGGGAGGCCTGATGCACAGTGAAAGGCTAATTACCATGTGCAGGCCTGCACTGCCTTGCTACCCTCCTAAAGCACCAATGCCGGAGGCCTATGGCTGGAACACCTGGTCACCCCACTACTGCCGTCAGGGAGTACTTACTTCCACTGCTTCCCCTGCCCGCATCCAAATTTGTTTCCTGCTGCTCGTCCCGTACTGCCCAAGGGTGTGGACCGCTCTCATTGCCAGTACCCTGCTGCTCCACAAAACTTCCATAATCCGCTGCCAGTGGTGACAGCCTTACCCTGCCTGCTCAATTACTGATGCTGCCCCTCGTCGGATGTCGATGACGACCATAACTCAGCTGGTCAAGCACCATCTCCATGCCCAGGGTAGGGCATTAAACCTGGTGGAGCTGCGGGCCGACTTCTGTGCCATCGATGCACGCTTTGACACCCTCACGTCCCGGCTTGACTGTGTGGAGGAGAGTGTCTCCACCCTGGAGAACACTGCAGCTTTATTGACTAGTAAGCTGGAGAAGAGGGAGCACCTCTTGAAGTCCATAGCCATAAAAAATGAAGATTTGGAGGCACGCTGTCGCCAGAACAATATACTCATTGTTGGCCTGGCTGAAGTGACCAATATAGGATGCCTTGAACAATCTGTAGAAACTCTGCTTACTAAATTATTTGGCGTCCAGCACTTCTCCTCCACTTTCATAGTAGAGAGAGCCCGCAGATCCTTGGGCCCACATCCACCACCAAGGGCACCTCTTCGTCCCATTGTGGCATACCTCTTGAATTACAGAGATCGATATACTGTACTTCGACTGGCCCGAAAGAGGTCTCCTTCACTGTACTAGGAAGACACAATTTCGATTTATCCAGACTTCACCCTTGCTGTGCAGGAGGTGAGGTGGAAATTCACTGATGCAAAAGCACAGCTCAGGAAGCATGGGTTAAAATACGGCATGCTATACACAGCTAGATTCCGAATGGTGATAGAAGGTAAACCAAGTTTTTTCGACACCCTGGCCAATGTCGATGCTGCCTGCAAACGGCTGGGCCCTGGCAGCACCTCCTCAACCTGCACCACCTCCTCCCCCAGACGTTAACATTTGTGCCAGTGCGGAACTTGCCTATGACAATGGCACCTGATTTTTCACCAATGAGGGTATAATCCTCTAAATAGTCTCATACTGCAAATCTTCGTATACTTCTCGCCTGTAGTCTGAGTCTGCGTGCATCAGTCCTATCTAAAGGTGGTCTGGCTTACTAATGGCCAATCCCAGTTCCTGAGTGAGCATGTTTCTGCTGAGGAAACTGCACAGGCAATTGATTCCTTGGATGGAAGGAAGGACCCTGGCAGTGATGGCCTTACTGGTGCTTTAAAAAAAACGTATAAAAACATTTGATCCCTCACTTGCCGAAGGTCTATGCTGAAGAACCTCAAACGGGGTACTGCCCCCCGCCCCCCCTCCCTCTACCGTGCGAGAGGCAGCGATCTCCCTGCTACTCAAACCAGGAAAAGACCCTACTCACTGTTCATCTTACAGACCACTCTCATTACTCAACTTCGACAATAAAATCCTCGCCAAAGCAATTGCTATCAGATTATCGTTGTTGCTTGAACAGCTGATATCTCTTGTGCTGGCGGGATTCATACCCACAGATCCACCTCAATTAACCTTCGTGCCGTCTTCTCCGTTATGAGTAGGATATGTCCGAACATTCTTGCGGTGATCGCCCTTTTGGATGCAGAGAAGGCATGTGACTCTCTAGAATGGCCTTTCCTCCACATGACATTACGAAAACTTGGCATTCCTGACGGAATCACTGCTCTCATTTCATTACTGTATTCAAATCCTACAGCTCGTATCCATATCAATGGCTCCATTTTGGAGTCTTTTGCCATATCCCTGTGCTTTCTCTGCTAAATTGACCATGGTAAGTATATTTGTACATCCACAATTTGCTACTGGTGTACCCTTGTTTATGGTACTAAGGAACCCAGGGTATAGGGACCCCTGGGGCTTCCCATGAGCTGCAGCATGTATTGTGCCACCCATGAGAGTCCACTTAAACTGTGATTACATGCCTGCCATCGCAGCCTGTGTGAGTTTGTGCTTGCACCTCTCATGACTTATATAAGTTTCCTTATATCTGAGGTCACTGCACTTAAAGCCTATAAGTCACCCCTATGGCAGGCTCTTCAGTCCTGAGGGCAGAGTGCATGGTTATAAGTGTGAGGGTACCCCTGCATTCGGCAGCACACATTTGAAGAGGAAATCACCTCAAAGTATTGTTTTTGTGCAGGAGGGTTCCCCTTCCTGCACAAAAACAACCTCCCCACGATGCAGGCATCCTTACCCCATGGTGGTAGGGTGCCAGCGCCGGGCGCATGGCAGCAGTTTGTCCACCAGCGCACGGGGAAGCACAGAGATGCAACATATTATTGTAAATATGTTGCATCCCTGTGCTTCGAAACTAACGCAGGGCGGTGCAGCAAAATTACTTCCTGCACAGTGCCGTGTTTGTTTCTTGTAAATCTGCCCCCACAGACTTTATCTACCACCTGCTACATATGGCGAAAGGTTAGTGGTACACTGGGCTTCAACTTTTAATATTCTCCCAAACTGCCCCTCTCTTCGATCCCTGGCTATCACTAACAGCTGAAAAGCTAGTAAGACGAACCTTGACTAGGCCAACCTTCATGCCTTTGGGGATCTGTTCCCAGATGATATCGCACACCGCTGATGACACACATACTGTCATTGCATTCATGAATAGATAATTCTTTAATAGATTACACCCTGCTCTACGATCCCACGTGCTTTCCTATCCCCCTGCCCCGGACGCTTTCCCCCCACTCACTCTTTTGATAGTAGACCCAGATGGGTCACACCTAGTCACCAAGCTCTACCGTGCTTGCATGGCTTTAAAACACACTTACGATGAGGGGGACGGAGGGGGTGCGTCAATGCTGGGCGGAGGACCTGGGTCGCCCCATAACCGACAAAGATTGGGCCTTCTTTTGTGCTCAAATTAAACTAGTATATTCCAACCACTGCCACAAATTTCTACATTTTCGTTTCTTACTTAGATTCAACACCACTCCTGTTTGACTAGCCAAGATTAACCCCTCCTGGTCATCCCTATGCTCTAAGTGTTTTTTCCCTGGGGCGGACTTCCCACACTTAACTTGGACTGGTCCAGCAATTGCCACATACTGGACTGAAGTAGTATTCAGTACCCTCTCTCAAATGAACTCCCTAACCTTCGACCCCTTACCTTCATTAGCACTGCTGAGCAATGTTTCACCCATCCCCATAACATATTGCAGATTTACCGCCATTGCTTTATTGTTAGCGAAAAGAAAAGAGAGATTGCAATTCACTAGCGCAATGCTGTACGTCATACCATCAAGGCCTAGCTGCGAAGCATTACATATTGCAACTTAACAAGCGAGGTCTCCTCCACTTGACAGCCCCACCATGCCAGACCAAAGAAAATCTGGAGCCTCTTCATTCCTACTTGCTTACCCTAGACTCACTCCCCAGTAACCACACCTCAGGCTCCCATGACAGTACCGTCCTCGGGTCACACCAGCCAAGACACTAGCAGATGTGATAGAATCATTCATATGCCGATGCCAGGCAGCTGGTTATCCCTCTCCCAAGACTCGTGCTTCTCAGCTGCAAGGCTGCCTGTTTTCGGTCGCTGTGTGGATGTGGATGAGCCTTTATTGCCTCAAGCTCAGTGGAGAAAAGACTGGGGAATCAATCAAACGCCCGGTCCACTGCCGGATGGCCTGATTCCCGGCACTCTTTTTCCCTCTCCAAAGGCTAGGTGGGGGAAATAGGTGTCTGGCTAAGCCAAACCTTACTTTTGACACTTAAGACGCTGTTATTTTTATGCTTCAGGATTTTCCGATGCTGAAGAACGGTCTCGGATTCCTAACCCTTCTGCTTAGAAAACTGTGGTCCAGGCTATTTTCACCTCTCACCTGGTCTCTAGCGATGTTCTTTATCTAGGTCTCTTCCAGAGCTTCTAAGACGCTTGCAGAAAAGCCCAAACTCTGCAGCCTGTCTACTTTTGAACATTCCCAGGCACGTTCCTATTATGGCCTGTCTCAGAGATATGCACTGCCTGCCAATTGGCATGGGAGTCCAATGTAAGGCCTTGTTATTTGCCTACGGGGCTTTTTCGTCCGATTTTGATCATACCCGACATTCCTGCAAAAACTCTTCGTTTATTTGACTCTCTGCTGGACATGGTTCCTCGAAACAGCAAAGCCATACAGAGCTGGCGCCCCTTCAGATATTTAGCCCCCACAATCTGGAACAACCTGAGCATCCACCTTCAAAGGAGGTCTACTAGAGAAATCTTCAGACAACATCATAAAGCCTGGCTTATCTACATCTACTTCTGTATCTGCTAGTGCTTCTCCGGACAGGACCCTAGTGCTGGGATCAAAGTTATCAGGCGCTTTACAAGTCTAGTAAATTGCTATTACTTGAAGCTGTTAAAAAATCATATACTCTAATGAGCGGGTTTAATAAAAAGACCCCCCCCCCCTAACAAATCATATATTCATACACTGGAATCATATACTTAACATTTGGGAGCATTTAAACAATGGTGTACTTAAGAATCTCTCTCTCAGGGAGAGTGTGACTTTACATCCATTTTTCAATCTTTCTGGGAAACGTTTTCGATCGATTAACCCGCATAGCTCATTCGGTGTCAGGATTCAACAACCAAAGCTCTGAGGGTTGGAATAAACATCTCGCAATGTTAAGGCTTGCTCAAAGGCAGCAAAGGACCTGGAAAAAGTGAGAACCGGTCTCTGGCAGAATGGGCTGAGTAGAAGGAGGGTTTTGAGGGCCGAGGGAAAGTCAGGCCAGTCAGACAGCAAGACCATAAGGGCAGCCTTTCTGGGGCAGCATGAACAGTGTCCGTACCTGAACAATGTTTTAGCACAACTTTCTTGGTTATATAATTCTAATGTTAGTTCCTTCACCTTCAATGTTTTTTTCTTCACTTTCCTTATATCTTGTTCCGTTTCCTCTACTGGCCTTGTACTCTCCGCTGTGTTATTTGTGTAGGTCTAACCATACTTCTTTATCAAACAATTTCGCAAGGGTATCGTTTCAAGGGGCAATTATACATATATGTTTAATGACACAACTACTTAAAAGGGATTTAATCGCAACACGGAAAAGAAAAAACAGGGAAAACAAGTCATGTAAATGCTAACTGTATTTCATATAGTAGACATGTTGGACATATTCACTTCATATGTTCAAGCACATGGGTCAGTTGCACTGCGTTACATTCAATGGCATGTAACCAACAAAATACAGTGCACAAGTGCTCGTGAAGTGTAGTGACGGCACAAGTGACACGTGACATGGTATAAACAGTGAGAGTGATGGGCGCAACAGCAAGTGAGATAAAACCACTATTTACATGTTCAAGATACCGTAGCAACAAATGAATGACAAGAGCAATCAAAATGAATATATAGGGTATCCGTGGGTAGGTGTGCCAAGAGATGCCACCATTCCTGGTTCAGATCAACTGGCTTCTCAGGGCATGTCCAGCCATCCATATGGTCATGCCCTTTGATGATACTCGCCTTTTAGCAACAAGGCCGATTTGGCGTTCAGGCACTATAAGGAGAGTAGATTTTTGGAGCCCACTATGCCAGCCGCACTCTTCTTTTTGCTTTTTCCGTGGCGAAGGAAGGGGCAACCCAGCCACTATGGCCAGCAGGCTTCCCAGCCTTTTTAGTGGCCATGGAAGCGGCACACACAAATCCTGAAGGATTCAGAGCTAGAGTTTTGTCCAGTCCACCATCTTCTCCCCAGCAACCTCTGCTTCCCAACCTCTTTTGTATGGCCTCACACCAACATGGGCACCCTGTTGGCGGCAGGGTCAGGCACCACCTCCCACAATGGCATGTCATAACTAAGGGCAAGTGGGTTCTTCCGGTTGTTTTGTGGAGTTTCACCCTCCCATTTATGGAAACCTCACCGTCCCTGCCACGGTCATCGGATCCGTTGAAGGATGATCACCTCGCCCTATTGTGCCAAGAAATGCAGGCTCTTTTGGCCTGAGGAGCTACTGAGAGGGTGCCTCCATCAGAAGTAAGCTGTGGTTGCTGTGGTGCCCAAGAAGGCTGGAGGCGTCTACTCTATCCTGATCTGCGCCCTCTCAATGCCTTCCTGAGGAAAGAAAAATTTAAGATGCTTACGCTTGCTCAGCTCCTCTTTGCGCTCAACCCTGGAGCCTGGTTGGTAGAGCTGGACCGGTAGACACCTACTTTTTCATCCCCGTCCTGCAGGTCCATTGGCGCTGCCTGGGGTCCATGGTGGGCCAGCAGCTTTTCCAATTCTCTGTGCTGCCCTTTGGTCTCCCCAGTGCCCCTCAGTGTTCCACCAAGGTGATGGCTGTAGTTACAGCACATCTGCAAAGGTCAGGGGTCCCAGTCTTCCCCTACTTCGACGACTGGCTGCTGAACGAGGGTTCAGCCTAGGCAGTCGTCACCTATCTCTAGACTAGGGTGGACCTTGTGCATTCACTGGGGTTCACTATCAACATGCAGAAGTCACACCTGACTCCTTCTCAGATTCTCTCTTTCATTGGAGCCATTCTGGACACAGTACAGTTATGTACCTCCTCTCTAGAGCGAAGAGTCCAAGACATTCGGCCTATGATCCGGATGTTTAAACAACAGTACTGGATGTTGGTGTGACTGACTCTGAGTCTGCTGGATGTTTGACCTCCCAAATTCTGCTGGTGAAGTAGGGTGGATTGCATATACAGGCTCTGCTGTGTGATCTGAAGTTCTAGTGGGCCTAGCATCAGAGTAATCTCTCTAACTTGGTCCAGATTTCGAGGGAAGACTACAAAAGATCTACAGTGGTGGTTACAGGACCACAATTGGGTCAACAGCAGACCTCTCTCCCCTTCCCACCCAGAGCTGACAGTGGTGACCGATGCATTGCTTCTTGGCTGGGGCCGCCATCTGGGAGACAGGGAGCTCAGAGGCGGAGATCAGAGGGCATTGCAATCTTCTGGAGCTGAGGGCGATTTACTTGGCATTGAAAGTTTTCCTGCCCTTTAACAAAAGGGAATTTGGTCCAGGTGTTCACAAACACTACTGCCATGTGGTACTGCAACAAGCAGGGCAGAGTTGGATTGTGGCTGCTGTGCCAGTAGGCTCTGTGCCTCTGGACATGGCCAAACCATCGGGATATTTTCCTTGTTCTGAAGCACCAGGAGGATTCTCAAAACACCAGTGCGGATAGACCCAGCTGGCGATGCCTTGTGGCAACAAATTGTGGCTGCTTCTGGAGATGGCTTTATGTCTCTTCCTAGACTGGGGAGAATCTTGGCTATATCCATTTGCCACCACCAAGAATGAGCAGTGTCAGCACTTCTGTGTATTGGATTTTCCAAAGTGGGTCTCGCTTGGAGGTGCATTCCCACGAAACTGGAGTATGGGACTCCTATATGTCTTTCCGTCGATACCTCTCCTACACCGAGTTCTCAAGAAGATCTGAACTGACTTGGCCCAAGTGAAACTGGTGGCTCTGGAATGGGCAAGGGGAATATGGTATCCAGAAATCCATAGTATGCGCAAGGCATTGCTCTGGGCACAGTTTTGGGCTACTTTTCAGCCATATCTGCTTTTTTGCTGTTGCCGAATCAATCCTCCCTGTTCAAGTCACCTGTTGTGGCACACTTCATGAAAGGTCTTCAATACATGTTCCCTCCCAAGCCTTTAATTAGGCCCCAGTGGGACCTTAATATGGTTTTGACCTACCTGATGTGTTCTCCCATGCATAGTTGCCCTCACCCACTTCTGACATTCAAGACAGTTTTCTTGGTCGCCATCACATCAGGTAGTAGGACTAGTGAGTTGCAGGTTCTCTCTGCTCAACATCCATACACCAGCTTCTTCCCAGATAAACTGGTTCTCCGTACCTTTGCCATCTTTCTTTCCAAAGGTGGTGCCACCTTTTGTTGTCGGCCAAAGCGTCACACTGCAGCCATTCTTTGTTCAACCACAGTTCCTCAAGGAGTAGGAGAGAATCCACTATCTGGACCTGAAAAGATAGTTGTACTATTGCGATTCTGCTTAAGAACTTTGGGTAGACGATATGCTCTATGTGGGGTTCACTGCTACAAAGAAAGGGAAAGCAGTACTGAAGTGGACCATCTCCAGATGAATTGGGCTCTGTATTAAAATCTGCTATGCACTGGTCCAAGTCAGTTCACAGACCCACATCTGGGGAGGGATTGCATTGGTATCTATCTAAGGTAAGGAATCTGTGGCTAGAAGTCTATTTAAAAAAAAAATATATTTATTATTTTAAATACCCAGGAACCGATATTCAATAATACTTCACATTTCATAATTCAATTCATTACATTCCATAAAAAATATAGATTGCACCTTATAAGACCTTACGAATACATAATATAGTGCAGTTATCTGAATGTGATGGAATCACTAAACATTTGTGGAAATTCATACAACCTTAAGATCCATAAAAAGGCAAAATACAAAAAAGATATCAACATTTTACAGGGAAAAGGTATATACAACAGGTTGTCAATTCGGGGATGCTGCCGAATATTGTGGACTCCAATACATAGCAAATTTCAGATCCTATACCAGTTCCACCTAAGCATCTATCCCACTCCCTCCCTCCCGCTGGTGGCTGAATGCCAAGCTAAGGGTGTCCAGATTGTCAGCCCAAGCTTCCTCGCCTCCCTTCCTCAACTCATGTAGAGTGTAGACTCATGGTAATGAACCCCTAGGAGGCGGGCTAGCCACATTTGGAAAGTGGGAGGTACGGCATCATTCACCCCAATGTTAAGAGTATCCTGAGGACTGCTACACATAAGAATACAAAATATTCTTCCTCCTTTCCTAAACCCAAACAATTATTGTGACCCAGTATCATCAGGGTAGGGGATCTTGTGCCCTAGCAGCCCATCCCATAACACTGCCATCTCTTTTTTAATTGATCGTAACCTCTCTCAGTCATAGAACATGTGAATCAGGGTGGCTGGACCTTCGCCGCACCTTTGGCACTTATCATCCTCTCTTTTACCCCACTTGAACAATTTGGCATAGTAAAATAGACGTTAAATAAGGTTTTATAATGTTGTGCTTTTAGGTTGGTGGGACGAAAAATGTTGTCTGCTAGTTGCAGCGCCTTATACACATCAGCATCTGGATTATTTAATTTTAATTCCCATACGGATTCAGTTTTCTCCAAATCATCCTGCATGCTTTGTAACAGGGTACCATAGATGTTCTTGATCCTTCTGCCACTCCCTGAAATTTTCTCTAACAGATTAATTTTACCCCTGGGGTGAACCAATGGCCTACGACCTGCTAGATTCTTCTGGATTTTGTACATATTTAAAACCATGACCAGCTGGAATCCCATTCTTCTGTTGTATAGAGCCAAGTGGGAGTATCCGATCTTCAAATATGTCGCCTATCCTACCCATCATATCGTAGAATGCATGTGGTAAAGCATGTGAACTCCACAGTGGTGTATAATAGTTTTTTTTCGGAATTAGCATAGCTTTTTGTACTTTCTTCCATACCTCCCAGGCACCAAACATTACCTTCAATCGCACCTTTTTATAGTAGCACCCATCTATTTTTTCGTAGCAGCAACCCTCTTGCCTCTCTACCCAACATAAGCTCAAAGATCGACGGGAGGGTGTCAAAACCTACCTCCTTGTCAGCTTCCCTACTAACCGGGACAGGTAATACCGCCATCTGGCACAGTAGGCATGCCCATTGATAAAATCTTAATATTCAGAAGCGCCAGCCCTCCCCTTGCCTGAGGGAGAGACAGATACTTCAAAGAACGCCTTACTTTCCTATACTGCCATAGGAAATTTGTAAATGTGGCCTTTATTGTTTTCATAGTATATTCATCAATCAAGAGAGGGATAGACCGAAATAAATACAACATTTTAGGCAGCATGGTCATTTTTTAGAACATTTCCCCTCCCAATAATAGATAGATGCACACCATCAATCCTTTTGAGATCTGAGGAGATTGTCTTCACCACAGGGTCAAAATTAAGCTTTACTATTGTATTCACTACTGAACTAATACACACCCCAAGAAAGACGGTACCTAGGGTCGTTCATATTGATGTTATCTGTGCATACTATTAAAGTCTTACTTTCATTCTGGAGATATCCTGATTTCTGCCCAAATTCCCTGGCAATCAATGTTGCTGCGCTGATAGCGCTAATCGGGTCTGTAGTTAAGATAGCCAGATCATCTGCATAGGCTAGCAATTTAGTCTCAAAGCCATTGGTATTGATAGGCTTGATGTCTTGACACCCCAGCAGTCTTTCTATCACAAGATCTATATATAGGGCAAACACTATTGGTGAGCAAGGACAGCCTTGTCTCGTCCCTTTGGAAATATGGATATTATCCAAACTACCCCCCATCAGTTGTATTTGTGCCCTTGGGTCTGAGTACATTGATTTTATTGCCCTGATAATTCTGGGCCCAAACCCTTTTAACTACAATATCTCCAGTAAATATATCCATCCCACACGATCAAATACTTTTTCCACGTCGAGGAGGATCATGGCCATCCAGCCCCTGTGGAAGCCTGTATATCGAACAGCGTTATGGTCCGTCTTATATGTTCGGTCGTCCCGCGACCTGGGATAAACCCATGCTGCCACGGTGAGACAAGACCGCCAATGACCCTCTTAGTTAACAATTTTAAATATAATTTGGTATCCGTATTTATAATGGATATTGGTCTGTAAGATGCAGGGTTATCTGTTGGTTTGCCTTTTTTATGGAACACTATGATGTTAGTTCCTGTCCAGGTTTCTGGTATTATACCATTCTGTTGTATTCCAGTAAATAAATCTAACAATATTGGGGCAATTACGGTTTGAATACACCTATAAACTTCCACAGGGATACTGTCAGGGCCCGCTGCCTTCCCTGGTAGTAGTTCCTGTAAAGCTTCGATTACTTCCTCTAGTGAGAAATCCCTCTCAAGTTCCTATTTTTCCTGGCTATCTAACTGGGGGCCTAATCCCTCCTCCTCCAGCCTGGGCGGTTCTGAGTAATACTCTTCTTGATATAGCAGCTGATAATATTCCTTGAAAACCCTGAGTATATCATTGGACTCTGTATATACTTAATCGTTCTGCCGGATATCTGTAATCAGGTTTCTGACACTTTCCTGCCTGATTCAGAGCACTAAAGGTTTCCCGGCTTGCTCCCCCATTTCATAGTATTTACCCCGTTGTGCTTGGTATTCATCTGCTGCTTTTTGTGCTAACCATTTATTTAGCTCAGATTTTATGGCCAAGATCCTATGCGGTGCTTCTACCATCTCCTCCCCCTGAGATATAGCTGTTGTAGGCTGTTCTTCTGCATTTATTAATTCCCTTAATAACCTGTAATTTTCTATCCGGGCCTCTTTCCTTAGCCTAGCAATAAAGCTAATCATTTCCCCTCTAAGGGTGGCTTTGAATGCATCCCATATTGAGTTTCGGCTGGCACTATATCGGTTGATATCTAAAAAAACCCTGGGGCCATTTCTTTAAGTGCTCTATATATGCCTTATTGACCAGTATCTTCCTATCAAAAGTCCATTTAGAGTAAATCTTTTTGGGAGTATCAACCTCAATATGTAATACTAATGGATTATGGTCAGAGATCACTTTTGGAAGTTTGTCAACCCCCACTTTACTAATCAATGTAGCTGATGTTAAAAAATAATCAAGTTGTGTATATTTTGTGTGTGGGCAGGAGAAGTACGTATAGCCTGCCTTGTTTGGCTCCTTGTTTCCCCAAACGTCCACCAGCCCATGGCTAGCGATAAGGGAGATCAGGGCTTGGTATACTTTGGGCTTCCGCCCCATATAACTATTCTTATTACATAAATCAGCTGCTATATTAAAATCGCCGCATACAATCAACGGACTAGGCCATGTTGCGAGTTCAGCTTCCAAGTGTTAAAAAAATTTGGGATCGTCTTGATTTGAGCCATATATTGTATATATAGTAAACCCAATTCCTAGTTCCACCACCGGCCTAAGACATCTATTATTTTGCGATTAACCCCACCATGTGCCGATTTCCCAAAAATCGCCACACCCCGAATGGTGGAGGTTTGGGATGAGCATGCCAGCAGATCAAACCCTCTCAAGTTTAGGAGGTTTCTTTTCCCCATGGAATATGCATCTCTTGTAAACATACCAGATGAAAATGGTTCATCCTTACAAATTCCCCCAGCCGCTGCCTTTTCTTCCAATCATTCAAACCCCCTACATTTATTGTACATATATTAAATTTCCCCATTTTGTTTAGTTTCCTTGTTGCCTCTGCTTCCACTATAGCATTTTAGTGATCCTATTTGCAAACATTTTTCCTGACTTCTTTAATGGTTCAGAGTATTAATTTTCTCCCTGTGACCCCCTTCCACCCACCTTCTCCCCCTTCCCTGCCCCTCTCCCTCCCAACAACCCCTCCCCCCTCCCAACTGTCCTCCCCCACCATCACCCCGGTGAAGCGCTCGGAACTAGGTATAAGCATAGGTTGTGCGCAGCTAATATGAAAAAGCTGATATTGTTCCTATCATTAGGGACGGTTTCCCCGTGAGGCCCTGTTACTTCTTCAAGGAGCTAAACATGTCTAAACTTTGTTTCCTTGCAACAGTGTTACGTGCCTGTTTAACTATTCCTGATTCCCCATTTAGATAATTTTCTTTCTTTGACATATCCTATGTCAACGTGTACATTGAATCAGACTAATTTTATCTTTTTTTATCCATGCCATCAAGAAATTCCTTTGCTTTGATTTCTGACGTGAAGTAGCGCATCTGGCCATCATGGATCACCTTGAGCTGTGCTGGATTAATCGGATACATTTGAATGTTTTTGTCCTGAAAGGGCTTTATCATCTGCCTTAGTCTCCACTGTCTTTCCACAGTGGTGTGACAAAATCCGGGTGGACAAAAAACAACACCTCTACGCTTGATCTTCTGGATTCGAGTCTTGCCTTCTCCGAGATTATTTGGCGCAGCAAAAAGTTGCCAAAATACACAAGGATTGGACGTGGCTTACCTCCTTCTTTTGTCTAGGTTTGAAGGGAGTGCAATGGGCTCTTTGTACTTCCACTGCCCAGTTCCATCCCGATAGTTCTGGGAACGAGGACTTTAGCAGCCCAACTATGTATGCCCTGGGGTCGGATCTTTCCACCCCCTCTGGTATCCCCAGTACCCTCAGATTATTTCTCCTCTGTTGGTTTTCAAAGTCCTCCAGCTTCCACTGGAGGTCTTTGATTTGTGATCCGTGCTCTTCGGTCAAAATTGCTGCACCCGACACATCTGCCTCTATGATGATGATTATTGCCTCAAGGTCTGTCATTCTTTCCCCTATATTGACACAGGATTTAGACAGTTTTCTAACAAACCCTTGCATTTTTCGCATTGCTGACTGGGCTTTCCTAATTTCCTGGCGAATCTCCTCCCTGTGCAACAATATTGCCTGGTAAAAACATTCCATTGTTGGAGGGATCAACCTGGCATCAGTGGGGATCGCCCCGGTTGAGGAGCCAGCCAGCTGAGTTGCGGATGTGTAATCCCATTTAAGATCTTTTCTATCCCGGCGTTGAACACTTAAGCGTTGACTTGTTTTTTTTGCTGTTAGGAGCTGAGCTTTCTCACTTTTTTCGGGATCTGAGTCCATATTGCTTGCCTCAGATGATGTACTGAAGCCATCTTCAGACCATTCAGCTCCATCCGAGACTGAGAAAAAGCAGTCACTTGGCTCTCTGCCCTTCTCCCCCTTGTTGTTCTTATCCCCCTTTCCCAAACCAACTACTAGGTTATACCGAGGTTCAGGCACCCTGGTGCCATTCTTGTGAGTCACATCCTCGGCGCACTCCCGTACCTCCAGACATAAATCTGTTTAATTAAGTTGGGAATCACAGTGCTCTGGATTAGAATTCCCAATACCTTGAGATTCTAGTAGTTCTGATAGTTCACCTTCTCTTCCCAATTCTTCACCTTGCTCCAGAAACTCCCCAAGTTTTATTTTATTACTGCCAACCCCAGCTAATAAGGAGGTGTCACTTCCTGAGGTTTGAGGGTGCTTATCAACATTAAGCGCCTTGGGTAAAACAGTACCTGCTAGCTGCACCGGGAGGACGACCAGACTCTCACTCCGGTTCTCCTACAGTGCTTGTTTGCATTTTTCCCCGCTACTTGCTCCTGGCTCAGCCTCCCTCGTTCGCTGGAACAGCTCAGCCATGGAGGGGCCAGCAAGACGTGGTTTCCCTGCTCCCCCGCCCCTTCCGTTCTTCTCTGCTGGGAGCTCACTGCTGGAGGTCTGCGCCTGCAAGCGCCGCCCGTGTCCAGCTGCCTGGTCCGACTGGCTCGGTGAGTCATGCTCCGCAGTGTTTTCTCCTCGCGTCTGCTATTTCCTCCTGCTCTGGGGGCTCCGGTACTCGCTGCCGCTTTTGGTCCCATCTCAAGTCTGCCTGCAAACACGCTTCTATCTGCGCATGCTATTTTATGTTATAGCCCAGGCACTTCAGCAACAGCTCTGGGCTCTCTTCATTGGCTGGTCTTTCAACAGGTCTTTAAACGATGTTTATTTCCATGAACCCTAGGGGTTTCTTATGCCGATTCAGCCAGTATGTCACCAGTGCTGCTACCGGCCTCCTAGGCGGCCGCCATCTTGCTTCCCTGATTTCTGGCTAGAAGTCTCTATGAGATGAACAAGTTACTCACCTTCAGTAACGCCTTATCTGGTAGAGACTCTAGCTAGCCCCGGATTTATTACTGACTCTCCCATTCTCCATGTTCTATGAACTTCCCTGTCTTCAAAAGTCCTTGTTGGCCCAAAGATCTGGTACATTAGTCACAACACCGTGGTATAGCTCTGTACTCCTGGCACAGAAACAGTCACATAGAAACTATAGTCAGTGCTTTAGGGTGGCACCTATATAGGCACTGCGTAGGTCACATCTGCCACTTCACACCTACTGGCGCACAGAGGTACTGCTCAAGGTTTTCTAGATCAAATCTGATACCTGGGGAATATTCTAAGGTAAGGAATCAGTGGAAAGATAGTCTACCAGGTAAGGCGTTACCAAAGAGAACTAACTGCTTTCAAAGCCATCAACCATGCCCTAGCATCTGTCACCTGTGGCTAAGTACCCCTGGTTAAATTTAGGAAATACAGTTCAGTTTTTCTCATAGGTAATCTGTCAAAGAGAACAGATAATTCTGCCCAAGGGCAGTAAGCCAAAAGCACTGCCCAATAGTGACCTCCCAGATATGGAAAGGTAATGCCCTCAATATACTGATAAACATACCTTAATCATAAATATCCTTCGGGAGTTGGGTCCTCAAAACAAAGTGAGTTAAATGGCTTCAGCCTTTCATAAATGTACAAAACATATAGGAAATTCAGCAGAGAAATCATTACAAACAAGATTGCTCTTCCCATTCGAATTCAGATTTCCAGTTTTGTATTTTCGTTATTTTGCGTGGATTCTCCCTTGTTTTTACTACTATTCTGCCTGGGTACTCGTCCCCTTACCTGCACTTAATTTCTGGAAAGCGCACCGCCGTTTGGCGGGTCCGGGTCCCGGGGTTGGACCCTTGTGGGCGCCATCTTGGCTTGGGTTAGTGGAAATTTAGGCGGGCGCCATCTTGGAGCGTCCCGACGCTTGAGCTCTTCATTGCGACGCCTACTTAAGGCGGACTCGCTTGTCTTTTACTCAGATTAGGTGCTGCATTAGCGCAGGTCGCGCTGCCAGTGCGCCGTGTTTTTAAAAATACCAGTTTTGTATTTTCGTTATTTTGCGTGGATCTCCCTTGTTTTTACTACTATTCTGCCTGGGTACTCGTCCCCTTACCTGCACTTAATTTCTGGAAAGCGCACCGCCGTTTGGCGGGTCCGGGTCCCGGGGTTGGACTCTTGTGGGCGCCATCTTGGCTTGGGTTAGTGGAAATTTAGGCGGGTGCCATCTTGGAGCGTCCCGACGCTCGGGCTCTTCATTGCGACGCCTACTTAAGGCGGACTCGCTTGTCTTTCACTCAGATTAGGTGCTGCATTAGCGCAGGTCACGCTGCCAGTGCGCTGTGTTTTTAAAAATACCAGTTTTGTATTTTCGTTATTTTGCGTGGATTCTCCCTTGTTTTTACTACTATTCTGCCTGGGTACTCGTCCCCTTACCTGCACTTAATTTCTGGAAAGCGCACCGCCGTTTGGCGGGTCCGGGTCCCGGGGTTGGACTCTTGTGGGCGCCATCTTGGCTTGGGTTAGTGGAAATTTAGGCGGGCGCCATCTTGGAGCGTCCCGACGCTCGAGCTCTTCATTGCGACGCCTACTTAAGGCGGACTCGCTTGTCTTTCACTCAGATTAGGTGCTGCATTAGCGCAGGTCGCGCTGCCAGTGCGCTGTGTTTTTAAAAATACCAGTTTTGTATTTTCGTTATTTTGCGTGGATCTCCCTTGTTTTTACTACTATTCTGCCTGGGTACTCGTCCCCTTACCTGCACTTAATTTCTGGAAAGCGCACCGCCGTTTGGCGGGTCCGGGTCCCGGGGTTGGACTCTTGTGGGCGCCATCTTGGCTTGGGTTAGTGGAAATTTAGGCGGGCGCCATCTTGGAGCGTCCCAACGCTCGAGCTCTTCATTGCGACGCCTACTTAAAGTCGTCCTCTCCCGCGCAGCAGGACCGCGCAGTGGGACGCCGTCGCTTAGCCGGAGTCGTGCCAGAGTCCTGCCCGTCTGCGCTCGTCCGCGTCGAGGAAGCGTGAGCGGGCCTGGACTCTGGCATTTAGTCATCATACCATCATGCAGAATACCTTGACGCTCAGGTACAATCGCGCCGCTCTGCTTTCTATTAGAGAGAGGCTCACGGTGTGTGTTCATGATCCTGTGCACCCGTTGTCGGGTCCTTATGACTGTGCCTGTGGCAGTTTGTCACTTGATACCCCGTCTGGGGTGCGCTCTGTGGAAAGGAATGCCCCTAATACACGTACTAATATCTCTGAGCGTGTACTTAGCATCTGGAGTCTGAACGTGAGATCATTGGTCAAGCACCATCAGTCCTTACGTGACATGATCTAAAAGGAATCTCCTGACCTCATCTTCCTCACTGAGACTTGGCTTCAGGATGCGGACACTGCAATAATCAATCTGGCATTCCCTTCCAACTACACAGTGTTCACTCTTAACCGCACTTCTAGAGGGGGTGGCATAGCTATGGTGATAAAATCCTGCTTCCCGGCTGAATGGAAAGATCTCGACTTACCAGCATGTGAGAGCGCCTCTTTTAAGGTAGCCTTCAGTCATCAGTTTACACTTAGCGGTATGCTTATCTACCGCCCGCCAGGGAACGACACTGTCTTCAAGGTCGCTCTTGCTGACATGGTCAGCTCTTTAGCTCCGAGATGTGCTAATTTTAACATCGTAGGCGATCTCAATACCCATTTTGATCAGGGGTCATTAGCACCTATTAATACCTTGCTAGCGGACCTTGAAGCCATGCAAATGGTCCAACTAGTTACCTCCTCTACCCACACAGGAGGTCATATCCTTGACCCCTTCTTTACCACACTGGAGCGGGCTAGGGTCTCTGACCCGATGGTGGTAGGCTGGACTGATCATCTGCTGGTTAAAGTTTCATGTCCTATAGATGACCCACAATTTAAACCTGTGGACAGACTGATCCTTAAAAGAAATTGGCATAAGCTCAAACTGGAGGAGTTTTATAAGATCTTGGAGGCGCAGCCCCTGGGCAATCTGCTGAATGTGGAACAAGGATACGAGCAGTTTCGTAACTGGGTCCTAGCCGCCCTTGACTCTCTTATACCGATGCGCTGGTCGAAATGCCATGCTAAAGTTCCCAGCCCATGGTATAATGATACTCTTGCCGAGCTTAAGAGAACGTGCCGGCAAGCTGAGAGGGCGTGGAGGAAATCCTTTGATCCCACCTTGAAATCTTTGTATTTTGCCCAGCTTAAGATCTATCACAGGGCAATCTGTCAAACCCGGGCCGCACACTATGCTTTCGAGTTTCAGAATAGCCCCAATCCGTCTAAATTAATCTTTAAGGTTCTCAAAGACCTTATGGGGAAACGGGCCACCTCGGTGGAAATCTGCACGGACTCTCACTGTGAAAGTCTGGCATCCTTTTTCGTGGAGAAAGTGCAGGCGATCTACCGAGGATTTACGTCATCTGTGCCCGATGCTGAGCAAACTGGTGTGATAGCTACGGTTCATGAAACTCTGTCCTCCCTGCCAGTAATGTCTGACGAGGTCTTCGATACTCTGAGCCTCAAAATTAAATCCGGTTCTCCATTAGATCCGCTGAAGCCAGAGTTATTCAGACTTCTCCCTCCCCTATGTCGTGAGCCTATACTGGATCTGATCAATCTATCGCTCACATCGGGTGTGGTCCCTTCTTCCTGGAAGCAGGCAGTGGTCAGCCCAATTTTAAAGAAGCCTAACCTTGACCCCTACTACCAGAAAACTACCGTCCCATCTCCCTCCTGCCCTGGACCGCCAAGGTCACTGAGGCACACGTGAACTCCATCTTGTCCGCCCACCTTTCTCGAAATAACATTCTAGACCAGAGCCAGAATGGTTTTCGTGCACAACACAGCACCGAAACTGCACTGCTCTTTATGACCGAGCACTTGCGAACGGTGCTGGATGCTGGGCAGACAGCGGCGCTCCTCCTGTTAGATTTGAGTGCCGCGTTTGACACGGTGTCTCACGACATTCTGATCCGGCGCTTGGAGGGAGTGGGAATTTATTTTATTTATTTATTTTTAAAGTTTTATATAGCGCGAACAAGATCTTTGCAGATATCAGAGCGCTTTACAGAAACAGTAGGTCGGATAAGCGAGACTCTTACATCAATATGAGATTCCGTAGACAGTGCGTTGCAAGAATAGGGTATCAATCATACAAGAGTATACAGAGTAATAACAATCAAGAAATAATAATATGGAAGCAATACAATGTCTATACGGATAAGATTATAGCCCCCCAGAGGGTGAGTACGCACAATGTTGACAGTAAAGCAATAGTCAGTAGTGGGTGCGTTGCAGGATGTTGAGGCACTCAAGTCCTAGTGTACAAAGGTAAGTATTCAGACCGCTGATAATAAGGGAGCCAAATACTGTCATTGTTCCAATATCAATAGTGTTCAGGTGTATTTAGCCATAAGGATGGCCTTCACCTCTTTCTTGAAGAGTATAGTGGACGGGATAAGCCTGATTTCTGGCGGGAGTGCATTCCAGATCCTAGGAATTGAGGGGACTGCTCTCCAATGGTTTCGCTCTTTCCTCTCGGACCGGTTTTTTAAAGTGGCTATTCCACCTTGTCAGTCCTCTTTCCATCCACTGGGGCTGGGGGTTCGGCAGGGCTCTGCGTTGAGCCCCACTTTGTTCAACCTATATGTGAAACCGCTGGCTGCAGTCGTCAGACAATGTGGCCTAACCATGACATCGTATGCCGACGACACGCAGCTGGCGGTGACACTCAGCGGTGATCCCGAGGTGAACGCTCCCAGATTCCGTGCAGGACTCATAGCCGTGGCAAATTGGATGCGAACTAACTGTCTGCAGTTAAATGCCAAAAAAACTGAGGTCCTGATCTTAGGAAAGCAGGCGGAGCTCTGGGGAGACCAGTGGTGGCCTCCAGAATTGGGGGTGACTCCCATCCCAGCTGCCGAAGTTAAGAACTTGGGGGTCTGGCTGGATCCTACACTCTCCTTCACCAGCCACACGAAGAAGGTTGCAGCTACCTGTTATGGTATTCTGCGAGGGCTGAGACCGGTCCTCAAATTCTTCGACCCCCCTACTCGGCAACTGGTGGTCCAAGCCTCCATTCTTTCTCGGCTGGACTATGGGAGTGCGCTGCTGCTCAGAGTGAATCAGGCGGAGGCTACTAGATTGCAAAGGGTTCAGAATGCCGCGGCGCGAGCCATCGTTGGCCTTCCTAGACAGTGCTCTGTCTCTGCAGTTTTGACCTCTCTCCACTGGCTGCCGGTCGGACAGAGAATTACATTTAAGGCTCTCTGCCTGACATTTAAAATCTTGAAGCTTTCCTCTCCTCCAGCCCTCGCTAAGCTTGTTTCCTCCTATGTTCCTACGCGGTCTCTTAGATCGGAATTTCTCCATCTGGCGGTCAATACACGGTTTAGACTGAGTAGGATGGGAGGTCGCTCCTTTCGAGTATTAGCGGCAGGATTATGGAATTCTCTCCCTGTCCATATTCGAGCCTTGAATAGCCTTACTTCCTTTAGGCGCGCCATAAAAACTTTTTTGTTCCCAATCGCTGACTGATTCCTTCTTCTCCTTCCCAGCATCGATTTGTTGTGTTGTGGTACCTGATCAGGCGCCGGGACACCCCTTGGCTGGGGCAGCTGCGCGCCTTATAAAAACTACTAACATAACATAACATAACAGTGAAGTATGGAGTACAGAATGGAGGTTAAAGGCAGCCTTCCAGACAAGCGCTGTTCATTGCTGACATTCATGAAGTGTATATGGGGTCTCCCGACTACAGTGTTTGGAATAACTGGAGCTCCTGGTATCTTTAGAGGCCCAAAGGTGGCATTTTGCAAGGCCTACTGTTTTGTTTGCTTCATGTCCAGGCCTGCTGTTTTGTTTGCTGCAGGTCCAGGCCAGCCATTTTGTTTGCTTCAGGTCCAGGCCTGTTCTTTTGTTTCCTTCAGGTCCAGGCCTGCTCTTTTGTTTGCTTCAGGTCCAAGCCTGCTCTTTTGTTTGCTTCAGGTCCAGGCCTGCTCTTTTGTGCTCTTTTGTTTGCTTCAGGTCCAGGCCTGCTCTTTTGTTTGCTTCAGGTTCAGGCCTGCTCTTTTGTTTGCTTCAGGTCCAGGACCTGCTCTTTTGTTTGCATCAGGTCCAGGCCTGCTGTTTTGTTTGCTTCAGGTTCAGGCCTGCTCTTTTGTTTGCTTTAGGTCCAGGACCTGCTCTTTTGTTTGCATCAGGTCCAGGACCTGCTCTTTTCTTTGCATCAGGTCCAGGCCCGCTGTTTTGTTTGCTTCAGGTTCAGGCCTGCTCTTTTGTTTGCTTCAGGTCCAGGACCTGCTCTTTTGTTTGCTTCAGGTCCAGGCCTGTTCTTTTGTTTGCTTCAGGTCCAGGCCTGCTCTTTTGTTTGCTTCAGGTCTAGGCCTGCTCTTTTGTTTGCTTCAGGTTCAGGCCTGCTCTTTTGTTTGCTTCAGGTCCAGGACCTGCTGTTTTGTTTTCATCAAGTCCAGGCCTGCTGTTTTGTTTGCATCAGGTCCAGGCCTGCTGATTAGTTTGCTGCAGGTCCAGGCCTGCCGATCAGTTTGCTGCAGGTCCAGGCCCGCCGATCAGTTTGCTGCAGGTCCAGGCCTGCCGATCAGTTTGCTGCAGGTCCAGGCCTGCCGATTAGTTTGCTGCAGGTCCAGGCCTGCCGATTAGTTTGCTGCAGGTCCAGGCCAGCCGTTTTGTTTGTTTCAGGTCCAGGCCTGCTCTTTTGTTTGCTTCAGGTGTCAACTCCAACAGGTTGCCAGGCAGTCTGGGAGGACGGAAGGCTATCTCTTTAGAGGTGCAGTGTTAGTCTTTGACCACGAGCTGCCCACTTGTCCATCTGGAGGTGCTGTTGTCAAAATACTGACAGTGGCAGTGTTCAGACAACAACACAAAGAATGACAGCAAAAGTTCTGTCAATTAACTTTAACCGAACCAGTGAGGCATTTATCGACTATACTTGTCCTATGGTGCGCTTGCCGTTCATTGTTTTTTCCTGCTGGTTTTGGGTATTGCGCTTTATTGAGAACTTCGGTTGAAGTTCATTGACAGAACTTTTGCTGTCATTCTTTGTGTTGTTGTCTGAACACTGACATTATTGATTACCCTGATTAAGGACATTTCTTCTGCCTATTGAGGACATAAGAAGACGTTTTACCTGCACTGCTGAATGCTGAGAATTTTCCTTTTATCTCTGGAGATGTCCAGCCGGTAAGGGACTGGGTGTTTTCTGTAAAGCAAGCACTAATATTATTATTATTGTCAACGGGAGGGGAGGACATTTCTCATTGTTTATTTATTGTTCCCCTATAGGTTTCACCTCTCCTGTTCTCAGATCAACCTGCAGAAATCGGCTGGGGGATTAGAAGTATATTGTCCTGGCTTCTGATCCCCACAACTCCAATAGTCAGTCTGGAAGGTGTGAGTGTCTTGAATGCTCTCATCCATAGACAGGCTTTAGGAGTGTGTGGAAATTCTCTTTGTTCCTGTGGATGGAGCCCATGGTGGGTAGAAGAAGAGGAAGAGGAGGAGGAGGAGGCCTGACGTCCACGAGGACGAGCTCTTTGTCTGCGCCTGTATGATTTATACAATGGGGTTTTCTGCTGCTGTTGCTGCTGTGTCTGCTTATATGGACAAAAAGAAGATCTTCCGAAGCCCCTGTACCTTCTGTTCACAGAACCTCTAATTTGCAATCCCAAAGACCTGGCTGTTGCCCTGCTGACTTTGAACCTTTCCAATGCAGCATCAGCTTTCTTTCCTAAAAGGCCTGTGCCGTCAAAGGGCAAATCCATTAAAGCAGCCTGAACATCCATTGAGAACTCAGAAGTCTTCAGCTAGGCAGCACTTCTGGTGGCAATTGAAGACCCTATGACCCTAGCCACTGAATCCGCTGTGTCCATACCGCTTTGTATGACCTGCCGAACAGCAGCCTGCGTGTCAGCAACCACCTCATTAAAATTCTTTCTATCCTCTTCAGGAAGTTTAGGAGACAATTGCTTAACAGTATCCATCAACGCATGGCTATAACGACCCAGTGAGCAAGTGTTTGTAGATTTAAGGGCCATGCTACCTGAAGAAAATACTTTTTTTGCAGATTGTTCCTGCTTTTTGGAATCCTTATCACCAGGTACCTGGGGAAAAGCACCTGCAGATTTTTTAGAGCAGGCAGCTTGCACAACCAAACTCTCCGGCAAGGGATGAGTGGACAAAAAGTCAGGGTCACAAGGAGGCACTCTAAAGCCTTGCAACAGCCTTAGAAACTGCAGGAGCATTAAGAGGTCTACTCCACACCTCTAGGATAGGATCAGTCAGAGCATCAGTAAATGGAAGTATAGGCTCAACAACAGATGAAGGTGAATGGAGGACTTCAGTCAGAATGTTCGATTTATACTCAGCAGTGGGCAAAGTCAAATTGAGAAAACCTGCTGCCTTTTTAATAACAACATGATAGGGTGCAACATCTTTAGACGGTGCATCCGACACCGAGGCTAACTCCCAATCAGGGGACAGTTCAAGACCAATTGCCTCTCTTAAATCATCGAAATAATCCTCCGGTTCCTAAAGCTCACCCTCTTCAAACTCAGCTTCCCTATGACTCCGCTCCTCGAAAAGGCGCTGGGCTTCACACCTCGACCTCTCCTTCCGAAACAACGTCGTCGGATCCGGAATCGACTCCGAAGGGGCCGGAGCCGGCGGCGAACGCAGAGCCTGAACCGGCGTCGAACTTCGAGTTGGAAGATCTCGAGGTCAGTCCGGAGCCGGTGAAGCCGTAAATGGCGTCGATGACCTCGGCGACGCCGAGAGATGCCAAGGTGGAGCCGGCACCGGCATGAACGGCATGAAAGGTGCCGGAGCATAAGCTTGGGGAACTCCCAAATTGTATGCCAACGGACCCATGGGACCAGCCGGTGCTCCAGAGGGGTACATGGCTCTCGCATAAACACTGTACATGGTGTTTGAAAAATGCGAAGGATCCTGTCCTGGACCCAGAAAAGGAGAATACGAACCCACCGGCTGCTCCTGGGGAGGCTGCACCGGAATTGACTCCTCTTGTTCCTCTTGTTCCTCGGGTTGGTGAACCGGAGTCGACGAGCCCTTAAGAACAGGAACCTCTTCCTCTTCATGTTCTGAAGACTGAGATGGAGCCAGAGAAGGATTCGATACCGGAGCCGGTGAATGCTCCGGTGACTCCAACGGTAAAGCCTCACCTTCCGGATTCTGCTCTGGAGAAGGAGATACCATGTCCTTACGATGTCTTCAACCAGACTACTTCGCCCTCGAATTCCTCTTCTTTCCCGAATGGTACCCTTGATCCATGCTTCCTCTTCTTATGTTTTTTCTTCGATGACCTGGAAGCATGTCCCGAAGTCGACTTCGAAGCCGACCTCGACCGGGACCTCGACCTCGACTTCGAGCGCCTCGATCTTGAACTCTTCCTGGCCCCTTTACCTTTTAATTTGGCAACCAGGAGTTTTGCCTCACGTTCACAAAGAGCCTTCGGATTCATTTTCAAACAGGATCGACAACCTTGGACGTCGTGATCTGACCTCAGGCACCATAAACACTCGTCATGCGGATCTGTGATGGACATCATTTTTCCGCATTCACCACACGGCTTAAAACCAGTGTAAAAGGAAAGTTAAACGTGCACCGCGCGTGTACAAAACATGCCAACAAACTCACTAAGCGTAAAAGAAAGGATTCAAAGTATCTCACAAGTGTCACATTAAAGATAAACGCGGCCACTTCTGAGTTTGGGAAAAGGGCGCGGCGGCGGGCACTAGAAGGGAAGACCAGCCAGCGAGATTTCAGAAAGCAACCACACAACCACACACAGAGAGTTAAAGGACGCGGTCGCGAGTCAAGGATAAAGTGTGCAAAAACAGGTAATGTCTACACTAAAGTGATTTCAGCAGCCTGATGTCAGTGGCAAAATACAGGGAATACCGGTATCACAAGCAGCTAGGAGAAACAAACGCTGGATCCGGAAGGAAGAGGGCGTGGAGTCAGTTTCAGGAAACCGAAAGCCAAGCACGGCTCTTCGGCGCGTCAGACTATTTAAAAGAAGGGATTGTAGATAAACTCCAACTCTGTTAGAGTGGTTAGGGACTTGCTCATAAGTGTGCATTTACTATAAAGCAAGCCCTTCAATTCTCCTTAGGACTCCAGGAAACTATGCAGGAGGCTTGAAGCCTAACCAGCAGCAGGGAGGCTGCTCCTGGTGGAGCTAAGCTTTATCTACTCATCTTCTCCTACTCTTCTACCTGAACCAAACTTGAATAAAGTAACCTTGTTTGTACACTTGGTCTATGGATCTTCCTTTTACAACGTACCTCCTATTCACAGTATATGTATCTAGGATGTGCTCCCAATGAGGAGTCCCAGAAGATGGGTAAATAAAGGAAAATGACCTAATTATATATAATAAGACACCCAAGGGAAAAATGGCTGGGACATATTCCATATACTTTAAGAATGTGATATGGCAGTCCCACAATCCTTAAATGAGGATTTAGTAGTAGTGCAAGTTTATTAAGGCACGAATAAATAAAATCCATGGTGCATTGCACACACTCGATGCAGGTTGTGTTAAAAAAAAAACTCTGGCAGCCATATCCTTGCCGGTATTAATACGAGACCTTTGCCCTAATAAAAAGGATCAAAGGAAAGTGTGTCAGACCAAGCGGGTAGACAGACACCGCAGTGAGTATTTAAAAGATGCCCCCAAATGTGGATGCTTGTATCTAGCGTAATTGGCACTGTACCGCTAATTGCAGAACATTTAGTTAGTTATGGGCGCTTACCAATGTGATGAACAGAGCTCCTTCCGGTGTGTACGCTGGAAACCTAATGACTCGCAGGAGAACACCCTTTCATATAGGCCTGGGAGCTGTAACAGTTGTAGGACTGTACCCGCTCCATAGACGTCTGCCATCTTGGAACAGTTAATTCAGTACCCCGCATATCAATAGAGGTTAAAAGTGGGTAATTCATCAGCCCCGAGGTGTGTTGATGTAGAGCTCAAGGGTCGTGGGGTATTGATCAGCAATATGCTAGATGGGCAAATGCATAGTAGTAAAACAAATACCGTCGGCCATCTTGGAGTGTCTAATCTCCGTATCCGGCTTATTAACAGAGATATTGATGGCACTCACAATAAGTATGAGGAAACATTGGCACTTACATCTGAAAGAGACACGTTAGTGATAGATTCCTTACCTTAGAATATCCCCAGGCGTCAGACTGGATCCGGAAATTTTGCGTAGCAGTACCCTTGCGCGTCGGTAGGCGTCGTCTGCGGCTCCGCGTCCGTCGTCGGCGTCGTGATGACGTCGTCGGAGTACTTAGACGCCGTCTCCACGTGCTGACGTCAGTTCTTCTTTTTCCCGCGCCAGCAGCGCAGATCCGGAAAAAGTGGTACCCTAGTCACTTTTTGACTAAACTTTTTTGAGATCTTTTTGATCATTCTCAGAGTCTTCGACTCCGATTGGTGCGATTGATGCCAGGTTTCAAGCCTTGTGGGAACTGCGACCGACTGATGTCGGTCACCGACCCTCACCATCGGTGCCTCCACTGTCTCGGCGTCGATCACGACGACAAGGCCTGCTCCGACTGTCGGGCCTTAACCTTGAAGGCTAGGCGGGAGCGGTCCCGCAAGCGGCTCGAGCTCCGGCAGTCGGCCCCGCGCCGTGAGAGGTCCCGGTCCGGACAGAGGTCGAGGGACCGGTCGCGGGGGCGGAGCCATCTCAGCTCCGTGAGTCGACATCACTCCTCAGGTTCTAAGTCGTCGTCAGGTAAGCACAAGAAGTCGAAGAGGCGTCATCGCTCTTCCGACTCCCCCCAAAGCTCACGCGATGCTGCCGAGGGTTCGGGTGACACCGCCCACGCGGCTCCTTCGGAGTTGCGGGCGTCGCAACCTGCCTCAGACCCTTCGATCCCTGGGCAGCAAGCAACGCCGGAGGAGATCGAGGGCTTCCTCGTGGCCATGAGGTCCCTCACTCCTCCAGTGGGTTCCGCGGCGCCTTCGGGCCCAGCGGACCCATCTGGGGGCCTAGCAGGTCGGGTGCTTTGGCCCCGACGCTGGCGGGAGCCTCGGCCCTGACGGCGCAGGTGCCTTCGGGCCCGGCGCTGCAGTGCCCCACTGGATCCGCTTCAGGATCCGGATCGTCGCTGGTCGACCTGACGACCTCACCGGCGCCGGTTCCACCCTGTTTTGGCGCCGGAGCGGCGCCGCTGGGCACCGCTCTCGACGCCGCTTGGGAAGTTCTACTTCAATAAACCTGCCCCATCATTTGTCAACCCTGAGTACCAGGAGATGGGTGATAAGGAGGAGTATTGGGAGGGGTCTGAGGACCCTCTGACACGTGAGTGTCAGTCTCAGGAGAACAGGACAGGTGGACTTGGGGATGCCAGTGGTCTGGACACCTCGCCAGACACTGGTTTTGTCTCGCCTCCTAGCGTGGCTACGGAGGAGGGGGCAACCTTCAGTGTGGTGTTGACGCAGGCAGCCAAGGCCTTGGACCTTGAGCTCCCCGTCGCGGCTGTGAGGACTAATCTCCTCACTGAGGTCCTTAAACCGCAGTCAAGCTCAACCGAGCCTCTGCTGCCATTTAATGAGGCCTTAAGTGACGTTCTTTTGGTCACTTGGTCCTGGCCCGCTACAGGTCAGCCTGTAGATAGGAACGTGGCCAGACGCCACCGCCCGGCTCTGGGCGACCCTTGTTTCCTGTGCACCCACCCCACCCCTGAGAGCCTGGTCATCCAGGCCTCTAATTCCCAGACCGCATTACCGTTGGCTCCGCCTGATCGGGAATCCAAGAGGTATGAGAATTATGGAAAGAAAATATTCTCCTCCCTAAGTTTGGGACTGCGCTCTTTCAACACTGCATGCCTCTTGGGCCGTTACACCCACTCCCTGTGCTGCCACAATGCCCGGCGGAGGTTAAGGCTAAACTCGCCCAAGCCCTTGCGTAGGGTCGAGATGCGCCATGTTTCTCCATCCAGTGTGGGCTTGATACCACCGACTCACTGGGCAGAGCGATGGCAACAACGGTGGCGATTTGTCACCACGCCTGGTTGAGGTCCGCCAACTTTTCAGCGGATGTCCAGAATACACTGATGGACATGCCGTTTGATGGCCGTCACCTCTTTGGCGACAAGGCAGACCATGCGCTTAAGCGCTTTAAGGACTCCAGTGCTACGGTCAAGTCCTTGGGCCTTTCGGCCCGCGCCAGCAAACGGGTGCCTTTCGCTCCTTTCGTGGCCAAGGAAGGGGCGCCCCCACACATGCTTCCAGCCATGCACCGAAGACTAACATACAACGCCGTGGCGGCTGTGGAAATCGCCGTGGAGGCGGTCGGGGACAACGGCAAGGTCAGTCTACACCTTCCCCCGCAGCATCTGCCTCAAACCCTCCTAGTCCATGCTTTCAGGCCCATGTGAAGCCAGTGGGGGGGGGGGCAGGGTTCGCCATCACCACTCCCACTGGTGCACTGTCACATCGGACAGGTGGGTGCTGCAAATCGTCCGAAGGGGCTACTCCCTCCCCTTCGAGATGACCCCTCAAGCCATGCCACCGCAATACCACAGCATATCGGGGGATCATTTGCGGCTTCTGCAGGAGGAAGTTACGGCCCTCTTGGCCAAGAGGGCCATCAAGCGCATTCCTGGGCCAGAAGTAGGGTGTGGTTGCTACTCCCACTACTTTCTGGTACCCAAGAAGGGCACAGGGGGCCTACGCCCTATCTTGGATCTACGGAACGTCAACGGCTTCCTCCGGAAGGAGAACTTCAAAATGCTGACACTGGCTCAAGTCTTAGCTGCCCTGGACCCAGGAGACTGGATGGTATGTTGGACTTGCAGGACGCTTATTTCCACATCCCCGTCCTGCCGGCCCACCGGCGCTACCTGCGGTTCACGGTAGGCCACGAGCACTTTCAGTTTACTGTGCTCCCCTTCGCCCTTACCAGCACCCCACGGGTGTTCACGAAGGTGATGGCGGTGGTCGCAGCTCATCTGTGCAGGTTAGGAGTTTCAGTCTTCCCCTACCTCGACGACTGGTTGTTGGAAGCGGGCTCGCCCCAGACAGTCGTCAGCCACCTCCAGACGACGGCGGATCTCCTGCACCTGCTGGGGTTCTCCATCAACGTGCCGAAGTCACACCTGTTTCCTTCTCAAAAGCTCCTCTTCATCGGAGCGGTTCTCGACTTGGCGCAGTTTCGGGTTTATCCCCCCGAGCAGCGGGTTCGGGATATTCAGGCTCTGATTACGATCTTTCAGCCTTTATCTCGAGTCTCGGTCAGTTTGACGTTGCGGCTTCTGGGGCTGATGGCTTCCTGCATCCTTCTGGTGCATCACGCCCGTTGGCGGATGCGGGCTCTGCAGTGGGACCTGAAGTTTTAGTGGGCCCAGCATCAGGGCAACCTGTCCGACCATGTCCGGATCTCGGAGGGCACTGCGAGACAGCTGCAGTGGTGGCTCACGGACCGTGATTGGGTCAGCGGCAGATCCCTCTCTCTTCCACAAGCGGAGCATGTAGTTGTGACGGACGCGTCCCTCCAGGGCTGGGGAGGCCACATGGGAGAGGCGGAGAGAAGAGGCCTCTGGTCTCCGGCGAAGTCCCGGCTCCATATCAACCTTTTGGAGCTGCGGGCGATTCGTCTTGCACTTAAGGCATTCCTCCCCTCTGTCCGAGGGAGTGTAGTGCAAGTGTTCACGGACAACACCACCGCCATGTGATACTGCAACAAACAGGGCGAGGTGGGGTCGTGGACCCTATGCCAGGAGGCTCTGCACCTCTAGCAATGGCTGGGACATCAGGGTGTGACCCTGGTGGTTCAACACCTAGCAGGTTCTCTGAACGCCAGGGCGGGCGAACTTAGCCGTCGGTGCATGATGGATCACGAATGGCGTCTGAACTCGGACGTGGCGCAAGGCCTCTTTCAGCAGTGGGGAGAGCCTTGGTTAGATCTATTTGCCACAGAAGAGAATGCGCAATGTCATCAGTTCTGCGCGTTGGAATTTCCAAGGCGTCACTCGCTCGGAGACGCTTTATGTCGCGAGTGGAGTTGCGGTCTGTTGTACGCCTTCCGCCTATACCACTTTTGCCCAGAGTGTTGAAGAAGATCAAAAGCGACCAGGCCCAAGTTATCCTTGTGGCTCCGGACTGGGCACAAATGTACTGGTATCCCGAGCTACTCAGTATGTCAGTCGATCCCCCGGTTCGTCTGCCTCTTCAGGAGGACCTTCTGTCGCAGCAGTAGGGGACGGTCCTCCACCCGAACCTGTCCAGTCTCCACCTCCATGCTTGGAGATTGAGCGGCGACAGTTGAGGCCATTTAACTTGCCTCCTGAAGTCTGTAATATCATTCTGGCGGCCAGGCGGCCCTCCACTAAGTCGGTATACGACTGCAGGTGGAACAGATTTGTGGCATGGTGCACAGCAAAGGCTGTGGATCCTCTCTCTGCCCCTCTTTCTGAGGTTCTTCTCTTCCTTCTTTCTCTTGCCCAGCAGGGCAGTGCTCTGGGCACTACCAAGGGCTACCTTTCTGCCCTTTCAGCCTTTCTAAGGCTGCCTGATCAACCATCTTTGTTCAAGTCCCCTATTGTAAATCGTTTTCTGAAGGGCATCACACACACGTTTCCACCTGTTCCCTTTGTGATGCCTCAGTGGGACTTGAACCTGGTTCTTACTTTTCTGATGTGCGCTCTCTTCGAGCCACTTCACAACTGTCCTATCCGCCTTCTTACTGTGAAGACTGCTTTCCTGGTTGCCATCACCTCTGCCAGAAGGGTGAGTGAGCTCCAGGCTCTATCCTCTAAACCTCCTTTCCTTTCTGTCCATCCGGACAAGGTTGTGTTGCAGACAAAACCCTGTTTCCTGCCCAAGGTAGTCACAGCCTTCCACATCAGGCAGTCCATCACCTTGCCCACCTTCTTTCCGCCTCGCATCCCTCGAAAGAGGAAGAGAGGCTCCACCGTCTGGACCCAAAACGTGCGCTCTCATACTATCTGGATCGCACACGCTAGTTCCGTGTGGATGACCAACTCTTTGTTGGTGACGTGGGCGCTAAGAAAGGACGGGCGGTGCACAAACGGATCATCTCTCGGTGGATCGTGTTGTGCATCCAAGCGTGCTACTCTATGGCTAAAAAGGAACGTCCTGCTGGGCTGAGGGCCCATTCCACTCGGACCACGGCGACTACTACTGCCCTGGGCCGAGGAGTCTCCTTGCAGGACATTTGTCAGGCAGCTACGTGGGCCCCGCTGAACACGTTTGCAAGTCACTACTGCCTGGGCAGCCAAGTCCGGAGGGATGGCTTCTTTGGCCGTTCCGTCCTCCAGGACTTTCTGGTGTGATTATTGGTTCGAAGACCCACCACCGGGGTTGGTATTGCTGGGGTATCTATTCTAAGGTAAGGAATCTATCACTAACGTGTCTCTTACAGATGCACAAGTTACTACTTGTGTAACGATATATCTGTAAGAGACATTAGTTAGTGATAGATTCCTTACCGACCCACCCATCCTCCCAGTCTGCGAACCGATATCTAGGGTTAAGGTCATCCTCTTTCAGGGCCCTAGTTTCGATTGGCACCAGTGTTGGTTTTTGACATGGCTCTGCATTTTTTGGCGCGGAAAAGCTGTGTCTAAGAACTGACGTCAGCACGCGGAGGCAGCGTCTAAGTACTCCGACGACGTCATCACGGCGCCAACGACGCCGATGACGGACGCGGAGCCGCAGACGGCGCCTACCGACGCGCAAGGGTACTGCTACGCAAAAATTTCCAGATCCAGTCTGACGCCTGGGGATATTCTAAGGTAAGGAATCTATCACTAACTAATGTCTCTTACAGATATATAGTTACACAAGAAGTAATTTGTGCTACGTGCTGATAAGACGTTGAAACCTTTCATTTCTTCCAGACCAGAAAATACTTTCTGCAAGGGGAAGAGCCTTAAAAACTTACTTAGAACTAGTTATTCTAGGATGGGCAATCAGGTACATTCTTTCTCGAGTCACATACTTGGCGGTGTATGTACAATGAAATGGCGGAGCGTGTCGTTACCCTCCTGGGCTTAACGACATGCTCAGCCACTTCGGAAACGCAAGGCTGCACCATATTTACAAGAATGAGGTGGAGCCTTGCGTTTCCCCCTACGATGGTGCTAAGTTTAACAACTTAGCGACAACGCAGGCACCCGTGCACCTGAGTGCAAGTGTGCCGGCGTGCTGGGGAGGATTGTATATGAGTAGGAAGGTGTCCCTTCCTGCACATAAACAATCCTCAAATACCACTGTGTAACTTTCATGTGTACTGCTTCATGAACATGAAAGTTACCAAATTGAATTTTTTTAAAAGGTTTGTTTATGTACAGGAAGGGACACCTTTTTGTACATAAACAAATCATGGCATTATGCTTTATGCATGTGTGCTGAAGGAAGCACACATGAAAAAAGCAAAAACGAGGAGAAATAATGCATTTCTCCTCATTTCGCCAACTTAATTTTGCCGCTGCCTCCTATGTAGGCCACCCTTGTACATAGGAGGCAGCGTCAAATACAATGGGTGTTGCGGTGGAACGCCCACCACAACAACAACTGCACACCCCTTTCACGCTAAACATAGCGTGAAAGGGTGCCTTATGTACAAGGCTGCGTTAAGCCACGTTAAGTGGCTTAACGCTGCCTTGTACTTAACTCAAGACCCCTATCGCCACGCTAACGTCACAAAAAGTGAGGTTCCTGTGGCGATAGGGGCTTGTACATATGCCCCTTGGTTTTTTCAAATGTGGATGGTGCAGTGCGTGCAGATGGGCTACTGACAAAAAGAAAGAATTTTCTGGCCGAATGGACAGTCTTACAAAATAAATACTAACATCAACTGTCAGACCAACTATGTGTCTACGCAGTTGTATGCAAACGTCAACGTAGCTGCATTAAAATGTTGCATCCCCTGGTAGGGTCCATCCCCTCTAGCACTGCTTGGCCCCATGCTAGAGGGGATCAGCGGAAGCAACATTTTAGTTTATGAATACACTCTTTGATCAGAGAGTGAGACCCTTTTTCAGCACGCTACAAACTGAAATATTGAAACAATCTTTTGGCAAAAAATATTTGTGCGTGTTCGTTCACTTATTAACGTAGCTACATTGGCAGCACAATCAGATCTCTGAAAGACCGCATCTTAGAAAACACCAGGGCGGTTAAACAGGCTGACACCAGGTAGCCCATAGCCATGCACATATTGGAATGTCCTGCTCATGGTAGCCACAAAACGTTCTCCTTTTACGGCTTTGACACCATACCCAGAGACGTGAGAGGTGGCAATAGGGAACTAACGATGAGAAGGGAGGCGACTTGGATCATGCGATGAAGTGTGGAAATGAGCCTAAACACAGACCACGAATTACACTACTTTTTAGGGGACTAGCGTTTCACGGTCCCCACATGAGGCGTAACGTTACCAAGTTGAAACAGTATCTATTTACTCCTTATCACAATTCTCCATGTGGTCTTCTGACTTGTTTGTGATGTGATCTCTATCTTACTACTACTGTTCAGTTTGAACTGAAGTTTTGGGGCCTGCTTCCATACACTTACGTGCAAGCTTACCTAGGACTACACGTCCTAACATGTTTTTGATTTCCTCAGCCGAATAAGCGGTCATCTGAGGAGCTCATTTGTTCATTAACACTCTATCATGATCCGTATACCTGTTCTCCTATCCCTTAGAATTTAGGGATCCACAGTCACAACCTCTTTTCTTTACTCTGGAACCGGTATGCTTACTCTGGCACCAATGTACTTACTGTGTATGTTTAACTATTTTAACGTGACCCACAGGATTGTGTATGTAGATCCCGTGGGCACACAATATGTGTTATTTAGATTTATGATAACTACTATTCTGTACCGTTCTACTTAGACGATTGCAGCACCCACTGAACTCTGGAATCTCTTTCCCTTGACTCTCCTTTAATGTTGGTTTAGGATTCTACTACTAGAGACCCCCTTTTTATTGGATCCAAATAAAAAAAACATATTGTTTCAGGTAACTTATAGCCAGATGGATTCATTACCCTAGGAATTGTCACCCACGTTCCGTTTATTAAATATTTCTTCTTTACATTCCTAAACTTGCTGTGGACACACCATTACATGGGGGCATCAGCATGGTTTACCTTAAACAAACCTTTTTTTTGTATGCACACAGCGATAATCCAAATTACATTTTCAGATCCTTATTGCATGCACACCGCTACAATCGTTTTAATTTGACATGTTCTTTACTCCTTCTCGGGCCGCTTATATGCTCATCACTATCTCCGTTGATAAGCCGGGTGGAGATTAGATACTCCAAGATGGCCAACGGTATTTGTTTTACCTCTATGCATTAGCCCATCAAGCATAATGCTGTTCAATACCCCACGACCCTTGAGCTCTACATCAACACAACTTGGGGCTAATGAATTACCCACTTTTACCCTGTGTGTTCTCCTGCAGGACATTAGGTATCCAGCGTACACGCCGGAGGGAGCTCTGTTCATCACAGAGGTAAGCGCCCATAACTAACTGAATGCTCTCCTGCATTTGGCGATACAGTGCCAATTACGCTAGATTCGAGCATATGCGTCTGGGGGCATCTTTTTAAATACTCACCGCTGTGTCTGACTACCCACTTGTTCTGACGCACTTTCCTTTGTTCCTTTTTATTAGGCAAGGTCTTGTACGAACACCAGCAAGCATATGGCTGCCGGTTATTTTGTTTAACACAACCTGCATCGAGTGAGTGCAATGCACCATGGATTTTATTTATTCATGCCTGAAATAACTTGCACTACTACTAAATCCTCATTTAAGGTATGTAGGACCACATTACCACATTCTTAAAGTATATAGTATATAGAATTACAGGTACCACACATATAGCTGGCCACTCACTTGATCTGTTATTCACCAACATTGATTGTTTGGATTGTAAGACTCTACTAGCTCTCACATGGACAGATCATCATCTAATCCCTTTTTTTTAAAGACCTTTATTGTACATTTTCAGTATGACACAATATAGGGCCTACAACCTCCTGGGCCGGCCGCAATAGCAATTCAGTCTTGGTAGTATTATCAGGATAACACAGCCGTTTAGCCGATAACCCGGGGGTCCGGTGGCGAATGGGAGTATGCTGTACCATAATGCAGACGATACAAATATACGATATGGCTTAGGTCTAATCTAATCCCTTTTGATGTTCAGTCCTCTTATCCCCTGTCTAAAACTAGGAATAGCAGACTGTCAGGTGATACCTACAGACCATGGCATAAACTCACTGTTGAAGCCTTTCAGGAAGCTTTCCTCTGAGTTTGCCCAAAATAATCAAAAGGTCTCTGAGCTGTTGGAGTCTTTTAACTCTGCTCTAACTGCAGCAATGGATTTAACTGTCCCCCATAAAAACTACTGTTCTACCCATCACAGACCCTCAGCCCTCTGGTTCTCACCAGAGTTAAAAACAGAAAAATCAATATGCAAGAATCTAGAGCGGCGCTGGCGTAAAAGCAAAGGACCCCAAGATAAGGATTTGTACAAACAAGCGTTGTCCTGCTACCACCGTAACATTAAAACAGCCAGGCGTAGTTTTATTATCAATCAAATTGCCCGGGCAGGTAACTCATCTAAAGCTCTTTTTATTATAGTCCATGACTTTATTACTTCTCTGGCATGCTCCCAGTCTTTTTCTGACTCCCAGAATTTCTGCAATTCGTTGGCCAATTTCGTTCAGGATAGAATTTCCCATATTTATTCAAAATTTCACATTGTTCCCCATCAAGATTCAGGGATCTCTACCTTTCAGCCTCAGCAGTCAACAACTACTTCTCACACTCTCAATAGTTTTGATCCTTTTATAGTGCAAGAAATTCATAGCTCTTTGGTATCAGTGAAGTCTGGTCCCCGTTGGATACCTGTCCACCCAAAACAATGTCTCTGTTGGCCACTCTTTGTGCCCCAGGAATATTAGAGATTTTTAACTGTTCAATCAAAATGGGTACTATTCCGCCAGAGTGGAAGACGGCCTGAGTACGATTATATTCTAAAGAAACCTACATTTGACCAAAAATCGTTAAGTAACTATCGCCCTATATCCATATTGCCCCTTTTGGGTAAACAGCTTGAAGGTCTTATTAATAAGCAACTCAGTTCTTATCTTGACTTTATTCATGTCCTTGACCCCCACAATTTGGCTTCCACCCAGGTCATAGCACAGAGAAGGCGCTCTTGGCAGTAAGTGATTCTCTGCGCCTGGCAGTGGATGCAGGAAATCCAGTGATACTTATATTATTATACCTCTCCTCAGCCTTTAATACCATTTCCCCCATGAGGCTGATGGAAAGGCTACAAAAAATTGGCATTCAGGGCTTGGCACGAAAATGGCTCAAACATTTTCTGACTGACAGACATCAAACTGTCATCTTGGGTCCCTAAACTTCACGTAAAATAATCTTAGATAAGGGTGTGCCGCAGGGCTCATGTCTGAGCCCCACCTTGTTTAATATCTACATGGCTCCTTTGGCTGGGATCGAAGAGCACTTGGGCTTTGATATAATCTCATACGCAGACGATACCCAGTTTATGTTTATGCCGGGTCATGATCGGGTGGCGGAAAAAGAAAATTTCTTCTCAGGCATGTTAGCCATTTCAGACTGGATGAATGAGAACTATCTCCTGCTGAATGTAGATAAGACCGAGATCATGCAGTTTGGTAAAGCCTCATCAACTGGGTGCCACTCCTGTGCCCAATCAAGCAGTAAAGAATCTTGGGATAAAACTGGACTAGGCCTTAACTATGAGAGAACACATTCTGGCCACCACTAGCTCATGTTACCACAACCTATGTTAACTGCACAGAATTTTCCCTTACCTCCCTATTTCTGCCCGGAGAACTTTGGTTCAGACCATCGTAATAAGCAGACTGGATTATGGCAACGCCCTGCCGGCATACGTCAGTGAACCGCTGATCTCTAAACTTCAGGTTGTTGAAAATACGGCAGCCAGGCTTGTGCTTAACTGCCCTTCTGGCACTTCCTCTGTGCCTTTGCTGAAAGAACTACTCTAGTTTCTCCTGAAGAAACGCTCTTATTTTATAATCTGCTGTCTCACATATAATGCCTTGAAGGGCAAAGGCCAACTTCACATTCAGAATAGAATAAAAGAGTATGATCCCTGCCGCAATCTAAGATCTGGCTCAAAAGCCCTGTTGTGGGTCCCCCACATTTGTTTAATGCGCAGCGGTGGAAAGGCTTGTTCCTATCTCGCCCGTTTACTGGAACAAGCTTCCTCTTCATGTTCGTTCATGTCCAAAATACTGTAAATTTAGGAAACAACTTAAAGCCCACTTATTTTAATCACCCTCATCGACTCTTGTTTTTGCTCTGCAACAGCGCCGAGATGCCCTAGGGTGATTTGTGCGCTATATCAAGTCAAATTAACATAACATAACATATAGAATATGCCCCTGCCATTTATCCCTTGGGTGTATTCTTATATAATTAGGTCATGTTCCTTTATGTACCCATCCTTATGGACTCCTCATTGGGAAATACATCCTGGATACATGGATACATATACTGTGAATACGTGGGACTATTTCTGGACACAATATATGTGCAGTTTTAACTGTGTGTCTAACTTAGGACCCTATTGAATCCCATTAGGGACGGAAATACAACCGGATTTAAGGTTGGTTTCCAGGTCAGAATTGGTGACCTTAGCACAATAAACTTGCTCTTATAGGGCCTGTATACAGCATTATTTTACTTTATTTTCTACCTGTCTCTTTTCCCCTAGGATCTTCACATATGGAGTATAGGTATTTTGTTTTTTATGTCATACCTTCGGGTACCAGTCAACATTAAGAGGGTGTCATTTTGTTAAATTCACTTTAGCAAAGTCACTGTTGACTGTTTAGGTTCATATGTCACAACGAGACTCACGAGGAACAAGCATGCCTTAACCCCGGACCAGTTTATTTTATCTAGGAGTGTCATTATAATTTTTCTTAAAATACACTAGTTTGTCACTAAACAACGGAGGTGGCACATTTAAGACAGCATGGGTTTCCACAGGCTTGAGTAGGGAACATGAGCCGATCCTTCAAGGTTAGCCTGTCACAATGGGAAACTGACATTGGATGCTATTGTTGCACACCTTTAGTTCCCAAATCTGTACTATTGTTTGTTTCTTAGCCCTGAAGAAGTTGCTGCGCACAACCGTAAGCGCGATGAAACACGTGTTGGGTAAGGCTGTTGTGAATAAACTGAAGCGCATGTTCCAGCAAAGACTCAAGCTTTTGGCACACAGTTATTGATATCATTAATATACTGTTAGTGTGTGCAAAGGGCTGTTGTTCTGTTTTACCAGTGGATATCCACACGCTGGGGAGGAGGGTGGCTCTCCCTAACCTTATACACCGCAAGCCTCACTCAGTACTAAAGTACTTACCTGCATATTGCTTAGGAGCACCAACACCCTATAGAACCACCTACTAAGCAGTTTCATTTGAACAATCGCTGTATTAGGCTATTTTCTGAGCTAGGGAGTTTTGAGTTTCGCGCCTTACACAACCTCCCGGAGTAAGCCTTGGGCTACTCACACCGCTTATCGGGCAGTCAAGTGCTAACAGATGTATTTGGTGCTCAGCTTCCAGGGCCCGGAGGCTATCCCTCAGTTGCTGCCTTTCAGGAAAGCACTCAAAACCTGACTTTATGCTTTAAAGACAGATATTTTCAGGTGGATTTACCATTACGTAAATAATGCAGCCAATATGGATCACTGACATAATATCAAGGAGAAGAATATGGACCTGCCACAATTTCTAGGAAAAAATATCGAGTGACAGAATATCGGCTTCCTATCTACATCTAGGTAAGTACAACAATTTTGAATCCTAAATATTGTTGTTAATAATATAGTTTGCTGAAATATTTACTTTTTTAAATATCTTAAAAGTAATATAAAATTAATGCAATAATAAATATAATTGAGTAAAACATACTTAAAAATAATTAAAAAGATGCAAATTAATAAATAATAAATGTAATGAAAAAATGTATATTTAATTTTTGTATCAATATTAACTTAATAATATTACAAAATAATCAGTCTTTTTAATTATAAAATATAAAAAATAATTTACAATATAATTACATATATATATAAATAAGCCTATACTATAAATAAAAAAATAAATTATATATTATAAGTTAAAACATTAAAATAAATGTTTTAAAAAAACATTAATTTACACTACATTAAATATAACAATACTGAAAACGTTGCATAGCGTAGGGGATAAAATTACTATTCCCACTCCAGCTAGTGGTACAGTAGGGAAAGTGTTGGATAGCGGGTGGGTAAAAATTACTATTCCCACTCCAGCGAGTGCAACAGTAGGGAAAGTGTTGAATAGCAGGAGGTTAAAAATTACTATTCCCACTCCAGGACGTGCAACAGTAGGGAAAGTGTTGGATATCCGGTGGATAAAAATTACTATTTCCACTCCAGGAAATGCAACAGTAGGGAAAGTGTTGGATAGCAAAAGGGTAAAAATTACTATTCCCACTCTAGTGAGTGCAACAGTAGGGAAAGTGTTGGATAGCGGGTGGTTAAAAATTACTATCCCCACTCCAGCAAGTGCAACAGTAGGGAAAGTGTTGGATAACGGGTGGGTCAAAATTACTATTCCCACTCCAGGAAGTGCAACAGTAGGGAAAGTGTTGGATATCCGGTGGATAAAAATTACTATTTCCACTCCAGGGAGTGCAACAGTAGGGAAAGTGTTGGATAGCAAGAGGGTAAAAATTACTATTCCCACTCTAGTGAGTGCAACAGTAGGGAAAGTGTTGGATAGCGGGTGGGTAAAAATTACTATTCCCACTCCAGTGAGTGCAACAGTAGGGAATGTGTTGGATAGCAGAAGGATACAAATTATTATTCCTACTCCAGTGAGTGCAACATAGGGAAAGTGTTGGATAGCGGGTGGGTAAAAATTACTATTCCCACTCCAGTGAGTGCAACAGTAGGGAAAGTGTTGGATAGCGGGAGGGTAAAACTACTATTCCCACTCCAGCAAATGCAACAGTAGGAAAAATTAATTTACCTCCCACCATTTTCCGCATGAACGTCACCTACAATTTTATAAAATATTAATAAACATATTTAATTAACAATTAATTAACTAATAACAATTAATAAAATTAATAATCATCACATTTTATTAATTCACACAATTAACACATAAAATGACTTTTAATAAATATTACATAAAAATAATACAGTTCCATTAACATTTAACTTACTTCCCACCCTACTCCCCTATCAACCCTCAACCCACTCATAAAAAAGTACACAATGAATATATTCACGCCTTAATTATTAATTACTAATATCTAATTATTTAATAATTAATAAAATACCTTAACACAATTAACATAATTACCAATTAATTACTAATTGTTATTGACCAAATTATAATTAATAAATACATTAATTAACTTAATTAACAATATACATTATTAAATACTAAATTATTAATGATTAAAATCATTAATTAATTAATTTCAATTTAAGTACTTCCCACCCTATTCCCCTATAAACCCACAACACGCTACAGAATTAAATTACGCAAAAACAAATTAACATATTACTAATTAATTCTAAATAATTCTTAAGAAATATATTATAATTAAATTACTTCCCACACTATTTCCCTATAAACCCACAACCCGCTACAGAATTAAATTACGAAAGATTAATTAACATAAAATTCATACTTTAAAAAAATTCAAACACACATTACAAAATATATACATACTTTTAACACAAATACTAACATACAAAACACACAAACAAAATCGATATTATTAACAACAATATTTTGACAATCGATATTACTAACTTCAATATTGTTAAAATCGATATTTCTTACCTGCAGGTCGATATTCTTAACCACTATATTTTTGCAAGTCGATATCCTGTCCACTCGATATTAAAAACTCGATATTTTGTCCATTCGATATTTTTTATTCGATATTATAACTAGTTACCAGCCAATATACAATGTGACGCATCTAGGGATATGTGTTACGTTGTAAGCCCTGCTTCACATTATACCTGCGTCAGGTATAATGTATGCTGGGTGGGCGTTCCCACGCAGGAAAGCCTTGTAGAAATGATGCAGTGAAATCTACAAGATTTCATTGCTCCATTTCTAGGATGCCACTGCGTCAAAACCTTACGCCTATTTAAAGCGGATACAAGGAGTGACACAATACAATAAGTATGGGCCTCAACATGAATTGCTGTAGTTGCGTGGTGCTTGCGACACAACTCCAGCAATGCGTGACGTTTGAGCGAACAGATGCTGCAGAATTTCCGATGCATCTGTTAATCCTTGCGCCATGGTGCGTTGTATTGTAAATAAGGCGCACCCATGGTGGCGTGAGAGTATCACAGGCTGGCGCAGGAATACTGACGCATCTCTAAAGATGCATCAGATTCTTGTAAATCTTCCCCTAAATGTCTACATTTTTCACCTTTGCTGCGGTTTGTATGGAAGTTTGATGAACCAAGATTGATGAATACCACTTTTATTTAGTTGATCATTTGTGTGGCTTGGCACACAAAGATACTCAGTTTTACTTTGATTAAACTGAGCCTAAAAACTTTCATTGAAGATTAGATCTTTTTATAGGTATACTGTACCTATATATTGTACCTGTATATTGTATAATGTAAAGCTGACTGAATTGGCGAGCAGGGACCAACTTAAAGTTGGAAAATCAGTTGCATGTCGTATGAGTATTTAATTAAGTGGTTTAATTTATAGCACAGACATTACCCAAACGTGTTAAAGCTATTTACAATAGAACTGGCTTTATTATAAGAGATACAAAGTTACAAACAGGTGCTAGTTACAATAATTGTAAACAGCACAAACTGGCTTGTAAAACCATAAAGATACTTGCTTGTTACAAAAGCATGCCATACATACAGATTATAAGAGGAAGATAGGTGGTGAAGGCAGTTGCAGCAAGGTAAGTGGAGAATGAAGAAGTGTGTGAAGAATTCATCTATTGTATCAATGTTGCTGTGATAGGCAAAAGGTTCTACAATAGCCTATTTTGAAAGTACTGTGTTAGAAGGTGATTCTGACCATCTGAGCTACCCGGAGTTTTCGCTTTTTGAACACCTAATTGTTGAGCTTTTACTAAGGGAAAGACTCATTAGTTGGGACTCACCCACAGTGAACTCAGGATGAAAGAGACTGCAAGTGGATTTTACCGGTGTCCCACTGGTGAGACTAGGCCACTGAACTGTGCTGTAAGGGGCACTGGGCTGGTTGCATGCAGACACATGTGTACATGCATGTGCACAAGTGTAAGGGCTTCCTGGCTTGCGGAGCTCGGAGCAGTTACAAATTGAATGGTGTGGCAGGAATTATGCAGAGCTGTGTGGTGACATTGAATGTAGCGGGCTATACCGGCTATTAATGGCCCGCTCCCGTGTTATGGCCCGAGCCGAACGCTTTACTGGCCCGTAGAAGCAGGGAGCACTCCATTGTCTTCAATGGAGCTCCCAATATTCCAATGTTCTAATAGGCTTTATACAATGGGAAGAAACATGTAAGGGAAAGTCAGTGTGCTTTACTGTTTGCACTGAAAGACCACGTCATTATTCCCTTATGAAGATGGGGACCATTTGGGATGGTTTCGCTTCCCTAGGGCCTACAAATTCCAGACATGCAATATAGTCCACTGTAACTTAAGTTAGAAGAAATATTCTGCAGAGTCCAAAGTCATATCTGTACTGCTTTTGGGTCATCCAGAAATGTCATAGTCCTCTGAGTCAGCTCATAAAAAAAAAGAGAGCCTGGCAGGGCTGACCCTGCCAGGCTGGACTAATGACCTTCCTCCCCAAGGTGTAGCATCAGAGGCCTAGCCCTTTATGACAAGCATTCCAAGGGCAAAGGCCTCCTCTCCAAGAAGAGAAGATGGGTGGAGCTACAGGTTAATCCATCAGCAACTGTCACCTGGTGCCAGGCACCAAGCTGCTCTGGAGAGAAGGCAAGAAAGGGGGGAAGGGGCTTTTCAGACACCTTGTGGCATGAGACCCCTGAACGGCACCATTTTGTACAAACCCAAAGGCCTGGGCCGGAAGGAGGGAGCAGGGGCAGAGAGGTGATGTGTCGCTGTTTGATAGGGCAAACAGACTTTCTGCCAGTCTCATCCGAATTTTTTAAAAAGAGTTTGCACAGGAAGAGGAGATCTCTCTGGGGTGTGGTCTGCTGAGAACGAGACTGGCACCCATGGAGCCTGGCACCATGGGCAGTTCGAAGGAAGAATCTCCAGACTGGCCAAGGACCCTGACTTCCACCACAAGGGAAGACCAGGACCAGGGAGCGGATGACTGGGCCTCTGGGCAAGGAGATGAGAGGTCCAGGAAGAGAAAGGTTGGCGCAAGGAGCCAGTGAAGACCGCTCCCTGCTGAATTCACCCTCCTGGAGACCAAGAGGGTGAAGGAAAGTGGTCCCAGTGGCTGGGGAGTGCCACCAGAGGCAAGAAGAGGCAAAGTGGTGCAGATCGGTACCCTGGGGGCAGAGATATGCTCCCCAGAAGGTAGGTGAGCTTTAACCTCCACTGGGAGCGATGATGAAGCACGTGGGGCTCTGCCGCCAGTCTTAGATGCTCCCCCGGGGTGGGTCAGGTCCCTGGGGCTGCCCCGAGAAGAAGTAAAGTCGGGGAGAGCCGTTGCACTCCCCGTGAAGAGGCCCCACAGTAGGGCCAGGAGCTCAACCTTGCCCCCGTCAACACTGGGAGCTGAGGAGCGCTGTTGCGGCCCCCACAAAGATTTCCTGGGGCCCGGGATCCCAACTCCTGGCCCCGCGCCACCGAAGCTAAGTCAGGCAGTGCCATTGCGCTCCCTGTGAAGAGGGCCCAGGGGCCCGGACCCCATCCCCGGGCCCGACATGAGGGCTGAGAAAGTCAAGCAGAGGAGCACGGTTGCGCTCCCCGTGAAGTGGCCCAGGGGCCCGGGACCCCATCTCCAGGCCCCGACGTGAGCAAGGAGGAGGGGTGAGTGCTATTGCATTCCCATGTGGCAACGAGAGAGTGCTGTTGCACTCCTCTGAAGACCCGCAAGGAAGGAGGCCGCCTCCATGTCTGCCTGCCGGAGCTGGACTCTGAAATGGATCTCCGTCAGGGAGTGGGGAGCCGGCAGGAGACACCGGGGGTGGGCTCCCAAGGTGGCTATCCAACGCTTGGGAAAGGAGGAGTTGTGAGGGGCCTGGGTGGGACCTGGACCCCGAATAGAAGACGGAGCAGCCGGGGGCGGGCTCCTCGAGCTGCATAACTCACCTAGGGGTCCAGGTGGGACTGGGTCCCCCACCGAGAAATGATGCGACGCGAGGCCGGCAGCGGAGCAGCGCGGCTCTCCCCGAAGCAGTGGGGGAGTCGCTGCTATAATATGCAAGGAAAAGCAAATCGCCCCATAATGCCTTGCAGGGCTGGACCGGCCTACAAGGAAAAGCGGATAGTCCTCGACGTGTGGTGGCCCCAGGAGTACGGAGTCACCACCAGATATATGCCAAGGTGCAGGGGGAGCTGCAGGAGAAACACAGTCTCCCCCAGCATAACAAGGTAAAGTCCCCCCACACCCCCCTCAGTCTCTGGGGACTTCAAAGGAATAACTCATCCAGTGCTCAGCCCACAGTCAGAGCATCCTGGGGCTGTAACTTTGGTCTACAGATTGGGGTGCATTAAGGACTGCTTCAAAGTAAGGAGGGCTGTGCTGGGGATGTATGGAGAATGGCATCCCCTGGAGGTGAAGAGGTGGGACTGAATGTACCTGTGTAAGGTGATACCATAAGCCAAACTCTCAAAAAAGCTGACAGGGCTGAGCCTATCTCCAATGTTGGAAGTAATGAAAGCCAAAATTGGCCCCATGTTGTCATATGGCATTGAAATTTCCCGGGACAAACTGAGCGCAATATTGAATCAACACGTAACTAAGATCCATAAAAGAGTCTTTCACATGCCAAAATCGGCTTCTGCTGCACAGATACGAATAGAACTGGGCCTTTTAAATTACGAAATCATAAGGGCCGTGCTTATTTAAAATTGTGCCATAAGTTAAGGCAGGCTGGAGCTGAGTCCCTGGAGTCATTGTTGTGGTCAGAATTACCCTTAATAACCCAGGTGGGTCCTATAGTCAGTTCTTCCATGAATGTGTACAGCAATTATCTGCAAGTGAGCTCTGGAATCTTAACCCTAGTAACGTACAGGCACATGCATCAAGCAATTTTGGATTCGCAACCGGTGCGAATTGCAAAATTCGGCCGTTTGCGATTCCAAAATCCCTTTTTGGGATGCATCATTTATTTCTCATGTATCGCAATTTAAGAATTCGCAATTTTTTGCGATTTCTCAAATTGCGATAGCATTTAAGGAATCGCAAATTTTGCGATTCCTTAAATGCTATGCATGATTAATTTAAATTTGTGAATTCGTAATTTTGAATGGAAAAATTACCATGTAGTAAACCTGCAGGTTAATTTCCGAAAAGTTTCAAAAATTCAAATAAATGCATTTTTGAAACTTACATGTTACACACACACATGCCCTTGGGACATGTGTGTGAGTAAAATGTACTTACATGACATTCCAGGGGTGCAGGGGGGGTCCAGAGGACCCCCCCCCCCTGCACCCTTGCAATTGCATTCTCATTTTGCGATTCCTTAATTGCGAATTCGCAAAATGAGAATGCCTTCCCATTGATTCCTATGGGCCTCTAGGCCCATAGGAATCAATGTAAAGCGTTTCCTTATTTGCGATTCGCAATTAAGGAATTGCAAATAAGGAACATTAAGAAATCACTAAAACTTTTGCGATTTCTTGATGCATAGGAATTTACGATTCCTAAATTGCCATTCCTTAATTTTCGCAATTTAGGAATCGCAAATTCCTACAATGATGCATGTGGCTGATAGTCTTTAAAACAAGTATTAAGAAGCGTATCCATATGTGGTCTCATAATACCAACAAAGTTCTTTTTGCCAAACGCAAGCATGCATGGGCAGTAATTAACTCTTACCAGCTGGCTTCTCTTCCATCATACCCTCCCTGCACATATCCCATATACTTAAAATTGGGTTTATGGCACTTTGATTGGGGGTGTGACATTTTTTGAAACATTTACCTCTTTGGCGTCGCATATCAGATGAGCAACAGTCCAAGGATTGAGGGGATTTGGTGGAGTCCTTGGAGCATGTTGTATGCCTCTGAACTGCATAGTTTGCCCAGCGCAGACTAAAACTGAGGCCAGAGTGGAACAGATTGGGAGTACAGTCCTATAGGCAGGCAATTATTGCGGCATTGAACCCAGAGAACACTGCTTTAAATATAAGCATCACAATTAATATTCACTGTGCATATCGCAAATTTTACCAGCAACTTGCAGGACCAGTAACAATCTTGAGGAAGTGCACAGGTGACTTTGTATAAAACCTGTGTTCTCTGCCCCTGCAACACTATGGAATGTGATCCAGACGACTTGATACTGACTCTAGACAACTGATAGCTGCTTCACTGAACTGTTCTTATCATTTGGGTCTCTATGCAACTCAGTGTCTTACTTCTAATGTTTAGCAGCAACATTCAGTTTCTTTTTCTTTTATTAATTGTTTTTAATGATAGTCTGCTGCCATGTGGTTTTAAAATACGCAGTTCTATCATATTTTGGTCATTTTAAATTCTCAGTTTTGTATACGTATGGTATGTATGTTCTGCTGTTATGATTATATTTTTAATCAAATAAAGTTCCTTTCTACCATGAGCCAAGTGGGGTTATGTTGCCAGATATTCCTGCTAGGGTGTCTGGCTGTATATGATTAATCCTGTGATTTTAACTGTGATGCCTTTTAGGGGCTTTAATTTCAAATGCATTACAACTGTTATCAGCTATGCTGAGTACCTCATTTAAGATGCGTCACCGGTGCTGTTGCCGGTCTCTGGGGGCAAACGAGTGGACTACACCGTCAAGGAGCCAGTGGGGGGCAGCACTTGACACCTCGCCCCTCCCCCTGTGTTGCGGAGCCTTAAAAACTTCTCGGTCCTCCCGCTTCGCGGGAGACGCTTCGCCGGTGCTGTTGCCGGTCTCTGGGGGCAAACGAGCGGACTACACCGTCCAGCAGCCAGTGGGGGCAATTCTTGACACCTGGCCTCTCCTCCTGTGTTGCGGAGCCTTAAAGACCTCTCGCGCCTCCCGCTTCGTGGGAGACTTGTCGCCGGTGCTGTTGCCCGTCTCTGGGGGCAATCGAGCGGACTACACCGTCCAGGAGCCAGGGGGGGGCAGCGCTTGACACCTTGCCCCTCCCCCTTTGTTGCGGAGCCTTAAAGACCTATTGCGCCTACAGCTTCACGGGAGAAGCATCACCGGTGCTGTTGCCGGTCTCTGGGGGCAAACGAGTGGACTACACCGTCCAGGAGCCAGTGGGGGCAGCGTTTGACACCTCACCCCTCCCCCTGTGTTGCGGAGCCTTAAAGACCTCTCGCGCCTCCCGCTTCGCGGGAGACGCGTCACCGGTGCTGTTGCCGGTCTCTGGGGGCAAACGAGCGGACTACACCGTCCAGGAGCTAGTGGGGGCAGCGCTTGACACCTCGCCCCTCCCCCTGTGTTGCGGAGCCTTAAAGACCTCTCGCGCCTCCCGCTTCGCGGGAGACGCGGCACGATGCTGTTGCCGATCTCTGGGGGCAAACGAGCGGACTACACCGTACAGGAGCCAGCGCTTGACACCTTGCCCCCCCCCCTGTGTTGCGGAGCCTTAAAGACCTCTTGCGCCTCCCACTTCGTGGAAGACGCTTCGCCGGGGCTGTTGCCGGTCTCTGGGGGCAAACGAGCAGACTACACCGTCCAGCAGCCAGTGGGGGCAATTCTTGACACCTCGCCTCTCCTCCTGTGTTGCGGAGCCTTAAAGACCTCTTGCGCCTCCCGCTTCGTGGGAGACTTGTCGCCGGTGCTGTTGCCCTTCTCTGGGGGCAAACGAGCGGACTACACCGTCCAGGAGCCAGGGGGGGGGCAGCGCTTGACACCTCGCCTCTCCCCCTGTGTTGCGGAGCCGTAAAGACCTATTGCGCCTACAGCTTCACAGGAGAAGCGTCACCGGTGCTGTTGCCGGTCTCTGGAGGCAAACGAGCGGACTACACCGTCCAGGAGCCATTGGGGCAGCGCTTGACACCTCACCCCTCCCCCTGTGTTGCGGAGCCTTAAAGACCTCGCGCCTCCCGCTTCGCGGGAGACGCATCACCGGTGCTGTTGCCGGTCTCTGGGGGCAAACGAGCGGACTACACCGTCCACGAGCTAGTGGGGGCAGCGCTTGACACCTCGCCCCTCCCCCTGTGTTGTGGAGCCTTAAAGACCTCTCACGCCTCCCGCTTCGTGGGAGACGCGGCACGATGCGGTTGCCGATCTCTGGGGGCAAACGAGCGGACTACACCGTACAGGAGCCAGCGCTTGACACCTTGCCCCCCCCCTGTGTTGCGGAGCCTTAAAGACCTTTTGCGCCTCCCGCTTCGCGGGAGACACGTCACCGGTACTGTTGCCGGTCTCTGGGGGCAAACAAGCGGACTACACTGTCCAGGAGCTAGTGGGGGCAGCGCTTGACACCTCGCCCTTCCCCCTGTGTTGCGGAGCCTTTGAACCCCTTCATAGCGGAAGCACTTAAGCACCTGCCACCTCCCCCGGCGCGGGACGAGAGCGGGCAGGCGCCGGGCTAAGCCCGGGCAAAGGGCGGGCTGTCTGTGGCCGTCCGGGGCAAGCCAAGGTAGGGCAGGGCCCGGATCCCTGGCGGTTTCCTACTAGCGGCGTTCCTAAGAACCGCGGTAAGAACACAACCTGAGGTGGACTCAAAAGCGGTCTCCCAAATTCTTTGAGTTATGTAAAGACTCTTTTTAATAAATACTTTCTGTTGTATTGTATTGCAATTGGCTTAATATCCATATTTTAATCCATAATTTTTACCTTAACGAGTATTGTTCAACAAATTGTGTATAGTGAATTGTCAGTAATGGATAAACGTAAGAGTACCACGGGTACTTTAGATGCCTACCTGTTAAGAGCTGAATCCCTAATTAATCAAGAAATCCACCTAGCAGAGCGCAGATTTTCTCTTGACCCATCGCAACCCTCTCCGTCTAGAAATGAGGATTTTAATAGTCCCTCACAACTGCACAACACACCCTCCTTAATATTCTCCTCACCGGATACAGATACCCTACTAAAATCACCCGATCTACGCGGCAGGGAGGCTTCTATCACCAATGCATGTTTGAAAGGCCCCCAGACCCGAGGGCAAACCAATAAAACGAAAGGCCACGAAGTGGGTACAAAGCAGAAGGGAGGCAAGCTGGCCAAAGAGGGAAAAGTGACGACCAGGGCTGGGAAAAGAACAACAGGAACCCAATTAGCAGAAACTCAATCTAATTCTGTAGCCCAGGTAGGCGCTCCTAATGAGAAGCCTGGAGTAATCTCACAAAATCTGGAGAAACAAATGGAAGGCCTCATAAAAAAAATCTTAGAACAAAAAATTGGTGAGATGACTACCCTCCTATCTTCCCTCTTCGAAGAAAAAGTTACCTTTATAGAGAATAAGCTGACACTAATGAAAGGGATGTCGATGCAATTAGAGCTCGAATAGAAACTCCCAATATGAGCCCCAGTGGCACTAACATCGAAACATTGGCCAGGAACTACCCCAACCATCCGAGAAAAGAGGTCCAGTCTGCGATCCCTAAGGTACCCCATCAAGTGAATCAATCGCTCACAAAAGAAGACATCCCACTGAAGGCAATCGGTAGCAGGGAGAACATGAGTAACCATGGGCAAAAAATGGCGAACCCCACTCCGGTTAGTAGTACGTCCCAACCAAACACTGATTGTCTAAACTTGCCGCCCGCATCCTGTCCCTATGTCCTGGCCTTAATAGGCGTTCCACCGCTAAAGCAAGGAGTGACAGAGTCCTGGCTGTCCCTTAGGAACAAAGTGGTGGACTGGTTAGCAAAATACAAACATTTCCATCCCAGGAACACAAACCAAATTCTTATGGTGCGTAGAGTAGGCTGGGAAGGCACATCACAAAAAACCACTCAGGGTGATTGTATCATCATCAATTTTAACTCTCCGAAATTGGTTCGCTCATTATTAGTCTACAAGGAGGAAACCGCCCGAATCCCTACAGCAATCCAGTCTGTTCCACTTGGCTTCTTTTATAGGCCGGCTTCCAATTCTATTTTGAAACCACATGGTTCCATTCTAACGCAAAACGGATTTGACCTTCTGTCAGTACTAGAGGAGGTAGACTGACAATCAATCTTGCTGATAAGACCTACCAACCTGAAGTGTGAAAGAGCTACTGACTACCGGACCCTAGGCTGTCATTCTTCTTTAGATCCTTCACTTCTAGCAAAACCACTGACTCAGTCTTACAATCTTGCCTTGACCAATGAAGAACAGGTCCAGGAAATTGTTCCACCAAACTACGATCAGAGGAGTGTTCAATCAAAATCTAAAATAACAAACCCCATAGAGCTAACTAAGGTTTCTACTACAGCTAGCAGCATAAACAGAGAAAGAGGATCTTCAAACTCACCTCTCCTTGCTGTTGACAACAAAAGAGGGGCATCGACTAGCATAATGTTTTGGAATATCGCCGGTCTCCGCTCTAAGATCAATCACAAGGGATGGCTGACATTTGTGCGGTGTCATGACATCCTGTGTTTCCAGGAGACATGGGCGTTATCACCAAACCATTTAAATGGATATAAGACTTTTTTTCCCCGGCACTTACTTCACCTTCGGGGCGAGAAAAACGTGGTTTGAAAATTTATATTTCAAAAATAATGAAGGGCAAATAATTAATGTCCCTAAAAAAACGGGAAAACTATCAGATCCTTTCAGTCACTTTGAATAAACCAAAACACATGGGGCTCGATTCCGATCCGGTAAAATACGCTCCGAATCGTCGTACGGAGCAATTTTCCCCGTACGAATCGTACCCGTACACGTCCCCGTACGTACGACGAAGTACGATCCATACCAGGAGCCAAAGACCGTACGAGTCGTACAGGACTCCGTACGACTAAAATATCCGTACGAGTCTCACTCGGAACCCGCTGTACGTGACATCGCTACGGGTCGCGGCAGGTTTTTACGACCCAGCAAGTACGATTCGTGTTGGGTACGCAACGTACAAGCCTTTTTTTTACGGGAGCTGGAAACAGCCGTAAACGCATAGTTCGCGCTGAAACAAGTACAGAACGCCCCCCCCGGGGAGGCCGCGTACCCCACATGATCGCCGGGGTACGGCGCGTATCCCTGCGATCATGTGGGGTACGCGCCGTACACCCAGCGTACATGGGGTACGCACCGTACCCCATGTACGGTGGGTGTACGGTGCGCACCCCATGTACGCTGGGTGTACGGCGCGTACCCCACATGATCGCAGGGGTACGGCGCGTACCCCGGCGATCATGTGGGGTACGCGGCGTACGGTGTGTATGTGATTGAGCGCTTTTCCGTACTGATCGCCCTTACCTGACGCGAACCGTACGAATAGCGTCCTGATCACCCGGTCCGGATCGTACTCGCCGGGTCGTACGGTGTGTTTACGATTCGTACGGAAACGGGTCCGGATACGAATCGTACGGGGGATTTTTTTTACCGGATCGGAATCGAGCCCATAGTGATCGTTAATTTCTACAATAACTTACAGGGTTCTAAAATAGTGGAGACCTTAAAGGAAATACTGGACTTCCTTTCGGAATACAAAAACAAAACCCGCGAGAAAAAACCCATAATTATTTGGGGTGGCGACTTTAACCTCGCATTGTGCGAGAGAAATAACACCATTACGTGTGGCACACAAGAAAATAGGTAACTAGACATAATATCGACTCCACAATATCGAATGGACAAAATATCGAGTTAAAAAAATCGACAATAATAAAATATCGATAAAAAAAATATCGTTGGTCAAAATATCGAATAAAATAATGATAAAAAAATATCGAGTACAAAAATATCGACTCAAAAAAATCGACAAGACAAAATATCGATAAATAGTCAAAGTAAAAAATATCGATAATATGTAGAAAAAAGGTAAAAAATAAATATATTATTATTAGTAATATAAATTGTAGTTAATGTTTAGGAGCGGGATGTTGGGTTTATAGGGGATAAGGGTGGGGAGTAATTTAATAATAATTAATTAATTAATATATGTTTGTAAATATTTTTAATTAGTAATTAATTGGTAATTAATTAATATTCATTAGTTAAAGAAATAATATAATTTTGTACATATTTTTTATTAGTAATTAATTGGTAATTAATTAATATTAATTAGTTAATTACATTAATTAGAGTAATTTTTTAATATATATAATTTTTTGATATTGTTAATTAATTGGGAAAAATATTATTAATTATTAAATAAAATTAATTACAGCTAATGTGCTAATATATTTACTTTATTGTTATTGTTAATTAATAATTAATTGGTAATTAAATAATATTAATTAATTTTGGGTAAAGGAGTATTTTTAGAGTTCAGGGTCAGTTTGGGGTTTTTGGGTAAAGGGGTATTTTTAGGGTTCAGGGTCAGTTTTCAGTTCTTGGGTAAAGGGGTATTTTTAGGGTTCAGGGTCAGTTTTCAGTTTTTGGGTAAAGGGGTATTTTTATGGGTTCAGGGTCAGTTTTCAGTTTTTGGGTAAAGGTATTTTTAGGGTTCTGGGTCAGTTTTCAGTTCTTGGGTAAAGGGGTATTTTTAGGGTTCAGGGTCAGTTTTCAGTTTTTGGGTAAAGGGGTATTTTTAGGGTTCAGGGTCAGTTTTCAGTTTTTGGGTCAAGGGGTATTTTTAGGGTTTAGGGTCAGTTTTCAGTTTTTGGATAAAGGGGTATTTTTAGGGTTCAGGGTCAGTTTTCAGTTTTTGGGTAAAGGGGTATTTTTAGGGTTCAGGGTCAGTTTTCAGTTTTTGGGTAAAGGGGTATTTTTAGGGTTCTGGGTCAGTTTTCAGTTTTTGGGTAAAGGGGTATTTTTAGGGCTCAGGGTCAGTTTTCAGTTTTTGGGTAAAGGGGTATTTTTAGGGTTCAAGGTCAGTTTTCAGTTTTTGGGTAAAGGGGTATTTTTTGGGTTCAGGGTCAGTTTTCAGGTTTTTTTTTGCTAGACTGGAGTTGGAATAGTAATTATTAATTGGTTAGTGTCCAGCACCTTCCCTGATATTAGCTAGACTGGAGTTGGAAAAGTAATTAATCATTGGTCAGTGTCCAGCATCTTCCCTGATATTAGCTTGACTGGAGTAGGAATAGTAAATAATTATTGGTCAGTGTCCAGCACCTTCCATGATATTAGCTTGACTGGAGTAGCAATAGTAAATATTAATTGGTCAGTGTCCAGCACATTTGCATATAATTGTACATTACTGTGTTATTATATCACAAAATAATGCAAAATGGATGTTTTCACAAAACTTTATGAAACATTTTTTATTTTTTTATGTGTACTACAATACAATCACAATCAAAAATAACATAACATTATTTTGAAATGTAGTATTCGCAGAATAACACATTATCATTTATGTACATGTTGTAAATTATCACACAAAATTATTTAACAACATTTCTTCTGTGAATAAAATTTTTTTTCATCATTAACTTTGAGTAACAAGTATTTATATTGAATTAAATAAAAAACAGTTTTTTTCAGCTTCTTCCATTTATATTTAATAATGTTAATATTATATATTAATATTATTAAATAGATATTTTTTAAATTTACATTTTTATAAAGTAACATGACAATTATTATATTTGCTCAAGATATGGAAATACAAAATAAGACATTTTTTGGTACATATTTCAGACAATGTTGTTTTTAAATGAAACATATAAATATATTATGTTGTAAACTTTATAACAGTATAGGGGAAGAATATGTTTAATAATAATATCTGGTAGTGCAAAAGATTATTTATGCAATTATATACTTTTATAATACTTAGACATTATTATAAAACATTTTGTAATAATTAATAAAAATAATAATATATTTATTATTATTATTATTAATTAATAAACATAATCATTTATCTCTTATTTTCAGAAAAACATACATTCAGACAAATGAAAATACATTATTTCAGGGCATTTTTTATATATTAAATGGTTATAATTTTTATATCAATAACAATAAATAAGTTATATTATTTATTATTATTAATTATTACCATAAACAATTATAATGTTTAGTTAAAAACAAACACAAAGTTATTCCAATAAATGTACACAATAAGAAATTATTTACATATATTATTTCAAGTGTTACATCATTTTTTAATATTATTAATATATAATAATTACTATATATTAATTAATATTAAATATATTTATATTTGTTAAACAGTTTAAATTATAATGAGTCTAGTGTAATAATTTGTTAAAATAACAATGTGTATGTATTCTATTTTTTTACTATAACATTGTATTTTCTATGATACCTTTTCAAAAATGGTTTAAGGGGACTACTTTACCGCGTAAGGTTATTGCGCTTCATTCAGGACTGGAGAAGCTCGCGGTTGGGAGTTGCTTCGCGTGGAGAGAGGTAAGGTTAATTTTACATACTATTTATAACTGAGTGGTAATGTTTGAGGGTATATTCGAACTGTGTAGTGTTTTTGTGTGTAGGTATGAATTGTTTATGTAGCGTTTAGGTGAAATGTCGTCGTTATAGATGCGTCGTGTATGTTTTAGTTCTAGTGTTATTTTAAGTGTTAGGAAATGTCTTCTTACATGGTTAATGTTAATTGTGAGTGTATTTACAAATGTTATGGGCTATTTGTGGGTGGGTTTCGTTATGTATGTTTTTTTACAGATTCCGGTTCCTCGCATGAAAACTACATGGAAGGAAGCGTGTTTTTTTCCGGAGAAACTAATATATGACTTATTATGGTTATATTTTGACATGTATCTCCTATTTTTCCTGTTTGCCAGGAGCGGATTTAAAACATTTTAAACATTTTTTGGGTTTTTTGAGGGTTTCGTCTTGGATTGATACATTGATATGCGTGACCGTTTTTTAAAAGTTGTGTGTATATCACTTTAAATACTAAAGTGTCCACACTACTGTTTTCGGGTTTTCCTGGAGCGTTTATTGCATTTTTACTTAATTTTCGGGTTTTTGACGGTTTCCCATATTGGAATTGTCCTACATTGGAATGGATTGTATGGATTGTATTTTGCTTGATTACGTCTTTTTCATCTACAAAAATTTTAAGTATTTAAAGTACTTTTTTTATTGGGTGGGAAATGTCGATCTTTATGTAATGTGTATGTGTGATGTAATTTTAAATATTGCATATTTGTTCAGAAATAATGTCCCAAATTTTGATAAGTTTGTTAAACAAATATGTATTATTTATAATTGTTTAGAAATGTTTATGATTTTTATATTTACCATTATTGTAAGAAGACATTAGTATATTTTGTAGACATTTTTATAGTAGGCTTTTAGCTATTATTGACAGGTATTCTAATCCTCTAGTTGTAGGATATAGTGTGACTTGACTTTGCAGTAGTCGGAACATTTGTTTAGTTTGTTTAGTTAGTTTTGGACCAATTTGGGTCACAGATTGTTCCATTCTTAGTTCTTGATAGCTTTGTTCTTTTTTCAAAGCTTTTAGTAGGTTATGGAATGTGGGTTTGGCTCTGCTTGTGGTAGCTTGGAAAGCATTATGCCACCCTTCTACACTGTTGTTTGTTTTAGCCTCTTGGTTTAAAGTACTAAGATAGACATTCCACCAAGGGATTTGGAATTTGGGTTGGCGTCGATGTCCAGATCTGTGCAACCTTCCCACCCAAGTATCTTCGAAATAGTCCAGTAATGGGGTTAGTTTATCTTCATTCCTCTTGTAATATGTGCTGTCAATTAATAAATTGTAGTGTTCCGCTACATCGGTAACAGGAACGTAGGCCAGTGCGATCAATTTTTTAATTTGACAGGCAAAGGTGCTATCTGTTGTTACGTTACGTTACGTTACGTTACGTTACGTTACGTTAAAAATATTTGTAACGCGCACTATCACCGTAGGTTTCTTGGCGCTCAATGACAAATAGCGTGATCCAGAGTGAGAGGGTTTATTCATATGCGGATTGAAAGAGCAGAGTTTTCAACAATCTGCGGAAACAGTCATAATTTTGGCAGAGACGGAGGGAGAGTGGTATTGAGTTCCAGGTGGTAGGAGCCAGAACAGAGAAACTCAGGCCACCATGCTTTTTCCTTTTAAATTTAGGAACGACGAGGAGATTTTGGGAAGCTGAGCGAAGGGCTCTAGAAGGGAGGTGACGGGATAGGACCGAAGAGATAAACGCAGGGGCTGCATCCGAGAGGGCCTTATAGGTAGTGCATGCCAATTTGAAGGTGCAGCGTTTAGAGACAGGGAGCCAATGTAGACTACGGAGGAGAGGAGTGACGTGCTGGTGTTTAGGCTGGCGGAAGATCAGGCGGGCGGCCTGATTTTGCACCAGCTGTAGTCGGTGGAGGTGACATGCAGGGATTCCTGCATACAGAGTGTTGGCATAGTCGAGCCTAGAGGTGATCAGCGCAATAACAACTTGGATCAGGGCTTCTTTGGTGAGAAACCTGCTGATCTTGCGGATCCGCCTGAGATGGAAAAAACAGGCCGAGGTGACCGCGTTGATTTGCGGTCTCATGGATAGATCTTCTGAAATGATCACCCCCAGGCTTTTGACTGATCTCACGGGAGTGGGTGCTGTCCCCAGGGATGTCGGCCAGAAGGTGGAGTTCCACGGATGATTGGGGCCTCCTACCAAGACGAGCTCAGTTTTGGTAGGGTTCAGCTTTAAGTGGCTGTGGTACATCCACTCCGCGATGGTCAGCATGGTGGACTGGAAATTCAGACGGGAGGAAGGGAGGGAGTCGATAGGAAAGATTAACTGGAGATCATCCGCATAGTTGAAAATCTTGACTGGGGAATTGTGAAGGGAGGCTAACAAGGGTTGAAGGTACAAATTAAAAAGAAGAGGGGAGAGTGCAGAGCCCTGAGGTACACCACAGGGGAGGGAGGTGAAGGGTGCGGAGAAGGTGGAAAGGTGAACGGACTGCGAGCGCTGGTGAAGGAAAGATCTGAGCCAGTCAAGGGCTAATCCCTGAATGCCGGCGTTATGGACACGGTCGATCAAGATGGTATGATCGACCGTGTCGAACGCCGCCGAGAGATCCAGTAGGACGAGGGCTTGAGGGATGTTTTTGTCAGCGCCCTTCCTAAGGCTGTCCATGACTGCTACAATGACCGCCTCGGTGGAGTGGAGGGGTCTGAATCCCGCTTGTTGAGGGTCTAAGAAGGACGATTTCTCTATAAAAGAGCTCAGGCAGCGGGTGACGTGAGTCTCCAAGATCTTTTGAGTATAGAATACTTAAAGTTGATTTCTGGAGATGTCTCCATATGCTCTGATTGAAATGGTAGTAGCAACCCTGGATTGCTGTGTGGGGAAATGTTTTCAAAATGCTATTAATCATAGCTAATTCGAAATCAATAATTATTTTTTGTGGAAAATAATTATTGATTTCATTTTTGAGAACATTTAATATTTCTGTATGAGTGTTTTGCTGTTTGTTTGGTAGCAAACAGTAAATGAAAGGGATGTTATAGTTATGGTATAAACCGTGGATGGAATATAGTTGAAAAAAAGGTTTTGGGCATGGTTTAAATGTTCCATCCATCATCCATTGGGGACACTGTTGGATTTTTCTTAAATTACTTGCAGTTGCAAACATTATGATTCTGTTTGTACTGCTTTCATTGTCAAAAAGGATAAATTTGTCTTTATTGTGTGTGATGCACATTTCTGGTGAAATAATAATTTCCTCAAAAGTAGTAGGGTTGGGTTGTGGTAGTGAGTCTTTTAGTGCGTGCAATTGTGCGTTTAAGGGAGTTAATAGAGGGTAGTTGACCTGAAGCATGGGCTGGGACTTTTAACAGTTCTTCTTTAAGTATTTGTGTTGTTGGTTTATCACTTTGTGTGCTAGCAGTTTTTATACTTTCTAAAGCATCTCTAATTTCAATTTCTGTGACATTGGGGGGATGATTGTGTTCCCTGGTAAATAACACATTAGTTTCCTCAGTAGTAGCCCTCCCATAACATTTGTAGGAGTAATATTTGGTACATTTCCTGAAAACTTTTCTACCACTTTGTCTTTCCTGATTATAGACATAACCCATATAACATAACAGTAATTTATTTTTCTGGGACATAACAAATTCTGCACCTTCTGTCATTTTGTTTTACTTGTTCTAGGAAAGAGTAGAAAGAAACAAAATCAAAAAACATATATTTCCTTTGTGGTGCAAACATAATTAATGATTTATTTATACTTACAGTTACTAAAAGTAGTAATCACAAATGCAGAACTGTATTTTGAAGGATTTTCTTGTATGTATTTCTTTATTTACTGTTGGTATGAAAATATAGAAATGCTAAGTTAATGTTTACACATAACAAACGTTTTTCCTAGGAAAATGCAGTTTTCTATTTTGCTTAGTAGTACATTTGATGTACACATTATATATACTTACTTGTTTAAATAGTTGAGTTGTAGTATTTGGTGGAGTACATCAAGGTAGTAAAGTTCAGATCTGTAGAGAAGATAGAATAAATAAATTTAAATTATTATAAATAATATTTGGAACCGTTGGGAAATGGGAAATATTTAAAAGTATACTAACTTCTAAATAAGTAGTTTTGTTTGCTTTAGGTAGAATAGATGTATGATGTATTCAGAATATCTGTAGAGGAAATATAAAATATATAACACGGTGTTAAGAACATAGTTTTCGTTTTTTTCGGAAGTTTTAGACAAATTACAAGTATACTTACATTTTTTACAAGGGTAGTCTTGTCTTTTGGTATAGTTGATGTTGGATTTTTTTATTGGATCTGTAGGGAAGATGTAATATGCAAGATATGTTGTTTAGAAAATAGCATTTTTAATATTGGGTGTTTAATAACAAAAACATATATACTTACATGTTTAATTAGTGTAGTTTTATACATTTGTAGTGTTGAAATAGGAAATTCTCAGAATATCTGTGAATAAAAGGTTTAAAGTAAAGAATGAATCTTGTGAAATAGTGTTTCAAAGCAGCAGTTGGTGTATAACAGAGCATTAATATATACTTACTATCTGATTTTCCAGGTGAAGAAATAGGAGCATGTATTAGGAATTTATTTGGAGTAGTTTCTATCAGAAATGTAGGAGGAGATAAAAAATAAATAAGTGCAAGAGTTAGGAGATATAAGTAAAATAGTAGACTACTAATTTAGATTTCTAAATAATGCACTATAACTTACTAGAATAATTAGCTAGTGAGCTGGATCTTTAAAGATGTTTGTTCAGGAACAAAATCTTCAGAGTGTTGGCATCTTCTTTCTATAGAGTTAGCAGCAACAAATGGTAGAATGCATGTATCCCTTTTATAGTATCTGTATTTTGTGTGCTTTGATTTGATTGGTTGTAGGATGAAATGAAGCATTGTATAGGCTAGTTTGAATTTTTTTGGGGTAATTGTAGTGTTTGTTGATGCGAGAATGGTGGTATGTGGTGATTTCCGCATTAAAGCAGGTTAGTTGTTAAATAAAATAGATGTGTAAGTTAAAAAAAAAAATGAAAATGTTAGTTAAATGTAAAGAATATTTTTAAAATGATAGAACGCATTTAATAGAATGTATAGCAAATGTAGATAAATAGGAATGTTATAAAAGTAACAGGTATTATATGTAAAATGTATTTTGTATAGAGCAATGACTTTTATTGACGATTAATATGGTATTTTAGACATGAAAGGGTACAAAAATGAACTCGATATTTTTTTGGAAACGATATTTTAGTACTCTATATTTTCGTAGTCGATATTTTTGTAGTGTTAGGGGTAATTTCATGATAAACGATATATTTGTAGTCGATATTTATTAAGGCGATATTTATGTACTCGATATTCTAAATAGTCGATATTTTTGACTCGATATTTTTGTAGTTGGTGTAATAAGTATAGAAAGTCGATATTTTTGTCGTCGATAATTTTTCAACGATATTTTAGCAAGTCGATAATGTGACCGTCGATAATATTTCAGTGATCCTAGAAAATAACATCACTCATTTTTCTCATACCACCAAAGGGGAATGCATGAAAGAGATAATTCCCCTTCTCCAACTGGCTTTTGCAAACAAACTACTAGTCCCTCCTGTCAATTTTAGCTCAACATACAATGGTAGAGGAGCCTCTAGGTGCATTGATTTTATTTTTATGGCTCTTGGCGCTTCTAACTGGATTACTAACTTCTTAACGCACGATTGTGCATTTAGCAACCATTTTCCGAATTCCATCTCGATGCAACTGGTAGAAGGCATCCAAAAGCCAATGACTCTGTACCAGGATTGTCATCTCAGAATGAACAGACCAAATGGCTATGTAATAAATTGGGCCCGCTCTGACCCCGAAAAAGTAACCAAGAAGGTAGTCAGTACCTCTTTGACAGCAATTAACATTTGTTTGGCGGAAAATTAATCTCCGCAGGAGATCGTAGACAATTTTAAAACAATAACTAATTGTGTAAAAGAGGCCTTGACCATTTCCCTCAAAGCCAAAAAGAACCTCAAGTCTGGTTGGTTTAACTCTTCCTGCTCTAAAGCGTACTCTGCCCTGAAAACAGCCCTTAAAAAGAGATCCTAGAGATAGGGCTGAGGTTTCCCAATTAAGGAAAATCTATAATTCATCGCTCCGACAAAGGAAGAACGACTTAAGGGCGGAACACTGGGCCGCTTTACACAGTGCTTGCGAAACCAAAAACAGCACTGCTTTTTGGGAAGTTATTAATTCTACATTCCTGTCGGGTCCCAGAGAGTGCAGTTAAATTGAAGTTGCAATCACTGAAACCGACTGGATAAACTACTTCTCGCAGATGTTTGCTCTAACAGTGGATACAACTAGAAACCCAGGTATATCCGGACCTGGAATTTCAACTGCAACCCCAAAGCTCTGGATTTTACTTTGGCCGAAGTAGCCCTAGCTCTGCTTGCAAGCAAAGGAGGAAAGGTGCCAGGCCCGGACGGGGTGCCTGTGGATTTCTATAAATTCAACATTGATCTCTGGGCCCCGGTGTTACTGAGGGAACTGGAAGCTACTGGCAAGGTGGGTCTCCTGGACTCTTGGTCGGAATCTATTTTGGTCCCGACCTTTAAAAAGGAAGACCGCAACAGTCCAACATGCTATCGTCCCATCTCCCTGCTAGATTCACTGGGAAAGGTGGTGGGCCGAATCTTGCTTGATCGCTTGCAGTGTTGGACGGAGGAACCCAAAGTCATATCCGATCTTCAGTACGGTTTCAGAGATGGTTTTGGTACAGTCGAGCAGGTCCTAAATCTCTCTCTACTCAGAGGTAAATACGTTGACATGAAGGGTGGTAGACTACACATGGCAAATGTAGATTTATCAGCGGCGTTTGACTGTGTGAGCCACGTAAAACTATGGGACATCTTGATGCAAATGGGGATTGACCCCCGTCTTGTCAATTACCTACGAGAAATCTGCTCAAATGCAAAAGCTAGAGTGAGATACGGACAGGGGGGCCAGCTATCTGCATCTTTTAAGGTGGAGTGGGGAGTCAGACAGGGCTGTGTCCTGGCTCCTTTACTTTTCACACTATACAGCAATGGCCTCGAACTGGCGATGTTGGAAGGGAGCCAGGACCTACCCTTCGTCAAAAATCGCCCCATTCCCGCACTATTATACGCGGATGATGCGGTCATTATTGCCCGCACTCCTCAGGAACTGCAGCGCTCCCTAACCCGTTACAATGACTTCATGTCAAACTTGGACCTAAAAATCAATGTACAAAAGACTTTCATCATGACATCTGGCAAGAAACTGAGTAAGGGAAACAGTATTTTCTTAAATAATTCCAGGATTGACCATACTCCCACCTATCCCTATCTGGGTGTAGTAATAGATGAGAAGGGTACATGGAAAAGGGCAGTTGAGATCAGAAAACTCCAGTTCTTAAAAGCTACCATGGCTTTAGTAGAATTCAACCAGAGGCTCGGGAAAAGACCTGCCCAAGAGATGTTACATATCGATCATGCTAAATGCGTTAGCACAGCTATATACGGTGCAGGGGTCTGGGGACATGTCCACGCAGATTCCATTCAAAAGGTAGAAAACAACTTCCTTAGATTCCTACTAGCTGTACCCTCAAGTACCTCAACATTTAGTTGTCATTTAGAACTGGGCGTACCCTACATCTCAGACATCATCCGGGTGCAAACAGTCCTGCTATGGCATCGTCTCTGGAGGTCTAACAAACTAACTTTAACCCAAGCCATTGTGACAGATTGTCTTAAATCAGACCAGGTCACTAAGATCCGATGGCTGGAATTTGTCAGGAAGTTTTTCAGAGATGTGGAAATGGAGAGTTACTTTCATAATCCCCACGATCTGACTAGGATTTCAAGAAAGTTTCTAAAGAATCTATGTTTAGCGCATCTAGCCGATCTCCGTTTGACAGCTGATGCAAATAAAACTTCGGTTCAGCACTCACTACTAGTCCAGACCACCTATTCGATCCAGCATTATCTAACTCTTAAGTTAACAAGTTTTGACACTTTCCTGTTGACCCGATTTAGACTTAACATCTTTCACCGACTTGTAACTTTTCCAACACAAAATGATTGGTCTAAGCAGTTAATCCGCTGTCCGTGTGATGATTCCTCTTTACAATCACTTCTCCACGTGACCTTCTTCTGCAAATTCTACACAGAACCCAGAAAGCTATGGCTGATTCCGATCTTAAAATTCCTGGGCCTTCGTCAGTGTCGCCCTGCTCTTATGACCCTCCAGCTTCTGGAATCAAACGGCATTGCTATTAACATTGTGAGGTTCTTAAAATTTTGTATTAAGCATAGAACGAACTTGTAGATCAGGTCTACATGTAATTTTAACAGTCCCAAAAAGGGGACAATCCACTTTGCATTTTACTGACTACTTCAGAAGGCATGCAATGAACTGTGTACTTTGTTCTCTTTGGCGGGCTTTTTTACTCTCCTGTATATAAATTGCATAAAGTCCTACTCAAGTCAATGATAACTTTATTTCGGTCAGAGACCATAAAAGTGTAGGTAAAATACATACAGAGCACAGTTGATTAAAACAATAAATAATTAACAGCAGATTTTAGTGGTAAAAATAGATCAAACTGGGAAGTTATCATGAGCGTAAGGATTAGAAAATTGATCAGAGGTATTAACATTAGTATTAAACATAGGCTTTCCTTCTGCGCCACATACCATGCAGGAAATGAGATACAGCAAAGACAATGGGAGGCGAGGTATCATACATTAAAACTCTACACGCCTGCATGCAATGTCTGAAGTCCAAGTTCCTACATAACGGAATCAACTAGCATTTTCTTATTGTTACATACGCTGGGCAGAAGAACATAACATGTGTAATGTCTTCTCGCATATGATTACATGCCTGGCAGGTTCCGTTTTCTGTTTTAGCCCATTTCGAAGTAAATGCCCTAAGTGGCAGGCCACCATGCCTCAGTTGTGTATATAATTTCCTCGCAAGAAGGGGTTAAATCACATCTAGTAATTCCTCTAATCATAGTTCAGATTTTACTACGAGGAACTCTGCAGACAGCCTGCCCTGGGTTGTTGATTGCTGTAGGGCAAGTAAGTTTTGTCGCCTCACCAGGGTTAGCAACTCATACCTGGGCATCCTCGGACAACTCAACTCAGGGGTCTCCCATAACTGGGGCAAGCCTATGTGGTTGGTGAGGGCCTTGATGTAAGATAACCAAGGGATATTATTTTTGTTTTTTATTTGTCCCCAAACCTCCAAAAATTCTGCTCTATAGGGGGCCCGCTCCGGTACTGACCAGAACCTCTTCCAATAGAGCAAGGGTCGAACTGCTACCAGTTCCTCTATGGACTCCAGCCCAGATCCAGTCGCAAGGGGATGAGTGGTGTGCTCTGGGGTAAGCCCACCAAATTTCTCATAAAGGACTGTTCGACCCTCAGGAGGGTGGATGTGTTCTTGTGTCCCCAGAGCTCAGCGCCATACACCGCGGCTGTCCTTGCCTGGAGTCCATAGAGTTCAAGAACCGGAGCAGCCTGTTTAAAATCTGATGTTCTATGGAGCTTGCTAATACTCCCTACTATTTGCGATAGTCTAAGAGCAGATTTAGTAATTTGGTGGCCCCAGTCAAAATCTTCCGTCAAGGTGATACCAAGATAGACAAACGTTTTGACCCGTTCCAGGGGAATACTATTCAGGACGGGATTTGAGCGGGTCTGCCTCGAGGGATTAAAGATCATATACTTGGTTTTGTCCAAGTTGATCTCCAATCCACGCGAGGCACAAAATGTTGCAAACCTGTCCAAAGTACGCTGGATGCCCGATGATGTTTGGGATAACAACAGAGTGTCATCCGCAAACATCAGAGCGGGCACCCGCCCAGTGGCCAACCAAGGAGCATCATTGCCTTTTACACCATTTAGGGCATCCACAAGGCCATTGATATAAAGGCAAAATAACGTGGGGGCCAGGACGCACCCCTGTCGCACACCCTTGGAGACAGGGAAGCGAGCTGAGAGATCCCCATGTCTCCCACACCTAACTTGAGCATAATTGCCCACATGCAATCTAGTCAAGATGTTCAATAGGTAGGGCAGGAGACCCAGCTCTGCCAATACTTCCCACAATTTTCCCCTGGGGACAAGATCGAAAGCGGCCCATAGGTCCACTTCTACATTTACAAAGACAATGTAGTGACTGCCACCCTCCACTCTTGCCGTTTTCCAGAATAGGACCTGGAGCCGAAATATTTGATCCAGGGTAGAGATGCCTGACCTAAACCCGGCCTGAAGTGTAGTCAAAATTGCGTGTTCCTCCATCCACCCTTTGATCCTGTCTAGTATGATCCTACCCATTAGTTTTTGCGTCGTGTCTATAAGACTAATGGGACTATAGTTTGATCGGGTTAAAGGACAGCCCTTCTTATAAATGGGGACGATCTCAGCTCCAAACCAGGTGTCTGGTGGATCAAACCCCTTAAGGACCGCATTAAACAGGATAACCAGATATGGTACCCATATTTTAGGTTGGGAACGAAATAAGTCCCCAGGCAATTTATCAAGGCCTGGGGCTTTATTTGCGAGGAGCCTTGCAATGGCAGACTCTACCTCCTTCAGGGTAATGGTCTCTGTCATTACTAAAAGATACCCATCCCGAGCATCCTGATGGTCCCACCAACACCCCGCACCCGAGGCCCCCACCAATCGAAGCTCATGGCGGGGGTCACGGCCCGCGGGGGGAGGAGGCGCCGTTGCCTCCGGAATTACAGAGTGGCCCCCGTCCGGCACACCCCGGTGGTCCAAGCATCGTCCAACGCCCAAAGCCCCCACCAATCGATACTCATGGTGGGGGCTTGGGGCGGTCAGCAGAGGGTACACCATTGCCTCACCCGGTGACAAATCTGTCACCCCAACTCTGGCTGACTCCGTCACCCCAACTCTGGCTGACTCTATCTCCCTCAGAGTAACAGTCTCTAATACTGCAGAATGACACTCATGCAGAGCAACCCGATGATCCAACCCGCTTTCCACGGCTGAGACCCTCACCAGTCGATACTCATGGCGGGGGTCTGGGTCAGTGGACGTAATGGGCACCACAGCTCCATCCAGGGACAGATCCATCATCCCTGGCATACTATGCTCTGAGGAGGATTTGGAACCGAGGCGGGACAAATCGCCTCGGTCCGGGTTTGTGTATAACGCTGCAAAGTGTGCCTCCCACACTGTATGCGCAATATTCGGGGCAACGGCCTCACCTTCCCCATTCACACCTGCGCTAACAATGGCCCAAAATGACTTAGCATTCTTACAAAGAAGCGCAGATCTTAAGTCCTCCCACCTCATTTCCTCCCAATCCCTCTTTCTCCTGACAAGTGCCTTTTTATAGAGCAGTCGGGATAACCTAATTCCTACACTGTCTTTAGTTTTAATTGCCAAGAGAAGGTCTTTTTTGCGTTCCTGCAGGTATCATCATACCAGGGGTGTGTCTTAGCCCGATGCGTTTTTTCCCACCTTTCGGACAAAACACATCCCCCAGTGCGAGAGCCAACTGCCTATGGATTTCCACGGCTTGACCAAGGGTGCCCAAATCTCCCATCTCAATAATCAGAGGTACAGCAATCTGGTATATTTCAGCGAGCCTACTAGGGGAGTCCTGAAAATGAGGCCATTTAACCCTACGCCTATTATTGGCTGCCATGAGGGGCAAAAGATCTGCGTTAGGTTCCAGATCAGGGTTTGTCAACCCGAAGCTCCCTGGCTTGAGTGTTAAAACAAGGGCATTGTGGTCACTATCTTGCCTCGGTAGGACCCTAAATTCCATCAATCTATCCCAGTGTTTTGCTTCCATCATTATATAATCAATGATGGAAGTTTGCTCTGCCCTATTAAACGTGGCAGACCTCGGTCGATCCGTATCCATCCTCCCATTGAACGCCTGCAAAGATGTTGCAAGGGAGAGTGATTTAATTTGCAACACCAACGGAGTCCATGCCCTGACAGAGGGGATGTTAGGATCGGGGATACGCCAAAACAGGTCCTCATCATCCTGTTTACCCGACTCTGGACTAACAGGTGGCTCGAACTGACAGTTGAAGTCACCACCAAGGACTATAACGATCGAGGGGTTGAGTGCCTGGATGAAATGATGTAATGCATTAATTGTGTCCGATTCCTGCCCGTTCCTAGCTGGCCCGGAATAAACATTTATTATGGCTACTTGGGGCGTGATTTGGGGGGTCAATAACACACATTGAACATCTGGGGAGTTAGTCGGTATTTGGACTGCCTGAACGCCCAGATGCATACCCACCCAGATCGATAAGCCACCGATGGTCTTCCTCTACCCCTAGTTGTTGCCAAGATGTCAAAGGTTGCATAGCCTAGAGTTGAACTCTCCTCCTAGTGCCCAAGTTTCCTGCATCAGGCAGATATCATGTAATGCCATGAAGGAACCCCACTCAGGCGTAAGCAATTTATTTTTTAACCCGGCTACGTTCCAAGAGAGGATTTTTATACTTCCATTGACTGCCCCAGCTTTGGCTATTAATTTCCCTTTTCCTATAGCGGGGCCACTATCGCTGGTGATGGTCCCTAGCTGGGTTTTCCCTTCCAATTTACTACCACAATGGGGGTAGAAGCTCCCAACTGATGCACCTTTTCCCCCTTTTCTCTCCTACCCTCCCCAGACAGGAGTCGGTGAACTTTTACATTTCAGGGGGTAGTGGATATGTCATTTCCCTCTGGTGCCATTACTACTGTGGCTAATCCACTGGCAGTGTTTGGTAGGGAGTTCTCATTCTCAAGGCGTCAATCTACCTGTTCCAGCACACTAAACCTATTTCTTTGAGGAAACAGTGAAAGTGGAGGAATATAAAAGTGAGGGTCCTCCCAAGTAGTTATCCCCTGCTGGATTCTAGATAAATGGCTACTATTGCCCCCACCGTAATGGACACTTTTACTTAGACCAGACTTCAAATGAGGGGTAGGGTAGAAGTATGACAAATGGAGGGGAAGAATTTGAGTGTTTGAGCAGGTCGAAGATGTACTACAGATGTGTTCTACTGCGCTAGTATGCCTAAAGTTTATTACTACACAGTTTCCTGTGATGGTTTTGGGTCCCCTCCCGATCCATTCTATTCTTCTAACAGAAAGTATTTCCACATACGCATTTGGGGGTGAAGGCCTGTTGGCATTAAGCCACTGTATGCATTTACTTTTTAGGTCAGTGTGATCTTCGCTTTTTCCCTGACTCAGTGGAGGTACCCCCGCTAACACTACAACATAAGGTAGAGATTCTGGGGGGAGATCGATGGACGGCAACTCCAATGGGGAACCCTTAAGTGGTGCAGTTCCACTAGTTAGATTTGGTTGGACAGAGTGGCTTCTCGCCGAGTCAGGGACTCCCCTCCCCATTTTGTTGTTTTCAGTTCCCATTTTTCCATCCCTAAACATAGATTGTGTATTGGTAGATATAGGGGTAGGATTACTAGTTATCTGAGGGATTTCAGGAGGAATATTCTTGCTAGATGGGAGACTAACCGAGTCAGAAATAGACTGTAGTGCTCGGGACTAATCGCGTGCCTGGGTTCCCAGTAGCACTATTGTTGGGGAGAGTGGTCCTGCCACGGGAAGTAGGCTTTAGAATACCACCAGCCTCTCTAGAAGCATGCCCTCCCGATGGACTGGTAGACTGTGTTCTCCCTAGGCCCATATTATTAAGGGTAGAAACTAGTCTGTCGAGCCTGGATACCATGGGTTTAATATATGTCCCAATAGCCTGTTCGATAAGAGCCTGGAAATCGGCAACAAGGTTGGTAGCCCAAACTGGTGCGCCCACAGAAGACTAAGGAGGGCCAGTAGTGACTAGTACAGAATCAGATTTGGACGTGGTCCTTTTAACTAATTTTTTTGGGAATTTAGTTTTCTTGGTTCTGGAGCGAGGGGGAGATCTAGAAGCATGGAGACTAACATTTACATCTATAGGGACCTGGGCACAGGGCAACTCAGCAAAAGATGATATAAGAAAGGAACTGGAGTCAGGGGGGTTAATAGTAACTATTGAGTAGTCCCCCACTTGCTGTAGCGGAGGGACAGCAGGAGTAATTGATAATCTCCTGTCTGTGTTTTCTATTGCCGTTGCCACTACCCCAATAGTTTTCTGGAGCATCTTGTCAATAGCCGTTAGGCTGGGAAGTGGTTGTGTTATCGCAGCTTGATGCCTAGTCAAGGGGCGAGTAGCAACAGACTTTTGGTTTTTGCCCTTATCGCTCATCATTTTCACAGTGGCGGGGGGGGGCTAATCCTTGTATACCCAATGCTCCCTCTCGATAATAGCAAGGGGGATAGAGTGGAAAGGTGGCAATGAGTGGTAGTTCCGGATAACAGTACCTTTACGTAATTTTCCACTCTTCGCGATTGTCCTTACAAATGGTAGGGGGGTCGCCCGGCCCTGCCTCTTCTGGCCCCTGATGGCCACAGATGGCCCGACCTTTGCCCGGGCTTAGCCCGGCGCACACCCGCGCGCGTCACGTGACGCGGGGGTTGATCGTGATTTAAAGCGCCTCCTGGCGCGGGATTCGCGGTGGCGGCTTCCTGCCACGAGGGCACTTGGGGTTCGTAGTCCTTTCCCTCGCTGTGGCCGCGCTCAGGTGTTGAAGCGCTGCGGTGGCAGGGGGAGACCACAGGGCAACCAACAGCGTGAAACAAATATCCCCCAAGTAGGTCCTGCAATGCCCGCAGTGTCCTGTTAAAAAAAGTCCTACTCTATTAAACCTCTTTTCCTAGGTGACTATTAGCATAATCTTCATACTGTAAAATTTAAAGAAACATTGCACTTTAAATGCGTAATTTGCACAAGATGTTTTTCAACAAGAACAATCTGTTATTTCTGAAATTTGCCAGCTAATTCTACTTTACTAATGTTAGCAATGTATCCTGGTTTGTGACGATTACCATTTTACTGTCATATTATCATCGGTCAATTTTCCGGAGGGGACGCTCTATTTTGTACTTTATCGACCTCTTGAGTAGGTATGCAATTAACTGTACACTTTGATATTCTAGAGTAACTCTTGCACTCCTCAGCAAACAACCCCTGTAAAGTCTGCCATTCCCGTTTGTTCTTGTACAACCCGGAAAGTTCATAACCTCTTTCCGAAGTTGATCATTAGCGTAATTTGCACATTGTGAATTGTAGTGAAGAATTGCACTTTAACGCGTAATCTGCACAAATCATTTTCCATCAGGAACAACCCGTTATTTTTGTAATTCGTCAGCAAATTTCACTTTTTAATGTTAGTAACGCAACCGGATCTGGGATGATTTTTAAATGTTTTTTAATTGTAACTGCTTATATGGTTTTGCACAGCATACCGAATAAAGCATATTTTGATGACCTCATTTAAAGTGATGCCCAAACATGTATTCTTGCTACTGCGTTAGGTGAAGAACAACCTAGACTGCTAGCCACTAAGATGTAGAGGTGTATACTGTATGGTCAATACAAGATGCTCAGTGAGGGTTATGTGTCCCAAGGGCAGCTGTACCTAATTTTAATGCTTGTTGAGATGATGGGGTGGGTCACAGTGATGGTGCCAGTTGGCAATGCCCTCGCTCCAGGTTGTGTCAACCCACTGCATTAGGGGGCAAGATGATGTGCATACATGGGAGTGGTGGTACTTGACCCCCCCGTGGGAGGGGTGGAGATGGTATGCAATGTCACAAAGTTATTCCAACTGCTTGTGTATATTTGTAAATTGTTGCATAGTATTGAGTGTTGTGTATGTTTAATAAATGTACTCTTTCTTTTATAAAGTAAAGTACAGACTGGACAATCAATTATTATGTGTTATTTCTGCGTACTGGTAAATGGCGATTACTAGCCTACACCACCTCCCTTGAGTAAGCCTTAGACTGCTCTGCAACGCTACCCTCTGAGAGTCAGACGCTATAATAGGGTGTTTGGTTCCCAGTGAAGGACAAATGTGACATGTTATTTGTGCAGGCTTCACAGCTACTGCCTTATTTTCCAACATACAGCATATGGAAAATACTAGTCAATAGCATATAAGCACACAAAGGACAAGATACATATTTCAATGAATCTGGTGGGGAAAACCCAGGGAAGGACGGAGTCAGTGTAACCAGTCATGCAGAGCATGCAGAGCATAGTAAGCAGCTAGAAACAAAAGTGAGGACCAGGTGAAGTCACCTAAGGAAACAGATCTGTATTATCTTGCCTTTCTCATCACATCTAGCTGAAAAGGGTGGGCCTGTTGATAGCTGTGATGTGTGTAAGCCCTACATCGGGATCATATCTGATCATATTAAGATACATCATGAACTAATTTTGACAGCTCTCCCATTGTTGTGTGTGGATTTAGATACTGTATATAGGTTTCCCGATGTATGTCGTTATATAGACACAATTCCCATTGCCCTTATTTAGGCATAGCAATCCATCCCTTTTTTAGGCATTATTCATGCGAACCAAATACAGGCATGGTCACCTACATCCGTCCAACTACGTCATGAGTTCTTGGAAAACCAGACTCTTAAGCCTTTAGGACTTCCCCTTGCTTGAATTATTGATTTCTCCAAGAACTCATTTATTATGCATGAGCATCTATTCCTTAGGGGTTCATTCATGACGTTCCTATGCCCGACTTTTACGTCAATACTGGCATTCCTAAAACACCTTCAAGGTATAAATATACCTTCACTTGCCCTGGCAAAGTACGATGCACGGTACGGTTCAGCTGCATACTTGCATGATGCGGTTCGCCACAGCAAGTTTTGAAGGAGTTCGAGTCCCCGCCTGACGCACTGACAGACGCTGTCATCCTCCTCGCAGAGAATCCAGTTCCAGTGTTTCTGACTCCCCTTGCGGGGTGTTAGGGATCGAGACCATGAAAGAGATTCCAACCTCTTTCATTCTAAGGTATGGATCGGACTAGAACCTAGAGGGACTTTTGGCAAATCTTGGCAACACCAATCTAAACTATAGCCAATCTAGACTATAGCTAAACAGCACCTACTTCTCACCTCGTACTACACTTAGGTTAAGTACACTGGGGTAGAACTATCTAGAAGCACCAGTTGAGTATTTATATTTTAGCCTGTGTTATTTATGTATGTATTTTTATGGATATAGGTTATAGCTGCAAGCCATGCTATTGCAGTATTATTCTATCATACTGCTAGTGCTGTACGTATTACTCTTTGCATTCATATCTCTTGCACGAGAAATAAGACTTTTCAATAAACCCTTTTTATTGAAACACCCGTCTATCTATTTCTGTGTAACCTCTGTAGAAACTAAGCATGCACGATTGACTGAAACTGTTATCTATTGTCTCCACGATTCTGAGACTGTTCCGGTTTTAAAGGGAAACAAAGTTGTCATGTTTATGCGGTTGTCAGAAACAAATCCCTTATTAAATATTGGAGAACTTTCTAGTGACCTCTGAGTTAGCTGGCACACAAAAGTAATTAAGTTTAATGTACTCGGTAGAGACATACTGACCGTAGTCCTATGTCAAAACTATAGTGTATATTATTCCAATGCGCAACGCCTATCAGGGATATAGGAACTACACTACATGGTGCTGAACGATTTGGTAAGGCACTGATTTAACGCTAGATACTCAAGTAACTCAGTCGTGCTTTTCTCAGAAACCCTCTACTCATAACACTCCATAGGATGTCTAGAGTGGGTAGAGATAATATCCGCCATAGCTGAGTAGGAAGAAAATCCTATGTATTAGCTTTTTGTTTGTTCAACGTTGATGGATACAGTGTTCCAAAATATTGTGCACCTTATCTTTGTTCCCTTGAAACTTGCTCTGCGTTTTTCATTTCACAATGTCGAATAACGACAAGAACAACGAAACCGGTGAAGCTGCGGCTGATCTAGACGAAGCAGCTTTAAACTACACAGGTTTTAATGAAACTGATGAGAATGCTATAATCATTCCTCAAAATTTAAGGAGAGCCATCACTCTAAAACTAATAAGACAACGTCCAACACCAAGAGGTGGTAGAGCAGTTTTTGTAATAGAGGCACATGAATCTCAACCAGACAGAGGTGTTCTACTCGTGGAAAGTGTTCCCTGAATCAAATCCAGTAACTAAAATGTTTCACTTCTACAAAGAAGAAGATCCACCTGTGGAATATATTCCGTTCAAGGATATTGAAATTCCACTCACATACCAGGAGCATGAGCTCTGGTTTAAAGGCGGCCTAAAACATTTAAATCACATTACCAGGCTTGGTCCACTAGGTAGACCAGGAGCAACATGGCCGGTTTTAGCAGGTTACACACCTCATCCTGAAATTGATGACATGACAGCCGTAGAATTACTTGCTCAACTCAAAGAGTTAATCAAAATCTATAGACAATTGGTCTAATATGTTATGAGGACTTTCAGAGTCCGAACTCCAATAGTTATTCCAAAACAAATCTCTCACCAGGGGAATACACTAAAAATCACGCCACAGACTTTACACACAGTCATGGGTAAATTGCCAGCAAAACTTGAACAGATTCCATTCTGGGTAGCTCAAAAAATTACTCAAATCGAAGCAGTATTTCCTGATACTAGCCCGTATGAGGAACACAGAATCCTAACGATCTGTTTAACAATGGGGATCACACCACATCTGGAAGATTGCACCACTTGGGGTACAGTCTTTGCTGCAATCTACACTAAAACACATGGTGTTACATCTATGGCGGTAATACCTGATGTCCTGAAACAGATTCAAAATGAATACGGGGCAGAGCCTGCTCTAAATTTAGGTATGAAGTTACTGAAAGATTTCGACCAGGTCTCAGCAATATTATTATCTAATATTAAAGGAGAAGCAGCATCAGTGGCGATCCACCAGAAATTAAGGGAATTTGATGCAACAAAACAACAACAAGCACTAGCCAGAATTATTGAAAAATCCTATGAAGAATTACTCAGAGACAGTTTGGGTGGGAAACCTGTTAAACCACAACTGTCTGGAAGTCCTGAGAAGGACTCTATTAAACACAACCCTACCTCTTCTAAAAAGAAGTGAGAAAATAATAACAAACAACATTCAAAAGAGAAACATTCTCAATCCCGAGGTAAGTCACCTCAAAAGGAGCCCTCAGAAAGGAGGTACAACCTCAGGAATAGGGATAATTTTTTTTAAATGCTTTTATTTTTTATTTGCATTTAGAATCAACACTAAGGAATAGGGATAATTTGAGAAAACCTGACAGGTATCAAGATACACGTTCCTCTCGTACCTTTCAGATATCGTCACAGACATCTGAAAGAAGAGGACAGTCAGACCACAAGGAAGAACACGTGAAGTCCAAAGACTATCAGCATATTCAGAAAAGCAAACCAAAACCTCAATTCACAAAAAAGGAGGTAGCAGGTATGAAGATCAGATATGCAGAGGATTCTGAGAACACAACTCAAGAATGGAGAATGGGCTCAGACAATGATGGACAGTGTAGAAGAAGTAACAATAGCTCGCCAGAACCTGAAGGGACTTCTGGAGACAGTGGACTTGAATAAAGACATTCAAGTTGAGACTGCAGACACCAGGGTTAGCTCTCCACATAGCAGTCGCGGCCGGCATTATGGGCGGGTGTGGGGGTGGAAATGGGGTCATTGCGCCGCGGATGGGATGGGGTGGCGGAAGGGGTTTAATGGAAAAAAATATATTAAAAAAAAGTAACACTTACCGTCCCGAGACTCCCGTCTCCCGCCGTCCTGCGTTTTGAATTCCTGGCTGCAGTGCTCGTCATCAGGAAAGCAGCCTCTCTCCCCTCCACCAATCACAACGCTGCAATGGTAGCGTTGTGATTGGTGAGGCCGCGCCCCACCCGGGTCATTTTCTCTATGTATGCTGCAGCATACATAGAGAACAGGGAGAGTCGGCGGTTTTGCTCGAGGGCAGTGGGGAGTGGCTTGCCCACTGTTGTTCATACTGAGTGTTTGGGTGGTCTCAGGCTGTCCAAACAGTCAGTATGAACAACAGTGGGCAAGCCACTTCCCCCTGCCCTCGAGCAGGACCACCCACCCCAATCAGGAACTTCTGCTTTCTCGCCGTGCGAGAAGGCAGAAACAAATGGTAGTTATTACCATTTATGTTTCTGCCTTCTCGCACAGCGAAAAAGCAGGGGGACAGCACCCAAACGCCCCTATAGAGGAGCCGCCACTGCCACATAGGTTATATGTAATGACACTCCAGATGGAGGGAGACATACAGAGAAAAGTGAAAGCAGTGGGAGCGACTTTCAAAGGGTTATGATATACTTCTAGCAGAACAGGACTGGCCACCAGAATTTGTCAGAGAGTGTGCACATGGTGAAGACATCATTATGCCAGCCTTCTTCAACCATATTCCAGTACATTCAAAATATACTTATGGCAGGAAATAGGCAGTTGCCCAAGCTCCAGTATCATATAACAATTGTGTAGATTTGGATGAGGACTCACCTCACCACAAGATCCATTTAAAAAATCAACCAACTGCACAAAGGCAGTATCCAATTAAGCAGGAAGCTAAAAAAACAGGTCAGGGAGATCTTAGATCAACTTGAATACATATTGTCTAGTTTTGGATTACCGACACCTAAACACTTGTTGTAAAACATTTGCAGTGCAAAATGCACATAGTACAGCATTAATGAATAACATTGTGCGTAAAAAATATAAAACCACATTAGATATTTCTAACTGTTTCTTTTGTCAAAACATTGCACCTGAAAGTAGGTGTTTGACAGCTTTCTCAGTAATGGGGACCCAGCGTCAATTTTGTCGACTCCCACAGGGATTCAAAAATAGCCCAGGGCTATTCTCAGCAAGGGTCTATCTGACAGACAATGACCTGGACAGGTACTTGAACAGGGTGAAAACCATTATACTGGGCTTTGCCTCTGAGGGTTATAAATTCAATTTAAAAAAATAAAAAATTGCCCATCTCAACGTCCTTTTTTCTAGGACATGAGCTATCAAGTGAAGGCAAAAGCCTGACAGCCAGCTTCTTAGAAAAGTGTGCGCTGCTCAAACCTCCAAAAACGCTGAAAAACTTACAGTTGATACTAGGTTTCCTGAATTTTGGAAGAACATACATTTTAAACTACGTAGAAAGGGTTAAACCTCTCTACGAATTATTCAAACCTGATTTTAAAATCATACATTGGACACAAGAACACAGATCTTTTTTTTGTATTCATTTTCACAAAACAACAAAAAGACGTCATCATCCGCATTGTTGCTAATACATGTATATGATACAATAATGGGAATAACATCATCTACTTCCTTCGCATAGGTTGTACAGCAACAACATAATCCACGGCGAGATTCTTTCAAACAATAAAGAAATCAACCAAATCAATCCACAAACAAAGACCCAAAAGACGGAATACTAAATAAAATCAAGAAAAAGAAAATACATTGACCATCATTATTCAATGCCAACTACAAAGCACCGTCATCGTGTGAGCCGACAATGCTGTTGTTCTTTCCCTTCCATTCGTAGAATCCCCGCAGTCACTTTCAACGCACACCGCGCCCCCCCCCATGCTCCACGCTGTTCTGTTTCTCACTCGGCTTTGTTGATCAGGTATACTCGTAACGGCTCCCAGATGTCCCTGGGTCTTGAGCTTATGGGCAGTTCCTCTGCATAAGTGGTAAGGTTGTCTCAGCAATACACCAGATCAGTCAGCCACGCCTTAACTACCGGCCGGCGCTTCGTTCCCCACGTGATAGCCACCCTTCGCGCTGCCATCAATAACGCCAGACGTGCGAAAGTGCCCGTCATCCCTCTCGCATGCGGCACACAGCTCAGGAGGGACACCAGAGGAGTAAATGGGAGGTCCACATCCAGCATATCTTTCAAGCAAGCCACCACCGCAATCCAAAATTCTGCCACTTTCTCACAATTCCACGCCAGATGCATAAAGTCAGCAGCATCCCGTCCACACCTGTCACAACATGCAGACTCGCGCAACCCATATCTATACAAACGAGCCGGGGTTTGATACACTTAGTGTATGTATTTAAAATGGATAATCTTAAAATTACCCTTCATACATAGTTTCCCGGTTAGACCACACACATGCTTCCAATCATTTTCCGAGATAGCTTCAGGCAGGCATTCATTCCATTTGATCCAGCTCTTGTCAACCGCATCCACCGTTTCATCCTGTATAAGCTTATATAATTTAGAGATCAGCCTCCTGTTAGTGGGTGTAGTAAGAGCGAATTGAAGTGACAGCAGAGCAGGAGGCTCAGCCGGAAATGTGGCGTAATGTGCCCGGGTCGCATGCCTCAACCTGTGTATCGCAAATTGAAAGAGAAGCGTCTGGTTAGTAACATGTTGTAAGTGCTCTTGCGTGGCAAACGTGCTGGTTGGATAAATATCACGCATATGAGTGATGCCGGCCTCCCTCAGCACCCTCATAGATGGAGCCTCTCGAGTAACCGACAGGCATGCATGGTACTCGAGGCGCATATCTGGGGCGTACAGCGTCAATTTCTGTGCCAGTTGCCCGATCCTCCGCCAGGCCGAGACCGTGGCATCTATCACATTAATCCCCGATTTCAGCGTGCCCCGCGCGTGGTGAGTAACCACGCTGTGCAGGGGAATGGGTGCCGCGTCTCCCTCTTCCACAGCAACGTGCGGCGTGAAGGCATGGGGTCTATACCAATAATATAAATATTGAGCCTGCGCACTGAGATAATATGCATAAAAATCCGGCACTGCGAAACCCCCTTTCTCATATCCTTTGGTGAGGACCGAACACTGCAAGCCCGCGGTTTTACCCCCCCACACCAGTCTAAGCAGTTGACTACGGAGAGTCTTAAAAAACTCTATGTTGAGTCCAATCGGCACATTAACAAACAGATAAAGAAATCTGGGAAGGACAACCATTTTGATAAGGGCGATGCGGTCCGCCAGTGATAGTGGTAGTAAAAGCCAGGTATCAACCATAGGTCTAGTTTCGCGTAGGCCCTGCCGCAGTTTTCCTTGATCACCACTGAGGGATCACGCTGCACCCAGACTGCAAGATATTTAACTGGGTCCGCAGACCACACCAGCAGGAATTCCAGACCTGGCTGCGTAGTTCCAGCTGTTAGCGGGATAATGTATGATTTCTCCCAGTTGATGTGGAGGCCGGAAAGGAGTTCAAATCTAACGTACTCTTGTAATAGCCGGACAGATACCTGGACGGCTCACGCACGAAAAGCACCATGTCGTCAGCGTACAGCAATAGCGACACCGGCCTATAGCTGAAATTTAGTGCAGTTTCCCTGTGACGCTGACGGATGACACAAGCCAGAGGCTCCAAAAGAATTGCAAACAGCAATGGCGAGAGAGAGCAGCCCTGCCGAGTGCCCCTTTGAATACAAAACGAATCTGATGTCAGCCCCCCCACTCGTATTCTTGCCGATGGAGCCGTGTAGAGTACTGTTATCCATTGGATAAACATTGGTGGAAACCCCATACGCCGCAGCGCCTGATACATATAAGGCCATTCAACCGAGTCAAACGCCTTGGCGGCATCTAGTAACACCGCTGCTGCCTCCAGTGTAGGTTCTTAGACATGGAACATAGAGAAGAGTGTCCGGAGGTTATGTGAGGTGGATCTCTCCGGCACAAACCCCGACTGATCAGGCAATATCAGGCCTTGTAGCAGAGGCTGTAGTTTGGTGGCAAGGATCTTCGCTAAGATCTTGGCGTCTATATTGATCAGTGATAGCGGGCGATATGATTCGCAGCGGTCCGCCGGTTTGTCTTGGTTAAGCAAAGTGACGATCAGTGCCTCACGCAGCGACGGGGGCAGTATACCGACATCATGCGCTTCCGCATTTACTTCCAGGAGATGCAGCGCAAGCAGGTCTGCGTATTTCTTATAAAACTCTGCCGTGAGCCCATCCAGGCCGGGTGCCTTACCATTAGGCAGCGCCGCTATTGCAATCTTGATGTCCTGTTTATCAATGGGCAGACAGAGATATTTACGCTGCACGTCAGAGAGCCAGGCGCAGGCTATACCCTCCAAGTATCTATCAAAATCTGCAGTCAGTGGCGTGCCCCTCGTGCTGTACAAGTCCGCGTAGAAGTCGCGGAACTGCTCCGTGATTGCCTCCGAGGTGTAATGCTCGACACCCGCATCATCGACTATCCTGTCCGCGCGTTGCTGCTCAAGACGGTCCCTAATCTTGAATGCCAGCGTGCGGCCCGGCCTACCCGCCTCACCATATCGTCTAGCTGTATGTCTGCGGGATAAATACTTAATCTCAGTTTCCCCTAACAATTCCTGTATCCGAGCCAGCTTGGCCAAGTCAGGATTGCTCGCGTAGTCCCGTTCCAAACCTCGCAATTCGGTTTCAATCCTCTGGAGCTGTGTCGGGATATCGCGGAGAATGCCCGCAGCAGTTCCGATGCACACACCTCTAATAGTGACCTTGAAGGCCTCCTAAAGTGTCGCTACTTGATCAACCGTTCCCTTATTCAATGCGAAGTATTGGACCATAGCCTCATGTATTGCCTTTTCATATACAGGGATGAGGAGCGCCTCTGAGCGGAACCTCCATGTGAACGGACGGTGCACCCCCTTCGGATTCCAGAGAACCAGTCTCACCGGATTGTGATCAGACAACGTGCGAGCAAGCGGCTCCACCTCCTCAATCCATTCCATCAGCTCATCACCAATCAACTAATAATCAAGCCTGGACCAACTTCCATGCATAGGAGTCGCATGCATGCCCTCACGTCTCTGCGGGTTCCAAACTCTCCAGACATCACACAACCCAAATTCTTCCATAGCACGTAACACTCTCTCTGCAACTCTAGGGGTGCGGTGCGACACAGGGCTTGACTTGTCTAGTTGCACATTTAAGTAGGGGTTCAGTTCCCCACCCCAGATAACCTTGGGCAGTCGGCCACTCTCTCAACTTTCCACAGATGCGATCAAAACATACCGGGTCATCTGCTATTGGCCTAGACATATTTATAATTATGACCAGTGCGCCTCTCAATTTCCCACACACCATTGCACACCTCCCGTATATGAGTGTAACGCCTGGAAATCCACACCTTTCTTAAACAATATCATCACACCTCTCGCATATGAAGAATACGAAGCGGCCAATCGGAAGCCAGCCCACCTACCCATAACTCTGCGCGCTGTCGACGGGGTCAGATGCGTTTCCTGCAACAACGCTAGTTGTATCTCATGTCTATTTAGATATGCAAGCACTTGCCTCACTTTCTTAGGGGAATTAAAGCCCCGGACATTCCAGGTTAACATCTTACATTTATCCGCCATCAATCAACAAAGATCTTACTGGCTAGAGGCTGTAACAGAGGACCAAGAGGGGCACGGCATAAGCAGCTACTACACAATACCAGCACTTCTGTAACATCACAACGCAGCTCACACAATTGACTGATTACGATACAGAAAAAAAAAACCTACAAAAACTTCACAACCCCACACCTCCCCTCCCCACCTCCCACTCCAACCACCCAATCAGGTCGAGACCAGTCCCCCCCTACCTCCCTCAAAATAACAGCCATGTGGGTGATACCCTCTTGGGGAAGAGGCTCGGCAATGTATACATGCACCAAAGTGCAGCCGCCGGAGCCATAACAATACTGTACCCGCCATGCAGCGAACAAAGAGTAGAAGGATTAATATATTGTAGCACCCCCCTGAGGCACCCGAGAGAACACCCAGTAGATCGAGGACCCCCGCGCCCCCCCCAGGAGCACCCAACATAGGACCTGACATCTTACGCTAGATCAGCAGAGGCAACTTCAGAATAAGTACCCAGTGGGCCACATAGTACCAAGTTATTAGTCCGCATCATCAAGTCCCGACACAGTCTGCTCATCTTCCAACTGTTTCCGCTGAGGCTTTGTCTTACAAATATGTTTCGTGAACTTTAACGCAGATTTCGCATCTGTGAAGAAGTGGGACTGCTCTTCGCGGGTTATCTTCAGCTTCGCCGGATATAACATGGCGTAGGGCACAGCCTCCTCCCTCAACAACTTCTTCACCGGCACAAACTCTCGTTGTGCAGACTGCACAGCCGGGGTGTAGTCTGGAAAGAAGGATAGTGGGTCGCCCTTAAACACCACCGGTTCCTTTGCCTGTGCCTCCCTCAGGATAGCGTCTCTGTCTGCATAGTTAAGTAGGCGTGCAATTATCGGGTGCGGAGCCGTCCCCGGCTTAGGCCTCGGCCCCAGTGATCTGTGCGCTCTTTCCACTATCATGACAGAGAGGACAGGCCCGAAAAGTTCCCGCAACATACCATCGATGAAGGGCTCCATTTTGGATATGGGCGTGGTTTCCAATAGACCGAAAATGCATATGTTATTGCGCCTGGAACGTGCTTCTAAGTCCTCATTCTTTGCACTGATCACCTCAAGAATCTTTTCCATTTGTAGGATCTGTGTGCGTGCCTTAGCCCGTTCATCATGACCGTCAGACACCCGATTTTCAATGTCATCCAAGTGGTGTTTATGCTTGTCTACCTTCTTTTTAACAACGTCCAATCATGTCGCCAAGGCATCGATTTTGCTGTCCATGGATTTAATCCCTGCATGTAGCAGTATGGTCCTAGTGTCATCTTCTGTGTCATCCGACAGACCCGAGGCACCTCGCGAATCCCCTTGCTCACTCAGGCCGTCGGTCGTGCGCGTCGATCGCTTGTTTTCAAAGGTCAGCTTCACTTGCTTAGGCTCCAACTTGCCCATGACAGTCCTCTACACAGCCAGCAAGCCAGCTGGGAAAGAGGTAGCAATAGAGTCCTGTTACACCGGTAGCCAGGCCCCGTCGCGCGGCATTCTCGCGTAGGCCTAGTCCTTCACCTGCACCCCTTAAGCGTCTCTCTACTTAGCACCACCGCTCCACACAGCTAGGTCTCAGACGACTGTTCCTCCAGCCGTGGGGCTCTCAGGACAGGCAAACCGCAGACCAGCTCAGGCACCGCCACTGCCCCGTACTACCTCAGGGTCCCCCCCGGAGCCCCTCAGCCACTCGGAGCCTAATCGGCCCGACAGCGAGTCAAGGTGGCCAGCAGTTAGCGACCCCCCCGGCCTCAAGAGACAGCACGGCACCCAGCTAGTCCACCATGAGCAGCATCGCTCTAGTTGCGGCCCACACAACCCCGCAGCGCAGACTCCGTAAAGGCGCCGCCCCACCGGAGTGCGGGACACCCCGTGAGGCCCGTGCCACCCGGCCCGCTAGGCCCGACCTTCCCCGGCGCTTCACTCACCGCACCAGCGCCTCCGATGCAGGGCTCGTCGTCGTTCCATCTGTCCACAGCAATCGGTAGCTTTAACAGGGCAGCCACTCTTCTTCGGACGCAGTCGATCGGTCTCACGCACAGCAGCGCAGGCCGTAGATCTCCAGCGGGGTGAGGCCGTACTCCACTCCCGACCGGGCCCACCACTTCAGCCGGACCGCTACCTTCCACCAATCCGCAGCGATGAACCGGCACCGACACCAGGGCCGACAGCCGCAGTCCGCCAAAACTCTCTGATGCAGACTCGGCACCGCAGCCAAGCAGGAGGCCTCACTAAAACAGAGCGCTCAGGCCGCTCGCCGCACAGACACCATTTTCTCGTGCCCCACGTCGCTCCCTTCCTCGGTCCGTTCGGGTGGAGGGCGCGGGACAGAGGCCACCATGACTGCTTCAGATTATGCCACAGGCATCCCGGGGCACTCCGAGGGTTTTGTTTACGAAGCAAGAACACACAGAGATCTTGCATTCAATTCAAGCTGACATGTTAGCAACAAATCACTTACAAACATGCGTAAACATACGCAACTTAGTGATCCGAATCATTCCGGGTCAATGCGGATTGAATGAATGAATGAATGAATGAAAATATTTATAGAGCGCACTACTGCAGAGGCGTCTTGGCGCTAGAGAAAATGAACAGACCACAATGTAATCAAGGGATTATTGTTGAGTAAAAAGCCAGGTTTTAATTGCCTTCCGGAACAGCATGCTATTCGCTTCTTTTCTCAAATGACCAGGAATTGAATTCCATAATCTAGACGCGAGAAGGGAAAAACGTTTTTCTCCCCATCTTGCTTTCTTTATCTTGGGGAGTTTGACAAACCCAAGCGTGGCCGTTCTTAAATCACGCATAGGTGTGTACCGGGAGAACAAGGACTGCACATCCTCTGCTCCACAGCCAAACAGGGCTTTATGAGCCAGGCAGAGTGATTTAAACTCAATGTGCTGTCGTACAGGGAGCCAGTGAAGTTGTTTTAAGGGGAGTGAGGTAGGATGATGTTTGGGTAAATTAAGTAGAACTCTGGCTGCCGCATTTTGAATAGATTGCAGTTTGGCCAGTTGTCTTACACCAGCTCCCAAATACAAAGCATTGTCATAGTCAATTCTCGAAAGAATTGTGGCAATTATCACAGTTTTACTCAAAACAAGAGGAATAAACGGAAGGATCTTTTTCAGACGTTTAAGCATAAAAAAGCAGGCTGATGGTAATTGGTTGATCTGGGCAGCCCAGTCCAGTTCTTTATCAAACATAAAGCCAAGATTTCTGGCTTTGTTTACTGGCACTGGGCAAGCCCCTGCTGAAGATGGCCACCAGTGCTGACCCCAAATGACGGCTTTATGACTAAACTCTAAGACTTCAGTTTTCTTGGTGTACAATTTTAGAAAGTTAGCGTTCATCCAGGTCATCAAAGCCAAGATGCAGTTTGAGAATTTCACTGCCATGACATCCTCTGCATGGGGTACCGATACTATCAGCAGGGTGTCATCGGCGTATGACACCAGCGAGAAGCCAAGACTCTTTATTAATTTTGCCTGTGGGGCAACATAGATGTTGAAAAGAGTGGGGGATAATGCAGAGCCCTGAAGGACGCCTCCCGGTAGCAAGAATTCCTCCGACTGAAGTCCTTCCCAATGGATAATTTGTTTTCTGGATGACAGAAACAAGGACAGTAGGGCTAGAGCTGTGCCCAAAATGACAATGTCCTGAAGCCTTTGGATTAACACCAGATGATTCACAGTATCAAAGGCTGCTGTTAAGTCTAGCAGGACCAGAATAGGCCTTCCCCCCCCGAATCCATGACCTTACGTGTTTCTTCTACTGCCATAAGCAGAGCTGTTTCTGTAGAATGGTTTGTGTGGAAGCCATGTTGGGTGTTATCTAAGATGTTAATTCACCTACTTAACTTTTAACGAAGGTGAAAAAGTACCAATTGCATACAAATCACATTTGTTCACACAAGCAGAAATTAGATTTACATCAACAGAATAATTCTGACAGCAGTTCAAACCACTGTAGCAAAAGAAAGAGCCCTAGCACAGGGGAAACGAATTATAGTTGTGATACCTGTACCGGCCAAAGAGGAAGTTACAAAAGCGAGCTTTCCAAATGCAAAAGCTTTACATCCGAGATGGATACAATGGGTAATTCTCTTGCTGCAACTGATGTTGAATATGTTTTTGATCCTTACTTGAAAACATAAGCATTCCTGCAATACAAACATGAATGTCCTCTGCTTACTGAAATTCTCCCTCTTGACCAGTATGAATTTATAATTCATACTGACGGATCTGCACAACCCGCTCCGGGTGGGTAAACAAGCTTATAGTGCAGCATGCGTGATCGTTAAAGGTCATATGCGCGATGGCAAATTCAGACCTATGGTCACAAAAACTCAATCTCTAGGAGATTGTACAGCTCACTGAGCTGAACTACAAGCATTCATCATGGCACTTGAAAATATGGATCGCAAATTCCCCACAGTCATAGTGTGTGGTTCTTTTTACTGTGTTCAATGATGAATATTTACAGAATTGGCTTCAAAACGGTTTCACAGATGCAAAAGGTGGCACAATCAAGCATAAAACGCTTTGGGAACAAGTAGTTCAGTTGCGAAACGGACTACAAAACACTCACGTGATACACACACTGAGTCATCAGCGTGATGGCGTTCACGTTGAAGGGAATTAATTGGCTGATGAAGCCACGAAAAGGGCTGTGCAAATGGCTTCCGCAGCTGCAATCACTCGTTCAAAAACAAAAATAGACAGTGAAATAATACTGTCTGTCAATGCTTCGAGCAATGGCAGCGGTGCAGTGTTACCTAAACAATTTCCACTCAAATACCCATATATCATTGATGCGAACAGCGTTCTGTTTGCTTGAATTCCTGGAGTGGGGGATAGGGTAATTCCAAACATGGAACGTAGGACAGCTTTGATTTACGAAGCATATCTGGGAGAGGGTCTGATACATCAGGGGATCTCTTAAACAATATTAACATTAAAAGAGATGTACTGGTGGCCAGGGATGAATGCACATATTCACATCTTCGTCATTAACTGCATAAACTGCAATAGAGATCGCAGTACAGAACGCCACCAGACACCTGACTACAGGGTAGCCAGCCCAGTACAGACTCTATTGTTTGACAGCATTAGACTATCTACCTGCCGGAGTCCCTATGGACGAAGGCAGTCCCACAAGCACTAAGTCAAGGTTCTTATCGATGTGGCCTCAGTGCTCCGCTGACGCTCGAACTGTTATAAAGGATTTGCAAGTCTTTATTGGCACATATGCAATAGGCACACTACACTCTGCTCAAGGTCCTGCGTTTAGCTCTTGAGCTTACAAAGAAGCCATGGCCAGTTTGGGCGTAACACTGCAGTATTCTTCTCCATTCCACCCTGAGGGAAATTCTGTTGTGGAAAGAAAAAAACGGAACATAAAGTAGTCAATAACAGCTAGGGTATTAGGTTTGGGTGACGGGTAGGTCAAACATCTTTATGGGGTCCAACATGCATTAAACAATTTGTCAAGAAGTTCTCTAGGGAGTGTCACTCCATATCAGGTCCTATTTGGGACTAGAATGTGGTACCGGACCTGGTTTGTCATGAGACAGTGGTGGAAAATAACAAATTTGATATCAAATATCGTTTGGCTGTTTTACAGGACTTAAATGAACTAAGATCGAAGCCAACCACCACTGGGGAAAATCCGGCCATCCCAGCAAGGCCTGACTGGATCCCAAAGCTTGGGGATCTAGTCAGAGAAAAGATCGCGGACAAGAAGGAATTTGGGCCTTCCTACAGACAACCAGTACCTGTCCTAGCAATCCACGGATCAAGAACAGTACTTTTGCGGCCCTTTGCAGGTAAAAAGGAGAAAAGATTTGTGTCCATCGACCTGATCAAAACACACTATGTGGCTGATACAAAGCAGTAGGCCAAGTGGACTCTGACAATGTAGCAGACACACTCCTCTAGCTACAATCCAAGAGGTTCAAACTGAGAGACTCATCACCTTTAAAGATTCTACAGTGAGAAATGAAGGACTAAGCAACAAAGCTATGGAACTCGTACCTCTTGAGACCCAAATAACAGTTCGTCCTGATACACCTGTCTACAATGAAGTAACAAGTGATCAACTGGTTCCAGCGATTTCAACAAATCCTGATGCAATTTCAACCATTGACAGAACTGCCTCTAGCTATTTCATTAACTTTGATACGTTTTCTGAGGATCCCGGCGAACCTGAAACGACACCAGCACTAAGAACTTTCAAAGAACAAGCAACAGACTTTTTTCATCACCTGAAAAAGACTTATCTGGTTTCACCATGGATTGAACTATGGATCGTTTTGAGAATATTTTTCTTTCTACTTTGGTTAGCTCTGGTAATACCTGTAGGTATGCTAATAAATGGAAAATATATTCAAATGGGCACAGCAAGTAAAAGTTTGAACTTACTTCTCCAACCACACAAATCATCCCATCGTGAAGCAAGAGACTTATCAGCAGTGAACATCACAGCCGTTCCTATACCAGATCGTATAGTTTGGGACAGAACTGAATATGACATTTTTGGGCTGTCCGAACTTTTGAAGATTCCACACTTATTTCATTAAGTGACTTTATTACCTTTAGTACCTTTTCTGATGATTGGGACTTCGAGACTGCTAATAATATGATGCCTGATCTAGAAATGTCTGCAGTATTCACAAATCATGAATATTTAGAGGGTTCATCATACTACGAACAAATGTATTGACTTAACCATTAAGGTCATCATTTCTTGCATATACTGCAACACCTAGAAATGTATTTATGTATAACCAATGGGAACATTGTCCTACACCTCCAAAGGGTTGCTGAAAAACTTTTGCAATGAAGTTTCCATATTTTTCAGGGTTCAGCTTGTCAAATCCAGAAACATTTTATTTCAAAATTTCTGAACAAAACAGGAACGAAAAATATGTTGACCATTACAAAACAGATTTATTCTGCAGCCTTTATTGCCCAACTGTCTAGACAGGGTTTCAACTTTTGGAAAGACAACATTGAGACAAAATCTGTCTGGGGTAAAAACATTGGCAAGTGCAGGGAGTAGAAGCTTTGTTTAGAGCCTGTATCACCCCTGAGCAAATTATGTTTTTGAATGACACTGTCCAACAAACGTCTTGCCTTGGGTTAGCCAAGATCAAAGACATGAACACTCCATCCATACCTGCACCTGCAAGTAATAACACTGCACAGGAGGAGGTCGACGTACATACTATTTTGCATCCCAACAGATCAGATCCAGATTGGAACAAATGGTTGCTTTGGCCCACAGACACAAACAACTATCAAGATCGATTCCTGAACAAAACACAAGGTTTCAAAATCAATAGGCCAGACCCAAGATATGTTCAAAGACAGCATCCGGGGGTAGTAACAACATACAGTGTAGGATAACTTTGCCTTGATTGGCTACAAAAAGTTAAACTACAGGATGTAAAACAACACTTATCTTTACTTAAAGAAGGCGTAGATCAAGAAAATTACATCAAAAATGTTTCATATATGCGTGTATCTACGCTGCTTATAACGAAATATGGAAGATTACCCAAGCAGAGATTGCTGAATGAATATGAGAAATTGATCATATTAAATTTGAGAAATCTCTCTCTGTAGTAGACAATGGGTTAACGACTCTTTCGTCCAGTATATAGTCATTGGACAGAATTGTGTCTTCTGCCATAGACATCATGGAACAAGACTTGGTCATGTTGCAACATGGTCATTCTCAGCTACATTCTATCATGCTATTAGGCTGGAAGCTACAAAACTTGCGTTCAGACTATGTGCCTTGGCGTTTAATCAACACTATGTCACTGTTTTCAGAATTCAATCTCACTGATAAACAGATCAAACTGGCACAAAGGGGAGCAGACTATATGGTGCTGAGCATTGAAAAACTCGATCTCTGCATCTTAGGAACCTATATAAAGGACAATAAGAAATTTTCTTTTATTTATTATTTTAGATTGTTTGAACACTGCACAGAGTACTTGATTCATACTGCCTCTGAAATACTGTGTTTTGCTTGAAGAATATACTATATGCCATACACTGCCAGGTATGGTTTTTATTGTGATGTTTATATAGATGTGTTGGGTTTCATGTACATATGTTTAGGGCTTGAGTGCCATCACCTTTTATGTTTATGCACCAATGTTAGTCAAATGTTAAATGTTGAATCTTCATAATAATAGGAAGTTGTCTGGATATGTATTTTTGATCCTTTTAACAGTTTTTATACTTAATTGTGTATTGTTTTGAGTTTTTGTTCATGTGATTTTGTATATACTTTTGATCTTTTGTATACAAATGTGTGTTAAAGGGGTCAGTCTCCATCTTTTTAAATATGTATTTATATATTTTTTCAATAGCCCTGAAAAACTCTCTCAAAGAGACGAAACGCGTTGGCTATGATGAATCAATTTGTGAAAGAAGAATCTGTTAGCGATAAATAAAGAGAACATTGGAACAAGAAAAACATCTGCTGAATTTGGATACTTTTTTCCTTATGTGCAAAATCAGTGAAATGTATTGACTATGGATTGTGACAAGAAACATTGTTAATTGTGTATAGAGTGCTGAAACCGTTGTTGAAGTATTAAGGGGGTAGGACTAGCTCCTATATTGTGGGGAGTATAGAGGGAAGTACTCCCTGGTTTCGTGCACTTATAATTAAACAAGAAGGCACTATTCACGTGTTGGGTGCGGATTCTATCAGCCTCTGCCCTCTGTTCTGTTTCCTGTAAAATATGAAAGGTTGGGTAAAGAATACATCAAGACATCCTGGGATTTACCTTACACACACCCATGTTGGAGTGGGGGGCGTGAAGTGTTACTTAGCGGTACTAACTGTGAAAACGCACTAAGCGGTTCTCTCCTTTGTCAGGGTATTAACTTACATGGGGCATGTGATGGTTCCACTACAAACTTATCCTTTAACCTGCGAGGCTTCAGTGATTAATCCAATTTTTGGACAACTTTTGAATGGAAGTTACCTCATGTTGAATGATCACAGCTGCTGTGACATGTAGCCAGGTATCCCATATTTAGTAACAGTTACATCCAGGGTCACTTGCTGTATGCAAGTCTTGTTTCCACAAATACAGACAGTCAGGGAGTCGCATCTATGGCCTTCACTGAACATCTTTTCTATGCAAAATGATACTCTAAGCAGAATGAAAGTGTTTGGATTTGTGCAAAGAACTATGCCCAACCTCATTTTGAATCAGGAACATCTAGTTTCATGTAATTCCCTGACCTGGGTTAAATAGAAATATCTTTTGTTCCCTGTCAATGCTTGTTTGTTTCTTTTTGTATTTAGTCAATGTTTGTTTGCTTTCAGGGCCAGGTATGTACCTTTGCCAATTCTTATTTGTAGGATTGACTAATGCCTGTGCTCCTTGCATTATTAAAACATGTCTCAAAGACAGATGCAGCATGTGCACCAGAATTCAATTGTAAGCATGCACGTGGTGTCAAAGGCAGTTGCAAAACATGAGCAGCCCGTTTTCAGCACGTTTCTGCCAAACAATCAAGAAACCCCACCCTCCCGGTACCTATTTAAGTCCCGAACGAGCAGAAATAAGCGCTTATGCTCATTTACAAACCTTCCTCTCCTGGATCCAGCATTCTTCGACGAGGCTTCGTTGTGTTGCAGAGCGGTATCCATAAAACTAACACTCCAATCTGCTTTCCGGTCCGCCTGCAGAATTCTTCTCTCATCTTCAAGGAAACCTCTGCTTGGGGTTTTTTCCGGGCCAACTTTAAAGGAATCTTGAGCCCTGCAATAGAAAGAAAGTAAGGTCTTTTAAATGCGCGCGCAGAGAACAAGTAAGTTCCTACATATATAAGATGTTTTTGGCACATGTTATTTTGGAAAAAAGAAAGACAGTTTGATTGCAAAGTTATATGAGGAATTAATGCGCAAAGACTACTTGACACCTCGTTTTTTCTGGGAACATAGGGACAGTTTATTTCCAGATTATAAGTGAAACCCTGCTTGCTTGTACTTTACTAGGAGTTGGTGATTTATAAAACATTTAGGATTAATACCACTCAAATCAGACATTTGGTACTTACCTTGCATAAGAAGTCCTCTTGTGGATGTTTTACAACTAGATGAACCTGTAAAACAAAAGAAAGACATTATAATTAATTTACAGACTCCCTTGAACTAAACAAAGCAATTTTTAGCCAGTAAGTTTATAATAAGAAACCTTTGTGAATTTTTTTAGTTAATAAGTGGTAGCTAATAGTATTTCAAGTGTGTTTATTTCTTTACAGAAAGTAATTGCATTAAAGCTGCTATAACATGTTGAATAATATTCTGGCGAAGACAAGTCCAGAATTTCTTATTGGTGTTATGCTTTAAAGGTAACAGAAATACAAGGTTTAAGTCATAAGCTTATATTTTCTTATTTCTGTTTTATGATTATTACATAGCCCGTGTACTCCAGAACACCTGTTACTGAAGCAAGAATTCAGAGTGTTTCTTTCTGTTTATTATTTTGTCCCTATTTCCCCTTACCTTGGGATTTTGCTTCTGTTCAACTGTCTTTACAAATTCAGTTGGACCAGGAGTAAGTTCTAAAAGGGAGCTGACATTTCTCTTCACGTCTCTCAAGTTGAATGACCTGGACTTCTGGTGAGTGAAGGTTAAACAGAAAGCCATTCTTGTGCAACAAACAGTGCCACTAACCTCGTCCAAAGAAACCTATGATCTACAAGTCGCAAGGTCTTCTGCTGAGATACATGCCCTTTTGAATACAAACTGCCCTATACATTTCTCAGAAATGTTGAAACGTATTTTAAACAGTCCGGTACGAGCGGTATTGTACATGTATTTAAGAATGTGTATTCAGGACTGTTAGCACCTTTTTAAGCAGTCCTCTGACTTTTTCCAAACTTCGTGCACTCTGTGTTTAGCTGACTGCCGCTCCTTTTAGCACTTGTTGCAGGGATCCTGTTTTTATTCCTACTGCTACGATATGGCAAGCCAAATCACCAGCGACACCCAATTCACAGTGGAGAGAGCTCTACTGGAGATGAAGTGTTGTGAGCGCATCGTCCAAATTTTGGGTTTACCTCGTCTACGAGAATTCAATACCACATGGTTTCTGTCATTCAGACCAATCTGGCAAGATCGCATCTTACCTGTTCTACGCTTGCAGTGAAGAATGCATGCTAGACATCTGTCTAAAACTCCCATCAGTCATGCCTACGGATGTTGATACTCTGCTGGACCCTGTAACGGCCCATGCTCTGTGTTGTCCCCAGCGGCTACCAATTCTGATGACGGCATTCATTGAGATCTCACAGACGCAAATTGCTACTGTTGAGGTGCAAGAGGAAACAACAGACACACAGGTAACATCCGATACGAACATTGCTGATGCAACCAGTGCTGAAGGCAATGCTTCTCATCTATGTGCGGTTAGTCTTCTAAACGAGGTAATCCAACTTTCACCTACAACAGTAGAAAACTTTTTGTCTACAGGATTAGAAGATTTCATGTTTTCTCCATCCCCATACACTGACTTTTGATTTGGCACACAGTATTTTGAGATACTATGAATTTGACCTTCATTTTTTTTTCTAACTTTTGAATATTTTTCCTATGATTATTTTTTTTTCTCCAAATTTGTATTTTTCATTTTTGGCACAGTAATCTGCTTATAGTAGAACTATTTCGGCCCTTTTTCTTCTGAATTTACGAGCCATTTCATCATATATATATACATATATATATATATATATATATATATATATATATATATATATATATATATATACGATTCACAATCCTGCTCCGCTCCTTCAGAAAATGGACAGAAATCCAATCCTCACCAACGGAACCCACAGGTACAGACCACTCCACAGCGCAAAAGGTGAATTCAAGGTGGTTTATTCACACGCAATCGCCAGCATGACGCGTTTTGGTCACTACACGGTGACCTTGATCACATGCCAGATAGAACCAATAAGAGTGCATTTATAGGGTGACTAATTAACACAGTAGCAGGGCGTACACATTAATGGAAACTGAAGAAACACATAAATTGTAATTCATCCATGGTAGAAAACAGACTCATATTTACAAAGGTTAAAAATTGTTTTGTACAATTTAAAAATAACCAAAGCAAAAATTGTTGTGTGCAGTTTGAAAATAACCAAAGCATAAATGCAATACATTACCGAAATTATTTACAACTTCTTAATGATTTCAGTAACCCATCTGTACACTATATACAAGCTTCAAATCCGCAAAATTCATAACTATTATACAAACAGCAAATATACATTTGTGATTCGATATTTGAATCCCTGGTCTGCAGGATGACAGTGCAAATTAGCTTATACCATCAATGTCGCCCTCTAAAGTGCTAGTGTTAACTGATTTTGCCCCTAAAGTGCAAAAACCCTAGTGCAAAATTTAAAGTGCCAAGTGCAATTTCAGCCAGAGTGAGAGTCAGGGACCTGACCCTCTAGTACCTCATATGTGGCTGGCCGAAATATTAAAAAAAGGAAAACGGGAAAGTTAGGGGGAAAGCTCAAGCCCAACCATGTTACACCATTAAGGAGGTTTACATGTTATGGAACCATTATTGACGACTACCTATAACCCTATATACACACTATAAAAACAATGGTTTACACACAAGTATCCTAGATTCATATTGCGAATCAAATGTGTATGTGGGAACCAACATTAGGACATAGTGCCCTGATAATCACCCAATTCGGATACTAAATTTGAACTGAACGATACACCCAGAGCGGATCCATCACACCCTCACTATGAATTAATCTATACCTATTAGTGTAGGACAGTAGGTGATCTCAAGACATGGGAAATGGAATGCAGACAGAGGTCGTGTAAAGCAAATAACTCAACACAGAAAAAGATCCCAGGAGAATAATCCAACACTCTATTTACAGAGTTACTAGATAGTCCTCCATAAGGTTATACCAGGATTGAAGCTAGGCTCGGAGAGGATTGTACATCAGTTACAGATGAAAGGCTGGCCCATAAAATTGTCTGGCCAGACTTAATGAATAGATTTTATAGGAAACAATGAAGGTCCTCTCCCGTATTTAACCCATTAGGGATCCTTGTATCTAGTAGCAAGATATACTTGCTCTCCAACTGTCTGAGGGATTTTTCCCTATTACCACCTCTGATACTTTTGGGGACTCCGTCAATAATAAAATAGCTTAAATCGTTCACATTCCTCTGATGGACCAAGCCAAAATGTCGCGCAACCGGGTACTTTTCATCGGAGTTGACAATGGCCCTGAGATGCTGGAGGATGCGGTTGAAGACTTGTAGTTTAGTGCTACCAACGTACTTGAGCCCGCAAGTACATTGGAGCACATAAACTACAAAATCTGACCGGCAAGTGTAATGCCCCTTTATCGAGATGAAAAATGGATCAAATGCAGATTTGTATTCCTTGGTGGAAACACCAAATTTACAAGCTCTACACGAGATGCATTTATAAAAACCTGGCTTCTCCGATAACCAATCCTTCTTGGGAATAACCTCAGGGCTAGATCTGACCAGGGCATCCCGCATAGAGGGTGCCCTTCTAAAGGTTATAGTTGGTTCCTCAGGTAGTAAAGGGGCTACACTGATATCTGTTTTTAACAAGGGCCAGTGTTTTCTGAGAATGCCTCTCAATTTCCTTTCCTCACTGTTGAAGGTAGTGATCATGTTTATTCTCTCAGGGACTTCAGACTTTGATTCTTGTCTTATCCTGATGGCTTTAGTAGAATTTAAATATTCAACCCGGTTCAGCTCATTTGCTTTATTTAAAGCCTCTCTAAGAGCAGTGGTTTGATAGCCTCCAGCAACAAATCTTTGAAACGCTTCAGTTTGGCATTTAACCAAGTCAACCTCAGAACTGCATATCCTACGGATACGTAGGAATTCCCCATAGGGGATACTTTTCACGAGGTGACCTGGGTGCGCACTCCCGGCGTGCAATATATATATATATGTTCCTTCATTTAGCATTCGCTGTAAATGTCCTTATATAGGCACAATTCCCATTGCCCTTATTTAGGCATAGCAATCCAACCCTTATTTAGGCATTATCCATGCGAACCAAATACAGGCATGGTCGCCTACATCCGTCCAACTACGACAAAACGAGTTCTTGGAAAACCAGACGCTTAAGTCTTTAGGACTTCCCGTTGCTTGGATTATTGATTTCTCCAAGAGTTTATTTATTATGCATGAACATCTATTCCTTAGGGGTTTATTCATGAAGTTCCTATGCCCGACTGTTACGTCAATACTGGCATTCCTAAAACACATTCAAGGTATAAATATACCTTCACTTACCCTGGCAAACTACGGTGTACGGTACTGTCCAGCTGCATACTTTCACGACATGGTTCGCCACGATAGGTTCGGAAGGAGATCGAGTCCCCGCCTGACGCACTGACCAGACGCTGTCATCCTCCTCGCCGAGAATCCAGCTCCAGTGTTTGACTCCCCTTGCGGGGTGTTAGGGATCGAGACCCGGAAAGAGATTCCAACCTCGCTCATTCTAAGGTATTAAACGGACTAGAACCTAGAGGGGCTTTTGGCAAATCTTGGCAACACCAATCTAAACTATAGCCAATCTAGACTATAGCTAAACAGTACCTACTTCTCACCTCTTCTACACTTAGGTTAGGTACACTGGGGTAGAACTAGCTAGAAGCACCAGTTGAGTATATTTTAGCCTGTGTTATTTATGTATTTATTTTTATGAATATATGTCATAGCTATAAGCCATGCTATTGCAGTATTATTTTATCTTACTGCTAACGCTGTACGTATTGTACATCGCATTCTGTCTTACGATTGTAGCAGTTCATACATCTTGCACGAGAAATAAGACTGTTCAAAAAACCCTTTTTATTGAAACGCCCGTCTATCTATTTCTGTGTAACCTCTGTAGAAATGAAGCATGCACGATTGACTGAGTGAAACTGTTATCTGTTGTTTCCACGATTCTGAGAGTGTTCTGATTCTAAAGGGAAACAAAGTTGACATGTTTATGCAGTTGTCAGAAACTAATCCCTTCTTGTTTATTCGAGAAGTTTCTAGTGACCTCTGAGTTAGTTGGCACACACAAGTAATTAAGTTTAATGTACTCGATAGAGACATACTGACCGTAGTCCTATGTCAAAACTATAGTGTATATTATTCCAATGCGCAGAGCTTATCAGGGATATAGGAACTACACTACACCATGGTATTAATATGCCACATCTTGGACATAGGGACATATAGGGAGTATCCAGAGACTTCGGCAGTTGTTGTGAGCATCACACCTAGATACATATAAATGTCACTCCAAGGCTCAATGGTGACAACAGGAGGTACCTGGGGTCTCCAGTGTATCCCAACAGTAAAATCAAGGAGTCAAGTGGTATAGACAATTGAGTTATCTCACTGGTGATGACAATATCTGAACTCCAGATTGGCTGAACCAGAGGACAAATGTGCATTATAATGCAATAATTCCTTTGTGTCCATCACACCTCCAAAAGTCATCCGATCCACCATTCATCACCCTCAATATTATATCAATGCATGATAAACATAGAAGTGTTTTCTTTGTTGTTAGACCTGTCAGCCTTGGGTTGGTCCTCACCCAAACGTTTTGCGTTACTCCTCCATATTTTTCTGATCTTGTTTTGGTTGATCTTAGGACTACTAACCAGTGCTGAAGTGTTTGTGCTCACTCCTTAAAACATGGTGATGTTAGATAATCCCCAATTGGCATATTTAAATTACCCATAAGTCCCTAGCAAAGTGGTACTACATGTACCCAGGTCCTGTAAATTAAATGGTACTAGTGGACCAGCTGAATTTGTTGTGCCACCCACTAAAGTAGGTTTGCAATCCTGTCTCAGGCTTGCCAATGCAACATGTGTGTGAAGTTTTAAACTGCCATTTCGACCTGGTAAAATAAATATTTTTCCAGGCCTAAACCTTCCTTTTTAATACATATATGTCACCCATAAGGTAGGCCCTAGACGGTCTACAGGGCAGGGTGCAATGTATATAAAATGTAGGGCATGTCCTCAAGTTTTACTTGCCCTGATAGTGGAAAATTATTACATTCGTTTTTCACTATTGCAAGGACTACCTCTCCCATAGGATAACATTGGAGTTATCTTATTATATTTAATAAGGATATTTTCCAATTGGGAAAAGGTAAACACCTCATGTTTAGTGATTTTTGAATTATAATGAAAAATCCTCTTTGATGGTAAAATTAGATTTTAAATTAAAATTGTTAAAAAACACTTAAAAAGTTGGCATTTTCCTGTCTTAGACATTTAGTGCTTGCACCGGTCTCTGGGTCACATGACTAGGTGCATTTGGCGGTGGGTCCTTGTGTGTTTTTTCCCAAACAGCCACACACATTAGAGATCATCAGGTATGCCTGGATGAGCCTTCACTGGCAGGATGAAAAGGCGGCGTTAGGCATAGCCCCCCTTATCCCTGAATATGCTGTGTCCTTCTTTCATACAAAGGATTACATACCCCTTGCAGTTACTCTGCAACCCAGTCAGGGGAGGCAGGAAACATAAGCACTTCAAAGGGAATCCTCTAGAAAATTATCAAATAAGGCACCTGGTATAAATATTGGACCTCAGACACTAACTCCTCAGTACACTTCTTAACCTATGGAAGACTCTACCAGGAAGAAAGACTGTTGTGCTGCTGAAAGGACTACCACCCTACTGGACTGCTGCCCCGAAGCACTGCTGACTGCTGTGCTAACCTGCTGCCTTGGTGAGAAGGACTGGACCTGCAACCACTACGCAGGACGACCAGAGTGACTCCAAGTCCTAGTATCTTGTAACCAGCACCTGCACTCTGCAACCATGAGACCTACCCTGCCAAGTGGGTCCGCCCTAGTCCAGGACCCTTGGAAGTGGGGCTGAAGGTGCTCTGCTACCCCATCTGTAGAAGCAGCAGAACTGATGCATCGTCTTTGCTACGTCAACTTTCTGGCACTAGGAATTTCCATAGCAGCCCACAGCCTCATCAGACCCGCCGCTGTACGGCAGATCTTCAATGCAGGTCCTCACATCGCAAGCTCCTCATCGATGGCAGCCTCAACGGTGATGCAGGATATCGCATCGCAAGCTCTGCAGCTTTTTCGGGACTAGACGGTGCATGATACATCCTCGACACAGGAGTACTTATCACAAGTCCCCTCGTCCATGGCCTCCTCGACGATGATGCAGGACCAAGGAGCATCACAGCCTCGATGCTCCTTGGCGCAGACACTGAGCAATGCATGTCCGGCCTGGACCTTGCATCCCCACAGCTGTGGCACGCATCCTCAAGGCGGGACCTCTCAATGCTCCGCAACCACGATTTAAGATACTCTTGTTCAGCAGGTGTAACTGGGTCCCTGTAGCCGGCACATGCTCCATCAAGGTTAGCTTGAATTGGTGACTTGGCCCAGTCTGGAATGAGCAGATAACCATAGTTGGCACTTTGTGCTTTTTGGCGCTATTTTCACTTAAATCTTTAAAATTGCACATCTCCTTTTCAAATGATTGGATTTTTTGTGTTTTGGTCTTGTTTTAATTATTAAACAGTACTCTATTATTCTATTCTAGTGTGGAATTCTTCTTGTGCTGTGTTTTCACTTTATTACTGTTCATAGTGCTACGCAAATATTTTACGCATTGCCTCTAAGTTAAGGCTGCCTGCTCTGTGTCAAGCTACCAGAGTGTTGAGCACAGTTTAATTTGGGGTTTGCTTGTATCTTCACCCTGAGATGGATTGTGGTTTCTGCTTGAGTAGGGTTTCACCCCTCAACCAGTAGCATAATTTCTTACATGTGTGTATCATACATATGGAGGTTTTAGCTGTCTCACCAGAAGCATTCATCTTTTGCATTAGTGGTTCTAAAGACAGGCCAAAAAGTAATGGGCCACTGGGCATCTTTGTCTAGTGTCGGAGTTAGTATCATAGTTGGGGATAGTTTACGACTGACCTTAATCTTCGTTTAGGGATTTACAATATTCAATTTGATGCAGATTTACAAATTTGGACCCAGTGCAGTTCTATCCAGAACTCGGAGCAGGTATCTCCATTCTGCCATTTTAAAAGTCTTTTCGGCATCATGAGAGAAGATCACCCCTGGGAGATTATTATCCTCAGCAATATCAAGTAAAGCAACAGCACACCAGACATTATCCTATGTGTTCCTATCTTTAATTAACCCAATTGATATGGTGATATTAGGTACAGCCAACACCAATGTAATCTGAACACCATGGGCCAAATTAATCAAGGTTTTGTGTTGCCCTCGTGCCACACAAGGTGACGCAGTGCGACACAAAACCTAGAATGAGATTTATCAAGCCATGCAAGGCCACCGTGAATTGCTCTGCAAGGCTTGGTAAATCTGGAGTAACGCAAGGCAGTGCAAGTCACTGCCTCGAGTTACTTACTCTGCCCTGGGAAGGCGATCTATGGGTGTAGCATGCGTGTTCCCATGCATCCATCCATGGATTCAGGCGCGTTCCCAGATTTACTAAGACAGGAAAACCTGGGAATGAGTCAAAATGCTATGCTTGTGTTTAATCTTTTTTTAACTTCACCCCACCCTGACCCCTGACTCCTCCCCCATCGCGTCATTGCCTATTTAGGCTCCGCCCACTCCCCCCGCGCGTTGTCTAAGCCCTGTGGCAGAGGGTGGAGGCATCGCGCCGAGCGCAGGATTTTCCCTTGGGCTTTTATTTTAAGACTTTCACTCTGCTGACTGCTAGCAGCTTGCCTGGCTATCCCCTCACCGTCCCGCTGATTAGGAGCGGCGAACGGCGATCTTGTGTTTAATCTTTTTTTAACTTCACCCCACCCTGACCCCTGACTCCTCCCCCATCGCGTCATTGCCTATTTAGGCTCCGCCCACTCCCCCCGCGCGTTGTCTAAGCCCTGTGGCAGAGGGTGGAGGCATCGCGCCGAGCGCAGGATTTTCCCTTGGGCTTTTATTTTAAGACTTTCACTCTGCTGACTGCTAGCAGCTTGCCTGGCTATCCCCTCACCGTCCCGCTGATTAGGAGCGGCGAACGGCGATCTTGTGTTTAATCTTTTTTTAACTTCACCCCACCCTGACCCCTGACTCCTCCCCCATCGCGTCATTGCCTATATTGACGCCCCTTATGCGTCAGCGCAGCGGACGAGCGCAGCGGACGCGACGTAGGCGCGCCGGAGTTGCGCCAGAGTTAAGCTCGTCTGCGCCCGTCCGCGGCAGACCGGGGCTAGGGGCCATCACCCCTGGCTCTCGCATTCAATATTCACCCGCGGCTTTGCTCCGATTGCGGGGCCATTGGTCCCTGGATCCTTGTCTTATCCATCGGATTGCACTGCTGGGCTGTAACTCCCCCTGTCACGCCTGTCCATCTGGTTGCCCGCCCTCTCACGCACCATCTCCGTCCCCCACCCCACTTATCACCGGTGACTCACATCCCCCCCCATTATCTATCATATTACTCAACACTAGATCTGCTGTTAAACATCACCATGAACTTTTTACTCTCTTAGATACTGACAAACCCGACCTTCTACTGCTTACAGAAACTTGGTTTACTGAAGCCTCCCTCCCTTCCCTCCTGGCTACCCTTCCCTCGACTTATTATGCCATCCGCGCCGACCGCCTTGGCGGGAAAACGGGCGGAGGCGTAGCTCTCATCGCCCGCTCTGATCTCCAGTTTCAAGTCCTCCCTTCTCCCTCCCTGGTCGGAATCGACTATTTGGTGGTCCGCTCTTCCTCCCTTTCCCCTCATCTAGCCATAGTGCTCGTTTATCGCCCTCCTCAACTAACTCCTTCTTTTCTCCCGGCCTTTCAAGACCTACTTGGCACCCTGTCGGTCAATTATGCCTCGGCTTTAGTCCTCGGGGACTTTAATTATTGGCCTTCGGACCCTAAGGAGTGTGTGTCATCTAAGGAATTTTCAGAAACCCTTCTTTCCCTCAATTTTGTTTCTTTTGTCCACTCCCCTACTCATATTCACGGGCACATCCTTGACCAGGTCTGGTCTCTTAACTGTACCCTCTCCACGCTGGTTGTCGCCCCCTGCACCTGGTCCGATCATTTTATTATTTCGTTTTCCCTTAGTCTCTTAGTGGCTAAGACCCCTATGTACATCAAAAACTCCTGGGCCCGCAACTGGGGTAAGGTTAACCTGCCTGATCTCTCGACCGCACTCCTGGCCTCCCTCCCCCCCCTATCGGGACTAGATTCCGCAGCCCAAGCCACAGCCATTGATTCATGGCTCACGGAGGGAAGCGACCGTTTAGCTCCTCTCCGACGTACCTCGATTAGGCGCCCTAAAGACGCCAATCGGTGGTTTAACACCGAGCTGAAGGAATTGAAGCTCACTGTTCGAAGGGCTGAACGCAAGTGGAGACTGGATTACTCCTCGAGTACCAGGACCCGCTACGTTCACCTCCTGGGGACCTATAAGCAGAAAATCATTGAGGCCAAGAAAGCATATTTCTCGGCGAAAATCCTATCGGCCGAGAATCAACCAAAGGAGATCTTTGCCATCACCCATGATCTGGCGTTCTCGGACCGGACCACACTTAAGCCCCCCCCCTCCCAGAAACTTTGCGATTCATTGAACTTTTATTTTGTCGATAAAATCACGACAATTAAATCCAACATCCCTCCCCCTTCTCCCTCTTTTGTTGACCCCGTCCCTCACCTGTCCCCAGCTACTTTTAATTCCTTTCCTCCACTTTCGGAAGAACTTTTTGTGTCCCTTCTCCCTAAAATCAAGTCCGGTTCTCCATCTGATATATGCCCGGCTCATATTCTACGGCAGATTTACACTGTCTGCTCGTCGCCCCCTCTGGGCTTCCTTAACGATTCACTAGCCCGAGGGGTTGTTAGGTTGTTACCCCATCGCTAAAAGCCGCTTCCATCGTTCCCATTTTGAAGAAGCCGGGAGCCGACCCTTCTGTGATGGCTAACTATCGCCCCATCTCCCTCCTCCCTTTTTTGGCGAAGGTGCTGGAGCGGCATGTGACATCTGCACTCAGCGCCTTCGCCGAGGAGAACGGGAGGTTGGCCCCTTGTCAGGCGGGATTTCGGCCAAGGCATTCAACTGAGTCAGTGGTGGTGTCAGTATCAGATACCCTCAGAGAGGGTATGGACGCCGGTAGATCTCAGGCGCTGGTCCTTCTCGACTTGTCCGCCGCCTTTGACACGGTGGATCATTCCATCTTGCTTTCCCGTGTCAAGGCGGCGGGCATAGGAGGATCAGCCCTCATTTGGCTCTCGTCCTTTCTGAGGGACCGGACCCAGGCGGTTCATCTTGGGGAGTTTTCAGCTACCCCCTGCCAGGTCCAGTGCGGTGTTCCTCAGGGTTCTTCTCTCTCTCCTTTACTCTTTAATCTTTACATCGCTCCGCTCATCTTTTCTCTACAGCACCTGGAGGTCTCGGTATTTAACTATGCCGATGACCTCCAGCTCATCTTTAATCTTTCTTCTACTCCTGACTCTATCTCTAATTTCCAATCTACTTTATCTTTCATCAGGGACTGGATGAACCTCAACCACCTGAAACTCAATCCCGATAAAACGGAACTTTTGGTGACGGGTGGTTGTTCCAGTCCCTGGAATTCTCTTTTCTGGCCCCCCTCTTTTGGTTCTCCTCCTACTCCGGTCTCCTCTGTTAAGACTCTTGGTATTAAGCTCAACAATCAACTCACTATGCACTCCCAGATTGGCTCTGTGGTTTCTTCTTGCTTTCTTACTCTTCGCACTATTCGCTCTATCTCCCGTTTCTTTTCCTTCCCTGCACTCAAGCTAATTATGTCCGCACTGGTCCTGTCCCGCCTGGACTACGGGAACATTCTGTATAATGGCATCCCTCAGTATAGCCTCCGTAAATTGCAATTAGTGCAAAACCAGGCTGCTCGTCTTGCCTTTGGTCTCCCTAAATTCCACCACTCCTCCCCCCTCCTGAAAACTCTTCATTGGCTCCCGGTGCGGGAGCGTGCCCTGTTTAAACTAGGCTGCATGGTGTTCCAGGCCAGGACTGGCCTGGCCCCCCTATTTATATCATCGGCCATCAAGGCTTATGTCCCTGGCAGAAACCTCCGTTCCTCGGCCCAACTCCTCCTAGATGTGCCCCGTTACCGGAAAAAAAAACAGGGTGGCTCAAAATTTTCCATTCTTGCCCCCATGTTTTGGAATTCTCTCCCTTTTTATCTTAGGTCCCTCACTGATTATTCCGCCTTCCGCAAAGCTTTGAAGACCTTTTTATTCCCTCAGGCTCTTCCCTAGTCTATCGTTTATTTTTCAGCCCTGTCTCAGTGACTGTCCCCGCTCAGTGGGCTGTCCTCTACTTTAGCGCCAAGAAACCGTTCAGGTGTATGTTGCGCTCAATAAATATTTTAAACTTAAACTTAAACTTATGCCTTCCAAGGAGAGGACATATCTGTATTTCTCCTTGTTATTTCTGCTTTCTATGTGTCTTGCATTCTTCAGCACACTTAAAAAGAGGAAAATGCCTCTAAGGATTGTTATTGTGCAGGAAAGTGCCCATTCTTGCACAAAAACATTCCTACCTACAACGCAAGCACTCTTGCACCATGTCTCAAGGGTGCCTGCATTGCGCGTCAGTCCAGGGAGAGGACAGGACTGAACCATATATGGTTAAATATGGCACCGTCCTGCCTCTCCCTTTCATCCACCGCAGCAAGGTATCTTACTGTGATGGGTTGCATGAAAGTATAATAATACTGGACCCCGAGTTCTTAGCAAAGAACTTGACTCTGTGGTTACAGTTAACGATGTCTATGGGCCTATGAGACACACACTCAGTTGGGTCTTTGCTAAGTTCCAAAATAAGCATCACGATCGACTACACCATAGAGGCAATGAATGCCCCAAACATGAGGAAGTAGTTAAAGACTTTTAAAAGTACATTGCCAACAAAGATCTAGTCGCCTTGTAAAAACAAGAGGGCAGAAAGACATTCAGAGCTCGTCTCTTGCTCCCAGGTGATGCACTTATCATGCCAACTAATCTGCTCTTCAATGGATTCTATTTCAATGAGGTCCAAGCTGGGGAAGGGTACCCTGGACAAATATGTCTCCTGTGCCAGGGGTTCAACCCCCTGAGAGCTATTGATAGACAAATAAGTCACCCTCAGGTCATCGTATGTGACAGATATTCTTAAGTTTATAGGTTAGGTGTTTACCTTTACCACCGTTTTCATAATAGTACTGATACTTGACAGAAGAAATGTATGGGCTTCATCTTTCATTGAGACCTTGGGGATCTCCCCTCACCACTCAGGGCACCCAATACATTCTCGGTAAACAGTTTCTTTTATGTTCATCTCAAGGTCTATAACCTTCTTCTCTAGATCTTCCCTCTGCTGACACAAACACCAGTGAACTGTTTTGAATGTGCCCTCGGATGACAGCTTTCACCACATCTCATAACATGTCCAAAGAAACCTCTCCCTCAGGATTCACATCAAAATAGAGATCAGTATCTTCCAGCTCTAGTCTCACTCCCGGTCTCGGTACACCACTTTGTGCGGCATCTGTGAGCTAAACCAAGGTGGGATCTTGTGAATGCAATCCAATTCGATGGTGACGGAGCATGGTAGGACAAGATCTGAGAGTCTATCCTAAACAACTTGACCCTTTGCACTTCTTTTTAGCAGTACCAGACCAATTCTCTGTATCTCATGGGAAGTCAAATAAAAGGTGAAATCTCTCAATCCTTAATGTAAGGCCCGCCACTGCTCCACTCCAGCAGGGGGCCGATCCCCTCACTGCCACTCTAGGATGCTGAGCAGTCAATTGTGCGGTCAACAGGGGTGTTAAAGTTCCCACCAATAGGCCCTTCTCAATGAGGCCAGAATTGGAAAGAGTGAGCAACAGACAGTTCCCTTTGGTCACTGTATTCAGAAACAGAAATAAGGTCAACCAAAAGCTAGGTTTGATACACGAATACAAACCATTCAGCCCTCTTTGCTTGTGTCTTTAGAGCCCACGACAATGCAAACAGCTGCCCCTCTGGTTATCGTCTGAGCTTGTGTGGAACTGGACAGAGAACCATTAAGAGAGTTAACATTTTGAGTTTACAGTCAATAACCACATCTGCAGTGACAATGCTAGACCATCTTGTTAGGCCTGAAGCAAAAGCAAAAATACTTGTGACTTAATGGAAAAGTTAGGAATCCAGACATTCAGAGAGGTTCACCTAAAGGGGTTTATAGGCATTTATTTCACTCTGAAATAAGCCTTTCATGTTTACAATATCAGCATGTGTGATGCCATCTCCCACCTTCAGCCACTGTGAGATCCACACCTGCAGCTCGAGCAGGGGAATCTTCCTCTTCCCCCCCTGATATGAGAAATTCGAAGACAGGCCTCACTGATCGACTTCCTCAACAGCGAAAAACAAATGAAAAAAAAGCCAAAAAGGTTATAGATGTAAGGAGCCAAAGCCACAAATGCAACAAATCTATCTACCTAGGTGGATTATGGGAATTGTGATAAATCACAAAAAAGCAGTGACAGAGTGTACACCAATTTGCTCCAGGTTTCAAAAAACGTTCATATTTTGCTCTGTTTAGCGTGCCAGCCCGGGATCGTGGACTGCCCAGCCACGTAATTGTGAAATCACTGAAAATAGTGGGGCGAAATTTCACCCCACCCCAGACGCACTGCGATATTGATGCATGACAAAGATGCCAAAAAATGATCAAATTCATCACAAATGTTTATTTCATTTTTACCCATTCCATGTATTGCGTTTTTTCATAGTTTACTCAGTCACAAGGTGGACACACTATGTTCACATGTAGTCCTTAAAGCTGTAGACATGCCTTTACGAGCCTTATTCTATAGCACGGAATGTAACATAGATATTCCTCAATTCGATCCTTTCCATTACCCAATGCATTTCGTGCCTTTCCTGGCACTTCGTCAGGGGTTCTCTACAAATTTAAAACAGAACAATTAGGTTATGACTTGAGACTACTTGTGTCTACTGAGTTATGCAACCAATATACACCATATCAAATAAACATGCTTAAGACTGAGCTCACCCCGTCATCAACGTTTCGCCCACAGAATTCATGCATAATAAATTTTGTTTGTTAAATGTCCCCTTCTCCCTTGCCCCCTTATTTTCCCACTAATCAAATGCATTTTCAATGAGAAATCAACCTTATCTTTCTCTACGATCACTCCCTTCAAAATCAATTAAACAAGCCCGTACCTCGAGTGTTCCAATGCCTGCCTCCTCTCGTTTTCAAACACATAGTAAATGCCGCACTCACTCCTTCAATTATAAATGCACAAGTTACTACTTGTGTAACAATATATCTGTAAGAGACATTAGTTAGTGATAGATTCCTTACCTTAGAATATCCCCAGGCGTCAGACTGGATCCGGAAACTTTTGAGTAGCAATACCCCTGCGCGCCGGTAGGCGTCGTCTGCGGCTCCGCGTCCGTCGTCGGCGTCGTTAGCGCCGGGATGACGTCGTCGGAGTACTTAGACGGCGCCCATGCGCGCTGACGTCAGTTCTGACACACAGCTTTTCCGCGCCAGATACGCAGAGCCATGATAGAACTAACACTGGTGCCATGAAACTAGGGCCCTGAAAGGGGATGACCTTAACCCTAGATATCGGTTCGCAGAACGGGGAGGATGGGTGGGTCGGTAAGGAATCTATCACTAACTAATGTCTCTTACAGATATATCGTTACACAAGTAGTAACTTGTGCATCTGAAAGAGACACGTTAGTGATAGATTCCTTACCTTAGAATAGATACCCCAGCAATACCAACCCCGGTGGTGGGTCTGCGAACCAATATCACACCAGAAAGTCCTGGAGGACGGAACGGCCAAAGAAGCCATCCCTCCGGACTTGACTGTCCAGGCAGTAGTGTCTTGCGAACGTGTGCAGCGAGGCCCACGTAGCTGCCTGGCAAATGTCCTGCAGGGGGACACCTCGGCCCAGGGCAGTTGTCGTTGCCGTGGCCCGAGTGGAGTGAGCCCGCAATCCAGCTGGGGGCTCCTTCTTCGCCATGGAATAACATGCTTGGATACACAAGATGATCCACCTAGAGATGGTCCTCTTGTGCACAGCCTTTCCCTTCTTCGCGCCCACGTAACCAACGAAGAGTTGGTCATCCACCCGGAATTGGCGTGTGCGATCTAGGTAGTAGGAGAGAGCACGTTTTGGATCCAGACGGTGGAGCCTCTCCTCCTCTTTCGAGGGATGCGGAGGCGGAACGAAGGTGGGCAAAGTGATGGACTGCCCGATGTGGAAGGCCGTGACAACCTTGGGCAGAAAGGAAGGTCATGTACGTAACACCACCTTGTCAGGATGAACAGACAGGAAAGGTGGAGAAGAAGAAAGAGCCTGGAGCTCACTCATTCTCCTGGCAGAGGTGATGGCAACCAGGAATGCCGTCTTTAGAGTAAGGAGACGAAGAGGACAGTTATGAAGTGGCTCAAAGGGAGCACACATCAGATAGGTGAGAACAAGATTCAAGTCCCACTGGGGCATCACGAAGGGAACAGGAGGGAACATGTGAGTGATGCCCTTCAGGAATCTACTTACAATAGGGGACTTGAATAAAGAAGGCTGGTCTGGTAGCCTCAAGAAGGCAGATAGAGCAGAGAGGTACCCTTTAAGAGTGCCCAGAGCAGAGCCCTGCTGGGCAAGGGAAAGAAGAAAGAGCAGCACTTCCGAAAGGGGTGCAGAGAGAGGATCCACAGCCTTTGCTGTGCACCATGCCACAAATCTGTTCCACCGGCAGGCGTATACCGACTTTGTGGAGGGACGCCTGGCTGCCAGAATGATATCACAGACTTCGGGAGGCAAGTCAAATGGCCTCAACTGCCGCCGCTCAATCTCCAAGCTTGTAGGTGGAGACTGGACAGGTTCGGGTGCAGGACCGTCCCCTGCTGCTGCGACAGAAGGTCCTCCCGAAGAGGCAGACGAATCGGGGGATCGACTGACATGCTGAGTAGCTCGGGATACCAGTATCTTCGTGCCCAGTCCGGAGCCACAAGGATAACCTGGGCCCGGTCGCGCCTGATCTTCTTCAGCACTCTGGGCAGAAGTGGTATAGGCGGAAAGGCGTACAACAGACCGCAGCTCCACTCGCGACGAAAAGCGTCTCCGAGCGAGTGCCGCCTTGGAAATTCCAACGCGCAGAACTGATGACATTGCGCGTTCTCTTCTGTGGCGAATAGATCTAACCAAGGCTCTCCCCACTACTGAAAGAGACCTTGCGCCACGTCCGAGTTCAGACGCCATTCGTGATCCATCATGCACCGACGGCTGAGTTCGTCCGCCCTGGCATTCAGAGAGCCTGCCAGGTGTTGAACCACCAGGGTCACGCCCTGATGTTCCAGCCATTGCCATAGGCGCAGAGCCTCCTGGCAGAGGGTCCACGACCCCACCCAGCCTTGTTTGTTGCAGTATCACATGGCGGTGGTGTTGTCGGTGAACACTTGCACTACACATCCCCGGACAGAGGGGAGGAATGCTTTCAGTGCTAGACGAATCGCCCGCAGCTCCAGCAAGTTGATATGGAGCTGGGACTCCGCCGGAGACCAGAGGCCTCTGATCTCCGCCTCTCCCATGTGGCCCCCCCAGCCCTGGAGGGACGCGTCCGTCACAACTAAGTGCTCCGGTTGGGGAAGGGAGAGGGGTCTGCCACTGACCCAGTCGCGGTCCGTGAGCCACCACTGCAGTTGTCTCGCAGTGCCCTCTGAGATCAGGACATGATCGGACAGGTTGCCCTGATGCTGGGCCCACTGAAACTTCAGGTCCCACTGCAGAGCCCGCATCCGCCACCTGGCGTGACGCACCAGAAGGATGCAGGAGGCCATCAGTCCCAGAAGCCGTAGCGTCAACCTGACCGAGACTCGGGATAACGGCTGGAAGATGGGAACCAGAGCCTGAATATCCCGAACCCGCTGCTCGGGTGGGTAAACCCGAAACTGCGCCGAGTCGAGAACCGCTCCGATGAAGAGGAGCTTTTGAGAGGGACACAGGTGTGACTTCGGCACATTGATGGAGAACCCCAGCAGGTGCAGGAGGTCGGCCGTAGTCTGGAGGTGGCTGACGACTGTCTGGGGCGAGCGCGCCTTCAACAACCAGTCGTCGAGGTAGGGGAAGACTGATACCCCCTGCCTGCGCAGATGGGCTGCGACCACCGCCATCACCTTCGTGAACACCCGTGGGGCGCTGGTAAGGCCGAAGGGGAGCACGGTAAACTGAAAGTGCTCTTGGCCTACCGTGAACCGCAGGTAACGCCGGTGGGCCGGCAGGACGGGGATGTGGAAATAGGCGTCCTGCAAGTCCAACGCTACCATCCAGTCTCCTGGGTCCAGGGCAGCCAGGACCTGGGCCAAAGTGAGCATCTTGAACTTCTCCGTCCGGAGGAAGCCGTTGACGTTCCGCAAGTCCAAGATAGGGCGTAGGCCCCCTTTGCCCTTCTTGGGCACCAGAAAGTAGTGGGAGTAACAACCACGTCCTACTTCTGGCCCAGGAACACGCTCGATGGCCCTCTTGGCCAAGAGGGCCGAAACCTCCTCTTGCAGAAGTTGCAAGTGATCCCCCGACACACGGTGGCATTGAGGTGGCATGGATGGAGGGGATGCCTCGAAGGGGAGGGAGAAGCCCCTTCGGACAATCTGCAGCACCCACCTGTCCGAAGTGACTGTATGCCAGTGGGAGAGGTGATGGCGAACCCTGCCCCCCACAGGCGTCACATGGGCCTGAAAACTCGGACTAGGAAGGTTTTGAGGCTGGGGCTGCTGAGGGAGGTGTGGACTGGCCTCGCCGCGGGCCCCGACCACCGCCACGGCGGTTCCCACGTCCGCCACCTCGCTGCTGGACATTTTGCGGCGTGTGGCTGGCGGTACGTGGGGTGGCCACGAAAGGAGCGAAAGGCACCCGTTTGCTGGCGTGGGGCCGTAAGGCCCAAGGACTTGGCCGTAGCCCTGGAGTCCTTGAAACGTTCCAGCGCATGGTCTGCCTTGTCGCCGAAGAGGCGACGGCCATCAAACGGCATGTCCAGGAGGGTGGCCTGGACATCGGCCGAGAAGTTGGCGGACCTCAACCAGGCGTGGCGTCGAACCGCCACCGTCGTTGCCATCGCCCTGCCCAGTGAGTCCGTTGTATCCAGCCCACACCGGATAGAAAAGCGTGCTGCATCTCGGCCGTCCGCAAGGGCTTGGCTGAGTTTAGCCTGGACCTCCTCCGGGCATCTAGGCAGCACCTCTGCAACCGTGTCCCACAGGGTGTGGGTGTAGCGGTCCAAGAGACAGGCGGTGTTCACAGACCGCAGCCCTAAGCTTACAGACGAGAAAACCTTCTTCCCGAACTGTTCATATCTCTTGGATTCCCTGTCGGGCGGGGCAGACGGGAATGCGGTTTGGGAGTTTGAGGCCTGGATGACCAGACTCTCGGGGGTGGGATGGGTGGACAAAAAGCATGGGTCGCCCGGTGCCGGGCGGTAGCATCTGGCCACGTTCCTATCCACAGGGGGGCCTGTGGCGGGCTTGGACCAAGTGCCCAGAAGAACGTCACACAAGGCCTCATTGAACGGCAGGAGGGGCTCCGCGGAGCCTGACTGCGGTTTGAGGACCTCAGTGAGGAGATTAGTCCTCACGGCCGCGACGGGGAGCTGAAGGTTTAAGGCCTTAGCTGCCTTCGTCAACACTACGCTGTAAGCAGAACCCGCCTCCGAAGCCACAGTCGGGGGCGATGTAAATCCAGTGTCTGGCGAGGTGTCAATACCACTGGCCTCCCCAAGCTCATATGTCCAGTCCTGCTGTGACTGGCAATCATGTGCCAGAGGGTCCTCGGACCCCTCCCAATGCTCCTCGTCACCTGTGTCCTGGAGACCAGGATTAGCAGCCAGGGCCTCCTCGTGGAGATAAAATTCTCCAAAAGCCGACGGAATCGGCGCCCAGCGGTGACCTCCCGACGCCTCAGCAGGACCGTGGGAAGCATTTGGGGGCGGCAACCACATCGGCTGCCGGGGACGACACCTGAAGGGACGGCGCCGGCGAGGTCGTAAGGTCGACCGGCGAGGTCCCGAATCCGGAGCCGGATCCAGCGAGGTCTTGCGGCGCCGAGACCGAAGTCGCCAGCGGCGCCGGGGCCGAAGCACCCGACGTCGTCGGGGCCGAAGCGCCCGACCCGGAAGGACCTCCAGACGGAACCGATCGGCCCGAAGGCGCCACGGGAACCGACTGAGGAGGGAGGGCCCTCATGGCCATGAGGTACCTCTCGACCTCCTCCGGCGTCGCGCCGTGCCCAGGGACCCGAAGGTGTGGGGCAGGCGGCGACGCTTGCGACTCCCGCGGAGCCGCGTGGGCGGTGTCGCCCGAGTCCCCGTCCGCATCGTGCGAGCGTCGGGGCGGGTCGGAGGATCAATGACGTCGCTCCGACCTCTCATGCCTCTTACCTGAGGACTTGGAACCAGACGATCGGTGTCCACTTCCGGAGCGTCGATGACTCCGACCTCGCGACCTGTCCCTCGACCTCCCGTGGGACCGGGACCGGGACCTGGAGCGGCGCTGGGCCGACTGCCTCAGCTCGAGACGCTTGCGGGACCGCTCCCGCCTAGCCTTCGACGTCAGGGCCCGGCAGTCGGAGCAGGATCGATCGTCATGGTCGAGGCCTAAGCACTTCAGGCACCGGCGATGGGGGTCCGTGACCGACATGAGACGGCCGCACTTCGAGCAAGGCTTGAACCCGGGCATCCCTGGCACCGATAGTCGAGAATTCGACAAAGAGAGCGAGATCAAAAGGATCAAAAATTTTCAGTCAAAAATTGACTGGGGGTAGAGCTTCTTCCGGCTCTGCGCTTGCTGGCGCGGAAAAAAGAAGAACTGACGTCAGCGCGCATGGGCGCCGTCTAAGTACTCCGACGACGTCATCCCGGCGCTCACGACGCCGACGACGGACGCGGAGCCGCAGACGACGCCTACCGGCCCGCAGGGGTATTGCTACGCAAAAGTTTCCGGATCCAGTCTGACGCCTGGGGATATTCTAAGGTAAGGAATCTATCACTAACGTGTCTCTTTCAGATACCTGTCTTGTGCTCCCGCCTGCTCGTGTCCATTCAGTTCCCGCCCACTCACTACTGAAACTACAAAGCCCATACTGCCCTGTTGCTATTCTGAAAAAGCCTCATGTGGACCCTAATATTTTTCAAGATTGTCACGTCTGTGTATATTAACCATCAACACCTGTTACATTTGTATGATATATCCCCGCTCCTGAAAGGCATAAACAGCGTATGTGTTTCAAACACAATCTTGGACATTTAAATATAAATTCCCCGCCCTCCCGCTGATGTCATCATCAATCGTTGATCACTCCAAGCATTAAATCTTCACTAAATAAGTTGTGTTGCATATACAAAAAGAAACATCTCATAGCTCAAATGTAACCATAAGTCCAGCTAATATTCATCCACTGTTTGCTCTAAAAAAGTAGTCTGTGCTGATCGCTATCGAAGCAGAATGTAAAAATAGTCCAGCATGTGACGTAATCATTTTAATGGTTGATACCCCTTAATCCATGGGTGCAACTCGTTGGGTGGACAGAACAATGATACGTGACAATGTGGCTGGGCAGTCCACGGTCCCGGGCTGGCACGCTAAACAGAGCAAAATATGAAAGTTTTTTGAAACATGGAGCAAATTGGTGTGCAGTCTGTGACTGCTTTTTTATGGGCAAAGAACGCTACACTGCTAAAATTGCCAAAACTGCTTCAAAGGGAAATTGAACCTTGCCAGACATCACATTTGAAATATTTCGGATAAAGCACTGACGTTTTCAAAGTAGCTGGCTAGCGCCCTCTGTGCTGAAGGCAGCTTCTCTGTTCACGGAGGGAAAACAGCGGCTGATGCTGGAGGTATTCTCGTCGTTCGTATTTGGATTCACCAGGTGCCGGCACACTTGGTGGGCGGGGACCGCTGCTGTTGATCGATTGTGGAAACCCGCTAGTGCCTCCACCTGGGTTTACTCTGCGGAGAAGAGCGTCAAAGCAGCTATGCCCCCTAAGGGAACCCGAGGCAGACCGCGCGGTCAGGAGGCAGAGAACGGCAAAACAGAGACTAAAAGAGTTGTAAAGGGCTCTGTCAGCACTGCCAGCACTTGGGAGGGAGGGGTGTGGGGGGAAGAAGACCACCGACGACTTCTGAGTGTGAAAAGGCCGCTTTATTTGGAACAGGTGCACATTACAATAAACAGACCTTGGCAAATGCCTTACAAAACTAAGCTTCACTAACTTTAACGTACTAACCCTGCCCTCCCCTCCCCCGCCCCTAAGTGGTCTTTTTAGCCCCGCCCCCGCCCCAGCATTACAACATTAACAACATACAATATCATATTCAACACAATACATATGCTTATAAAAACAACCTCTTTATTAACGCAAACACCCCTGCCTGCCTTTTCATCATTTCCTACCCCCCCAAACACTGTAAATGCCCCAACCATAAAACAGCTCAAAACTCCCTGTCAAAGACCCCCTGACAACCATCCCATCAAAAAACTCTGCCAACCCTGGCCAAACTTCCGCAAACTCTGCATAACCCACAACGAAGCACCTGCTCCAAGCGACAGTACATAAAAAGCCCCTTGTGCACCAGAACTAACCAAAACAGCCCATAAGAAAAAGAGGGCAATAGAAAGCTAACATCCCTGACCCCAACCCCCCCACCTAATAACCAACCCGTGGCAGCTCCCCGCCCACAGGAAAAGGGGGGGGGGGAAACACCCCCAAAAAGGGGGGGGGAGAAAGGGGGAGGGAGGGGGGGGGACAAAGAACTAATTCACTATACTCCCGGTCACCAGGTCACCAATGACAAAATGGTGGCCGGGAGAGGCGCCCAGCGCATTTAAGCGCTAGGCTGCTTTTGGGCTGCTTTTGGGCTATGCCAGAAAGCAGCCTGAATTTAAAATGGCCGTCGGGGTCCCTACCTCCTCCCCCCCACCCCTCCCAAACAGCCAGGGGGGGGAGCCTCCTGGTGGTCACCCGCCCCCCCCCAAGCCCGCCTTGGGAGGGAGGGGTGTGGGGGGAAGAAGACCACCGACGACTTCTGAGTGTGAAAAAGACCGCTTTATTTGGTACAGGTGCACATTACAATAAACAGACCTTGGCAAATGCCTTACAAAACTAAGCCTCACTAACTTTAACGTACTAACCCCGCCCCCCCTCACCCGCCCCTAACTGGTCTTTTTAGCCCGGCCCCCGCATTACAACATACAATATCATATTCAACACAATACATTTGCTTATAAAACCAACCTCTTAATTAACGCAAACACCCCTGCCTGCCTTTTCATCATTTCCTACCCCCCCCAAACACTGTAAATGCCCCAACCATAAAACAGCTCAAAACTCCCTGTCAAAGACCCCCTGACAACCATCCCATCAAAAAACTCTGCCAACCCTGGCCAAACTTCCGCAAACTCCGCCACCCAGAAAGACGGGGGGGAGGCAACTAACCCCCTCTTTCTGCCCCCAAACAGCAACAACCGTAGCCTCTCAAAAGAGGGAAACCCGGAACCGGACACCTCAGGCCACTCTGTTGTGATCCCGCACCACCAAGCACCATGACAGCACCTCTCTCAACTCGAGCAAGTAAAGCTCCATCCCCAAACGTGACAGATGCACCCCATCACCCCTGAAGAATTCCACCGCCTCAAATTTGATGTCTCTGTGACACACCCTACCAAAACCCAGCTCCCTGCAACAGCGAGAAACCTCCAAGTTGACCTTCCTGCGCGCACGATCAATCGCTCTAGGATTGCGCGCCCCCCTCCAAACCCTCCGGGGGACCAACTTGGTCCACAAGACGTGGCAGCCCGCCCACTGCTCCTTCAACATAGCCAGGTCCCTCTTCATGGCCCTCAGCAACACCACCCCCTTTACCCCACATAAGTCATTCTCGCCTAGGTGTAATAGCAAGACATCCGGACATTGCCCCCCAACCAACCAGGAATTCAATGACTGCACCAAGTCCCTCCACAACATGCCCCCCTTCCCTTCCACACAATGTTAAAAAAGTGAGCATTGAAACCTAACATCTGTCCGAAATGGCCCTCCCGAGCCTGCACCTGAGCCCACTTCACAAAGGAATGCCCAACAATCCATATGTTCAGAGCCGGGGAAATGGGGCCTGCAACCGAACCTGTAACAAGAAAAACACTATGACCATCATGGAGAGGAGGGTGTCGCAAGCGCGTCATCTGCATTGCTCCGAACGTAGCGCTGGAAACAGTTTGACGACCATCGCCCCAGCCGCATAATCTCACCCCTGGACCACCCGCGGTTGCATGCTTCCGTCGCCGCCCCAATCCGGAAAGAATGAGTCCCAAACTGACCCCCATCCAAACCCAACTCCCCTAGTGCTTTTCGCAACACCATCCGAAGCTGGTAATCCGTCACCCCGCTCCCATCCGCGTGCAAAAACACCCGGGCGCTTGCCATACCTCCAGACACACTCTTCCAGCGCCTGGCCCACCACAGGGGGCACGTGCAACCCGCAGAAAGTGCCTCCAACCAAATCCCCTTGCTCCTACCCCTCTGATCGTTTTTTGCGCCTGTCAGCCAAATGTGAACCCCTTGCTCCGCTAAGAAAACATCCTGCCACAGCAAACCCTCCTTGGCCCTGGAACCCAACAGCTCCGACACCCTGAACGCCCCAAAAAACATCCAAACCATAAGTGTGGAAAACAGGCAAACCTCAAAACCGTCCCTGTCCACCGCCGGGAGAACCGCCAGCAACCGCGCCAACAACTGCCAAGACACTGGTCTGTGCACCAGAGCCAACTTGCTCCGCTCACTGTCCCAACCTTCCAACATCCTTCTGCCCAGTTCACCCGCCGATGGGGCATAACCCCACAACAACTTGCCCATGAATGCGATACCCGCCAACTTTCCCGCAATCGTCACTTTCGAAAGGCCCTTGTCCATCAATGCCAACAAAAACTGCACCACATCCTCCGAGCGTCTCCACCCCTCCACCCTCCAGCGCGCGCCAGACGCCAAAAAGTCCCCCCAAGCCAAAGCCTTGTCCGCCTCCTTGGCCAGCCCATGGAATCTCTCCCACTGCGAACGAGACAAAGCATACGCAATGTCATTGTCGACACCAGGAATATGCAGGGCCTTGAAAGTCACATCATGCCTCAAACAACCAAGCACAAACACCCGCAGCAACTTCAGCACTTGTTCGTCCCTGGCCGACTGCCTGTTGATGATCTGCACCACCGCCATGTTATCAATCCGAAACAACACTCTCTTGTGCGCCAGCTCCCTGCCCCACAAAGTCAAAGCCACCAAAACCGGAAACAACTCCAAAAAGGCGATGCTCCCGCCACCATTCTTCCACTGCACCGGCTAGCTCTGTGCGCACCACTTCCCCTGCCAGTAGACTCCAAAACCATCGCTGCCTGCCGCATCTGAAAAAATCTGAACGTCCCATGGCAACTCCTCCTCCCTGACCAGCGGAATTCCATTGAACGAGCGCAAGAAAGTGCTCCACATTCTCAAGTCCTCCTTCACACCCACCGACAAACGTACATGGTGGTGAGGCAACCGGTGCCCAGACAGCGCCCTCCCCAGACGTCTGCAGAAAGTCCTCCCTGCTCTAACCACCCGGCAAGCAAAATTAAGATGTCCTAGCAAGACCTGGATGTCCCTCACCGTCACTTTGTCCTTAGCCAGCATAGCCCCCAACAACAGCAGCATGGCCTCTTTCTTGTCCGGCGGCAAGCGTGCCTGCATACTGACAGAATCCAGCTCAATGCCCAGAAATGACATTGTAGTACAAGGCCCCATCGTCTTCTCCGGAGCTAAAGGCACCCCCAACTCCTGCATCAACGCCTGAAATTTGGCCAAGGCCCCTTGACATTCCACCGTGCCCGGTGAACCCACAAAAAAGAAATCGTCCAAGTAGTGTGTAATCAGCCCCAAACCAGTCTGATGTGTAAAATGCCACTGTAGAAAGGTACTGAAACACTCAAACAACGCACAAGACATTGAACATCCCATCGGCAGAGCCTTATCCACGTACCATCGGCCTTCAAACTGTATGCCCAACAGACACCAGTCGTCCGGATGTACGGGAAGCAAGCGAAATGCGGATTTAATGTCGCATTTCGCCATCTCTGCAGTTGCGCCCGCAGTCACCACTAGCGACATTGCAACGTCAACTGAGGAATACGACACAGAGGCTGCTTCCCCATCAATGAAATCATTGACAGAAAACCCCTCCGGCCACGATAGGTGCTGAATGAGCCTGTACTGACCGACCTCCTTCTTGGGCACCACCCCAATTGGCGAGATAATCAAGTCCTGCAACGGCCAATCCTGAAATGGGCCCGCCATCCTGCCTTCACGAACTTCCTTATCCAATTTGTCCTGAACCACTGTCTTGTGTTCAAATGCTGACTTCAAATTCTTGGCCGACCTCCTCTCCCTAGGCCCCTCATAGCCCAGATGGAAACCTTCTGCAAACACCTCCAACAATACCTGCTTTGCCCCCAGATCGTCATATTCCCGCAAAGCAGCCCTCAAGGATGCCAGGTTAACCGGCGTAGGAGCCTTTGGGCCCAGCCCCCTGAGGTCCCTTACCCCCGACCACCGCTAGCTGACCTGCTGCCCCTAACACCTCGCACCCCACCCCCTCCCCGCCCCCGGGGCCTCATCTACCCCCCCGAAGCACACCACATGCCCCGGCGCTGGGAATGGGGGGAGGGGGACCCCTCCCCTGCCATTCCCACGCCCCCCTGCCCAACCTGCCCTAACAGGACCGCCAACCGCCCCCCTCCAACCTCCCCCGCACACCACTTTTTTCCAGGCCCCCCTCCCGCGACCACACCCACCCCCATCCCAGCAGCTCGGGCCGGGCCCCACGCACCCCCTGTCTGCACTCCCTGCTCCCTCCCCCCCACTGCCCGCACTCCCTCCGCCCAGGCTGGGAACACATCCAAACCCTCCCATGCCTGCACACCCCCCGCTGGATCCAGCTCCCCCTCAGGCAAAACGCACACACCCTGCCCCTGTGCCCTGACTGGGGACTGAAACCCCCCCCTCTACCCTATCTGGGCCCACTCCCCTTCCCCCAGAGAACTGCCCCCAAGGACCCCCACTGTTGCCTATGCAGGGATGGAGAAGAAAACAACGGGGGGGTCACCGGCCCCCCCCTCCCCTCCAACGCCTCCCCCACCAGCCTGTTCCCTCTCACCTCTTCCTCCTGCTCCAGCGGCCTTTCCCCCCCCTCCTGGAACGCACCACCATCCCCCGCCCCCCCCTCTACCACTACCACATCCGGAGCATCCAGGGCACCACTCTCTCTCCTGCCCACCCGCCGAATCGCTTCCAAGTCCTCCTCCGAGATCACGGCCCCCGGCCCCTCCCCCCCGCCAAACCACACCCTCCAAGGCTGGGGCCTCTGCCGACAAAACGGGCCCCCCCTGCGCTTCGCCCTGCCCCAGGCCCGCCACTGTATGAAGCCTCTCCTCCGCCTGCCGCCCCTGCCAGCCCCCCGCCTCGCACTTTGGGGCCCCTGACAGCCAGCAAGGCCCTCCCGCCCCTTCCCCACCCGGAAAAATAGCAGACGATGTACGCGCCGCCGGGGCTGGCCGCTTCCCTCCCCGGGCCCCGCCCGCCTTCCCCACCTCCCCCGGCACTGACACAGCCCTCTGCTCCCGAGCCCGGAGTCCACCCGCCTCTCGCCTGGAGCGAAATCCGCCGCATCCATCCACCACCCGCCCCCCCTTCCAGCACCCCCAACCCTTTTCCCCCCGACTCACCTCAACGAACTCAAGCGGTGGGAACGCCGCACCACGACTCGCCGCACTACACCGTATGGGGGCCGTCTTCCGGCCCCGCGGGCAGCCCCGCTCTACAGCCGCCACCAGCTTCGGACGTTTGGGCGACAGGCAAGCCGCCACTGCCGCGGCTACTCCGGCCGATGCCAGCCGAGCCGGGCGCGATGGCCCGGGCAAGTCCCCCAGCACCAAGTCAAGCCTGCCTGCCTCGCTGAGCAGGCGAATCGCCTCCAGTACCCTCACGTCGTCCTCCGACATCCCTGTAACACACGCGGAAACCTGCACAAAAACACCCTGTGGGACACAACAACCTACCCTGACCTACAAAAACTAACTAACCGACCGACGGCCTAACTAACCGCCAAAACGACAAAGAACTACTTCACTATGCTCCCGGCCACCAGGTCACCAATGACAAAATGGTGGCCGGGAGAGGCGCCCAGCGCATTTAAGCGCTGGGCTGCTTTTGGGCTATGCCAGAAAGCAGCCCAAATTTAAAATGGCCGTCGGGGTCCCTAGCTCCTCCCCTCCCGCCCTTCCCAAACAGCCCGGGGGGGGGGGGAGCCTCTCGGTGGTCGGCCGCCCCCCCCAAGTCCCCCTTTGAAAAACCCCGACGAGACGGCTAAAGGTAAATCAAATGTGGGGGACAATAGAACCATTACCGCAATCTTTTCGGCTTCTAAAGAAAAACGGAAGGGGAAAAAGATATTTGCAGCCCTGGAAGCTAAACAAACAGGAGTGAGTGTCAGTACTGTAGAGGCTGAAGGCTTAGATGTGGAGGGAGTGGATGCTATTGGAGGCAGTGAGTTATTGCGGAAAGACACTATTGTATCTGTTGAGGAAACTGTATCAGTGGCTGCCCTGGGTTCAGAGAATGGTGTGTGTTTGAACAACGACGCTGAGGGTATTAATACAAATATAGTGACACAAGATGTTAATCTTCAAACTGTGCAGGCGCAGCAAAAGGAAGGGCAAGCACAGGTACAAACACAGGCGCACATATTTGATGGTGAATCTGGGGACTTTTACTCTGTCTCAGAACACTCCGTTTCTTGTGAAGATTTAGCGCTGCAGTACTCTAAGCAAATGAATATGGCAGGTGATAGTTCTCACAGCAGCATTGATTTGGAGGACTCTGGTGATTTTATCGATGTTAGTCCTCTACCAGTGCGGAAAAAAGGCGAGTCAGTCTTGGAGAATGGATCAATTACACTCCTTTAATAAAGGGTCAAAAGAGTATACTGATGAGAATATTACTTTATCGATGATTTATCAGTCTATTATGTCCCATCGGGATGAAACACGAGAGGAGAGCCAAAGAGTGCAGAACTCATGTTGCAAACTGCAAAACTCGGTGCGACGAATGGTAAAATCCCAGGCAGATTTTGCTGCAAGGTTTACTGAGGCAGAGACGAGGATTTCAAACTTAGAAGATGAATTGGCGCAACAGAAGGTAGTGACGGAGTCACTAAGTAATAATAAAGAAGATATACAATTTGAAAATCGCGCCCGACGCAACAATTTGAGACTGATGCAGATTCCAGAAGGGAAAGAGGGACAGGATCCTCGTAAATTTATTGTAGAACTATTCAAAAATGCCTTTCCTGAACTTTCAAAATGGGACTGGGACAGGGAAATTGAAAGAGCGCATAGATTTCCTTTTAATATCCGCCTCCGAGCAGGGCAAGCGGAGGCTAAGCCTAGACCTTTCTTGATTTCCTTCAATAGTTTTTTAGCTAGGGAGGATATTTTTTTGATGGCACGGCCAAATAAGAAAAGGGCAGGGGAGGGTTTTGAGTTTTTTGCTACGCCTGATTTTTGTCGTAATACAATGGAGAGCCGCTGGCAACTCCGTCAGATGATTGCTCAATTTCAGATCAAGCGGGCTCAAGCGTATTTAATGAATCCTGCCAAGCTGAAAGTCATTTTTCAGGATCGCACTCGGTTCTTTACAAATGATGTATCCGCGAAGGAGTTTCTGCATTCAATTTAGGCTTACTATGCTACAATGGAATGGCTAGAGGGTATTGTTTAGAGTCTTTATGCTTCTCTTGAATCTGTTAGCTGCAATCTTATAATTTTTTTTTTTTAATTAGCACTCTTGTGAGGGAAGGTAGGGGACTATGGGAAGCTTTACATCTATAGGACCATAAGTCCTAAAGCCTCGATAAAGAGTGGGGAAGGGGGGGAATCAGGGGGGTTCAGGGGTGGGGGTAGGGGCACTGAGGTGGGGTGAAAAGGGGTTAAAAACCACAGTTGGAGTCAAAGAAAAGAGTGTTAATATGGACAAAATGTATAAAACGCTTCCAAACTATCAGAAAGGCAATGGTAAAAGGTCAATCAATTTGCAACTGTCTATGTTAATTATGATTTATTATGGTGCTCCGGGGAATTACAATATGTTCTCTAAATGTCTTGGGTCTCAATAATGTCAATAAAAGGAAGATGGTAGCGGTGGAACTTCAACACATTCAACCAGATGTCTTATGTCTCCAGGAGACACATCTGTCTTGGAGTAATAGACATCTACTGACTGATTTAGGATATTCTTTAATTTCAGCCTCACAACAGACATCGTTGACCCAAGGAGTCATGATATTAATTAAATCAAACGCTTGCTTAGCCGGTTGAAGTTTAACAGATAAATGGGGGCGGTGGGCTATAACGGAAGTAAGGATAGGTGGCTCTCAAATTACATTATGTTCTATTAATGGGTCCAATTTGGATGAGGCAGAGACCTTACAGGGTTTGAACTTAGAATTGGCATCATTAATATCAATCTAACCCTTCAAGAGATTTTAGGGAGACCCATAAATTACACAGGAAGCAAACCACGGGTCTTTAAGGCTCTTCATAATCTCCTAGAAGATCTCGGCTTAGTAGATGTATGGAGTAGTTTATATCCCACAAACCCAGGTTATACTTTGTATTCTTTCCCTCACAAAAAAATGGCACGATTGGGCTACATCTTTATGCCATAATTTCTGTTAACCGGGACGAGTATGCAACTATTCCATAGGATATCTTCTGATCACGGACCTGTCGTATTAGAAATACCCGCTTTAAGGATTGAGTATATACGGAGAGGCTTCACCTTTGATCGGAAACTATGTGCTGATGATCAATTTAAAAGTCATATGTCAAAGTGGATAACAGAATTTTTTTATTTTAATGTACACTCTGCCCGCATTGATGTTGTATGGGAATCATTCAAGGTTTGTTTTACAGGCAAAGTCCTGAGCTATGGGATCTCTCTCCAAAAGAAACTTAAGACAGAAATGCGAGCTCTTTATACGGCATTAAGAGTAGCAGAGGAGAGGTTAACTAAAGAAATTCAAAAAACAACAAACCAAGGGAATATCTCGGACTTTGAGGATGTAGTTGCCCGCTGTCGTGCTAACATTACTGGGGTTAGGAATATTAAGACTGCAAGGAAATATTTGGCATATAAGAAGCAATGTCACAAGTATGGGGAAGCAACAAGGAGGTGCCTTGCTTTAAGATTACGGATGCAGGAAACCTCTAGACGTATTGTGGGTCTAATAGATTCTAACGGAGAACTCTGCCAGGCCTCAGAGAAAATTTTTGCTATTTTGCATCAGTTTTACACAGAGTTATACACACAGGAAAGGAGGGATGAGCCAGCTGATTCAATATTACACGGGGAGCTTTAATCAATTGGACCCTAGTGAGAAGGAGGGGTTGGACAGTCCTCTCACTATGGAAGAATTAGAAAATGCAGTAAAAAGCTTAGCATCAGGGATGCGGCCGGTCCCGACCCTATTCCTGGAGAAGTTTATAAACTTTTCTTTGGTCAGCTGAAACATGTATTGCTTGAAACATTTAGGGCGGCGCAGCTTGGGGGCGCACCCAAATCATGGGATGAAGCCACTATTGTGGTTTTCAACAAAAAGGGTAAACCTCCAGAGCTACCCGGTTCATATCGCCCGATTTCCCTACTTAATTGTGACAGTAAAATGTATTCAAAAATTTTGGCCAATTGCATTTCAAAAGTTATAACTTCATTAGTCTCAATAAATCAACACTGATTTATTCCTGACAGAGGAACTGTTACACATATAAATAAAGTTATTACTCTTTTTGACATCGCTCAAGTAGATAAACGGAAACTTGGGTTAATTGTATTAGACGCTGAGAAAGCGTTTGATCGTGTGGAATGGCATTATCTTTGGGAAGTTATGAACCGGGTAGGTTTCGGGAAAGGTTTCATGAAGGCAATTCAGGTGCTGTATGCCTTACCAAATGCTAGAATTGCTGCCATGGGGATGAAATCTGAGATGATTAAACTAACAAGCGGAACAAGGCAAGGATGTCTTTGCTCTCCGCTACTCTTAGTACTGTATATAAATTCTTTTATAGAAAAGCTATCTAACAGTCAGTTAATAAAACCGTTTTCTGTTCAAAACATTCCATATTCAGTTTTTGCATATGCATATGATATAGCGGTGATCTCGTTGATCCAGTGGCGGCCCTCTTGGAGATTGAGCGGCTGGCATCTGAGTTCGGTCAGGTTTCTGGGTATTAATTGAATGTCTCAAAAACACAAGCTCTTTGTACAGATAATATTTTAATTTCGGATCCCAGAGCAGTGTCAGAAGTTACATATTTGGGTATCAAAATTAAAACGTCAATGACAGACATAGTAGAAGTTAACTGGTCGTCCACAATCTTTTGATAGATAGGGACGTTTGCAGCTCACAATAATAGGAAGAGGGAATATTATAAAGATGAGTATTCTATCAAAAGTACTATACTTATTTAGATCTATCGATCTGGAGATACCCTTAACGTATCTGCAACAGCTGCAATCTTTATGCTCAAAATTCCTCTGGACTCCGAGTAAACCGCGTCGGGCTATGAGACTCATGACACTTCCTATTGAAAGAGGGGGTCGAGCCATACCAGATTTTATTCTGTATTATTATGTTTATTTTTTGCAGAGAATGCGTTTAATATTGTCTGGGGAACCAATAGATAATATTGCGGAAGCCCCATCAATATTTCAGTTAGTCCTAGGGACGCAGGCTAACAGATGTCTATTTAGAGAGCTTGAAGGTAACTATTATAAAAGAACCCGGTTTAAAGTTTTGGAAGCAGCATTTAAAGTGTGGAGGAGGGTACGTAAAATAATGGCCTTGAAGAGATTCGCATATCATACACCCATGAACGCTAGTTAACTGCTTCCCTCCATATTTTGGGATAGGGCAGCTAGAGATTGGTTGCACAAGGGTATTGTGCAAATCAGGGATTTTTATGAAGCGGGGGGTTTGATTTTGACTTATGAATATATGGTGAGGAAATATGATTTACCCAACACCCAGTTCTTTAAATATCTCCAGATTCACGACTTCCTGAAACGAAAACGTATTACCCTTGAACCAAATGATCTGGTTGAGGCGATTCGATGTCAGTAGAAAATTGGTGGATTATATAAAAGAATACTATCATTCATACCAGACGACGTTGAGAAACATAATATATATTGGTTCTGTCAATAGAGAATGCTATTACCACCTCAAGAGAAGTCTTTCTTTCGGCCAATTTAAAAGACCAGTTTTTTAAAACTGTATTCAGGTTATACTATACTCCGGATCGTATGCTTGAGTGGGGAACCCGATATGACGGCAAATGCTTTCGATGTGGTAGCGACAATGCAGATAGTCTGCATATATTTTACAGCTGAGTCAAATTGTCCCATTTTTTGTGTGGTATTGAAAACTTTTTATCAGGAAAATTACGGACTACGCTTAGAATTTTTCCTGCCCTCATGTTATTGGGGATTGGGCAAGCTGTCAAAAAGGGGACTCCCCTATATAAATATAGGGATTTTTTATCTGATGCAATGACTGCCGCACGTTTGTGTATAAGTACAGGAATTTATATAGCGCAAATCACCAACCGGTCTCTAAGCGCTTGCTTAGGGAACCCGTCCTGGTATTCCACTGTGAGATAACCCTGGCAGGGTATCCGCAAGGTGAAAGCCAGGCATCCCGCCGCGAGGGGCCGTTGTGGAGATTAAGCAAGCTATTGCCCAGAGTCGCAGAGTCTGAACCCGTGAATCAAGTAGGCACCGGAGCGAGAATTGTCGAGTCCATGGACATTTTAGGACTCAAGACCCCGCCGAGCCGGGAATTGAACCCTGGTCCCGGGCTGACCTCTGCTTCCAGGTCTGCCTCCTCTAACCAGTGAGCCACACTTCTCCACTAACTATCGCAACAGACTGGTTTCAACCGGAGCCTCCAGCATTTGAATTTCGGCGGGCCAAAATGTATAATTTGTTCAAATTGGAATGGAGTCTTTATTCTGTTAAAGGGGCAAGAAAGCGTAAAATGGGTATGCTTATTTAGGGGTCTATTCATGAGCATATGGAGACGGTGCTTTGATGTTTGAAGTATTTGTATTTTGTTTCTTATTTTTCTTGCTTTGTAATCTTTTCTTCCTTCCTCCCACTTAAAAAGATGATGTCGCTCTTTCTCATATGCATCAACTGTGGAACAATGAACATATTAAACAAAAAAAGGAATGGTTGTACTGTATATCTCTGGGGTTTATCCAATTTTATTTCACAATTTTCACTTTTTGCACTGCCTTTCTTAATATAATTATTTTGGAAAATAAATAAAATTTCCTTTTCTTGCACTTTTTCCTTGTGAGAATCCACAAGAGGATACAAATGAACTTCCTTCTTTTCCCTAATGTTCAAGGGAGAACTAGAGACAGTTGTTTGGTAATACCAAGATGATGACACTGGGCACACATATATGTGCAATGATGGGATACCAAATATCCAGAGGTGGCTTCGGTTCACTTTTTTTCTTTCGACTTTCGTTTTCTGCATCATTGTGTTTCCTTTTCACTTTCTTGTCATATAGTAGATAGTGGTCATAGAAGTGCATGTTCGTAGACTGTACTTCTGAATCACATAGATCGCTAGACCGCAGATAGTTTTTGTTTTCGATCCATTTTAGACACACAACCTCTGCAGGGACACTAAACCAGATAATTTTGACATACTCACTAGTTTTTGCAAGCGATTTGGACACCAAGAAGGGTAATCATATCCCTGCCTTTAATGGACAATCAAATGGAAGTGCTAATGAGTTTATGCTGGTTTCTACAGAACCCTTTTCCTTGGTAAACAAATGTGAGGTTATAAGTCATTGTATCAGTGATCACAATCCTATTGTTGCCTCCTGGACATGAAGAAAGACGATCCATCAAGAAAGGCAAGCAGGGGTAGGTTTACGATGAATGAGGGCTTGAGAAAAAATGTGATAGGATAGACCCAGACTCCTTTATTCATAAAGTAATACCTACAAACGAGGCTGCCGTCCTATCCTGCTTATCCTACTAGGCTGATAGTTTTTCTATTGAAAAAAAAGTTCCAAATACTATGTTCTTCTATTTCAAGTATGTTCATTCTCAACAACACTTTCTAAGGCGAAACCTTGTAAATGGTTCAATGCAGCTTGTTCAGCCGCACATAAACAATTGAAAGCAGCACTTGAATACCACCCCAGATGCCCCCAATGAGTGATAAATGTGCAGCAGATATATAAAATCATCCATGAGCAACGGAAAGAACAGATTAGGCATAAGGCAAGGAAGGATATAATTGAGTCAGGGAACGTTAAGGATAGCACAAGATTCTGGCAAATAGTAAATCAATCGTTTTTTTGTGTGTTTGACATTTTTTTTTTTTACAGAGTTTATATCCCCAAAGGTCAAATGTCTAATAGCATCTGAGTTGTGGGTGGACCATTTTGCAAAATGTTCAATTATTATCATCCAGATATCGATGTCCCATTAATTAACTATATGCTTTTTATAACACCAATGAAGTTCAGGAAGTGTCCACAGCAATACAAAGGCCCCTGAGATATTTGTAAAGCAAACACCCCAATATGGGCTCCATTAATACAATGTTTTGAGAGCTGTGGTGACAGGCCAACTACCAGATTAATTGAGAATAGCAACCATAGTGTCCATTTTTTAAGAAAGAAGAAAGGAGCTCCCCTAGTTGTTGTTGCCCCATATCCTTACTAGACTCCACGGCCAAAAAATGTGGGCTGAGCTCTTCTATCAAGACTAGAAACATGAGCTGAAGAAAGGAACATTATATCTGAAGTACAATATGACTTCCACCCTGGAATCGGAGCAGTATTTTGATTTCTAGCCGGGAAATATGCCAAGGCCAGGGGAGGTCCCTTACATTTAGCTTCTATAGACCACTCCTGTGCCTTTGACCTGGTCAACTGCTTCAAACTTTAGGCCCATAGGGAGGTAGAGAAAGAACTGCTCACTTTGATAAGATGTCTGCATTGTGGAACTTCTGTTAATGTCCTTTACGGTCCATAGGGCCAGTGTACCTAACAAATTAGATCTAAATGCCAAGGGTGTATTCTGGTTCCCTTTTCGTTTCTATGGTCTGGCTTGACAGCACACCTGTGTCATCAGACAATTACGCGAGCATCACCAGAGAGGGGCTTTGGCTCCACCCACATATTGGGAGCCAGGATTACATATTTTGATTGGGTGGAAGCTAGGTGCGCCAAAAAGTGCTTGCCTGTCACACAATTGCTTATTTATCCAGCTGCTATAACTAGATCATTTATGGTGTTTTTCTCTGGTAGCAGTACGGATGGAAGGGGGGCAATCATTAACCTAAATTAATTTTTGGGTCTTGCTTGACCTTGCAATTTTCGCCTGACTTTTTTTTTTTAAACTCTTTATTCTCGACTGCACAATAGTAAATACATCATATCATTTTCACTTAATATGCAGTACATTAATTTTCTCTTTTTCTCCCCAACAAAACATGTGGCCATTTGCAGTAACATCATGGTATGTACCGTATCTAAAAGAAAACAGGAATGTATAATATACCATACACTTTTTTGATATGCTATTCTATAATAGCACTTGCATGAGCATCATTATTCAGTACAGCATGTTATTAACAAGCCCAAAAACCAACGAAAATAGAAAAAAATCAAACCCCGACCCTTCCCTCCCTCCCCACAACGCCCACCCCTGCTCCGTACGTCTCCTTGTCATAAAAAAATCCAGAATGTGGCACTCCTTAACGGTGTTGTCGAGATAACTAAATACATTGTAAGGGTTACAGAAAACTAAACCTGTGCGTTTGTGGGCTCTTGTTCTCCTAGACTACACACCCTGACACACCATGCATTCTTCTTCAGTTTACATCCCATCCGCCTGCGATGGTGTCAATTCCATCTCTTCCAATTCTAACATCATAATTTCCCAGTCTTGTGCTATGGGATGCTTTCTTTGTCCTCTCTCCTCTTCCCGTCTTAACACCGCACCCTTCGCCCTGCCCCACCTCATCAAGTCAGACTGCTACAAAGATATTCTGGGTGTTCTGGGGGACTTCCATCTCATCGTTAAAGCCCTGACTGCTAATACCAGGGCCAAGTCTAGGAACTTCAATTTAGATTTTTGTTTTTTAGAACGTTTACGGGACCCCACTAAACAATACAGAGCGTCCTCTGGCACCGGCAGGGCAGTATCTGTACGCAGTATCTGGCAAATCCCTGCCCAATAACTTCGCAGTCGCGGACATGCCCATAGCATGTGGAGAAAGCCAGCCTCATCCTCTTTACAACGTGGGCAACAGTGGGGGGGAGTCTGGGAACATTCTGTTCAGCCTCTGGGGGGTAAGGTACGCCCTATGGAGCACCATAACCTGTATGAATTTAAATTTGACGTTCCTCAACACCTTCTTGGGATGCTCAAGAACAATCTGCCAAGCCTTATCAGACAGTACCTCTCCTGTGTCCTGTACCCAGATGTCTCTAAGTGTAGTGAGTGGAATAGCTGCATGTCCTCTGATCCCCGTGTAAAGCCACCGTACCAAATGGCCGCCCTCTCCCATATAATAGAGCAAATGGACCAATTCATGTTGCGTAGGTTTAAGTCTCTGTGGAGCCCAGGTATGTCTTATATAGTGGGACACTGTAGCGTGCAGCAGGTACAACCTCTGGGGAGCACCCGTGACCTGCAGAAAAGAGTCATGATCCATCAAAGTGTCTTCCCCAAAAAAGGTGCCCACATCTTCCACCCCAGATTCTGCCCAGGGCCATAGTCTGCGCTGTGTGAGTCTACCCTGCGGTGTTGGAATGTCTAACAGGGGGACGTTCTCCGCGAAGGGCACTGTCGCTGATGTATATGCTAGTGCCTTCTTCCAACACATCAGGGCCATAAGCAGGAGAGGATGGCAATCCGGAGGGAGCTTGCTTCTGGACAATAACAGGGAGTGCAGTTCTCCCCGTGCCAGCTGGTCTGCCGTGAAATCAATCTTGTGTAGATTCCTGCCCGCTACCCATCCTGCAAGCCACTGGAGTTGACTGGCATAGTAATACCCACGAAGGCCAGGCACCCCTAGGCCTCCTAACCTAGTCCCTAGTTGAAGTTTTCGGAGACTAAGACGTCTCCGTCCGGAACCCCAGATGAGATTTATCAAGATCGTATTCAATGTATTAAATATCTGTTGTGGGAGAATGACTGGCAAATTAACAAAATAATATAGCATGCGGGGGAGTATGACCATCTTCGAAATGGAGATTCTACCCATGACGGATAGGGGTAGGAAAGTGTATAACCCCACACTGCTGCGGAGGCTAGTAACGGCTCTTCTGACAATGCCCTCAATCTGGTCCTCAGGCAGTCTATATACTTGTATACCCAGATATCTGAACGTAGTCTGGGCTATCGGGATCTGGTATCTCACAAATTGGAGGAGAGGGGGGTGTGGCGATTCTCTAAAATAAAAAAACAGTTGACTTTCCAGGGTTAATGGCTAGGCCGGACACCTCTACAAACCGGCTAAAAACGTCAGATATAGTCGAGTGATCCTCTTCTAGGTCACGAAAGTACAATAAGATATTGTCTGCGTATATGGATATCAGGTTGCGTGTTCCCCCAATCAAAATACCCATCCGTTCCCCATGAGCCCGAAGGGTTATGGCTAGGGGCTCCAGTGCTATTACAAACAAAATTGGCGATAGAGGGCAACCCTGCCGGGGGCCTCTGTATACTGGGTAGCTGTCTGAAATGTACGGGCCTGTACTTGCTCGGGCCGAGGGATCCGTGTAGAGTAGTCTTACCCATTTCAGTAAGGAATCCGGAAAGCCAAAACGCCTCAAGGTTTAAACATAAACGTCCATGACAAAGAGTTGAACGCTGGTTTGAGGGCCAGTGCTATACAGCCTGCCTGGGAGTATTCCTGTGGTGTGGCAGTCATAAGGGCATGGAGTCTCCGCATGTTCTGGGATGTACTCCTTCCCGGGAGAAAACCGCATTGGTCCGGGTGTACCAGAGCGGGAAGATGAGGTTGTATCCGTAAAGCAATAGCCTTTCTGAGGATCTTGTACTCCGTTGAGAGCATTGATAGGGGCCTATAATTAGTCAGTTTGAGCGTATCCCTTCCCGGCTTGGGTATGGGTGTGACCAGGGCTTGCATCATTGATGTGGGCAGGTGACCCTCCTCAAATGCCGCCTTATATACCTTTTCTAGGATGGGCACCAGGATTTCGGAGTATGTCTGGTAAAACTCTACTGGGAGCCCGTCCATGCCCGGTGTCTTATTTCGATTGAGGGATCGGATGGCAGCACAAATTTCCTGTTGTGTTATGGGGCCACCAACCTCCTTCTGTATGTCATTTGACAGGACCGGAAAAGGCAGATCATGGAGGAACTCCGCCAAATGGCCTGGGTCTTCTATGGGGAAAGGAGCATATAACGCTCGCAAGTGGGCTCTGTTAATCTTGGACTGCGTGTGGACTATACCGCCCGACCTGTCACTGATCCGGGTGAACACCGGGGGGTCCGGACGATCTTGCACCAGGCGGGCCAGTAAAGTGCCTGATCTGTCGGCTTTGGCATGTTGACGGTGGGTGTAAATATTCTTTATGGTCAATGGTCCTCAGTGTTTCTAATATTTCTGATGGTCAATGTTCCCTGCCTGCAGTTCACCCTTCCTCTCTGGGTCTATACCTGCCTCCCTCTCCAGTAATTTCAGTTGGTTCTCTACTTTGCAGAGTCTCTTATGAACTAACTGACCAATGGCAGCACCCCGTATTACCACCTTCATGGCATCCCATACCACCAGGTTGGATGTTGCGGAGTCCCAGTTTTCGAGAAAGTAATTATTTAAAGTATCAGACAGGGATGTACGAAAGGGGCCATCTTCCAAAAGTAGTGGGTTAAGTCTCCAGGTGGGCCCCTGGACGGCACTCTGCTCCAGACAAGGTCAAGTGTCAGAGGTCTATGATCGGAGAAAGTTTTGGCTAAATAATCCGAGCTACTAATCTTTGGCACTAAGGATCTAGAACACAGAAATCTGTCAATCCGTGTGTGTAGGTTATGTACTGGGGAATAATAGGAATACTCTTTGTGAGTCGAGTTTAACTCTCGCCAGGCATCAACCAGTCCCCAGCCTGCAGCCCAAGCCGTAAACATCTCAGTCAATTTTGTTACCCCAGCCATCTGGAGAGGGGGATGCGATCTATCCAGGCCCATGTCTAATACCATGTTCCAGTCACCGCCCAAGATCCAGGGGATATCCGCCCAGTCCAACAATGCCCGACCCACCTAACAAAGAAATGTATCTTGGTCAAAATTCGGGCGTATATACTGCCGATAACTAGTAATGTACCATCCAGTGTGCCTTTCACCATAATGTACCTCCCCTGATCATCTACCTTCCTCCCTATCTCTACAAAGGATGTCCCGTGTCGGACCCAAATTGTCGCCCCTCTCGCCTGACCTTTTAACCGACACTAATAATACTCTACAGTTCTTTGCTTCCACACAAATGCATATTTATTCCTATGCTATCTACTTGTAATGCTTCACATTACAATATGACATTCATTTAAAGCCAGACCAATTGACACTGCTAATACTTGTTATTACATATAAATGACGTTGATGGAGTAGTTTCTTACCTGTCTCCCCAGTTCTGTAGAATGGGTATCTCTGTTATAGTCATAATCATGTGAATAGTCCCGCCCATGTGCGTGGACCCGGAGCAATCGGAATAGTCTCTTAAGTGGTCCTCTTCTGCAATCCTGCATAGACACTTAAGAGAAAATCAAAGACAAATAATGCAGCCTGAAATTAACAAGGCTACACTGGCCAGTACTTTATCCTGAAGTGAAAAAGATAGCCAAATAACACTGCAATTTAACCATTTTGCTAAGTTTCACACATAGAGAAACTTCCCTTCACAAAGATCATTTTTCATGATAGAGGAAGGGTTGGACAGACAAGCCCCATAGGCTGCCATTATGTGTCTGTAAATGGATACCGAGCCTTTAAGGAACCCTCCAGAGGCCCTCGGTATTCCATGATGCACAGCCAAAGCCTAGTTCTTTTTGAAGGTGAATATAGCCAGGCCTGGTGCATTCAGGATATTATCGTTTCATCCACCACGGAGGAGGGCGGATTGCTTATGACTATAATGGAGATACCCCTACTACAGAACTGGCGTTACAGGTAAGAAACTACTCCTTCTGTAGTAGGGGATCTCTGTGTATAGTCATGATCATGTGAATAGAATGGCAATCCCATCCCAAGCAAATCAAACCCAGCGGTGGAAGAAACAGACAGATCCACTACTGCGCAAATACATTTCTCAGCGAAGCCTGCCCAGCCTGAGCATCTGTCCTGGCATCAGAGTCCAGGCAGTAGTGCTTAGGAAAGGTATCGACTGACTTCCAAGTGGCAGCCCTACAGATGTCAGCAATGGGAACATCACTTATAGCAGCTTTACCTCTGGTAGAGTGAGCTTTAGGCTTCCCACCTGGAGTCTTGTTAGCTTTCTGGTAACACAGTTGAATACAGGACACAATCCACCTCTATATGGACTGCTTAGAGGTAGCAAGACCAGTCCTGACCGACCCATAATTAACAAATAATTGATCAGTTCTACGAATCTCCTTAGTTTTATCTAAGTAGAATTTCAACACCCTTCGCACATCAAGGGAATGAAGAGACTTCTCCGCCGGAGAGGAAGGTTGCTGAAAAAACGTGGGCAAAGTGATTGTTTGATTCACATGGAAATCTGACACCACCTTAGGAAGAAACTTTGGGTGAGTTCTCATAACAACCTTAGATGCATGAAACACAGTATAGAGCTCTCGGGAACAGAGAGCCTGGATCTCACTCACCCTGCGAGCCGATGTTATAGCTACAAGGAAAGCTGCCTTCCAGGATAGATGCTGTAAAGAAGCCTTATGAATAGGCTCAAAAGGCTCCTTCATTAGTCGGAACAGCACAACATTAAGCTCCCACAGAGGCGAAGGACGCCTAATGGGAGAAAACACCTTCTTCAAACCTTCCAGAAAATCTTTGATGACTGGGATTTGGAAAAAGGAAGCTTGTGCAAGGCATTTCCTATAAGCAGTTAAAGCTGCTAGGTGAATCTTAATGGAATGAAAATTAAGGCCAGATTGAGACAAATGCAGTAAGTACAGGAGAAAATGACATCCCCCTTGAAGGATGTAGGATCTGCATCCTTAGAAGCGCACCAAATACAAAATCTCTTCCATTTGTATGCGTAGGAAGTCCTTGTAGACTGTCTTTTTGCCTCTTTTAATATCTCCATGCAGTTCTGAGGAAGATTTAAATGTCCATACTTCACTAGCTCAGGAGCCATGCTGCCAAATTCAACGATGAGAGGTTGGGATGCACCATCTGCCCTCCGAACTTCGTGAGAAGGTCCGGCCGACACGTAAGTCGAAGATGCAGCAGGAGAGACTAGTGTACGAGGTTGGTGAACCACCACTGCAGAGGCCATTCCGGAGCAATGAGGATCATCCTGGCCCGGGACTGGGACAGCTTGATCAACACTGTCGGAGTCAGGGGAATGGGTGGAAATGAGTAGAGAAAGCTGTTCGACCAGTTGATCCACAGTGCATTCCCCAGCGTCCCCGGTTGGTAAAACCTGGAGGCGAAGTCTCGGCATTTGCTGTTTTCTGCAGTGGCAAACAGATCAATTTCTGGAGTGCCCCACCTTGCGAAGATGTCTCGTAACACCTTGTCGTTTAAGACCCATCCGTGATTTTCTTGAACGAGCCTGCTGAGCGAGTCTGCCTGAGCATGCTGCACACCTGACAGATGAGTCGCCGTGATCATCAGGTCCCTGGCCAGCAGCCAGTTCCAGATCGTCTGCGCCTCCCGAGGCAGTGTGCACGATCGTGAGCCCCCCTAGGAGCAGGCACAGACAGTGCAATGCCCAGTTTCGCCGCTCCCCTTACCAGAACCTCCTGAAACATGGTAATGTCATCGACAGGCGACACCCTTGGAGGTGGGGAATCCAACAGAGTCGGCGAGTATCTTCCTCCTGGCGAGATCTGGTAGACGACCGGTCCCTGCTGCCAGAGCGATGTCTCTGTGTGGATCGAGATCTTGGCCTTCCTGGCACCGCCGGGATCAACGGCACAGGTGGAGCCACCGGCGGCCGAGGAAGCTGCTGAGGTGGAGGAGGCGGTGGTGGCGAAGATGGAGGCATTGGTAGGCGTGGAGGAGGAGGAGGAGGAGGAGGAGTCATATAGGTCCTAGAATACTCCGAGTCCAAGGTATTAATCAGCCTCCTCCGCTTCCGGGCAGACCTCGAAGAGGAAGCTCTGGAAGCAGTGCCCCTTGACGGTGAACGTTGATGCCGTCGTGACCTGGAACTCTCAGACGTGGAGATGCTGACCACAGATGGTGACAGGCTTCTCGACGACGACGATCTCCGATGGCTTCTCGACGTCAACTTTCTTCTCGACGTCGAGTTTCTTCTTGACGGAATCGATCTTCTCGTCGATGGCGACCTGCGTGTCGATGGTGAACGGCGTGTCGCCTCGACGGCGAGCACCGATGTCTCCTGGACTCAGATCGAGGGCGATGGTGTGTCGACGTCGTCTGTGATGTCCTCGACATCGACCTCGTCTGAGGTCTCGACATCCTTCCCCATGACATTGATCTTCAACGTCGTTTAGACCTAGAGCCCTGGGTCGACAGGGAGCATATCGTCGTCATACCTGGTTTTGATGTCAACGTCGTCGCCTTCGACCGGTGTCTTCTGTCTTCTGTCGACTGGGGGGCCCCCCAGAGGCCGACGCATGGCTTGTGGAAGCGGGAAGGCTTTCTCCATGCCCAGATGTCCCACCTGCAGCCTGTTATCTTCTCTGCTCCAGACCTTGAAGACAAATCTTCTCCCTGTCACACAGGGTCCTCCTGGAGAATGACTTGCAGATGACACAGGAGGCAGGAACATGAGATGAAGAAAGACAGAGTATACAGATCCTGTGAGAATCCGACTTGGCCTTCTTCCTGCCACATTCTGGGCACTTGTCAAATAAAGATGGCATTTTGACAAGGAAAAAGTGGCTTAACTGCCCCAAAAAGACAGCAAAAGGAAGGTAAAGGCCTCAGACGTTGAGCGAAACACTCAAACTATCAAAAAAGCTCAAAGATTTGAAGACATACCACTAAAGGTAGAGCTCAATGCTCAAGGTCCTGCTAGTTACTTAAAGTAACTAGGCTTTGGCTGTGCATCATGGGATACAGAGGGTCTCTGGAGGGTTCCTTAAAGGCACGGTATCCATTTACAGACACATAATGGCAGCCTATGGGGCTTGTCTGGCCAGCCTCTCTATCATGAAAAAGGATCTTTGTAAAGGGGAGTTTCTCTATGAGTGAAACTTAGCAAAATGGTTAAATTGCAGTGTTATTTCGCTATCTTTTTCACTTCAGGATGAATGACTGGCCAGCGTAGCCTTGTTACTTTCAGGCTGCATTATTTGTCTTTGATTTTCTCCTAAGTGTCTATGCAGGATTGCAGAAGAGGACAACTTAAGAGACTATTTCGATTGCTCCGCGGTCCACGCACATGGGCGGGACTATTCACATGATTATGACTATACACAGAGATCCCTACTACAGAACACCATTTTCTCTTATATTCAGAAACTGTTGAAAATATTACTATTCAGAAGTTGCCATTTTCTTGCCCTAGCCATTTAGTGCTTGCATCCTGTCTGTGTCACATCACTGAGTGTATTTGGTAGTTGGTCTTTGTGTCCACCTAGACGGCCACACACAATAGAGAGGTTATATGTGTGACTGGATGGATCATCACTGGTAGGATGGGAGAGCAGAGTTAGGCACAGCTCCACTTACACCTGAATAGGCTGAGTCCTGCCTACACTCAAATGTTTGCATACCCCATGTAGTTAGTCTGGAGCCAGGACAAGGGAGGCAGGACACATAAGCACTTGAAAGGGAATCCAGAAGTTTCTCCCACCTCAAAGAGGTCACCCGTTATAAATATTGGACCTCAGACACCAACTCTTCAGTACACCTCTGGACCTGTAGATACTACAGAAGGAGGACTGCTGACTCTGCTGCCCTACTTGCTGAGAAAAAAGATTCAACCTTCATCCCAAGCAGAAGTGGCTCCAAGGGTCAGCCAGCTGACTAACTGTTCTGAGCTACAAGGACATAAGGGGGACCAGAGGCTCCCTGCAACTGCCCAGCTCACCTGCTGGCTAGACCTGCCTGGGCCCTGCTGGCTTCAGCTGGAGTGAGTTCCTGACCCCGAAGTGATGCCCCTCAGGTCCTAGACCCTTGGTGTGGCCTCAGTGGAGCTCCATTGAAGTTTTTGGGTACTTCGCAAATGCAAATCGGCCCATTTGCACCAATATCTTGCTGCCGGCCAATGCGAAGTTCTGACAAACGTGACTCTTTGTACTACAGTGACATCCAACGACGCCCAGCAGGTCAAGATCAGCACTTGGCTCTACAGCATCAACCGGTCACAGGGAACCACCAAAGCAAAGCTCCAGCAAGGACTGTCTGCAAATTAGACAGGAACTTCAGAGCTACAGTGACAACCATCTGCGAAGCCCAGCTTGCTCATCGGGCTACACAGGCAATCATCCACGACACTCTCCCTGCTCCTTACAGCCCCTTACCGTGAACAGAATTTTTAGCACTGGACTTTGAAGGTAAGTCTTTCAGCAGGACTAACCTGGTCCCTCTATCTGGCTGACATTCCATCGCAGTCGGTCTGAACCTGTCACTTTCCCCCTGTTTCATACTACCAGATGGCCAAGAGTAGCTCTTTGTTCTTTATGGTACTGTTTTTACTTAAATCTTAAAATTACCATAATCTCCGGCTGTACTGAATGGATTCTTTTCATTTTTATGATAAATTATTTATTTAAATTCTACTCTATTTTTCTAAGTAAGTGTGGGAGTTTTTTTGTGCTGTGTTTTCCTTTTATTACTGTTTAAAGTGCTGCATAAATACTTTACAAATTACCTCTAAGGGGGAGGCGAAATTCTGTCATCAGCTGTTGCACTCGGCCGGGCTTTGCTCCGCCGTGGTGTTCCTGGCCGGGCTTGGCTCCGCCATTATTTCCCTGCAACGTGGTGTTCTCGGCTGGGCTTGGCTCCACCGGGGACGCTTTGACTTCAACCCCCAGCTGCCTCAGCGCTACAGGACGCCGCACACGCAAAAGGGAAGCGCCAGGAGGCACATAAAGGAGAGCACGCCTTTGAGAGCATTGGGAGGCGAAATTCTGTCATCAGCTGTTGCACTCGGCCGGGCTTTGCTCTACCCTGGTGTTCTTGGCCGGGCTTGGCTCCGCCATTATTTCCCTGCAACGATGTGTTCTCGGCCGGGCTTGGCTCTGCCGGGGACGCTTTGACTTCAACCCCCAGCTGCCTCAGCGCTACAGGACGCCGCACACGCAAAAGGGAAGCGCCAAGACGCGCATAAAGGAGAGCACGCCTTTGAGAGCATTGGGAGGCGAAATTCTGTCATCAGCTGTTGCACTCGGCCGGGCTTTGCTCCGCCGTGGTGTTCCTGGCCGGGCTTGGCTCTGCCATTATTTCCCTGCAACGTGGTGTTCTCGGCCGGGCTTGGCTCTGCCGGGGACGCTTTGACTTCAACCCCCAGCTGCCTCAGCGCTACAGGACGCCGCACACGCAAAAGGGAAGCGCCGGGAGGCGCATAAAGGAGAGCACGCCTTTGAGAGCATTGGGAGGCGAAATTCTGTCATCAGCTGTTGCACTCGGCCGGGCTTTGCTCCGCCGTGGTGTTCCTGGCCGGGCTTGGCTCCGCCATTATTTCCCTGCAACGTGGTGTTCTCGGCCGGGCTTGGCTCCGCCGGGGACGCTTTGACTTCAACCCCCAGCTGCCTCAGCGCTACAGGACGCCGCACACGCAAAAGGGAAGCGCCGGGAGGCGCATAAAGGAGAGCACGCCTTTGAGAGCATTGGGAGGCGAAATTCTGTCATCAGCTGTTGCACTCGGCCGGGCTTTGCTCCGCCGTGGTGTTCCTGGCCGGGCTTGGCTCTGCCATTATTTCCCTGCAACGTGGTGTTCTCGGCCGGGCTTGGCTCTGCCGGGGACGCTTTGACTTCAACCCCCAGCTGCCTCAGCGCTACAGGACGCCGCACACGCAAAAGGGAAGCGCCGGGAGGCGCATAAAGGAGAGCACGCCTTTGTGAGCATTGGGAGGCGAAATTCTGTCATCAGCTGTTGCACTCGGCCGGGCTTTGCTCCGCCGTGGTGTTCCTGGCCGGGCTTGGCTCTGCCATTATTTCCCTGCAACGTGGTGTTCTCGGCCGGGCTTGGCTCCGCCGGGGACGCTTTGACTTCAACCCCCAGCTGCCTCAGCGCTACAGGACGCCGCACACGCAAAAGGGAAGCGCCGGGAGGCGCATAAAGGAGAGCACGCCTTTGAGAGCATTGGGAGGCGAAATTCTGTCATCAGCTGTTGCACTCGGCCGGGGTTTGCACCGCCGTGGTGTTGAGGAAATATACATTTTATGGTCAAGAAATGTTCCCTAACGTGTACCCCACCGTCTCCATGTACAAGCTTAAAGTGCATGTAACTTCCCTCCTGTGCCAGCTATGAAGACGCAAATACATTTGCGTCCAACGTTAACATGTCCTCTTTCAGATCCACCCTGAACGGGTTGAATATTCCGTTCCTAAGTATGCCATGCCAACGTCTTTTTGTAGTGTACTTTACACGTTTTTCAGCCCTGGCGAAGTAGGCCCTGAATTCTGCCATCGAGCCTTTTCCTGCCTTCTGACTCTGAACGCCTCAGCCTGGGCTGCCTCTGTACCCGTGACCTCTGCCTTACTCCCTGTGCGGCTAACGGCGCTTAGCTCAGCCTGCTGCCTGCCAAGACTGTATTCAACCTTCAAATTATCTGCTCCGCTCCTCAAACATACATTCCTGCCTACTAGTTCAAGTAAACATCCTTCCAGCTGCAGAGCAAAGGGCCCGGCCTCACTGTCTCCGTGCAAGTAATTCATAGCTTCTGTTACCATGGTAGGCCAATGCCCCCTCGCATCTCATGCAGACACGTAGACGCCTATACACGCATTCACAGTCAGTATAGAATAGCTTCTGCCCAAGAGACCTTTCCCTCTAGATAATATGGTTCCCAAACATCAGATACCAGATATGATATAGGTACGAGTTGATCTGACATGCCAGACTTCTGTCTCTTTCCGCCAGTGTAAATGTCAAGTCCCCTGCACCCTCCAGCTCCACGTCAATCGCACGTCATGCAGCTGCGCGCGCATCCAGGCCTCAGATTTCTGCTGACATTGCAAGATTCTGCTATGTACCCACCTACCTGTGACGCTTACATGTGACGTTTCTAGTGCACACCTCTATGTTCACGCCCAGTTCACGCCTTCTGATTACGTATTGCTAACACGTGTATGCTGTTATCTTGTTTCTCTCAGCTGTTACGCCTACTGTATTGGTATTCACTATATGGTTTAAGTATAAAAGTTATGTCTTGTCAATAAAGTAGGCTCTATCCCTTCCTGCACCCCAGTGGTGTCAGGAACACGATATCCGGTACCAGAACCATTCCTTTTTAAGGAATAAAACCCCTAAGAACTCTAACACCACGGACTCTGCGTCTTTCTTTCCGATTGAGTTATTTTTGTTTAAGTACTTACCTGCATAGAAATTAGGACGGTAAATCAAATATTTATCACATTATTTTGGCGCCCGAATAGGGCTCCCTCCCCCACCTTACGCGCCGGTTGGTGCGTTGCAACCTTTGCCCCCTGCCATAAGTCAAGACGGACAATTACGCGTACCCGCAGGATTTCCTGTATCTCCCTCTGGCCCACGGAGGTGACGGAGACTGCGATCAGCACCCAGACGAGGCGGTGAGGAGTGCGGAGGATCCCGACCAGAGCCTAGCCGAAAGAAGCAAGGTCCGAGGTGTCAAGAGGCCCACCAGTTTCCGAAGTATCCACGTGTCGAGTCGAGTCGAGTCCAGTCCGGTCCAGTCCGGTCCAGTCCAGTCGAGTTTTCCGAGGCCTTCTGTTCCGTGCTTCCCGGTGAGTACCATTGCTGGGACGTATCTAGACGGGTGCATTATTATGTATCCGGTAAAGACGTGTTTGGGTACACAAACGCGGTCTGCACTGTTTTAGACAGTGTATCTGTACTGTTTAGCAGTATATCAAGCATACAAGTTCTTGCACTGTCCTCGACAGTGTATCTGTGCTGTTTAGCAGTACATCTAGTATCAAGGGTAGTGATATATGTTCAAAATGTTTTAATGTGATTAATGTCGTGGTATGAGTGACTGTTTGATGTACATTATTGTGTTTTTGTGTAACTAGCTGTGTTCAGAGTAAGTAACCAGTATCGAGTATCCAGTACTAAGTAACAAGATGCCGTTTTTCAATAAATTAAGACAGATAGGAACTAGGAAAGGGATGCTAGAGGAAGAAATTCCTATCCCCCCTAGGGACACTCCTGGAAATTTCATGTACCATAAGCATGGCTTAGATGCCATATTGTATCTAGATTTATGGGCCGATTATACCAAGCACCTAGACGAGAGACACAGATGGCCCGTTACAGGAACATGGGATGCCGAGTGCATCGTAAAGGTAGAAGAAGCGCTATGGAAAAAGAAAGCCAGACAATCTCAGAAAGACGCCATAAAATTTTGGCGTAAAGAATCACATAAACGTGCTGAAAGAGCACTCCGTAAAGAAGACAGACATAGAGAAGAGTCGGATAGAGTCCGAGAAAACGAATTAGTTAATGAAGGGATCCGAGTAAAAGCAGAACAAGTAGACCGTATGCGAAATAATCTTGTAAATGGCATGTACTTAGTGGCCGAGGGTTCGCCTGAAGCCACTTCAGAAATACCGAAAAACCTGACGCCACCATTGGTTCCTACTAAAGTAAATCACAGGACCACCAAAGACATATTCCTTGCCTCCTATCTAGACGATGTAGCACCCGCTTACACCAATCCACGTGCCCGCGTCCCGCCTACTGACGGTGACGGGGACGGAGGTGGCAACCCGCCTCCAGACAATATCCCGCCATTGCCGCAACAAGGTTCCCCCGTTCGACAGCCTGCTCCACCTGTTCCTCCACCTCCACCACTTCCCGCACCTAAGATTAACATACCGAATCCGATTGTGCCTGATCCCAGTAAGAGACAAGTTCAGGTACACATACAGACTCCACAGAGAAATAATGCTCAAGCCTCTGGTTTAGGAGGTGCGACAGGGGGTCTCCAGACCCCGCCAGCAACACACAGATTACACCTTAGGGACCTACTGAAGCAACATACACCCCAATCACCCCGTCTCGACATACTCAAAGAACCCCTTCCAATTTGCAGATACGATCCAGTACCCGGTAAAGAGGATAGAATGTTGATAGCATCACTACGCTTGCGACAAGCTACAGATTACCTAGTGTTATTCCCAGGGACTGACTGACCTAGATAGAATATATCATTTTGTCCAGACTGGGGAAAATCCCGAAAGTATTAAGGAGGCCCTGGCACACCAGAAAGTTGACACTCAAGCATATGTATTACGTTTTTTCATAAATTGCTTAATAAGAGACCGAGACAGGCCTGGGGCAGACCAGGGAGAGATGGAAGCACTAAACAAGTGGGGTCAAAATATAGCCGACGGAAAGCATGATAAACTGAATTGTATAACAAGCATGTACAAGAAAATCAGAAAGACAGTAATAGAAATACACGAAAAAGAAAAAGAAAGTGACAGGAATGACTCCTCCGAGGAGGAAGGACCTGAAGAACCAGAAACGACTACAGACAGGATAGCGTATGTAGGTAAGGGAAGTTACCTTAGGAAAGGCATTCGTCCGGAAAGCAAGAGAGTTTTTCTCTCTGGCATATCAAAACCAAGTTCCCCCGAACATCTGTTTCAGGTTACCGATAAAATGCTTCAAGAACAAATGGGGTACCATGTACTCAATTCTATGGATGAACAAGAACTAGCCCGGTCAGCAGTACTATGGGCTGACAATCCTAACACGTACAATGATGATACAGTAGCACAGACATTTCTGAACCTTTCCCCAGACGAGCAGAAATTAGCTGGTATATACACGATTCAGCATCTCATCACGTTATACAGACAACAACATTCTGATCCAGGTCCCTTACCTGATACATTAGAAGTACTACTTATGAATAGATGGAGAGGCCTAAGTACCAGATTAATTCAAATAATTCTAGAACAACGACGGAAATAGAACGCTTTCTTAGGCCCACAATATGTTTCAGCTCCGCCTCCAGAAAGAAAAATGTGTCACTTTGAGCATTTCGACAGACAGAATCCCTTACGAGAAGTACACCCAGTCATGGGTGCTAATAACACCTTGGAACGTGTGTTTGTGTACACACCTTTAACAAAGTTAGAATTGTTAGAAATGAAGAAACTAGTACCCTGTCACGATAAAGACCCTGCAGGTTTTCACAGAGAACTTAAAGACATGTTACTCATGGGAGATTACACGTATACGGATATTATGAAATTGTTAAAAGTACTGCTGCCCACTGGCATCTACGAGAAACTCAAGGAAAAGGAATGGGAGGTGGGAGATAAAAAGATTACATGGGCTGAAATAGAAGACGAGGAAAAAGGTCGTACCCCAGGGGTAGGCCTTGGGGACAAAGCTAAAGCATTACCAGGTTTAATAGTACAGGTCTTGCCAAGATTATTGACAACTAAAAAGGAAGACTGGGAGGCAATCTGAGCCTGCAAACAGAAACACGATGAAGATACCAGTGACTTCTATTCAAGATTCGAGAGATGTTTCATTATTAATAGTGGCCTAAAACCAGGTAGCGAGTCGTACCCGCATCTTTTTGTAACAAAATTAGTCGAGAATTCCTTGACATCAGTTAAGAACCGTGTATATAAAGTTGAAAGTACATGGCAAGCAAATACGCCATCCCAGATGTTACAAATGTTACAATACCACCAGAACAGAATTAGAGAAGAACAGGATCACGAACAGAGACGTATGAAAGACACGAAAATGAAAATGTTAGTGGCCCAGTCGGTTCCAGCCGACGGCCAGAGAAAGGGTACGACCCAGACAGGTAATTCAGCAGCTCCCGTTAAAGGGACATGCAACTATTGCAAGCAGCCAGGTCACTACGTACATGAATGTCCAGTCCTGAAACACAATATAGCAACAGGTAAAACTAAAGAAAGACCGCATCCGCCTAGACAAGACCAGGGTCAGCCACAGACTTCACAGAACTCCCAACCTATGCATGCTCCACCACATACAGCACAGACCGCAGCGGTATCACAGCCACAGCCGCAGCCCATTGCCGCGACACAGCAAGTTTCACGACAGATGAACCAGTATGCCCAATCTGATTATCCCGATTATCAGCGATACACATGAAACAGCCTAGAGAGGGAGGTTGGCTTGCCTCTTATTGAGATTCCTGTAGATCAAGAGGGTCCTTATGTACACAGTCAAGTATTGGGAAAAGACAGAAAGTTTTTAATTGACACAGGGGCAAGCCGCACAACAATCAGCCATAATGAAGTCCCAGGGGCACCCCTCTCAGGCTCACAGAATGTTTCCCTTGGCTTTTCAGGACAGCCTATTGTAAATGAGGTATCGAAACCAGTCCCCCTAGCTGTGGGTCCATTATCACGCGTTACAGACTTGTTACTCACGAAATCATGTCCAGAAAACTTGTTAGGTATCAAAACATTGAAGGCTCTAGGAGCTGTGATATGTTGTTCTCCGGAAGGAGTTAGACTTTTTCTGCGTGACTTTAAGGGTCACTATGTATTACGAGAGTTTGATGTCAGATTGAAAAATGTACCGAAACACCTGTGGGCACAAGGCCCAACTGATGTAGGTTGCATGCACATTACACCATACCGTGTTACACTCAGACCAGGAGTTGTTTTGCCACGAATCAGACAATACAAGTTACCACCCGATGCTGTAGTGGCTTTACTGGAAATCATTGAAGAGCTCATTGCCCAAGGAGTGGTCGTAGAAACCGACTCCAATATCTGTAATTCCCCTATCATTCCGATTCTTAAACGTACTGATCCCAATGCACCACCAGTATATCGACTGGTGATTGATTTACGAGAACTGAATAAATGCATTGTTCCACAGTACCCTGTGGTTCCCGACATCTCATCCCTATTGACTGCTATTGATTCAGAAGCAACGTTCTTTACTGTAATTGACCTCAAGAACGCCTCCTTCAGTGTACCCATTGATCCAGAGAGCCAATACCTCTTCGGATTCAGTTTAAATGGACGAAGTTTCAAATTTTCACGCGCACCTCAAGGATTCACAGAAAGCCCCAGCATCTATAGTCAAGCACTGAAAAGACAACTTGATTGTATCCAAATGCCAGTTAACACTGCCTTACTACAATACGTCAATGATCTGCTGATCACCGCACGAAGTGAACCCGAATGTGAACAAGCATCACTAACTGTTTTACATTTTCTGGCCGACAAGGGACACAAGGTGTCTCCTTCGAAGCTACAATTCTGTGTTCAGCAAGTTGTGTACTTGGGTCACTTGCTGTCCAAAGTGGGGAGACAGCTCACACCTGACCGCATCCAGTTAATCATAAATATGCCACAACCCCAGACACAAAAGGAAGTGCGGGCCTTTATAGGCCTCACCTCGTACTGCAGACAATGGATTCCTCAATATGCATTTCTAGCTAAAGCACTCATTCAGTTGACAACACAGGAGGCAGCGACTTCGACTGTCCTCCCTTGGACTCAGGAACACACACAGGCCTTTGAGGAATTAAAGAAAGCTTTATGTCGAGCACCAGTTTTAGCGACACCATGTTACAGCAAACCTTTTACACTTTTTGTTACAGAACGTGATGGTACAGCGTTGTCTGTCCTCACTCAAGATCAAGCAGGTTCACATAAGCCTTGTGCTTATTTTTCAAGTACATTGGATTCAGTAGCCCAGGCGCTCCCTGCGTGCTTAAAGTCAGTTGCAGCGACAGCCTTAGCAATCAGACAGAGCGACTCAATTGTATTAGGACATCCATTAACAGTACAAGTTCCACATTCTGTAGAGGTTCTTTTAAACCGAACCCAGACTCAACACTTGACTATAGCACGACTGACAGGTTATGAATTGACGCTATTCCAGCCACACATAGAAATCAGACGCTGTAACATTCTGAATCCTGCAACATTGTTACCTTCAATTATGACAAATTCAGCCCCGCATGATTGTATAGAGATCATTAATGCAGTAACAAAACCCCGACGAGACTTAACAGATGTTCCACTGACAAATCCAGACCTGACACTTTACGTGGATGGTTCATGTATGAGAACAAACACAGGAGAATTAGTGGCCGCGTATGCAGTGACCACTGAAACTGAAGTCAAAGAAACATATCGTAGTGATACACTGTCCGCTCAAGCAGCAGAGCTCATCGCTCTGACCCGAGCCTGTATACTAGCCAAGAACAGAAATGTTAACATATACACAGATTCACGTTATGCTTTCGGAGTCGTACACGACTTCGGAGTTTTATGGCAAGAACGAGGTTTCCTGACCTCTCACGGTGCCAAGATTCAACACGGTCCCCTCATTCAAGCACTATTAGAAGCAATACATCTGCCTTCAGGCATATCCATCATGAAGTGTAAAGCACATACTAAAGTTACAGATTCCATTTCCCAGGGTAACGACCTGGCAGACCAAACAGCAAAACATACAGCATTGACTCACACCCAGACAACTGATGTGACAAAGACAATAGTGCCGACACATTATATGACAGTTAGGGATCCCACACTAGATGTAATCGATATTCAGACACATGCTACTCCAGACGAAATCAAGAAATGGACTGAACTAGGAGGGATCCAGACAGATTAAGGATGGATGACGAAGGGAAAATCTACATGGTTTCTCCCCGACTCTATGGTTCAAGTCATAATAAATACAGCACATAGTCCAGCACAGCTAGGAGAAAAAGCTATGTTAGACAGTTTACAGAATCTATGGTACAACAAACATTTACGAGCAGCCGCAAAACAGAAAGTGCGTACTTGCATGATCTGTTGTCAGTTCAATCCAGGTAAAAGCGTCCCTGTAGAGCAAGGTGGATTTCATCCTCCTGATCACCCTTTTGAAGTCCTCCAGATGGATTATATCCAGATGGACCGCTGTCGAGGATTCAAGTATGTCCTCGTAGTTGTTTGTGCACTTTCCCGTTGGACCGAAGCATATCCAGTCCCAGATTACACTGCCCCGACCACTGCCAGACAGCTGGTTCGAGAATTCTTCCCACGGTACGGCTTGCCTCGTATCGTGTACTCAGATAACGGACAGCCATTCTCATCCGAGCTCATGAAGCAGGTTTCACTTCTGCTAGGATATCAGTGGAAATTCCATTGTGTCCGACATCCCGAGGCAGCTGGCCTTGTAGAAAGGCATAACCAGACACTGAAAACACGCCTAGCCAAAATCTGTAAAGAAAAAGGGGTCGACTGGATAGTCGCCCTGCCAGTTGCACTGTTCTATATGAGAATGGTCCCCCATTCGAGATCAGGACTATCACCGTATGAGGTGGTCTTTGGCAGACCACAAATATGTGGGGGACACCCATGCCTAAGAAAATAACCGATGTTGATTGTAATATGCTGACAGATTACCTTGCCTCCTTGATGTCTGCACTCCAATCATGTCGTTCACAGGTTGCCGCAGCCTTTCCCGACAACACTGATGTAAAGCCACACGATGTCCGCCCCGGGGATACTGTGCTGATTCGCAACTTCGACAGGAAAAGCCCGCTGGAGCCCCGCTGGAAAGAGCCGAAGATCGTCCTTCTGACCACGAGGACGGCAATTAAAGTTGAAGGCCGAAAAGGGTGGATCCACACGAGTCATATTAAAAAATGTAATGAACTGTTGCCAGAGACTGACTCGTCCACCCCCTCAAAGGACTGCCTCGCTATTAGTGACTTTAAAGTTCCCAAGAGAGAGAATACTTCCCAAGAGGAGTACAAAAAGAAGCTACGGTCTAGCAAGTCAGACAGTTTAATTGTTTAAGTCCTCCCCTAGGTGAATCGGTTAAATTAGTTTCTGACATGTATCCCCTAGACCGAGATAGAGAGAGAGAGAGAAAATTCAAGAAACATGCATATTGTAAATCACTCCGTAGTCACTGTATAGTGACATTATTGGTTATGTTTTTCCTAAGTCTTTTGATTATTGTTGCAAGTATATTGCTGCCTATATACTACCCTATCTTCAAGCGTGAACAATCTGCTTACAATGTCACTGCCGAGCATTCTTTTAGCGAATTACCCCCTCATGAATTATCTTACAGACTTGCGCTGCGCAACAACACATTCATTAGTATGTTACATCACTCCCATCAGACTAATAATGCTACAAACTGTTGGATATGTGGCCGACTCCCTCCCTATCAGAAATACAAGGGAGTTCTGCCCCTCTTTCCGTACCCGTTCACTCACAATGGCTCATGTGGAGCATGGTTTAGAATAATTAATTCCTTAGATCCTGATATTGCTGTTTTCGAAGGAAATTGGGTTTGGGGAAACCTGAACTTAGTTCTGCTTAACGCCTGTTATCCTGACAAGAAGGGACTTCCCACTAGAATAGGAACTGATCTAGAAAATGAAGTATATGGATTAGGTAATTATACAATTAACCTTATGATTCTTACTGTTGAATCTGAAGCTGCACCAGTTCTCCCTGCTATGTCAGTACTACCAGTCACAGGTGACTTATGTGTCAGAAAGAAGGGTTCAGTACACTTAGGTCATAGTAAATGTACTACTGTGGTCGAATTCAGTGATCAAGGCAAGTCTTCCTTTAGGGCTACTCGTCATTCCTACTTTGTTTGTGGCCATACCGCATACATACGTTTACCTCCAGATTGGGATGGTACCTGTTACATTGCATTCCTTCTGCCACCTGTTTTCCTAGCCCCTCCTGATTACCATAGAAATACAAATCTAGTAAAGAATAGACTCCGAAGAGATCTCCCGATTGTCGACTATACTGAAACGGCATGGGAGCAATACACAGACTTCAATAAAGGTTTCTTCCCCTACTTAGGTACCGTCTTTAATAGTAAACTGATACGAAGATTAACTAGAACCCTCGAAGCAGTAGTGAATGAAACTACCTCCGCTCTAGGCAACTTAACAGAGGAGCAATCTGCCATGCGGGTTGTTGTTCTCCAGAATCGTCTTGTTATTGACGTCATCCTAGCAGATAGGGGCGGAGCTTGTAAGGTCATCGGGTCAAGTTGCTGTGTTTTCATTCCAGAAAACGCGCCAACAGTATATAAAGCTATCACACGTCTTCATAAAATTGCAAGTTTGATACATCAGAATCCAGGCACCTGGACTTGGTCCGGTTGGTTCTGGACAACGTTGACCGCTTGGGGATGGAAGATCCTATCCTTCCTAGGCATTGCCCTTGTCATAGTATTCAGTTGCTGCCTGTGCCTACAGTGTGGGCCAGCGATTTGTGGTCTGTGCGCCACTTCATGTATTCCACATTCCAGTTTTCACTCAAAACGCGAAAAGAAGAAAGAAGAGCAAATGATGTTACAAGAACAGACTGATCGATTTATGAGGATCGATATATCATGAAGGGTCCGTAGGGAACAAGGAGGGAATGAGGAAATATAAATTTTATGGTCAAGAAATGTTCCCTAACGTGTACCCCACCGTCTCCATGTACAAGCTTAAAGTGCATGTAACTTCCCTCCTGTGCCAGCTATGAAGACGCAAATACATTTGCGTCCAACGTTAACATGTCCTCTTTCAGATCCACCCTGAACGGGTTGAATATTCCGTTCCTAAGTATGCCATGCCAACGTCTTTTTGTAGTGTACTTTACACGTTTTTCAGCCCTGGCGAAGTAGGCCCTGAATTCTGCCATCGAGCCTTTTCCTGCCTTCTGACTCTGAACGCCTCAGCCTGGGCTGCCTCTGTACCCGTGACCTCTGCCTTACTCCCTGTGCGGCTAACGGCGCTTAGCTCAGCCTGCTGCCTGCCAAGACTGTATTCAACCTTCGAATTATCTGCTCCGCTCCTCAAACATACATTCCTGCCTACTAGTTCAAGTAAACATCCTTCCAGCTGCAGAGCAAAGGGCCCGGCCTCACTGTCTCCGTGCAAGTAATTCATAGCTTCTGTTACCATGGTAGGCCCATGCCCCCTCGCATCTCATGCAGACACGTAGACGCCTATACACGCATTCACAGTCAGTATAGAATAGCCTCTGCCCAAGAGACCTTTCCCTCTAGATAATATGGTTCCCAAACATCAGATACCAGATATGATATAGGTACGAGTTGATCTGACATGCCAGACTTCTGTCTCTTTCCGCTAGTGTAAATGTCAAGTCCCCTGCACCCTCCAGCTCCACGTCAATCGCACGTCATGCAGCTGCGCGCGCATCCAGGCCTCAGATTTCTTCTGACATTGCAAGATTCTGCTATGTACCCACCTACCTGTGACGCTTACATGTGACGTTTCTAGTGCACACCTCTATGTTCACGCCCAGTTCACGCCTTCTGATTACGTATTGCTAACACGTGTATGCTGTTATCTTGTTTCTCTCAGCTGTTACGCCTACTGTATTGGTATTCACTATATGGTTTAAGTATAAAAGTTATGTCTTGTCAATAAAGTAGGCTCTATCCCTTCCTGCACCCCAGTGGTGTCAGGAACACGATATTCGGTACCAGAACCATTCCTTTTTAAGGAATAAAACCCCTAAGAACTCTAACACCACGGACTCTGCGTCTTTCTTTCCGATTGAGTTATTTTTGTTTAAGTACTTACCTGCATAGAAATTAGGACGGTAAATCAAATATTTACCACAGTGTTCCTGGCCGGGCTTGGCTCCGCCATTATTTCCCTGCAACGTGGTGTTCTCGGCCGGGCTTGGCTCTGCCGGGGGACGCTTTGACTTCAACCCCCAGCTGCCTCAGCGCTACAGGACGCCGCACACGCAAAAGGGAAGCGCCGGGAGGCGCATAAAGGAGAGCACGCCTTTGTGAGCATTGGGAGGCGAAATTCTGTCATCAGCTGTTGCACTCGGCCGGGCTTTGCTCCGCCGTGGTGTTCCTGGCCGGGCTTGGCTCCGCCATTATTTCCCTGCAACGTGGTGTTCTCGGCCGGGCTTGGCTCCGCCGGGGACGCTTTGACTTCAACCCCCAGCTGCCTCAGCGCTACAGGACGCTGCACACTCAAAAGGGAAGCGCCGGGAGGCGCATAAAGGAGAGCACGCCTTTGAGAGCATTGGGAGGCGAAATTCTGTCATCAGCTGTTGCACTCGGCCGGGCTTTGCTCCGCCGTGGTGTTCCTGGCCGGGCTTGGCTCCGCCATTATTTCCCTGCAACGTGGTGTTCTCGGCCGGGCTTGGCTCCGCCGGGGACGCTTTGACTTCAACCCCCAGCTGCCTCAGCGCTACAGGACGCCGCACACGCAAAAGGGAAGCGCCGGGAGGCGCATAAAGGAGAGCACGCCTTTGAGAGCATTGGGAGGCAAAATTCTGTCATCAGCTGTTGCACTCGGCCGGGCTTTGCACCGCCGTGGTGTTCCTGGCCGGGCTTGGCTCCGCCATTATTTCCCTGCAACGTGGTGTTCTCGGCCGGGCTTGGCTCTGCCGGGGGACGCTTTGACTTCAACCCCCAGCTGCCTCAGCGCTACAGGACGCCGCACACGCAAAAGGGAAGCGCCGGGAGGCGCATAAAGGAGAGCACGCCTTTGTGAGCATTGGGAGGCGAAATTCTGTCATCAGCTGTTGCACTCGGCCGGGCTTTGCTCCGCCGTGGTGTTCCTGGCCGGGCTTGGCTCCGCCATTATTTCCCTGCAACGTGGTGTTCTCGGCCGGGCTTGGCTCCGCCGGGGACGCTTTGACTTCAACCCCCAGCTGCCTCAGCGCTACAGGACGCCGCACACTCAAAAGGGAAGCGCCGGGAGGCGCATAAAGGAGAGCACGCCTTTGAGAGCATTGGGAGGCGAAATTCTGTCATCAGCTGTTGCACACGGCCGGGCTTTGCACCGCCGTGGTGTTCCTGGCCGGGCTTGGCTCCGCCATTATTTCCCTGCAACGTGGTGTTCTCGGCCGGGCTTGGCTCTGCCGGGGGACGCTTTGACTTCAACCCCCAGCTGCCTCAGCGCTACAGGACGCTGCACACGCAAAAGGGAAGCGCCGGGAGGCGCATAAAGGAGAGCACGCCTTTGAGAGCATTGGGAGGCGAAATTCTGTCATCAGCTGTTGCACTCGGCCGGGCTTTGCTCCGCCGTGGTGTTCCTGGCCGGGCTTGGCTCCGCCATTATTTCCCTGCAACGAGGTGTTCTCGGCCGGGCTTGGCTCCGCCGGGAACGCTTTGACTTCTACCCCCAGCTGCCTCAGCGCTACAGGACGCCGCACACGCAAAAGGGAAGCGCCGGGAGGCGCATAAAGGAGAGCACGCCTTTGAGAGCATTGGGAGGCGAAATTCTGTCATCAGCTGTTGCACTCGGCCGGGCTTTGCTCCGCCGTGGTGTTCCTGGCTGGGCTTGGCTCCGCCATTATTTCCCTGCAACGTGGTGTTCTCGGCCGGGCTTGGCTCCGCCGGGGACGCTTTGACTTCAACCCCCAGCTGCCTCAGCGCTACAGGACGCCGCACACGCAAAAAGGAAGCGCCGGGAGGCACATAAAGGAGAACACGCCTCCTCGTCCCGCGGGACGCGCACGGGAGCGCCCGGGGCTAAGCTCGGGCAAAGGGCGGGCCCTCTGTGGCCCTCAGAGGCCTGAGGAGACTGGACTGGGCCAGGGACCCTGCATCGCCTCATCCTGACTGTTACTGTGCTGTGTGCACGTAAGACTTTACTTTTAAAATTGTTAGTATTTCTGTATTAATACCCGATTGTGAGTGTGTAGACTAGAGAGTATCTGTGTGTAAGTTGATAGCCTCATTGCTTATGATGTCTAAACCCAAAACTGATAAGGTGATGGTAGGCCCTGCGTCTATGGATAATTTCCTGGTTAGGAAAGTAAACCAGATTAATAATGATAGACGTGCATCTCTGGGGAAGGCTTCTATGACAGGGGACTTACTAGAAACACCCCCTGATATTACTCCGCCCACAGTTTCTGATGCTAATACCAATGATGTCATTTCTATTGACCCTCCAGTGCCCATTTCAGTGAGTGTTGAGGTCTATTCTGACCCACTGGTGCAGTTAATTGATGATACCGGTGTATTGAATGAGACCCAACCGGAAACTAGGCCCCTGAGACCCTGTAGAACAGTATCCCAAAAGGATAATGGTAAACATCATAACTCTAAGGCTAAAAAAAAGGATGGTAAAACGACTAGTGGCCCTGCTTCAATAACCCCTTTTGTCTTTACAGGCACTAATGGTAATGGAGGTAATCTAAACTCTGATCTACTTGCCTCATTCATAAAAAACCTTGAAGTTTCTTTAACAACAAAAATAGAAGAACTTATTAAACCCTTAACCAATAAGATTGATAACTTTGCAAAGGAAGTTACAAGGTTGGGAGGTCTGTTATCATCACATAAGACTGCAACATCTGGTGGTACAGTTCACTGTGGGGTGAAAGGGAAAGAAACTGTTGAAGTTAATGACACACGGAACAAGGGTAGGGGGAATACTGTTGTAGCGGCACCAGCAGGGCCCGATAGACCTAATATACTGGATGCCCCAGTGGTATCTGCCCCGCAGTCACAACCATCTGTAACACCCCAAAACAGTAGAACTCTGAGACCCCCAAGGCACAACCGTTATCTAAATTTACTACCTGATTGTGCTCCATTTGTGGCAGTACTGACTAATGTTCCTCCTTGTGGCACACATCCTGCATCTCCCTATGACGAATCCCACATTTCCCTGAAAAACAAGACTGTGGCGTGGCTTAACAAAAATTGTGGTTTTCCCATCGCATATTCTGACCAGATAATGGCAGTTAGACGCGTAAATTGGGTGGGACCTTCTAAAAAATCCGGCTCTGGAGATTGTATAGTCATCAATTTCAAACACCCTCAGCATGTGGCAACTGTTCTCTTGAGAGCTTCTTCACTGGTCTATAATGAAAATAGTATTTGTGTACGCCCCTTGGGTTATTTCTATGCGCACCTCTGTAAACCTACACCACAACAGAGTTTAACCAGGCAGGTGTTCGAACCTTATACTCCTGTTCAAGATACCCAATTCTTTTATAACATCACAAATCCTTGTAGGTCAGGCGGACCCAATGATGTTTATAATAGGAGTACTAGTGTTGGCCATTATCGTTATGGTACGGATCTAATTACACAGAACAGGTATGAAGCATTATCTGGGCTTGAGATGTGCGACTGACGGATGGCACCTGCGGCTCAGGACACTGTGGCTACAGGTGAACTTACAAACATTAATTCAGATAACCCGCTGGCTACTAACCTAGGATATCATGTTGTTTCTTGGAATATTGCCGGTCTTGCGGCGAAAATGTGTGATGTAAATTGGGTGACTTATATTACACTATGGAAATGTACCTAACATGCTCCTTTACCTCTCATGATAAATTTCTGCTGACACGATTCAGGTTCAACATCTTTCATCATATTTTAATTAGACAAAAGTTGGGCATTTTTAAAAAACCTGCAGCACCCTGTGGCTGCGACGGGAAGTCTCCACAGGATATGCTGCATTTTATATTTTTATGTACATTTTATGAGTACCCTCGTAGGCGGTATCTTGTCACTCTTTTAAGGAAATTACATTTTAAACAAATCAGACCCGCCCTTGTATATTAACAGCTATTGCATTCTGATTGTGTTCTCCAGGTGTTAGAATACTTAAAACTATCTGTGAGAATAAGAAAATGCCTAGATAAATAACTGTGATTTTTAGCTCGTAGCACTTTCTGCACTTTTTCTGTACATGGGCTCAAACTTGCACTTTATCTGTACTGATCTTGTCTACTCACTCTGTTAAGAAACTTATATGTCTTATGTATTTATTTTATATTGATTTTGTAATTTTGTGATGTTTTTAAATGAAATGTATAATGTATTGTACTTTTATGGATTGCAATATATCCGAAATAAAGTCAATTTGATTTGATTTACCTCTAATTTAAGCCTGACTGCTCTGTGCCAAGCTTACAGAGGGCTGAGCACAGGTTAATCTGGGGTTTGCATTTGACTTCACCCTGACAAGGATTGTGGTTACTACCCGAGTTGGGTTTCACTCCCCTTAGCCAGTAACCTAATTCCTTACACACAGCAAATGTGACAAGATCAACACAAGATTGAAATGCATGTTTATTGCTCATCCGCTTTCTGAATGAGCAGAGCACCTGTTCTTTGCCAGTTTCAGCACTCTTACCAGACCGGGCCAGTAGGCCCTAAAGTTGTCTTGCTCTGATCAAATCTGACTCGGTATAGCGAGTGGGCAAGTAGATTTCTCAAGGCGTGGTATTGGTGGTACTGCACACAAAATTACACTAACTTTTCATCTGCCCTCTCAGGTGAAATCAATCGGAGGACAAATAGTAAGCAGAGTCTTGGGTGCATGTGGGTCAATAAGGCAGCAGGTGAACTGCAAAGGATATGGACGTTATCTGAACAATTAGACACATTAGTGCCAAGTATCTGTATATGAAATGTGGTGCTAAATTGAGTTATATGGCTCTACAGTAGTCTGAAAATGTAGTAATGTAGAGGAAGAGTTACCTAGCACCAAGGTTGCTTACAGACAGTACGCTCCAATGACGGCTATAGTAGCAGCTCCTGTCGTAGTTTGAACTAAGGTTATGAACGTAGAGGTTTTCCAGACCTATGCAAGAGCCTCTGACCTAACATGGCTGTTACCTTGTTTACATTAGTCTGAGCATGCGGTTGAACTGATTGAAATGTTTTGGGTAGGCCTGGAAACCCAATGATGTTGATTTCTATAATTTCATCAGTAATGCTTAGTATACAAACCGTAACCTATTAATGGAGTACCACCTTAAAAGACAATTCCATAGTTTGTCTTGTCTTTCATTGTGAAGACATCATGTTGGCAGTAGAATCTTGCTTTACTAGTGGTGTTTCAAGAACTTTGTAAGGAACTTTTCGGATACTTTAAATAAAATCTAAAGCCCAAGTAGCAGGTTTTCATCTAACATTTTGTAGTCCTGTCAGCTCCTGAATGTCCAAAGCCTGGCAGCGCATGTGTAGATAAAACAAACTTGAAAATACAGTCTACCCACAACCAATTTTAGCATGCAAACAGGGACATCTGTGCAACGTGATTTTTGAATTGTGCAGTGAGATTTTAAAATCATAGTATAAATATAACCTCTAGGCTCAGTTGTTGCAATTCAGAGACAGGCCTAGCAGATGTGCTGTTTCTGGCCTGGTATATGAAGAGAAGTCCTTCTGAACAAGTCAGTGGATTCACAATTGCATTGGTCTGCAACACAAAACTGATGAAAGCAGCTAGCGAGAGCTATGAACAGGATTAGTGAGCAGACACCAGCATCATTTGATCAAGAAGCTGAAGCACAATGATAAAAGAATGAAGATATTCAAGCAGAATTGATAAATGTATCTCTTGGCATCAGGCGCCGGGATTAACTCCTAGTATAACCTGTCCCCTTGCCAAAGGGGACTACTGATAAACATGCCATGTTCAGAGATATTGTCATTAAGATGCTGAGCTACAGTACATCATGTGAGATCCCGTCTGGAGAGAATGCATGCACAAGTAATGCTGCCAACCAGCTTAAAGAACAAGTTACTAACCTTCGTTAATGCCTTATCTGGTAGACACTATCTAGTCGCAGATTCCTTATCTTTTAATATCTCCAGGCATCAGACTGCATCCGGAAGATTTTCGAGCAGTAGCCCTGCTTGCCGGTAGGTTGAGTCATTCGGTTCTGCATCGTCTGCTCCAAAAGTGATGAGCACTGTACCAATATAGGCGCCACCTCAGTGCGCTGAAGGCCATTACTTTTATGACTTTCAACGCAGGAGTGCAGAGCCACAATGAGAACTGACCACTGGTGTGGAAAAGACTGAGGCACCTGAAAAGTGTGTCCCTTCAACCTAAACCGTTTGGCAGCGCGGGGAGGATGGGAGGGTCGGTAAGGAATCTGTGGCTGGATAGTGTCTACCAGATAAGGCTTACTGAAGGGAAGTAGCTTCTTCATCTGATATAGACTTCTAGCTGCAGACTCCTTACCTTTGAATAGAAACCCAAGCAATACCTCCCTGGAGGTGGTGGGTCTACGAACAGGACTACACCAAATAGTCCTGCAGGACTGAATGATCAAAGTGCCTGTCCTGAAGGACTGGACTGTACAGGCAGTAATGTTTTGTGCGCGACATGGGTCAACATGGGTCGTTTCGGTCTTCCAGGTGAAAGTTTACGTTACAGAGGAGAATGTAGGGTTTGGAGTCAATAATGAGCGGAGTGTAAAAGTCTGTGATGAGGTTGGTGAAGGTGGCTCGTGGTTCCCGGTGGTCAGGAAGAAAGGGTTCAGTTAAGGGTGAATTTTTCAAATGTTTGCCTCTTGAAGTGCAGGTGTTCCATGAATAAAGCGGCGGTCTCTGTAGATGTGCATTTGATGGCTTTCATGTAGAAGATAGAGTACTTCTCCTGGCTTGTGAAAGCGACCCTGTTGAGTTAGCTTGTAGGCCTCTGGGATTGCCGTAGCGATCCCAGGAGTCGATGAGGGTTCAGCCAGGTCTCTGTGATGAAGAGGATGGTGGGTGCTTCGCTGCTCATAAGGTCTCATATTTCTGTTGTGTTTGCAGAGTGATCGATTATTGAGAAGCATACATGTGAGTGGGTGTCGACGAGCAGGTTTGCTGTGGCATGTGGTGTCGAGTAGTAATGTGGGCATCGTTGGTGCTTGTGTGGTGTGTGTGTGTTGGGAGGGGGTGTTGAGGCTGTTAGTATTTGTGTGGGGGTGTGGGTGGTGGGTGATTGCTGCAGAACCATCAATAGGTACAGGTGAAAGCTCCTACATTAAGTGAGGTGCAGCTTGGCAGCAGTTGGGGCAATGGCATCTGGCGTCTAGCGACCTAAGGAGTGCTGCAGAGTATTCCTGGGTGGTGACAGCTGTTATTAAGTAGGTCCGTGGAGGGTGGATGAGTCCAGGGAGCCGTGATGTTATTTCCTGTGGTGATGTGAAATAAAGTCCTCTTGCTTGGCTTCTTCTTCTAAAGGCGGTTTTGGTGGGGAAAAACAGTAGTCATTTCCTGTCCAGATGGATGATTGTAAATTAAGTGATGTCACTTCCTCTGTAGGTGGATGAAGGGAGGGACAGTGGCGAGGAAAATCCCTTCTGGCGCAAAGACAATGCAAACAAGAGAACTTGTGAGAGGTTTAGATAGGGGGTCAACATTGTGGGAAGCACACCATGACACAAATGTCTCCACTGGCAGGCGTATACTGACTTAGTAGAGGGACACCTGGCTGTCAGAATAACATCAAATCAAATTTCAAAGCTTTATTCGACAGCAAGTCATAAAAGCAATTTTTACATCCTACACTACACAATAAATACTACAACAATATTAAAATCATTATTTTTTTAAAACTCATTAAACATGGTGCTGTCATATTACAATTTTAGAAACAATTTATACATAATGAATAAAATGGTTCAATAAAACCTGTGTTATTAAAACTAATCTATAGTAAACGGTGTCAGTTAATTCTTCGAGCAGTTTCTAGCTGTTGTAAAGTGCGGGTGCGTATAGTCCATGACCAACCTAAAAATTTTGCGACAGCAATCGCCAGGGAGGGTGTACAGTCAGATTCCAGCCTTCTTAGCGCCTCTATACACCTGCGCGTACCTAGATTTAGGCACACTGGTTTTATCCATTTTCGTCGTTAGCTAACATAAAGGGGACTGTAACGGGGAGGACTCGGGTCTGCCAGACTTACCTGTCTCACCTCTCTTTAACCAGCATACAGGGGCCTGGAGAGACACAGATGTCCTGGACGACACGGATCCGGAAGAAAGTGGCGAGCCCTGCTTCTTTAAGTGGGCGGAGTTGGAACGGGACAACGTCACAGGGCACACCTCCTCGTCCCAGGTAAAGGCCTCCCAGGACTCATCACAGGTGTGTTTTACACTCGGAGGCGACGGAGGTGAGAGAGACGGCAGGCGAGGTGAAGAGGAGGACGAGTGCAGAGGAGAGCGGAGTTGGAGAACGGAGGCGGAGGAGAGGCGGGAGCTGAGGAGAGAAGACGAAGGCGGAGCGGAGTGGAGCAGAGTCAGGAGGCGGAGGAGAGAGAACAACGGAGGACGGAGGCAGAGACGAGACCGTAGGAGAGAGAACATCGGAGGACGGAGGCGGAGACGAGACCGGAGGAGAGAGAACATCAGAGGACGGAGGCGGAGACGAGACCGGAGGAGAGAGAACTGCGGGGAACCGAGGCGACGGTCAGAGACGAGGAAGGAGAGAGGAGCGCTGAACGTGGGTCCAGGGGAGCAGAATCCAACAAGCCAGGAGGCCAACAGGAAGGCGCTTCGCCCAGCCACACTTCATCAAGGGAAGTGTGGCTACCAGAGGTACGATCAAGGCTTTCGGGCTGGGCGGGTTTTAAGTGGGTTAAACCCCCATAAAAGTTCCTGACTCGCATCCAGTACACTTCCCCTCCCTCACTACCCCAGCACTGTGGACCCTAGTCGAATACTTGTGCACGTGTGTTCCCTCACTCCCTCCCCTGTGCTGTTGGGCAGGACAGTATCTAAAACGCCTTTGTCTTTCTTCCCTGCACGGACGAGACGCCACGACATCGTGGAGGAAGAGGCACGGACCACCAGTCCCAGAAGACACCGGGATGAGCGGCGGAAAGCGACTGAGAAACGCCAACAAAGACTATCGGAAGATACAGAAACCCCACTGCCCTACTACAGGAAAACCATACAACGAAAACGAACCTTTAAATCAATAAAACCTGCGTTACCCAGAATACCGGTGTCTGTAAGTCTATTCGAGGTGAACTGTAACCTCGCTCACACCTATGCCAGTCAGTCAGGGCGACCCCGAGGCGCCACAGGGACAAACAAACAGTATATGAGCAATGTTCTCTATCAAGTCTTTACAATGGGGACATTTATCGTCCTGAATTACTGACCATTTGCGGGTAAACGCCTTTGTAGGAAGCATCCCGATTCTGAATTGGAAATACAATTTTCTATCAAATGGCCTTTCAATAATGTCCCAGTATGGCTCACAAAAGGGTACGGGTTTGATATCCAAAAAACGTCCTGTTAGATTTAAGTCAGAACCAGTGCTATAAGCGGACGACCATACCATTTCCCAATACATACTTTTTAGTGTTGCCTTTGGTGGAAAGCTTTCAACATTGGGAGAGTTCCATAGGTGGTCTAGTTCCAGCTTAGTGAGCAACCCTCTTATTTCCTTTAACCACGGGATCGAATGAAAGCGATCTGCCCTAATGATGTCCTTTAGGGCGGTGGCATAATGCACAAGTTCAGGAGTAGTCATGATGCGTCTCCAGTATAATAAGGGTCGCAGCCGTGCCAAGTCCTCAATGTTTTTCCTGCCAAGGTCATATGCCAGTGCTACGGTTGGAGTACTTTGGGGAGCCCCAATCAGACGGCGAAAAAACCTATTTTCCGCCAACGTTAGTTGTTTCAGATTGGAGAAACCCCAAAGTTCTGAACCGTATAGAGAGGCACTGATCACCTTCATATTATAAATTTCTAGGGCAGGGGTAATAGGCTTAGTCAATGAGGCTTTATGTTTGTGGGCCACTACACCCGCCAACTGGTGGAATTTTAAGACAGCCATGTCGATATGGTTTTTCCAGCTCATATTGCACTGAAGGTTTATACCTAGATATGTGAAAGCCTCAACCTGTTCTAGAGGAATACCGTTGAAATTAATTGAGCCCTTGAAAGTATTCCGCTGGTTCAGGCACATGAACTTGGTTTTGGATGTATTTATCTCAAGTCCACGTGCTTAGCAGAACTCACCGAAAGCGTTAACTGCCTTCTGGAGCCCACTCGGTGTGCGAGAAACTATGAGCGTGTCGTCTGCAAACATGAGAACAGGCACGCGTGCCCCAGCTAAAACAGGTGCATCGGTGGGGGAACGGCCTAGATGGTCTACAATGCCATTGATGTAAATAGAAAACAGTGTTGGTGCCAGAACACACCCCTGCCGAACCCCACGTTCGACGGGGAATGTGTCTGTCACCTCACCCTGGGCCCCCCACCTGATTCTAGCGTAATTGTTCTCATGTAAGCGGACGAGTAGCGTCAATAGTTCCGGGGCCATCCCAGCTTCGGCAAGCACCCTTCAGAGCTTAGAACGGAGAACTAAATCAAAAGCGGATTTAAAATCTACAAAAACAGAGTAGAGAGTCCCATTGGTTAGCTTCACGTTCCTCCAGTAGAGAGCTATGAAGAAAAATACCTGGTCAACTGAACTTGTACAAGGACGAAACCCAGCTGGATAAGGGGATAAAATATCTTTTTCTTCAATCCAAGTTTGCAGTTTGTTTTGCACTAATCGACCTATTAACTTTTGAGCAGAGTCTATAAGACTGATAGCTCTGTAATTACTAGGTAATGATTTATTTCCCTTTTTAAAAACTGGAATTATTTCTGCACCCTTCCATGAGGTCGGTATTGGTGCACCCCTGGCCACAGAATTGGCTAGCCACTCAAAGTACTGACACCAGGATGGGCGATCGCTTAAGAACACATCAGCAGGTATGGCATCCATTTCTGGGGCACGACCCCCTATCACGCAATCTAGCGATATACTGACATCTTTTATGGTGAATAACTGACATTGATAAAAAACAGTGGGAGGTAAAGTACACTCTCCTTCAGCTAGATCACAAGCGTATTGTGGTTTAAAGAAGTCAACCCATTGGTTTTTAGCTACGTTATTTTGCGGGGGTTGTGCCACCCCTCCTCTATCCCACTTGACCAAGGTCCAGACTGAGGTGCCGGGTTTTTAGGAACCCGGTGGTGCCAGGGGATAACACCCGACGACCTCTGAGTTCTCCCTGTTCCGGACCACAGAAACCATGAGTCTTCTAGGTGAAGTCAGAGATCGAGTTTTATTGGCTGCAACCAAGTAACAAGCGTCCTAGAATTACAACAGCACGGGTCGTAAGTTCTCAGGAGACTGTTCGTTTTTACAGAACCAGCCTTCTCCTTTCTTACAAAAATAACAGCTGCAGGCAAGAATTCTTTAGTTTACAATACGGTCATATGAATATTTTCATAATAAAGCGAAAAGCACAGTCATGTCGGCCAACCCATATTTTAGATGTCCAGTTTGTGATGGATTACCCAGCCAGGCCCAGAACTCCCATCAGATATCGATGAAACCCCAATAAAATCGGGCACCTCCTCGTTGTAAAACTGGCCATAAACAAGGAACATGGACAGGTGTATGTGTGTAGAAAACATGGTCTGTATGTAGTGAATGGTTTATGGCATGTTATGCATTGATGCTATCTTATTCGGCCACTGGGCGAGGAGCTGCCCAAACAGGTTTGGCTGGAGGCAGGGGAGTCAGTTTGGCCAGGTCATGGGGAAGTCAGCTAAGGTGGACCTGTCCTTTCAGATCAAACTCGGCCTTAATCGATTGACTTATATGAGGGCAAGCCATAAGATGGATGCCGTTCACAAAATGGAGTCCGAGGGTTCAGGACAGAAACCATGATTTAAGGGAGTTAGCATCGCTCTATCACGACGCAAATGCATAGGGATAATGTCCTAATCATTAACGGTCTGCCGATACCAAATTCGTCATGGTACGATGATATTTGGTGACACGAGTGTTGGGCCTCGGTACCATATTACAGCAGGGTCCAAAATTTCAGAACCACAGACCCTCCTTTTGCCCTCATATTAGGCAATAACTCATACTAATCTGAGTCTAAATCTGTATTAATGAATTCATGGAGATGCTGCTGTAGCATCATTCTGTTGCTCAATTTGTCCCTCGACACAGGCTTCCTTACACATGAAGTAGCACAGAGGCCACATATTGCAGGAGCGCACTGCGCAAACAGGCAGAACATAAACAGAATGGCTAAGATCATCCCAATGAAGATCAGAGTTTTCCATCCCCAGGCAGAGATCAGTTCCCAGAACCACCCTAGCAGGGACCAATCCCCTTTTTCCACGTGAAGGGAATCAGAGATTTTGTGCAGTTTGGAGATGGCCTGGTACACTGTCGGAGCATTATCAGGGATGAAAATGCAGCAACTGGATTGGATCACCCTACATACACCACCACGGTCCGCAAGTATGACATCTAGGGCGACCCTGTTCTGAAGAGTCATAAGTCGGTCCGACTGAAGCTCAGCTGTCAAGTTACTAAGGGCACCGGCCGTTTCGGTCACGGCGGATTCGACTACCCTCGTTAACTGGCGAATGTTCCTGCTGTTCACCATAGGCCCCCAAAACGGCAGAAAACCCTTTGCGAAGTCCCCAAACTCTTGACCCGCAGTGTCGTCTTGACTCACAACACCCCTATCTGTCCTTGTCCGATGGTAATCTGCCCCGGCCGTGTAGGTGGGTGGCAGCAGAAACGAGATAAAACATGTGCCCGAGAAGTCAGGGGGCAACCATGAGTATGCTTTGTCATGGCAGATGAAGTATGTACCCTTAGCCGCTAAGAATGGAGGGGAAGTTCGGGAGGCAAACACATACGTTTCCGTGCATACGCTCTTCCCCAACTGTGCTTTGGGATCCCTGCCAATACCTTGCAGACATAGGTGACCTCGGTGGGGCACTATCCAAACCGGGGAGGATTTCTTTGTTTTCTGGCTCTCACTCAAGGAACTCATACTTAGTGATGTTCCATCTACTGTACGGGGTAAACACATCTTTGGGAATCGTTCGATACGTGTCGATATCCCTGCTCATATTCCTTATTCCTGCCACTAGTGCCTTGTTGCTGGAATTGCTCCCTGTGGGACGCGGGGGATATGGTTCTATGGCAAACAGGAACATCGTCTGGAAAGCCCACAGAGAACCATAGTAACTGAATGGCAGGACGAAGTAAGGGATGCCCTTATCGGTCGTGTGTGGCATAAGTCCACATATCCAACAGTTCGATGTGTTCATTATAGACTGGTGCTGGTGTAGGAGTTGGATAAATGAGTTATTTACAAATTCTAGTCTTCTGGTAGACTCGTGTTCAGGTAGAGGGTGAAAGGAGTGTGGAGGAACGGTAGGAGGAGGTGTGGGCTGAGTGTTATTTACAAAGGTAACTTGAAATGTGAATAAAGTATAGCCAATCAAGAACATCATTATGCTACACAACAGTAAAATACATATTATCAAAAATCTTTTTCTGGCCATCACAGTGCGTATTTTCTTTTTAAAGTTCGTGGGTCTAGCAGGTCTCTCTACCCTAGGAAACTCCATTCTCTAGTTGCTGCCCGCGGTGGGAGATTGATTCTGCCAAAGAGTGCTTTCTGTTCAGCCCGGGGTAATTCCCTCAGACCAACGAGAACCGTTGACCTAAACGTCCCCAGCTGCACTCCCCAGACTGTCAACCGCGACCCAAGCAGCAGAACCGGATGGCGGTTCGAAAATCAAAAATGAGCAAGTTCCCTGGGCGAGAGAGCTGTTAAAATCAAAAATAGTTCTTGGGGGGAAAGGTCTTATTAGTTTGTTTTCACTAGTTCGTATTGTCTTGACCTTAGATTATACCGTTGTTTCCCAGGTACGGTGTGGTCTTCAAACAATGTTTCAGGTTCTGTAGTGTCCAACTGCATTGACGGTGGCACAAATCCTTGCAAAATACGATCACTCTCCTTTTCGGTACCAGTTCCTTTCAATCGTGCATCGCTGAAGAGTGCAAAGCGTGGTACGGACTCGGTCTCAGAGTCAGCAATTCCCTCCTGGACCCACCGGTCATATGGAAGGGGCAGCGGGACATGTTTACAGTGGGCGCCGTGCACCCAATGTTTTTTCCCGTGGACACGTACTGCAGAGCGGGTAGTTAGCAGGACCTGGAAAGGTCCGGTCCAGCGAGGCTCCTCGTTCTTGGTTCGCCTGAAGTTCCGGACTAGGACCCAGGAGCCAGGTTCAATGGCGTGGCCTGGATCGTCAGACGCCGGTGGAGAGGAGCTGTGGACCTGTTGGTGTAAAACATGCAATTTAGTTGTCAATTCGTGCAAATAGTCAAGCAGTACAGGGTGCTCTATTTCGCTTAGTTTCTTGGGCCTTGGCACACCCCAGATGTTGGCTGGGCGGCCAAACACGATCTCGTGAGGGCTAAGTCCTAGTCTGGAATGGACAGTCATTCTGGTGGACAGGAGTGCTAAAGGCAGGGCATCAGGCCATTTAAGACCTGTGCTGGCTTGGATCTTGGCTAGTTTGAGTTTTAGGGTGCCGTTGTAGCATTCTACTAAACCAGCTGATTGGGGGTGATTTGCAGCGTGAAACTTCTGGTGTATGCCTAGACACTCACACACTCTCTTCATCACTCGTCCCACGAATTCACTTCCATTATCACTCCAAACCATTCTAGGCATACCAAATCTAGGGAAGAATTCTTTGACCAGGGCTTTGGCAGTTGACAAGGCGGTGTTGTCCTTAAGGGGATACGCTTCCACCCACCTGGATAAGGCGCAAACAACAACAAGCACGTATTTCAGATTGTTGCATCTTTCCATGTGGATGAAATCGAGCTGCAAAACCTCGAACGGATACGTTGGAGGCGCAAAATGACCAGCTGGAGTTGGGGTTCCCCTACCGGGATTGTACTTCAAACACACCATACAGTTCCTGACCAAAATCTCTGCGCATTTTGGGATACCACTATTCTGCCATACTGGGGCCAACAACTTACATATTCCTTTCGCACTAATGTGAGCCATTCCATGGGCCATTGTCACCAATGCAAGCACATATGCATCGGGTAACAACCATCGTTGATGCTCTGACAATTCGACCCAACAACCATTCGCATCCAATCTACCCTTGCTTTCTCTCCATTCATTCACCTCTTTTTCAGTGGCATCAGATTGCATAGACTTCACACTTTCAATAGGGTCCTCACACATACCCACATCAGCAATCCATCTCGCAGGACCTACAACATACATTCGACTCATCGCGTTCCTTGCAGTCTCTTTCGCAACTTCATCTGCAAATGCATTCCCACGACCAACATCATCTTGAATCTTTCTGTGTGCACTGCATTTCACGATCGCAACTTGTAGTGGCAAGGTCAGTGACTCGAGAAGCTCGTTAACTAACTGGCCATGTTGGATTCTTGCACCATGTGACGTCAGGAATCCACGTTCACGCCACAATCTTCCAAAACTGTGAGCCACACCGAAGGCGTATTGGCTATCAGTATACACATTCAATCGCTTTCCTTTTGCCAACACACACGCTCTTGTAAGTGCAATCAACTCTGCCGCTTGCGCAGAATTGTGCGGTATACGTGCAGTCTCTACAATTGTGTGCAATGTTGTTACAGCATATGCTGCAGTCGTATCACCATTTGGCAACTTGAAGCATGAACCATCAACCCATAAGATATCATTACATTCAGGAAGGGGAGTGTCCTGCAAGTCTACTCTCCCTTTTGTCTCTTCTTCTGTCCTAAAGCAGCAATCGTGTCTTTCGACCTCATCTGTCTCTGCCGGAATAGGCAATAACGTAGCGGGGTTGAGTGTATCACACCTCTTTATGTGTATGTGACTCGCTAATAGTGTCAGCTCATAACTGGACAGTCGACTTCCTTCTCATGGACATATAATGTAAAAGGCTTACTGTAGTCGGGGTTGCCCAATACAGGAGCCGAACACAATGCATCACGCAACTCATGGAAACTTGTCTGACAATCTTCAGACCAAGGCATAGGATCGGGTGTGTCTTTACAGATTAGTGCCAGCAAAGGTTTAGACAATAGTGAAAAATTCGGTATCCATTGTCTACAGTACGATTTAATGCCCAAGAAAGCACGCACTTCTCTTTGTGTCCTTGGGACACTCAATCTTGCAATTGCCTGTATTCTTTCTGGGGTCAGTCTCCTTCCCTCCTTCGATAAGATGTGACCTAAGTAGGTCACTTCTTCTCGACAAAATTGCAATTTCGAAAGAGAGACTTTGTGCTTCATATCACATAAATGACGCAACGACGACAATGTGGCTTGCTTGCAAATCTCTTCAGTATCTGCAGCGATCAGTAGATCGTCTACATACTGAATCAGAGACGCACCATCAGGTAGAACAATCGTGTCAAGTTGTGTTTTCAGAGCCTGACTAAATATCGATGGACTTTCACAATAGCCCTGAGGAGCGCGTTTGAAGCAGAAGCTACGTCCTCCTAAATTGAAGCCAAAAATATCTCTGCTCTCCTCAGCGATCGGGATGCTGAAGAAGGCGTTCTTTAGGTCAATCACCGAAAACCAAGTGGCTGAAGCTGGAACCATTGTCAATAAGGCAGTAATGTCGGGGACAACTGGAAACTGTGGCACAACAATCGTATTCACTTCTCTGAGATCAATCACAAATCTGTACACAGGGGGATGTGAAGGATCAGTACGCTTTAAGACTGGCAAAATAGGACAACTACAAATGTTGCCTGTTGTCTCTTCAATGACATCTTTCTCGATCAGATCGTAAATAATCGTTAACAACGCCTTTTCACATTCGCTAGAGATCTTGTATTGGGGAATACGTGGCAACCTAACATTGGCTTTCAATGTTATGACATACGGTGCTATCTCCAAACGACCTACATCATTAGAACCAGTAGCCCAAAGTATATCTGGAAGAGATGACAATTCAGTTGGAATATTTTCATTTGACAAATACATTGGGGAAATAACTTTCTTACCTAGGGTGAGTTGTACTCTCGAAGGAGAACAGTACAAAGTCGCATATAATCTCTTTAACAAATCCAAACCTAACAAGTTTTCGCCACAACCTGTTGTAAGAATGAGGGGTGCTTCTAATTCACATGGCCCAACAGAAAGGGGCATAGGACTAGAGATCGGGTTTCTAACCGGGGCGCCAGAAAAACCTACTGAAACATTCATTTCGCCAGACAAAGGTGCGCCAGGAAGTTTTGAGTGCATAATCGAACTTTTTGTAGCACCAGTATCCAGCAGAAAAGGTTCTGACACTCCTGATGTAATCACCTCAACATAAGGTCCATTCTGATCTACTGGAACTGAAACAACTCCCTCTCTTTGTCCATGGCTGTCCTAGCAATTATTACCCTCATTCTCGTTCTCTGCGTAGTAGTCATCAGCATAGTACTGAGCTGACCTAGAAGACGCGTTATTCTGTTGATCAAAGCTATTCATAGAATTCTGAGGTGGAAAAGAAGTGGTATTCTGGGGGAAATTTCCACGGCCCCTACCCCTAGGAGCCTGTTGAACACCTCTACCTCTTGCACCAGAAACACCATTTAGACGTCGCGCCAGAGCTGGACAATTATTTTTGAAATGACCCTCTTCTTTGCAATAGGCACACTGATTCGGACCATACGGCAAACGCTGATGAGAAAACTCGTTTCCTTGCGGGTTTCTCGAATACTGCTGTGGTTGTTGATAATTGGGCTGACTAGGAGTGCGAGGCGGATAGGCTTGCTGGAGAAGGACTTTAGTTTTTAAATCTTTAGTCTTTTTGTCTGCCTTATCTAGCTCATCTTTGCGCCTATTTTCGTAGTACTGGGCTGTGGCTAAAATCTGCGCTGACGTGGAAACAGCCCAAGCACTCTCTGAATCTTTCAATTTGTTACATAGTTCAGGAAGCAGATTATGTACGAATTTGTCTACAAACAATCTTTGGCCACCCTCGGTAGCCATATCCTGACCACTGTGGTCGACAAAAGTTTCTTCAAATCTTGTGAAAAAGTCAGACACATTCTCATCTTTCTTCTGCTTGCACGCAGACAACTTGTCCCAATTTACACTCAATTCAGGCATTAAAGTCTTCATATATGTGATAATTCTACCAGGAAGTTCAGCTACCAAAGGCTCAGGCTTAGAGCCACCAACTTGTCTAGCATCAGCAGCAGTAATATTAGCCCATGTGTCACCTAGTTCTTGATCATGATTTGCATGACGAATCTTACTCCACAAGGGCTGTGGAACAACATTCCCAAACAACATGTCTACATCCGCTAAATTCATTATACATGAGCTGGCAGTCTGTGATAACTCCTTATAATACCCTGCAGGATTTTTACGGGGATCAGGTAATGTCTGCTTGAGAGCTAAAACTTCAGATCTTTTCCAGGGGACATGTACCCATACACGCTGGAAATGCGGTAGAACGGTTGGATTTGCATTCGCATCACCTTCCCTCCAAACTGGAGGAACTTCTCTCATAGGGTACTGTCGCGCCTTTTTCCTACATGACATGTCATCCTCAAATAGTGATCTAGACACGTTTCCTTTACTCCTATAAGATAACAAGTCTATTGCTTTTTCAACATCGGCACCTACAATCATGCCTTCATAGAATTTGAATCGCATACGGAATAATTCCTTCATTTTTCGTTTTGGATCATTTGTCTCCAAATCTTCACAAAGATATACACACATCTCTTCGAATACATATCTCTGAGTGGGTGCATCCCATTGTCGGAAGACTTCCATAACAGACTGAACATCGTATCTAACAGTATCAGTAACCCATTTGCGTGCTAACTCATTCAGCACTTCTCTTTCCTCATAATCAGGCAGTTGACTACGCAACTGTCTACGTCCTGTTTTAGGGGTCGTTTTAGGCGACCCAAAGAAAGGTGAGAACAGACCAGTGACAGTACTTGCCACTCTCTGTCGAACAGAAGGAGAAGCTTGCGGAGAGGCAGATGCGCCAGAAAAGACAGGCTGATGCAAAGAGGAAGTCGAGGCAATAGCAGAGGAAGTCGAGGCAGTGGCAGAAGTAGCACATCATGAAAAACAGTTGGAGCAGTAGGCAAAGTTGTAGAAGAAGTAGATGGAGTATGTAGCAAAGGCGGCGGCCCTTGAGAGGGCAGCGCCGGAGAAGTAAGAACCAGCTGAAGAGTAGCTGGTGCTTGTGCAAGAGCTGCATTTCGTGCGCCGGGGAGCGGTATAACAAAACGCTTTGGGGGTCCAACAATACTCGATGTATATGGGGGTGGTGAGTTCAATAAATGGGACATTAGTGGATCTTTCTCGGATGTTCCCTTTGAATCTTGTCCTTCATGGGGCAATATCGGGTAGCATTTATCTACTGCTAACTTCTTGCTTCTGAGCATTTGTTCACTTTCCTGCTCTTCCTCATTATCCCTGTATGCAATGGCAGCTTGCACCATTGACATACCTCTTCTATTTTTCTTAGCTAATTTCATTTCTTTCTGTTTGGCTTCTTTGCGCCATAAGCAAAAAGAGTCAAACATCGCCGGCCGGGCTTTCTTCTAGAAGAGTTTGACCTCGAGGTTATCTAAAATTTCTGCGTCAAAACTACCATATTGGGGCCATTTTAAAACACCATCTTTTCTGGTGTATTTTATCCATACCTCATTATATGTGATAGGGCCTACTCCGTGCTTAATATAGAGCTCATATGTTGGAGTTCCAATCGGAGGAACCGGACACGGAAGTCCTTACTACAACCAAGACAAAACAAGTTTCCAAGTCTGCTAAGACCAGGCATCTTTGCTCACTAGTCTAGCTTCAAACTTCAAGGGATTATCGAGTACGATATTTTCGTGAATACACGAATCCCTCGGTTTTGGCGCTTGCAAGTTCCAAACAAGGTGTATCTCAAGGAAACCAAAACTAAGAATCAAACTAAGGACTGGGAGACGCTCCACTTATACTTAACTGAAGTATTGAAGATCGATGACGTCACTAGAAGACTCGTCTATTGTTTCGCTCTACCAAGGATCACTGGGTCCAAAATAGGGCGATAGTCAGGGCAGCAGTCCATCGTAGCCGTCGGGACGCGGGGAACCTCGCAGCAAAGACCTTCGGAACCACGTCGACATACAGGGGTCGCTGAAGTGGCTGGCCGTCCTCTGGAATTTTCACACGAAGCTCCTCACGAACATCTGGCTTGGACCGTTACCGCTTGATGGGCGCCAACTGAGGTGCCGGGTTTTTAGGAACCCGGTGGTGCCAGGGGATAACACCCGAAGACCTCTGAGTTCTCCCTGTTCCGGACCACAGAAAGCATGAGTCTTCTAGGTGAAGTCAGAGATCGAGTTTTATTGGCTGCAACCAAGTAACAAGCGTCCTAGAATGACAACAGCACGGGTCGTAAGTTCTCAGGAGACTGTTCGTTTTTACAGAACCAGCCTTCTCCTTTTATACAAAAATAACAGCTGCAGGCAAGAATTCTTTAGTTTACAATACGGTCATTTTTTTTTTTTTTTTAAATATGTTTTTATTGCAGAATTAGAAACCATTGCATACAATTGCTCAACCAGTACACCCATGGTGCCTCCCCACATCAATCATTAGAGCTTAGATCATACACAGCCATTCAGCCCGCATCCCGGAGGCCGGGCGGCACAGCGTCACAGATAGTAGCAAGACAGCATGGTGAGCGTCCCTGAGGGACAATGGTCGCTTCACGTATCTGCATTTTACCCCCCCAACCCCTAACCTATCCCCAACATCAGCCATCCTAGTCCACCAGTTCAGTGCTACGGATCCGCTGCAGTCCCGTTCCCCGTTCCCTACAAGGGCCTCGTCATGTCCGTCTCATGCTCCCCTGCCGCCCCCCGCTATCCACCCACTCTCCACAGACCCAGTGAGCAGTCCCAATCCAGAATCGTTGCCGTATCCAATCTGCCTCCCGGCTCCTAGCCCACCCCTCAACAACCCCTAAACAACCCCTAGCCCCCCCCCCCGCCTGCAACCTCTAATGGTGTGTGCCATGTTCCTGACTATTGCCTGGGTCTCGCTACAGAACCGCTGATACCTCCGTACCCGTAAGCCTCGCGGTGTCCTTGCGTCCTATCCATTCAGTCCTCATCCTCCACCAATGAATCACGCAAGGCCTGCACTATCAATTCCCATGCACGCGCCGATTCTAAGGTCTTTTCATTATCAAGCTTGACAGCCTGCCTCATTCGGAGCACACTCTCGCACTCGGACCACCTCAACAAGTCATTCGTCCACCTCCTCACAGACGGGCCCTCCCTGGACTTCCAGTGCCAAGTAATCTCTCGCTGCGCCAGTATTAGCCCTAGGTCAATAAACTTGCTTGTCACCTTAGTGTGTTTGGTGTGTGGGAACCAGAGCAACAAACACGCCGCCATATCACACTCCACCTCCCTATCGGTCACTGCATTGAGAAGTTCCCCTACCTCCGCCCAGTAAGCTTCTAGGTTCGGGCAGCTCCAGAGCAGGTGATCCATATCTGCCTCCGACGCCAAACACCTCGGACACCGCGCTTCCTGCACCTGGAAGTACCGTTTGATCTTCTCCGGAGTCAAGTAGGCCCTATGTAATACAAAGAAGTGCACCTGCTGGAAGCGCGCGTTCCTCGTGCCCTTCCACGTGCGCCTAAGAATATGGCTCCACACCGTGTCCGGAATGGGCCTACCTACGCTCGCCTCCCATTTCGCTTTCAGCCCCAGGAGCGGTTCCAGCCCCTCATGCAGCATCCTATTATGTAGGCAGGTCACCGCCTTAAAGGTGCCAGCGGCCATCACTACGTACTGGCATGTCATAGTCGTTTCTGGTTCAATGAGCCCCCCTTTCCAGTGCTTCTGAATGGCCGCCACCACCGCCGCATGCAAGAGGAAGCTCCCCTCCGGCAACCCAAACTGTTCCTGCAATACCCCGAAGGGCACCAAGGTCCCGTCTACATACAGGTCCCCCACCACTTGCAGTCCCAACTCTTCCCATTCCGACAGTGGGGACCAATCGCCCCCATGCGGCAGTGCAGTCAACATGCCTATCGGTATCTCCGGTGCATACGGTCGGGCCGCCTTCGCCCTCCTCAGACTCCTCTGCCAGCACGACCTGAGTGTCCGCTCCTCCATAGTGAGGCCTCGCAGCTCCAATTTCTGCTGCATAACGATATAGGCCAGGACATGGCGTTGTATCCCCAACTCTCGGTCGCACTCCGGCCCTCTGAACACCCTAGCCACGTGCTGTGTTAGAACCTGAAGCTGCGCCGCCAGGTAATACAACTCAAAATCGGGGACGGCCATTCATCCCTCAATCTTGGGGCGAAGCAATGTGTTAAGTGCCACTCTACGGCGGCCATGCCCCCAAAGGAAGTCAATAACCATCGTCCGCAAGTCCCGAAAGATCCTCTGAGGAATCCAAACGGGCAGCGTTCGAAAATAATACAGGAGTCGTGGGAGCGCTACCATTTTCAACAGAGCAATCCTACTTAACACCGTCAGGGGGAGGGATGTCCAAAAGGACATACAACCTCTCAGCGCCCGTATGCACCGTCCAATATTGCCCTCTAATAGGTCCGCGGCCTCGTGATAGATACGGACTCCCAAATAAGTAAAGCAAGATGGCTCCCAGACCACCCCCAAGTCACGCGCGGGGCAAGGTGTGTCTGCTCGGAGCGGAAAGACACAGGTCTTCGCCCAGTTAACCCTGAGGCCCGACAACCGGCCAAACTCAGACAGCATTCCCATCGCCCCTTCCAGAGCCCGTTCCGTGTCTTCCAGATATAGCAGCAGGTCATCCGCGTACAGCGAAATGTGGTGCAGCCGCCCACCGCTTGCAATCCCTGCATACCTATCTCCCGACCTGGCACGCACCGCCAAGGGTTCCATCGCCAGTGCGAACAAAAGAGGGGAAAGGGAGCACCCCTGTCGCGTACCCCTACCTACTGGATAAGACGCGGACACCAAATTGCCCAGGCGTACTCGCGCCGTTGCCGAGGAATACAGCACCTCCGTCCACCTGCGGAACCCTTCACCCATACCAAACCTCACTAGCACTTCATCCAGATAGACCCATTCCAAACTATCGAAAGCCTTCTCAATGTCTACAGACAACACCGCCCGGGCACCATCCGTGTCCACTGTATCATCCAATATCCCGACCAGGCGACGAATATTTAACGCTGTGCTTCTCGTGGGGATAAACCCCGCCTGGTCCCTGTGCACCAGGCCAGTCATGTGTGGGGCCAACCTGGTGGCTAAGATCCGGCTCAATATCTTGTAGTCCACCGTCAGCATGGACAATGGCCTGTAGGACCTCACATCAGTCGCTTCCCTGCCGGGCTTCAGCAACGGCACTATCAGTGCGTCCCTCATTGACCTGGGCAGACCCCCCAACCTGTAAGCCTCCGCGTACACCACCAACAGTCTGGGCGCCAAACTATCAACGTACTTCTGATAGAACTCTATAGGTAGGCCATCCACACCAGGCGTTTTATTCCGCGCCATGTGCTTAATGGCCGCCCTGATCTCGGTCAGCGTGATAGGCACACCTAAGTTTTTTGCATCGTCATCGTCCAGGACCGGAAGCTGCCCTGGCTCCAGATATGCCGCGATTTCGTGGGCCTCTACTCCCAGCTGACTCTCGTACAGCTCCGCATAATAGGCCCGAAAGCACTCCAGCACCGCCGATTGGGAATACACCGTTTCCCCCTGCGCATTTTTGATGCTTAGGACCGGGCAGCCTCTGAGTTCGGGATTAGCAAGTCTGGCCAGGAGCGTACCCACCTTATCCCTCTCATCATGTGCCCTAATGGCATATTGCCTGTAGTCATAGCTCTGGAGCCGTTCCGTTTCGGTGGCTACCACCTCCTTCGCCTCCATCAACCGGGCCTGCAATTCCGGTCGGGACGGCCTTCGCCGCTCCAGTTCCCTCAGTTTCTCTTCCGCACTGGCAAGCGCATTCAGCACCGACAATCGAGCATTTGAAAACCTACCCAAGCATACACCTCTCACCACCACTTTCATCGCATCCCATTCAGTGGACCTGCATGTAGCTGTGCCCTCATTCTCGCTGAAATACTGATCAACGCCCTGTTGGACTGCGTCACTGAACACCGAGTCCTCCAGCGTGTCGGGCCTGAGCCGCCATGTTGGGATCGCAGAGCGCTCCCGCTGCCATTGTACATGCACCAGCAGAGGATTATGGTCCGAAATGGTCCTGGACAGATACTCCGTATGAGAGACCAATGGGGCTAAGGACCCGCTACACAACCTCGAATCAATTCTAACATGTAGAGCATGGAGTGCTGAGAAAAAGGAGTAGTCCCTAACATCCCTGTGTTGTTCCCGCCACACATCCAACAGCCCCCACCTATCCTGCCAGTCCTTCCTATGCATGGCTAGCTTGCGTACCGGGGAGTCAACCAAGGGAGGGTGAGATCTATCTAAGGCCACATCCGTGACCGAATTAAAGTCCCCCCCCAATATCACAGGGCCCGCTAGGAAGGAGGCCATGGACCCGGACAAACCATCGAAAAAGCGGGCCTGATCAACATTTGGAGCATATACACAGCTGAGAACCACATCCCGACCATATAACCTCCCCTCCACTGCCACATATCTGCCCTCGGGATCCACCACTTGATTCAGCACCTGAAACGGTATCTCCGCCCTCACCCAGATCAGTACCCCTCTAGCGAACGCTGAGTAAGTGGTGCCAAAAACCTGACCCCGCCATCTCTTCTGTAGTGCGGTGCATTCCTGTTTCGTTAAATGAGTCTCCTGCAGCATGGCAACCTGTACCCCCCTCCTCACCAAATACGCATGCACTTTGCGGCGTTTGATCATAGTTCGCAGCCCTCGGACATTCCACGTCAGGCATTTCAAATTAGGTAACGTCCCCATACCAGCATAGAGCGATCCAGTTCAAATGCAGCCGGTCAATGTCCACACCATAGCAGTTGCCCCCCCCCCCCCAGAACAAACTATTGAAAAGAAAACTCCCCGAACCCCACTCCCCAGGACAGAGCCCACAAACCCGGTGTAAGCCCCGATCCAAACCTGAAACCAAACACACATCTGACTAACCTGTGGTCGCCACCACAGAAGGCCTTAAGGGCCCAGGGGGGGTGAGTTATCGCCGACCCCGGCTAGCGGAGCCCGCGCCCCGCGCTCTCCATCCCGCCATGCCCACGCAGCACCCTGCCTGCAACCCACCCAGATCCAACAGGATTACCACCCTCCCAAAAATCATGTCCAAGTCCCAATAAAAAATCAGCCATGAAAAATCCCATCAGATGTCTGGGGGGTGACCACCGGCCCCTTCAAGCTTTCCGCCTCCGAAAGTTCCTCACCGGTCCTGCTGCCGTCGTCGCCAGAGTCCGTCGCTGCCAGCTCACTCTCCGGCTGCGATCTTGTAATGGCCGCCGTCGCTGCCAGCGCTTCTCTCTTGTCTGCAGCCATTTGGGCCTCCCGCTTCTCTCGCTGGCGCCTATTGCGGGAGCGGATCCTTTGGGACTGCCGGACCCGAGGCGGTTTAGGCTGATCTCGCCGACTTTTGTGACTCCTGTCCGTGCCTGCTCTGTATGATTCCAACCACAGCCATGCTTCATCCGGAGTCTGAAAAAAGTGCGTGGCCCCATCCAGGATTATCCGCAGCTTGGCCGGGAAGAGCAAGGAGTACTGAATGCCCTCCTCCCTCAGTTCCTTTTTCACTGCCAGAAATGATGCCCTATTCTTCTGGACCGCCTGAGTGTAGTCCGGAAAGATCGTGACCCTGCTGTTTTCCACGTCATATGGGCCCGAAGCCCGAGCTCTCTGGATCAGGAGGTCCCGGTCCTTATAATGAAGGAGCCTCACCACCATCGGTCGGGGGGGGCGGCCAAGCGCTGGCGGGCGAGCCGGCACCCTGTGAGCTCGTTCCAATGTAAAGAAGGAAGTAAGACCCTCCGGCGCCACCACAGTCCGGAACCATTCCTCCATGTAGGCCACCGCATCCTCCCCCTCAATCCGTTCCGGCAGGCCTACGACCCGCACGTTGTTCCGTCTGTTGCGGCTTTCGGCATCCTCCGCCCGTCGTTCCAGCATGTCCAGCCGGGTCAGGATATCTGTTATCTTATGTTCCGCAGTCACCACCGCCGGTTTCAGGTCCAATAAGAGCTGTTCATGGTCCTTCACCTTATCCGCCAACTTGGCGTGATCCGCTCGCAGGAGCCCCAGTCCCGTAGCGACCTGCGCAATGTCCTGCTGCAATGCCTCCTTGGTCGAGGTGATAGCATCCAGTATAGCATCCAAGCGTCGGTGCAGCCTCTGCTCCTGCTCCAACATTGGCGGGGGGCCCTCGCCGACCTGGGTTAGTGCGGCCATCTCCTCCTGGCCCTGCTCTTTGGTAGTCGCTCCCCCAGCAGCCGCCATCTTAGGTTGCTCCGTTGTTTCTGCCCGGGCAGAGGGCCTCGCCAAGTCCCCACTACCTCCGTCCACTGGGACGTGCGTCTCAGCAATGATCTCGACAGAGTGCCACCACAATGCACGCAACTCCAGGGAGCTGGAGGACCGGCACCGCTCACCTCACTGCCGCCAGGTCCGGTGGGTGGGGGAGGGGGAGAAGGAGTAGAGACGAGTGGTCGCCCCCAGTTGCCCCGAACAAATGCAGAGCACCAAACTCCCCGCCTTCAGGACCGCATCTTCAGCTCCCACAACTCCGATCTCGTAGAAGCGGGCCACCCCGCCAGTCGAAGCCAATTCCGTTCAGTTTCGGTTTCCGAGGCCAGCGGTCCGTGCCGCCGCCATTTTATTCACACTCCGGGCAACACCTCGGCCGTCGTCTTACGATGTCTCCACGGGGCCAGCGAACCCCAAAAGTGCTTTTCGCAACTCCCCAGTGGCTCCCCACTTCTTCGTAGGCCAGTTAGACCGACCAGGGGTCGCTCCGGGTGCTGATTTCAGGAGAATTAGCGGGACCCTGCGCGGAGCTGCAAGCTCACGCCGCCATCCCTATCGGCGTCCAAGCCACGCCCCCGTCTGTTTACAATACGGTCATATACATATTTTCATAATAAAGCGAAAAGCACAGTCATGTCGGCCAACCCATATTTTAGATGTCCAGTTTGTGATGGATTACCCATCCAGGCCCAGAACTCCCATCAGATATCGATGAAACCCCAATAAAATCGGGCACCTCCTCGTTGTAAAACTGGCCATAAACAAGGAACATGGACAGGTGTATGTGTGTAGAAAACATGGTCTGTATGTAGTGAATGGTTTATGGCATGTTATGCATTGATGCTATCTTATTCGGCCACTGGGCGAGGAGCTGCCCAAACAGGTTTGGCTGGAGGCAGGGGAGTCAGTTTGGCCAGGTCATGGGGAAGTCAGCTAAGGTGGACGTGTCCTTTCAGATCAAACTCGGCCTTAATCGATTGACTTATATGAGGGCAAGCCATAAGATGGAAACCATGATTTAAGGGAGTTAGCATCGCTCTATCACGACTCAAATGCATAGGGATAATGTCCTAATCATTACCGGTCTGCCGATACCAAATTCGTCATGGTACGATGATATTTTGTGACACGAGTGTTGGGCCTCGGTACCATATTACAGCAGGGTCCAAAATTTCAGAACCACAAGAATTGGCTTTGATTCTTTGCATCACAGGCGGATTTAAGATCACGCCAATGAGCCTCGTCCCACTTTTTCCTGGCCTCTTTTTGTACCTTCCTATAAATATCCCTCGCTTTTCTCACACCTAAAATATTCTTATTTCTAAGTTCAGTGCTGAGGTTCTGGTGGGCTATTCTACAGGACTTATCATACCATCCCATTTTGGGTAATTTTTTGTGGACGTTTTCTAGTTTCGTCGGCTTCTTGAAAAACTCCTGGAGCTTGGTAAAAAAATTCATATGAGCATCAAGCATGATTTCAGGGAAATTTTGATTTGTAACATATGAATTTATCTTACCCACTTCTTCGACAACCACTTTTTTAAGCTCCTCCAACCTCTCAGTTAATCTACCCCATTTTATATGGCGCTGGTTGTTCGAGGCTACAATATCTAAAGTGATTTTGCCACCCCCGTGATTTAATTCTCTTAACCCCATATTTGCTTTGAAAACCATACAAAGAGGGTTGTGGTCACTCTTCATCCGGTTTTTAACAGCCATGTCTATCAGCCTATGCCATTCTCTAATATCCACTAGGAAGTAGTCTATTCGACTGGAGAACCTACCATTATCAAATGTTTTGTTCCCCTGTCGATCTGAAGGGGTACGTCCATTAGCTGCTCTGAGTCCTCTTGCTAGACATAAGGCCTTCAGTTGGATGGCCACCGCTGTCCACCTAACTACGGGTAGTTCTAGCTGGGGGACACCCCACTTGCTGTCCTCCTCTTCTGTTAGGGTTTGGTCTTCTTGGCCAAGCGGTTCGAATGTGGTGTTAACATCACCCCCAACAATAAAAGACAGCTGTGTTGGGAGAGCTTCGAGCTCAAGGTCAAGAGCGGTGATTACTTCTGATGTTTGACCACCTGCTACTCCCTTGGCATAGATGTTAAATATGGCCACCCCCTGTCCATTTGCCCAAGTAAGGTTAACTGACAAGATGTCATCTAGTGGGGAACTCCTTTGCTGGATTCTACAGCATAATGTTTGGCGGACCCAGATTATCAGGCCCCCTGATGGACGACCCTTAGGATTTTTTGTAGCTGAGATTTGGAAATTAAAGTACCCTAGATGATGTATAGGGGTCACTAACCATGTTTCCTGGAACAGTAGAATATCAAATTGGTCTATAAATTTACACCATTCTGGTGATAACAACTTGTTAGTGATTCCAGCGATATTCCAGGAAAGAAAGGACAACCCTGTCTCAACTGCTTCATCTACTACTAAGCCTAGCGGAGCCTGAGATATAAATATACCTTGGGTTTCATCCTCCAACCCTGTTTCTGGTTCTGAATTAGTATGATGGTAACCTGAAAGTTCGGGTGAAGATGCAACTGGACCAGGAGCAAGACGTGGTACTAACATAGAGGAAACCGACTGTGGCTCGGAGTGTTTGTTCTCATTTCTATTACTTAGAATAATTACATCATCTAGCCTTTTCTCTGGGATCAAGGGAATAACATCTGTGAGACCAATCCCCTTCTTAAATTTTTTCACACCATTCCCTATCCAATCCACCCTTCTTGCCATAGTAATTTCCTCAGCTAGCTGCTGTTTACCCCAAGGGGATATCATCATGTTATTGGATAACCAATGAAATGCTTTACTGATCAGGGAAGATGTAGATTCCACTTGACCCGGCTTAAAGGGAGGCACATTGGCCGGGAACAAGACTAGGGGGAGGCCTCTACAATGAGTTGGACCGGGCCTTTCTCAATGCCCATCCCAGTGAATTTTAGTGGGGGGACTTCATTAACTATTACCTGATCGTCGTTGCGTACTGGGTGCTGGGTCGGTGAAGGATTTGATACCACTTTATCCCTACCCTCAATCCCGGCCCCTGGGATATTCACTGTAGGTTCAGCTCTATTTGAAACTGGAATTGGTGTATTGCCCACTTCCTCCACAGACTTATTTATGAGTTCCCCTAGCCTGTTTACCTCTGCTGTTAGCTGGTCAATTTTGGCTACCAACGGTTTAATAATGCATTTGATCTTTGAGTCAATCATGCTCACTAGTTTTTTAATTTGATCGTCCTCCAGTGTCACCTTCCCACCATACTCCCCTATTGCCTCTTTTGTGGCCATAATTTTTGGTGGAGAGGCAGTCCTTTTCCTACTAGAGCGTAACCCACCACGTTTACTCTGGCCCTTTCTACATGCTCTCATTGCTCTAGTTACTGGCATGGTAAGGGGGGGGGGGAATTATCTACAATCATGTTTGACTGATCTAAGGAGTCATTGTCTAGATTAACGACAGTAGGAATGGTTTGGTCGAGGTTGTCATCAGGAGGAAACACAATATCTGGGGTATCACTACAATGAACCTGTATCAGGACTTCTACCAGGTTAGGTTCTGGCCGAGAGCTCTGTGTGGGGATAATGGGTGTAGAACTCAAGCCCAATGATATCCTTCTCGTGCTGTTGATTTTGCTCACTACCTGCACTAGGTAGTTGTCCATAGTGTTAGAAACGGAAGAAGACTTTTGTTTGGACATATTGCACACAGTGGGATGATAGCACACTTACACTGGAAGCTCAAGGGAAAACAGAGATTAGCAAATGACGATAGAACGCAGCACAAACAATCCTCAAAAGTATTGGCAACAATAAATCTTACGATGAGGATGCCACAAATGGACCACGACGACAACAGATAAGGATCCTAGCCCAGTCCAGTCACAGTCAGTCTCGGACTGTCTCAGACTGTCCGCCCTTTGTCCGGGTTTCGTCCGGCGTCCCGCTGAGCGTTCTACTGGCCGTTAATATGGGATAGCGTCACAAGCAGGTGGCGTGGCTACGAGGGGGCGCGGCCGAGAAGACTGAGGCAGTGCAGGGACTCCTGGTCAAGAGAGTCCCTGCCACGCACCACCCCTGTAGCTGCTGTTGGCTGTTGGTTCCCCGACTCGTGCTCGGTCCACAGGTAGGATTGGATGACAGCCCCCACCTGGAGCTGCGAAGCGGGTGCGGCAAGCAGTGGCGTCTACAGCAACAAGGACCCGCAAGGAAAGTTGAAGAGGTCAGCCCAAACTCCGTTTCCTCTTGCACTGTTCTGTTTGAAGCATAACATCACATACTTCAGGAGGGAGGTCAGAAACTGTCAACTGTAGTCACTTAATCGCCACACATGCAAGTGAATGGTGACAGATTCGGGTGCAGAACCCTGCCATGTTGATGTGATAGAAGATCCTCCAGAAGAGGCAGCCTGACTCGAGGAGCTATGGTCATGCTCAACAGCTCAGGATGCCAGACTCTCTGTGCCCAATCCAGAGTCTCAAGAATGACTTAAGCCAGGCTGTTCCTGATCATCTTGAGAACTCTGGGCAGGAGTAGTACTGGTGGAAAGGAGGCCTAAGCTCCATTCAAGTTAGAGTTGCCTTGGAAACTCCAGTGCACAGAAATGCTTACATTGTACATTCTCAGCGGAGGTGAACAGATCTAACCAAGGCTCTCCCCTCTGCTGAAAGAGACCCTGCATCACCTCCAGCTAGAGATAGCATTTGTGATATGCTAGGCATCTTTGGCTGAGTTTGTCTGTTCTGGAGAGCCCGCAAGATGCTGCACCACCAGGGAAATGCTCTGATGTTCCAACCATGTTCAGAACAGCAGAACCTCTTGACAAAAGGGTCCATTACTCCACACCACCCTGTTTGTTGCAGTACCACATGGAGGTGGTGTTGTAAATGTAAATGTGTGTGTCTTGCAAAGCGCACTGATACCCTGAGGCGTCCTGGCGCGATAGACCGCTGGGGAACCCGTCCTGGCTTTCCCTGTGAGATGTTCCCTCCTGGGTATCTCCAAGGTGAAACCAGGCATCCCCGGCGTTTGTGGGGGGCCGTTGCGGAGATGAGGCAAGCTAATGCCCAGAGTTGCCGAGTGTGATCCCTGGTTAGAGTAGGCACCGAGGCGAGAATTATCGAGTCCGCTGACCCTTGTTCACGACCCTGCCGCGTCGGGGATTGAACCCTGGTCCCAGGCCGTCCTCTGCTTTCGGGTCTGCCGCCTCTAACCAGTCTTTCGGGTAAAGACAAATTGCTTTAAAGCACAAGTTACTACTTGTGTAACGATATATCTGTAAGAGACATTAGTTAGTGATAGATTCCTTACCTTAGAATATCCCCAGGCGTCAGACTGGATCCGGAAATTTTTGCGTAGCAATACCCCTGCGCGCTGGTAGGCGTCGTCTGCGGCTCCGCGTCCGTCGTCGGCGTCGTGAGCGCCGGGATGACGTCATCGGAGTATATAGACGGCGCCCATGCGCGCTGACGTCAGTTCTGATAACACAGCTTTTCCGCGCCAGATACGCAGAGCCATGATAGAACTAACACTGGTGCCATTGAAACTAGGGCCCTGAAAGGGGATGACCTTAACCCTAAATATCGGTTCGCAGAACGGGGAGGATGGGAGGGCGGTAAGGAATCTATCACTAACTAATGTCTCTTACAGATATATCGTTACACAAGTAGTAACTTGTGCATCTGAAAGAGACACGTTAGTGATAGATTCCTTACCTTAGAATAGATACCCCAGCAATACCAACCCCGGCGGTGGGTCTGCGAACCAATATCACACCAGAAAGTCCTGGAGGACGGAACGGCCAAAGAAGCCATCCCTCCGGACTTGACTGTCCAGGCAGTAGTGTCTTGCGAACGTGTGCAGCGAGGCCCACGTGGCTGCCTGACAGATGTCCTGCAGGGGGACACCGCGGCCCAGGGCAGTTGTCGTTGCCGTGGCCCGAGTGGAGTGAGCCCGCAATCCAGCCGGGGGCTCCTTCCTCGCCATGGAGTAGCATGCTTGGATGCACAAGATGATCCACCTGGAGATGGTCCTCTTGTGTACAGCCTTTCCCTTCTTCGCGCCCACGTAACCAACGAAGAGTTGGTCATCCACCCGGAATTGGCGAGTGCGGTCTAGGTAGTAGGAGAGCGCACGTTTTGGATCCAGACGGTGGAGCCTCTCCTCCTCTTTCGAGGGATGCGGAGGCGGAAAGAAGGTGGGTAAGGTGATGGACTGCCCGATGTGGAAGGCCGTGACAACCTTGGGCAGAAAGGAAGGTCGTGTACGCAACACCACCTTATCAGGATGAACAGACAGGAAAGGCGGAGAAGAAGAAAGAGCCTGGAGCTCACTCACCCTCCTGGCAGAGGTGATGGCAACCAGGAAGGCCGTCTTCAGCGTAAGGAGACGAAGAGGACAGTTATGAAGTGGCTCAAAGGGAGCACACATCAGATAGGTGAGAACAAGATTCAAGTCCCACTGGGGCATCACGAAGGGAACAGGAGGGAACATGTGCGTGATGCCCTTCAGAAATCTACTCACTATAGGGGACTTGAACAAAGAAGGCTGATCTGGTAGCCTCAAGAAGGCTGAAAGAGCAGAAAGGTACCCTTTAAGAGTGCCCAGAGCAGAGCCCTGCTGGGCAAGGGAGAGAAGAAAGAGCAGCACTTCCGAAAGGGGTGCAGAGAGGGGATCCACAGCCTTTGCTGCGCACCATGCCACAAATCTATTCCACCGGCAGGCGTATACCGACTTTGTGGAGGGACGCCTGGCTGCCAGAATGATGTCACAGACTTCGGGAGGCAAGTCAAATGGCCTCAACTGCCGCCGCTCAATCTACAAGCTTGTAGGTGGAGACTGGACAGGTTCGGGTGCAGGACCGTCCCCTGCTGCTGCGACAGAAGGTCCTCCCGAAGAGGCAGACGAATCGGGGGATCGACTGACATGCTGAGTAGCTCGGGATACCAGTATCTTCGAGCCCAGTCCGGAGCCACAAGGATAACTTGGGCCCGGTCGCGCCTGATCTTCTTCAGCACTCTGGGCAGAAGTGGTATAGGCGGAAAGGCGTACAACAGGCCGCAGCTCCACTCGCGACGAAAAGCGTCTCCGAGCGAGTGCCGCCTTGGAAACTCCAACGCGCAGAATTGCTGACATTGCGCGTTCTCTTCTGTGGCGAATAGATCTAACCAAGGCTCTCCCCACTGTCGAAAGAGACCTTGCGCCACGTCCGAGTTCAGACGCCATTCGTGATCCATCATGCACCGGCGGCTGAGTTCGTCCGCCCTGGCATTCAGAGAACCTGCCAGGTGTTGAACCACCAGAGTCACGCCCTGATGTTCCAGCCACTGCCAGAGGCGCAGAGCCTCCTGGCAAAGGGTCCACGACCCCACACCGCCCTGTTTGTTGCAGTACCACATGGCGGTGGTGTTGTCGGTGAACACTTGCACCACGCTCCCCCTGACAGAGGGGAGGAATGCCTTTAGTGCAAGACGAATCGCCCGCAGCTCCAGAAGGTTGATGTGGAGCCGGGACTCCGCCGGAGACCAGAGGCCTCTGATCTCCGCCTCTCCCATGTGGCCTCCCCAGCCCTGGAGGGACGCGTCCGTCACAACTACGTGCTCCGGCTGGGGTAGAGAGAGGGGTCTGCCACTGACCCAGTCGCGGTCCGTGAGCCACCACTGCAGTTGCTTCGCAGTGCCCTCCGAGATCAGGACATGATCGGACAGGTTGCCCTGATGCTGGGCCCACTGAAACTTCAGGTCCCACTGCAGAGCCCGCATCCGCCACCTGGCGTGACGCACCAGAAGGATGCAGGAGGCCATCAGTCCCAGAAGCCGCAGCGTCAACCTGACCGAGACCCGGGATAACGGCCCGAAGATAGGAATCAGAGCCTGAATATCCCGAACCCGCTGCTCGGGTGGGTAAACCCGAAACTGCGCCGAGTCGAGAACCGCTCCGATGAAGAGGAGCTTCTGAGAGGGACACAGGTGTGACTTCGGCACATTGATGGAGAACCCCAGCAAGTGCAGGAGGTCGGCCGTAGTCTGGAGGTGGCTGACGACTGTCTGGGGCGAGCCCGCCTTCAACAACCAGTCGTCGAGGTAGGGGAAGACTGATACCCCTTGCCTGCGCAGATGGGCTGCGACCACCGCCATCACCTTCGTGAACACCAGTGGGGCGCTGGTAAGGCCGAAGGGGAGCACGGTAAACTGAAAGTGCTCTTGGCCTACCGTGAACCGCAGGTAACGCCGGTGGGCCGGCAGGACGGGGATGTGGAAATAGGCGTCCTGCAAGTCCAACGCTACCATCCAGTCTCCTGGGTCCAGGGCAGCCAGGACCTGAGCCAAAGTGAGCATCTTGAACTTCTCCGTCCGGAGGAAGCCGTTGACGTTCCGTAGATCCAAGATAGGGCGTAGGCCCCCTTTGCCCTTCTTGGGTACCAGAAAGTAGTGGGAATAACAGCCACGTCCTACTTCTGGCCCAGGAACGCGCTCGATGGCCCTCTTGGCCAAGAGGGCCGAAACCTCCTCTTGCAGAAGTTGCAAGTGATCCCCCGACACACGGTGGTATTGAGGTGGCATGGATGGAGGGGAAGACTCGAAGGGGAGGGAGAAACCCCTTCGGACAATTTGCAGCACCCACCTGTCCGAAGTGACTGTATGCCAGTGGGAGAGGTGATGGCGAACCCTGCCTCCCACAGGCGTCACATGGGCCTGAAAGCTCGGACTAGGAAGGTTTTGAGGCGGGGGCTGCTGAGGGAGGTGTGGACTGGCCTCGCCGCTGGCCCCGACCACCGCCACGGCGGTTCCCACGGCCGCCACCGCGTTGCTGAACATTCTGCGGCGCGTGGCTGACGGTCCGTGGTGGGGCGCCCCTTCCGTGGCCACGAAAGGAGCGAAAGGCACCCGATTGCTGGCGTGGGGCCGCAAGGCCCAAGGACTTGGCCGTGGCCCTGGAGTCCTTAAAACGTTCCAGCGCATGGTCTGCCTTGTCGCCGAAGAGGCGACGGCCATCAAACGGCATGTCCAGGAGAGTGGCCTGGACATCGGCCGAGAAATTGGCGGACCTCAACCAGGCGTGGCGTCGAACCGCCACCGTCGTTGCCATCGCCCTGCCCAGTGAGTCCGTGGTATCCAGCCCACACCGGATGGAAAAGCGTGCCGCATCTCGGCCGTCCGCAAGGGTTTGGCTGAGTTTAGCCCTGACCTCCTCAGGGCATTGTGGCAGCACCTCCGCAACCGTGTCCCACAGAGTGTGGGTGTAGCGGCCCAAGAGACAGTTGGTGTTCACTGACCGGAGCCCAAGGCTCACAGACGAGAAGACCTTCTTCCCGAACTGCTCATATCTCTTGGATTCCCTGTCGGGCGGGGCCGACGGGAATGCGGTCTGGGAGTTGGAGGCCTGGATGACCAGGCTCTCGGGGGTGGGGTGGGTGGACAAAAAGCAAGGGTCGCCCGGTGCCGGGCGGTAGCGTCTGGCCACGTTCCTATCCACAGGGGGACCTGTGGCGGGCTTGGACCAAGTGCCCAGCAGAACGTCACACAAGGCCTCATTGAACGGCAGAAGGGGCTCCGCGGAGCCGGACTGCTGTTTGAGTACCTCAGTGAGGAGATTAGTCCTCACGGCCGCGACGGGGAGCTCAAGGTTTAGGGCCTTAGCTGCCTTCGTCAACACTACACTGTAAGCAGAACCCGCCTCCGAAGCCACAGTCGGGGGCGACGTAAATCCAGTGTCTGGCGAGGTGTCAATACCACTGGCCTCCCCAAGCTCATATGTCCAGTCCTGATGAGACTGGCAATCACGTGCCAGAGGGTCCTCGGACCCCTCCCATTGCTCCTCGTCACCCGGCTCCTGGAGACCAGGATTAACAGCCAGGGCCTCCTCGTGGAGATAGAACTCTCCGAAGGCCGACGGAATCGGCGCCCAGCGGCGCCCCTCCGACACCTGAGCAGGACCGTAGGAAGCATTGGGGTCGGCAACCACGTCGGCTGCCGGGGACGACACCTGAAGGGACGTCGCCGGCGAGGTCGTAAGGTCGACCGGCGAGGTCCCGGATCCGGAGCCGGATCCAGCGAGGTCGCGCGGCGCCGGGACCGAAGTCGCCAGCGGCGCCGGGGCCGAAGCACCCGACGTCGTCGGGGCCGAAGCGCCCGACCCGGAAGGACCTCCAGACGGAGCCGATCGGCCCGAAGGCGCCACGGGAACCGACTGAGGAGGGAGGGCCCTCATGGCCATGAGGTACCTCTCGAGCTCCTCCTGCGACGCGCCGTGCCCAGGGACCCGAAGGTGTGGGGCAGGCGGCGACGCTTGCGACTCCCGCGGAGCCGCGTGGGCGGTGTCGCCCGAATCCCCGGTCGCATCGAGCGAGCGACGGGGCGGGTCGGAGGACCGATGGTGTCGCTCCGACCTCTCATGCCTCTTACCTGAGGACTTGGAACCAGACGATCGGTGTCCACTCCCGGAACGTCGATGACTCCGACCTCGCGACCTGTCCCTCGACCTCCCGTGGGACCGGGACCGGGACCTGGAGCGGCGCGGGGCCGACTGCCTCAGCTCGAGACGCTTGCGGGACCGCTCCCGCCTAGCCTTCGACGTCAGGGCCCGGCAGTCGGAGCAGGTTCGATCGTCGTGGTCGAGGCCTAAGCACTTCAGGCACCGGCGATGGGGGTCCGTGACCGACATGAGTCGGCCGCACTTCGAGCAAGGCTTGAACCCGGGCATCCCTGGCACCGATAGTCGAGAATCGACTAACTAGAGGATCAAAAAGATCAAAAAAGTTTTCAGTCAAAAAGTGACTGGGGGTAGAGCTTCTTCCGGATCTGCGCTAGCTGGCGCGGAAAAAAGAAGAACTGACGTCAGCGCGCATGGGCGCCGTCTATATACTCCGATGACGTCATCCCGGCGCTCACGACGCCGACGACGGACGCGGAGCCGCAGGCGACGCCTACCAGCGCGCAGGGGTATTGCTACGCAAAAATTTCCGGATCCAGTCTGACGCCTGGGGATATTCTAAGGTAAGGAATCTATCACTAACGTGTCTCTTTCAGATTCATTATTAGCGTGGGCATAACCTCATTACTTATTATGCAAAATTAATTAAGTGCAAAAACCAAACAAGGAACAGGGTCAGGATTGATTTAATTATTCAATCATTTTTCATTTTTCATTGACTTTTCAACTGACACTTCTGATATATGCATTAAAAACTCATTACAAAATACAAGATGCGGCGCAATAATTCAACTCACTGTGAAGGTGACATAATGTGACAATAATGTGACAATGTGATAAATAAGTGATGTTCTATATACATGTGAATGAAACAAACATTGAGGAAAAAATAGATTTACAAAGGGCCAATTCTTATTTAATTGATACTCAAGCACAATATGCTATATTAGCTAATTATTGTTGGGCATGGTAAGCTGGTCCTTCAATAGTTCTGTCGACGTTTCGACCCTTGTGGACACCTTATTTGTGGGTCACTAGCGGGTCTTCTTCAGGACGGGGGTTATGAAAGGGGTTAGAGCGCCAGTTCTTCACGGAGCAGCGATCGTTATCTTTGCTCCCAATGATGATGGGCCGACTGAAGAATGGAATCGCTCCAATCCTGAAGTCAAGAGTCCATATCCTATTTACAAGAACTGAGAATCGTTCTTACAGGCTGATCATTGGGAGCAAAGATAACAATCGCTGTAATTAAAGAGATACGCCACCAGTATATAGGAAGAATCCTGATTCAGATAACAGGACATTACCATTAGATCCACGATCACAGAGGACACCCCTACCAAATAGAATATTGGGCTGCTCCGTGAAGAACTGGCGCTATAACCCCTTTCATAAGTATATAGAACATCACTTATTTATCACATTATTGCCAGAGAAAAAGAGGCTTCCTCCTCTGTAGCCACAGTAGGCAAGGAAATCAGGCCAGTGTCAGGTGAGGTGTCCAACCCACTGGCCTCCCCAGTTTGTCACACCAGTTGTCCTCCTTAACTGGATCTTCTCCATAAGGTCCATGGACCCCTCCCAAACATCTCCTTCACCAGGCCTATCCACCAGGTAAGGCACTGGGTCAGCTCAGGGAAGGATGTCTTTGGTTGGCGCTGGGCGTGACTTCTGTCCTGACGATGCGCACAAGGTTCTGTGTCTAAGTTGGGAATCAAGATGGGGATATCGCTGCCTAGAGGCATCAGCACTGGAGCAGGTACCAAGGATGTTCTTGGTCTCACCAGCTGTAGGGCTCTGGATCCAGCGAGGGATCCTTTGGACCCCAGTGGCGTGGAGGGTGAACGCACTGGCGTGGTTCAAGTATGGGCCCTTCCCATGCCCATTCGGCCCGAAGGCGCTCAAGAGGGGCTACACTACCTAAAGATGAGGTGCATGGTCTCATTAAATTCTTTGCTTTGGGCGGGGGTCATTCTGGGAAAATCGGGGAAGAGCAGAGCAGACCAGATCCGACCTGTCGACTCACAAGGCCGGAGTGCTGATACTCCCTCACCTCGTCAAATGACTTTGACAGATGCAGGGAAGTTGAAGTGTTTGGATGTATTGACAACTTTATTTTTCTTCTTTTTTTCTTAGTTTCGTCATAAAACATAACACATACAATTAAACAAACAGTTACAACAAATAAGATATCCGAATTACATGTTCAAAAGCATAAATCAGGCACTTCAGAAATTCCGTTTATACAACATCTATGAAGAATAGTCCCAACCACCGCAGGTTACCTTTGTTGCTCTACTGGCCAGTGTCTTACATAAGGCCCATTTCCTATTTCTTAGTCCAGACTAAAATATTGTGTAATTATCCCTGGACTCCTGATTTTTCTATACCTACGTCTCCTGTGATGATGCCCCAATGGTAAAAGTCTGTGGGTCTGAGCTTGCATCCGCAGCTTTATTTAAGAGGTTAGTTTGGTATGGTCCCCAATAATTCCTAGAATGGCTTCTGGGAGGGAGCAACTCGTTATATATATATATATCAGCCTAGTCAAGTCAAGTCAAGTCATGGAATTTGTATAGCGCACTACATACCCATAGGGTTTCAAGGCGCTTAGGAAGGGGAGGGGGATTACTTGTCAAATATCCATGTTTTAAGTTGCTTTCTGAATGCTAGGTGGTTCTGGGTAAGGCGAAGGAAGCGGGGAGTGAGTTCCATGTTTTAGCAGCCAGGTATGAAAAGGATCTGCCTCCCATGGTGGTCTTGTTGATGCGAGGTACAGTGGCGAGGGCTTGGCTGGAAGAACGTAGTTGGCGGGGGGGGGTGCGTGTTACAATACAGTATGTCAGCATTGCATTCTATAATCAGTGGCAGTGGGCCGCCCATCCGTCACAATGCCACCAGGTGCTTAGCCAAGAGAAGTCCTATTGCCACCAATGGACACACTGTCTTGCCTACTGAGAGATCCCACCCCAGTAGCACCATTCTGGGATCCGGCTTAAAGTCAGCGCTGATAATGATTCCTAGCTCCTGGAAATTGCTCCAAAATGTCTGAATCCTGGAGCATTCCCAGGCCAGGTGCCGGAATACTGCATTCTCCACCCCACATCTTAGACAGCAGGAAAACTCTGATAACCCACATCGGAAATGGCATTCAGAGGTGCAATAGGCCCTGTGCAAGAACTTGAAGTGGAGAAGTCTATGCCTTCCATCGGGAACAACAATAATGACACTCTTTGTCACTCAATGGAGTGCCCAGATCTCGCTGCCAGTCCTGTCTGACTTTGAAGACTTCTGACCTGCGAGTGTCTTGAAGGATAGTGTAAAATTTCGTGATTAGCTTAAGGTGATCTTCTACTTTGATGAGTGTTGTGATTGTTGCCATAGCCTATAAATCGTCGCCAGCAGGCACGCCACGTGTGCCTGGCTCTAAAGAAATGAAATAGTGCTGTCCCTGCCGGCTGCACATCTGGCCATTGAAAGGCTTCCCAGGATACTAGTGCCCATCTCAACCAAAAAAAAAAAAAATCACCCAATTTTGCGACTCATATAATTTGTAGTGTCTTCCTGGTGAGGTTCTTTGGTTCCTGACTTCGTCCCGTATTTAGCCGCCATTTTGTGTCTCGTCGCCATTTTGTGTTGCCCTCACTCAGGCAGCACGGCGAACGGAGTGTTTTTGCTTTTCTCAGCTGCTACGTGTCTCTTCTGTTAAAAAGTAACCCTTTGCCCTTGCTTACGAAACCGATGTCAGGGTCTGGCCGAGTTCATTAATCCATGTCTGGGTTGATTGATACCTGTCTCGACTGACTATTTGGCTTCTCCTATTCTTTCCTTACATTATCTTATCCGACTGGCCTTCGCTATTCTCTCCTTGTATTCTCTTGTTACACAACTATCCTTTGAGGCACACAAGTACGTCCTGCCACCTGCAAATTGGATTGTAGGCACTAGCACTGATTAATTTGTGGGGAGGGGTGACACACAGGGTTTGAAAGAGGGGCGTATTTGGGACACCTGATAGTTTGTTTTCCAACTTTTCTTATTGGCTTGCTTTGTATGTACTGGGAGTATACGTTGTAAATATGTGTGCTATAAAAGATTGTACGCCACGGAATAAAGTGGCAGTCTCCTGAGAACATACACTGTACTTCTGGGACAACTGTGCTTAGCTGCAGCTAATAAACCTGGTTTTCTATGCCCAACAGAGTGTCTCGTGTCTCTGTCCGACAAGGCAGGTGAACTCGGGATTTAAGGCGTGCCCTGCGCCACCAGGCCCATAAGGCCCGGTTCTCCAACTGGCGCCCAACGTGGGGCGGCTTCAGTGGTAGCGGTTCAGCCCGAGGGTCGTGAGAAGCCTCGCAAGAAAATTCCTGAGGATTCGTGAACCACGTCAAGCGACCCCTGTATGTCGAAGTGGACGGAAGGTCTTTTGCAGCGCAGCTACTCCTTTCCGACGGCTGCTGACGACTACTGCCCTGACTGCCGCCCTGCCTTGGTCCCTTTGGTGATGGCTGGTATCGCGAGACGTTAGACTGACCTCTGTTGACGTAAGAGAACACTTAGTTAAGTATTGGTGGGTAGCGCCCACTTCTTTGTTTTGTTTTTGGGTTTTGTTATTCGACCATTGCAATAGCTGAAGACAAGGGGTGAGTACGTTTGTGCTTTGTTATTTGCTTTAACCCCTTGAAGTTAGTAGACGGACCAGTGAATTAAAGATGCCTGGTTTTAGCAAATTTAGGACTTTTTTTTGTCTTGGTTGTAATAGGGATTCCCGGCTCGAGGACTCTTGTCCGATTCCTCCGTTTGGAACTCCCACTTATAAGCTCTATTCTAAACATGGTGCTGGCCCCATTGCCTTTAACGAGGCATGGATCTGATACACGAAGAAAGATGGTGTTTTGCAGTGGCCACAAAATGGTAGCTTTGAGCCTGACATATTAGACAATTTAGAAGCAATTCTGTTCAAAAGAAAAGCCCGGCCGGCGATGTTTGACTCTTTCCGCCTTTGGCGTAAAGAAGCCAAGCAGAGAGAAATTAAGCAGGCAAAAAGAGATAGAAAGGCGAACGATATGACGATTATACAGGCTGCCCAGCAGTTCAAAGAAATTGAGATTGATCGAGCAATTGAAGTTTCAGACAGACAGCATCGTATGGCAATAGATAGATGCTACCCTGTGTTGCCTACTTCACCACAGAGTAAGGAGCTTGACGAGGATCCCTTAATGTCCCATTTGTTGAGATTGCCGCCGCCTTATGTACCTGGTGCTAATGCACCCCCATGATTGCCACCTGTCCAGCAATCTGTTGTTCAGCCAGTTGATCCAGCTCTTCCACAATTGCTCCTTCCAGGATTGCCACCCCCGCCTCCTTTGCCACCAACTTCTGTACCTCAGTCTCCTTTAACCTCGGTTCCTCTTGTAACGATCAATCCTTCTCCTCCTTTGCTTAATACCTTATTACCAGTTTTACTGTCAGATTCTCCTCCAGCTCGTAAACGGTTGGTTGATACTGTTTCTGGTCTTCCCTCCCCCTTCTTTGGGTCTTTTTCCATTACTCCTGCTCTGTCTCGAAGGCAGTCCTGTAGTCAAATCCCAGGTTCCGACGAGCGAATTGCGTTGGACTCTCTTGCTCACAAATGGATCATGAGTGGTTCACAGTATAGTGTGCCCAATATCCTGAGTACCTTTATGCAGTGGAATGCACCCACACAAAGATATGTTTTTAATATTATGTGTGAGAATCTTGTCAAAGGATGGGAGGATATGGACTTGGGTCTAGCTCCTCAGGGTCTGTTGGACGTGCAGGTTAAGTTTGATAAAGGTCTTAATGTGGATTCTGAAGTTGAAGATGTCATTAGGACACTTGTCGCTTTCAGGTCTTTATTTTCTTCTCAGACTATTCTTGAACCTGATCCTGCGGTTAGACAGAAAATTAAACATTATCCTATGAGGGAAGTTCCTCCATTATGGAGAGAAGAGGTTCCACAGGCAGGCTTTGTTCCGCGTATCCCTGCTCATTTCCAGCGTATGTGGGTACATGTCCCCTGGAAACGATCTGAAGTTTTGGCGCTCAAACAGTCTTTACCGGACTCTCGTAAAAATCCTGCTGGGTATTACAATGAGCTGTCCCAGACTGTTGATGCGTGTATTATGAATTTGGCCGATATTGATATGCTGATGCGGAATGTGGTTCCACAAGCGTTGTGGGCTCAGATTCGTAGGGAGGACCACGACCAAGCTTTGGGTGGTAATTGGGCTGCTATAACTGCCGCAGATGCAGCACAGGTAGGTGGTGCTAAGCCAGATGATTTGATTGCACAATGGCCTGGTAGAATCATCACTTTAATGAAAACAATGGTGCCTTCCTTACGTGTTACCTGGGATAAGTTAGCTGCGTGTAAGCAGAAGAAAGATGAGAGTGTCTCCGATTTCTTTACTCGTTTCGAGGAGACGTTTATCGACCATAGTGGTCAAGATATGAGTACTGAAGGTGGACAGCGATTATCCGAGGATAAATTTGTATTTAATTTACTTCCAGAATTATCACATCAATTGAAAGACTCCGAAAGTTCGTGGGCTGTTTCTTCCTCTGCACAGATATTAGCTACTGCTCAGTATTACGAGAATAGGGATAAGGAGGAAAAGTATAAGATCGGGAAGAAGACTAAGAAATTAAAAACAAAGGTTCTTTTACAACAGGCTTATCCCCCTCATTCTGCTCAGCGCCACTTTCAACAGCCTCCCCAGCTTTAGAGGTTGTTGCAAAAACCTGAACCTTTTGTTCCGCGACCTTTACTAGGTCCTAATCAATGTGCCTATTGTAAAGAGGAAGGTCAATTTAAGAATAGCTGTCCGGTTTTATTGCAGCGTAATGGTGGATTCCCAGGGCCGCGAGGACGTGGTGATTTTCAGTCAGCACCTAGAGGTAGAGGGCGAGGTGCGTTGTCTCAAGGACAGCGTTCTTTTCCCCCTCACAATTCTCTGAATTATTTTGATCTGCAGAATACTCAGTCTGCGCAATATTACAATGATGATTATTGTATTGAGAGTGAGGCTCAGGATTTTCACACTAGTTAGGACAGCCATGGACAAAGCAAGGGAGTCGTATCAGTTCCAGTGGATCAGAATGGGCCTTATGTTGAAGTTGTTGCATTGGGTGTTTCAGAGCCATTTCTTTTGGATACTGGTGCAATGCGAAGTTCTATCATTCACTCCAAACTCCCTGGGGCATCTTTGTCTGGCTTAACTAACGATTCTGTAGGATTCTCTGGCGCCCCAGTTAGTAACCCGGTTTCTTGTCCTTTGCCTATTTCAATTGGTCCTTATAATTTGGAGGCCCCGCTTATTTTTGGCGACTGGTTGCGGCGAGAATTTGTTGGGTTTGGACTTGTTGAAACTTCTTCATGCAACATTGTATTGTTCTCCCTCTGGTGTACATCTTACTTTAGGTGAGAAGTTGGTTCTCCTATGTATTTATCTAAGGACCAACTCCCACCCGAATTGCATTCTCTTCCTGCTACGCTCTGGGCTACGGGTCCGAATGATGTTGGTCTGCTCCAGATTCCGCCTTATGTGGTTACTATTAAGCCTAATGTTAAATTACCACGCATTCCTCAGTATAAAATTTCCAATGATGGTGAACGAGCTTTGTTGGCTATTATCTATGATCTGGTTCAGAAGGGTGTGGTCGAAGAAACGAGAGGAAATGTTTGCAACAGTCCTGTTCTACCTGTCCTTAAACGCACTGATCCTTCTCAGCCTCCGGTATATCGCTTTGTGATCGATTTTCGGGAGGTCAACAAAATTGTTGTCCCCCAGTTTCCTGTTGTCCCAGATATCACTGCCTTGCTCACTATGATACCCGCTTCAGCGGCATGGTTCTCGGTTATTGATCTCAAAAATGCTTTCTTCAGCATTCCTATTGCTGACGAAAGTAGGGATATTTTTGGCTTCTCTCTCTGAGGCCGAAGTTTCCGATTCAAACGTGCACCTCAAGGCTATTGTGAGAGTTCCTCCATTTACTGCCAGGCTTTGAAATCTCAGGTCGATGCTTTCACTTTGCCCCCAGGTGCCACTCTTATTCAATATGTGGACGATTTGTTAGTTGCTGCTGATTCAGAGGATGTTTGTAAGGATGTGACTGTTTCATTGTTCCGTCATTTGTCTGACCTGCACCACAAGGTGTCACCCTCTAAGTTGCAATATTGCCTCCAAGAGGTTACCTACTTAGGTCATCTCTTGTCGAAGGAGGGAAGACGATTGACCCCAGACCGTACTCATGCATTCGCGCAAACGTCTGTACCATCCACACAAAGGGAGGTGCGTGCCTTTCTGGACATTACCTCTTATTGTAGACAGTGGATTCCAAATTTTTCTTTGTTGGCTAAACCTCTGCTGGCACTTACTCTGAAAGATACACCCCAACCTCTTCCTTGGACTGACGAATGTCAAAAGAGTTTTTCTGACTTACGTACTGCCTTGTGTTCTGCCCCTGTGTTAGGTACTACAGATTACAGTAAGCTTTTCACACTTTACGTTCATGAAAGAGAAGGTTGCGCGTTGTCAGTTTTAACGCAACAATTTGAAGACAAACAACGGCCATTTGCCTATTTTTTGGCTACATTGGATCCAGTAGCCAAAGCATTGCCTAGTTGTCTCGGAGCTACAGCAGCAGCAGCTATCTCCATTCGTCAATCTGCTGGATTGGTACTAGATAACACTCTTGTTGTTATGGTACCACATGCAGTAGATACTCTTTTAAACAGAACAAAAACACAACATCTTACGAGTGCCCGCTTGTCTGGGTATGAGCTGACGCTCTTGGCTAGTCATATACACATCAAGCGGTGTAATACTTTGAATCCAGCAACATTGTTACCCATTCCGGAAGAGAAAGACACTTAAGAACAGCATGATTGTTTTCTCCGAACAGAGGAGGAAACGAAAGGCAGAATAGACTTAAGACACACCACTTGTGGACCCGGATGGGATCCTATTGGTGGATGGGTCTTGTTTCAAGCTTCCTAATGGCGAGACGACTGCGGCCTATGCTGTTACCACCTTGTAAACGGTAGTGGAGACAGCACACATTGCACAGAATTCAGCCCAAGCAGCTGAACTGATTGCCCTGACGAGAGCATGTGTGTTGGCTAAGGGAAAGAGAGTGAATGTTTACACGGATAGCCAATACGCCTTTGGCGTGGCTCATAGTTTTGGTCGTTTGTGGAAGGAAAGAGGATTCTTTACTTCCCATGGGACTGATACAGCATGGTCAGTTGGTAACTGACCTTCTCGAATCACTTGCTTTGACTACCCAAATAGCGATAGAGAAGTGTAGTGCTCATAAGAGGATCATTGATGATGTGGGTCGCAGGAATGCTTTTGAAGATGAGGTAGCAAAAGAAACAGCGAGAGATGCTACGAGTCGCATGTGTTTTGCAGGCCCTGCAAGATGGGTCCGAGAGGGAGGAATGTGTGAGGACACAATAGAAAGTGTGAGAATGATTCAAGAAGAGGCTACTGAAAAGGAATTGAGTAAGTGGAGAGAAAGTACGGGAATGTTGGACGCGACAGGGTGTTGGACAGAATCGTCAGAACATCAGCGTTGGCTGTTACCAGATGCCTATGTACTGCCTGTAGTTACTATGGCGCATGGTCTAGCCCACATCAGTGCAAAAGGAATATGCAAACTTCTGGCTCCAGAACGCCTCAGCCAGACTCATCCTCGACATCCCACGACACAGCCACATCTCCGGACACCTAAAAGACCTGCACTGGCTCCCGGTCAACAAGAGAATCACCTTCCGTCTCCTTACCCACGCACACAAAACTCTTCACGACCAAGGCCCGAGCTACCTCAACAACCGCATCAACTTCTACGCTCCCAAACGACACCTCCGATCAGCCAGTCACGCCCTCGCCGCCGTTCCCCGCATCCGAAGAACGACAACAGGAGGAAGGTCCTTCTCCTACCTGGCCGCCAAGACCTGGAACTCCCTCCCGACCGACCTGCGCCTGACCCAAGACCACCTCGCCTTCAGGAAGAAGCTCAAGACCTGGCTGTTCGGGTAGCAGCAGCACACCCCCCCCCCCTAGCGCCTTGAGACCCTCCGGGTAAGTAGAGCGCTCTATAAATGCCTATGATTGATTGAGTATGGCAGAATTAAGGGATTCCTAAATGTGCGGAGAATGTGGTGAAACATTGTATCGTTGTTTAATGCATAATCCAGGAAAGGGAACCCCAACTCCAGCAGGTCATTTTTCTCCCCCTACGTACCCTTTTGAGGTATTACAAATTGATTACATTCATATGGAACATTGTAATAACCTCAAGTATGTTCTGGTGGTGATGTGTGCCTTTTCCAGATGGATAGAGGCCTACCCCCTAAAGGACAATACTGCTTGTCTACTGCCAAAGTCCTTATGAAGGAATTTTTCCAGAGGTTTGGTTTGCCGCGAATTTTCTGGAGTGACAATGGAAGTGAATTTGTATGCCAAATTATGCAGAAGGTGTGTGCGGGTTTCGTATTAGGCAGAAATTCCATGCGGCAAACCACCCTCAGTCAGCAGGTTTGGTAGAGTGCTATAATGGCACTCTCAAGCTTAAACTGGCAAAGATTCAGGCCAGCACGGGTCTTGCTTGGCCGGACGCATTACCTTTGGCACTTTTATCCACGAGAACTACTGTACATTCTCAATTAGGACTCAGCCCATACAAAGTCGTTTTTGGACGCCCAGCTAACGTCTGGGGACATCCCGTATCCAATGTTGATTGACTATTTACATGACCTCACCACTAAATTGCGTGTTCTTCAAAACAGGTTCAAAGCGCTTTGCCGGAGGCCTGCGCAGACCCAGGTCACTCCATCCAACCCGGAGACTGGGTCTGCCTGAAGAATCTTCAGTGAAAACAGAATCTGGAACCCGTTGGGGCCTGTCTCGGCAAGTTCTGCTAGTAACACGTACAGCAGTAAAGGTCGTCGGGAAGAAGAATTGGGTTCATGGCGTGCACTGCAAGAGGGTACCTTTGCCTTTGCCTTTCGACCAGTGGGTCCGCAAGGGTATAAGTGACAGTGAAAGCGACAGGGTCCCTCGGTTTGTACCTTTCAGTAGTGCACGCCTGGATCGAACGAACTCTGAAAAAGAAGACGACGACGTGTTGCAAGAAGCTGTACCATCACATTTGCGATTGAACACAGTAAATTCAGAGACTTTGTTTCGAGAGCAAAGGGTACCTAATAAGACTCGGTACAACTTAAGATCCAGATTGATGAAAGACAATTGAACTTTTTCCTTTTTCTTTTTCTGATCACACTTTTGAGAGACATTTCTTTTTCACTATCCATCAAGTTGCAGGCTGTGACCTGAGTAGTGACAGTAGGACTTGCAGTGTCATAGGACGGGTAATAATCACAGCTAAGTAATCTAGGAAGATTGCCGTGAGCAACGCCTTAGAGAATGGATATTAAAGTGGAAAAGAGTGATAAGAATCAAGAAATGAAAAGTAAATAGAAGAAATTGTTGGTTAGTCCGTGTGGCATAACCTTATGTATTTTAATATGTTCATGTATTTTATTGGGTTGTGTGAGTTGGGTTGTTCACACTATGCAGCAAGCACCTGTTCCAACGTCTGTTTCCTTGTCTTTTCTACTACTGCCTCCCCACATCAGTTCCATACACTCCAGGAACATGAGCAAATTAGGAGAACAGAATACTTCAACAAATCATTTATCCAGTTGTTACATCAGCATCAACTGGTAGTCAATACTACTGACTGTTGGGTTTTTGGGCTCATGCCCCATAACAGAGAGTGAGAGGGATGCCATATTTAGTCCTTCCATTTTCCTACGAAGGCTCCGCTTGGGCCTATTTGGCCATGTTTTCTAATTTATATCAGAACCAACTTCGATATCCTCCTGGTAGTCCATATGGTGGTGGAGCAGATTTTAATCACAGTTCTTTGATAAAGGGAATAGTGGACATGGCTAGAATTGCTGAAATTAGTAAGATTCCTGTTGATGAGAAACGAGCGTATGATGATTGGAACGGGACTTGTTATGTTACTAGCCTTATAGATAAGGCTAGACGAAGGTGATCCCCACCAGTTTGGACCGTACCCCATCGAGGTAATTTCTGTCTGCAGATAAATGGCCAAAATATTAAAAACCAACAGGAAAAGAGTGCTTGTTCCCATACGTACATCTATTCACCTCAGATTTCTTCACCGTTAGTGCCTTCACAAGGCACATATTTTGTCTGTCATGACAGAGCCTATACGTGGCTTCCTACCTACTTTTCAGGAACTTGTTATGTGGCTTTCCTTCTCCCTCCAACATATACTGCTCCTTCAGGTCATCATAGAAAAAGACATGGCAGAGGGGTTATTGATTCTAAGGACACAGCAGGACAAGAAGGCGGTAACTTTATCAAAGGGTTACTTCCTTTCTGGGGCCCAATGGCCAACAACAGAGACATCAGACAGTTAGTTTGCGTTGTTGACGCTACCATAAATGTAACTTCTGGAGCCTTGAGTATTCTGACAGCCGAACTTCAGGCGGATCGCCTTATGACTTTGCAAAACCGGATGGTTCTAGACATTGTCCTTGCAGATCATGGAGGAGTCTGTAAATTGATTGGGTCTAGTTGCTGCATTTATATTCCTGATAATGCCCCTACGGTATACCAAGCCATCTCCAAATTGCATGAAATCTCCGAGTCTATACACAAGGATACAGGAAATTGGACTGTGATAGGATGGTTTTGGGGACTACTGTCCACTTGGGGATGGAAGATATTAACCATCCTTGGAATGGTTTTGACCATCATTTTCTCTTGTCTTTGTTTACAGTGTGGCCCTGCCATCTGCGGTCTTTGTGCCACCATGTGTGTCCCAAGGCCTGTGTCACAGAAAACAGAGAACATTAAAATGATGTTGCAGCAACAGCTCGACGATCTCATGGCCATTGACATCGACTCAGTTTAACTTGAGTCCTTTGTGTTTTGCCTGAGTAATGGCAAAAGGAGGGTCTGAGGTTCTTCGGTTCCTGACTTCGTCCCGTATTTAGCCGCCATTTTGTGTCTCGTCGACATTTTGTGTTGCCCTCAATCAGGCGGCACGGCGAACTGAGTGTTTTTGCTTGTCTCAGCTGCTACGCGTCTCTTCTGTTAAAAAGTAACCCCCTGCCCTTGTTTCCAAAACCGATGTCAGGGTCTGGCCGAGTTCACTAATCCATGTCTGGGTTGATTGATCCCTGTCTTGACTGACTATTTGGCTTCTCCTATTCTTTCCTTACATTACCTTATCCGACTGGCCTTCGCTATGCTCTCCTTGTATTCTCTTGTTACACAACTATCCTTTGAGGCACACAAGTACGTCCTGCCACCTGCAAATTGGATTGTAGGCACTAGCACTAATTAATTTGTGGGGAGGGGTGACACACAATGTTTGAAAGAGGGGCGTATTTGGGACACCTGATAGTTTGTTTTCCAACTTTTCTTATTGGCTTGCTTTGTATGTACTGGGAGTATACGTTGTAAATAATAAAGATTGTACGCCACGGAATAAAGTGGCAGTCACCTGAGAACATACACTGTACTTCTGGGACAACTGTGCTTAGCTGCAGCTAATAAACCTGGTTTTCTACGCCCAACAGAGTGTCTCATGTCTCTGTCCAACAAGGCAGGTGAACTCGGGGATTTAAGGCGTGCCCTGCGCGGCCAGGCCCATAAGGCCCGGTTCTCCACTGGCTCCTATATCTTGACCCAACGTGAACAACAAACCCTATTGGAGTGGCATTTCTGGAGAATACAGGAAGGCACCTGCTTGCATATGTAGTAACGTCTGTCAGGTATGCATTGTAACAGCCATAGATTCAAAGACCTGGAACTGCCTGGAGGCCGGACATGTACGGAGTTGTGATATTGAAACCGGATCCGCAGCATTCTTTTCCAAATATGAAAAGGGTGTGCCCTGTATCCAGTAGTGTGCAAATGTGCTGTTAGCAGCTCTGTAGTATTTTCCTAAATCTAGGGCTCCTAACCTGCAAAACTCATAGGGTAGAGTAAGAGAGTCCAAGCGTATTAGAGGTTGTTTGCCGGCCCACGCCAGCCATATCAGCTGTGTGCGCCAGATTTTAAATAGATGTTTAGGTAGGAGGATGGGTATATTTTTGAATAGGAATGAAAATCTTGGTAGGATCACCATTTTCATGATGACATCTCTACCCATCATTGAAAGCGGGAGCCTGATCCACTTCTCTACATTTTCTATCAGTCGTAGTGTAGCCCTGCCATAATTTTCCCAAATCACTAACGTCGGGTCAGTATGAAATTGGATTTCCAAATACCGCACTGTATCCATAGTCCAGGGAAGTGGGAATTCCATGATGGGTTCCGTGGTTGCGGGCGTGAGTGGGAATATAATGGATTAATCTCAGTTTACTCGTAGACCAGAATGCCTACCAAACTGGACCAAATCTTGCAGTATGTGGGACAAGTTGACCTCTGGGTTATGAATGTAGAGTAAAGTGTCATCCGCATAAGCGGAGATATTAAGCATGTACTCAGTAAATCCTAGCCCTCTGTCTGTGTGATACTCCCAGATGGCGCAAGCCAATGGCTCTGCGACTATCGCATACTGGAGCGGAGTGAGTGGGCAGCCCTGTCGCGTTCCCAGTGTAAAATTGAATGATTGTAAGACTACATATCCAATCCGCACTGTAGCTGTGGGCGATGTGTGTATCACTGATACTAATCAGAGTAACATGTCTCCGACTATTATCTTCCACAATACCGTGAACACGAAGCTCCACTCAGAGGGTATAGCTGTCATGATTCCCATTCCTCACTAGCCTTACATGCACATACATGCAGGCATAGTTTTCCCACTCTAGAAACCCACCCCTGTCCTGTGCAACCAGCACGCCAGTGATATGTTAGTGTATGATTGTGTAATACTCTAAATGTGTATTGTTACAGTGATTTGTGCTCTTGATGATACATATGTATTTTTCATGGTTTCATTTGTTTTTACCAAGTGCTTGTTGGAATCGTTGCCGAGTTTATTGAATTATGAGCCAAGCAGAGATGTACAATATGGCCAGAGAGTTGTAGGTAACAATGCAGAGAAAGTCAGCAGACTTGTGGTCGAGGCGGGAGAGAGCTCAGAAAGAGAACGGAGATGCCGTTTCAGCGCGCACGCTGGAAAAACGGCACGCACGTATTCGGCGCGCGATGCGTCAACCTTCCTTGGGTGTGGCTGGGTGTGGCTCCACTGTAAAAGGCCACACCCAACGTAAACCGGCGCTTTGCCTTCTGCCTTCGCCGCCCTTCAGAGGTGTCCCCTGGAGGATCCTGGAATCCAGAGACGACGGCCTTCACTTCGGAGTTCGAAGGTCTGCATCCTTCGCGCGCACCACCTGAAGAGGAGAAAAGAGACATTTAAAGCTAAGTTACAGTTTTCTTCTTGTTTGTAATATCTGGCGCCCAACGCAAGCAAGCTACCAGTGAATTATCGAACTAAAGACTTACCTGGAAAGAATTCAAGTTTTTGAACTCTGTAGAGATTTTAAAGGAAAAGAGCAAAGTTACAAGGACTTCTGAAAAAGGATTTAGAGACTTTGAGAATTATCAAAGTGAAAGAGTAAAAGTTATTGTTGTTTGCCAAATTGTCTTTTTGTTTTAACATTGTACATACTAGGGAGTGAAGGCGAAGAACGGCATGGTGAGAAGTCAGAGTAAGTGAAAGATAGTTTAAGGGGAGGCATTGAGTAATGCAAACAATATAGCAAGACAGTAACTCATCATTCCTCTTTAAATAATTGTTTTACAGAGAACAAACACTGATCAAGCAATCTTCTGCATCATCACTGACCTTGACCAGCCTACCCCCTTCACGACGACAACACGGACGCGACGCCACATCTTAACCAGTCGCAGGTAGGACTCTTCTAAAGCACAGTTAAAAGTTTAGAAACCTGATAGGGGTAAATAGACAGTATTAGAAATCAGTTTTTACAAAAGTTCTCCTTATTGCTTCGCAGGTCGACAATCAAGGAAACAGGTAGCGTCCACGATCCAGCCTACCTCCCTGATTTCTATTTAATTACCTCAGTGTTATAAAACAGTCACTAGGTGTTACCTAGAATTTGGGGAAGTTGGTCCATAACGTCTCTGCGAAACCATCTACAAGCAACCTACAGGTAAGGGTGCTTGTAACCTTGTCAGAAGGCAAAGCCCACGATGATATTTTCGCCCAGACGTTATGGATCCTTCCATCGCAAGTTCCTTGCAAGACATAACAACCTTGTTAACGGCTATTCAAGCCGAAAACGCAGCCCTTCGTAGGGATATCACGGATATTCAGAGTAATATGCAATCTAGTTCAAGCCAGTGGGGCTTTCCCTCAACACAAAAATCAGTACTGAAACCAGCTACGTTTCAGCCAGGATTTCAAACCTTGCACTCTGGTCCCAGTTCTTCCTCTACTCCAACTCAAATTCAGGTAGTGACTCCAGTGACAGTACCTTTAGCACCTCCCGAACGCTTTTTGGGAGATAGTAATAAGTTCTCGATCTTCTTAAATCAATGCCATTTGCATTTTATAGCTAAGCCAGCAGCCTTCCCAGATGACTCCTCTAAGGTAGCCTTTATTCTGTCATACCTAGGGGGGGACGCAGCCCTTTGGTCTGTGCCAATTGTAGAGCGCGATGACCCGATTCTATATAACCTTAGACTTTTTAAGAACACGATGAAAAAGTTATTTGCCAAGCACGTTTTTGTCCAGTCCGCAGACCATGAATTATTACATCTCAAACAAGGGTCTTCGGATTTATTACATTACATTTCCCAATTCAATAGACTCGTTATTGAGGCCCGCTGGCCTGAAGAAAAAAGAGTTTCCCTTTTTTACAAGGGGCTTAGAGACGAGCTAAAAGACATGGTCACACAGATCTTAGACCCACCAGACACCATCGAAGATTTCATTGACTTAGTAGTTAAGCTAAATCATCGACTTTTAGAACGCAGAGGAGAAAAAGGTAAAACAGAAATTAAAGTGTTCTCTTTTAAGGAAAGATACAACAGTGTTAAGCCTGAAAGCTCGTCAAAATTGGACTCTGGAGTAGAGCCTATGCAAATAGGCACAATTAAAGGGCCCCTGAGTAAGGAAGAGAAGGACAAGAGAAGAAAATTGAATCAGTGTTTATATTGCGGCAAATCAGGTCATTTCGTCAAGGAATGTCCAGTTCGCCCAAATAAACCTAAAAGTAAGAATTCTGAGGTAGCTTTAGTACAGCAGTCGGAAAACTAACAGGCTCGACTAATCAGGAGGTCAGATTGTCGAGTGAGTTATCTAGCTTGGCCTCAATAACCCCTGAAATAGCTTCCCATCATCTTAGCATAACTGTTACTTTGCAATCTGGAACAGAAAAGGGGAAGGAATGGACTGTTGATGCTTTGATTGATTCAGGAGCTACAGGCAATTTCATAGATACCATGTTTTTGAAGAGGTTAGAGTTTAAAACCAAGGCCAAACAACACCCAGAAGTGGTCAAAGCAGTAGATGGTAAGGAGTTATCATCGGGACTGATCCAATTTCACACCGAAACTCTGTTAATGACCTGTTTACATAAACGCAAGGAGGACATAACCTTTGACGTCCTAGATGCCCCTCAATTCCGCTTGATTTTAGGCATACCTTGGTTAGTCAAGCATAATCCTAAGATAGATTGGGTGGAAAGAACTCTGTTATTTGACTCAGATCATTGTGTATCTTCTTGTCTGACGACACCAGATTCCAAAGTGTTGATCCTAGGAAATAATTTTCCCCTGACTTCAAAGAGCATACTTCTGCTGGAAGGAATTCCAGAAGAATATTCTGATCTCCATGATGTGCTTGACAAAAAAAAGGCCAACACTCTACCCCCTCACCGGGATTTCGATTGTCGAATAGATTTGGTACCGGGGGCTACATTGCCATGTAGTAGGATTTATGCTCTCACCGAGAAAGAAAACGAGCACCTAAGAGAGTACTTAGATGAATATCTGGCCAATGGATTTATCGGACATTCGAAATCTCCAGTATCCTCCCCCCTCTTTTTTATTCCAAAAAAGGGAGGTGAGTTGAGGACATGCATCGACTATAGAGCCTTAAACAATGTTACCATCAAAAATAGATATCCTCTTCCTTTGATCCCAACACTTTTGGACCAATTAAAAGATGCCACGATATACACTAAATTGGATTTGCGAGGAGCTTATCATTTGGTTAGAGTTCGCAGTGGAGACGAATGGAAGACGGCATTTCGTACTAAATTTGGTTCATATGAATACCAGGTCATGCCATTCGGGCTCTGTAATGCTCCCGCAGCTTTTCAATTTTTTATAAACGAGGTTTTGAGAGAATTTTTGGATATCTGTTGCATAGTGTACATAGATGACATTCTCATCTATTCTAAAAACACCACAGAACATGTACAACAAGTAAGAGCTATTCTTCGAAAACTACTCGACAACTCCTTGTACATTAAGCTGGAAAAGAGTGTCTTCCACACCACCAAAGTGGACTTCTTAGGATATGTCCTGAGCCCAGATGGTATAGAGATGGATCCTAAGAAAATTCAGGCAGTTTTAGATTGGACCAGCCCTTCTTCAGTCAAACAGGTACAAAGTTTCTTGGGGTTTGCTAACTTTTATAGACGCTTTATATGTAATTTTTCGCAATTGGTAACCCCAATCACTAAGTTGTTGAAGAAGAACACAAAATTTGACTGGAATAGTGATGCTGAAGAAGCCTTTCAAAATGTAAAGAATCATTTCACTTCAGCACCTGTGTTAATGCACCCTGACCCTTCCAATCCATTCATTGTAGAGGCGGATGCTTCACAGTTTGCTATTGGAGGCATTTTGTCTCAAAGACACAAAGAAACTGGTCAAATGCATCCAATCGCATACTACTCAAGGAAGCTAACTCCTACAGAACAGAATTATGCCATAGCTGACAAGGAATTGTTAGCCATAAAAGCAGTCTTCGAAGAATGGCGCCATTACTTGTTAGGGGCAAGACATCCTATAACAATTTATACAGACCACAGGAATCTACAATTTTTACGTTCAGTGAAAGCTCTCACTGCTAGACAGTTAAGGTGGACAATGTTCTTCAATGATTACAATTTTGTAATTACTTACCGTCCCGGAAGGGAAAATCTAAAGGCAGATGCATTGTCACGTTTGGGGACTGTAGAGGAGAAGGAGAGTTCTCTTAAAGAAGTTCGACCTGTATTACCTGAGGCTTGCTTCAAGGTGGGAGTGGTGGTTACTGATGTAGTAGAAGACATTAAACTAAGAGTTCAGGAAAAGACTTTTCAAGAATGGAAAATTTTGTATCCTTTAATGCAAATTAAAGAAGGCTTAATGTATTTGAATGAACAAATTGTTGTACCAACGCGGGAACTGCCAAAAAAGGTGATACAATTACATCATGATCCTCTTATGTGTGCACATTCAGGAGTTGCTAAAACCAGTCAGTTAATCAAAAGAAAATTTTGGTGGCCTACCTTGTTGAATGATGTAAAAGATTATATCGAGACTTGTGTGGTTTGCATTCAACATAAAACACAACATCAAGCACCTAGTGGTCTTTTACTTCCCCTCCCAATTTCGCCCCAGCCTTGGCACACAATATCGCTGGACTTTATTGTGGAACTTCCTGAGACCAAAGAGGGGTATAACACTATTTTGACAGTGGTAGACCATTTTTCTCGAATGGCTCATTTTATTCCGTTAAAAAACATCCCTTCTGCAAGAGATTTGACTCAAATCTTCTCTAAAGAAATAATTAGGTTGCATGGAATTCCCTCTGTAATTATTTCTGACAGAGGTCCACAGTTTGTCTCTCACTTTTGGCAAAATTTAGGAGAAACTTTGAACATGGACATTCGCATGTCCTCAGGTTACCATCCTCAGACGGATGGTTTAACTGAAAGAACGAATCAAACCATAGAACAGATTTTTAGGTGTGCTTTGGCAGAAGATGAAAGAGAGTGGTCGGATATTTTGTGGGTTTTAGAATTCGCTTTCAATAATTTAGACAATTCCTCCACCAGTCTGTCACCTTTCTTTTGTACTTATGGTTTCCACCCTAAAAATGTCCCAGAAAAAGTATGTATCCCTTCAGTCATACCATCATTGGAGGAACACATTACTAGATTGGTTCATGTTCAGAAGCAGGCTCAATATCACTTAGCTCAAGCGAAAGAAAGCCAAAAAGAATCAGCAGATTTACATAGAAAACCATCACCAGAATATTCAATCGGAGATAAAGTTTGGTTATCTACAAAGAATTTGAGAATGACTATTTGTAAAAAATTACGTCCCAAATACATTGGTCCATTTGTGGTAGAAAAAATAATAAATCCTGTCAGTATTAAACTCACCTTACCCAGTAGGTATAAGTTTCATCCGGTGTTTCATGTGTCATTGATCAAACCTTGTAATCCAATGACTAGATTTAAAAAAAATCCACCACCCATTCTTATTGATGGTGTCCCTGAATTTGAAGTTCAAAAGATTGTGGATGCAAAGAGAGTTCGAGGGAAACTGTTTTACTTAATACATTGGAAAGGTTATGGTCCTGAAGAACGGATATGGGAACCTCTTTCCAACGTCCAAAATTCTGCTCGATTGATCAGAAATTTTCATCTTCGTTATCCAAATAAACCGAAACCTGTTCCACAGATTTTGGGAGGGATCTTGAGAGGGGAGTACTGTCATGATTCCCATTCCTCACTAGCCTTACATGCACATACATGCAGGCGTAGTTTTCCCACTCTAGAAACCCACCCCTGTCCCGTGCAACCAGCACGCCAGTGATATGTTAGTGTATGATTGTGTAATACTCTAAATGTGTATTGTTACAGTGATTTGTGCTCTTGATGATACATATGTATTTTTCATGGTTTCATTTGTTTTTACCAAGTGCTTGTTGGAATCGTTGCCGAGTTTATTGAATTATGAGCCAAGCAGAGATGTACAATATGGCCAGAGAGTTGTAGGTAACAATGCAGAGAAAGTCAGCAGACTTGTGGTCGAGGCGGGAGAGAGCTCAGAAAGAGAACGGAGATGCCGTTTCAGCGCGCACGCTGGAAAAACGGCACGCACGTATTCGGCGCGCGATGCGTCAACCTTCCTTGGGTGTGGCTGGGTGTGGCTCCACTGTAAAAGGCCACACCCAACGTAAACCGGCGCTTTGCCTTCTGCCTTCGCCGCCCTTCAGAGGTGTCCCCTGGAGGATCCTGGAATCCAGAGACGACGGCCTTCACTTCGGAGTTCGAAGGTCTGCATCCTTCGCGCGCACCACCTGAAGAGGAGAAAAGAGACATTTAAAGCTAAGTTACAGTTTTCTTCTTGTTTGTAATATCTGGCGCCCAACGCAAGCAAGCTACCAGTGAATTATCGAACTAAAGACTTACCTGGAAAGAATTCAAGTTTTTGAACTCTGTAGAGATTTTAAAGGAAAAGAGCAAAGTTACAAGGACTTCTGAAAAAGGATTTAGAGACTTTGAGAATTATCAAAGTGAAAGAGTAAAAGTTATTGTTGTTTGCCAAATTGTCTTTTTGTTTTAACATTGTACATACTAGGGAGTGAAGGCGAAGAACGGCATGGTGAGAAGTCAGAGTAAGTGAAAGATAGTTTAAGGGGAGGCATTGAGTAATGCAAACAATATAGCAAGACAGTAACTCATCATTCCTCTTTAAATAATTGTTTTACAGAGAACAAACACTGATCAAGCAATCTTCTGCATCATCACTGACCTTGACCAGCCTACCCCCTTCACGACGACAACACGGACGCGACGCCACATCTTAACCAGTCGCAGGTAGGACTCTTCTAAAGCACAGTTAAAACTTTAGAAACCAGATAGGGGTAAATAGACAGTATTAGAAATCAGTTTTTACAAAAGTTCTTCTTATTGCTTCGCAGGTCGACAATCAAGGAAACAGGTAGCGTCCACGATCCGGCCTACCTCCCTGATTTCTATTTAATTACCTCAGTGTTATAAAACAGTCACTAGGTGTTGCCTAGAATTTGGGGAAGTTGGTCCATAACGTCTCTGCGAAACCATCTACAAGCAACCTACAGGTAAGGGTGCTTGTAACCTTGTCAATAGCATGCTATATTCCAGATTCAAGTCACAGAGCTTCTTTTTCACAGGAATGACGAGCCGACGCTCTTCCTGCACTTGCAAGGTAAAATCTGGAAAGAGAGCTGTTTCGGATCCCTCGTGATGAAGAGTTCCTACTCACGTGCTTAGCATAGGCGGCATCTCAGAGTCAAAAGCTTTCTCGGCATAGAGAAACACTGCCACTGCCTTGACCTCTGGGTTCAGCCTCTGCACCACGCCTAATAAGGTTCTTAGATTTTGAGATAAATCATGACCGGGGACAAACCCCGCTTGTTCTGGTCGAATAATACTGGGCAATAGTGGGGCCAGTCTATTCACTAAAATGTTTGCGTAGATCTTTGCATCTAGATTAAGCAGAGACAAGGGTTGATAAGAGGAGCAATTATTAGAAGATTTTCCTGATTTTAGTAACGTGAGGATGACTTCACGCATAGAGGCTTCATGATGGCTTCACGCATAGAGGGCGGCATAATGCCTGACTCTGCCATTTCCTCCTATAGTAGCTCCCGGGGCCTTCCCTGCTGCCATCCCACGCATTGCGTCCTGCATCTCTACGGAATCTCTATGTAAGTCAGTGGTCCCATTAAATGTTCCCTGTGTTCATTTACTAGCCAAGGAATTTTAATATATAATATATAGTCCTCTAGGACATTGCTATCTGTTGGGATTTGGAAAGTATACAGTTTCTGGCAATAAGAGCGGAAATGTGTTGCAACCTCCTCAGTGGTGCTCAGAGGCCTCCCAACCTCGTCAGCCATGCCCACCATTTTATCCAGTTCCTTTTTGGTCTCAATAACCCCACCAATGTGGCACCTGGTCGATCCCGCTCCCCGTATCTGCGTGCTGTAGCATATTTCCCCATGCGTTTGATTTTGTTGTTGGCAGTATCCTGTAATTCCATCAGTTTTAGCTTAAGATTTGCAGCAGTTTGGGCAGTCTCAGTCCCAGTCAGTTCCTGCTCCATGTGACCTATTTCCCTTTCTAACAGGTCCAATCTACCTCGGATGGAGCGCAGGACTCCCGCGAGTGGAGATCACAACCCCTCTAATATATACTTTAAATGTTTCCAAGACTGTAGTGAAGGATTGTACTGAGCCTATATTTTTGGAGAAGAAATCTTCTATTGCGGTAGTTAACCCCTCTTTGAATATCATGTCTAACAAGGAGTAAGGAGGAAAACGCCACGTAAACGCTGGTATTTGCATTGAGTTGTGTTAAAGTTCCAGTTGAACCGGGTAGAGGTCTGAATATGTGCGCAGGTGTTTACCCTCGTCACTAGCCCTCCAGATATCAGCCAGAAATCTATGCAGGTGTGACTGTCAAAGAGGGAAGAATAAGGTGTGTAACCCTGTGCAATGGGAAATCTATGTCTCCAGACATCGACTAGGCCCTCTGTGTGCATTATGCCCTGTAAGGCTACTGCAGCAGCCGCTGGGCATCTGGGCGGGCCCAGAGTCCTGTCTAAAGTAGGATCTAATATACAATTGAAGTCCCCTCCCCAGACCTGTGGGATACCCCTCCACTGTACCAATGTATCCGCCAGGGAAATGTAGAATTGGGTATTGTCGTAAATCGGGCCTTAGACCCCCACTAATAAAAATGTTAGGTCTCCCTTCTGACAGAGGGCTACCACAAACCTGCCATGCGGGTCCCTGAACAGACCTGTCATCTCCACCCCCGCTTTTTGGTCAACCCATAACAGGACCCCCCTGGTCCTATGCCTGTAGTAACCACTGTGCCAATACAACTTGATAAACCTTTATCTAAACATTCACCCACTCCAATAAAGCAAACATACCCCCCCAAGCCACAAAAACCCACAACAGTTGTGGCTATATATGTTCCCTCCACCCCTCCCAATTCCCTTAACAAAAACAAATACCCCAGAAAAGATAGTGATGATCGTGTGATACACTTGGGGGCAGATGTTGCAATCTATACTACCTCCCTGCACCACCCTGTCTACCCTCTTATTTGCAAAGGACTTAAGTGTATATCACGTTGAGGTGCAGCATGACCCAGTTTGAGTACCCAATCAGGTGAGCCTATATCAGTCAATCAAGTTTTGGGGAAACCAAATTGTCAAGCAGATCAACTCTAATATATGCACTCGAGTCTTACCATAACTTGGCAATGCTTACCACCCCAATACAACACGGTATACCAGTTACCTGTAGTGTCTCATGTCTCTTCATGAAGTAGTCTTCTTAACGTAGCTTAAATATTCACTCTTCCAGTTCTTGCTCTTCCAGGCTACCTGGGGAACCCTCTGTATGTGAATGTGAGGTCGTCTGTGTACTCCCTCGTTTCAAGCGCTGTTCTCTGTATTTGATAGCACAAAGAATAGCTTTAGGGTCAGTGAAAAAGTGTACGTTACCGTCCATTTTGAGTTGTAGTCTACCTGGGTATAGCATGCTATATTCCAGATTTAAGTCATGGAGCTTTTTTTTTCACTGGACTGACGAGCCGACGTGCTTCCTGCACTTGCAAGGTAAAATCCAGGAAGAGAGCTCGTTCGGATCCCTCGTGATGAAGAGTTCCTACTCACGTGCTTAGCATAGGGTGGCATCTCGATCCCTATAGTTCAGGACTCGCGCAATTATTGGCCAGAAGAGTGCCCCTGGAATCGGCCTGGGCGCAACTGAGCGGTGTGCCCATTCTATGATAAATATCTCCGAAAAAGTGCTCCGGCCTAGTAGTTTGACAAGTAGCTGCTCCACATACTGCTACATGTTGCCAATATTGGAGGATTTGGCCACACCTAAAATACAAACGTTGTTCCTCCTAGATCTTCGGCCTTTGCTTGCAGCGCTCGCAGAATGTTATCCATTTCTTTGTCAGACTCCGCAACCGCATGTTTGACATCTTCCAAATCTGAGACGCGCTGTTCCGCTGTGTCAAGCCTGTCTCCATGCTTATCCAGTCGTTCCAACATTTGGAATGACAGTGCATCAATTTTACTGTCTATTTTCAACAAGCTTTGCTGAATAGTGCGAAACGCAAGTTTCACATCCATGTCGGCCCCTGCTTCTGGATCGTCCGAGGCAGCATCCTGCTCAGTTGATGTGAGATCTTTTGATCTGGGAGTTTTGCGCAAATCAAAGTGCAGTTTAGATTGGAGCTTGTCCATTGTGCCCATATTGCGGGGATATTCCAGGGAGATGGGCACTCACTGATAAGTGTGTCTTGGTGGTCTTAAGAAATGCAGGTCAGAGGCCCATCTCGAGAGAAGTGGGCGGGCAGTATTAGGCTATATGGGCACTCCACGCATCCTTGTTGCGAATCTCTCAAGTCTCTTGCTAGGACTTCAAGTACACTCAATGGGTTTTGCAAACTAGAGGATGGTTGCACTGTGAGTTTATAAAGGATTTACCATCCATAATTAGAGTATGTCCCTTAGGTAGCCATTCCTCGTGCTCGGGACTGTAGGCCGGTACTGTGCCTGAGCGCGCAATCGCCGAGGCCCCCAGCTAGCTATCACCTGTGAGCCATTCACTGACTGGGTGCCGGTGTAGCGTGTACAGCAAGGCCCCAGCAGAATACCTCAAGCTCGGGCTCGAGACCTCCCACCGACACAGTCTTGGTGAGTAATGCGCCTCATAGGAGTCGCGCGTCTTGCAAATGCGGGAATTCCCACTGGTGGCGGGGGGCTACCGCTATGTGCTTCTGAATGTATCCTCAGGGGAATTGGCCGTCTGTGCTCACCGCACCGTTTTATCCCACATGGCCACTGCCACAGCGTGTCGCCCTCATTCGCTCACCGGCGCCCCGCCTGCACCACAGCACACGCCGTTCACAGGATTCGTGGTGTGTCCCAGAGGGGCCGCTCACCTCCCTACGCTAATCCAAAGCGGCTGTTACTGGAAGACCGTTGGATGGCCTTACGCTGCACCGGAGGCGAAATGCGTAATCTCTGATTTCTTCCATCTAGTCACACCAATCAGGATTGTGCTGGGTGCGATAAACAGCGCCCAACAGCAGTGAGTCAGTGACACCTCTTTGAAGGGGTAACAACAGAAATGAATCCCAGATTTTGTCGGATTATTGGTGGCGATCGAAGGAGCTGCACTAACTTGCAGCCATCTTGGAGTCAGGCAAGCTCCGCCCCCCATGTATTTGATTTCTTGTGTATGTGGAACTTCACCGATGACTTAGAGTACAATGATTCAATTCAATTCATGGCATTTATAGAGTGTACAGATACCTCCTAGGAGGTGTCCTGGTGCTAGAGGAAAGGTCGCGAGAGTAAGGGAGGAACAATGATTACATAGCAACAAGAGAGGTATCAAACAAAAAGGTTTTAAGAGTAAATCTGCAGACAGATTCCGAGGGACTGCACAATTCCACAATTTGTAGGCCAGATATGAGAAGGAGCGCCCGCCTCATCAGGCTTTAAAGATGCGGGAAACATACAATAACCAGAAGTTGTTGGACCTCAGAGCTCTAGACCGAGAACAGGGCTTAAGTCTTCTCCTGAGACAGAGAGAGCCTTGATTGAATAAGGCTCAGAAAACCAAAGTAACTGTCCTAAACTGGATTCTCTTAATGACAGGGAGCCAGTGAAGATGATGCAGTTGAGGAAAAACTGGTGAACGTAGGGGAATCTTCAAGATGAGGCCTGCAGCAGAATTCTATATAATTTGGAGCCGTTGAATAAGGAAAGTTGGAAGGCCTAAAGTACTGACTATTAGCATAGTCCAGTTTTGCCGCAACCAGAACATTGACCACAGTGTTTTCTGAGTCCACTGTTATGAGGTGAAGATTCCTTTTGGGAGATTTAAGGGTGGCAAAGCAAATAGCGAAAGAGACCGGATTTGGGGCTCAAAGGTTAGATGAGAATCAAAATTTACCCCAAGATTTCTGGGCATCAGAGTCGGGGGCGTGGCAGACCCCAGTTCAGGAGGCCCCCAGAGACTGGTATCGGGGAAAGACTTGGCGCCAAAAAACAGAGATCTTAGTTTTTTTCTGAGTTCAGTTTAAGACAGCTACCCTCCATTCATTCCACCAGAGCCTTAAGGAATAGCTTGAAGGAACCCAAAGTTGCAGGCGTGTTTTCATGGAAGGCTAAAAAGAGCTGGGTATCATCCACGCTGGAGACCTCCTACACCCCCCAGGACTGGGGATGACCATCAGGAGTGGCACCGCGAATGGTCCCAGGACCTCCCATGCAAACAAGACATCAAGCATTGCGGAGTTGACCAACGTCAGCCAGTGAGGAGCTTGAGGGATCGTTCCCCCAGTGCCTTGGGGTGTACAGAGCGGACGTCCTCACATGCCTTGGAGTTGTGTCCCTGCTCCAGGCACCACAAACACACCAAGTGAGGGTCTGTCACCAACATTTGCCTATGAGATACCCCACATGATTTGAAACCAGCCGTTTTCTTTGTTGACATTCTCACAGCAGGAGATAATCTCATGAGTTGACAAAAAGTTGAAAGAGTCTAGTTAAAAAGCGACTGAGGGGTAGATCAATCCTAATCAGCGCTATCTGACGCAGAAAGGAAAGAACGAATGTCAGCACACCGAGATGGCACCTATATAGGTACCGTATACGTCACTTCCGGCGTGGACGACGAAGCTGATGCGGAGCTGAACAAAGCCACCTACTGGTGTGCAGCGGTACTGCTCGAAAATCTTCTGCATCCAGTCTGAAGCCTGGGAATATTCAAAGGTAAGGAATCTGTGGCTAGAAGTCTCTATCAGATTACTGTGCACTGCCAGTGTGAGGCAAGATGAATTAAAGGGAATACATATGTCAAAGAGGAGAACATCTGTTTGCAGTAGCATTTATCAGGTAAATATTAACCCCAAAAAGCAGTGAAGTTTAAATAAATATGCTTTATTAAATAAAACAAAGGAAAACCTGTAAGCACCAAAACTGTGTATGTTGTTACAATGAATGTACAAGAAATAAAACGTGATTTTTAGTAATCTGTGTACATGTGTTTTTACTCAAGTCATGATTTTAAAAAATAAAATAAAAAGCATACACTGAAGAAAAGTTGCTAGAAGGAAGGCAGAATAAAGGCCATTAAACTCTTTTACGTTTCACGTATTGCTATATAAATGCTTACTCCATTAAAAAAAAATGTTTCCTTGTGTTAAGTAATAAATATTTCCAAATAATTAATCGAGCATTAGAATGTATTGCAAATATCTCCATTTACAATACAATGTGCATTTTAAAGTTTAATTAAATATATATATTTTTAAAGCCACGCACACAATGTGCAAATGTTTATGGTTGAAACGCTATTGTATTGCACAAGGCTAGTGGATGGGGCTGTCATTGCTCCATTTCACTAGGTATCATTTACAAAGGCAGGCTAACCAATGTCAGTGTTAAAATTCTTCAAGGACCTTGTGGACAGTGCAAAGGAAGGATTAACTATTTGGAAAGTGCCTGCATATTGCCACTTTCCTCATCAATTCTCACCTTCCTCACGCTATTCACAATAACAAATGTTGTGTTTTAACACACCAATGTAGACTTCATCAAAATATATGTCTTTTATGACAAAATTAAGTAAAGTTATGTTTAACACACACAACACAATTGCATTTAGTTGTCAGATTTACACAGCACTAAAATAACATAAAATAGGTTAGCCATTGTATTCTTCTTTATGTCATGAGATGTGCTGGGCACCTAAGGCAGTTAAGCGTTAATAATGAACTTAAACTCTGCATAATGGAAAAATACTCAAAATCTATACATCTTTTGTTTCCATGTGATGGCAGTTCACTTTGCAATATAAAGAGTGCTCCCTTGAACAGTTAAAACCTTCACACTAGAACTTTGAGTATATACATGCACACCAGGGAGAACAAGTGAACAATACGCACTTCTGTCTGTGCTCATTTATAGGCTGGGAATTAGAACTTCCAGAATTCAATCAAAACTATCCTTTGAAGAGTTTCTTGTTATTATGCCGAATTCCAGACCTATATTGGAAGGACAATGAATAAGATCTCTAAAGAACAAATGTTTTAAGCTTACAGTTACCTGTACTTGTCAGTATATTATAAATGCACACAAAAGCACAAAATATAAATTAATTAAAGGCAATATACTCTAAAATTCGATAGCTCAGAATATATCAAAAGAAAAATACATTAAAGTGTGTCAAATTTCGGATAAAGGATACTTTAACAGATAAAAAATACATTGTGAAAGTTAGAGATAATGTATAATAATTTTGAAGGTGTCAAAATGTGAAACAACAAGTGCATAATAACTGTAACAACGATCATGATTAGCGAGGCATCATACTATTGCTGTCCATAGTTGTTTTTCAAGTCACATGAATATGGGGGCAAGAACAGTCACACAGTCAGTACCATAGATCGAAATAAATAAAATAACCGCGTGAAAAACAGAATGTAAAAAGTGAATTTCACGCAAGATGAGAAAATTAATGACTGTATATTGCATGATACTGAGACATATTTGAAAACGTATTTCGAACATATGCACCCTGCATGTACATGGTGTTGATATGTTCTCCTGTAGCATGAGGTAATGTAATTCATGTACATTCACAACCAATATCGATGTTCAGCAGTCTTTGCTTCCTATGGACAGAGTAAACTATTATGAAAAGGCATAGTAGCAGCAATAGGTTTGTGCTGTAAAACACTTTCCCTATTATTACTGTTGGAAGATTGGGAATCTGTAAATCAGAGTAAATAATCTGGTCAGAAGCAGTGGTATTAAGGATCTTGTTGCTGAAGATTAATCGGCTGCGATGTTAAGAAACTCGTATGTAACTATGGAGTGGGGTGTGGCCGAGCGAAAATACATGAAAATTATCATATTTGGCTAAATATTAAAAGACATACCCCATTACTGTGCCTGACCTCTGCTTGTGTCACAACCACAAGCCCCCACTACATTGTAGGTAGAGCATTACACGCTCAAAGTAAACCTTCATAAAAAATGTTAAGTGTCAGTAATATCACTTAAAAATATAGTACGGTTAACAAATACATTTAAAAACTAAAAGAATTGGCGGGGTCTCCCCCCCTGGTGAAATAGAGGCATATAATACATTAAAATACATTAACAAGGAAACAATCTTACAGTATTTTTTATATGGTGTTTAAAGTAAAAATTCCATAGTGGTTTACTGAAAACTACTTAATTTGGTTTGTGTACAGACTGTTATCTGTTACACCACCACTAGGCTTTGAGTCAATTTATGTGAATAAAACATAATTATTTACTTTATTCTTGAGTAAATTGTCACAAGTCAATGTAAAGTCGTACAGGACACCATGCTAGCTCATTTACTTCAGTACAAGTAAGCCACACTAGAACCACAGGTTAAAAGGGATATTTTCAGGTTACTAACGTAGCGAAACCACAATAATACTTTGAGGTCGAACAAAGTAAACACTATATGATAAATCTGAAGAGTCGCAACAGCAACTAAACCTACCATGACACTTCTGCAGTTTAGCTGTGACTGTTCCGTGTCCACAAAGCAAAACATGTTTTAGCAGGAAACAATTAGTTTACTAGAGGCACAAAAACTAAATATTATTCATGGCAGTTTTTAATTCGCCTGAAACTAGTTAATTAGATAAATAATCAAAGCACTTATATTTAATTGTAAATATATTTAAAAATCGATATGTGTTATCCAATCCCTCCAGACCAGCTGGAGTTTTGAATGTAGTGGAGATGTCCTTCTCCTAAAAAAACACAACTAAGTTGTTTTGTACCACCAGCAAAGTGGGGCAGGGCCAATACAAGATCATCGATTGGATAAAGGAAACTAAAATGTTTTACTAATATTAACCACATCGCTGCTGTGCATTTTCCCCTCCTGTGCTGGAAAGTGTCATTAAGCTTCATTTATGACGAGCTCAGCTCGTCATCAGCACAGCTCCACTGTGCCTCATGACGAGCTGAGCTCGTCATGAGCATGGAAGGGGTTTAAAAAGGGACTAGGGCCCAATATGAGTTCTACTCGATCTGATCTTTGGACAACTTTATTGGTAATGACCTTTTAGGCAAATGTCACTGAGAGGATTCATTTGTTGCGCAGAAAACACTGCAAGCTAAGCTGCTTCTCTGCTCTTAGTTGACTTTTAGGACTGTTCAAGACAGACCGTTAGAAGTTCAAGTCCACTGTAAGTGAAAACTGATCTAAAGCAGGCGCAAGTGTCAACCCCAGCCTTATTCACTTACAACTTTGTTGACACTGCCAAAAAGGATATGTATGTAACGTATGATGATCATGAATGATGTGAAAAACATACGGAATAGAGTGGAGGCCATCAAATGGTAGGATTTGTATAGCTGGATGGATCATGCTGGCAGCAGTGATTTGTAGCTGATAAGCTCTAAGCCACCTTCTTCTCGAATCTCTATGCTAGTTCGCCATCTTGTCATTGCTAACAGACATTCAATAAACAGTCACTTGGTTATGCAAAATGAAAACAGGCTCTAAGTGATGCAACTGCTTGGATGTGTCCACTTGCAACGGTGTCATGCATCTATCATTACCTCCTCAATCCTATTCTTTCCCTCCTTACTTAAAAAGCAGAGCACACAACTCCCAGTTACGTGATCAAGTTTTTCAAAGAAAGTAGTTTCCGCACCTGAAAACCTACTTCGAAATTACCTTTCTCCAACTAAACTCCACCCATTTTAATTGAGTCATAACAGTTACTATTTTATCTGGTTCCCTAAAAACACACTTATTTATTATATAATCCAGGGCAGCTGGACCCCCAGAGTGTATTTCCATTATAGAAGCTTTTATTCCACACAGTATTTACTGCATGTTATTGTGACGTCCAGCAAGCGAGCCTGCGGTTAGTAGACGGGAATGGGGCTCCATCTTTCAAGCTGAATTGGGTTGCTTCTGTATAGATTTGTGTGGGTAAAAGTGACCCCATTTTCATCATGTAGGTATCTAGCGACACTGCAGCTCTCTGCTGCAAAGCAGTGCAGATTGCATATCCTGGTGCGTGGAACTTCCTTCCAGCTTTGGTGCAGGGAGAGGGCTTTCAGTGTCAGTCTGGCCTCTGAAGTGACGATAGGTACCTGGCTTTGGTAATAAGAGCAAGGAAGTAAGGCTTCATGAGTTTCAGGGAGGCAGGTACACAAGAAAAAAACCTAAAAGTCCCTATTGCGCTATATTTAAGATGAGCCTTTGTCAGTTTGCCTCATCATCAGTATCTCTGTTAGAGGAAAGATGGAGCACAAGAAGCATGCTGCTAAAAAGCGTTGTTTGGGAAAGGGTGAATGCTCTTCTAGCAAGTGCAGAACAGTGATTCTAAAGCACCTCTTTCAGTATTATTAGATCATTTGTTGAGGAACATATGCCAGATAATACTTCCAAAGGTGAAGTGAAACTACCTGCAGCAATAAAACTAGACTTCATATTGTCCAGTCTAGCAGGCAGATTATCTATACTTTCTGAGCAGGTCTCCGATCATGTGAATTTGAAACAGGTCTTAAAAAGAGCTATGCTGGGCGTAACCTATGGAGAGCAGGGATTTATTTAATCTCACTTCCTCAGTTATTGGTTAAGGATGTCCAAGCAGTTAAGACAGCTGCACAGGTTTGACCAGATTTTTGTAGCCTGCTTGCATAAATGGAGTTGCAAGTACATTTTGTGTCAGATGTGAAATTCTGAAAGCTTCAGCTTTTTCATCTGCTGCAAATGTTGTAGGACACTGTCAAATATACTTGAGAAACTGCAAGGCAGAGGCAGTTCAGAAAGCTGGGTTACTATGGCTGTCAGTTGATGGTTCCCAGATGTTCTTAATCAATTAGAAGATTAATCAAATAGAAGATTCCTGGGATTTACCCTTGGTTCTCACAGCTTTACAACTAATTAGATATTTTTGAGCCTCTACAACACTTTTCTGACTTTAAAGTTGGGAGACTTGGGACCTTTTTCTATTAGACCCCCTTATCTGTGTATTTCCTTACAGTATGGATTTTCTTTTGGACCAAGAGACTGTTCTCCCATCTTTCTTTCTTAACCCATCCTCGATTGAGGAGAATGCAGGGCATCTTCTGGATGTCATCTGAGCAGCTCTCTTATTTAGCTGCACATAGCGTAAGGATTGATATTAACCAATGTTGTAAGCCCTCCTCCTTTTCCCTAAACAGTTGGATTAAAGCAGGTATTTCTCTGTTTTATGAATCTCTGGCATCACACCTTTGCCAGATTTGATTCAATGTTGTCCTACTTGAGGAATGACAACCACTTGGGCCGAACTGGGTGGTACGTCTACTAAAGGTATTCATTGTGCAGCTACCTGGCAGTTCCTTAAACCTTTGTAATGTATTTGCATCTGGATTTAATGAAACAGAACTCTTCGGTCTTTGGAATTAAAGTTCTGACAACTGCTCTGTAAATTGATCTATTCTAATTTGTAATGTTTTTGTCTGATTAGAAATACTAAACTAAATTGGAGTGGAAGGTGTTATTTCAGGTTGTGGTACTTTTGCTTGGGCTTTTTTTCATTTTAGTGAGGACAGACAAGGATTGAGGAGGTAATGTACCGATTGTGTACAGCAATCTTCATTCTCAGATTACGTTTGCATCCCAATAACCACAACTAACTCTCCATCCTGTTATCTTGATCTTCATTTCCTTTTGCTTTGGAATGACAAGAAGTAATACTTTTGGCTTCATGAAAGTGGGTAGAGTTTAGGTGGAAGAATGAGAATTTAGAAGAAGGTTTTTAGGTGAGAAGACTTTTTTTTCTTTAAAAAGCCTGACTGCATTGTCCCTGGAGAAAATCTGCTCACCTCATTTAAGGTCTGGTGTGTGGAAGAATAATCTGAGTAATGAGAATTACCGGCAAGTGACTGCCACATTATACGATGACTAAGTAAAAATAATCATACTGCAAGGATACATCACACCTCAGAATAGAGGTATTGCTGGCTGAAGCTTTCATAAAACTACAGCTATTACCTGTGCAAATCAGCGTGATATATTGTAATATTTGTAAATCTGACTCATCAGTGCCATTGCACACACATGTAGAAAAGAACATGGTATCTAGCAGTTTGTAATTACTAATTTTGTCTGGGCTACCAGATGTGCTATGTTCAAGAATAAACTGCAATGTGCTGTGCTACAGTATATTGTTGTGGGTCGATTCCAGGGATATATGTAATGATGTAAAATAATTGTACAGTACGTAAAGAAATTAACATGTACTTTAAATGTTCCAATGTAACGAATACATTATGCACTCATCAGATGGAGATGGAATCCTATAATATATATTTTTTCTATATTCTTAACTCAGAGGGACTTACCCTGTTTGTGAGTACCCGTAAGAAAAGGCTCTAATGTGGAAATTCAAAGTTACGGCTTACAGTGATCAAAATAAAAACATAAGAAAAACATGATGTTAGCAAACCACAAAGTGCTACTTCATATACCATGACGTTGTACACAAATTTAAACTAATTTTGAATGGGATGTTTTTAAATGCAGCTATTTATATTAAAAATAAATGTGACATTTAAAACATAAAAATTATCAGACCTTTTAAAACTGTAACATATGGTAAATATACAATGTTTTGTAGACCAAAGTCTGTTCTGCCAAAAGTGTTTACCATTATGCAGTTTTATGTTTATTATCGTCACATATCACACTTTTCTCATTTTCTTCAAAATATCCGACTTCTCGTGTGGTAAGGAGTGAACAGATCTGCTGTGTCTTTACAGCTATTGTCTAACAAGGAGCTCTTTGTGGAAGAAGGTTTGTTTGATAATGTTTTCAGTGCACTGAAGAGTGTTGATTTTACAAAAGCTTATGCTGCACTTCTTTGCAGTTTCATCAGTAGAGCGTTCTTCAAATTGTAATGGTCAGAAGAAGTATGAAAAAAAGTGCTGTCTGGGACCCAAAACATCAACTGAAGACCCTACTTTTCACCTTCTTTCCGTATCCTAAAAGCAGATGCTTCCCCTAAAGCTGTGGAATACAATGGAAAATAGCTTCTGTAGTTTAGTGCTGAATCATTTTCCATAGTTGGGGTTCTCACGATCCTTTCATCCTTACTTCAGACTGTACACAGACGGTCAAAAGGCATTTTCTGGTATTCCAAAGAGGATAAAGAATGGAGAACCGGAAGGTCTTCTTGTGCCCATTGAAGTCATCGGTCCCTGTTGGTACAAAATAATTTTCTTGAATAGCTGGACAGGGAACAGAACAACAGTGTTTTTTAAATTCCCAAGAAATGCCTTTTAAATAATTTTACAGTCTCAATGTCATATTTAATCACAGTCCTTTTACGTTATCTTACATCGATTACTAGAACTAAAATCGCTATGCATTGCTTTAACGCACAAGTTACTACTTGTGTAACGTTATATCTGTAAGAGACATTAGTTCGTGATAGAATCATTACCATGGAATATTCCCCAGGCGTCAGACTGGATCCGGAAAGTTTTGCTTAGCAGTATCCCTGCGCGTCAGTATCCCTGCGCGTTGTGCGGCTCCGCGTCCATCACTGGCGTCGTAAGCGCGGAGATGAAGTCACAGAGACTACTTAGGCGCCACCCATGCACGCTGACGTCAGTTCTGTACATGACTTTCGGAGCGGAAACGCAGAGCCATGCAAGATACTGACCACTGGTGCATAAAACTAGGGCCCTAAAAGAGGATGACCTTAACCCTAGTAATTAGTACGCAGAACGGGGAAGACAGGTGGGGCGGTAAGGAATCTATCACTAACTAATGTCTCTTCAGATATAAGGTCACACAAGTAGTAACTTGTGCATCCGAAAGAGACACGTTAGTGATAGATTCCTTACCATAGAAAGGATACCTCAGCAATACCAACCCCGGTTGTGGGTTTGCGAACAAGATTACACCAAAAAGTCACAGAGCACAGAACGGCCAAAGAAGCTGTCTCTCCGGACCGGACTGTCAAGGCAGTAGCGCTTGGTAAATGTTTGCAATGAGGCCCACATAGCTGCCTGACAAATGTCTTGCAAGGGAACGCCGCGTCCCAAGGCAGTAGTGGCTGCAGTTACCCTGGTCGAATGGGCACGCAGCCCCACAGGAGGCTCCTTCTTGGCCAAGGAGTAGCATGCTTTGATGCAAAGAACGACCCACCGGGAGATGGTCCGTTTGTGCACAGCCTGACCTTTTTTGGCACCCACATAGCCAAAAAAAAGCTGATCATCCACCCGGAACTGCTGTGTATGCGGCAGATAGAATGCAAGCGCATGTTTTGGGTCCAGAAGGTGGAGCCTCTCCTCTTCCCTTGAAGGATGCGGAGGCGGAAAAAAGGTGGGCAAAGTGATAGTCTACCCGATGTGGAAGGGCATGACAACCTTCGGCAGATAGATGGACGGGTCCTTAAAAACACCTTGTCTGGATGAACAAAAAGGAAAGGAGGTTTGGAATAAAGGGCCTGGAGCTCACTCACCCTTCTGGCAGAGGTGATAGCAATCAGGAAAACCGTCTAAAGAGTGGGAAGACACAAGGGACAGTTATGAAGGGGCTCTACGGGAGCCCACATCAGAAAAGTCAAGACAAGATTTAAGTCCCACTGAGGCATTATGAAGGGTAAGGGTGGAAACGTATCCGTAATGCCTTTAAGAAAACGGTTAACAACTGGAGATATAAATAGAGACGGCTGATCTGGCAGAGATGGCTGAAAGATAACCTTTGATAGTGCCCAGAGCAGAGCCCTGCTGGGCCAGAGACAGAAGGAACAGAAGAACCTCAGAAAGAGGGGCAGAAAGGGGATCCACAGCCTTCGCTGTGCACCATGCCACAAATTTGTTCCACCTGCAGGCATATACTGTTTTGATGGAAAGATCCCTGGCTGCTAAAATAACATCACAGACTTCGGGAGGAAGATCGAAAGGTGTCAACTGTCGCCGCTCAATCTCCATGCATGGAGGTGGAGGCTGGACAGGTTCGGGTGGATGACCGTCCGCTTCTGCTGCGACAGAAGATCCTCCAGAAGAGGCAGACAGATCAGGGGATCGATACTCATGCTAAGTAGCTCAGGGTACCATACCCTTCGAGCCCAGTCCGGAGCCAAAAGAATCACTTGGGCCCGGTCGCGCCTGATCTTCTTCAGCACTCTGGGCAGAAGTGGTATAGACGGAAAGGCGTACAATAGACCGCAGCTCCACTCACAACGAAAAGCGTCTCCGAGCGAGTGCCGCCTTGGAATTTCCAACCTGCAGAACTGATGACATTGCGCGTTCTCTTCGGTGGCAAATATTTCTAACCAAGGCTCTCCCCACTGCAGAAAGAGACCGTGCACCGGATGTATGACTGAACCACTACTACCTAAACCACGAATTCCCTAACCACGAAGGCTAAACAACGATTCAACCCAAACCACGACTTTTTTTACTACGAGTTCCTTAACCATAAAAATTACCATATTCCTCTTTACACATTTATACCAGTATTTTCTTTTCAATCCGCTTTTTTAACACTTCCCACTGATCTTACTTTATTTTTGTGCTACCCACCAAGCTATTAACCTTTTTAAATCGTTTTTTAATCTTACTTGTCTTTCATTGCTGCCTTCACCGGAATGCGCTATGGTCCGGAAAACATAGGGAAACGATTTTGGACATACATCAGCATATTCAACAGAAATGGTACGCATGCTTTCCCCAAAGTATCAATTTAAAGTATTTCAGCCATTACATCACAACTTTATTCTGAGGTGACAGGGCTCTTTGGCAACATAATGTTTTGACATTATGAAAGATGCATTCACTCCGTAGTTTTATGAGTAAACATATATGGAGGCAAAAGTATGCACATACATATTGAAGTGTTTATTTTGAGTTAAAAAACACATTTAATTAGTATACTCTTTTTTGTGAAAACGGAATACATTGTGTTAAAGAATGAATCTCATTTGCGGAAGAAGTAATGCCACGCTCGTTTCTGAAGACATATTTTTGAGTAAGATTAAATGTTCAATCGAGCACATGTCTCAGTTCTGTGAAAGGGGCTTTTTAACCCCTTTACTGCTAAGGCTACTTTCTATCTTTTCATTGAATTTCCATTGAAATCAATGGAAAGTCCATGACGAGTTACCCTTGTCATTAGCGGCGAAGAGGTTAATAGATATGACACCAGTTTTAAATCTCGGGAATAGTATATGTGATTCTTCCTTAGGTCGATAATGAATATGCTACTTACCAGTATGCATCTGTTCTTGGCATGTAGGGCTGCTAACATTCATATCTTTGCATTAGATCGCCACCTAGTGTTGGGTCCGGATGATCGCACATTGTTGTCCTGGAAGAGTCTTCGAAGTATCCTGAGATGGGTGGCTCCTCCCCTGGACTACAGTGCGCATGGGCATCGGCTCCATCCCCAGATTGTTTTTCGCCATTGTAGCAAAGGATGGAGTGAAAAGTGTAAAGGATGTCCATGCTAATGAATGAATACAATAGTATATCTGCAGCTGCGACAGGCACCGGGGAGGAGGGTGGGCGATATGAATGTTAGCAGCCCTACATGCCAAGAACAGATGCATACTGGTAAGTAGCATATTCAGTTCGAGGCATGTGGGCTGCTAAATTCATATCTTTGCATAGAATACATAGCAGTCCCTCCATCAGCGGCGGTTGCCCGTGCCAGCTGCAGAAACCTGAAAAAGTGTCTTGAGAACAGCCTGCCCTACAGCCGCTTGCTGTTTGGAATGTACATCAACACAGTAGTGTTTTGTAAAGGTATGTGGTGTAACCCACGTGGCTGCTCTGCAAATGTCCTCTAGAGGAATGTTTCCAAGGAAAGCCATGGATGCCCCCAACTTGCGTGTGGAGTGTGCCTTTGGGGGTATTGTTAAAGTGCGCTTGGCTTTATGATAACAGATTTGAATGCACTTAACAATCCATCTGGCTATTCCTGCTTTGGAAATTGGGTTGCCTTTGTGTTGTGGTGAGAAGGCAACAAAGAGTTGTTTTGTCTTCCTAAAGTGTTGTGTCCTGTCTATGTAGTACATCAATGCCCTCCGTACGTCTAACGTATGGAGCATCCTTTCCGCCACCGTTTGTGGGTTCTGGAAGAATGCAGGCAAATCGATAGTTTGGTTGAGATGAAAATGTGACACCACCTTTGGAAGGAATTTGGGGTTAGTACGTAGTACTACCCTATTTGGATGAATCTGGATGAATGGCTCTTGTATCGTGAGTGCTTGCAACTCACTTACGCGTCTTAGTGACGTAATGGCAATTAGGAAAGCAACTTTCCACGTTAGGAATTGCAGTTCGCACGAGTGCATTGGCTCAAACGGTGGTCCCATCAGTCTGGTGAGGACCACATTGAGGTTCCACACGGGAGCTGGCGGTGTTCTTGGGGGAATGACTCGTTTCAGACCTTCAAGAAACGCTTTAATGGCAGGCACCCTGAAGACTGAGAGATGCTGCCTATTTTGAAGGTAAGCTGCGATGGCGGATAGATGTATCCGAATAGAAGTGAACGCTAGTTTGCACTTATAAAGGTGTAACAGATAGCAAATGATGTTAGGGATAGATGCATCTAGCGGGTTTATGTCATTGTCTGCACAGTAAATGACAAAACGCTTCCATTTTGCGGCATAGCATGCTCTGGTTGACGGCTTCCTCGCCTCCTTGATGATGTTCATGCATTCAGGAGGTAGGTTTAGGTACCCAAACTCTAAGACTTCAGGAGCCAGATCGCTAGGTTGAGCTGTTGCGGATCTGGATGCTGAATTTCTCCATGGTTCTGCGTCAGAAGTCTGGGCGTGAGGCGCAGTCTTTGATGCGGGACCACTGAGAGTTCGAGGAACGTGGTGTACCATGCTTGGCGCGCCCACGTTGGAGCAACTAGGATGAGCGTCATGGAGTGTTGCCGTAGTTTCCTCGCCACCAGTGGTATCAGGGGTGTCGGGGGAAAAGCGTAAGCAAATTTGCCTGACCAGTTCATCCATATCGCATTGCCCTGCGATTGGGGGTGTGGGAACCTGGCGGCGAAGCTTTGGCATTTTGCGTTCTCCCTTGTGGCGAACAGGTCTATGTCTGGACGCCCCCACCTTTGGAAGTACGGCTGGAGTACCGATGGATGTATCTCCCACTCGTGCATTTGATGACTGTATCTGCTGAGCAGATCCGCCATCTGATTGTCCTTCCCCGGGAGGTGTTCTGCCATGAGGAAGATGTTCCTCTGAATGGCCCACTTCCACATGCTCTGAGCCAGGTGAGACAGCTGTGGTGAGTGGGTGCCCCCCTGTTTTTGGATGTAGTACATCGCAGTCATGTTGTCCGTCCGGACTAACACCACTTTGTTGCACAGATGTACAATGAAGGACTTGAGTGCCATGAAGATCGCCATCAGTTCTAGATAGTTGATGTGCATCTTTTGTTGCTGCGTCGTCCATAGTCCCTGCACTGTGTAAGTGAGCAGGTGTGCTCCCCATCCCTGGAGAGATGCGTCCGTTGTCAGGATAACTTGTGGCACTGGCTCCTGGAACAGTCGGCCCTTGCAAAGGTTGTGTGGAGTCCACCAATGCAGAGAGCTGTATGCCCGACTGGTAACCAACACTAGGTCTGTTAATTGTCCCTGAGCCTGTGTCCACTGATTTGCTAAGCACTCCTGGAGCGGGCGCATATGCAACCGTGCGTGAGGGACTATGAAGATGCAGGAGGCCATCATGCCTATCAACTGCATGAACACTCTTGCTGGAAGTGAGTGTCCCGGTCTGAACTTCTGGATTAAAGACTGTATGCCGTCTATCCTGACCTGGTTTGGTTGTGCCGAGGCCGTCAGGGTATTGATTGTCGCACCCAGAAACTGCCGGACGTGTGCCGGCTGAAGGTGTGACTTCGGGTAATTCAACGAGAAACCCAGGTCGTGAAGGAGGTGAATGGTAGTCGACATGTCCGCGGCGCACTGCCGTTCCGACCTGGCTTGAACGAGCCAGTCGTCGAGGTAGGGGTAGACATGGATGTTCTGCCTCCTGAGGTGCGCTGCTACAGTCGCCAGACACTTGGTAAAGACCCTTGGGGCAGTTGTGACTCCGAAGGGTAGGACTTTGAACTGATAATGCGTGCCCTGTATAGTGAACCTGAGGTACTTTCTGTGGGACGGATGTAGCGGAATGTGGAAATAAGCATCCTTGAGATCCAAGGTTGCTAAGAAGTCTCCTTTGTTTAACATAGGAAGAATCTGTTGCAGTGTAAGCATGTGGAAATGCTCTGACAGTATGTACAGATTGAGGGGACGGAGATCCAGAATTGGTCTGAGAGATCCGTCCTTCTTTGGAATGAGGAAGTACAGGGAATAAACCCCTGTGCCTTCCTCCCCCACTGGCACGAGCTCGATTGCCCCTTTTTGCAGCATCACCAACACTTCCTGCTGCAATAAGTGCAAGTGCTCTGCGGACATAGGTCTTTGCCTTGGTGGAATGTTGGGTGGAGTGGACTTTAACTCTAGACAATAACCGTACTGGATAAGCTGTCGCACCCACCTGTCTGTGGTGATGTTGATCCAGACGGGCAGGAACTGCTGTATTCTCCCCCCGACAGGTGTTAAATGGTCGGGGGGCAGTGACAGAGAGTCACTGGTTGCTCGGGGCAGAGGAGCGTGAATTGTTGCCTCCTTTGCCGCGTCCTTTGTTGCTGTTTCCCCTGTAGCCCCTCTTGTTTTGTTTGGGGTACGAGGACTGTGCTCCACCTCTAGGGAACTGTGACTGTTGACCCATCTGTCCTCTGGTGACTCCACGGGCACCTGAGCGACGAAAATTATTGCCACGAAACTGCTGAGATTGTAGGGCCCCCATCGATTTAGCGGTTTCAGTGTCCTTTTTAATCTTTTCCAGGGTGGTGTCAACATCTGGACCAAACAGTCTATCCGGATTGACTGGTTGATTAAGTATGGTTGTTTGAATGTCAGGTTTAAACCCCGATATGCGGAGCCAAGCCTGTCTTCTGAGCATGACACTGGTGTTAATGGCCCTAGCGGCTGTGTCCGCGACATCAAGTGCGCACTTTATGGCCGCGTTGGAGATCAGTTGTCCTTCTTGTATAATCATTTTGGTGCCCTCTTGAAACTGCGGAGGCAGGTGTTCTACAATCTGCTCTAGTGTGTCGTAATGTGATCTATCATATCGTGCCAGGAGTGCCTGTGTATTTGCAATACGCCAGAAATTGGCAGCCTGTGCAGCCACTCTTTTGCCTCCTGCCTCTAGCACTTTGGACTCCTTATCCGGGGGAGGAGCTTCACCCGTTGTTTGGGAGTTGGCCCTCTTGCGTGCGTTTGCTACCACCAAGGAGTCAAGCGGCAATTGTCCTCGAATGTATGCAGGGTCCGCAGGCGCTGGTCTGTACTTTTTTTCAATACGTGGGTTGACCACCCTCGCCCTGGTAGGCTCTTTAAAGATGTCCGCAGCATGCTTGAGGACCCCTTTGAGCATAGGCAGGGTCTTTACATTTCTTTCCGAAACTGAAAATGTGTCGAATAGAAAGTCCTCCTCAACTGGGTCAGCATGCATGTCCACATCATGATTAGCAGCCGCCCTCTCAATGAGTGCATGAAAACCTGCAGAATCCTCCGTAGGGGATGCACGTGTACTGAAAGTCTGTGGGTCTTGCCCCACATCTTGGGTGCCTTGGTCCCCAATGCCATAATAAGAATCTGGCTGTGCATCAGGTTCATTGACTGGGAACGTGTATTGTTCATCTTCACCATAGCCCTCACTTTCAGAGTGGTCTGGAGACGGTGTTGGGCTCCTTCCCAGAGGAGGCTGGATAGGTTCCATGAGGCCTGAGGCGTCCTGTGGAAACTTTTTCCTCTTTAGGGGAATGACATAGGATTCCACCGGCTGCGACGTGAACTTCCTTTTATAAAGGGTTAACTTCCCCGTGTCCGCGTCTATGAAACACTCCGAATCCTCTTCAGGGTCGAGCAGTTGACCCGAAGATGCCCCTGCCGTAGAAGATTCCGACTTCTTTGGCGTCGATTTCGAGGAAAAGGCCTTTGGCACCACTTTTGGCGGTAGAAGGAAGAGGAGCTTACTTGCCGGTTTGACCGGGACGTCTGCCGCCTTCTGCGTCGATGGCGTTGGCGTCGACGAAGAAAAAGCCTTGTCTTTAATTCTTTGTAGTGAAGCAGCCACGAGAGATGCGTCGGTGACCGATGTCTTTGGCACCGACGAGGTGGGCTTGCCTTCGGATGCGACGTTCCGTTGGTCTTTTGGAGGGATGGACGGCCCCGAGTCCCTGGAGCGATGCGCAGATGTCCCCGTCGGAGCCGGGGCTGTGTCGGTTGCCTTGGCAGGCTTCGCCGGCGCCGGCGCGCTTGTCTTGTGCGTGCCACCCTTTTTAGAGGATCTCTCCTCCGGCGCCGATTTCGACCCTGTGGAATCGCCGTGTTTCTTCGACTTCTGCGGACCGGAGGTCGACGGAGTCGATGAGGCCGCCGGTTTATTTGTTTTCGCTGTTGCGACCGCCATCTTGGGGACGATTGAGTCCTTAACTTTCGGTTTCGGTTTCGGGTTGGCCATTTTAGGTGCAGTCGAGACCGTTGCTTTCAGTTTCGGTTTCGAAACCCTCGGCGCAGCAAGTATGTCCGTGGCCGGGCCGTCAGGCGGGGCCGTGGCTTGCGCTACAGGGTCTTGGGTAAGGCCGACAGGCGATCCCGCGACCCTCTCTTGATGTTCGTCAACTTCGGGGCATAGCTCGTCCCCTGAGCTATCTTCCTCGGCCCCATAAACCATAACGTCGTCCCCTACCTCGTCGACGTATTCAAGGCCTTGACCCACGACTCCGTCGTCGTCATATTCCGGATCAGCCTCGACCTCCGTCTCAGGCGGGGAGATTTGAAGATGATGGCTCTGGTCCTCCTCTTCTTGATCGCCGAAGATGTTATCTGGATCCGGGGCCGCCTGTTTGGCCACGAGGCGCACTGCGCGCCGAATCGTGAGAGTTTTCTTCGACCTGAACTTCGCACAGGCCCGGCAACTTCCTTCGTCATGGTCTGGCGAAAGGCACTTATTACAGACCGGGTGTACGTCTATATGTGGGTATTTGGACCCACAGAGCGGGCAGAGTTTAAACGGACTCCGCTCCATGATGGGAACTTAGTGTCGAGTCGCGATGAGAAGGCCTCGATGTCCGAAGAGTAGTAAAAACTCCGGTGATTCCGGCTCCGAGAGACGGAAGAACTCGAGACCGTACGCAAACAATACCGACGTAAAGAACCCAAAGCCTTTTGGCCGTAAAAAATGATGTTTATTCGGTTCCGACGGAGAGACGTCGAGACCGCATCCGAACCCAATGGCGGAAAAAAACAATCTGGGGATGGAGCCGATGCCCATGCGCACTGTAGTCCAGGGGAGGAGCCACCCATCTCAGGATACTTCGAAGACTCTTCCAGGACAACAATGTGCGATCATCCGGACCCAACACTAGGTGGCGATCTAATGCAAAGATATGAATTTAGCAGCCCACATGCCTCGAACATAAATATACACCACCATCAGTATGGTCTTTTTTTTAATGAATCTGCAGCAGCCTCTTATCTAATAGTTTTACCTCCCTAGAGGCGGAGAAGTCTGAGTCATGGTATAGGAATGTTGTGTTTCAGGAATTCGTTGATATGAAAAGTCATTGTTAAGGACTTAGTTATTCGGGATCCCTCGTAGTTCGGCTTCGTTGTACAGGTAAGTCGTAATTTAGACTTCGTGGTTTAGGATGTTTCCCTGTGCACCACGTCAGAGTTCAGACGCCATTCGGGATCCACCATGCACCGGCGACTGAGTTTGTCTGCCCTGGCGTTCAGAGAACCTGCCAGGTGTTTAACCACCAAGGTAATGTCTTGATGTTCCAGCCATGTCCAGAGGCGCAGAGCCTCCTGACATAGGGTCCACAACCCCACCCCGCTCTGTTTCTTGCAATACCACATGACGGTGGTGTTGTCCGTGAACACCTGCACTACACTTCCACGGACAGAGGGAAGGAATGCCTTCAGTGCATCTCCCGCAGCTCCAGAAGATTGATATGGAGCCAGGACTCCACCGGAGACCAGAGGTCTCTGATCTCCGCCTCTCCCATGTGACCTCCCCATCCAAGGAGGGACACATCCGTCAACACTGTGTGCTCCGGTTGGGTAAGGGAGGGATCTGCCATTGACACAATCACGAATCGTGAGCCACAACTCCAACTGTCATGCAGCGCCCTCCGAGATCTGGACGTGATTGGACAGGTTGCCCTGATGCTGTGCCCACTGGAACTTCAGGTCTCACTGCAGAGCCCGCATAATCCATCTGGCATGTGTCACCAGCAGGATGCAGGTATCCATCAGGCCCAGAAGCTGGAGGGTCAGACTGACAGAAACCTGGGATAGAGGATGAAAGAGAGGAATCCTAGCCTGAATATCCCGGACCTGCTGCTCGGGAGGATAAACTCAAAAGAGCGTTGAATCCAGAACCGCTCCGATGAAGGGGAGCTTCTGAGAGGGACACAGGTGCGACTTCGGCACATTGATGGAGAACCCCAGCAAATGCAAGAGGTCGGCCGTCGTCTGGAGGTGGGTGACGGCTGCCTGGGGCGAGCCCGCCTTCAACAGCCAGTCGTCGAGGTAGGTGAAGACTGATACCCCTGACCTGTGCAGGTGAGCTGCGACCACCACCATCACCTTCGTGAACACCTGGGAGGCACTGGTAAGGCCGAAGGGGAGCACAGCAAACTGAAAATGCTCCTGGCCTCCCTGAACCACAGGTATCGCCGGTGGGCTGGCAGGACGGGGATGTGAGACTAAGCAAGTCTTGAGTCAGGACCTGAGCCAGAGTCAGCATCTTGAACTTCTCCTTCCGGAGGAAGCGATTGACGTCCCGGAGGTCCAAGATGGGGCACAGGCCCCCCTTGTCCTTTTTTGGGGACCAGACAGTAGTGGGAATAACAACCACTCCCTACTTCCTTAACGGGAACGCATTTGATGGTCCCCTTGGCCAGGAGGGTCGAGACTTCCTGACGGAGAAGTGTCACATAATCCCCGACATGCAGTGGTACCGAGGTAGCCTGGCCGGAGGGGAGGACAGAAAGGAAACTGTGTAACCTTGGCCGATTCTCTGCAGCACCCTCTTGTCCGATGTAATTTTGTGCCAGTGGTGGAGGTGGTGGCATGGGGTGCTCCCTGAAGCTCGGATTAGGATGGCTTAGAGGCGGAAGCAGCGGGTGGAAGTGGACTGACCTGTGCGCTGGTTACCAGACGCGCCCCTGCGGAATCCACGGCCGCGCTGAGGCTGGTTCTGCACAGGCTTGCTGGAAGAGCGTGCCTGGGTGCCCCTACCCTGCCAACGAAAGGAACGAAACCCAGGCGTGGCAGGGTTCTTTGTGGAAAGACCCAAAGACTTGGCCGTGGCCCGAGAGTCTTTAAAGCGCTCCAGGGCATTGTCGTCCTTAACGCCAAAGAGGCGGGAACCATCAAAGGGCATGTTCATGACCGAGCTCTGGACATCGGGTGAGAACCCAGTGGAACGTAACCAGGCATGGCGCCGCAACACCACAGTCGTGGAAAATGCCCTGCCCAACGAATCAGCGGTGTCCAAACCACACATGATGGCAAACTTTGCCGCATCCTTACCCTCCGCAATTGCTTGGGAAAAGACAGCTTGGAACCTCATTGCCGACTGAGAGGGCGCTAGCGAGCAGAGTGTGAGTGTGAGCAGAGAGAGAGCGGAGTAGTGCCAGAGCTGTGATCTCGTTCAGAGCACACGGAGCACACGGAGCACCGTCGCCATTCCGTCACCACTCACTGCAGTGCCGTTGGTCCCAAGCTGCTCACCTGTAAAGGAACGGGACCTCGGATGCGAGCGGCGCTAACCGAGGGACTGCAGTGATCATCGGACAGACTGTGGGAGACGGCGAAGCAAAGCGGCCGTGGTGAAGCGGCGAGACGAGGGGAGGCTCACAGCACCAACACCAGCGTTTTCTGGAACCCCCCATCTTTGCCATCTCTGCCCCCAGCTCGGCCTCGGCCTCTGTACACGGCCGTTTTTGGTCATATATGGAAATACTCCCCCTGCCTGCCTGTAACAAATTAGGAAGGGGGGGCGGGGGAGAGCCTGTTGTATCACGGATCCTACGCAAGCGGACTGGGGTGCGGGCTGGTTCTCCATCAACTTTTTGATCCTCTTATCTTTCGACTCAATGGGCATTGCTGCCTGTGGCCAGCAGAGTGCAGCAGGGAGCCAAAAAACTCAGTGAAACAATAATAGAGTCAACAGCCGAGCAAAAAGTCATCAGCAAAAAACGAAAGATTTGGCAATTGTTTATTGACACAGCTGCAGCAAGCCTGCGTGACATGAATGAATGAATGAATGAATGAATACTCATTTCTATAGCGCATGGTTACCCGGGGGCATCCCAGCCCCCCCCATTTCTTATCATTCACGGCGGACTCTTGGCAGACTATTGGTGAACTAACTCCAGACACAGGGCTCCACCTGACTTTACCAAATACCTGGTAAAACGGACTTCCAAAAGTGACTTTGAAAGCCAGCAGTTACCACACCTCTCATGCTACACCTCGCTAGACTCCGCAAAACCGCAACCACATCTCGCTATCCTCCCTGACGGCAGCTATTCCTATTAGAGGGGCAGATAGGCTTGGGGGGAGTGTCGGTGTAGTGGGATTTTGAGGTGTAGTGGTAGAGGTGGCACAACGGACACCAGGATACCAAGACACCAGGACACCAGGCTGCCAGGTTCAATCCTATTAAATAGACCTAAAGAATGAGATCTGGAAAAGTGCGTCTCAATACAAGTGCAAGGTCAAGAAAAGACGAAGAAGACAGGAACCAGGACTCAAATAAGTCAAGTAGAAAAAGGAAGAGGATGGCACAACAAAGAGAGAGACTAGTGTCGGCACCTGAGCTAACAACCCCTAGTTCAAAACAACGTAATTTAGGGATCCAAAAATTCTTTTCTCCAAAGGACCCCATGACGTCAACTTACAGGCAAACGCAGGAACAAGCCCTCCAATCAAGCCCAATCACACCGGCACCATGTGTAAAAGAGAATGTGCAGCTACAATCAAATAGTATAAAGGAGAAGAATAAGGATTCACTGGAAACTTATAGTGAGAGTAGTCCAATTAATAAACCATCTGACCAGAAACAAATCTCTCAGTCTTCTGTCAAGCAAAAAAGTAACATTATCTACGGCAATTCCATTGTGGCAATAGCACAAATAAATAAGAACGACTCCCAATTTCATGAAAGAGATAAGGAAATAAAGTCCATGGACAAGGGCAAGGTGGAAGAAGCAACATCAAGGAATAAATCGGTGGCGGGTCAAATGGCCAACCTCCTTCTCCCTACCTGACGACATAAGCTTGGGCATACAAACAGGAATGAAAAAAATCACCCAATCTCAGTTACAAGCACATCTAAAGACCAGCCAAGGTCCGCATGCCAATTATAGATCATAAGAACATGAGAAAAATGGACCAGGGTGTAACGGAAGACTGGAATCTACACCACTGCACCCAAGTGTCAACTCCCACGAACGGGACAAAGGCCAAAACAAAAATAAATGGATGGACAAACAACATCTTAAACCAGGAATCTCCAATTACGATATATTCAATGAGCAGGACAGACGAAGAATTAGATGTCCAGGAAACACCGCCCAAAGAAGAAGATAAGTCCCCATGGAGCAAAACATTATTAAACACCTTAGACCAGGCAATCAAAGCACTGAACTTCCAGTCGGATAAAATGGACGTTCAAATCGACTTAATAAATCTCATAGCGGGCCATATTTCAGGCATAAACACCAGGTTGGACCACATGGCAACCCTGCTTCTAGGGAGGGTTGATAAGGGATTTCGTACAGAGATTATCCAGCCAAGCTGTGTTTGTGGCAAACTAGTGGATAATATGTCAAATTTACCAGTAATGTTAAATGACATACTAAGGGCGGTTCAATCATCAATGGATACAAAACATAACACCAATACTGAGGCAATAAAATCTGATGTTGAAATTGGAAGCCAACACATAGTAAGAGATTCTACCCAAAACAGCTATGTAGAGGAAGAAATAAGCAAGGTATGTAAAGAAATGTCTGACAATGAACCAGGTCAAATAGAGGAAGCACAACACGCAATAACCCAGACTAAAGTCAAGTTAACAAAAAGACAAAGAAAGCGCGCAAGGAAAGGGAGGGTTCAACTTAAATTCCAACCTCCAACAGATATTCATACCTATCCTATCTTTCATCATACCACTACTAGGAAAGAGAAACCAGCTTCTGAAGTAACTGTTTCAAAACATATCGACACGCCCCCGGTCCAATCAACCCAGTCAAATGCTGTGAATTGGACCAGCCTGATTATAGAATCCCCACCCCTCCAAACCTCCTCAAAACCAAAACAGATACAAGGGATTATACAACCAAAAAGTCAGATAAAGAAACAAAAAAAAACCCCAGGAACTCAGGATAAAGATAAGATTCAAGATGAGACTGATGAAAGGGTCTTAACTAAAGAAGCCAATATAAATCAGATAGTAACGATCCACCAGATAGACGAAACGCAATCACTCCAGGTCAAACCTGCAAACCAGGAAACAAGGTACCAAAATGGTCCAATCTTCGTGGATACCAAACAAAATATAATAGATAAATATAACCAAAGTCAATCCATAATAAGAGCAGATAAAAAGGTAAATAAAAGAACACCAATAAAAATTTATTCAAACTAAGATGGACGAACTTGCAGTATTTATCAAGCAAACAAACAAGGTGCACTCACATACCACAAAACTCGAACATCGACAAAAATACGGACAGGATGAATGAACCAATCACCTGCCTTAAAAGAACAGACGGTTCATATGAAGATCTAATAATAAAAACACTGAGTCAAGGGAGAAGAATAACCATAAATGGGGAAATAACACAAAATACAAACTTAGAAGAAGATACACAAACTAAAACGAGCTCACAATCACAAGCAGAAAAAAACAAACTGGCATTTATACCGGAATACCAGACATCAGGGCCCCAAGATTTCCTGAATAGAGGTAATATAATGCGGCTATTAAGAGAAATCCCAGAACTGAACGACATAGAATCCCAAGATCTTTTGTCAGTAGAATTTAGGTGCACAAAAAATATGTCAGAGGTAGAAGAGTCCTTAACCACCTGGTCATCCAAAGACATAGTTGATAGAATACTTGAAATTAGTTTGTCTTTTGAAGCCTGGGGCATAGCACTGAGGCGAGACGAACGGAAAAAATATCGATTTCCACTTTTAAAAACCATAACCATATGTAAAAAGAAAAAGGCAGAGGGGAACACCCAAAAATCATGTTTAAAAGGAGCGTGTGCGGTATCTCCGCAAAAAAACATAACACAAAGTAGACACGAAAATGCAGTGGCGCAAGGAGGAGCTCAGGAACAGATAACTGATTGGACCTGGGTGGCATCGGCTTTGAGCAATAAATGCTCCTAACATGTCGAGTCGTTTAAAAAAAGATACAATATTACATCCACGGATAATAGCTGATAAGCAAGAGGAATCCATTGCTGCAAACCCACACACATGATCAGCCTCTGTTCCTGGAACGTTCACGGTTTCAATAGTATGTGTCATGACAACGAACCCGCAAACTTCTTGGATCAACATGACTTAATACTGCTACAAGAAACCTGGAACCTGCTCCAAATCTCCATCCCGGGCTATATCGAATTTCACGTCCTCGCCGAAAAACTCTCTAACTTTGTCACCCTAGAGGAGGCTTATCAACGTATATCGCCCAACAATACAGATGGCATACGGAAGAAGTAGACACTGTGGTAAACTGGATACAAGTAATAAAACGTACGGAGAAGTTGGTCCCCGGTTCAGGTTCTTGCAATCTACTATTGCTCAACGTTTATGTTCACCCGGAAAAGAAGGAGAAAAATGAAAAAATGATTACTCTACTAACCTTGATCAGGGCCTTGCAAATCACTCACGAGTCGTACTCCATGATAATATCAGGTGATTTTAATAGCAATCTAACAAAAGATGACAAAATAACTCAAGCTCTTGAAGAACTGGGCCTTTTTATCCTAAATAAGAAAGATAGTGGTGATAGTGGTATACCTATAACTTTTTTAAGCGGTAACCGAAAGTCAACAATAGACTTCACAATACTGAGCAACAGCCTGATATCGACGGTGAGTGCATTTTCAGTGGTGCAACGTGTGGAAAGTGACCATTTCTCTCTAATTACTAAAATGAAAATGTTGGTCACCAAGACGGAAAAACAAAACACTGTCATCCAGCATACCGAAAAATTCAATCTACGCAAACTGAAATGGAGAGGAAAGGATATAAAACCAACAATGGACAAATTAAAAAATGAACTGCTTAGTCTAACATCGGAAGAAAAAGCAAATCCGGTAAAAACATGGGAACATCTATGTGAAGCAGTAACAAGAAATCCCCCAATTACAAATCAAAATTCAGGAAGATTCAATACCGGGAAAAAACCTTGGTATACAATCACCCTGAGGGAAGAAAAAAGAAAAAGCGCACGAGAAGTCCCTAAGCAGGCATTATTGATAAAAAGTGGAATAAAACCAAATAAATCGAAATTAAAAGTCATGCGAAAAAAATATAAGATCATGCTAAGTAGCGCAAAAACATTGTACCAAGAAGAAATGTGGACAAACTTACTAATCGCTGGTAAACACAAAAACGCCAGAACATTTTGGGGTATTATCAACAAACTGACAAGGGGGAACACCCTAAGACAGGAGGCAGGTATCGGAGAAAGTACATGGACCCAGCATGTTGAAAACATGTTCATCGACAGGACGGAAGGTGAAAAAAGGCACTGTAAACCAGAGTGCAAAGTATGCACTAGAAACTCTAAACATGCAGAAACTATCCTAGGAAAGGAGTAGTTTCTGTCCTGTAACTCCAGTTCTGTAGTAGGGGTATCTCAGTTATAGTCATAATCTAGTGAATAGTCCCGCCCATGTGCGTGGACCCCGAAGCAATCAAAAATAATCTCTTAAAGTGTTGAAAAAATGCAGAACTGCACAGACACTTACGAGAGAATTTAAAGACATATAATGCAGCCTATAAACAGGCTACACTGTCCAGTACTTCAACTAGAAATTCCACCAAAAATCCACAAACAGCAAAGCCTGTCCAGATTTCCCTTGCCTTCAGCAAAAACCCTCTGGAATGATAGAGAGGAAGACATGGACAGACAAGCCCCATAGGCTGCCATTATGTGGCTCAAAAACAGGATACTGTGCCTTTAAGAGAACTTTCCAGAACTTCACAGTATCCCAGAATGCACTGCAGATCCCTTTTACTTTCAGTTCTTTTTGAAGGCGTAACATGCCAGGCCTGTAGCATTCCGTACATGAATATCTCTCCACCGGGGAGGAGGGCGGGCGCTTATGACTATAACAGAGATACCCCTACTACAGAACTGGAGTTACAGGACAGAAACTACTCCTTCTGTAGTAGGGGATCTCTGTGTATAGTCATAATCTAGTGAATAGAATGGCAAGCCCATCCCCACACCAAAGCAGCGGTGGAGAAAAGAAATCAACACCACTATTGTGCGAACAAATTCCGCAGCGAAGCCTGTCCAACCTGAGCATCTGCCCTGGCATCAGTGTCCAGACAGTAATGCTTAGCAAAGGTATGAACCGACTTCCAAGTGGCGGCCTTGCAAATCTCTGCAATCGGCACATTACGGAGCAAGGCTGTCGTGGCAGCTTTGCCCCTGGTGGAATGAGCCTTAGGCTTACCTCCTAAGGTCTTATTAGCTTTCTGGTATCACAGTTGTATGCAGGACACAATCCACCTAGAGATGGACTGTTTAGAGGTCGCAAGACCCGTCCTGACTGATCCATAATTGATAAACAATTGGTCTGACCTACGAATACCTTTGGTCTTATCCAGATAAAATTTCAACACCCTCCTAACATCCAGGGAATGTAAGGACCTTTCCTACTGACCCCTGTCCTCACCACGTCTTCAACAAGGCCGACGCCGTCATCGCACCCCACCTGCGGGACATCATCAACACCTCCTTCACCACCGCCACCTTCCCTGAGAGCTGGAAGCATGCCGAACTCAGCGCTCTACTCAAGAAACCAACAGCGGACCCCACCGAACTCAAGAATTACCGCCCCATCTCGCTGCTCCCGTTCCCAGCCAAAGTCATCGAGAAGACCGTCAACAAGCAGCTGGCCGCCTTCCTCGAGACGAACGGATCCCTCGACCCCTCACAGTCTGGCTTCCGAGCCAACCACAGCACCGAGACCGCCCTCATCGCTGCCACCGATGACATCCGAACCCTGATGGACAACGGAGAAACAGCAGCCCTCATCCTACTAGACCTCTCCGCGGCCTTCGACACCCTCTGCCACCGCACCCTAGTGCAGCGCCTCAGCAACGTCGGAATCCAGGAGAAGGCGCTGGAATGGATCATCTCCTTCCTCGACGGAAGAACACAGAGAGTCCGTCTACCACCGTACAAGTCAGAGGCCACCAAAGTCATCTGCGGCGTCCCTCAAGGATCCTCGCTGAGCCCAACCCTCTTCAACGTCTACATGTGCCCCCTCGCGGCCATCGCACACCAACACAACTTCAACATAATCTCCTACGCCGACGACACCCAGCTGATCCTCTCCCTGACCAACGACCCCGCCGCCGCCAGAGCCAACCTGCACGAAGGGATGAAAGAGGTAGCCGAGTGGATGTCGACCAGCCGCCTGAAGCTGAACTCGGACAAGACGGAAGTCCTCATCCTGGGATCCTCGCCCTCCGCCTGGGACGACTCCTGGTGGCCCCCCGCCCTGGGCACCGCACCCAAACCGACAGACCACGCACGCAACCTGGGCTTCATTCTGGACTCCTCCCTCTCCATGACCAAGCAAGTCAACGCCGTCTCCTCGTCATGCTTCAACACCCTGCGCATGCTACGGAAGATCTTCCGGTGGATCCCCACTGAGACCAGGAAGACTGTCACCCAGGCACTCGTCACCAGCCGTCTGGACTACGGCAACGCCCTCTACGCCGGAACCACCGCCAAGCTCCAGAAGAGACTCCAACGGATCCAGAACGCCTCAGCCAGACTCATTCTCGACATCCCACGACACAGCCACATCTCCGGACACCTAAAAGACCTGCACTGGCTCCCGGTCAACAAGAGAATCACCTTCCGTCTCCTTACCCACGCACACAAAGCTCTTCACGACCAAGGCCCGAGCTACCTCAACAACCGCATCAACTTCTACGCTCCCAAACGACACCTCCGATCAGCCAGTCACGCCCTCGCCGCCGTCCCCCGCATCCGAAGAACGACAACAGGAGGAAGGTCCTTCTCCTACCTGGCCGCCAAGACCTGGAACTCCCTCCCGACCGACCTGCGCCTGACCCAAGACCACCTCGCCTTCAGGAAGAAGCTCAAGACCTGGCTGTTCGGGTAGCAGCAGCACACCCCCCCCTAGCGCCTTGAGACCCTCCGGGTAAGTAGAGCGCTCTATAAATGCCTATGATTGATTGATTGATCCGCTGGAGATGAAGGGTTCTGAAAAAACGTAGGCAAAGTTATAGTCTGGTTGACATGAAAATCAGAAATAACCTTGGGAAGAAATTTAGGGTGAGTACGCATAACACCCTTAGCAGCATGAAATACAGTATACGGTTCTTGGCAACACAACGCCTGAATTTCACTCACCCTGCGGGCCGATGTAATGGCCACGAGGAACGCCGCCTTTCAGGACAGGTGCTGCAAAGAAGCCTTATGAATGGGTTCAAAAGGCTCCTTCATCAATCTGGACAGCACCACATTCAATTCCCATGAAGGCGAAGGAAGCCTGACAGGAGGGAACACTTTCTTCAAGCCTTCCAAAAAATCTTTGATCACAGGGATCTGGAAGAAGGACGTCTGTGAAGGGCTTTTTCTGTAGGCAGTCAATGCAGCGAGATGAACCTTAATGGAATGAACATTAAGGCCAGACCGCGCCAAATGTAGAAGGTAAGGAAGGATGACATCTTCCTTGCACGTCGTTGGGTCAAAGTTCTTGGACACACACCAGATACAAAACCTCTTCCACTTGTAAGCATAAGAAGTCCGAGTGGAAGGTCATACTACACTCTCTCAGGAGCCATGCCGCCAAACTCAAGGACGAGATGTTGGGGTGCAACATCTGCCCCCGAACTTCGTGAGAAGGTCCGGCCTGCACGGCAGCCGTATGTGCGGAAGGAGAGACCGGTGTAGAAGGTCCGTGAACCACCACTGCCTGGGCCATTCCGGGGCAATCGGGATCATCCGTGCCCTGGACTGGGACAGCTTGATGAGCACCGCTGGAATCAGGGGAATGGGTGGAAAAGCGTACACAAAGCTGTTCAACCAGTTGATCCAGAGTGCATTCCGCAGCGTCCCTTGCTGGTAGTACCTGGAGGCGAAGTCTCGGCATTTGCTATTTTCGGCGGTGGCGAACAGATCTACGTCTGGAGTCCCCCACCTTTCGAAGACTTCTCCTAGGACGTCGTCGTTTGAATCAGTCTGCTCAGTGCGTCTGCCTGAACATTCTGCACACCTGGTAGATGGGTAGCCTTTATCGTCAATCCTCTGGCCAGAAGCCAGTGCCAGATCGTCTGCGCCTCCCGAGACAGGGTGCGCGATCTCGACCCCCCCCCCTGCTTGTTGAGGTAAAACATCGTGGTCGTATTGTCCATCTGTACAAGCAGAGAGTTGGTCTGGAAGGACGGATGAAAGGCCTTCAGCGCCAAGTGAACAGCTCTGAGTTGCAGGAAATTGATGTGATACGTGGACTCCATCGGAGACCACGTTCCTTGAATCTGTAAGTCTCCCGAATGCGCTCCCCAGCCGTGGAGAGAAGCATACGTCACGATAGTCTGAGTAGGAATGTCCTTGTGGAAGGGAACCCCTCTGAGGAGATTCTCTGCTGAACACCACCACTTCAGAGACTGAAGAGCATGCAGAGACAGTCGTATCTTGTCGTCTCAAGATCCTTTTCTCTGGTCCCATTGGTCCTCCAAGCACTCCTGCAGATGTCTCATGTGTAGTCGTGCATGAGGAGTGAGGAAGATACAAGAGGCCATCGACCCCAATAGAGAAGACACCGTCCTCACTGTTGTAGATGGAGCGGTCATAAGAGCCTGAGCCTTCCGAAGGATCGATCGCCATCGCTCCTCCGAAGGAGACACGCTTGCTGACAGCGTATTGATGGTGGCTCCCAAGTACTGAATGCACTGGACCGGGATTGGGACAGACTTGGACATGTTGATGTGCAACCCCAACTTGTTCAAGAGAACGCACGTCTTCTGGAAGTGTGCTTGAGCTTCCGAGAAGGAGGAGGCCTTGATCAACCAATCGTCCAGGTACGGGTAGACAAACATCTTGTTCTTCCTGAGGTGTGCCGCTACCACTGCCATGCCCTTCTAGAATGTTCTGGGCGCAGATTTCAGCCCGAATGGCAGCACTGTGTACTGATAATGGTTGGTGCCGACTTGAAATCGCAGAAACTTCCTGTGTTTGCACGCGATGGGCACGTGGAGGTACGCATCCTGTAGGTCTATGGCACAAAGCCAGTCCCCCTGTTGCAACTGAGGAAAAATCTGATGCAACGACGGCATGCGAAACCTTTCTCTGCGAATCCACTTGTTTGCCTGCCGCAAGTCCAGAATGGGCCTGAACTCGTTCTTGTCCTTCTTGCGCACCAGGAAGAACCGGGAGTACAGACCTCTTCCTCTTTGAGACAGAGGTACGTCTTCTATCGCCCTTTTCCTTAACAGGATATCGGCCTCCGCCTGGAGCTTGCGCAGTTGATACTGCGAGCTGACCGGAGGGATCGCTGGAGGAGGGCTGATGAACCGAAGACTGTATCCATTTCAAACAATATTCAGCACCCACTTGTCCTGAGTAATTTTTCTCCACTCTGCCAGAAAAAATTGAACGCTTCCCCCCACCGGAGCGGGTAACGGATGAAGGGGAAGTAACCGCTCCGGGTCGAGACCCGGCTGGGCCCTTGTTCGCGGTAGAGGACTGCTGTCCCCCTCTACCCTTCTGTCGTTTCTGGAAGGGTCTCCGGAACTGCTGCTGTTGTTGCTGCTGCTGTCCCGAAGACTGCCCCCGTCCTCTTCCTTGTGCGCCGTAGCGCCTCTGGAAAGGCCTGTAGGATTTCTTCTCTTTGGGCTTCTCCAAGCCCACAGCCGTAAGGGTCTCCGCCTCCGCCTTCATGCGGGCCATCTCATCATCTGCGTGTTTTCCGAACAAAGTATCCCCTGAAAAAAGCAGGTTGGCCACCCGCTACTGGGCCTCCGGCTTGAGTGACGTGAGCCGGAGCAAGGCATGTCGTCGCTGATTGATTCCATGGCAGTAACCATGGGCAGCCAACAAGGAGACATCCGCAACTGCGCTGATGACCTGATTGGACACCAGCATCCCTTCCTTGAGGATCTCCTGGAAGTCCTCCCTCTTGTCTCTCGGTAGCAGTTCCACGAACTGTTGTAGGGAGTCCCACAGAGCCCGGTCATAACGTCCCAGCAGAGCTGTATCACTGGACGCCTTCATGGCTGTGGATGCGGTCCCACACGCCTTCCTTCCAGCTGAGTCGATCCATCGACTCTCTTTATCTGGAGGCACAGTGGAGGACGGGGAGGTAGAGTGTAGCTTCCTGGCCGCCGTCACTATCACCGAATCCGGTATCGGATCAACTCTCAGAAAGGCAGGGTCCGAATCCGGGGCCCTGTACTTCTTTAGAAGTCGGGAGGGAGCGGCTTTCAACACCGCCGGTGTGGGGAACAGCTCCTCTGCGGGTTCCTTCAATCCAGGTACTAGTGGAAGCAAAGGGCGAGACAGATGCCTCTTGTGGAGCGTCTCGAATATCACTGACGTTGAAGGTGTAGGAGCTGTCACAACGATACCCAACTTCGCAGCCCCCCTCAGGAGGACCTCCTGGAAAGTGGCAATGTCATCCACTGGAGAAACCCTGGTCTCTGGGGAGTCCGATAAGGTCGGGGAGTAGGAACGAGTCCTGGAAGAGTCCGTGCGGGACCTCGACCCCCGCCTCCTATGGCAACGCCTTGATTTGGTGGAGGATCTATGACGACTCCTTGATCTTCCTCTCCGTCAGGAGCGTGAACGTGACCTCCTCGGCCGAGGGCGGTCAACCGGGCCTACCGGAGCTGGTGACTTGGGCTTGGACGGAGCCTTCGGTTTAGGCATACCCTTGGGAGGTGTAGGAAGAATAGGCAGCGAAGTCGACCTCGGTGGAATTGGAGGCGGCTTCACTGGCAACCCTGGTCCAGGATGCGGTGGAGGCAACGAAGGAGGAGTAGGAGTCCTCGGGGGGAGGCCCCTCGGTAACGGAGGAGGGGGAGTCACCTTCCCCGACGGGGTATACACCTCGGAGTACACCGAGCCCGGCGAACATCCACCTCTACCAGCCTGGGACGTTGGCGAACTTCCCACAGCGCCAGGCCTCTTCCCGCCTCTCTTTGACGTCGAGGAACGGCGACCAGATGGCGAACGCCGGCCTCCTGACGTTGAGCGCCTCTTCTTCGGCAACGAACGCTTTCGCCTCGACGGCGATCTTCTACGCCTCAACGGCGACCTTCTGCGCCTCAACGGCGATCGTGGGCGATCGACGACGCCTCGACGGCGACCTCTGGTGCCTCGACGGCGACCTCTGGCGCCTCGACGGCGACCGTCTGCGCCTCGACGGCGATCTTCCATGCCTCGACGGCGATCTGCCATGCCTTGACGGCGATCTGGGCTTCGACGGCCATCTGGGCTTCGACGGCAACCTGGGCTTCGACGTCGACCCGTGCTTCGACGGTGACTTGTGCCTCGACGGCGATCTGTGCCTTGGCGGCGACCTTGACGACGAGGACTCCCTCGACGCCGAACGCCTCCTCTTCGCCGACGGCGAACGGCGGTTTCGCCTCGACGGCGAGCGCCGACGCCGGGCCTGTCGACGTCGAAAGCTCGACGCCGACGTCGACGAGGAAGAAACAGTCACCGGGGACTTCGATGGTCTAGTAACATCCCTCGACGCCGAGCGTCGACGTCGTTTAGTCTCCGACGACAGGGAGCAGACCGTAGTCATCCCTCTCGATGCCGTAGTGGGCGCAATAGACCCAGGCGGAGACTGGTGGCGTTTGCTGGTAAAGAGGCCTCAGCATGGGCAGAAGAAGCCCCCCCAGACCCACCTTGTGCCTTCAATCTTCTTTCCTCGAGGCCCTGAAGTCTGATCTTCTTCCTGTCCTTCAGGGTCCTGCCAGAGAAGCCTTGACATATTACACACTCCTCAGGGATCTGTGAAGGAAGGCAGAGGATACACACCTCAAGGGGATCCGATTTGGCCTTCTTCCTGGAGCACTCCGGGCATTTATCGAATAAAGCAGGCATATTCAACAAACAGAGTGCAAGAACCAAGGAGAAAGGCACCAAAGTACACTAAAGCACTTAACTTGAGAAAAGCAGTGAAAAAAATCACCAAAAACCCTTAAAAAGGGAGAGCTCAATGCTCCAGGGTCCTGCTTGCAGGAGCCGGAAAAAAGAACTGAAAGTAAAAGGGATCTGCAGTGCATTCTGGGATACTGTGAAGTTCTGGAAAGTTCTCTTAAAGGCACATATCCTGTTTTTGAGCCACATAATGGCAGCCTATGGGGCTTGTCTGTCCATGTCTTCCTCTCTATCATTCCAGAGGGTTTTTGCTGAAGGCAAGGGAAATCTGGACAGGCTTTGCTGTTTGTGGATTTTTGGTGGAATTTCTAGTTGAAGTACTGGACAGTGTAGCCTGTTTATAGGCTGCATTATATGTCTTTAACCCTTTCGATGCTGATGACGAGCTGGGCTCGTCATGGTGCACAGTGGTCGTGTGCTGATGACGAGCCCAGCTCGTCATAAAATAAGGAAAATAGCAATTTCCAGCACAGGAGGGGAATTGCCTTAGCAGCGAAGGTGTTAAATTCTCTCTTAAGTGTCTGTGCAGTTCTGCATTTTTTCGACACTTTAAGAGATTATTTTTGATTGCTCCGGGGTCCACGCACATGGGCGGAACTATTCACTAGATTATGACTATACACAGAGATCCCCTACTACAGAAAGGAGATAATCCACCAGAAGAAAAGCTGAAGCAATCGTTGGGTAGTGGAAACGAGAACAAACCTGAAAACTCACAGTCTAGCAAATCAGAAAAACTAGTGAACGTCGTGACCAACACCCTAGTAACAACAGACCAGCTTAAAGCCATAATAAATCGCCTGAAAAAAGAGGGTGCAGCAGGTCCAAATGGGCTTCCAAACTCTATCTTTAAATATTCACCTGAATTCTGGGCAGAATACTTAACACCACTCTTTAATTCAATCTACAATCAGAACAAACCGCCAAGATCCTGGAATGGGAGCATAATTCACCCCATTTTCAAACAAGGTGATCACAACGAGCCGGGGAACTACAGGCTGATGTCGCTAATGGATGTCGAGGCAAAATTATACGGATCATGCCTACTATCACTTCTTCAGGACTGGATGGAAGATACGAACATAATACCAATGTTCCAAACTGGTTTCCGGCCAAGGACGGGTACATTAACAAACTTGATAACCCTGGCGCTCTTGAAAGAAAAAGCTGAAAAAAGGAAGACGAGACTGTATGCTTGCTTTATAGACCTGCGAGCAGCCTTTGACAAAGTGAACAGAACCCGGCTATGGCAAAAACTAAGATCATGGGGTATCCCGAAGAAGCTATTGGAGGCTATTATAGTCTTGTACAGCAACACCTGGGCTCGAGTAAAACTGGGAGACGGTAGCAGCGTAACGGCCGAAATAAGAACACAACAGGGCTTAAAACAAGGCTGTGTACTGGCCGCAAGTTTATTCAACCTGTACATGGCAGATATTGTTAACCACATGGAGGTCGGGGAATGCCACCCACCCCACATGTCAAAAATCCCTATCCCTTTCCTGCAGTATGCAGATGACATTGTTGTTCTGAGTCAAACACCAATAGGCCTGCAAAGATCGATCAACAATTTGACAACTTATTTGGAACACAAATGTTTGGAACTGAATAAAGACAAAACTAAAGTTGTCCGCATTGTGGATCCAAAAAAGCCAATATTCAAATGGTATGCAAATAGTTCCCCAATAAAGGAGGAAACATCATACAAGTACTTAGGTTTGAAATTGGGGCGAGGGCCGACGAATAAAGAACATAAAATCAAGCTAAAAGCTAAAGCACAGTCTTTGATCTACGCATACCGGCAATTACAAAAAAAACTAAGTTGTCCAAATTATACACACCTGCTGAAAGTGATAAAAGCACAAACCCTACCATCCTTGTCATACGCACTGGCCACCTGGTGTGGCAAAGAAGCAGGGCTGTTAAAAAGCCTACAAACAAAAGTAGACAAGGCAGTTTTAAACCTTCCAAAATCATCGGCATCGGCGCAGGTTCATCTAGAATTTGGCCTTCTAAATCAGAAGTTTCGCAGTATGGGAACCTTTGTGAAACTCTGCCATAAAATACGCATGTCGGAAGAAAATTCATTGGACAACCCGTGCTGGAAAGAAATTGACACCCAGCAGAAACAGCACGTTCCAAACAGTTGGGGAGGCTATTTGTCTCAATCCCTGACCTGTATAGGAATTGAAGAAACTTGGGACACGAGGCCAGATAGACACACTTTTGACAAAATTGCAAACAACGCGGTCAAATGGGAATCCTACCAGGAAGACAAAATAAATACCGCAAAAAGACGACACAGGTGGACCGTGATAAATTCATATTCCGGGATAAAACCACAGACCTACCTAGAAAGCCACTTTAATAGTTCCCTAAAACAAAGGTACATAAAACATCAACTAGGACTACAGTTCTCAAAGGATTTGTTACCATCCTGGAAAAATTGTCACACCGCCCCCCCTTGTCGTTTATGTGGATACCAAAATGAAACATTAACACACTTACTATGTGTGTGCCCGGCGCTTAATGACTTGAGGAGACGGCTTTTAAAGAACATTTTTAACAAATTGAACATTCGGACTTGTAGGCAAGCCGTAATTCGATGGCTAGATGGATCATGTCCTATGTTGGCCTGCAGGGGCGTCAAATATATGATGAAAGCACAATCTCTCTTGCAGCAAGCTGAACTTGGAATCATACCACCAAACTGAAATATATGACATTACTTTGTCATTTGACAAACAGTTATATTTGCCAATATTTTAACACGTGTTTTATGTCCTATGGTGATCTAAATGCATTTTGTAATCATTGTTAATCATTTTATACAATAAAAATTGACTTGACTTGACAGCCTGAACCTCCTCAGAACACTGAGGCACAACCTGAGCTACATAATCCCACACTGCGTGGGAGAAATGGCCCAACAAGCAGGCAGTGTTAACCGACCGCAACCCCAAGCTGGCTGAGGAGAACAACCTCTTGCCAAATTGGTCTAGCCTTTTAGAGTCCTTATCCGGCGGAGCCGTGGGAAAGGCACTATGCGATGTTGAGGCCTGAATGACCAGGCTATCAGGCTTGGGGTGAGATGTCAAGAAAGCGGTATCGCCAGGCGCTGGGCGATGACACCTAGCGACGTTTTTATCCATCGGCGCCCCCAAGTGTCCATGAGGAAGTCGGTGAGGGCCTCATTGAAAGGGAGCAGCGTCTCCGATGACGCAGACGCCGTCTGGAGCACCTCCATAAGGAGGTTGATTTTAAGGGCCACCGTAGGGAGGTCGAGATTGAGAGCCTCTGCAGCCTGATACAGCACCACGATGTAGGAAGCACCCTCCTCCATAGTAGGTGGAGGATAGGTAAACCCCAGGTCAGAAGACACATCAACTTCACCCGCATCTTCAAGTTCATCCACCCAATCTTGCTCGGGTCACACCGCCGGGTAAGGGGGTCCTCGTATCCGTCCCAGCCCTCGTCCGGCTCTGGTATAGAGGGAGCCGGCCGCAGCGTTAGGGCCCGAGCCGGCGAAGGGACATGCGGCGTTGGTAACGGCGCCGAAAAAGATGCCGCTGGGGCCGAGCCAGAGCCATATCCCAATTTGGATCCCAGGGCGGAACAAAATGGTCCGGGAACTGGGGTAGGGGTGGGATAAACGGCACCCAGTGTGGCGCCTGGGGCGGAGCCATGGGCTGCGCCTGGGCCGGAGCCGGCGGCGCTACACCTTGCTCGGAGCCAGCAGCGCAGGATCCTGTGGTGCCGGGGTTGGCGCCGGTGGCGGAGCCGCCGGGCCAACAGGATCTGGACAAGGGACCGCTGGGCCCGAAGGCGCGCCTGCGGGAGCCCGGGGCCTAAAAAGGCGGTCCATGGCAGCAAGAAACTCTTGCATCTGTTTGGGAGTAGCCGACAGACCCGGATATAGCGGGTAGGCCGCGGGACTCCTCGGCTCCAGAGGGACCGCAGGGGGGTGGGGGACGTCAGAGAGCGAACACGCTTCTTCGTCTTCTTTTTATGGGTGTGCTTACCAGAATCTGAAGGCGAAGACTTAGTGCCGGAGGAGCGATGGCTCCGGTCCCGCGAGCGGTCCCGTGAACGGCCCCTAGACCCGGAGCGGCGGTGAAAGGAATGCCGGACTTCCAGCAACTTCTGGCGCCACTCCCCAATAGGCCTTCGGGCCCGTGGCTCGACAGTCTTGGGAGTCATGATCCGTCTCCAGGCAGTAGAGGCACACATCGTGGGGGTCCGCCACAGACACGGTACAGCGACATGTCCCACAAGACTTAAATCCGGGCATCCCCACGTGCCCCAGGAGACAAGAGAAGGAGACAAAAAGTCTCATAAGAGTCGTCAAAAAAAGACTGAGGTACGTGCTCAATCCGGATCTGCGCTTTCGGCACAGAAAAAGAAAAAACTGACGTCAACGCGCATGGGTGGCGCCTAAGTAGTCTCCGTGACGTCATCTCGTCGCCAGTGACGGACACTGAGTCGCACAACGCAACCTACTGACGTGCAGGGGTACTGCGAAGCAAAACTTTCCAGATCCAGTCTGGCGCCTGGGGAATATTCTAAGGTAAGGAATCTATCACGAACGTGTCTCTTTCAGGTAAACACAATACTGCAGGGCGTGCAAGTGCAGAAATCAAGTAGGCACTAAAATACAGAAAGTCCCATTTGAGTTAGCGCAGATTTCATCCAGCTTAGCTGCAGTGGAAACATTGCCGACTTGAGTACAACTAAGAGGGAAAAAAGGAGAGACCAACAGGATAAACATGATTTCGGGAGTAAGGGATGAAAAGGTTGCCCTTGGCACCATATCTGTTTTCAGACACAAGTTGGTGATGGAAAGGTTACTTATTACCCTAGGTATGCATTATTAAAATCTTCTCTGTCATCCACTCTGAACATTCTTAAGCATGACAGAAGCTCAGATCATTTTAGATAATAAATACATGTAAAGAAAGGAGTAAACATTCATTTGTAGCGTGTAGTGCTGCAGATTCACATGCTATGCCCCCTCCTGAAATCTAGTATTGGGCTTAGACTCTACAACTTTTTTTTCTTGATAAAAGTATTTTGTTGCTGAAAATACGTAGAGACACCATTTTGTTGAGTTAATACTCATGATCAATGGCCCCACTGTTAGATTGTTAATTTTTCCTTCCATTATGGCAAGTGAGGATGAAGCTTGTGAAGCTATAGAAAAGGTCAGGTAGTATGATATGTGTAAGAATAACATACATGAACAAATCTGTATAAACAATGTATTATATATGAAATCTGACACCAGTAAATGCCTGCCAGGGAGGATGGATGTGAATCTGCAGCACTACACCTTATGAATAGATGCTTATAAGGTAAGTAAAATAGTGTGTATTTGCAGCAGGTACACATGCTACGTAAAGACTGTAAAGCAGTTCTCCCCGCACTGTGGCTTTAGACACGAGATGATGTAGAAGTCTGGAATAAGGTCTGTAGGATTGTTTGTCCAATAAGAGATTGATGTCTTGCTTGAACATTTACACAATAACGTTTAGTAAACATGTGCAGATTTGTACATGTGGCTGTCTTGCAAATGTCAGTTAAGGAAATGTTACCTAGAAAGGCCATAGGAGCACCTTTTTCTCTAGAAGAATGTGCTTGTGGACCTGTTGGCAATGTTTGGCTTTTATGTAACATATCTGTAAGCATCTGACTATCCATCTAGCAATTCCTGCCTTAGAAATTGCATTTCCCTTTCTAGAGTTCAAGAAAACTACGAACAGCTGTTGTATTTTCCTAAAAGATTTAGTCTTCTAAATGGAATATACGAGTGCTCTTTTAACATTAAGTGTACGAAGTGCTCTTTCTGCCATGGTGTCTGGCTTTGGGAAAAAGACAAGAAAATCAAGATTGCAATTTAAGTGAAAATGTGAGATGACTTTTGAAAGAAACTTTGGGTTTGTCCGCTGTCGTAGCTTATCTTGGAAGACTTAAAAGTAAGATTCTTCTTTCATAAAAACATGTGTTTCACTAAATCTTCTTAGCGAGGTGATAGCCACGAGGAAAGCAACATTCCATGACAGGAACTGTAATGGACAGGAATGTAATGGTTGAAAAGGTGTGGACATTAACCTAGTAGGTACATCATTTAGATTTCATGACTGGAACGGCGGTGCCCGCGCAGGAATTATTCTCTTTAAACCTACCATAGAAGCCTTAATGACCAGTATGCGGAAAATAGATTGGTGTTTACTATTTTGCAAGTATGCTGCAATTGCCGCAAGGTGCAGTCATATGGAAGTGTTATGCTAGCTGTGATTTCTTTAAGTGTAACAAATAGTATACTACCTGTTGTACTGTGGGAGTGGAAGGGTGTTTGTGCTCATCTATACAATAATGGACAAAACTTTTCTACATAGCTGGGTAAGAAGCTCTAGTTGCTGGACACCTATGCCTCTCTAAGAACGTTCTACACTTTGGAGGCAACTGCAACTATCCAAACTCCATGACTTCAGGACCCAATTGCAAGGTTGACTTTGGGGTTGGGATGCCTGACCCTGCCATTGCTCTCAGTGAGAAGGACTGGGGTGTTGGGGAGCCTCTCTGGAGGTATTAGGGACAACTCCAGAAGTGTCATGTAACAGGGTTGTCATGCCCAAGTGGGAGCAATTAATATCATATTGAGAGATGTCTGTCTGAGTTGACTGACAAGATAAGGAATGAGTGAGAGGACAGAAAAGCATAGGCAAATATCTCCACAGTGCATTGTCCATAGACAGTGGCTGGGAGTACCTGGAGGTGAAGCTTTGGCATTTTGAGTTTTCTGCGGTGGCGAACAGGTCCACGTCCAGCGTCCCCATCGCTAAAAGTAGCGATGAAGGAGGTCCCACTTATGGACATGTTGCTGTGTGCTGTTTAGCAGGTCAGCACAGAATTGTCCACCCCTGGGAAATATTCAGTAAGCCGGTGGATATGATGGCAAAGAACCCAATGTACAATCTCCTGCGCTAAGAGAGAACACTGTATCGAAGTGTTCCCCCTATTTCTGGATGCAATACATTGCAGTAATGTTGTCTATTCTGAGGAGGACAACCTTTCGCATAACACTGGTGATGAAGGCTTTTAGGGCCAATTGAATCACTAGGAGTTCTAGCACATTCAAGTGCAGGATTTGTTGATGGTCGGTGCACAAGCCCTAGACCGCCATGTCCTCCGTATGCGCTACCCATTCTATTAGTGATGCATCTGTGGTGATAGTCACTGGTGGGAAGAGCAACAGCTTCCTGCAGCTCAACTCAGAGAAAACCGAAGTCCTCATCCTAGGCTCCACCCCCTCCACTTGGGACAACACCGGGTGGCCCCCACCGCCCACGGAAACCCACCCACCCCAACAGACCACACACGCAACCTCAGCATCATACTCAACTCTTAACTCACCATGAACCACTGGATCAATGCTGTGTCCTCCTCTTACTTTAACACCCTCCGCATACTTCGCTAGACCTTCAAATGGATCCTCCCCGACTCCAGGAATGGCTCTTACAGATATATCGTTACACAAGTAGTAACTTGTGCATCTGAAAGAGACATGTTGGTGATAGATTCCTTACCTTAGAATAGATACCCCAGCCATACCAACCCCGGTGGTGGGTCTTCGAATAAGATTACACCAGAAAGTCACGGAGAACAGAACAGCCAAAGAAGCCGTCTGTCCGGACTTGACTGTCAAGGCAGTAATGCTTGGTAAACATGTGCAGCGAGGCCCACGTAGCTGCCTGACAAATGTCCTGCAAGGGAACTCCGCGTCCCAAGGCAGTAGTGGCTACTGTTGCCCTGGTGGAAAGGGCACACAGCCCCAAAGGAGTCTCCTTCTTAGCCAACCAGTAACAGGCCTTGATGCAGAGAACGACCCACTGAGAGATGGTCTGTTTGTGCACGGCCCAACCTTTTCTGGTGCCCACGTAGCCCACAAAGAGCTGCTAATCCACCAGGAACTGTTGTGTGCGCTTCAGATAGAAAGAGAGCGCATGTTTTGGGTCCAGATGGTGGAGCCTCTCTTCCTCTTTTGAAGGATGCGGAGACACAAAGAAGGTGGGCAAATTGATGGTCTGCCCTACATGGAAGGGCGTGACAACCTTTGGCAAGGAAGAAGGACGGGTCCTTAAAATCACCTTGTCCAGATGAACAGAAAGGAAAGGAGGTTTAGAAGAAAGAGCCTGGAGCTTACTCACTCTTCTGGCAGAGGTGATAGCTACCACGAAAGCCGTCTTCAGAGTGAGAATAAGTAAAGTACAGTTATGAAGGGGCTCAGAGGAAGATAGGTCAACAATCAATAAATCAATCAATCAATCTATTTGTAGAGCGCGCTATTTACCCGTGAGAGTAACAAGGCGCTGAGGGGGGTGAGGGGTGGGGGGATTGGAAGCTTTGCTACTGTTCGAAGAGCCATGTCTTGAGGAGTCTTCTGAAGGCGAGTAGGTCTTCAGTCTGCCGTAGGTGGGTAGGAAGGGTGTTCCAGGCCTTGGCGGCGAGGTAGGAGAAGGATCTGCTGCCTGAGGTTGTTCGTTGGATGCGGGGGACGGCGGCGAGGCGGGCGGAGCGGAGCTGGCGGCGAGGGGTGTGGAAGCTGAGTCTGCTGTTCAGGTAGGCTGGTCCGGCGTTGTGGAGTGCTTTGTGTGCGTGGATGAGTTTGAAGGTGATCCTCTTGTCAACGGGGAGCCAGTGTAGGTTTCTCAGGTGGGGGGTGATGTAGCTGCGGTGGGGGACGTTGATGATCAGTCGGGCGGAGGCATTTTGGATGCGCTGTAGTCGTTGTAGGTGTTTGGCTGGGATTCCGGCGTAGAGTGCGTTGCCATAGTCCAGCCTGCTGCTGACGAGGGCCTGTGTCACCGTTCTTCTTGTTTCGGTCGGGATCCACTTGTAGATCCTGCGGAGCATGCGGAGGGTGTTGCTGCAGGAGGAGGAGACAGCGTTGACCTGTTTGGACATGGAGAGGGAGGACTCGAGGATGAATCCAAGATTGCGTGCGTGGTCGGTGGGTGTCGGTGCTGTCCCCAGAGTGGTTGGCCAGCAGGAATCGTCCCAGGTTGAGGGGTTGGGTCTGAGGATGAGGACCTCCGTCTTGTCAGAGTTCAGTTTCAGACGGCTGCTCCTCATCCAGTCGCCGATGGCCTTCATTCCGTCGTGGATGTTGGTTTTGGCGGTGCGTGGTCACCTGAAAGACCTCCACTGGCTACCCGTCAATAAGAGAATCACTTTCCGACTGCTAACCCACGCACACAAATCACTCTACGACATCGGACCAGATTGCCTCAACTCAAGACTGTCCTTCTACACCCCCCCCCGCCAACTACGCTCCTCCAGCCAAGCCCTCGCCACTGTACCTCGCATCAACAAGACCACCATGGGAGGCAGATCCTTCTCTTACCTGGCTGCTAAAACATGGAACTCACTCCCCACTCACCTTCGCCTTACCCAGAACCACCTAGCTTTCAGAAAGCAACTTAAAACGTGGATATTTGACAAGTAATCCTCCTCCCCCTCCTTAGCGCCTTGAGACCCTCTGGGTATGTAGTGCGCTATATAAATTTTCTGACTTGACTTGACTTGACTTGGTGAAGGAGAGGATGAGCTGAGTGTCGCCAGCGTAGGAGATGATGTTGAGGTTGTGGTGGCGGGCCACTTTTGCGAGGGGGGCCATGTAGATGTTGAACAGCGTCAGGCTGAGGGAGGAGCCCTGGGGGATGCCGCAGATGATGTTGGTGGCTTCGGATTGGAAAGGTGGGAGGAGGACGCTCTGGGATTTGTCGGAGAGGAAGGATGTGGTCCAGTCAAGGGCCTTTTCTGGATACCGGCTTCTTGGAGGAGTGTTTTTAGAGTGCGATGGCAGACCGTGTCGGAGGCGGCCGAGAGGTCTAGGAGGATGAGGGCAGATGTTTTGCCGTTGTCTAATTGGAGCCTGATGTCGTCTGTGGCGGAGATGAGGGCTGTCTCGGTGCTGTGGTTTCATCTGAAACCGGATTGGGACGGGTCCAGGATATTGTTGTCTTCGAGGTGGTGGGTCAGTTGCATGTTGACGATTTTCTCGATGACCTTCGCCGGGAACGGGAGCAGGGAGATGGGCCGGAAGTTCTTGAGGTCCTTGGGGTCCGCCTTGGGCTTTTTGAGGAGGGCGTTGATTTCGACGTGCTTCCAGCTTTCCGGGAATGTCGCTGTTTCGAAGGAGATGTTGATGATCTTCCGTAGTTGGGGTGCGATGGCTACGTCTGCCTTGTTAAATATGTGGTGTGGGCACGGGTCTGTCTGTGATCCTGAGTGGATGGAGTTCATGACCTTGCGTGTCTCGACGTCGCTGACGTTGGACCAGGAGGTCAGGCGGTTGGTGCTGTTGGTGTTCGGAAGAGAGGGGTGGAATCTGGCGTGGTCGGGTCGGTCGTGGCGTTGAAGCTTTCGTGGATGTCGGCGATCTTGCGGTGGAAGAAGATGGCCAGTGAGTCGCACAGTTCCTGTGAGGGCGGGATGTCGTTGGTGTTGGCGCTGGGGTTGGAGAGTTCTTTTACAATGCGGAAGAGCTCTTGGCTGTCGTGTGTGTTGTTATCCAGGCGGTCTTTGAAGGAGGATCTCTTGGCTGATCTGATGAGGTGGTGGTGTCTGCGGGTGGCGTCCTTGAGGGCTGCGTGGTTGTCCGGTGTGCGTTCGTGGCGCCATTTCTTCTCCAGTTTCCGGCGTGCGCGCTTGGATGCCAGGAGCTCATCGGTGAACCAGGTGGCTCTCTTGCTGGTGTGGTTGTTGGAGGGTTTCTTCAGTGGGGCGAGGGTGTTGGCACAGTCGTTGATTCACTGTCTGAGGTTGCGGGCTGCAGCGTCTGGGTTGGTGGGGTCGGTGGGTGGGTTCTTGGAGAGGGTGGTGATCAGCTGATCTTCGGTGACTTTGCTCCAGCAGCGGCGAGACATCTGTTGGGTGCGATGGTGCGTGGTTGGTTTTTTGAAGGTGAAGTGAATGCAGCGGTGGTCGGTCCAGTGGGGTTCGTTGTGTGGTTGAAGGTGACGTGGGTGCTTGTCGAGAAGATGGCGTCCAGCGTGTGGCCGGCGGCGTGGGTGGGCGCGGTGACGAGTTGTCTGAGGTCGAGGTTGGCGAGGTTGTCGATCAGCGTGGAGGAGTTGGCGTCGTCGTTGTTCTCGAGGTGGAAGTTCAGGTCCCCGAGGAGGATGTAGTCCGTGGAGGCGAGTGCATGGGTGCTTGCGAGGTCGGCGATGGAGTCGCTGAAGCGGGCCTGGGGTCTGGGGGGGCTGTAGATGAGAGTTCCTCTGAGGGTGGTGCTGGGGTTGGTGTGGATCCGGAAGTGCAGGTGTTAGGCGGTGTTGAGGGAGTTGTCTGCGTGGGTGGTGACCTTGAGGGTGGACTTGTGGACGATGCCTATTCCTCCTCCGATGCCGTTGGTGCGGTCCCTGCAGGTGATCTTGAATCCGTCTGGGATGGCTACGGCGATGTCTGGTGCAGAAGAGTCGTTCCACCACGTCTTGGTCAGGAAGGCTACGTCCGGGCCTGTGGTGTCGAGCAGGTCCCAGAGCTCGATGGCGTGTTTGCGTGCGGAACGGGTGTTGAGGAGTATGCAGCGGAGGTGGTTGGGTCTGGTTCTTGGTGGTTTGATGGTTCTGTCGCAGGTGAATCTGCAGCTGCGGCAGGAGAAGGGTCCGTGGGTGTGTTTCGGTGCGGCCTGGTTGCAGCGTTGGTCTCAGCCGGTGTTGAGAGTGTGGAGGGAGTCGGCGTCGTAGCGGAGTCTGGGTTGGGTGCGGTGGGGGGCGTGGGGGCCAGGGGTTCTGGCGCTGGGCGTGGTCCGGGCGCAGACGGGCTTGCCTTAGGCGGGCCAGCAGCGCCCCCGCTGAGCGCGGCTGCGTAGCGGCTTCCATATGAGGGGATGTGGGAGGGAGGAGTAGCTGGGAGGCGGGAGCGGGGCGGCGAATGGGATTGCAGGTGGGCGGGCCGCAGGGACGCAGCGGCGGTAAAAATGGGCGGGGCCCGCGGGAGAACTGGGCACAGGAAGGAAAAACAAGTTTAGGCAAGAAAACAAGTACAGGCACAGAGGAATAAAAACAAGTCTGGGCAAGAGAGCAAGTTAGGCACAGGGGAATAAAAATAATTCTGGGCAAGAAAGCAAGTACAGGCACAGCGGAATAAAAATAAAGTGGAGTGGAGTGGTGTGGCTCACTGGTTAGAGGCGGCAGACCCGTAAGCAGAGAACGGCCCGGGACCAGGGTTCAATTCCGGACGCGGCAGGGTCGTGGACCAGGGTCAAAACGGACTTGATAATTCTCGCCTCGGTGCCTACTCTAACCAGGGAACACACTTGGCAACTATGGGCATTAAGCTTGCCTTATCTCTACAACGCCCCCCCACAGACGCCAGGGATGCCTGGTTTCACCTTGGAGATACCCAGAAAGGGACCATCTCACAGGGAAAACCAGGACGGGTTCCCCAGCGGTCTTCAGCGTCAGGATACTCCATGTAGTCGCAGTGCGCTTTACAAGTACACCCACATTTACATTTACAAGTCTGGGTAAGAAAGCAAGTACAGGCACAGGGGAATAAAAACAAGTCTGGGCAAGAAAGCAAGCAGATGCACAGGGGAATAAAAACAAGTCTGGGCAAGAAAGCAAGTTAGGCACAGGGGAAAAATACAAGATTAGGCAAAAACAATGCAGGCAGAGCCGTGCAGCAGCGTGGGGAGCGACTTGCCTGCGAGAAGGGTCATAGGTCGCTCCCTATGATTTGATTTAAGTCCCATTTGACAAGATGACAAGATTTAAGTCCCATTTGATTACCATTTAGGCATTATGAAAGGCACGAGAGGAAACGTGTTTGTAATGCCTTTCAGGAAACGGTTAACCACCCGGGACTTAAAAGAGCGAAGGCTGATCTGGAAGCCTTATGAAGGAGGAGATGGCCGAAAGATAACCTTTGATTGTGCCCAGAGCAAAGCCCTGCTGGGCCAAGGATAGCAGGAACAGAAGGACCAAATTTGTTCCACTTGCCGGCATTTACCGTCTTAGTGGAGGGAGGCCTGGCTACCAGAATGGTATCCCAGACTTCGGGAGGAAGATTGAAAGCTGTCAACTGTCGCCGCTCAATCTCCCTGCATGGAGGTGGAGGCTGGACAGGTTCGGGTGGAAGACTGTCCCCTGCTGCGGCGACAGAAGATCCTCCCGAAGAGGCAGTCGGATCGGGGGATCAATCGCCATGTTGAGAAGCTGGGGATACCAGTATCTTCGTGCCCAATTCGGAGCCACAAGGGTGACTTGGGCCCGGTCGCGCCGAATCTTCTTCAGCACTCTGGGCAGAAGTGGTATCGTCGGAAAGGAGTACAACAGACCACAGCTCCACTTGCGACGAAAAGCGTAGCCAAGAAAGCGTCGCCTTGGACATTCCAACGCGCAGAACTGATGAAATTGCGCATTCTCTTCAGTGGCGAATAGATCTAACCAAGGCTCTCCCCACTGCAGAAAGAGACCTCGCGCCACGTCAGAGTTCAGACGTCATTCATGATCCATCAAGCATCGGCGGCTTCTTTGGGACCAGAAAGTAGTGGGAATAAAACCACGTCCCACTTCTGGCCCAGAAACACGCTTCATGGCCCCCTTGGCCGAGAGGGCCATGACTTCCTGTTTGAGAAGGGCAAAGTGACCCCCCCCGACATGCGGTGGAACTGAGGTGGCATGGCTGGGGGGTGGACTCGAAGGGGAGGGAGTAACCCCTCTGGACAATTTGCAGCACCCACCTGCCAGAAGTGACAGAACACCAGTGGGGGAGGTGATGTTGAATCCTGCCGCCCACTGGCATGGGGTGCACCCCAAATTTCGGACTTGGAAGGTTTCGAGGCAGATGCCGCGGGAGCGGAGGTGGACTGACCTGCCCGCTGGTCCCTTGTGCCGCCACGGCGGCCTCCACGCCCACGGCCGGGCTGAGTTTGGTTCTGCGCAGGCTTCTGACTGAACGAGCGGGCAGGGGCGCCCCTTCCGTGGCCATGAAAGGAACGAAAGGTAGATGCGGCCGGCGTGAGGTGGAGAGACCCAAGGACTTGGCCGTAGCCCGAGAGTCCTTGAAACGCTCCAGCGCACTGTCCGCCTTATCGCTAAAGACGCGAGTACCATCAAAAGGCATGTCCATGAGTGAACTCTGGACATCCCCCGAAAACCCAGTGGACTGGAGCCAGGCAGGGTCACTGTTGTGCAGACCGCTCTCCCTAAAGATTCCGCGGTGTCCAGCCCACACCGAATGGTGAACTTCGCGGCATCCTTCCCCCTGCAACAGCTTGGGAAAGTATAGCCCAAACCTCTTCCGGGCACTGGGGCAGTGTCTGCGCCACTGTGTCCCACACAGCGTGAGAGTAGCGGCCCAAGAGGCATGTGGTGTTGACTGACCACAGCCCCAAGCTGGCAGAGGAAAATAACTTCATGCCAACTTTTCCAGCTTTTTCGATTCCTTATCCGGCGGGGCAGTAGGGAACGCACTTTGGGAAGTGGAGGCCTGAATGACCAGGATCTCAGGAGTTGGATGATTAGTCAGAAATGCCGGGTCACCCGGTGCTGGGGGGATGACGCCTGGCCACGTTCTTATCCACAGGAACCCCTGAGGGTGGCCTAGACCAGGTGCCCATCAAAAAATCCATCAATGCCTCATTAAACGGGAGCAGAGGTTCCATAGAACCTGCCGCCGGCTGAAGCACCTCAGTAAGGAGGTTGTTCTTGTGAGTGACAGTAGGCAGGTCAAGGGCCTCAGCTGCTCTAAGGAGCACCACAGTATATGTGGCGCCCTCCTCCATGACAGCGGGAGGAGACATAAATGTAGGCCTGGAGGAGAGGTCAAGGCCACCTGCGTCCTCCGCCAACTCGTGTTCGGACTCGCACTGCTGTGCAAGAGGGTCCTCTGACCCCTCCCAGTCATCCCCCTCCTCAACAGCCTGTGGCACAGGTGGCAGCGGCGAGGTGAAGCACAGGGGAAAACAAATGCCCCACCGGTGCCGGACGATGCCGATCGGGCTCCATGTCCCAATTAGGGTGCCAAGCCGGAGCAAAATTGCCCGGAAATTAGGGCAAGGGCAGAGGGGGGACAAACGGAACCCATGGCTGCGCTGGGAACGGAGCCGCAGGGGGCGCCGGGGCCGGACCTTCTGGCGCCGGGCCGGAGCCGTCGGTAGTACAAACGGCGGAGCCGAAGGAGCGCCATCGGGAGCCCTAAGCCTGGCCTAGGGCTCCCGCTTTCAGGTCTGCCTAGGCCTGAAAAGGCGGTCCATGGCGGCAAGAAACTCTTGCACCTGGGCCGGAGTCGCCGACGGACCCAGATAGGGCGGGTAGGCCGTGGGACTCTCAGGCTCCAACGAAGCCGCAGAGGAAGGACACCTTGCCCCCTCGTCCGCATCTGGAGACCGACGGGTGAATGTCGGAGAGCGAACACTCTTCTTCGACTTTTTCTTGTGACGTCTCTTACCCGATTACGAGGGTGAAGACTCTGACCCCAAGGAGCGATGATGGCTCCACGGTCGCTCTCTCGAGCGACCCCTGGACCTCGAACGGCGCGGAGACAACTGCCTGGCCCCCAGCAGTTTCGGGACCGCTCCCACAAAGCTTTCGGAGCCATGGCCAGACAGTCAGAACATGACTGGGAGTCATGGTTGCGCTCCAGACAGTAGAGACAGATGCCATGGGGGTTGGCCACCGACATCGCACGGCGACAGGTCCCAAGGGATTTAAACCCATATATCCCTACGTGGAACCAAATTCTCAAAAGAAGTATAGACAAAAGTTAGTCAAAAAGTGACTAGGTTACTTGCTCTAACCAAATCTGCGCTTCCTAGCGTGGAAAAAGAAAGAACTGACGTCAGCGCGCATGGGTGGCGTCTAAGTAGTCTCTGTGGCGTCATCTCAGCGCTTACGACACCAGCGGCGGACTCGGAGCCACACGACGCGACCTACCGATGCACAGTGGTACTGCTGATGAAAAACTTTCCGGATCCAGTCTGATGCCTGGGGATATTCGAAGGTAAGGAATCTATCAGCCAAGACCTCGAACAAACTCCACCAGCTTATTTGACTCCCTTCACACGACATGTGGTAGAAAATCTGAGAAAAGGCAGTCTCTGTGGGGAGTGTTCAAGAGGGTGCTGTCGCCTGATGTTCGGTTCCTTATAATTGATGTGGATAAGTTAATGAAGTGAATGTTTTAGAGCTATCATAGGCTATGTGTAGCATACTGCATTGCTTTATATTTATACCATGGGACTCCCACTTTGACAACAGGGAATGATTCAAGCATGTGAATCCATTATGAAAGATCCAATACCGGAGAATTATTAAACTATCAAGTGACAGAGCAGGTTAAACTAGGAAATGGTCAGTGAAGCCTCCTCTCTGAAATAACAGGTCCAGCACAATGCAAACACCCTTGCCTATTTGATACATATGTTTCATTATGGTTGTGTGTATTGGTAAGTATAGAGGTGATTAAGCAAGTGAAACAGTTAAGAATGGATGGTTGAGGGGGGCGGAACTTGCTCGAGACCAAGCTGGCTGCTTGAGTCTCGGGCTCCGCAACACCGGCTAACCATCCTGAAAATATCAGACAGCCTGCCACCGCCAAAACAACCAATTGAATGAGTTTTGGCCTTCGGAGCACAGCTGCAGCCTATCTTACCCTGACCTCCCTAGCCTCAGGGAATCCAGAGAAACAGACACGACAAGCGGGCGAAACTCTAAGCCGCTAAGCCCCGAGCTGGAGCATTGAGAGAAGCGGGGTCACATCTTTGTCCGTGCCGCGCAGGGCTGCGGGTATCGCCCGGTCCACCGAGTCTGGGGGGTCCGGTCCCTGCTGCGGCCCGAGCTCACCCGATGAGGTGTCGGAAGCGTAGAGAAGTGCCTCGTATGGTCACGCTGGCCTGATTACACCACAGGGGCGCTGTGACACCAGTACGTGGCCCCCAGGTGTATCGGAGGCTGCTGGAGCCGCGGTGCGCGAGACCAGCTGAGGACGTAGAAGGCGGTGGAGAGCGGAGAAGTTATCCGACGTGCAATGCCAGAGCTAATTGCTGAAGACCCGAGCCGCGAGTCTGTGCCGCGCTTTGTATCTGGGCGTTGCAGCCATTTTGTGGAGAACTAGGAGCGCCGTGAGGAGCAGTCGTCGTGCGGGACGAGGCGTTTGCCAGCGGACTGACGGTGCGCTGTGAGTGACGGAGCCAGCAGCGAGGAACAGAGTGACTCTGAACTTTGAACTTGGGAACACAAAGCTAGGGCAGTCAGGCCCCCGGAGACCATGCATTACAGCAAGTGCTCGGGCGCGTTGGGGCGACACCTGGCCGGGGGAACGTCCCTGAAGCAGATCTACTGCCAAGCACACTGCCAGGTAGGACATTATTGCAATAAAGAGTGTGGAGCCAGGGCTGCGCAGGGTGGACCGCACTGGGGGACGTCCCTGGGGGGCAACAGCTGGTGTGAATCGAGAGGCCGAGGAACAGTCTTTTGGCAGTACTGCACGGCAAGACTAATATTTACACTGAGGCAGCTGGGAGTCAGCGGTGGTGCACGCAGTGTCAGGCGAGGTACCCCATAGTTGGCACGTTTGGCTCAGTCTGGATGGGGGCGCATATTCCCAGACAGCGAGCTTAACCGCTGCAGGCAGCGTTGGAAGCAGTAACAGCTGCTCGGCCTCTACCGGTTCACTGATTGCGGGGGCGCAGAAGACAGCCTCAGAAAAGCAGTCACGCCTGGAGAAGACAATGGGCAGGACAGACAGGACACAGCCCAGCCTCACTTTTGAGCAAAAAGTCTCTAATTCCTACAACACTGCGACGGAGGAAGCCAACAGGACCTCAACCCCTATAAAAGACGAGATGGATATCCGGAGTATACTGTGGCCAATGGAAAAAGGCTTTCAGGGCGGCATCACCTCCTTGGGCACCAAAATTGACACCCTCTCATACCGGATGGACAGAATGGGGGAAAGACTGGATAAACACACGGAGCAGTTAGACAAGTCCGAACGGAGGTAGAGGAGGCGCAAACTACACTACACTCCGACCAAAACAGCTTGGGAGGGCCAGACGTGTATTGCAAGACAAAGCAGAGTATTTAGAAGCCTGCTCGAGACGATGCAATCTACGAATAACGGGCCTGCCAGAGACGACGCAAACCGGCAACATGGAACATTTCATAGAGAAGTTGTTGGTAAACCTTCTAGGCGCTGAAGTCTCAAACATGTTAGTCGTGGAGAGGGCGCACCGCTCCTTGGGGCCTCGACCGCATCCGGGGGCCCCACTGCGCCAGAATATAGCCAAACTGTTAAATTACCGGGACAGAGACGCTGCCTTGCGGACGGCGAGGGACAAACAAAAGCTGGCATATGAAGGTTCGGCCATCTTGCTCTACCCGGATTTCACCGCCCTAGCACAGGAGGCACGTAGACAATTTGTGCCAATGAAAAAGCAGCTACGTGAATTAGGCAGGGACTAAGCTATTTCTATCTGGTAAAACTGCGTGTGAACAAGCAAGGTCGCTCCCACATATTTACTGACCCAAAGGCTCTACAGAAGGCCCTAAAAGACTGGTTCAGAGAACAGCGACAGAGCCCGGAACGGCAGCTCCTAGACGAGGCGGCAGGAGCATCGCTCGAGGAGCAGAACTGAGACTAGCCATCTTATGCTCAGTCGATAAGTAACATGGGGACGGGGGGCGGGGAGGGAGCTGTGTTGAGACGGTACATGCTAAATTGATCTAGCTGCATCCTATTGTTATTCCTATATCTTTGCCAACGCAACCATTGACTGATAAGGACTGCATGAAAACATTGGATGATAACTTAGGGATTCTATTTTGGTCATAGCGCTAGGCGCAGGGAACATCCTTTCAGATGCAGATCAATGGCACAAGGAAATAGGTGGTATTGCGGTGTGTGAACTCTAGCTGGCTTAGCCGAGAAGTGCACTATGGTGGGGGTTGTGGCCCTATTGGCCGATGTGCGGGGGCTGGGATAAGAGAGCACCTGCGTTTGGCTGATTGCTGCAAACGGAGTGACCTCTGCCCACGAGTGACAAACACTGCTACTGTTACTTAGGTGCAGGGGTGGTGGGGGGAGCGGGTGGATGTTACTGGGGATGCTACGCGACAGAGTTGTGGGTGGTCTGATGTGGGAGGGGTGAGGGAAGGGTCCAGTAGGGATGATGTTGTTATTTTTGATGTTGGAGATGTCAGTCAAAGTGTTACAAGATACATGCACCACATACACCACACAAGAGTCCGGACACACTGCGATAATTGATAGACATGATGGCAACAGCTAATGGAACCACTGTTCCGAGAGCTACTGACTCCCTCCGAGCTCTATCGTGGAATGTCAGAGGCCTAAACGACCATTGCAAACTACGCAAAGTGCTGAACTACCCAACTAGACATAATGTAGATGTTGCCTTACTACAAGAGACTCACCTCCCACTACATAGCCCAATGATACGTTGCAGGGGCCTTTCAGGCAATGTAAAGGCCTTGGGCTTCACCACTCACGCCAGAGGAGTAATGTCCTGGGTCAACCCCAGATCAGATTACATGATAAGACAGTTGGCAGCGGACACGGAGGGCCGGTTTATGATATCCAGATGCCATGGAAGGGGGTTGGAACTGCTCTTAGTAAACGTCTATGGCCACAACTATGACTGCCCGGAGTTCTTAGCAACATTGGCAAACACGGTAACTGGTTATGCGTCAACACAAATACTCTGGGGCGGTGACTTGAATTTGGTTAGAAACCTCGAATTAGACAGGTCGGGGAGCCCGCCGAGAAGGCTGGCGCTAGTGGCCAGAACTATTGAAAGCGTTATGATTAGTAAGAACCGTGTCGATGTATGGAGGGAGACACACCTGTTTGATGGGGGCTTCACGCATTACTCTGCTTACCATAATCTACACACACGAATAGACTACTGGCTAGCATCGACGTACCTCGTGTCTGAGATTTGTACTTGTCAGATCTTGCCACACACTTTGTCCGATCACTCGCCACTCTTACTGGTCCTGTCCACGCCTAAGTAAACAATCCCACCATTTACATGGCGTTTTCCAACTTACTCGCTACTGGACCCTCTCTTCAAGGAGGAGATGGCAGAGGCGATAGGCAAATTTTTCGCTATTAATATTGGTTCAGTGGACAGTTTCCAGACTGTGTGGGAAGCTTTCAAAGTGTACATCCGGGGGCTGGCCATGACTAAGCATTCGGGGGTACTGCGTTCCATTCGAGAGAGGTTGTCGACCTTGGAGCGGAAAATAGGTGACCTGGAGGCTCATCAGTCGGCTGGGGACGATGAGGGCGTTGCGGGAGCTATGAGGGACTTTTTAGTGGAATCCCAGGAAGCGGCGGACAGTGAGGTGAAACACCTGGGCAAATATGCCACAGAGTGTACATATGGCAAGGGTGACATGCCAGGATCCGTATTGGCTCACATGTTGAAAGCTAAACACAGTAACACTCTGATCACTGAAATTCGAACGGAAGGGGGTGAACTGCTAACTGAGAAAGAGGACATTGCTAATAGGTTCAAACGATACTACTCGGGCTGTATGCTTCCCGCTCTTCGGAAATGGATGATGAAATTCTAGACTATCTAGAACACATCAAACTTCCCTTCTTATCGGATACACACAGAGTTTCTCATTCTCCCCATTGAAAAAGATGAGATCGTGGAAGCACTGGCGGGAATGAGAGCAGCCAGCGCCCCGGTGACAGACGGCCTCACGGTAGGCTTCTACAAAGCTTTCATGGATCTATTGCTTCTCCACATCTCAGTGTTATTTGACGATTTATGCGTAATGGGGAATGCAAATGCTACTTACCAGTATGCATCTGTTCTTGGCATGTAGGGCTGCTGACATTCATATCTGTGCATAGATCGCCACCTAGTGTTGGGTCCGGATGATTGCACATTGTTGTCCTGGAAGAGTCTTCGAAGTATCACGAGATAGGTGGCTCCTCCCCTGGACTACAGTGCGCATGGGCATCGCCTCCATCCCCAGATTGTTTTTAGCCATTGGCAGAGATGGAGTGAAGAATGTGAGTGATGACCATGCTATGAGCATATGTATATATATGAATGAATACTGCAGCTGCTACAGGCGCCGGGGAGGAGGGTGGGCGATATGAATGTCAGCAGCCCTACATGCCAAGAACAGATGCATACTGGTAAGTAGCATTTGCAGTTCGAGGCATGTGGGCTGCTGAATTCATATCTGTGCATAGAATACATAGCAGTCCCTCCATTATCGGCGGCCGCCCGTGCCAGCTGCAGCAGTCTGAAAAAGTGTTTTTAGAACAGCTTGACCAACAGCTGCCTGCTGTTTGGAATGCACGTCTACACAGTAGTGCTTAGTGAAAGTATGTGTGGTAGACCATGTGGCTGCTCTACAGATATCTTCTAAGGGAATGTTACCTAGGAAAGCCATAGAGGCCCCCAACTTCCTGGTGGAGTGGGCCCTCGGTGGGATAGTGAGGGTGCGTTTAGCTTTAGTGTAACAGATCTGAATGCACTTTACTATCCACCTAGCAATCCCTGCTTTTGAGATAGCGTTTCCCTTGTGGTGTGTGGCAAAAGCAACAAAAAGCTGCTTGGTTTTGCGAAAATCTTTTGTCCTGTCTACATAATACATCAAGGCCCTCTTAACATCAAGGGTGTGGAGCATGCGCTCCGCCAGTGTCTCCGGGTTTTGGAAAAACACCGGCAATTCGATTGTCTGGTTTAAGTGGAATTGGGATACCACTTTGGGTAGGAATTTAGGGTTAGTGCGGAGCACCACCCTATTAGCATGTACCTGGAAGTAAGGTTCTTGGATGGTGAGCGCCTGCAGCTCGCTAACCCTCCGTAGCGATGTAATTGCTACTAAGAACGCAACCTTCCAAGTCAGAAACTGAAGCTCACAAGAGTGCAGTGGCTCGAAGGGAGGACCCATCAGCCTCGTAAGAACCACGTTGAGGTTCCATTCTGGAGCTGGAGGGGTCCTTGGTGGAATGACCCTTTTGAGTCCTTCCAGAAAGGCCTTGATAGCAGGGACCTTAAAGAGTGACAGGTGCTGCCTATTCTGGAGGTATGCTGCCATAGCAGACAGGTGAATGCGGATGGAAGAGTATGCCAGATTGCATTGGTACAGGTGCAACAGGTAACAAATGATGTTTTGAATGGAAGCATCTAGCGGGTCAATATCGTGGTTAACACAGTAGATGACAAACCTCTTCCATTTAGCCGCATAACAAGCTCTAGTAGTGGGCTTCCTTGCCTCCCGAATGATGTTCATGCAATCGGGAGGTAGATTGAGGTAGCCAAACTCTAGGACTTCAGGAGCCAGATCGCCAGGTTGAGCTGTTGCGGATCTGGGTGCTGAATGTCGCCATGGCTCTGCGTCAGAAGGCTGGGAGTGAGATGAAGCCTTTGATGCGGTACCACGGAGAGATCCAGAAACGTGGTGTACCACGGTTGGCGAGCTCACGTTGGAGCAACCAGGATGAGAGTCATTGAGTGCTGCCTGAGCTTGCGTGCCACCAGCGGTATCAGAGGTGCTGGGGGAAAAGCGTACGCAAATTTGCCTGACCAGTTCATCCACATCGCATTGCCCTGTGATTGCGGGTGTGGGAACCTGGCGGCGAAGCTTTGGCATTTTGCGTTCTCCTTTGTGGCGAACAGGTCTATCTCTGGATGACCCCACCTTTGGAAGTACGGTTGGAGTACTGATGGATGTATCTCCCACTCGTGCATCTGATGGCTGTGTCTGCTGAGCAGATCCGCCATTTGATTGTCCTTGCCCGGGAGATGCTCTGCCATGAGGAAGATGTTCCTCTGAATGGCCCACTTCCACATGCTCTGAGCCAGATGAGACAGCTGTGGAGAGCGAGTGCCTCCCTGCTTCTGGATGTAGTACATGGCCGTCATGTTGTCCGTCCGGATCAACACGACTTTGTTGCACAGATGTACTTTGAACGCCTTCAAGGCCATGAAGATTGCCATCAGTTCCAACACATTGATGTGCATCTTCCTTTGCTGAAGTGTCCATAGTCCCTGCACAGTGTAATGGAGTACATGCGCTCCCCATCCCTGGAGAGAGGCGTCCGTCGTCAGGATAATCTGTGGGACAGGCTCTTGGAATGGTCGGCCCTTGCAAAGGTTGTGTGGATTCCACCAATGCAGAGAGTTGTATGCCCGACCGCTCACCAACACTAGGTCTGTCAGTTGCCCATGAGCCTGAGTCCACTGACGTGCAAGGCACTCCTGAAGCGGACGCATATGTAGTCTCGCGTGCGGGACAATGGAGATGCAGGAGGCCATCATGCCTATCAACTGCATGAACACCTTCGCTGGAAGCGAGTGTTGGGGTCTGAATCGTTGGATCAGCGCCTGGATACTGGCGATTCTCACTGAATTTGGCTGCGCGGTGGCTGCCAGAGTGTTGATTGTCGCGCCCAGGTACTGTCGCACGTGGGCGGGCTGGAGATGGGACTTTGGGTAGTTCAGAGAGAATCCCAGATCGTGCAGGAGATGAATGGTGCGTGACACGTGGTCGACGCACTGCTGTTCTGTCCTTGCTTGAATGAGCCAGTCGTCCAGGTAGGGAAAGACGTGGACGTGCTGGCGACGGAGATGCGCTGCCACAGTCGCTAGGCACTTGGTAAACACTCTCGGTGCCGTGGTGACCCCGAACGGCAGAACCTTGAACTGGTAATGCTGGTCTAAGATCGTGAATCTGAGATACTTCCTGTGGGAAGGATGCAGGGGGATATGAAAATAGGCATCTTTCAGATCCAGCGTAGCCAGGAAGTCCCCCTGTTGAAGCAGGGGAAGCACCTGCTGCAACGTGAGCATATGGAAGTGCTCCGAGAGGATGTACCAGTTCAGGGGCCTGAGGTCCAGGATCGGCCTGAGGGATCCGTCCTTCTTGGGAATCAGAAAATACAGGGAGTAAACCCCTGTTCCCCGCTCTTGCAATGGAACGAGCTCTATCGCCCCTTTTTGCAGCATGACTAGAACTTCTTGCTGCAACAAGGTCAAGTGCTCGCCTGACATAGGACGGCTCCTTGGGGGTATGTCCGGTGGAATGGACGTAAGCTCTAGACAGTACCCGTACTGGATAATAGACCTCACCCACCTGTCCGTGGTGATGGTCCTCCACGCCGGCAGGAACTGCTGGAGTCTCCCCCCGACCGGTGTTGCATGGTCGGGGGGCAGTGACAAGACGTCACTGTTTGTTGGTGGTGGTGGACCTGGAACTATTGTTTCCACGTCCCCTGCCCTTGACATTATTGCCTCTGTAACCACCTCGACCCTTGTTGTTATACGAGGCTTGGGTGTTACTTTTGTAATATTGGGTTGACTGGGACGCCTGTCCCCTTGAGGTGCCTCTGGAGTTTGAGCGGCGAAAGGAACCACTCCGAAACTGCTGACTTTGTAGAGCCCCCATAGACTTGGCAGTTTCCGTATCTTTTTTCATTTTCTCCAGTGTGGCATCCACCTCAGGGCCAAACAGGTGGTCAGGATTCACTGTTTGATTGAGGATCGTAGTTTGGATGTCGGGTTTGAACCCCGAAATTCTAAGCCAGGCATGGTGTCGAAGCAGCACACTGGTATTGATAGCCCTGGAGGCTGTGTCTGCCACATCCAGTGCACATTTGATGGATGCATTCGTAATGAGTTTACCCTCCTGAATGAGCATCTCTCCCGCCTCCTTGTATTGGTCAGGCAAGTGTTGCAGTATGGCCTCTAATGTGTCATAATGGGCCCTATCATAACGTGCAAGTAATGCTTGGGTGTTAGATATTCTCCAGATATTAGCTGCTTGTGCAGCAATTCGTTTGCCTGAGGCCTCAAAGATTTTGGACTCTTTGTCTGGGGGAGGAGCGTCACCAGTAGTTTGAGAGTTCGCCCTCTTCCGAGCGTTGGAAACAACCAAGGAGTCCAATGGCAAGTGTCCCTTGATATATGTAGGATCCGTGGGCGCTGCCTTATATTTCCTGTCGATGCGAGGGTTGACCACACGCGCTCGGGTGGGCTCCTTGAAAACCTCCGTTGCATGTTTCAGCACCCCCTTAAGCATCGGTAGTGTTTTGACAGACTTTTCGGCTACCGAGAAGGTGTCGAACAAGAAGTCCACATCCACGGGGTCCGAGTGCAGCTTGACGTCGTGGTTAGCAGCAGCTCTCTCTATCAGAGCATTGAAGGCCGCCGAGTCCTCAGACGGGGACGTCTTGGCCGCGAAAAGTTGAGTGTCCTGAGCCGACTGCGGGTCCTCCGTGTCGCTTCCGGCGGACCACGGTACGTGCTCCTCCTCCGGATCCGAGTATGCCGGATAGTTGTACTCGTCACCTTCCTCGTCCGCATCGGCTGCAGCGGAATGCGTCGGCGAGTGTCCTAGGGTTTGCGGGGACACAGGTTCCACCAAAGCCGGGGAGTCCTCGGAGTCCCTTTTGTTTTTGAGAGGAATCTTAAAGGGTTCCAACGTCGGCTCCGTCGTGATCTTCCGCTTGAGGAGCGACAGTTTTCCGGTGTTGGCGTCGATTATTACCGCACGACGTTCCTCTTCCGCAAGCGGCTGGAGACGCAGCTTCGACACCGCCAAGGCAGCCTTCGGCGTCAACACCTCCCTCGAGGGTCCGCCCTGTTTTGGTGCGAAGGCCTTCGGCGCCGACTTGGGCGGCAGGGTGAAACCGATAGGCGTTTGCTCCCTCGCAGGCTTAGGCGTCGGCTTAGGCGCACTGGTGTCCTGTGCGGGAACCACACTGGCCTTTCGAATCCGCTGCAAGGATTCCGCTACCTTCTTTGTCCAGGCCGGAGAGGGCTGGGCCGGTTCGAGCGACCCCTCATCTTCGAGAGCCTGTTCGCCGGCAGGCACCGTCTTCGGGGCCGACGCCCCCTGCCTATGCGCGTCGTCGCCCTGACGCTTTTTCGAAGCAGTCTTCGGGCCCGCGACCCCTTTCGGCGCCGACGCAGCCGCGTCGGAGGACTCCGCCTTCGGCGCCGACCCCGAGGGCTTCGGGTCGGCCATTTTGGCGTGGCTCTTCAAGTCGGCCATTTTGGTTTTCTTGGAAGTTGACACCTCCAGAACCTTCTTCCCCTGCGCCACTTTCACATTCGGTTTCGCATCCGAGGATGCGTGACCAGTTGGCTTCACTTTCGTTTTCTTCGACGTAAGTGATGGTTCATAAGTGTCCGTGACCGGGCCCGGAGGCGGGGACGTAGGACTCATAGTTAGATCTTGGGTAAGGCCCGAAGGCGATCCCTCGACCCGGGTCGTATGAAGGGGAACAAACCCTGAGTCAGGTTGGGGATGCTCTTCCTCCGAGCTATCTCCCATCGTGGTAAAAGCCTGATCGTCGTCCCCTACCTCGTCGGTGACTTCGTCAAAGTTCTCCTCACCCACGTCGTAGGCCTCTCCCTCGGATGCGGGATTAGAGTCCGAACCTTGCACGTCGTCTTCTCCCTCGACATATTCTTGGAAAATGTCGTCAGGCGGGGGCGACGTGGCCGATAACCTAGCCTGGAGCCTATTGGCCCGACGAATCTTTAAAGTCTTCTTGCTCCTGAATTTCGAACACACCATGCAGGTGTCCTCGCGGTGATCCGGCGACAAGCAGGTATTGCACACCGGGTGCACGTCGAGGTGCGAGTATTTAGAGTGACTCAACGGGCACTTCTTAAACGGAGTTCGCTCCATAGCAAGAGTGTAGTACAGGCCCGACCGCGCCGAAAGCAGGTGGAAGGGCAGCAAGAGATCGGAGCTGAGAGTCAGAAAGAAACCCGTACGCAACTATACCGACGCCCAGCCTAAAGACCTTTTGGTCTCAAGTAGAAGTTGAACAACTATCGGTTCCGACAGAGGGAACCGAAACACATCCGAACCCAATGGCGGAAAAAAACTATCTGGGGATGGAGGCGATGCCCATGCGCACTGTAGTCCAGGGGAGGAGCCACCTATCTCGTGATACTTCGAAGACTCTTCCAGGACAACAATGTGCAATCATCCGGACCCAACACTAGGTGGCGATCTATGCACAGATATGAATTCAGCAGCCCACATGCCTCGAACGATGCCACAATCTATGAGGGAAGCGATTTTAGTGGCCTACCCCAAACTAGGTAAGCTCCCTGAGGAGTGCGGCTCTCCCTGCAGAACGATGACACCAAATTGTTCGCAAAGATTTTGGCTAACCGCCTAGCCATATTGACCCCGGAACTTGTCGCCCCGGAACAAGCAGGATTTGTACTAGATAGGAACCTCACCTACAATCTCTGAACGGTATTTGGAACAATGCAACATGTCCGACAAGACACTAGAGCCATCGCGGTGTTCCTGGATATGGAGAAAGCTTTTGATTCGGTAGAGTGATCCTTCATGCGACATGTAATGACCAGAATGGAACTCCTCTGGCCCGTATTCTTACAATTGATAGGGGTGTTGTACAACGCCCCATCAGCAAGCATTAGGCTGGGGAATCTTGTTACTGGTGCCATTTCTATCTCCAGGGGAACTCGGCAGGGATGCCCCTTATCACCGACGTTTTACACCTTAATCGCTGAACCCTTAGAATGCGCGCTCAGAGAATACCATGGACATAGAGGAGTCAGGTTCCCTACCTATGAAATTGTGGTCTCTATGTACGCGGATGACACACTGTTATACGTGAGGGACCTAGAAAACAATCTCTCCTCGGTCCTCAGAGAGGTGGTGCACTTTGATGCTCTATCAGGGTTAAGGGTCAATTGGACAAAATCCATAGCCTTTCCGCTCACCCCAGCTACTACGCAATTCGAGATGGAGTACCCACTGAAATGGTCCGATGACTCGGTCAGGTACCTTGGCATTAGATTGCACACTGACTCAGACATAGTGTTCCGTGAGACTTATGGTACCGCTGTTGCAAAATTAGAGGATGACATCGAAACCTGGATCGGACTACCATTATCTTTAATTGGAAGGGTCTCCATCATTAAGATGGTGGTGCTGCCCACGTTCCTTTTCTTGTTTTTAAATATTTACCATTAGTGTTGCCGCTCTCCTTTTTTGCCAGAATTAATAAATCGCTGATAAGATTGGCTTGGGCAGCCAAGCAGGCGCGGGTACAATGGCGAGTGCTCACCCTGCCATACCACCTGGGATGACTAGGCGCACCCAACCTTGAGTTATATTACAGAGCGGCGCAGGGAGCACAAGCACATAGTTGGTTCCACGGTGCGGATAATACACCATATCTTCGGCTCGAAAAACTTGTTGCTGATCCTCCTTCCCTCCCAGCAGTTATTCTTGAGCCATTCAATCGCAGGACAGGTATACTGGACTCACTCAACTAGATGCAACACGCATGGCACTGCCTGTTACAGCAACAAGCAGGGGCACTATTATACTCCCCGGAAATGCCAATAGACTGGATGGTCTGGTTGGCCCCCTGTAGAGACAGGGGGGTCATACGAGCGATGCAAGCGCTGGGTATACACAAAGCAGGAGACCTGTTCTCAGACGGTGTTGCAAAAAACGTGGGATGAAGCCACAGTCCCCACAGAAGCCCCCACCCTACTTCAACGCCTTCAGTTCCACAGAGTGAGCAGGGCACTACATCAACAACTGGGGGAAGACCTGAGTGAACCCCCTGAGGTAAAAGCTGTTGTACCTCATTAAAACTTAGTCTCCCTGTAAGCTTGTATCTAATATATACAAGTTGGCAATGTCTCACAGAGCTAATCAGTACACAAAGGCCAGGCTGGCCTGGCAGCGCGATCTAGACATGACTATAGACGATGCCATGTGGTCTTATTGTTGCAGTAACACGAAACACACATCATTACACGGCAAACATAGACTTATACATTTCAAATACATTAATAGAGTTTATTTTACACCAGAGATTGCAGAGATATGGGCTAAGAGAGGAGACGACCTGTGATAGATGTCATTCCCCAGTGGCGGATTTCATACACTTGGTGTAGGGCTGCCCGGGCGTCTTCCAGTATTTGGATAAGGTATTAAGGGAACTGAGCACCATAGTTGTCTTTGAGATTGCCCCTAACCCACCCGTGGCATTGCTGGGTCATTCTAAACCATTACCGAAATCAGCCTGCAGATTGGTGGACATGAGCCTACTGATGGCGAAACGTAGGGTGGCAATGTGCTGGATGAGGGGCCCAGTGCCCACAGTGACACAGTGGTCACATAATGTCCTTTATTGCTGCATGCAGTTGGAGAACTTTAGCGAATTGCTTCCTCTGCGAAGCAGACCGAAGAACTTCTGGGGTTTATATACAACATACTTAAACAGTAAAAGTGAGAGTTCAGCTGAAGCTCACGTAGCAGGGACTAACACCCCCACTACATAAGGGACATTGCACTTTCACGAACTAGTACGCACACAACCTGTAAGGCTAACAGATGAGGCCAAATTTACACAGGGTGTAGTTGGCAAGGATGGGAAATTTGCTGACACCGGAAACAGTGGGAGGGAACAGGTACAGATTGGCAACCGGATAAGGAGTCCATGGTTACATGTTGAGGGATAAGGTAGGGGTCCTGACGGCGGCAGGTTGTGCTGACATCTCTCTGTTTGTTATACTTCTCATGATTACTGAGTTTATAAGTAGTAAGTAGTATTATAAGTAGTAATAAGAGGCACCATTCTTACATGTGACGCTGCCCTACCTCCGGGATGTGGGCGATAACGCTGTGTGCAGTGCCTTGTTTTAATAAGCAGCCGGCCTCAGGGTTGTAGGCGTACAGCTGTGTATTTCAGTGACATTTATTTTTACAATAAAAACTGTTTAAAAAAAAAAGTATGGATGGTTGAGTGTAAACATTGGTTATTTCAGCACCAAATGCCAGTGAAGATGCAGGTAAAAATCTCATGCCTTGCATTGTCATGTTATGTTATGTTATGTGTGGAGGGGTGGATGGCTGTATTCATACATGAGTAAATGGATGGAAAAGTGGTTGATGGAGTAAAGTAGTGGACAACTGGGTGCGTGGGAGACAGGATTGGGCATGAATTTATGTTCTGATAAATGATGAATTTATGTGGACAGGTAGATGAGAAGATAAATAGAAAATGTGGACAGAGAATGAGAAGCATTATTACCATATCTCAGCAAGAATCCTGAAAATCAGGGGACATGGCTAACCAACTAAGATGGCCGCTATTACTTTTGATGGCTCATCTTGTATATCACACAGCTGAAGGGGGAATAAGCAATGTGAGGCTACAGCACAAGCCATGCAGCGTGAACACACAACTTAACTTAACTTAATAGGACCACGTACTGCTGCCACGCGGGGAGACAGTAATTCTAATAAACGGCTGTGATTGTTGTTGGGAAACTCAGATTTTACTGGGGGTAATGTTTTTATTTTATTTTTGCTCGTAACTCACTGGGCTACTCTTGAGACTTCTCGCGCCTGGTTTTAAGCGTCCCGGTCCACAGCAGCCACGAGGCTGTTTGTTGTGGAGGGCGAATTTGAAATACACAGCCGGAAAGACACTTCCGGCTACACACTCAGCGTCGCCATTTTAGTTGGCGGTCTAGTGGTTCTGCACTCCCGGTCACCTATTTAAGTTAGTTATGGTGCGCGAGCGCAGCAGACGCGCACATCGGGCGGCTGAAGGCACGCCAAAGGCAAGCCCGTCTGCGCCCGTCCGCGCCAGTATGTCGCCTCTCACCAGAAATGCTGGCTGTGGCGCCTCTAAAGTTCGTATTTTTTCCTGGGATGATCTATTGGCTCTAAATCCCATAGCTAATTGGTGTATAGCCTCCCCTCCCCACCCCCTGACAGGGCCTATTAGTTGCCCTTGTTGTAATTTTGTGCTTCCTACACTCCTACCCTTCCCCCACTTTATACCACGATTACCTCTCAGCGACGGCTGAAAACTTTGCAGCTCTATGTAAGGTCATTAGTTAAAGATCATGCTGAAATCTTTGACCTCATTACTGACGAAACTCCGGATATGGTTTTTATAACAGAGCATGGCTTAATGGGGAAACAATGACTGAACCTAACTTAGCTCTGCCAGCGGAATATTTCATCTTTATGCTAAATATGGGAAACGAGGGGGGCGGTATCGCAATGATTTTTAAATCTTGCTACTCCTGCCTCTTCATTAAGGAAGTGGTGGAGGGCTGTGAATGTGCTTGCTTTAATATTAGTGTGAGCTCTCACTTGACTCTTTCAGGGATTCTGGTGTATGTAGTGTCGTAGGTGGTGGACCTCACCAGAATCAAACACGGGCACACTAGAGGTTCGTTAGTGGCCAGACACTTACTGAGCCACGCCCAGGTCTCAGGGCTATTTATTTCTAAACCTGCGTGCTGGCCGAGCAGACGCTGGGCCAGCCCATTGCTTCCACGCCCTCGGGCATCCGATCCCGTCGAAGAGGTTTGCGAACCCTTGCAGCAGGTTATCCAAGTCGTTGGCATGAACTGTGAGGGCAAAGTGATTTAAACTGATATCTTGCGCCGTCCTGCACCCAAGCAAGAATCCAGATCCTTCTTATGAGACATATACTTTGGATCGCTGGTGAGCTGCATCGTGGGAGAGATCAGCTTGGAATACCCTGCACATCCGGAGTGGGCGCCTGGTACCATAGGCGTAGACCTGCACTCTGGTGGGGCGAAGCGTCGGAGGGTTCGGCAGAGTTCTGTACACACTGGCAGCCATGAGGGTAATGGTGGCTCCCGTGTCGAAGAGGGCTGCGACTGCTTGGTCTTGCACTTTGACGGTGCACATGGGTGCGGCAGGGTGAGTGGCCGATAGGTTGTTTAGCATCCGGACCATGTGGACGGTGGCTGCGTCAGCATCGTCGTCGTCCATGTCACTGCTGGTCGGGCTGTCGGGGGACGGTTCGATCGCACGTACCCTCCAAGGCGGGCCACTCTGTTTCCTTCTCAGGGTGGATCTACACAACTTTGAAAGGTTATTCACCTTTCCACAGGACTGCAGGTTTTGCCTTGCGCAGGGCAGGCACCGTCATGAGGCGTAGGGCCGCCGCACAACCCGATTGGGCAGCTGCGAGACATCTGTGTGGGCTTGGAGGACGTCTGCTGGCGGCTCTGGGTTGTGGCTCCTGGGTGTCACACTGGTTCCGTCTTGACAGAGATGGCAGGCTTAGGATCCATGTGCGCTGCTCTGGCCTTCGACAGCTCTTTGGAGCGGCCCAGCATCATGATGTTCCTCTAATGGGCATGTTGTTTTCTTGCAGGACCAGCTCGTGCAGTTTGGAGGACGCACAGCCCTGGATGAATTGGGCGCGAACCTCGTCGTCCTAGTCTGGGAGGGTGCACGTGCTCGCTAGCTCCTTCAGCCTGGCGTAGAACACATCCACTGACTCCTCCGGCAGTTGGGGAGCTTGGCGGAGAAGGAACCGTTCGTAGTCTGTGCCGGCGAAGGGCTCGAAGTAGGCGGTGATGGCGTTGCGCATAGTGGCGTAATTTCTGGGCGGGCCGCCTTCTCTGATCCGCTTTGAGATTTTTGTGGATGTCTGCCCCACCAAGAGGGAGCAGCATGGACCGCCGCCACGGAGCTGCGATTTCAGCAGCCTCGAAAAAGTTCTCCAGGCGCTCCACCCACTCTCTCCAGCGTGCCGCCTGGGATGGCGGGGGCCCAGTGACAGCGAAGGGCTCCAGCAGAAGCACCGTAGTCATGGCAGCGTGCTACCAGGCGTGACCAGGCCGGGCAGCCAATGGAGGCAAGACAGTTACTTGTAGACCCCAAGAGTAGGCCCAAGGCCGACAGGGCGTGAAACTGCAGCAGATTGGTGGTGCAGTCGGCAAGGCCTTGCCAGGCTTGACCGCCGGGCGTGTTTAAGAATGTGCGTGGGGGCGTGCGTGGACAAAGCTTTCAGGCGCGGGACAGGGCCTGGCAGTGTTCTCGACGGTGTAGAGGGTTTGGCCTCAGCAGCAAACACTAAGTCCTGGGGGCTATGGCCTGAGCAGGAGGGCCAAAGGAGATTGTGCAGGGCCTGCGCAGCACTGGATGGAGTCTTGATGGCTGCGCAGGCGTGAACGCACTCACCGGCGTGTTTCAGGCAGGCTTGGAGGGCCGGGGTGCAGCTGAGGTCTTAAACGTGCGCACGCATGTAGCGGAGCGGAGGCAGCAGCGCCCACACACGGCTGAGCGCCGCACTGAGGCAGAGGAGGTAAACCTCAGCGGCGGAACGAACAAGTTACTTACCTTCGGTAACGCTTTTTCTGGTAGATACTATATCTGCCTGTGGATTCCTCACCTTGTGAATACCCCCCTTGCGCCAGCAACATTCGGAAATTCTTTTTTGTAGCCTCGCGCCGACATGGATTGGACGTCACAGAGACACGGCTCCGCTCGCGACTCCGCTGACGTCACCGACGCCTATAATAGGCCCACGCCGGCGTGATGACATCAGTTCCGCCTTTTTTCCGTGCCATCGAGGCACACGGACGGAACAATGACAGTAGATATATACAAAGTATACACAGTATACAACAGTCAAGGCAAAACACACAGTGCAAAGCAAATGCAGGAAAGCAAATGAAACATTTCCTTGACACCAAAATAAATATACATTACAGTACAATAACTCTGGCATAGAAGAGTGGACAACGGGGAGGCGGGTGGGTCAGTGAGGAATCCACAGGTAGATATAGTATCTACCAGAAAAAGCGTTACCGAAGGTAAGTAACTTGTTCTTCTGATAGATACATCTGCCGTGTGGATTCCTCACCTTGTGAATAGAGTCCCACAGCAGTCCTCACTCCCGGAGGAGGGTGTCCACTCTTCTAAACCAGGAAATCCTGAAGGACAGAGCGCGCAAAGTGGCCGTCCCTCCTGACTTCGGTATCCAAGCAGTAATGCTTCGCGAAAGTGTGGAGGGAAGACCAGGTTGCCGCCCTACAAATGTCCTCCACAGGAACACCTCTAGCTAAAGCAGAGGATGTCGACCTAGCTCTAGTGGAATGAGCCCTAATACCCTCTGGAGGTTCCTTACCGGCCAAAGAGTAGCAGACCTTTATACACAGAACGATCCATCTTGATAAAGTTCTTTTATGGACCGCTCTTCCCTTCTTGCAGCCAGCAAAGCCAATGAAGAGTTGATCATCCAAGCGACAGTCTTTAGTTCTGTCCAAATAAAAAGACACCGCCCTCTTAGGGTCCAGACGGTGCAACCTCTCCTCCTCCTTTGAAGGGTGTGGGGGAGGATAAAAGGTAGGGAGGGTAATGGATTGACCAAGGTGGAAAGGAGTCACCACCTTAGGAAGAAAAGCAGCCCTGGTCCTTAGAACCATCCGATCAGCATGTATGGTCAGGAACGGGGGCTTGGAACTTAGAGCTTGAAGCTCACTCACCCTCCTTGCCGAGGTAATTGCAACTAGGAAAACTGCCTTAAAGGTTAAAAGCCTCATAGGACATTTATGAAGAGGCTCAAAGGGAGAGCCCATCAGAAAAGTCAGAACAAGATTCAAGTCCCACTGAGGTACAATAAAAGGGGTAGGAGGGAACTTGTTTACAAGACCCTTCAAAAACCTCAAGACTACAGGTGACTTAAAAAGAGAGGGCTGATCAGGCAAACAAATAAAAGCCGACAGCGCCGAAAGATAGCCCTTAACTGTGGCAACTGCCAGCCCCTGTTGCGCCAAAGAAAGAGCAAACCGGAGCACATCTGATAAATGGGCTCTCAACGGATCAATATCATTCTCACCACACCAAATAACAAACCTAGACAATCTATAAGAATAGACAGTCTTAGTGGAGTCACGTCTGGCAGACAAAATGACATCCACCACATCAGGTGTGAGAGAATAGGAAATCAGGTTGCCCCGTTCAATCTCCAGGCATGAAGGTGCAATGTCTGGAGGTGGGGGTGTAGAACCTGCCCCTCCATCTGAGAGAGGAGGTCTGCCCTGAGAGGGAGACGGAGCGGCGGGAGAGAGGAGAGGTGGAGTAGATCTGTATACCACACCCTTCTTGGCCAATCCGGGGCGACCAATATAACTTGGGCCCGGTCTTGGCGAATTTTCCTCAGAACCCGAGGAATCAAGGGTATGGGAGGAAACGCGTAAAGGAGTTGATTTCCCCAACTCAACTGAAACGCGTCCCCCAAGGCTCCTTGCATCGGATACTGGAGACTGCAGAATGACGGGAAGTGAACATTCTCGCGAGTGGCAAACAGGTCCACCCGAGGAGTCCCCCACGTCCGAAAGACGTGACGAACCACCTCCGGATGAAGCCTCCACTCGTGGTCGGCAGAGAACTGCCGACTGAGACTGTCTGCACGCACGTTCAGAACCCCGGCCAGATGATTTGCCATCAGACAAATCTGGTGGTCCTGAACCCAGGACCAGAGAAGCAGAGCCTCTCTGCAGAGACACTGCGACCCCACTCCTCCCTGCTTGTTGATGTACCACATCGCGGTCGTGTTGTCCGTCAGGACTTGGATCGACTGACCGCGAAGGGAAGGGAGGAAGGCCTTGAGCGCCAAACGTATCGCCCGCAACTCTAGAAGGTTGATGTGAAGCAACCTTTCCTCTGGAGACCAAAGACCCTTGATCTCCAGATCCCCCAGATGAGCACCCCACCCTAGAGTGGATGCATCCGTTATCACCGTGGCCACCGATGGAGGTAGATGGAAAGGCTTCCCTTGCGACAGGTTGCCTTCCACACTCCACCAAGACAGATCCGCTGCAGTTTCTCTGGAGATCATCACCGACTCCCCGAGATCTCCGTTGTGCTGATACCACTGCCTGCGGAGACACCACTGGAGTGCCCTCATGTGCCAGCGTGCATGGTTGACCAGGAGAATACAAGAAGCCATCAGACCGAGCAGGCGAAGGACCTTCAGGACTGGAACGACCGCTCCAGGGTAAAACAAAGGAATCATTTCCTGTATGTCGCGAATCCTTTGAGGTGGAGGGAATGCACGACAAACAGTAGTGTCCAGTACGGCACCTATGAACAGGTTGCGCTGGGAGGGCACCAGGTGAGACTTGGGTACATTTATTGAAAAACCCAACCTGAACAACAACTGAGTTGTCTCCTGCAGATGATGGAGCACCTTCTCTGACGACTCCGCCTTGATCAGCCAGTCGTCCAAATAAGGGAACACTGGTATCCCCGACCTCCTGAGATGAGCTGCCACCTCCGCCATCACCTTGGTGAAGACTCGAGGCGCAGTAGTAAGACCAAACGGAAGGACCGCAAACTGGTAGTGCTGCGACCCAACCGTGAAACGGAGATACTTCCTGTGCGACTTCAGGATGGGTATATGGAAATACGAGTCCTGCAAGTCGAGCGACACCATCCAGTCTCCTTCCATCAACGCTTGAAGAACCTGAACAAGGGTGAGCATCTTGAATTTCTCCTGCTTCAGATAGAGATTCAAGATCCTGAGATCCAGGATTGGACGAAGCCTGCCATCCTTTTTGGGGATCAGGAAATACCGGGAGTAGCATCCCTGACCCCTTTCCTGCTCTGGGACCACCACTATCGCACCCTTTTGTAACAGAGTTAGAACCTCCTCCTGCAGAAGAGACAGATGTTCCTCGGAGCAAAAACCTTGACAAGGAGGGTAAACAGGGGGAAATTCCCGAAAGGGAAGGGCATACCCATTTTCTACAAGATTGAGAACCCAAAGATCTGTCGTAACCGATTCCCAATCCTGTAGAAAATGGGTAAGCCGACCCCCAACCGGACCCACATGATCCTGAATGGCGGATCTAGGGCTGCTTTTCTGCGGCAGGGGGGTTGGAAGAGGTGGAGGAAGAGGAGGGCTGACGTCCACGAGGACGCACTCTTTGCTTTCCCCTGTACGATCTGTACACTGAATTCTGCTGCTGTTGCTGCTGCTGCTGTTGGCCTTGCCAGGAAATTCCGAAAGGAGCGACCAAAGCCCCTGAACCTTCTGCTGGAAGAAGAGCCCCTGATCTGGAGGCCCAAAGACTTCGCTGTTGCTCTGCAATCCTTGAATCGCTCAAGAGCTGCATCCGCCTTCTTCCCAAAGAGACCTGAGCCATCAAAAGGAAGATCAAGCAGAGTCGCCTGAACATCAGCCGAAAAGTCCGATGACTTCAACCAGGCTGACCTCCTAGTGGCAACAGCGGTGCCCATAATACGAGCCACAGAGTCAGCAGTGTCCAGACCACTTTGAATTACCTGGCGGGCCTGAGTGTCAGAAATCACCTCCTCAAAATCCTTTCGGTTTGCGTCAGGAATTTTTGGAGCTAGGATACGCAAGGAGTCCATTAGGGCATGCACATACCTCCCCATTAGGCATGTGGCATTAGTTGACTTCAAGGCCATACTAGCCGATGAAAAGGTCTTTTTTGCCACCTGGTCCTGTTTCTTTGCTTCCTTCTCACAAGGAACCTGAGGAAAGGCACTAAGACTCTTCTTTGAACAGGCAGCCTAAATGACCAGGCTCTCTGGCGAAGGATGTGAAGACAGAAAAGCCGGGTCCTCAGGAGCGGCCCTGTACCTCCTTGCAACACTCTTTGATACCGCAGGAGCCGACAAGGGTTTCTTCCACACTTCCATAATAGGATCAGTCAAGGCATCATTGAATGGAAGTAAAGGCTCAACCACAGAATTCGGTGAATGCAAGACTTCTGTGAGGATATTAGACTTGAACTCCACTGTAGGCAGAGTCAATTGAAGAAGCTCAGCAGCCTTCCTCATAACCAGATGGTAAGGCTGGATATCCTTAGAGGGAGCACCTGAGCCTGAGGGCAACTCCCACTCTGGAGAGAAATCAAGGGTCCCTGAATCCACCAATTCCTCAAAACAGCTCTCCTCTAGTTCACCTTCTTCAACATCAGACTGTGAGTCCATGTATCTCTGCTTCTCCAAAAGGCGTTGTGCTTCCCTCCTTGACCTCTCCTTTACACGCCTCGCAGCCGGATCCACCAGCGGCTTCGACGGATTCGGGGCCGGCCCGGTATCGAATCCGACGGTACAGAAGAATGCCCTCGAGGATGATCAGGAGCAGGCGACGCCGGAATCGGCGTCGACGACTTCGGCGGAGCCGGGAATTGCCAATGCGGCGTCAGAGCCGGCATGTAAGGCATAAACGGAGCCGGAGGATAGGAGTGAGGAACTCCCAGGCTGAATGCCAAAGGACCCATGGGACCCGAAGGTGCACCAGAGGGGTACTACGCCCTTGAGAAGACACCATGCCTTGCGTTACGAAACGCTGAAGGGTCCTGGCCTGGAGCAGGAAAGGGCGGCTGAAAACCATCAGGCCGGTCCTGAGGAGGGATCGAATTCGACTCTTCGACAGGCGCAGAATCCACATCCTCCCGGGCCTCTTCCTCTTCTCGGGCCGGGGACGGCGCTGGAGACAGATTCGGAACCGGTGAAGCATTCGGAGCCGGAGATGGAGACCGCCCACGCGACTCAGATGGCGAGGCCTCACCTTCATGCTCAGAGACTTCGAGGGTAACCACCTTCGAACGTACCTTCTTCGGTGACTTAGACCTCGAGCCCGACTCCTTACCAGACCGACGTCGGGACTCATGTCTCCTCTTCTTGTGCTTCTTCTTCAACTTCAAAACATGATCCGACGCCGACTTCGAAGACAACCTCTCTCGAGAAGCAGATCTCGACCTCGCCCTGGACTTCGACCTCGCCCTTCGAGAACGAGACCTCGACGACTTCTCCTTTCCAGCTTTCACCTTAGCAACCAGAAGTTTGGCTTCTCTCTCCCTCAGGGCCTTCGGATTCATCTTCCGACATGAAGAACAATCCTCCACATCATGGTCGGAACTTAAACACCAGATGCAGTCTTCATGGGGGTCGGTAATGGACATCATTTTACCGCACTCCCTGCAGGGCTTGAAGCCAGTCTTCTTGGATGACATCTTCGAAGAGACAGGATACAGAGAAGCAGAATTAAGTAACAAAACGGCAACAATGTACCAGTAGGCTACAGAGATTCCCGATAACCGTTAGCGTCGACGACGCGGAAAAAGGGAACTGATGTCATCACGCCGGCGTGGGCCTATTATAGGCGTCGGTGACGTCAGCGGAGTCGCGAGCGGAGCCGTGTCTCTGTGACGTCCAATCCACGTCGGCGCGAGGCTACGAAAAAGAATTTCCGAATGTTGCTGGCGCAAGGGGGGTATTCACAAGGTGAGGAATCCACACGGCAGATGTATCTATCAGAATGGGTGGTACCAGGGGTGCGATGCAGGGCACCAACGCTGCAACAGGCCCCGGCCTTGAAAGCCGCAGGGGCTGCGTGCGCTGAGACAGATGCATCGGAGGCCGTTCGGGAGACGAGGCTGGGGCACTCCCACGAAGGACGTGCCGGTAGCAGGCACAAGTGCAGCAGTGAGGGTCGGCAGGGTGGAGAACCCACCTCATCGCCAGTGTAGTATCGTAGGTGGTGGGCCTCACCAGAATCAAACACGGGCACACTAGAGGTTCCTTAGTGGCCAGACACTTACTGAGCCACGCCCAGGTCTCTGGGCTATTTATTTCTAAACCTGCGTGCTGGCAGAGCGGACGCTGGGCCAGCCCATTGCTTCCACGCCCTCGGGGTCTTCCGCAGACCCCCCCCCCACAACGGGTGTGAGGTGGGCTGGTCCACTCACAGACATTACATTCCTCCTTTACCCTAAGGAACAAACAACCACAACAGGGTAAACACTTCAAACCTGTAAAACAATAAATGCATTGCATCAAGTGTTGGTTATCACACATTTTAATTAAGACAGGAGTCCCCCAGAATAAAGTTTCTCATAGGTACTCCCAGCCTTATTTTAACACACTTTCATGTCTACACAACCCTGGCCCCACACCCGCACTTCACAAAACGGCTGTTGGATAAAAGATCTCCGCTAAAGTGCCCCTTCTAGAGGTGAGCCCGTTGGGTATTGCACCGCCGACCCAACGAGGAGCAGCCCAGATGATAAAGCATTACACCTGCAAGGGTGTGTGAGGGTATTACATCCAACAAAATGGATGCCCAACTGTGACCTCTCTGAGACCAGTGGCACCACAACACTAGTGTGACTCATACCTTTCTTCTCCTGAGGAACGGCACAGCCTCCATTGTCTTGATGTTTTGGGGCGCATGCTGTTGCTGGACCTCCCACTCCTGTTGAGTGGATATCGCCCCCCTCTCTCCCCACTCCCTCTTGTTGAATACATACACTGCAGGGCTAACCACCATGGGAGTTTCTATAGGTGGCTAAGATCAGTTCTATCCCCCAACCCCCTCCTAGACTTACCTTACACACTCTCTACGCGAGTTTCTTTTTAGTACCTCTACCCTGACTGGGTCTGGTGCCGCCATACCATGGAAGGCCAGGGTTTAAGTTATGGGGAAGACTAAGCAGCAGCAATCCTTAGGACTCCCTGGGCTTATACGTCCTCAGGGTCTTCCGCAGCCGCCCCCCCTCACAAAGAGTGTGAGGTGGACTGGTCCGCTCACAGACAACATTACAGTTTACAGGCCACCAGAGTCGGCCTTTGGTTTTATTAATTCTTTTCTGGAACTGGTGGGTTCGCTTGCGGTGGGGACTGCTAATTTTAGTATTTTTGGTGATTTGAACTTGCACTTTGAGCTTACGCAAGACAACACCATAGGAAGTTTATTGGCAGACCTTATCGCACTTCAATTAATCCAACTGGTCCCCAGTCCCACGCATGTGGGTGGGCATCTGTTAGACCCTATTTTTTCTAACATCGAGTCTGCTACAGTGGCGATCCCTATTCCTGTGGGGTGGTTAGACCATCTGTTGGTAGAAATGTCTTTCCCTTTATTAGAGCAATTTGGCAAGGCCGCTCCTTGACCTGCTTTTAAACGCCCGTGGCGGAAATTGAGACTAGATGATTTTCATGCACTCCTAATTGCTGACCCTCTTGGTCCTTTTAATAATGCTGAGTCAGGCTATGATATGTTTTGTGACTGGACCACCCGGGCGTTGGATTCTCCTATTCTGGATTCTCTTATTCCGGCGCGCTTGTGTAAGGGTCGCACCCATGACTCTAGTCCATGGTATAACAATGCCCTGTCTATGTTGAGGAAGGTTTGCAAGAAAACAGAACGGCCATGGAGGAAAGAGTATGACCACAGAATAAAAGCACAGTACCTGGTCGAACTTAAATCGTATCATAGAGCTGTTTGTAAAGCTCGGGCGGCCTATTACACCAACGAGATTAAGCTTAGCTCTAACCCTGCAAAATGTATTTTTAAGATTTTAAAAGATCTCAGAGTCATGAAAAATGTGGTGCCTGCAATTACTTCGGAATTGCAGTGTGAAGAAGAGGCCTCCTTCTTCGTGGAGAAGGTGCATGCTATATATAGATTCTTTCCTCCTACGACCTCTTCCGTTAGACCGATTCCCTTAAGTTTAGGCTTGAGCTCCAGTCTCATGGTTATTCCTGAGATTTCTCAAGAGGAGCGGATTAGGTTAAGTACGAAAATTAAATCAGGCTCCCCAGCTCACCCTTTAAAGCCTGCTCTTTTTAAAGAGTCTCTTTCGTTGTTCTTAGCCCCTCTCTGCCAGATTATTAACTCTTCTTTTTCCTCTGCCATGGTGCCAACATGGTGGAAACAGGCATGGGTGTCCCCCATCCTTAAGAAACCAGCATTGGATTCGGCCAAGCCTGAAAACTTTAGGCCCATATCTCTCCTTCCTTGCTTGGCGAAATTGGCGGAATCACATGTTAACACCATACTAACTAACTTTTTGCATTCCAATGACATTCTGGACATGTCGCAAAATGGTTTCCGTCCCGGCTATAGCACCAAGAGTGCTCTCCTTGCCATGACTGAGCATCTGTGGACCATTCTTGATGCAGGTCAGACAGCGGCACTGATCCTATTGGATCTTAGTGCCGCCTTTGACACGGTCTCACATGGCATATTGATACAACGACTAGATGAGGCAGGTATCACGGGTCTGGCTCTGGATTGGTTCAGATTCTTTCTGTCCGAAGGATCTTTTCGAGTCACTGCTCCCCCTTTTCTATCTCAGGCGCACTCCATTGAACAAGGGGTGCCTCAGGGCTCTGCCCTGAGTCCCACTTTATTCAACGTGTATGTCCAGCTATTAGCTGCGGTCGCCAGGCAGTGGGATCTTTCCATCGTCTCATATGCGGACGACACGCAGCTGGTGGTGGCATTGACTGAAGGCACCACCCTGAACGCTTCTAGATTTGGAGACGGCCTGCCGGCCGTGGCGGAAAGGATGACTTCCAACTACCTACAGTTAAATGCAAGCAAAACTGAGGTGATGCTAGTTGGTAAGAATGCTAGCCTGTGGGGTGAACATTGGTGGCTGACCGCGTTAGGCAAGACTCCTGAACCTAAGGAGGAGGTTAAGAACCTGGGGGTGTGGATGGATTCCTCCCTCAGTTTTCAGATCCCTACTAAAAAAGTTGCCAGTACATGTTTTGGTTTATTATGCGGTCTTAAACCTCTTCTAAAGTTTTTTGAACCCTTAACGCATCAGCTGATTGTCCAGTCAACTATTTTATCTCGATTGGACTACGCTAACTCCCGGCTTTTGGGGGCCAATCAAGCTGAGATTGCTCGATTGCAACGTATTCAAAACACGGCGGCTAGAACCTTGTTAGGGCTTCCTCGTTTCTGTCCTATTTCCGACACTATTCGGAAACTCCATTGGCTTCCTATGGCGGAGCGTATCAAGTTTAAAACTCTGTGTCTTTCATTTAAGATACTGAAACTTGCTTCGCCCAGCCTGCTTTGCAATCTGCTGACTCCGTAAGTTCCATCTCGAGCGCTGTCGAGCAGGAGGGCGCTCTTTCCGTTGTTTGGCGGCCAAACTATGGAACTCGCTGCCACTTCAGATTCGTGGCTTGGAGGGCCTGTCGGACTTCAGGAGAGCTATTAAAACGTATCTCTTTCCATCGCAATAGTTTCCGCCGTCGGTTCCTTATTGCAGTCCCTTTGCTGTGGCTTTCAGGATTGGTCTCTGTGAGTGAAAGCTCCAGGACGCCCCTTTGCTGGGGTAGCCGAGCGCTATACAAGCACAGTTAACATAACATAACATAACATAACATAACATAACAAGATATGTCTACCCTGGTGAACAGGACCCTACCCACGCAACACCACTACATCAATGGCTGGACACACACGATGGGAGATGAACATATGGACATGAAACTAAATGGTCTGGGAAACCAAATTAAGCACACACTGGTCCTGCAGCACTTGCGTCATGTCCCTGAATTAGTACTACTACAACAGACACATCTCTGGGGCTATAAGGCCCTTGATTGATTCGGCTACCCATTACTGGCACATGCAGGTTACACCAGACTCTCAAGGTGCAGGAGTACTAGTAACATTTTTTTTCACCATTTTGATGAAAATGATTACCCGATTGAGGAAGAGGATTCCAATTAGGGGGTTGGCTCATACTGGAGTGCTGATGGGTGGAGGGTGCTTGTCTTCAGTTATGGCTCACAAGAATCATGTACAGGAAGATTGGTTCTTGATGTACATTCCCGTAATATGCCCGCTATGTTGCATATCTTATAGTTTAACTACAGCTGTATGTTCCTGTGATGTAAAACTGAAAAATAAAAGTAAAAAAAAATACCTTTTAGTCCCCACCACACATGGCACAATCCTCATGGGCGATAAGTGGCCCTGTCTGGAAAATGAGAGGGTACTATGCTGAACGTACCACCCAGACTCCACTCCACGACTCTACAGAATATTAGTGCCTTACTCCTAGAAATGCCAGCTGGAACCCTTGTACTAGGAGAAGATAGGAACTCTTTAATAGAGCCAGAGACGGATATAAGTAGTGCTGCCGTGCAGGGTGAACTAGGACCACTGTGGCTCTTTGCGTCAGCGATGGGACTGGTGGATTTATTGAGGGAGCATAACCCACTGCAATGTCAATACACATATTCCTTGCCCATGCACCATAGTTTTTCTCGTATTGACCACATCTTCATGCAACACGCGCACACAGAAGACTTTAGGGCTACTATGCACCACTAAAGAGGTATCTCTGACCACTCTCCTGTAGGGGTCCTACTGAGTGGGCTGACAAGACACCATAGTAATTCCAAGAACAGACACATGGTACTTCCGAGACGTGGTATAAAGGAAAAGCTGAGGGAAAGTGCAGATCTCTATTTTAAAGAGATCCAGGGGACAGTGACATCTGCTTGTGTCTTATGTGAGGCATTTAAATGTAACCCCTTCGGATCTACATGAGCACTTATGCATCAGACGGCTCCACCGCATCCGACGCATAAGTCGTCATGTGTGTCAGACGGCTTCCGCGCGTCCGATGCCATGACACAGCTTCAAGAGCTTCCCCAGCTTCCGAGGAGTCCCCCCACCCCCGCCACCCCCCCAGTTTCCCTGCAATGACAATCAACGCTGACGTCATTTCAGTGAAACCAAAACTGAAATGAGCCAAGAGGCTCATTTCAATTTTGCTTTCTACGTGCTCAGGGGGCTATCTCAAGCCCCTGAGCACGTAGAAAAACGGGAGAGGTATCATTGGGAAGAGGAGATTCTCCCCAGGGAGGGGGATCGACCCTTTGGGCAAGGGCCTTTGCCCAAATTAATTTTTAATTGGCAAAATGTAGTCTTTCTGTGGGTATGCCAATGCCCCCCCCAAATAATTACAGCCTTCCTGCCCGAGGGGGCAGTCGCCCCCAATCTGCTCCCCTGGGGGGGGCAAAAAGCCCACTAGACGCCAGGGATTTATTTTGGGCAGTTGAAAGTAGGGTGGGGGCTGCCCAAAACGGGCACGCCAATTACCCCCCCCCCCCCCCCCCCCCTGAAAAAAAGTTACAGTAGCCCTCAATCTGCCTCAAAAGCCCACTAGAAACCAGGGGTTTCTTTTTTTATTCATGTAGGGGTGGTGGCTGCCCACAATGGGATTGACAATCCCCCCAAACCCCCCAAAAAATTCCAGTCCTTCTGTCCAAGTGTTATGTTATGCGGTTTTATATTGCGCACAGCTGCCCCAACAAAGGGGCGTCCCAGCGCTGAACAGAAAACAGCTAATCAGAAAAAAACCACACAACAGTCTATGATGGAAAAAGATGCGTTTTAATGGCCCTGTAGAATGCCATGTAGTTTTCCATTCTACAAATGACGGTGGGGAGCGCGTTCCAAAGTCCAGCCGCCAGTACACCAAAAGAACGTCCACCAGCATGCACCCTCCTCACCCGTGGGACCACCGCCAGATGCTGGCCCATAGACTGAAGTTGGCGGGAGGGGATGTAAGGTGTAAGCAGATTCGCCAAGATGTCTGGGGAGGAAGAATTCAAGATTTTAAAAGACATGCAAAGAGTCTTGAACTTGATGCGCTTTGCTACAGGCAACCAATGTAGCAGACCGATAGCATTGGAGGTAGGACTGGTCCTGGGCAGACCTAACAAGGCTCTGGCGGCAGCGTTCGGAACCCTTTGCAGTCTTGTGATCTCCACTTTATTAACTCCCAAGTAGAGTGAGTTGGCTTAGCCCAGTCTAGACAGAATAGAGGCTTTGTTCCAATTTCAGAAATACATAGGTGTCTTTCATACCGATTTTTCCATGTATATATTTTCCCAAATTAATTGCTATATACCCGGTACATAATAAAATACCATTGCAAAACATTGCTCAGTTATTGGCTCTGGGTACGTCAGCTATTGGTGAACCTACAAGTCCTATATATCCCCACAACCAGAAAGGTCCAGCGGATGTAACAGTATATTGCTTTCAAACAGCTGTCATAATTAGAAGAAGATACAGGTGAAAACGTTGACACAAAATTGTTTTTTTCAACTCATTTTCAATTTTTCCTATATTCAACTGTTAGTTTCTATAAAGAAACCTTGAAGGATCTACACAAATGACCCCTTGCTGAATTTGGAATGTTGTCTACTTTTCTAAAATGTATAGCTTTACAGGATCCATTATTGTTTTCATACCCATTTCTACCATTAACTGGAAAGAGGTTGAAAGCACAAAAAATAGCAAAAATAGGCTAAGTCCCAGAAAAAAGGCAAAACTGTGTAAAACATTTTGGTTTTCTGACAAAAGTCTGCTTGTACCTGAAAGCTGGGAAATGGTGATTTCAGTACCAGAACCCCTTTGTTGATACCAGTTGCAGGGAAAAAAACAGACGCTTTTATCTGTAGCCCTTTTTTCCCATGCGCCCCCCTCCCAACAAAAAAAAACAGCTATAATTTGGCAAATTTCTGGGTCCCCTCCAGGGGAATCCAGAAACCCTGGGTACCTTTAGAATCCCCATGATGTTGGAAGAAAAGGACGCAAATATGGAGTGGATACCTTATGTCAGTGGTCCCCAAACTTTTTACGGCGGGGGCCACATCAACTTTCCTTCCTGTGATGGGGGGCCGGGGTCAGTCTTATAACAGGAAATTATATGGGCCAAAGTGACAACCAGTATTATTGTGGCGATTATAATGAAATTTGTTTTGCAGCTGCCCTTCGCTGGGCCTTGGCGCCACCTGTTGGTTTGCAAAAAAAGTAATAGAAAGTCTTCTCGTGTTTATTTGAAGTACCACAGATACTCCTTTTAATTTATAGATATAGATTAGCTTCGAAAATAAAACACAAGCTGATGATAATTTTTTTGCCACACAGTGAAATAACATTAATACAGAATAATTGTCATTAACAGTATGACTTTAGGGTGGTCCTGGAAGCATGCAGGCCCTTCAGGAATGGCAGATAAAAAAACACAAGCAGCCCATCAGCAGATGACATGCTGCAGTCTCATTTTGTATGTGACATCACAGTTCAAGAAACATGTTGCCTATAAAAAGAGCATTACTATACTGACATGTTTTCATATTCATAGTTACTGAAATCAGCAGGCTTACCATATCAATGTGAGCTGTGGGCTTGCTTCTGACTTGTGAGGAGATTGATGTCAGGTTCCATTCCAGTTACAGCCAGTCTCAGAAACTGATGCAGGTTTTGATCTGAGAGTCTTGATCTTGTCGGATTTTTTATCAGCTTCATGCGTGAAAAAGGTTGCTCACAGATATATGTGCTCCCAAAAACTGTGGACATCTTCATAGCGTGCTTTCTGATGTTGGGGTAGGTCTCGTTTGGGAGGGAAGCATAGTACTCTATGAGACAGTTGGGCTTGAATGCGTCTTTCAGCACATCACAGGTCTGCAACTCAGCCAGTTCAAATTGAACAGAAAGCAGGGTGTCATTAATGTCGGCAGCAATAGGGCTCTGGAATATGCGAATTTCTTTAACATGGGCACGAAGCTCACGGAACTGCATACTGAACTCCGCTCTCAGCGCTTCCAGAGCGTCCGTGCACTTCTTGGTTGGAAACAAGCTGAGAGGCTGCGAGTAGCAGGGAGATGGGTGAAGTCTTGTTTTTGCACTTGTCCAACACCAGCGCCATTTTAACCTCAAGTCCTTTGACGTGGGAATACATGTCACTGATTAATTTTCCCTTGCCTTGGAGCTGTAAATTGAGGCTGTTTAAAATTTCTGTCAAATATGTGAAAAAGGCAAGGTCCCATTTCCATTCTGTGTCGATCAGCTCTGGGACAGTTTTTCCCTTTGTCAGGAGAAAGGCGTTGATTTCGTTTAGCAGCTCATAGAAGCGCTTCAAAACTCTACCCTGGTTTAACCATCTGACGTCAGCATGGTAAAGCACGTCTCCATGGGCAGACTCCAGCTTGGATAGAAAAGCTTGGAACTGCCTGCGTTTTAGTCCGTTTGCTCTGATATAGTTTAAGCAAGACACAACCACCTTCACGACAGATTCCCACTTCAGAACTTTGCAGCACAGTGCTTGCTGGTGAATCAGGCAGTGGACTTGTAGTGGGGGGTTGAGACCTCGTTTCTCCATTTCTCTTTTTATGCGTCCAACTAGCCCCCGCGACGCACCAACCATACTCAGAGCACCGTCCGTTGTGATGCTAGCCAGCTTAGCCCAGTCTAAATCCAACTCTTCCATCGTTTGGCGTACTTTATAAAAAATATCCTCGCCTTTCGTAGTATCCGTGAGACTTTGTAGAGCTGCCAGCTTCTCGGACACTTCAAAAGTTGAATTAACTCCCCGAATAAAAATCAGCAGGTGTGCTGCGTCCTGCACGTCATTGCTCTCATCCATTGCCAATGCAAAACACTCAAAATCTTTAGCTTTCTCTTTCAGCTGGACATGTACATTATGCTCCATTTCTTCAATTCGCTTGTTAACTGTAGATGCAGACAGACTCACCGCTTTCAGGGTATCTTTCTTGTCCGGACACACCTCCTCCGCGACAGCGTTCAAACACTTCTTGACAAACTCCCCATCACTGAACGACTTTTCCACAGCTTGCAATCAGTTTAACTAACTTGGAGCTGGCCCAAACGGATGACAGGTTCACCTGTGTTTGGCGTAGCATTGTACTCTGCTGGGCGGCAAATCCATTTTGTAGCTTAGCCACCTTGTCTCTCCTCACTTGGCCCAGCAAGCTAGCATACTGCCCTCCATGGCGGGTTTCATAGTGTTGGCGGATATTAAATTCTTTAAACACCGCCACTGTCTCTTTGCATATTAAACAAACTGCCTTTTCCTTGCACTGGACAAAAAAATAGTCATCTGTCCACTGCTGTTTAAAAACTCTGCACACTGAATCTATTTTCCGTTTTCCCAACAGTTTCAACATTTTGTGGTCTGTCTTTCTTCCGTTCTTCTCGGGCTGGTAGGGGAAGTAAGGGAGACCTGATTACAATGGGCACAGATAAAGCCCTCTCTATGTTTACTTCTTGTGCACATGCGGTTAACAGCGTTTACCTTGAGCTTAGGAACACCCAGTGAGTAGAAGTCGTCTATAGTGGTTAGTTAGAAAACAGCGTTCATGTGTAGAAACAAAAAAAGATAAGCGCCCCAGCGCGTAATCAAAGCGCTCCAGCGCGATGTCCAAGGTATTCACATAAGCGCCCCAGCGCGTTGTCACGAACTGAAAGTAAAGCGCTCCAGCGTGGTGCCAAAACACACCACAAGTAAAGCGCTCCAGCGTGGTGCCAAAACAAACTCAGGATAGCACCCCAGCGAGGTGCCCAAAGAAACAACCAAACCCCAAGTAAAGCGCTCCAGCGCGGTGTCGAAACAAATCCAGAATAGCGCTCCAGCGCGGTGTCAAAACAAGCACTGAATAGCGCTCTTGCGCCGTGTCAAAGAACCTCAGTAAACGTCGCGAACACACGGCCTCAGAAAACACGGTTCTTACTTGCGTAGAAGCAGTCAGGCATCAATCCGAAGCTCTGTGTTGGCGGGAACTTATGTGTTAAGCGATTTCCCCCTGAATCGCTGTGAGACGCCCCAGCGATTTCCGGTCACCTGGAACTGGACCGCCAACCGCATGCTACCTGGAAGTGAGGAATACGTGTCTCCGCATGAGACAAGAAGCAAAGGATTGTTTGGGATCGTTAAGTGGGCCACTCCAGTTGATTAGACGGGCCGGATGTGGCCCGGGGCCGTAGTTTGGTGCCCCTTGGCTTATGTGGTCAAAAATGTACAGGGGCCTAAGCGCGAACTACCCCAAATCGCCCAAAAAAGGCTTAGCACAGGGGTGGAAAAGACCTAGCAGCGAATGGGTTAAGACCATTGTTTGTGGCCAAGCCCGGGGTCTGATAGGAGACAAAAAGAAGGAACTAGGCAGGAGTACGAGGCCACAGAGAGGGACATAGCATCCCTAGAGATTAGGGCCGGGATATAGCATCCCTAGAGATTAGGGCCGTGACCGAGGGAACGACAGACCTCTAAGCTCCTTCAACAGCAGGACTTTCGCACCCTGGCCGAATACAGGGTGCGGAGTCATGCTTTGGCGTCGCAACGCGAACTCTACGATATAGGGGACAAGTCCAATAAACTATTAGCTTGGCTTGATAAAAGGGACAGGAACTGTTCCTGGGTGCAGGATATTCTAGAAGGAGCTGCTGTGTTGAAGACTAGTGCAGCCATAGCAGATACCTTTGCTATTATAGCGCTATAGACTCCAGAAGTGACTAGAACAGATGCCAACTGTGTAGACTTTCTAAAAGATATCGCCCTTCAGACACTCATAAGAGAGGCGAGGGAGACTCTAGAGGTGGAGCTGATGGAGAGGGAACTGACAGAGGCTATTACGTTGCCTCCAATCCAGAAAGGCAGTGGGGCCTAATGGCTTTCCTATGAAATTATACAAGGGGCTGGCGTATACAGTTGCCAAGCCTATGCTGGCCATGTTCCAGGCGGCACGTGAAGAGGACTACCTCCTGGAGGATCAGTGGATAGCCACCATTGTGGTTATACACAAAAAGGGGAAACCCCCTGGCAGACTGCGGCTCCTACAGGCATATATCCTTATTAAATGTGGAGACTAAGAAACTTACCAAGGCCCTGCCAGCCCAGCTCCATAAGGTTATCACCTCAATCGTACACCCTGACCAGACAGGTTTTATGCCACACAGGAGCACTCACCCTAATTTAAGACGCCTATACTGAGTCTTCCATATGACCAAGTCACCCCAGACTGAGCAAGCAGTGGTGATGGCTCTGGATGCCAGAATGGAATTCAACACCATCAAATGACCTTACATGTTTGTCACACTCACCAGGTTGGGCTTTGGGGTGAAATTATGTGTGTAGGACAAGTACGTATATCAGGCCCCACTGGTAAGGGTCGGAGCCAACTAGGCGATATCCTGTGTCTTCACCCTGAAGAAGGGAACTCAACATGGATGCCCCATCATCCATGATTTTTGCCCTGGCGCTCGAGACGCTCTCGGCCTTGATTCACCCAATACCCACTGATAGAGGGAGTGAGGGCCGCTGGAGGGTAGGAGGAACATATCTCTTTATATGCTGATGACGTTCTGCTCTACATCACCCAGCCACCCCTTTCGATAGCCAGAATACTGCAGGTTTTTGATCTCTTTGGAAGCTCCTGAGGCTATTGAACATGCCAATAGTTTTTCCCCTATTGGGTGCGGCACTGGATCTTCCATCCATCTGCATGGCAACAGTGGTGTTGGAGGAATTTCAATACCTGGGTATTTCAGTCTCTCTTGACCCACAAGAGTTCCTAGGTAGAAATATGCTCCCACATTTGGACAGACTCTTGGCAGGGAGGGTGGGGATGGGGACCGGAGAATTCTGCTGCTGTTCTTAATGGGCAGAGCGGCTCTATACAAAATTATGATTCTTCCAGCTCTCCTATAAGTACTCCAAAACACTCCATTCCAGATCCCACTGGAGATTTTTATAAAGATAGGCCATGAAGTCCGATTTTTATTGAATGGCAGGAACCCACGAATTGCGACGGGTAAAGTACAGAGAGGGGTATAGGACGGTGGACTAGCAGTGCCTGGTATCAAAAATTACTATTGAGCGTCTCTTAATGAATGACTGGGTCTTCTCAGAACATCAAGAACTGGCCTAATGAGTTGAAAGAAATGCAATGGATCATAGAGGTGATTCTATTCCGTAAGAAAAAAGAACGAGGCGTGCCGACCCATACTCAGATGGTAGTTAAGATATTGAGAAAGGCCCTAACCCACTTGGGATGGAGTGGTAGGCTCACTAATCTGACGCCACTATGGGACAGCATGAGGTTGGGGGCCAGCCGGCTCGCTAAATGGGAATTAACAGGTATAGAGCACATGGGAGACATTTGGAGGGGCCAGACCTTGGTACAGTTTGAGGTACTCCGCCAGGAATTTGAAAAATATCGATATCTACAGTTCGTACAAACCCTCACGAGACACATACTGGAAGGGCAGCTGTTCGAGGAGTCACCACTGGAGGATAGTTTGCTCACGGAGCCTATACCTGAAAAAGAGGTATCTATACTATATAGAAAACTGATTAGGAACCCCCTGATCAATTTGGAACACTGAGGGGGGCGTGGACTGAAGACCTAGGGTACACAGATGATGAACACTGGGTAGAGGCAATTCAAAGTCTACGGAAATATACTATTTGCCCGGGTTCAGATTAGTTCAACTAAGGATACTACACAGGTCCTACTACTCAAGGACACTCTTATGCCTCTGAGGATGTAACTAAGAGGGCAATTTTTTAATATCCTATTGGAATGCCCGCAGATACAAGAATTTTGGGGAAAGGTCACAGATGTAATATCGCAGGTTCTGTCTTTACATGTCCCCCTAGATGCAAAATGGCTCCTACTGATACCAGGAGAGAGGAACTGGCCCAGATACCAGCAGATCTGGTTAGTAATGGTGACAGGGGTGGCCATGCCCGATATTGCGCAGGCGTGGGGTATGAACACTCACCCATGCATCGTCAATTATGAATCAAACCTTCACTGGTGCCAAAGGGCCTAACAGGTAGTCCATCAAAGCAGGGGCTGCACAAAGAAATGGGAAAAGGTGTGGGGCTGATGAAGCTAAATGTTTATGACTGGTGATAGACTATAAAAGCGCTCACCTTGACGTACACTCGACCACTGCGCCTTGCCAATGTACGAATTTCATTGCTATGTATGACCGGTATTAATCTGTATTCATCTCCTACATAAGCTGGACGATGACCACCCTTAGGGGGATTTCCTCCTGTTTTTTTTGCCACTGTATTGCAGTGGTAAAATGTGTGCGCCCTTCCTGCATATCGGTGGATAGGGTGCTTACTTGATTTAGGTAATGTGCAGTGGCGGCTGGTGACATTTGAATGCGGTGAGGCGTAAAACAATTGTCACACTGCAGCAAGCGAGCGCAACCGAGTCACCTACGGGAGGTAAGCTGGTGCGCGCTCAGCAACAATGGTGTTCTCCATATGTACCCGTCTCCCATTGCAGGCTGGTGTGGGCACTTGCATGGATGATGTCCCTAAATCTGTGTCTGGCCTGGTGTGCGTAATTGCACGTTTACTCACACTGGCCTGTTAAAGTGGCACCATTCGGCTCATTTCGAGGACCCCTTGGGCACAAGAGAAATGCCTGTTGTATTGGTCCTCTCTGGGCCTTTTTAGCCTCCAGTGTGTCCCAGTGTATGCTTACGTCTTTTTTATTTTTATTTATTATTATTTTTTTTTTTTTAGCTGTTTTATAACGCGCTCTGTTACTACCAGAGTATCCTGGCGCGAAAAAGGGAAAACAGCAGGTGGCCAGAAGGAAATAGAGGAATCTAAAATCTAGTAAGCAGATCTGAAAAGATGCGTCTTCAGTGCCTTCTTAAAAGGAACAAAATTCTGGATCAGTCTCAAAGATAAAGGCAAAGTGTTCCAGGTCGAAGCCGCGAGAACGGCAATTGACTGGCCTCCAAGGCGCACTCGTCGAAAACGGGGTACACTCAGAAAATTAGTCAGCCGACCGTAAAGAACGAGTGGGGGTGTAGCGACGGAATCTTTTTTTCAGATAGGAAGGCCCAAGATTATTGACTGCTTTAAATGCTAGTATTAGGATTTTAAAGGTAATCCTTTGAGCCACTGGCAGCCAATAAAGTTCCTTCAAATAGATACGTGCACTCTCTCTACTAGGCACATTGCACAGAAGTCTCGCCGTCGCATTTTGGATGATCTGTAATCTTGCGACTAGGAAGGCTGGCGTTCCACTAAGAAGAGAGTTGGCATAATCGAGCCGAGATAATATTAAAGCTCACGCAACCGACTCTCTTGCTGAAGATGGAAGATATGGAAAGAACTTTCTCATAGCCTTGAGAGATCCGAAGCACAGCCCTGTGAGTTTTTTTTATGTGTGCCTCAAACCTCAGATCCTCCCCAAACCATACACCCAAGTTCTTTGCAGGGATGGTAACTGAACTTGGTTGAGGAAAATCAGAAGGCCATAAGAGTTCTCTAAAATTGGGCGGAAATTGGCCATACAACAGAATTTCAGTTTTGTCTTCGTTGCATTTTAGCTGTGCCATAGCTAACCAGTTAAAAACCGCAGAAAGACAAGAACAAATGACCACAGTGTTGAGTGCTTCATCGGGCCATGTAAATAAGAGTTGCGTATCGTCTGCATACGCTAGAATTTTGGCCCCCATTTGTTCGGCCAGCACAATGAGTGGAGTAAGGTACACATTAAAAAGCAAGGGACTTAATGTAGACCCCTGGGGAACCCCAGTAGTAAGAGGTTTGGCCGAGGAAGAAAAAGGTGGGATCCAAACCTGCTGGGACCTATCGGACAAAAAAAGATTTCACCCATTCTAGTGCTGAGCCCAGCACACCAATCTCAGCCAATCGAGACAGGAGGAGTGAGTGCGGGACAGTGTCGAACGCGGCAGAGAGGTCCAATAAAATTAGAGCCGCTCTGCCGCTACTGTCCAAACACTCTCTAATTGCCTCTGTGATCTCCACCAGGGCCGACTCCGTGCTATGAGCTGCACGAAAGCCGGACTGAGCAGGGTGGAGAGCCTCCGATGATTCCAAGAACAAGGTTTATATTGTAAGGGCCAAAAGGTTTGCAGTGTCAATATTTGTTCTGATGGGCGTCATCTACCTGCTTCCCATACAATGTACGCACATCAAAACCTATGTCCAAGATATTGGCTTGAACATCTGGGTGGTAGCTATAGACCTCAGACATTCTTCGCCTTCTTATAAATGCCTCTCCTGCCAGCTGGCAGAAGCAAGCCTTGGAGACATCCACTGTAGTGTTTATGATGACTGCAGACATGTTTGCAACCTTCTTGACGGTTGCTCTGGCAGCTTTCCCCTCATTTTCGGGGATAGAGTGGATCAGTGGCAAGAATTCATGCTACCTCTGATGGTCGTAGTGGCCAAAAATTACTAAGGCCTTTTCAGTTCTGATTGAGTTTGTCGCTATGGAACTAACGCTATGCCCAAACCTGTTTATCTGCTGGTTCTCCCTGTCAGGTGGTGCCAACGGTGGTGTGCAGGGCTGTTCCTCAAAATGATAGGGAAAACACTGCTGATCTATCCAGCCATTAGGAGATAAACACTGGAACCTGTTAACATACTTTTACCTTGTGTTTGCTTGTAATGTCAGACCCATGTACTGCTTCAGCTGTGAGAGCTACAGCTCTCCACTTCTCCTGTTGCCACCTATACTTCTGAGACTGTTAGGAATCATGCTGAACAGCAAGCAGCAGGATGGAGCCCGCATATTCAACGTTTTCTCTCATGCATTCCAATGTGCCTTCCCATTTTCTCCTCATTAAACTAAGTTTGTCAGAAATGCATTTAATTGCTTATCAACAATATGTATTGCAGGAAGACTGGAAGATTTTCTTCACAGTCCCCATAACTGAGTTCCACACAGATCCTACCAAGTCATAACAAATAGTGCAGCTTACATGAATAATCAATACATTCTAGACGTCAGTTGGATGAGTTTTCAGGGGCACTTTAAGGATATGTATTATTAGGATTAGTTACTTACCTGTAATCCTAGTTCTCATCCAGGGGTATACTCATCAAAGTCATAATCTATGAATAATCCCCGCCCATGTGCGGGATCCTGGAGCATATAGAAAATACATATAAATATATATGTATAAATATGTGAAACATATAATTGCAGCCTAAAAAAACATTTTCTAACTGGCAAAATTGCCGCAAAATTACATAAATTAGTATACATACAGTAGTACCCTTCCAAACCCTAATGAAGAAAGAGCAGAAAACATTTGTATACAACAATGCTTTATTGCCATAGGAAAACCTGTAATTGCAGGCATTTGCCAGTAGGCTGCAGTAGAGTATAAAGCAAACAGAGAAAACTGACACCTTGCCTTTAAGGCATTAGAGTAGGGGTACCGTGCCTTTAAGACCTGAAGGCAACCCCCTGCTCCCATGGTGCACCACAGGTGACAGTTGGGTCAGTTCTTTTTGGAGGTGAATAACACCTGAGGAGATCCATAATAAAACATCTCATAACTTAGTAACTTTGCTCGTCCGGGGAGGTGGGCGGTAGCTTATGACTTTGATGAGTATACCCCTGGATGAGAACTAGGATTACAGGTAAGTAACTAATCCTTCTCATCCAGGGGATACTCATCAATAGTCATAATCTATGAATAGATTAGCAAGCTCATACCCAAAGTCTCGCGGACGAGCACTAAGTGTAAAGAAAACTTCACAGAAAGGCTAAGACATATATGGACAATACATCTTAAGCAAACAAGTTCCTTAAAGAGGCCTGCCCTACTCTGGCATCGGCCTGAGTATCTGAGTCCAGGCAATAATGGCGGGTAAAGGTATGGACAGACCGCCAAGTTGCCGCTTTACAAATTTCAGAGATAGGAACATTACGACGGAGAGCTGTAGTGGAAGCTTTCCCTCTGGTAGAATGTGCATGTGGTCTACCCTGCAAGGTTTTGTTAGCTAGTTGATAAGCAAAAGCTATACAGGAGACAATCCAGCGAGAAATTGACCGTTTGGAAGCTGACAGACCAGTATTAGTACTGCCATAGTTAACAAAAAGCCGGTCAGACTTTCTCAGATGCAGGGTTTTTGACAAGTAAAACTTCAGGACCCTCCGGAGATCAAGAGAGTGTAATGACCTCTCCGGGGGAGTGGAAGGATTAGGAAAAAAGGTAGGTAAGGTAATAGACTGGTTGATATGAAAGTCTGAAACCACCTTTGGCAGGAAACTTGGGTGTGTTCTTAAAACCACCCTATTGGCATGAAAAACTGTGTAAGGTTCCTTGCAACACAAGGCCTGGATTTCGCTGACCCTACGGGCAGAGGTAATCGCCACTAAAAAAGCAGCTTTCCAGGTCAAGTGCTGCAAAGAGGCTTTATGGATGGGCTCGAATGGAGCACTCATCAGCTTAGTCAGCACAATATTCAATTCCCAGGGAGGAGAGGGAGACCTCACCGGTGGAAAGACTTTTTTCAGGCCTTCTAGAAAATCCTTAACTACAGGCATAAGGAAGAAAGATGTCTGATTGGGAGACTTCCTATATGCTGTGATGGCAGCTAAATGAACCCTGATGGAGGGGTATTTCAAGCCTGATCTTGCTAGATGTAAAAGGTATGGAAGAATCACCTGCTCTTGGCCATGTATCGGGTCAAGAGAATGTTCACGACACCATAAGAAAAACCTCTTCCACTTGAAAGCGTAAGATTTCCTAGTGGAGGGTCGCTTTGATTCTTTAAGAATAGTCATGCAGTCTGCTGGAAGGTCTAGATGTCCATACTGGATGACCTCAGGAGCCATGCCGTCAAGCGAAGGGAAGGAAGGTTGGGGTGCAACACCCTCCCCTGGTCTTTGGTCAGCAAGTCTGGACGGCATGGTAGGCGCCGGTGAGGAACTTCCGACATCTGAAGGAGATCGGGGTACCACCACTGGCGTGGCCACTCTGGTGCTATCAGGATCATTCTGGTGTTGGTCCTGTAGAACTTCTGGATCACTGCCGGGATCAGAGGCAGGGGGGGAAAGGCGTAGAGTAACGTTTGAGACCAGCTGATCAAAAGGCCATTCCCCAGTGATCCCTGTTGGGGGAACCTGGACGCGAAGACGGGGCATTTTGCGTTGTCCGCGTCTGCGAACAGATCTACGTCTGGTACGCCCCAACACCGAAAAACTTCTTGAGCCACTTCCTCGTTGAGCACCCAATCGTGCGCTTCGACGAAGATTCTGCTGTGGCAGTCTGCTTGGACGTTTTGAATGCCTGGTAGATGAACTGCCACGACGGACAGGCCTCTTGCCAGGAGCCAGTGCCAGATGGCTTGTGCTTCCAGAGACAAGACTCTTGACCTTGTGCCTCCCTGCTTGTTCAGATAGAACATCGTTGTTGTGTTGTCCGTCTGAATCTGGAGGTGTTTGGTGCGCAGGGCAGGATAAAGAGACTTGAGAGCAAGATGGACTGCTCGCAGCTCCAGGAAGTTTATATGATAGCCTTGCTCTACCTCGGACCAAAGGCCTTGAACTTGGAGTTGGTCCATGTGAGCACCCCAGCCTTGGAGGGAGGCATCCGTGACGATTGACTGAGATGGAGGAGGGCGATGAAAAGGGACTCCTCGAGTCCCTGGCTCCTTGAGGAAGCATGACTCGGTCTTCCCACTGATCCGATCTTTGAGACCACTGATCCTCGAGGGCTTGCTGCAGAGGTCTCATGTGAAGGCGAGCATTGGGAACAATGTAAATGCAGGATGCCTTCGATCCCAGCAGAAAGGACACTTGTCTGGCTGATGGGGCCTGATTGTCCAGAAGAAGGCAAGCCTTCAGAAGCATAGATGACAACCTCTCTTCCGAAGGACACACGCTTGCCTGACGTGAGTCCAGAGAAGCACCCAGGTAGTGGATCCGCTGGGAGGGGTTGAGAACTGATTTCTTCAGATTGACGTGAAGACCCAACAACTTCATCAGTTTGAGGCTGAACGAGAGATGGTTCTGAAGCAGAGACGGAGTGGAGCTCTTCAACAACCAATCGTCTAGATATGGATAGACGAAGATCTTTCTTTTGCGGAGAAAAGCAGCCACCACCGCCATGCATTTTGAGAATGTCCGAGGTGCAGATTTCAGGCCAAACGGAAGAACTCGATATTGGTAGTGACGACGTCCGATCTGAAATCTTAGAAACTTCCGATGTTTGATGGACACTGGTATGTGGAAGTAGGCGTCCTGCAAGTCGATGGCACACATCCAGTCCCCCTGATGTAGGTGTGGGAAGATCTGGTGCAGGGCCAGCACACTGAACTTTTCTTTTCGTATGAACTTGTTTAACCTTCGAAGGTCTAGGATGGGTCTGTATTCTTTGACAGATCCTCGTTTTTGAACCAGGAAATATCGAGAGTACACTCCTTGATTCCTGTGAATCAAGGGAACTTCTTCTATGGCCATTTTCTCTAGGAGGACGGAGACTTCGTCTCGTAGCAATTGAGTCTTGTAACGTGGAAGATGTTGCAACTGGGGAAACAGCTGAGGAGGAGGGGATTTGAACCTCAGCAAGTAACCATGCTGCACAATACTCAGCACCCATCCGTCTTTTGTAATGGATTGCCACTCTGTCAGATGATGAGAAACACTCCCTCCCACCGGAGTGGTGAACGGACTTGGAGGAAGCAATGGCTCAGGGCTTAGGAGGTTGCTTTGAGTGGAACTACTGTCTGGTATTGCCACCTCTTCCTCTGCCAGGACGACGCTGCTGGAACTGCGTCTTCTGTTGCGACTGGGTCTGCCACTGAGGGGTTTGAACCCTCTGTTGGAAGGCCTTGCGGTCACCTTGGCGAAAGCGTTTCTTGAACTCCTTGCGCTTCTCTAATCCCACGGCTTTGACGGTGTCCATTTCAGCTTTCATTTTGGACATTTCGTCGTCCGCGTGTGGACCAAACAGGGTTTTCCCATTGAAGGGCAAATTCAGAATCTTCTTCTGGGCATCTGGTTTGAGCCCTGTTAGGCGGAGCCAGGCTGACCGACGGGAACAAATGCCACTTGAGTAGCCATGAGCTGCAAGATCTGAGGCATCAACTGCGGCGCTAATAACCTGATTGGCTACCAGGCCTCCCTCCTGCAAAGTCTCTAGGAAATCTTGGCGATCTTCCTTGGGGAGCTTGTCTGTAAAACGAGTCATGGAGTCCCAAAGAGATCTGTCGTACCTTCCAAGTAAGGCAGAGGCACTCGCCACCTTCATAAAGGAAGAAGAGGTGTTGCATATCTTCCTTCCAAAAGAGTCCATAAGCTTGCTATCTTTTTCAGGTGGTACTGAGGAAGACGTAGAGCCTGCATGGGACTTCATAGCAGCTGCCACAATGATAGAATCCGCAGGGGGATCCGATAGAAGAAACAAGGGATCCTCTGCCGGGGCCTTATACTTTTTGGCTATTCGGGATGGAACAGATCCCACCACTGCTGGTGTGAGGAATGTAGCCATAGCTGGTTCTAGGAGGCCAGGGACCAGGGGAAGTAGAGGCCTGGGCGCTGTACGATGTCGGAGGGTGTCAAAGATCACGGAAGTGGGAACCACTGGAGTGGTCAGCGTGATATGAAGCTTTGTTGCTCCCCTGACTAATACATCTGAGAAAGTAGCGATGTCATCAATCGGAGAGACTCGGGAAGGTGGCGTAGAGGAATAGGTCGGAGAATAATCCCGGTAAGAAGACCTAGTAGATGATGACCTTGTGGAAGACCTTGTGCGTCGCCTTCTATGGGACCTGTCATGATTCCTGTTGTGACTGTCCCTAGATCTAGACCGATGTCTTGATGGAGACCTTGGTCTTGGCCTGACTGGAGATTTGGATCTTGGTCTCGGCCTGACTGGAGATTTCGATCTTGGTCTTGGCCTTACTGGAGATTTCGATCTTGGTCTTGGCCTGACAGGAGATTTTGATCTTGGTCTTGGCCTGACTGGGGATTTAGATCTGGCAGGAGTCTTTGATCGCACTGGAGAACGTGATCTGACTCGCGATCTCGGTCTGGGTGACCTCCTGGGGGTCCGAGGAGATCTTGGAGTCTTCGCCTTAGAAGGTGAGTATGTACGGGAGTAGCCCGAGCCCGGACTACTCTGTCCAGATACAGCCCCCTGAGGATGAGAAATCAAGCTGCCCCCTGATTTGGGCGTAGAATCTGGAGAAACCTGCACAATGTTCAAGCCAGGAGATGAAGATTTTCCTCCTGAAGACTTTGAACCCGGTGACTCCACCTCTGCAGTCACTCTATCCCTCGACGGAGAGATCCTCGACGTCGAAGAAGTCTGGGTGACTAACAGCGTTGAGCGGTGTCTTGAATCACGCCGTGAAGAGACCGACTGAGAGCCTCGACGTCGATCCGGAGACCTCGATCTTCTTCGACGTTGAACCGGAGACCTCGACGTCGATCTTCCTCGACGTCGATCAGACTGAGGTACTTCATGACGTCGAGTCGACGGCGTTGTTTGGCGTCGTCTCGACGATCTTCCTCGACGTCGAGTCGACGGCGACCTTTCCTGACGTCGCCTCGGCGTCGACCTTCTTGACATCGAAGGATGGGATCTGACAGTCCCTTTCGACGGCGGCCCGCTTGTCAGCGGCGACCTAGATGCCGTCCTAGCTCTCGACGCCGATCCCTCCCGGGATGGCGGAGAGTGTCTCGACGTCGACGGAAGCCTCGACGTCGACGGAGACTTAGAAGTAGTAGCAACCATGGACTTCGAGCCCGAAGCATGGTGCCTCGACGCCGACTTACTGGACTGCGGCGGAGATCTTCGACGTCATGAAGATGATCTGGGCCTTTTCGACGGCGTCCTCGACGTCGACGGAGATTTTCGACCTTCATTCCTCTTTCTGGAGACAGGAGAGGTGGAATGACGCCGTTTCTGGGCATGCTTGCTTGTAGGAGACGATCTAGGGGCTGGGAAAGCACCCACCTGGTGACTCTTGTCCATCTCCTGCATGGCATGAAGTCGAATCCTCTCCCTGTCGCGAAGAGTCCGACTTTTACATTTTTTACAATGATGGCACTGATCAGGAATGTGTGAAGATGGAAGGCACACAATACACACAGAGTGTGGATCATTCTTAGCCATCTTTTTGTCACAAGAAGGACATTTCCTAAAAAGAGCAGGCATTCTGACAGGAAATTCCTATGGGTTACCACAGAAAAATAAATCAGAAGCCTTATTTATTCAAAAAAAGTTGAATATCTGAGAAAAACTCTCTCAAAAACCAATTTCAGTTGAAAACTGAAGAGCTCAAGCTCCAGGATCCTCACAGAAGGAGCCGGAAAAAAGAACTGACCCAACTGTCACCTGTGGTGCACCATGGGAGCAGGGGGTTGCCTTCAGGTCTTAAAGGCACGGTACCCCTACTCTAATGCCTTAAAGGCAAGGTGTCAGTTTTCTCTGTTTGCTTTATACTCTACTGCAGCCTACTGGCAAATGCCTGCAATTACAGGTTTTCCTATGGCAATAAAGCATTGTTGTATACAAATGTTTTCTGCTCTTTCTTCCTTAGGGTTTGGAAGGGTACTACTGTATGTATACTAATTTATGTAATTTTGCGGCAATTTTGCCAGTTAGAAAATGTTTTTTTAGGCTGCAATTATACGTTTCACATATTTATACATATATATTTATATGTATTTTCTATATGCTCCGGGATCCCGCACATGGGCGGGGATTATTCATAGATTATGACTTTGACGAGTATCTCCTGGATGAGAACTTAAGGTTTATGCAAACACAAAGCCTACATTTTGCTAACATTTCTGACTAATTTGTGTCCATTAAACGACTTTCCATAAAAAATGCAGTAGATTAGATTCATGCACTGGTTCAAAATCAGTGTCTCTGATAATTTAGAAAGGACTTGGTGCAAGAGGAGAAAATCTTCTAAAAATCCGAAAATATCTAAGAAATTCATCATTAGAATGAGAAAAAGGAAAGTATAAGAGGGACAATATCAGTAAGCTGTTCTGCTGGCCAGATATATTTTCATGAAACTGAACTCTAGAAAAGACATGTCTAAGTGAAGGAAGTGATACATACTACCTCTTCCTGCATGCACCTGGGGAATTGCTGTTTTTCAAACATCAAGTGCAGGACAGCAATATATAAAAGAGGAATTTGTGGATGGATGATTGGTTCAAATGCTACTGTGGGTGCATGATGCACTAGGAAGCATCAGATGACACAAACCCCTGATGACAAACACAGTTGTGGTATGGCTCCTGACTTTCTCAATTTACTCAGCTTGCTGGCTTGTGAGCATAGAATCTGAAACAGCTGGTCGGGAAATGTATCCCAAGGATATACAAAATCACGGATACTAAATACATCCGTTATCTGCACCAAACTGTGGGAAAGGTGGCAGAGCGATGGTGGAGAACGGGATGCCGGAGTATGAATCGAGACAAAAATGGTCTTCAGCTGATTCAGTTCAATTATTTCCACATTCTTCTTTCACCCATCTAGGCTGTGGCAAATGGGTAGGGTTCCCACGCCTGCTGCTTCCGATGTAATTTTGCAAAAGGATCTTTTAAGCAAACAATCTGGAAATGCCCTGTCATTGCTTGATAAAATAATACATCAGACTCCAGAATTAATACCTATCATTCCAGATCCTAAAACGACCCTACTGAGGATTATGGACAGATATGAGGGTCCTGCAGGGACACATACTTTGGTTCAAATATGGCTACTGGCAGCCAAGAGGGACAAAGCTAAAAGGTGGAAGGGAAAAGGGCTCCAACACTGAGTGAATGGCGCAGGGGGATAGGATATCGGCTTGAAGGATTAAACAAGCATTTACAATGCAATAGGTCTAGGGTTAATTAAGTTTGAGCTATTGGCATTGCTAAATATTGCAACACCAACTGCAACAAAAGTCTATAAATTGTAGGCCAAAAAAATGTGTATTTATTTTTGTAGCAATGGTGGCATGCTGCGCTTTAGATGAATATGTTTAAAAGTAAAGTGCGCCATACTGTGATTGCTACAATAGTTAATTGTGGATGCGTTAACAATTGATGTGTGCACTGATGGCTGGTGGTGTGTGTGCCTGTAGAAATTGTGCACTGATGGGTGGTGATGTGTGTGTGCCTGGTGGAAGTGTGCACTGCCGGCTGGTGGTGGGTGTGCCTCGTGGAAGCGTGCACTGCCGGCTGGTGGTGTGTGTGCGTGGTGAAAGAGCGCACTGACGGCTGGTGGTGTGTGTCTGATGAAAGCGTGCACTGACAGCTAGTGGTGTGTTTGTGCCTGGTGAAAACATGCACTGACATCTGGTGGTGTGTGCCTGGTGGAAGCGTGCACAGACGACTGGTGGTGTTTGTGCTCGGTAAAAGCGTGCACCGACGGCTGGTGGTGTTTGTGCCCGGTAAAAGCGTGCACTGACGGCTGGTGGTGTTTGTGCCCGGTGAAAGTGTGCACTGACGACTGATGGTGTCTGTGCCTGGTGAAAGTGTGCACTGATGGTGTGGTTGTGTGTGTGGTTGTATTTGTGGTTTTGTGTGTAGTTGTGGTTGTGTGTGTGTGTGCCCCGTGCAACAGGGAGGGTCAGTTTAACAACCATGATACCAGCCCCACCACCCTCCGGGCAAGGAAGGGAGGGCCCAGGCTCTGCCTTCTGCGGGTCTCCGAGCAATCAATGGATCTGCACAGGACAACTGTGGTCCGTCCTGCCAAGGAGGTGACAACTACAACTTCGTTCACTCTGAAAGGGGCCAATGATAGGATGAGCAGAGATGCACAGAAGTGACCTCTGTTATGTTATGTTATGTTAAATAAATTTCTAGAGCGCAACTAACACCGTTAGGTTTCTTGGCGCTGTAATGGAGAGAGCAGATGAGGAAACAGAAGAAACAGTTATTTATAGGATTCAGTGAAAAGAAAAGTTTTGAGGGAGGATCTGAACTTGGGATAAGGAGAGGACAACCTAAGAGGGAGAGGGAGGGAGTTCCAGAAGGTGGGGGCCAAAAAAGAGAACTTGAGGCCACCGTGTTTCTTCCTCTTGTATCTAGGGACTGATAACAAGGCTGATTGGGATGACCGAAGAGTTCGAGAAGGAACATACGGGTGGAGGAGGGAAGAAATGAAGAGGGGACCATGACCAGCAAGAGATTTGGAGATGATGCAGCCAAGCTTAAATTTGCAGCGGGCAGCTACCGGAAGCCAGTGGAGACTTTTTAAGAGAGGGCGGACATGTTGATCTCTAGGTTGAAAATGGATCAGGCGGGCAGCCTGGTTCTGGATCAACTGAAGCCTCCTGAGTTGGTAAGCAGGAATGCCTACATATAGTGCATTGGCATAGTCAAGCCTAGACATGACTAGCGCAAGCAGGGCCAAGATAAGGGCCTCGGATGTAAGTAGGCGGGAGATTTTCTGTATTTTCCTGAGTTGGAAATGGCTTGAGGAGACTACCGCGCTTATCTGGGGCGTCATAGAAAGGTCACTACTAATGACGACTCCCAGGCTTTTGGCACAATTGGCAGGGCAAGGAGGGCTGCCAAGGCTAGCAGGCCAAAAGGAAGATTCCCAAGGATTGGAGGGGCCCCCGACAAGAACCAGCTCAGTCTTGTCGGGGTTGAGCTTCAGGTGATTTGAGCTCATCCAATTGCTAATAAAGCAGAGGGTGTTTTGGAAAGTGGAAATGGATTCAGCAGAAGAGTCAATGGTAAAAACTAATTGTATGTCATCCGCGTAATTGAACGCGGTGACATTAAACTGACGAAGGGCACGGATGAGTGGGGAAAGATACAAATTAAAAAGAAGAGGGGATAAGGAAGAACCCTGTGGGACACCGCAGGTCAGTTTGACCTGAGTAGCGGAAAACTGGGACAGTCTGACTGCTTGATGGCGTTGGGTCAGGAAAGAGTGGACCCAGTCCAGGGCGGTACCCTGGATGCCAGCCTCCCCGACACGGTCGACCAAAATGTCATGGTCGACCGTGTCAAAGGCGGCCGACAGATCCAGGAGGACCAAAGCCTGGCAGATGTTAGCATCAGCCCCCCTGCGCAGTTCCTCCATCACAGAAAGAATGACTGCTTCTGTGGAGTGCGCAGGTCTGAACCCGGCCTGCTGGGGGATCCAATACACTTGAGTCTTCCACAAAAGAGCTAAGAGTATGAGTAACGTGCGACTCTAAAACTTTACTGAGAAAAGGAAGAAGGGAAATTGGGCGGTAGTTGCTCATGATGGAAGGGTCTGCCGATGGTTTTTTCAAAATGGCAACCAACTCGGCCTGTTTGAAGGATCCAGGGACCTCCCCAATAGTCAAAGAGTTGTTCAAAAGAGCAAGGGGAGGTTCTGGACAGGAAGTAAAAGCTTCCCGAAGGGCCGAGGGGGGGCAACAATCGCTGGGAGAACCGGAGGAAACTTTGTGAAGAAGTGATAAAAAATTATCCTTTGAAATAAGGGGAATATGAGTAAGAATATGAGTGTGGGAAAAACCGGGGACACTGAAAGATGTGGGGACAGGTGGGGCTAAAGTGGAGATGCTGGTTTTGATCTTAATGATTTTGTCCACAAAAAATTGATTCAGGGAGTCGCACAGAGACTGGGAAGGGAGGGGGGCTAGAGTGACTCTTGTCGGGTTAGATAATTCTTCCACAATAGAAACAATATCTTTGGACTTATTAGACGAGTTCAGGATTTTATTGGAAAAGTAACGTGATTTGGCCAAAGTGATTGCTGCCTTATACTCCCTCAACCGAGAAGAGAAAATCTCTTTCGATTCAGGGGAGTACCCCCGGCGCCAGCGCCTTTCTGCCTGGCGGAGACCAAGTTTTTGTGCACTGAGCTTAGCGGTGAACCACCTTTGGGCATCATGACTGCGCCTCGTCTTGACAGGTTTTAAGGGTGCCACAGAATCGGCAGCAGAGGTAAGCCAGTGTGTGAGGGTTTCGGACTGAAGATCAGTGGAGGTGGTAGATCCAATGGTGAGTGGGGACGATGAACTCAGAAGGGCAGTGAATTTATTAAAATCAGCTTTGTTCCAATTACGTGCCAAGAAATTGGATTGACGGGCAACGGTAATAGGAGGAGACATAGCTAAACTAAAAGTAATGAGGGAATGATCTGACCAGAGACAGGGGAGAATAAGAGGAACAGAAATGTCAAGGGAAGTGGTCCAAACTTGATCTAAAATGTGGCCTTTGACATGTGATGGTGCGTGTATATGTTGGGTACAGTTGAGGCCCAGCATAAGATCTGAAAAGGCACGTGAATCAGAGGTTTCATGGATATCTGACGGCCAGTAATTGAAATCGCCCAGAACCAACACGTTGGAATTATTAATGGTGAGCTGGGAGATAAGGTCGCCAAACTGAGTAGAAAAATTAGGCATGGGTTGAGGGGGGCGGTACATCAGCACGCAGATAAGCGAGGACCTAGGCTGCTCCAGTCTAAGTACGAGACAGTCGGTCGAAGGAATACTGAGGGAGGGCACTGGGGAGAATCTGATGGGGTGTCTAATAATGGCTGCAACCCCTCCGCCGGCTTTACCAGAGGGGCGGTTAACTTGCAGTATATAGTAACCTGGAGGAATGGCTGCCAGGATATCAGGGGACCTCTCTTTACTGTTTAACACTGTGCATATCCGTGTAATTAAATGGAATCCTAGACCAGTGGGCGAAGTGCATAAAAAGTACAGTGATTCTATGCGCAAAGGGGGTGAGGTCAACGGCGTGGTTAAGAAAACAAAACATTACTTTTTCTTTCTTTCACCTCCAGGTATCTTCATATAAAATGAGACACAGTTTAAAAGAACAAGAGATGGTGTTAATAAATATTTTTTTTACAGAAATGCGGCTTACGAATGCCTATTGTACATAATACATTTTCTCCTAAAGCCATCTGTTTCCGTTTCAACAATAACGATCGATTTTTAAATCCCAATACTTAGTAAATCTGTACACATACGGTGCAAAACTGCGGGTGCCATCTGTTTCTGCTTCAACAATAACGATCGCTTTCGCGATCGCTATTGTAAACAAGTTGATATTTTCTCCCATCAGCAAGGGCGTTTGAGGAAAAAGAGTTAGTTAGGGAACGCAAAAAGTTTCGTAAGTTTTTCGGTTTTCACAAACCTCTACGCAATCTAAAATACTTGAAACTGTTGACAACTTATTCACTTCCTGAGTAAGATGGGATTAAAAAACATTCAAAAAACGAGAAAAGTGATGCCTAAGAGATTTCTTCACAGGCAACAACATATGTTGCTCATGGGGAATTAAAAATAACTAAATGGGAAATTGAATTAACGTTAATACCCTTTCACATGCATGGCTCTGCACCATAGACGGTACTACATGCAGAACAGCAACTGCATAACTATAATTGGGAATGTACAAAACGTTGCCAGGAGTACTCTTGGAAACGATGATGGATTTTACAGGAGTATTCTTGGAAACATTTTTAAATCCCAATACTTAGAAAATCTGTACACATACGGTGCAAAACTGCGGGTGCAGATTCATAAATTGTTTGTGAAACAGGCCCCGTACTGCGCACGGCACAAGTTAACAGCGCCCTTTGAGATGTAATGTTTATTGTTCCACAGAGCAGGAGCTATCCAGACAACCTGGGATTTTTACTCGATGACAGTTAAAAGAAGATGCCGTCAGTCAGTTAACACAGAAAGCAAACATGCAATGGTCACTTCAATGTTAAGGCTAGTACAAAAATGCATTACACCGGGTTACATTGGTGTACGACCATGTGATACAAACCGGCCAGTCGGGTGACTTTATTAAGACATCTTGCTTTTATACAGGAAGCCTGTGAGTTTCACTTACCTGTGGGAAATCCGCAGTGTCCGAAAGGGCTGCCAGTACCCGCTTGGGACACGAACATGTCCAGTCCCATAAAGTGCGGCTTCACCATGGCCCCGGCGTCTGTACACTGCGAGCCTTTCTGACCCTAACAAGGAACAGGCGGACACCAAAGGCCTAGCAACGACCCTCAGCCCTGAAAGCCAACACCTGTCTCGCTGATTGGCGGGTTTTGCTTTCGAAAGCTAACATTAGGCTCCGTACTTCATTGGCTGGAACGAGAGCAGGCGGGTGGAAGCGAAGACGTTGTATCACATCGGCATCGCTATCAAATCGAAAGCGGAACGCCCAAAGTGTTAGGCGAACCTGCATCCTTACTGCGTCCATACAGAGCTCCAACCCCCACCGAGCAGGGATTATAAAACTGAAAAGCACCTAGGAGCGCTCAGCCCCAGTGGACAGAGCCGCTTGCAGGGGAAGGACAGCGCAGTCACAGAACCAACAAGCACGCCCATGGCCCATGAGCTGGGAGACAATAGACAGCGAGAGGGGGCGTGAACTAAAGAAACGAGTGAGCAGCGCGAGCGTGGGTATAGGAAAGTAAACAGATCAGCACTAGCGTGCAGCTTCCGGAGAAATCGAGGGTTATTTTCCGGTGCAAGTCAAAATGACTGTGCACTATTTTAAAGACAATTGCGCTGTGTAAGCGTTACAATACTGTAGTTAGGCGGTGCTGCTTCCGGAATAACCAGAAGTTACTTATCTGCTAAAGAGCCAATAATGAGCCCGCTTACAAATAAAATGCCAAACGTAAGCAATGGCAAGCAGCAAGAAATAACAAAGCAATAGGTGGAGTTTCAGCACCCATATAGACTACTAGATGTCTCGGGGAGACAGCGCATGCGCACTGCCTAGCCGAGACCTACAAATGATTTCAAAAGTGATGGGTTAAACTAAAAAACATCACAGGATCTGGAGTCGATGGTGGAGAAACTACAACAAAAGTGCACAAGGCTATAGAATTCTACCTTATGTTAAGGAATAACATTACTTGCAGCATTTTATTTTTTATGAGAACAGTTTAAGCAATAATGCAGTGTTGCATGCATAATCAAATTGCACAATACCCATAACGAATCTTGCTCAAAGTCTGTAGTTGTTGCATACCTCTTTAAAAACAAAAATCAATTAAAAGCTATATATATGTATTTACACTGAAAAAAACAAAGGTTAAAATGTCATTATAGTTCAGTGAAAATGTCAGTTTAAATGTAACATTTTACAATTTAAAAAAATCACGGAAATTCACCAGTTACAGTTTACAGAGCTAACTAGTACTTGTGCCTCCACCATGGCCAGTGTTGTCATCGGTGATGTCATTGAACATGTCAGAGCATGGTGGTGGCAAAAGTTCTATAACTCCCGCTCACGGCATGCACTGCTTGTGACCTCACTTATTCAATCAATCAGTCTATCAAGTGTCTTGTAAAATGCGACTACTCACCTGTAAGGATCTCAAGGCACAGGGTGGGGGAGGAGAAGGGGGGCTGCTGATCTGTTGAAGGCGCTGTGGTTCAGTCAAAGAGCCAGGACTTGAGGTGCTTCCTTAATTGAGGCAGTGACAGTGATTGCCTGAGATGGAGAGGCAGGGTATTCCATGCCTTTGTTGCGAAGTAGGAGAAGGATCTTCCTCCGGCCGTGGTCTTGCAGATACGCGAGACGGTGGCCAGGCACAGTTGGACAGAACGGAGGTCTCTGGTGGGTGAGTGGAATGCGAGGAGGTGGTTAAGGTACGCATGTCCCGTGTCGTGTACGGCTTTGTACGCGTGTGAGGAGCTTGAAGGAGGCTTTTGTTGACTAGGAGCCAGTGGAGGTCTCTCAGGTGGCCGGTGAACTGGCTGTGGAGGGGGGATTCTGAGTAGGAGTCTGGCGGAGGAGCTCTGGATGTTCTGGTTTCTTGAGGAGTTTCTAGCTGATGCCGGCGTAGTGTGTGTGTGCTGTAGTCGATTCTGCTGCTGATGAGGGCATGGGTGACCATAATTCTTCATTGGGTAGGGATCCACTTGAAGATCTTTCGGAGCAGGCGGAGTGTGTGGAAGCAGGATGATGAGACGGCATTGATCTGGCGGCTCATGGCGAGCGAGGAGCCCAGGATGATGCAGAGGTTTTATGCACAGTCTGCGAGTGTGGGTGGGGGATCCAAGTGCTGCAGGCCACTATGAGTCGTCCCAGGCGAATTGGGCGAAGCCCATGATGAGGACTTTGGTCTTCCATGAGTTGATCATGAGATAGCTGTTCTGCATTCAGGTGGCGACAGCCTTCATCCCGTCATGGATGTTGCTGTTGGCGACTGTGGGTTCACTGGTGAGGGAGAAAATCAACTTGGTGTCGTAGGCGTAGGAGACTATGTTGAGTCTATGATCCCTGATGATGGCTGCAAGCGGATTAAGTTGAATTAAGTGGGGCTCCGGGAGGAGCCTTGAGGCACTCTGTAGCTGATCTCTGTGAGTTGAAAGTGGAACGGTGGTAGTCTGACTCTCTGTGTTGGGCCTGTGAGTAAGGAGCGGATCCATTCCAGGGCTTTGTTGTGGATGAACAAGTTACTTACCTTCCGGAATGCTTTTTCTGGTGGATACAGTATCTCTCTGTGGATTTCTCACCTTGTGAATATTCCCTGCGCCAGCAGCATTCGGAAATTTTTTGTAGCGCTCCAAGCCTACAAGGACGACGTCACAGAAGCATGGCTTCGTACGCGGCTCCCCCGACATCACTGGAGCCATAAGAGAGCCTCGTCGGCGTGATGACGTCAGTTCCGACCTTTTTTTCAGTGCCTTCGAGGCACACGGACGGACCGACCAAATATATACAGTTTACCCAGTACACAGTATTCAAACCCACACACACACACAGTGTGAAAACAATGCAATAAACAAAAAAAATTACTCACTTCCATTTAAAGTAACAAATATAAAATATCAACATTGTAGGTAGGTCAGTGAGGAATCCAGAAAATCCTGAAGGACAGCACGCGCAAAATGTCCGTCCCTCCTCACCTCGGAATATAAGCAGTAATACTTCGCGAAAGTGTGGAGGGAGGCCCAAGTTGCCGCTTTACAAATATCCTCCACAGGAACACCTCTAGATAAGGCAAATGTAGAAGACTTTGCTCTGGTACAGTGAGCTCCTAAACCCTCTGGATGTTCCTTACCGGCCAAAGAGTAACAAATCTTGATGCACAAGACAATCCATCTGGAAAGTGTGCGCTTGTGCACGCTCTGCCTTTTGTGCATCCACTCGAAAGTCTTTTGTTCTATCGAGGTAAAAACTCACCGCTCTTTTAGAGTCCAAGCGGTGAAGCCGCTCCTCCTCCTTGGAAGGGTGAGGGGGAGGATAGAAGGTAGGAAAGGTAATGGACTGCCCCAGATGGAAGGGAGTTACCACCTTAGGCAGAAAAGCAGCCCTGGTCCTGAGTACCATTCCATCAGCATGAATGGTCAAGAACGGGGGTTTCTAACTCAGAGCTTGAAGCTCACTTACCCTCCTTGCCGAGGTAATGGCAATGAGAAATAAAGTTTTAAAAGACAATAACCTCAAGGGACACTTGTGCATGGGTTCAAAGGGAGAACCCATCAAGTAGGTTAAGACAAGATTTAAGTCCCATTGAGGCACAATAAATGGAGTGGGTGGAAGTTTGTTGGTAAGGCCCTTAATGAATCGTAACACAATAGGTGATTTAAACAAAGATGGCTGATCCGGCAAGCAAAGGAACGCCGACAAAGCCAATAAATAGCCCTTCACAGTAGCCACAGCAAAGCCTTGCCGAGCTAGAGAGAGAGCAAACTGAAGGATGTTGGATAAACGAGCCCTCAAAGGGTCAATAGACTTCTTCCCACACCAATGGACAAATTTGGACCACCTATAGGAATAGATAGACTTGGTGGAGTGTCGCCTGGCCGATAGTATAACGTCCACCACGTCAGGCCGGTGAGAGAAAGAATTCAGGTTGCCCAGTTCAATCTCCAGACATGAAGGTGTAAGCTCTGGAGGTGGGGGTGTAGAACCTGCCCCTGCGACTGCGAGAGGAGGTCTGCTGTGAGAGGGAGACGGAGCGGAGGGCACGAGGAGAAGTGGAGAGATCTGTATACCACACCTTTCTTGGCCAATCCAGGGCGATTAAAATTACTTGGGCCCGGTCTTGGCGAATCTTCCTCAGAATCCGAGGAATCAAAGGTATGGGAGGAAACGCGTAAAGAAGATGCGAGTCCCATCTCAACTGAAACGCGTCTCCCAAAGCTCCTTGCATCGGATACTGGAGACTGCCGAATGACGGGCAGTGAGCGTTTTCGTGAGTGGCAAATAGGTCCACCAGAGGAGTTCCCCACGTCCGAAAGACGTGACGAACCACCTCCGGATGGAGCCTCCACTTGTGAACGGCAGCGAATTGCCGAATGAGACTGTCTGTATGCACATTCAGAACTCTGACCAGATGCTTTGCCATCAGACAAATCTGATGGTTTCTGAACCTAGGACCAGAGACGCAGAGCCTCTCTGCAGAGACAATGCAACCCCACTCCTCCCTGCTTGTTGACATACCACATCGCTGTAGTGTTGTACGTCAGGACTTGAACCGACTGACCGCGAAGGGAAGGGAGGAAGGCATTGAGCGCCAAGTGTATCGCCCGCAACTCCAAAAGGTTGATGTGAAGCAACCTTTCCTCTGGAGACCAAAGACCCTTGACCTCCAGATCCCCCAGATGCATAACCCACCCTAAAGTGGATGCATCCGGTATCACTGTGGTCACCGATGGAGGTAGATGGACGGGCTTTCCTTTTGACAGATTGCCCTCCAAGCTCCACCAAGACCAATCCGCTGCAGCTTCTCTGAAGATCCTCAAAGACTCCCTGAGATCTCCATTGTGCTTATACTACTGCCTGCGGAGGCACCACTGGAGCCCCCTCATGTGCCAGCGTGCATGGTTGACCAACAGAATGCAGAAAGCAAACAGACCGAGCAGGCAAAGGACCTTCAGGACTGGAACGACTGCTCCATTGTAAAATAAAGGAATAATTTCCTGAATGTCAAGAATCCTTTGCGGAGGTGGGAATGCTCGACACACAGTAGGGTCCAGTACCGCCCCTGTGAACAGGTTGCGCTGAGAGGGTACCAGGTGAGATTTGGTCTCGTTTATCGAAAAACCCAATTTGTACAACAGTTGAGTTGTACCCTGCAGATGATGAAGCACCTTCTCTGGAGACTCTGCTTTGCTCAGCCAGTCGTCTAGATAGGGGAAAACTGGAATCCCCGATCTCCTGAGATGGGCTGCCACCACTGCCATCACCTTGTGAAGACTCGAGGTGCAGTAGTAAGTCCAAACGGGAGGATCGCAAACTGGTAGTGTTGCAACCCTACCGTAAAACGGAGATACTTCCTGTGCGACTTCAGGATCAGGATATGGAAATACGCGTCCTGCAAATCGATCGACATCATTCAGTCCTCCTGTTGCAGCGCTTGAAGAAACTGCACAAGGGTGAGCATCTTGAACTTTTCCTGCTTAAGAAAAAGGTTCAAGATCCTGAGATCCAGGATTGGACGTAACCTGCCAGCCTTCTTGGGTATCAGGAAATACCGGGAGTAGCATCCCTGACCCCTTTCCCGCTCTGGAACCACCTCTATTGCACCTTTCTTCAGTAAAGTTAGGACTTCCTCCTGCAGGAGAAGAAGGCGGTCCTCCGAGCAAGCCCCTTGGCTAAGAGGATAATTTGGAGGGAATTACGAAAGGGAAGAGCATATTCATTTTCTACAAGATTGAGAACCCAAATGTCTGTAGTGACCGATTCCCAATCTTGCAGAAAAGGAGTAAGCTGACCCCCCCCACAGGACCAACATGATCCAGAATGGTGGATCTAGGGCTGCTTTGCTGTGGCAAGAGGAGGGGAGGTAGAGGAGGAGGTGGAAGAGGGTTGATGACCTCGTGGACGACCTCTGTTTTTGCCGCTGTAGGTCTTATACAAGGTATTTTGCTGCTGCTGAAGTGGTCTGTAGGTCCGACAGGAAGCCCTCCCAAAACCTCTGTACCTCCTGTATGAGGTATCTCTAGACTGCACCTGTAATCCCAGAGACTTGGCTGTGGCTTTGCTGTCCTTAAATCTTTCCAAGGCTACATCTGCTTTTTTCCCAAACAGACCAGAACCATTGAAGGGGAGGTCCAGAAGAGTCGCCTGCACATCAGGAGAGAACTCCGAAGATTTAAGCCAAGCACTTCTTCTTGTAGCAACCAAAGACCCCATGATCCTGGCAACAGGATCCGCAGTATCTAGACCACTCTGAATCACTTGACATGCAGCTGCTTGAGTGTCCGATAAGACCTCATTAAAATGATGTCTGTCCTCAGACAATTTAGGGGCAAGCTGTTTTTCAGAATCCATTAGGGCATGGATGTAACAGCCCAAAAGACAGGTGGCATTTGCGGACTTTAAGGCCATACTTGCCGAGGAGAACATCTTCTTTGCTGATTGGTCAAGCTTTTTTGATTCTCTATCACTAGGGACCTGAGGAAAAGCCCCAGAAGGTTTCTTCGAACAGGCAGCTTGAACTACCATGCTCTCAGGAGAAGGATGGGATGTTAGGAAGTCCGGATCCCCTGGAGCCGCCCTGTACATCCTGGCAACAGATTTTGAAACTGCCAGAGCCGAAAAGGGCTTACGCCAAACCTCCATAACATGCTCAGTGATGGCATCATTGAATGGCAGCAAACGCTCTATTACAGTGCAGGGAGAATGAAGAACCTCCGTCAAGATATTGACTTAAATTCGTCCGTTGGGAGCTGAAGGTCTAAAAGCTCCGCTGCCTTCCTTATCACCGTGTGATAAGAAACCACATCCTTTGAAGGAGCATCTGATGGAGGAGAAAGCTCCCATTCTGGAGACATATCAAGGCCACTTACCTCCCTCAAATCTTCAAATAAGTCATCACCTTCCTCCATTTCTTCTAAACGAAACCTCTGCTCTTCCAAAATCCTTTGAGCATCTCGCCTGGATATTATCCTCGGAACCGGCGTAGGTGGAGCCAGACCCGACTCCGATGGATCCAGAGCCGGCGTCAAACACGGATCCGGAGGCACAGCCTGAGTCGAGCGAGGTCGAGCAGACGGCATCGGAGATGAAGGGAACGGTGTCGACGTCCTCAGCGCCGGGAAATGCCAAGACTGAGCTGCTGGAAGAAATGGCATAAATGGAGCCTGTGACAAAAAAGGTGGGGTAGGGTCCTAGGGAATCACTTTTAAAGACCAGCGAGAAGAGCTTCCCCAATACATAATCATGAACACTATACTAACTCGGGTCTGTATGCTTAGCACGTAAATTGTGTGTGATATAAATTTAAATACCCTCATATACTAGTGTAAAGGAAATACAATCAATAAGGGGGATTATCCCTTAAGGACTAGAACCCTCACTCACACATAGGTGACATGCTTCATCATATGGGTTCCTCCTCCCAGCAGGAAAACCTGGTCCTGCTGAGGGCTACAACCCCCTCACTGTGAGGGAGGAGCTCAGGGATGTTTTTTCAAGATGTTTCCTGATGTAACTAGGATGCTAGAATCCCATATGTGAAAGTGTAGTGTAGTGAGGGCGCAGCGCAAAAATGAATAGAAAAGGTGGGACACAGCCACGCAGGATTACGGGTGTTGTATCTATCTGTTTTTTACAATTTTTATATATATAATTTGAGCACTTGATCACTATTGGCAGCAGCGAATATCATTACTTTATTTGGTCCTGAAGAAAGCCACGATACATACCATTGATCATCTGGCTGAAACATGTCGACCGTACTTAGTGAGCAGTTTTAAATCCATACTGCTCCACGCACTGCATTCTTTAACTCTGCCAGTGAGAGCCACCTAAAGAAAAGAGAGAACTTTGCATCTTCCTAGGCAGTTTTAAGTCCACTATTAGTCCCACCTTTTCTATTCATTTTAGCACTGTGCCCTCACTACACTACACTTTCACATATGGGATTCTAGCATCCTAGTTACATCAGGAAACATCTTGAAAAACACATCCCTGAGTTCCTTCTTCACAGTGAGGGGGTTGTAGCCCTCAGCAGGACCAGGTTTTCCTGCTGGGAGGAGGAACCTATATGATGAAGCATGTCACCTACGGGTGAGTGAGGGTTCTAGTCCTTAAGGGATAATCCCCCTTATTGATTGTACTTCCTTAACACTATTATATGAGGGTATTTATATTTATATCACACACAATGTACGTGCTAAGCCTACAGACCCGAGTTAGTATAGTGTTCATGATAAATGGAGCCTGAGCAAAGGCCTGAGGAACCCCAAGATTGAAGGCCATAGGACCCATGGGACCTGAATTTGCTCCAGACGGGTACATCGCCCTTGCAAAGACTCCATACAGAGCATTTAAATATTGTGATGGATCTTGCCCCGGGACAGGGAAAGGTGGGTAAACGCCTGGAGTAGGCTCAGGCGTAGGCATTACCGGACTCGGGCCAATCGGCGCCGACAGTGGAGCCAATGGAGTAGACGACTCATCAGGTACTGGAACCTCTTCCGCTGGAGATGGAGCCGGCGTTCGAGAATACGCCGGTGAAGCCGCAGGCGAAGCCGATCTAACAGGAGAACCCTGATTCGAGGGAGAAGGAGACACATAGTCTTTCCGATGTCGATGAGCTGGAGAGGTCGACTTGGGAGCCGTCTCCTCATCTGAACGGCGTTGAGATCCATGCCTCTTCTTCTTCTTGTGCTTCTTTGATTTTGAAGCATGACCCGACGTCGACTTCGAGCCCGTCCTCGACCTGGATCTCGACCTTCGTCCTCTTTTCTCTTTCCTCATCTTCGCCATGAACAGCTTGGCTTCTTTTTCTTTTAAAGCCTTCGGGTTCATCTTCCTACAGCAGGTGCATCCCTCGAAGTTGTGATCAGACGACAGGAACCAGACATAATCTTCGTGAGGATCTGTAATGGACATATGTCCTCCACACTCCCTAAAAGGTTTGAATCCTGACTTCTCCGACAACATCTTCGAAAAAGAAACAAGGGAAGAGCAGAAATACAATCCAGAAACACAAAGTAGCAAGACAACTACGGAGAGTCGCAAAAACCGTTAGCGTCGACGGCGCGGAAATAGGGGGAACTGACGTCATCACGCCGATGAGGCTCTCTTATGGCTCTAGAGACGTCAGGGAAGCCGCGGGCGTAGCCATGCTTCTGTGACGTCGTTCTCGTCGGCATGGAGAGCTACAAACAATTTCCAAATTCTGCTGGCGCAGGGGATATTCACAAGGTGAGGAATCCACTGGCAGATGTATCTATCAGAAGCTGGTGTCATGGAGTCTTGTGCATTGGGTGCAGTGACAAACGGTATAAAGGCGGCAGAGAGGTCCAGGAGAATGAGGGCTTCAGTTTCGTCTCAGTCTAGGAGGATATGGACTTTGTCTGTGGCAGTGAGGAGGGCGGTCTTGGTGCTGTGATTACTTCGGAAGCCGGATTGGGAGAGGTCGATTCGATGAACTCGGAAAGTTGGGGGTTGATGGTCTTCTCGATGACCTTGGCTGGGAAGGGGAGCAGAGAGACAGGTCTGAAAGTCTTGAGGTACGTCAGGTTGGCAAAGGGTTTCTTCAGCAAGGGGGGGATCTTTGTGTGTTTCCAGTCTTCTGGAAAGGTGGAGGATTTGATGGAGCAGTTGAAGGTGTGGCAGAATTTGGGGATGATGGTGGTGCCGGCTCTGTTTAAGATGTGGTGCAAGCAGGGGTCCGAGGGTGCTCAGGAGTGGATGCTCTTCATGATCTTGAGGGAGTTGTCAGAGGTGAGGGGAGTCAAGCTGAGTAGGGTCTTTTGGGGTATGGTGTCGTTGGGAGCGGTGGTTGCGGGTGGAGTAGGAGGTTACTTGAGTATCAAGGCTGTTAAACTGGAGTATATTACTCACACAGATGAATTTCGGCCTCACACGGGCGTTGGTCACGTAACGACAGGGATAGTTTACACAGTATATATATAGTATTATTTACAACTGCATAAAAGACAGCCTTTGCTCAAAATAAACAGCAGTGCTATTTTGAAAGAGGAGAGGTCACCTGAAAATTCAACAAAAAAACCCACAAAAGTGAAGAAGAAAAATGGTATTTGAAACATGTTTTAAATGGTGTACCTAATAGTGAAATCAAACACTGGGACAAGGGGAACAAGCAAACAAACTAAGTACTCCACTCACAAAATAGTTTGGTATGAAAGTACATTAATTAAAGGTTGTTCTACAAACAATTTATTTCTAATGGTATATAAATCCCATCACAATTTCTGAACACGTCTTATGAATTGACACTACGACATTCATTTACGAACTCGTGTTAGATACTGTAAATTTTGGCTAACCTATGTCCCTTCCATATACTGCAGTGACAAACACAACACAGTGCCTAAACAAAAGGTTAAAAAAAATCCCCTCAGAACCCTAGGTGGCTTTCACATGTTTTACCCATTGGTCCATAGAGATACAGTACGGATTACTCCCATGTTTAAAACGACTTCTCAAATAGAAGTTTAACCAACAAATCTACAAAAAAGACTATATATACTGTGTAAACCATCCTTGTCATTATGTGAACAAGGCCAGTGAGGCTGAAACGCATCAGTGGGAGTAATATATTTGTTTTGGCACTACGATTTTTGAGTAAGCGTCCTTCCTGCTATGGAGTAGGATATTTTTGTTGGATATTGACACACTGGGAGGCGGTACCTTGAGACAAGGTACTAGCAGTATTAGGATATTACAGAGCTTGAAACTGCATGGAACAAAAGACCTTCATACATTTTAGAAGGTCTATTACTTATAATGCAGAGCATTATCCGAGAAGGGCTAACTTACAAATAAGGTTCATTTTTGTCGCCCTTTGATGTAAAAGCTTATCTAAATTGAAGAGCACTTACACAAAGTGATACCTAATGACATTAGACTCCTCATTCAATGTAATAAACCCAAAGGGAGATATATGAGCTGGAAATGCATACTAGCACATAACTCTGCCTACTTTTAAACAGCAACAGTACCAGAATCCTTAGTTTTAGTAATGCGAATGAATTTATGCTTGTAAATCTAGGAATGTTTAACTTTTTGCATATAAATGTTGTGCACTTGATTAACAAATTAAATCTTGGAAGTAATTTTCATACAAAATTATTATTATTAAAAAGGTAGCAACATTACATGCTAATTTTCCCAGTCTGTGCAAGGCAAGCTCTCTTCTTCATCTTCAGACTCTGGAGACGCCTCTTTAATTCGCCTAAGTGCTTCGTGGATGCTGCGGGTCAAGGGATCTGTGTCAGGTAGAAGTGTGAACGATTCTCTCAAAACCTCAGTCTGCACCTTTTTCAATTTCACTCCCTTTCGAATTTGTGCCAGAATGTTATTGCTGTCATCTTCATCTTGGTAAGGAGGTAGAGACCGCTGCTCGGCTTTTCTCAGATGAAAACTGCCACGCTTCAAGGAGGCTAGAACTTCATCCATAGGTGAGCTCGCTGCAGAGAATTAAAAGACAAATTACAAGTAACATCTCACCATTTTCCTAATAGCTTTTAATTTTGAAGAAAGAACAACTGTGTGATGTCGTTAAATCTGTCTCTCCATTTCTACTTTAAATAGTTGTGACGAAAAACTTACTTTCATAACAATATTTCTATTGGATGAATGATCTTCCAGCAGATTACTCCCCTTATACTTTAATACTTTTTTCCAGCCTTCAGACTGGTCCAGAAAAACCCAACCCACCCAGCAATGACTATCCATCTTTCAATGGTGACGGCATGCTTCACTTCGGGACAGAACTTTACCAAAGTGTATTAAGCTTCAACCTGCGTCAGCTCCTGGTATTCTGTCCATGTCCCATCTAGATATACAGAAAGGAGTATAGAAATCCATGACAGAGACAAACGAGACAAATACAGCAAATAACATGTTTGCATACCAATAGATCTTGCAGTATACCTCCCTGGGAAGTGGGACTGGGTAGTGCAGTTAAGACAAGGAAATCATGCAACACAGCTCAGACAAAGTACCCATCACTGTGTGCCAGAGAAGTGAGGCAGTAGAACTTGACTAAAGCATATAAGGATAACCACGTAGATGCCCAGCAGATGTTAGCAACCAGGATGTAGCCTTAAGGCTAGAGTGGGCGACCTCGAACATGGGGAACCGGGTTCGAGTCTCAGCAATGACGCTCAACATCCTTTGATTCTGGGCAAATCACTTAATCTCCAAATGCCGAACAGAAATAAATGTAACGAAACTGGTGCTCATGTAATGCGCTCCGATACCTGATATCCTAGGGTCTAGTTCGCGCTATATACATTTTTTTTTAAAGCTGTAGAAGCAGCAGTGACCAAGGTGGAATGAACATAAATACCCTCTGGAGGGTCTTTCATGGTCAGGGAATAGCAAATCTTGATACAAGAATGACCCAATGTGAAAAAGTTTGCAGAGACATTGCCTTGAAGTTTTTAGGCTCACCAAACCCACAAACATCTTCGTATTAACTCTATTGTGCTGTATGCTGACAAAGCTGCATGCCTGAAATGCAGCCAATGCATATGGTTTCTCCTCTCTGGATGAAGTTAAAGGAGGGAAGACAGTTGGAAAAGTAACAGTCTGAGATATGCTAAAGCAGACATAACTTGGTGTAAGAAAAATGAGTAAGTGCGAAGATTCACTTATTTCAGTACAAACAGAAGGGTGGATGAAATTAGATGCCATTGTCAAAGCTAGGCCCAAATGCCACTGCGGAATAATAAATGGAAGGAGAGGGAACAAGGCAAACCTTTCAGAAAACACTACATTATTGACGTTTTAAACAGGAGAGGTTGATCAGGCAACCACATCACAGCAGACAGGGCTGGTAGATAGCCTTTAAAAGGTTGGAAAGATTGGGTTTAAAGGGATTGATGCCTTGCATTTTTGTATCACTGAATGTACGTAGAATGAGTGGATCTCATACAAGGAACTAGTAGCATGTTTCTGTTTCCTAAGAAAATGTCAACAACCTCATCAGGAAGGTAAAATACATTAAAATGGTGTCACTCAATTTCCATATGTGCAGACACAGTATCTGGGGATTGGGGTGGAGGAACTAACTTTTCTGCTGTGAGAGCAAGTCCACGCTGCATGATAGATAGCAGGGAGTTCAGACAAATAGATTGGCATACCAGATTCTCCTCCAAATATCAGTAGTAGTCAATCTCCTGCACCTTCTGCAGAACGTCAGACAAGAATAAGTAAAAATGCATGTTCCAGACCTGAAGCCCAATTGAACATGAAGGCATCCCTCAGAGAAGCATAAAGAGGGAAAAGTAGGATACTTTCAATTCTTGGCCAGAAGAAGAGATCCATGAATGGAAACTCCAAACTGGAGAAGCTCACCTTGTTTACTCCATGGTGTAGCTCCCATTTATGGTCCTCCTGTGAGAGACGACAAGAGCATTCACCCTTATATTGAGGTAACATTGTGAGGGGAACCACTACTAGAAATATTCCTTGTCTCTGCGCCTACTTCAACAGGCACATCGCTTTCCAACATGGAGTCCATGACTCCACATCACTCTTGCCTGTTGATATAATGCACGATATTTATTTTGTTCAACAACATCTGGGCGTTGCTCCCCGAGATGGAGAGGAGAAAGGCTTTCAAGGCAATGTAGACTGCCTTCAGCTTGAGAACATTTATGTACATGCACTGCTCTCCAACAGGGACCAAACTGTCTGCAGCACCAAGTTGCCCAGATGAACACCTCAGCCTAATAGGAATGCATCCATGACCACAGTAGGCCGGAGTCTGCTGAGTGGTGAATGATGGAGGGTTTCATCCATCACAGTAAATCTAGTATGCACAAAAGATAGCTGCACCCCAGCCAGGAGACTTCTGTGATGTTGCCATTGGTGCTTCCTCAGACACTACTGGCAGGCTCTCCTCCGCCATCTTGCATGAGTCACTAATGCATGAGGCCATGGGACCTGCGGCAAGACCTACAGCACCGGGATCTAAGCACTGGAATAGAAGCGATCCTCTGGGAAGGAAGGATGGGCTGTTTCAAGCAAAGCCTGAATAAAAGCCACTTTTGTGGGAGTGAGAGGTGATCTGTAGACATAAATAGTAAAACTAAGGCCGTGGAATCATACATTGAAGAGGTTCCCGACCAGCATTGTGGACTCTGCCTTTGACAGCCCAATAACTGAAACACATGGACTCCTGTCCTCCACAGCGAAGCTGCCATGACCACCAGCACCTTAGAAAGGACTAGTAGTGCTGTCTAAAGTCCGAACGGGAGCAACACAGGAGCTAAGAAATCCTACTGTGAACATTAAGTAGCACCTGTGGGCAGGGAGAATTCTTTTTGGGGACCAAGCTGTAAAGGGAAAAATATTTCTATTTCAAATTAAATTACTTTATTTCGGCCACTAGGGCCATCAAAGTACAGGGAAAATAATCCTGTTGCCCTCTATTCTGGCAACACTTCTATGGCCTCTTTTGATAGGAATGCAAGGAGATGCATTCCCAATTTCGAGCCCTACGTTAGCAGGCATGCACGGAAGAAGAGGAATGGCCTGGTTGGTAAGTAGGAACTGAAGGGCGAAGCGCCAGTGGAGCTACCGCAATGATACGTTGTGATCACCTCACATTCACTGACAATATGTTAGAAATCCTCCACCCCCTTCCCGCAAAATAGAATATGGTTTGTGAGGGAAGAAATTAAGAGGGATTTCGAAGTGACAGAGCCTAAAGAGAAAGGTCGAGACTGGACTGGCTGATGCTGATAATGTCTGCTAGATCCACCCTGCCTAATAAGATGAGACACATTTGCAGTGGCATTAGGATGAGCTGAGGCAACTGCCATAGTCGTGACTGCATAGCCCTAGAATAATCTTGGATCTTATGCACCTGTTGGTAAAACTGCTGTGTAGGGGATGTCAGGCTTAAATCCGTTTTTGAAGAATTCCAACATGGAATCACTCTACTCAGTTCAATTCAAATCAATTTATTTCATCCGCTAGGGCATAAAAGTACAATAATATAAAATACACAAAATCAATAAGACATTCTTGAAAGATTTTCCAGCAAAGCAGGCTGAGAGGTAAAAAGATGAATATAATTTAGGACATATGTTATATAAAAGAATAAGTGCTCAGAGATACAAAATCTAATTAATTAACTGTATAGCGATGTGGTTATGTGCACAACTCCCTCGTCAAAGGGCATGTCTATAATTGTAGCCAGGATATTCTCTGAATATCCAGTGGAACATACTAATGCATGTTGACGAAGCATGGAAGCCGTACAAATAGACAGGGGAATTGGGGATTGTGGAGTCAAAACCACATTTCAGGATCCGTTTTGATGCATCTAGGCCATCAATCACCAGGTCAGAGAAAGGCTTCTTCATATATTCTGCAAGGCTGAAAATCGTAGCTTTCGCCTGTTCCCATTGGACGAAGACATACTGACCCAAAAGGCAGGTGGCAATAGCCACATGGATAGCCTAGCTGCCAGAAGCAAAACGTTGCGACCCGAGGAATCAGGCTTTTGTGATTCCATGCATAGAGGAGCAATAGGGAAGGCATTTAGATTCAGTTTTAAGGACAATGTCTGGACCACCAAACTCTTCACCGATGGGTGGAAGGACAAGAAGTGTGCGTCACCTGGAGTAGCCCTATGTTGCCTGGAGATTTGCCCATGAAATGCTGAGCCTGAAAAGGGTTTCTCCTTCCATTCAGCCATAAGAGGGTCTACGAAAGCCTAATTGAAAACGAGCAAAAGCTTTGCACAACCTGGAGAAGATATTGTTGTCAGTACATTAAACTTCCCTTATGTAGAAAGCAAATTTAGTTCCAAGTTTTCACCACATTTGGAGCAAGTGTTAAAGATGAGACTTCTTTCGAAGCAGGCCTAAGGGTGGGTAGGATACATCCCTTACTGGTGAAGTATTCAGGCCCACTGCCACAGTAATTTGACCTATATATCTCCACCAAGTGCGTGAACCATTGGGCATGGGAAAGATTTCCCAATATGCTTAGATATTAAAACTGGCCTTGATCTTCTTGACCACGTGGATCACGTGGATCACATGGATGGCACATTCCTTCATCGGCCACTCAGCTGTAGCTGTAGTCTGCTCCATGAGTGGCAGTGTTGTAGACTTCTTGGTCAGTACCAGCGATGTCCCAAAAAGAACAAGGGATAGCTTCCTAACCACACTCTACTGACTTTGCTATATGTGCTGGAGTACTTGGAGGTGCAGTGTCTGAAAGTGTCGGGTCAGGATCGCCAAAGTCGCCAAAGAACACAGGTGTGGAACTTCCACCTTAGGATACAGCCTGAGGGTTGCAAAGCCATTCTGAACAGATCAAGCATCATTAGCCAGAACACCCAACCTGCTCAGGGTTGGCCGAAGGACCGGGAAACTTGGGTCTCCATTTCTTAGTTGCAGAGAAATTGCCAAAAGAAAAGGAACCAAGGGTTGAGGAACAAAGTCAAGACTCCTAACAGTTCAGAGAATGGACCGCTAACTCAAGGAAGAACAGGACTTCTCCTTATGCCACTTTTTGTGCTCCTTGTGGGAGGATCGCTTCAGAGAAAGTTCTCTGGAATGTGACATACATGTAGGAAAGGAATTCAACTTGAGAATCTTTTCAGCAGACCTTACACAAAAATAACTTGGCCCCCTACTCACTGTGGCCTTCAGGTGCAGGGAGGAGCAAGAGCCGCAAACCGTGGTGTCATGTCCAGAACAGACACCAGATACAATCGTAGGGGTGGATAAGAAACATCTTGCAGCACGGTCTTCTAGGTCTAAAGCCCAAAGTCCCTGACCTCATTGCTGAGGAATTTTTCAGTGAGGCACAGTGAAAGAGCTCTGAACTGTGTTGATGAGTCAAGGAAAACCAAAACTGATACCAACAACAATATGGTACCTAATATACTCAAGTGATTTAATGTCTGGAAGTTCAGTTAGGGCAGGAGGACTCAGCACGAGAATCATTGGTGGAGTTAAGGTTTGTGGACTAGTCTGATACCTGGAAGAAGTGTTCTTAAGAGGAGGCATCAGCGGGAAGCTGTATTCATCAGAACTGAGAACACTGCTTTTTACCAAATATGCTAATACATCATTATGACATTAGTGTCCACTATACGCATGGACTGTCAAACTGTGCTACGCCAAGAAAATATGACTACATTATTCCCCTCAAAAGAATTAAAGTGATGTTAGTTGTATGCACAATTCACAGGGGCACAAGGAACTACTGTACAATGATGCTATTGTTGTAGAGGTATCTGGAACTACCTTCAAATAAGGAGTTATCAACAGTACTCTTACAATAAAACCTATGCACTACTTTAAGGATGTCATGTACAAGGAGTTCATCATAATTTAATGCCAACAGTTAACTGCAGCAGAAATAAAGAGTACGAGTAAATGTTTATTACACACATGCTAGCGCTAAGTATGAACAATCAATTGGGCAAGGATCATCTTAATAAACATAAAAATCTACCACTGCTTCCAAGACCTACAAGTAAAGTGTACTACAAAAACAGAGGTTGAAGTTGTACTTCCAGCGCTTTGTGATCGTATTTTGTGATTTTTGTGATTATGTCTGTCCTTCAAAGTGCTAGCAACTTTATTAATAGCGGGCACATCTTTAATCAAGTTATATATTACTGTACCAAGCCAAGTGCCGGTTACATTCCCCCACTTTGGTAAGGTGATCATTTACTGTACTACCAAAGATTTACAAATTATAATTTAGGTAAAAGCACATCTTCTGTGCCATTGTGTCCCTAGAGGAACATAGAATGAATACAGTAACAAAGATCAAAAGAAAAGCAGTGAAAAAAGATTAATAATATTGTGTCTAACTAAAGAGCAAAATGGGCACCTGGCCTGAGTTTGAGCAATAGAATTCGATTTTACAATGAAAAAAGTACCAACTGTATATGCATTTGGTGTGTTGTGTATTTGCTTTTTGGTGGTACAAGTCTTCTTTAGGAACCAAATATGGCTCAATAAAAGATGTTGTGTCAGTCGATTGCACCATTGGGAGTGGCTTTATTTAAACTGGATAGCTGGAAACCTCTTAAGCCCTAACCTCCACAGTCGACTGCTGTTACTAAAACTCTTTTTCCCCAATGCAGATTCCACTGCAATAGGAACTGAGGCTGAAATGGTATTGGTGGTATTTATGTTTTGATGTTTTCGGAGGAAGGTCTGAGCTGGTTTTTGCCCAGTTTTGTGCATTATGGCAGCGTATTTAGTACATCATGACAGTGGTTTTGTACTTGATCTTTGTTTGACTCGACTTTGAGTAAGAATGACTTTGGAGGCTCATATCTGGATATTTCTTTTTGAGAAAGATGTTTTTTAGTTCACTAATTCAAGTACCTTTTTATTGAGAAAGGAGGCATATTCAGAATTAGAACGGCAAGGATGAGTTATTTTCTTTTGAATAACTATCAATCTTTTGAAACACATAATAGTAATAAAAAAGGAAAATGCTTCTTACCACTATGCATCTGTTCTTGGCATGTAGGGCTGCAGAGCCACAAACTATTGCATAGATAGCCATCTGGTGGTGGGCCCGGATGATTACACTTTGTTGTTGTCTTGGAAGAGTCTTTGTCTGTTGGATGACTCCTCCTGTAGATCGTAGTGCGCATGGACATCGACTCCATCGTCAGATTGTATTCGCCATTGGGGAAATGATGGAGTTGTATGAATAAGATAGGGCCTGCAGAAATGAAGATTAGACGCCTGGCTAGCTCTCAACCAGATCTACCTCCAGAATGTGCCCCGTTTGTGGCAGTCCTGACTAATGTGCCACCTGTAATAGAGACTGACCACCCTAACAAGCTAGAAACCCACGAATCCCTGAAGAACAAAACTGTATCATGGCTCAATAGAGAGTGTGGGTTTCCAGTGGTACTATCACACCAGATCTTAACCACTAGAAGAGTCTCATGGATAGGAAGATCTCGAAAGAATATTAGTGGTGATTGTGTCATTATTCATTTTAGAAATCCACATCTTGCTAATAATGCCTTGTTAAGAGCTCAATGGTTAGAGCGGCAGACCCTGATGCAGAGGTCTAGCCCGGGACCAGGGTTCAATTCCCCGCCTCGGCGGGTCTTGGGCTCAAAAATTCCACGGACCTGATAACTCTCGCCTCGGTGCCTATTCCAATCATAGAGTCCCACTCTGCAACTCTGGGCAAAAGCTTGCTTAATCTCCACAACGGCCCCCACAAAGCTAAGGATGCCTGGCCTCCACCTTGGGGGTGCCCAGGAGTGGACGCCTCACAGGGAAAGCCAGGATGGATTCCACAGCGGTATTCGTACAAGCGCCTTGAGACCCTTGCGGGTGAGTAGTGCGCTATACAAGTATCAATTTACATTTTTTTTTTTTTTTTTACATAATGATCAGGGCATTACACTTCGATCACTGGGATATTTTTATAGACATTTAACTCAGCAGCCCGCTAATGACTCATTTAGGGGCAGAGGCAATAGAACTGATGGGTCTACTGGCCGTGGGGTTGCCACATTCAATCGCTATCAACCCCTGAGTGACCTAGACTCCAATGATTGACTCGAACTTGGCCGGTTCCACTCTTTGCCTGATGCAGAAGTTTATCCACTGTTTGTGGGGGAGGAGCGTGGAATAGATGGAAACTTAGCGAGTATATGTGGGGGTGGCAATCTCAACATCATGAACATTTCGGGGGGAATCCAGGATGGCTCCACTGATTGGTAGCTCAGGTCTCTTGCCTGGGAACCAGGTTCCTCAGTTGGAACATTGCCGGGTTAAATAGTAAAGCAAATGACGCAAAGTGGAGGGATTGTCTTACTGATTGTGATATTATTGGCTCCAAGAAACTTGGGGCACAAAAAAAACCTTTCTTTTGGACGGGTATGCAGCCTTCTGGTCTTCAGCAGTTGCTTCCCCTATGGGGAGGGCGAAGGGTGGACTCCTAACCCTTATCTCAATAAAACTCGAGGGGACCTACACTAAAGTGGAGACAGGTACACCATACTGCCTAGCAGTGGAAATTTAAACTAAAACCAACGGGAACTGGCTTATTATTAACTTTTATAACTCCTTTGATAAGACCATTTTTAATGAACATTTAGTCAGTCTATATGATTTTTTAGAAATGTATAATGTCAATAGCAGAAACTGTTATTCGGTTATGGTGCTTGGTGATTTCAATGTTCATTGTTGCAATGGTAATTGTTTTGTATGGGACAGTTTAGGCCCAGCCAAGCAAGATAATATTCATTTTGAGCACTCCCCGCAGGGATCGTACTTAGAAGATTTGGTGGCAGGAAACAATTTGATTTACCCTACCCAATCTACAGGGGACGTTCCAACTTTCAAAAGAAAAGGCTCAGGGTCAACTATTGATTATATTTTTGTCAGCCTAAATGTGGCAAACAGGGTTAGCCAATATAATGTTTCTTGGTCTTCTTATAGCGATCATAAACCTGTAAGGCCGACTCTGACAGATGACCTAAAGAAAAAAGTCACAACTAACTTGACAGCTGGAATCCTTGATGTAAGACCCACCGATCAAGCTTGCCGCTTGAAATGGTGTCGGGTGGTGCCTAAGGACTTTAAGGACAACTTGATGGCAAAGGTGGGGCAAGACATGGCTACCTGTCTAAGATGGTATTGTCGGTGACGAGGTCCTTGTGGCCTACAGTAGAATTTGCACCCAGATCGACAGTGACCTCAAAAAAGTAGTTACGGTGCAACCTAGGAGTGGAGAGAAATGGTTTGACCATAACTGTTCAATAGCCCATCGGAAGTTGATGGTAGCGTTGAAATACAATCCTCCTGACAAAGTGGAAGTAGCTGCCATTAGGAACACATAAAAAAAGGCACGAAAAAAACGTAAAAATGAAATCAGGGAGAAGGCCTGGAATGAGCTTTTATCTATTGATGTAATTAAAAATAGTGCCAAATTTTGGTCTGTGGTTAATAAGCCTTTCTTCCGGGATGAAAGCAACAGTGAGCTTGACTGCGGTATCCAGGAAAAAGACTGGTACAGTCATTTTAAATATGTCTATGATGGGAAAGGGATGCCAGCAGGTCCAGTCTTAAATATGGAAAAATATTCATTGTCATTCATAGAGTTAGAGGTAATGCAAGCCATAATGCAAATGACGAGTAATAAGGTTCCGGGTCCCGATGGAGTCCCGGCAGGCCTTTTTAAAGCAGATGTAAAGACCTGGACAAAGATATTATACAATGTCTTTGTCAATGCTTGTCATTTGGGCCTGCCTCTTACATGGGCAAGATCTGTCATCATACCTATATATAAGAAAGGGAATAGAGGTGACCCGAGCTGTTATCGCCCGATATCTCTAATTGACTCCTCTGTAAAAGTACTTGGCAGGGTGGTCCTTGGCCAACTGACTGGATGGCTTGAGGAAACGGGAACGCTTTTTGTGGCCCAGTATGGCTTCAGAAAAGGGATGGGCACTATAGACCAATGCCTAAACCTCCAATTATTGATAGGTAAATACACGGTGGCTAAGAAAGGAGCACTATTTGTGGCCTTCATGGACCTGTCCTCGGCCTTTGACCGAGTAAACAGGTCAAAGTTGTGGTCCATGCTCCTAACTCTTGGTGTAGACAAAAACATTGTCTATTTTTTAGCGGACCTGCACAGGGACTTATCTGCAACGGTGAGGTATGACCAGCAGGGTAATTGTACGGAAGGTATTCCCATTTCAAATGGAGTTAGGCAGGGGTGCATTCTGGCGCCCCTGCTCTTTACATTATATATCAACGACCTAGATACCACCCTAATGGCCTCCTGTAAAGATATTTCCCGTGCAGGGAAACGCTTGATTCCGCACTTTTATATGCGGATGATGCCGCCCTTTTAGCGAGAACTGCAGTGGGACTCCAGTTATTGTTAGATTCCTTCTCTGCCTTTATGAAGTCATTAGATTTAAGTGTAAACTTTTCAAAATCACTTATAATGGCCATTGGACAGAAATCCCTCAAGGTCAAAACTCTTTACTGTGAGGGAGATATACTAACCAGGGTTTCGTCGTTCCCATATTTGGGTGTTTTATTCGATGACCAAGGATCATGGGTAACCCAAATCACAGCGAAAAAATCGTATTGACAAGAGCAACATCGGCTGTGTTGGGTTTCGCCAGGAAGCTAGGAGCCAGGCCAATGAAGGCCCTTATTCAAATATACAGAGCCAAGTGTTTATCACTAGCTATGTATGGGGCCGACTTGTGGGGCATAAAAAACACGAAGACTATTCAGACTGTTGAAGACAGGTTTTTAAAGAACCTTTTAACTGTCCCCAAAACAACAGTCAATTACATTGTCCATCAGGAATGTGGAATTGGCTTTGTTGAAGATGCAATTGCTGTGGCACCCCTACAGAAATGGATAGCTACCTCGTTAAATCCGGACTTGGTGCTTAACCATGACATTCTGAAAGACTGCATGTCACTCGATCGTGGGCTGTGTATACCCTGGCTCAAATACGTCCAGAAGCTATCAGTTAAGCTGGGCCGACCAGAATTATACCACTCTCCAGAAGCTTTAGTGAAGGGTGACATAAAATGGTCCAATGAAACATACCTGCGCATAGCTACCATGGATAGAGAAGAGAGAGAACTGGCAAAGGTGACAATAAGGGCCCACCAACTATGTAAGACAACACTATCCATGGAAACATATTTAGGCTATGTCACAAACAACAATCACCGTTTCTTATTGACTAGATTTAGACTCAATCAATTTCATTTCCTTCTTGGTGAACAGAAAGGTTGGAAGAAGGTGGATGATTGTGGCCCCTGCACCTGCGATAATTTTTCGGGACAAGATATCATACACTTCTTTTTTTTCCTGTGAACACCTTACTGTCATTAGGAAACTTTTATTTTTCCTATCTTAATTAACAAAGGCTTTATGCACGTGAGACCAGCCCTTCTCTATCTGCAAATGTTGACAGATGTTTGGGAAACTTTCAACATTGCTAATTTTTTATCTGCAGCTGTAAGAGCCCTGAGGAAAATAACCTAATATTTTATCCTGTACTTTTTAATCATTATGTTAAAAATGAAATTGTTTGTATTAATTTTAATTATTGATTTTATAGGTATTTATGAGCTTCAATTGTGTTTTATGTATTAGGGATTTACATCTGTTGACATTACCAGTTTTTTGTAGAATGCTTTTATGGTTTGCATATAAACCGAATAAAGATATTTGACTGACTGACTGTATGAGTACAGAAAAAGATGTCCATGTCTTGTGTATCTAATTAAGATATTACTGGAACAGATATAGGTAGCTGGGGAGGCGGGTGGACATGTGTGGCTCTGCAGCCCTACATGCCAAGAACAGATGCATACTGGTAAGTAGCATTTTCCGTTCGAGGCATATGGGCAGAACACCACACACTATTGTATCATTTGCATAGCAGTTTTTCTTCCTTAGCGGCGATCACAAGTATCTGTTGCAGTAGTTTGAAATAATGTCGAGTACAGCCTGGCCCACACTAGCTTATTGTTTTGCCTGCACATCTACACAGTAGTGTTTTGTAAATGTGTGCCGTGTAGACCATGTAGCTGCTTTACAGATATCATCTAGGGGTATTTTTCCTAGGAATGCCATAGATGCCCCTAATTTACGGGTGGAATGAGCCCTAGGGGGAATGGATAGAGTGCTTTTCCTTTTTGGTAACAGATTTGAATGAATTTAACAATCCACCTTGCAATCCCAGATTTTGAAATGGGATTACCTTTATGTGGAGGAGAAAAGGACACAAACAATAGTTTTGTTTTACAAAATGTTTTTGTCCTATCAATGTAGTAGAGGAGCTCTCTTTGTACATCTCATGCATGTAGAGCTCTTTCCACAACTTTGTGGTTGAGAAAAGAATACTGGCAACTCAATAGATTGATTCAGGTGGAATGGTGAAATGACCTTTGGAAGGAATTTCGGGTTTGTTTTAGGAACCATTTTGTTGTGATGGAGTTGAATGAATGGTTCTTGAATTGTTAATGCCTGGATCTCGCTTACTCTTCTGAGTGAGGTAATAGCAACTAAAAAAGCAACTTTCCATGTAAGGAACTGTAACTCACACTTATGCAATGGTTCAAATGGAGGACCCATAAGTCTAGTGAGAACCACTATTAAATTCCATACCGGGGAGGGTGTTATTCTGGGAGGAATTATTCTTTTTAATGAATGAAATGAAAGAATGAATGAATAAAAAATAATTTCCATAGCGCGTAGCTACCCGGAGGCCTCGTAGCGCTTGTAGGCAGACAGGCAGAGTTATGGCAGGATTATTAAGTAGCATTAAAGAGGTGGGTTTTAAGCAGCTTACGGAAAATGTGTACGCTGGATTCCCTGCAGAGAGTGAGGGGAAGGGAATTCCAGAGATTGGAAGTATTTAGTGAGAAGGAGCGGCCGCCCCATCTCGCTCTGCGTACCTTCCTAGAAGAAGCCAGGAAGGCATCAGTAGAGTGGAGGTTCCTAGAGGGTAAGTAAGGTGCCACCAGTGAATGGAGAATAGCGGGACCAACTTTCCGAATGGCTCCATGGGTGAGGCACATGGCCCTAAAACGTATTCTGGACTGAACGGGAAGCCAGTGAATCATTTTCAAAGCGGGACTCGCAGAATGCCTACGGGGGATCTGAAGGAGAAGGCGGACTGCGCAGTTCTGGATTACTTGAAGTTTTTTTATAGTAGTACCGGGAGCGCCCAAATATAGGGCGTTTGCGTAATCCAGTCGGGACAGGATGAGGGCTTGCACCATAATCCCGCATGCTTGAAAAGGAAGTAAGGGGAAACATTTTCGTACCATCCTCAGCAGACCGAAACAGGTGGCCGAGAGCTTGGTGGCTTGATGGTTGAAGCAAAGGGAGCTATCCAGCCAGATACCAAGACTCTTAATCTGCTGCTTAGGGATGGGCATGCTGCCAAGGCAGGATGGCCAGGAAAGTGTCATAGGAGGTGAGGATGGTTTGCCCAGAAACATTAGCTCTGGAGGAATCATTTGTACACCACCTACAGAGTGTATTGGACGCTGGGAAAATTGTCCAAGATGAGTACAAGGTTATACTATTGCCTCAGATGTAAAGATCAGGCTGCGGATGATCAACACATGTTCATTGGTGTCCAAAGATTGCTTTATACTGGGCCAGGGTATGTGGCTTTCTGGAGGAGGTTCTATTAAGAGCAATTGAATTTACAACTACTCTGGTCTTCTTGGGACTCTCATCGGATCATTGTATAAGCTCACCCGCTGCAAAACTGCTATTCTATGTAATAGCTATTGCCAGGAGGGAAATCTATAGGGCATGGAAATCAGAGGCCCCACCCACATTTAGGGATTGTCTTAGAAACATTATTATGACAAGTCAGTCTGACATGGCTTGTGATGAATCTAGTTGCAATAAGGTATGGGCAGCATTGGAGACTTGGAGGATAAAATAACACCAGTCGTATGATTATGCCAGAGGTTTGTTGTCCGGTCCTCCCTAGCAACTTGCCTCTTGTTCAGTCAAGAGAACGGGAGTAGGATCAGGAGGCAGCCCTTCCTCTGGGCTGAACTCTATTTGCCAGACATAGATATACCCAGGGCGCCATAGATTTTTTTATGTGGAAGGCACAGAATGACCCCATCTAGAGTTATTAAGCTTGATGGCATGTATGAGGACTAAAAAATATTTTTAAAACCCCCCAAAAAAACATTAGCTCTGTCTTGTCCCCGTTTAGCTTGAGATGGGATAGCTCCATCCATTCGGCTACCGCCTGTAGGCAATTGCCCAGAGCGATTCCGGGTGGTTTAATGCAACCACCAGTTGGGTATCATCTGCGTAGGTGATGATTTGAATGCTGAAAGGAAGAACTATCCCTGCCAGCGGGGCCATATAGGTGTTAAACAGTGAAGGGTTCAGGGAGGAACCCTGGGGAACCCCACAACTGAGAGGCCACTGATTGGATGAAGCCGTGTCCTCAATGACTTGGAAGAACCGGTCCTCCAAGAAGGATTTGAACCAAGCCAGTGCCATATGCCTCACTCCAAGATTCTGCAGGCACTCGAGCAGGATGCTATGATCAACAGTGTCGAAAGCGGCACGGAGATCCAGCAGGATAATTGCTGCTGAGCCGCCTTGATCTACCAGCCTCCTGGCCTCTTCCGTTACTGCCAGTAAGGTAGTTTCTGTCCCGTACTTTGGACGAAAACCTATCTGGGACTCATGGAGAAGATTGTTTAATTCCAGATATTGAACTAAGATGGAGTTGATATGTTTCTCGACCAACTTACTTAGCCATGGAAGAAGGGAGATGGGTCTGAAATTGGCCAGGTCAGAGGCAACCAAATTGTTTTTTTTTCAAGAGGGCTCTAACCTGAGCATATTTCCAGGCTAAGGGTACCCTTCCCACGATGATAGAAGCATTTAGGATCTTCAGAATTGTTGGACGAATAACTTCCGAAACTAAGATGAGACGTTGTGGAGGAGCAGGGTCCATAGGTGAGCCAGAGGTGACCCTGGAAATGAGAGTAGTCAGCATCGTCTCATCTAGCAGTGGAAACTCAGCTAGTGTACACAATGGAATGGCGAGGGATCTCTTGTTGCTGGAGACTAAGGGCCCACTCTGACGGAGGGGGAAGGTTTGGGATATAAGGTGGATTTTTTGATGGAAATATTTAGCCAGATTATCACAGCGAACTTGTGCATCTTCTGGACTAGGAGCTTTATGAGGTATGGAAGTGAGGGTTTTAAAAGGAGGATTGGGCAATTTTAATTTCAGCCTTGTAATTTCTTATTGCCTCTCTAATCATTTTTCCTTTCAGTTGCTAAGTTCTGTCTAAGTTCTGTCTCCATCTCCTTTCAAGTTTCCTGCAGCTTTGTCTAAGTTATCTTAGTTTAAGGGAGTACCAAGGAGACGACTTTTGTTTGAGGATCTTGCGGGAAGGTTTTTTTGGGAGGAGAGTGTCAAGTGAATTTTGAATCCACAAGTTAAAGGGCCATATGTAGGTAAATGGCATTTACCGAATCGTAAATACCGATTTTTACCGATTCGGTATTTACAATTCGGTAAATGCCATGTAGGTAATTATTATTTAAATATTACCGAATCGGTAATATTCGGTAATTACCGAATCGGTATTTACCGATTCGGTAATTGCCATTGATTCCTATGGGCCTTGAGGCCCATAGGAATCAATGGCAATTACCGAATCGGTAAATACCGATTCGGTAATTTTACCGATTTGTTAAGGGGGACAGGGTGTCACTTTGACACCCTGTTGCACCCCTGATTCTGGCTTGTGTGCAATGTGACACACATACATGCCCTTAGGGCATGTATGTGTGCCACATGGCACAGGTGTACATGCACAGATGTGCATGTACACAGAAATTCGTTATTTACCATGCCATTGTATTTCATGGTAAATAACGAATTTCTAAGGGCCTGTGGCACTGTTTCCAGTGCCACCTACATCCCAAATTACCGATTCTGTACATTTACCGATTCGGTAATTTACCGATTCGGTAAAATTACCGATTCGGTAAATATACAGAATCGGTAATTTTCAGGCCCCCTACATCTGGAATTACAAATTATTTGTCGGTAACACCGAAAATGAGCCATTTTCGGTGTTACCGATCGGTATTTGGCCACCTACATATGGCCCAAAATTACTATTTCCTCTTTCTGGATCCGAGTCGGCACCGGGAGTTGTGGCAACTAGAGTCGCAGACCTCCGGCTGGGGGATAAGTTCGCCCATTTCCTTTCCAGCCGAGGAGCAAGGGTCTGTGCAGGGGGTGGAACAGAGATTTGCTAGACCAAGGGTACTAGTAGATGATCAGTCCAAGGGAGCGGAATAGGAGATCCTACCGACAGAGCCTGATCATTACTGAGCACCGGATCAAGAAGATGGCCCTTAATGTGCGTGGGGGCGTAGCCTTTCTGCATAATTTGGAGTGCCGAGAGGCTCGCTAATAAGTCTTTCGCCGAGTGGTCAATCGGGTCATCCAGAAGGATATTAAGATCGCCTAGTACGGTAAAGTTAGCAGAGGTTAGGGCTGAAGCAGCAATGAGAGATGGAAGTGATTTGAGGAACTGACCTATAGGTCCGGGGGCGGTATAGGAGCTAACCAGTAAAGGTATGTGTAGGTGAGAGTTCTAGGGAGAAAGACATGCTTTCAGTATCAGGTAGATCTTCCGAGGAGGACCGGCAGCAATAATTGTCTTTAAAGATGATCGCTAGTCCTCCGCCTCTCCCTGATTTGCGGTCAACTCTATGTATTAAGTACCCTGATTGCAGGATCGGAGTGATGGCTGGATCGGCTTCATCCTGCAACCAGGTCTCTGTTAAAAAAGGATGTCAGGTTTGAGATCATCAATGAGAAGAGCCAATTCAACTGAGTGTTTGGGGAGAGAGCGACCGTTTAAAAGATAAAATGTAAGGGAAGGCATAGACTTCTGAGTAACCTTACTAATGGGTTGAAGCTTAAAATAGCAATGAGAGCAAATGGTGGGGTTGTTAGCGAGAGACAGTGAGTGGAGGCACTTAGTGTCTAGGGCTCCTGAGAGTCTGAGCATTGTAGATTTAGAATTGATGGAAACTGGCAGGGTTCTTGGCCCGTGGTCCCGGCCGGGCACAGACGGTCTTACCTTTGGCGCGCGTCCGCTGCACGACTGCTTCATGGGATTAAAGTAGGCTGAAATGCGGGGAACACTAGAGCGAGAGCCTCTCAGAATGGCCGCTCGCGAGTGTCCCACCGGAAGTGAGGATAATGCCCCTTGTTACGAGCATCTACTCCCTCCACACAAACAGCATGACAGGCTGCGGTGTACCGGGGAGACTGATGCACACAACAACCAAAGCACAAAGATTGCACAGGTGAGTGGCAGATATTTTAAAAACAACGAGAACTAGTGAATTTAAAACAATAAGTGCGACGGAATTCAATTAGGCTAGAGCAAAGAAGTCTGTAGTAGCACTAGCGCATTGACAATCGAGCAAAAAGCCTGTCTGTCTTTTGAGGCCTTCCATAAACGCCTTGATGGCAGGCACTCTAAATAATGACAAATGTTGTCTGTTTTGAAGATAGGATGCTATAGCAGCAAGATGTAACCTGATTGAGGAGTACGCTAAATTACATCTTTGTAGATGAAGCAGGTAGCATATGATGTTTTGGGTGGAAACATCTAATGGGTTAATGTTGTTATTTGTGCAATACACAACAAACCTATTCTACTTGGCTGCATAGCATGCTCTAGTGGTGGGACGTCTAGCTTCTTTTATGTCATTCATGCAATCAGGCGGAAGATTGAGGTATCCAAATTCTAAGAGCCAAATCGCTAGATTGAGCTGCATTGGGTCTGGGTGCATGATCTCTCCATGGTTCTGTGTTAGTAGATGTGGAGAGAGTTTTAATTTTTGATGTAGTACTACTGAGAGCTTGAGTAGAGTGGTGTACCACGGCTGTCTTGCCCACATTGGTGCTATAAGAATCAATGTGAGGTAATGTTGCTGTAGCTTGCAAATTTGTTTGACCAACTTATCCATACCACATTGGCGTTGGACAACGGGGTGGGTATCTGGCAGGGAAGCTTGGGCATTTGGAGTTGCGGTGTGTGGCGAACAGATCTATCTCTGATTGGCCCCACTTGTGAAAGAAAGGTTGAAGAACTTGAGGATGAAATTCCCACTCATGTATCTGTTGTCTTTGACGACTTAACAGATTCGCAACTTGATTGTGAACTCCTGGAAGATGTTCTGCTAACAGAAAGATTTTTTGAGGAATGGCCCACCTCCATATGCTCTGCACCAGCCGGGAGAGCTGTAAGGAGTGTGTTCCTCTGTTTTTTGATGTCATACATGGTTGTCATATTGTGGGTACGGAGTAGTACAGCCTTGCTTGATAGGTAATGTTGAAACGATTATAGAGCTAGAAAAATGTCCTTTTTCGGTGCCGATTTATCCTGCTTGGGACCGAAATGCTTAGGTTTTACAGTGTCTATTGTCTTTAGAGCGGATCTTGGCTTCGGTTCCGAAGACTTGATATTATGTTTCTTTCTGGGATCTGAGCTTTTGGGATCTGGAATTACAGGTCCCGAAGCACGTTTGGAATCATCGACCTTCAGAGACGACGTGTGTTTCGTTTTTTTCAGAACTGGAGTTGTCTTCTGTTCGATAGACTTGGGAACGTCTTTCGTTGCTGAGCTTGTTTTCGGCTCGACCGGTTTCGGTACCGATTGCTGCTTGGGTGCCGGAGTTAGTTTTGGTTTGAGGACCTTCTGCTTGTCAGGACCGACAGACTGACTAGAGCCCGAGTCGACTGGAGGCTTTTTTGGATGCTTCGTTGCCGAGCCGGAAGGCGGGGCATCAGAAGGTTTTGGTCGGTGTGCACCTGGACCCCGAGGTGGAGGTGGAACGGAAGCCTGTCCCGGTATGGAGGGGAGAACAGGGTCGAAGCTTCTACTCACGACCTGTTGACCAGCTGGAAGAAGATAGTCGTCTTCCGATTGTTCCTCGGCTCCGGAAGCTGAATCCTCAGCTTCGGAAACAATGTCGTCCTGTTGTTGTTCTTCGGACTCTACCTCGATTGGAGCCTCGTCTATGATGAGGTCTGGTGTCGAAGATGACTGCACCATGACTCTTCGAGCTCGACGGTCTCTGATGGTCTTCTTGGACCGGAACGAAGCGCAGGCCTCACTGTCTCGACTCTCGTGCTCTGGAGACAAGCACCGATTCCAAACCTCATGAAGATCAGTGTGAGGAAATTTGTGTCCACACTGAGGGCACTTCTTGAAGGGTGTTCTTTCCATGAGCCAAAGGCCCAAAGGCGCAGTTGGGCCCGACGGCCCCGTCCGAACGCCGGAATCGAGAAGAGCAATCCTTTCTTCGACGTGGGTAACTGGAATTACTGTCGAAGATGATACCGATGGTATGATGTAGAACTGGAAGTCGAAACAAGATCAGTAATGGGACAGAACGATAAACACATACGAGCCCGATGGCGGAAAAAAACAATCTGACAATGGAGTCGATGTCCATGCGCACTTTGATCTACAGGAGGAGTCTTCCAACAGACAAAGACTCTTCCAAGACAACAACAAAGTGTAATCATCCGGGCCCACCACCAGATGGCCGTCTATGCAATAGTGTGTGGTCTGCAGCCCATATGCCTCGAACCAAATTTTATCATAACATAGTAATACAGAATAGGGTATTTTGCTGGGGGTCATTAATAGTAAGAAGATTGTGCCTTAATAATCTAAATCATAATGATTCAACTTTAATTAACCCCGTAACTGGTTAACTTATTCAACTGATTACAGCAACTATGATGCAAACACTCAATGCTCATTAGTGAAACCAGCATCTTCCATGGATCCTTTAATCTCTACTTCTAGGCAATCAGCCACCAGCGATCGGAAAAAGAGAACCTTTCTAAACTGCTTTGGGAGGGGGACATGCTAAGGATGACAGCATAGCAGAGATATTGAGAGGTCTATCGCACTGCTGAGACTCAAGAACTACCCACCCCAAAAAGTCCTCTAATTAATGATAATTCCAGAGCATATGGGACACACAGTTCTCTTCAGCCATGTGGCATCTTGTGCACTTACTAGAGTATCTTTCAGAGATCGTATTTAGCTTGAAATCTGTAAGTACACTAGAATTCTACCCATATTAAATTGGAGTTTATTTGTAAGGCGCATATTTCCACATTCAACCTCTTCCATTCTGTATCTGAAAAGTGGAGACCTAGGTCGTCAGCCCATCTGGTTCAGATATTGTACTCTGTTATTTCTGTATGGGAGTTTATCTCTGCATAAACTCGTGATATGTACCCCATACACAGTGGCTTGGTGATTGCTAATCTAAAGGATTGTGTACTACACAGAGCACCCATAGTGTAAGCTTTTGAGGAAAGCAAATTTAACAATAATATTCTGAATTTCAATAGTTTTAGCTTTATTTTCTATATGAAAATGCAAATAGGAAACATTAAATTTGTAGTACTACACATCATAAAAATTATTCCAGATGAAAGAGTCCAAATTATATCACGTATTGGCAAAGCCAACAGGTCCAGCCGTGGCAGTGAAAGTAAATAATGTCCACATGATTTGTTTAAATTAAATTTGTTATCGATGTTTATTGAGGAACAGAACAGTTAACACTGTGCCCAGGCACTACCATTGGATGGTATGACTTACATTTAGTTGCTGAACAAAAGAATAGCTTAATTCCAATTTAGCACATTGCTTACAATTTTGAAGCATTGTAAAAACCACTGCAACACTAGGGGTAACGACAATTACACTCCATGGGCATAGACATTCTCGATTAGAATGGTTAGTACTCGTCATCGGCTCCAAGATCGTCCTTGGAGTGTGCCTACAGGTTTACTCACTTAAAATTACACTGCTGTATGCTTAACACACCCTTTGCCTACCTCAGATTGGTGTGAAGTGCTGTACAATGCAGAGGTGGTGTATCTGTGCTGGGTGCATGTGTGCCTGGGGAGGGTACAATACAGGAAAAATGCAGTATTGAGCAATGCGTGCTTGGTGAATGCATGTACTGGATATTTACGTGCCTAGGAGTGCTACAATACCTAAAGGATGTAGTGCCCTGCAGTGTGTGCATGTTAAATGCATATGCTGAACGTATGTATGCCTATGAGTAGTACAATACAGGGAGGGGCATACGTGTTAAATGCATATGCTGGATGTATGCGTGCCTATGAGTGGTAGAGTACATGGAGGATACAGTACTGTACAATGCGTGTATGCTGTAAACATGCACTGGGTGTATGTGTGCCTGTGGGTGGTGCAATACACAGAGGGCCCTGGGTTCCATTTTGTGCGACCAAGGCCTTAATGGCAAAGCATAGAGAGGAATTAGAGAGATCCCCAGACAGATTTGTGTATTGATGCATTCCTGTAAACTGGGTGGGACACACACTGGAGAGGAGAGAACAAGGCTTTACCTGTACACTTCAAAGGGTGCTTAAATTGAGTGAGAGGTCACAAGCAATGGGGCTGATAAGAGAATTATAAAGGGTAGGACTTGGCATACTGGGCAAATCTTTTGATGCACATATCACTGTGGCTGACGTCCAGATGTGAACTCTAGTCACTCCCATGGCCAGAGTGACCAACAGCTTTGGAGACACGCCTGCTGTGACAGACTGCTTTTTAAGAGGAAGAGGGAGCAGAGGAGTGGACACTTCAAAAGAAGCAGAACCCCAACATAAAACCTCAAAGACTCAGACCCTAAATCACATTTGGTGTCTGGCAGTGGACTATAAAAAGGGGAATTTGAGACCCCCAAAACTGTCATCTGCCAAGCAGTCAGATGGGCTGTGGGAGGAGCGGAAGCTCAGTAAAACTTCTCCCTGTGACTATGGCTGGAGCCAAGGCCTGCTAGTCTCCCTGCTGGATGAGGGGACATCACCCAAGGGATTCAAGACCACTTGCCCTGGACCACCATCGCCTGCCTGCTTGCCAAGATCAGTGTGCCCTGTGAGGAAGACGAGAGTGTTGCAGGGAGTGAGGTCCTCCATCTTTGTATAGTTTGCCTCCCAAAATTGTGCAGCCGATCAGAAATCATGCTCATTGATCCTACATATTTTCTCACAAATTTCTCTAATAAAGGTTTGTCAAATTTCTGGAAGCTGCTCTTTATTCAATGAAAACATAGGTCAATGGTTAATTTGTATGTAATGCAATCCACTTATTTCTTGCAGTTTGAATTATTTATTGTAGTGTTCTTTTAATTTGATTTCTGTGGAATAAGTTGGAGATAGTTAAGCAGCCTCCCTCCCTCCACCACTCTAAGTCTTCCTTCTATAGACCTGGGGTGAAGAGAGAATTGTTGTGGAGTGGAGTATTAGGCAATTCTTCTCTTTTAATGATTGTGCCCTTTTTTCTAGCACTGTCTTAGTATGTTTTGCAGGGTATGCAGTCTTTGCTCATTGGATAGTCATGCCATGTGTCATTGGATTTTCACCATTGCAGCCTGATCCATTGCAGACCACTTATTATTCGAATATCCTGCTGTCCATTTTACAATGACGTGAAGGAGAGATGTGTGGTAATATTATATGATATCAGGGCACGGCAAGCCTCCTTTTCCCTTGGGGGTGGGGGTCTTTAGTATTTATTAACTCAGACCATGCTCCCAGTCCAAATGTAATCAATAGATTTCCTTTCCAATTTCTATAGTTTATCCATTGGAAGGAGGGGCTCAGCGATTTCTTGATAAAGGCCGTAGTCTGGGTAAAATATTAATTTTAAGGACAATGATTCTACCTATCTAGGAGATGTACATTGTGCGCCATTTCCTAAGGTCTGCTAGGATTTGATCACTCAATGTATTAATGTAGGTCATTTTCTTGCTAATCATTCCTTCAGGTCACTTATAAGTTGGATCCCTAAATATTTAATCAAATCAAAGGCCCACCAAAACAGACTCACTTCACTTATATGTCGCTTCAGGTGTTCTGGCACTGTGATGCCAAGCCTTTCAGAACACTGTTTTGTTGATTTGTAAATGATGTGCCTTTCTCAATATGCTCTTGCTTGGCTACAATTGTGGGGTATGGAGTTCCCTGGTTATATCAGAGTTAGTACCACATCGTTCGATTAGGGACATCCAAGCTGAAACGTAAACATTAGGTAAGCATTTAACTGCTGGCCTCCTTCAGGTTCTGTTTGCTAGCGGTTCCAAGGCTATTGCAAATAGGAGCATGGAGAGAGGCCCACTTTCCAAAACAAACCACTACGACCACCCCATTATCGCTAACACTTGTCACTCTATGTCCTTCTAGCATCCTTTATTTCAAAACCAGGCCTGCATTTATTTGTTAAAGGACTTCCTTTTTGGTATTTCCAAGTTATGTGATCAAATGCATCCAAACTTAGTAAGACTGCTGCTATATTTTCTCTGGTCCTTTTCTCCACAAGATGCACAGTTCGGCAGATGTAACATGACCTCAGAAATTTGTTTACAAAGCCCACATATAAGAGTTAATCAAGTAAGACATCCACTTAAAGCCTTTAGAACCATAGTGAATATTTTCACATCTGAATTTATTAGGGCAATTGGCCTACATGAGGTGCATTTGGATGGGTGCTTCCCTTGCTTCGAGGGGAGGAAGATTTCTGCTTCTCTCCTGGTTGGCGTTACAGCGTAACATTTCTCAAAAGTGATTGAAGAGGTCAGCTTTCTAAACTGTGGGAGAAAGATTTTATAAAATATACCGGTATACAATCTGCTCTGTTTATATTTCTCATAAAAATGTTAGACCCAAGTTTTCAGCTTTATTGAACAAGTTACTTGCCTTCGTTAAAGCTGTATCATGTAACGACTATATCGAGTTGCAGATTCCTTATCTTTCAATTTCCCCAGGCATCAGATTGGATCCAGAAGATTTTTTGTGAGCAGTACTCCTCCTGCACACCATCGGTGGGCTCCACATGGTGTCCTCCACGCCATAAATTACGTATGTGTCACCTAAACAGACGCCCCCTTGGCACGCTGAAGTCAGTTACTTTTCGCGGCTTTCCACACCATAAGTGCGGAGCCATGAAGATCACGGACACTGGTGTTTACAAACTAGGGCCCTAAAAGGGATCAGCCCTGACACTAGAGATCTGTCCGCAGAGCGATGAAGATGTGTGGGTCGGTAAGGAATCTGCAGATAGATATATTCTCTACCAGATATGGCGTTAACAAAGGTTAAATACTTTGTTCATCTGATAACGATTTCCAGCTGCAGATTTCCTACCTTTGAATAGATACCGAAGCAGTACCATCCGTGGTGGTGGGTCTGCAGACAAATTAGTCCAGGAAATCCTGTAGGACAGAACAGGCGTAATGCCCTTCCTTATGGACCTAACTTACCAGGCAGTAATGCTTTGTAAACGTGTGCAGGGAAGCCCAAGTTTCTGCTTGGCTGATGTTCAGGACTGGAACTCCACGTGCTAACGCAGTGGTCACAAATGAGCCTGTAGACCTTCAGGAGGCTGCTTCTTTGCCAGTGGGTAGCAGATCTTGATACAGAGAACAACCCATTAAGAGATGGTCCACTTCTGCACCGCCCACCCTTTCTTTGCATCAATGTATCGCAGGAAGAGATGGCCGTTCACCCAGAACTCTTGTGTGCGGTCAAGTAGCATTTTCCGTTCGAGGCATATGAGCTGTAGATCATATGCTGTGCATAGACTATATAGCAGTTATCTCTCAAAGCGGTAGCTAACCTGTATCTGTTGCAGTGGTTTGAAATAGTGTACGTAAAACTGCCTGGCCTACTCTAGCTTGTTGTCTTGCTAACACATCTACACAATAGTGTTTTCGAATGTGTGAGGTGTAGACTATGTTGCAGCTTTGCATATGTCATTGATGGGTATATTTCCTAAGAATGCCATAGAAGTCTACAGTTTGTGTGTAGAGTGTGCTCTGGGGGAACGGTTAACATTTGTTTTGCTTTTGCATAGCATATTTGAATGCACTTGACTAGCCACCTTGCAATACCTGATTTTGATATGGGATTGTGGTGGAGCAAAAGCGACAAAATGTTGACGTGTTACGGAAAGGTTTTGTCCTTTCTATGTAATGCTCTCTTCACATTTACTGTGTGTAGGGCACGTTTTGCCACTGAATCTGGTTGAGAGAAGAACACAGGTAACTCAACAGATTGATTGATATGAAAAGCAGAAATGATTTTAGGAAGGAATTTAGGATTAGTCCGAAGAACCACTTTATTTTGGTGCATTTGTGAAAAGGGTTCTTCTATATTTAATGCCTGAAGCTCACCCAGTCTTCTGGGTGATGTGATAGCAATGAGGAAAGCAGCTTTCCATGTGATAAATTGCAATTCACAAAGGGTGGACTTATTAGTCTGGTGAGAACAATGTGGAGATTCCATACTGGAGCAGGTGGACGTCCCGGAGGAATGACTCTTGAGTCCCTCCATAAAGGCTTTGATAACAGGCACTTTAAAAAGTGATAGATGTTGTCTATTCTGGAGGTATACAGCTTTTGCAGCCAGATGTAATCGTATGGACGTGTACGGTAAATTGGAACGTTGCAGATGTAACAAATAACTTATTATGTTTTGTACCGAAGCATCAAGCGGGTTGATGTGGTTGTTATTACAGTATATCACAAACCGCTTCCACTTTGTTGCATAGCAGGCTCTTGTGGTAGGACGTCTAACCTATTTGATAATATTCATGCAGGGTGGCGGTAGATGAAGATAGTTAAACTCTAAGACTTCAGGAGCCAGATCGCCCGATTGAGTTGACTGGGGTCTGGATGTCTTATGTCTCCATGGCTTTGTGTGAGAAGATTGGTTGTAAGATGTCATTTTTGGTGAGGAACTACTGAGAGTTCCAATAGGGTTGTGAACCAAGGTTGACGTGCCCAAGTGGGAGCAAGTAGGATTAGTGTCAGGGACGCTTGGTTGAGTTTCCGAACCACTAATGGAATGAGTGGGAGAGGTGGAAAAGCGTAAGCAAATATCCCTGACCAATTCATCCATAGTGCATTGCCTTTGGACAATGGCTGTGGATTCCTAGATGCCAAGTTTGGGCATTTTGCGTTTTGGTATGTGGCGAACAGGTCTATGTGAGGGACTCCCCAACGTTGAAAATATGGCCGGAGGACCTGAGGGTGGAGTTCCCATTTGTGTATTTGTTGTCTCTGCCTGCTGAGGAGATCTGCAATCTGGTTGTTGACTCCCGGGAGGTGTTCCGCTAGGGGATAAAGGTTGTTGTGAATGGCCCACCTCCAGATGTCTTGGGCTAAGTGAAACAGTTGGAGAGAGTGTGTCCCCCCTGTTTTTGTATGTAATACATGGCTGTCATGTCTGTACGAATGAGGACAACTTTGCCCACTAGGTGAGTTTGAAATGCTTTGAGTGCTAGGAATATTGCAAGCAGCTCTAGGTGATTGATGTGGAGCAACTTCTGTTGTTGGCTCTGTTGGCAATGTGTGCTGTTGTAGATGTGCTCCCCAGCCAGTGAGGGACGCGTCCGCTGTCAGTACCATCTGTGGAACCGGGTCTATGAACTGCAGTCCTTTTGATAAATGTTGTGTGTTCCACCACTGCAGACAGCGATGAATAGGGCCGTTTACCAACACTAGATCGGTCAATAGACCTTGTGACTGGCTCAACTGATTGGCTAATGATTCTTGAAGTGGAACATGTGCAGTCTGGCATGGGGAACGATCATGATGCAGGATAACATCATTCCCAGTAGCTGCATGCAAGTTTGAGCTGGAATCCAATGGTTGGATTGAAAGCGGAGAACTAAAGCCTCAATATTTCAAATTCTGGCTGAGATGGGAAAATCAAGAATTTTTAGAGTATCTATTGTGGCTCCTAGGTAGTCCTTTGTATTGGTTGGTTGGAGATGTGACTTTGGCACATTGATTGTGAACACTAATTTATGCAGTAACCAAATTGTCCTGAAAGTGTGCTGCAGACATTGCTAGTACGTGTTGGCTTTGATGAACCAGTCGTCTAAGTACGGGAAGACGTGGATGTTTTGTCTCCTTAGGTGAGCAGCTACCACCGCCAGCCACTTTGTGAAGACTCTGGTGGTGACACCGAAAGGGAGTACCCTGAACTGAGTGTTGACCCGCTGCCATAAACCTGAGGAATTTGCAATGAGCAGGGTGAACTGTTATATGAAAGTAGGCCTCTTTTAGATCTAGAGTAGAAAGAAAGTCGCCTTTCTGTAGTAGACAAAGTACCTGTTGAAGTGTCACCATGTGGAAATGGTCTGACTGAATGTACTGGTTGAGTTCTCTGAGATCTAAAATTGGTCTGAGTGAACCGTCTTTTTGGGGAATTAGGAAATAAAAAGAGTATACGCCCGACCCGTGATGTTGGGCCGGCACAGGCCCTATAGCCCCTTTTAGAAATAGACTGAACCTCTTGTTTGAAGAGGTATGGATGGTGTCTGGTGATAGTTTGTGGGGCTTTGGTGGAATATTTGGAGGCATGTTGATAAATTCCAGGCAGTAAACCAGAACGGATAATTTGGAGTACCCAATTGTCTGTTGTTATTGATTGCCAGATTGGTAGAAAATCTGACAGTCTTCCCCAGACAGGTGTTGAGTGGGGGGGATGGGGGAGGAGGGGAGGGGGAGGAGAGAAGGCAAGTCACGGTTTTGTGTTGGTGGGGGAGGTGCATGTGTTTGAACCCCGGCCCTTGACCTTACCGTTGTTACCCCTGTAATCTCCCCTGAAATAAACCCTAGATGAAGAGGGTTGGTTATTGCCCTTATAGGTAGAGGCGGCTTTTGATGAGGTATTCTTGGAACCTCCTCAGTAAAAGGAGCGTTGAAAGGAAGCACGACCCATTGTGGACTGAAGGGCTCCCATACATTTGGCTACCTCCGTATCTTTCTTCATTTTCTCAAGTGAATAATCTACCACTGAGCCAAATAGATGTTTCTTGTTGAATCGGGTATTTAAAATGGAGGTTTAAACTCAGGTTTAAAACCAGATATACGGAGCCAGGCATGCCTCCTTAAAAGGACACAAGTGTTTATAGCTCTAGCAGCAGTGTCTGAAGCATCTAGAGAGTATCTTATTTGTTTGTTAGTAATAAGTTGCCCTTCATGAACCAGATCAGGTGCTTTTGATTTGTGTTCCGGGGGCAAATATTGGATCAGTTATTCCATTTCATCCCAGTGCGCACAGTCGTATCGGGCTAAAAGTGCCTGAGTGTTCGGGACGCGCTAGAAACTGGATGCTTGAGAGCTACCCATTTCCCAGAAGCGTCAATAAGTTTTGATTCCTTATCAGGAGGTTGAGCATCATCTATTGTCTGAGAGTTGGCTCTTTTTTTTGCATTGGACAGAAAGAGGGAGTCTAGTGGCATTAGTCCCCTTATATATATTGGGTCCGATTGTGCTGGCTTGTACTTCTTGACCACTCTAGGGGTAAGAATACAATCTCTGACTGGGTCATTAAAAATGTCATCTACATGCCTGACCATCCCTTTAAGCATGGGTGGTGTATGTGATAACTCCTGTGTGGCACTGAGGGTTTCAAGGAGGAAATCTTCTTCTAATGACTCTTATGTAGCTGCACCCCATGGTAGTTGGTAGCTCAATGTAGCCTACACTATCATCTGGTGGAGAGGGTTTGGTAGGGGACAGGTCGGGATCATTGCCTGAGGGCGAATTGGTGTACTAATCATCCCATGGGTCTTTTAATGGCTGATCATTATCCCTATCCTGATCATCATCCCCATCATCTTTGTTGTCAGGTGTATGTGGTGGTGAATGTTCAGGTGAAATTGGTTGAAGCGGAGAGAAAGGTGGTCATGAAAGAAGAATAGGTGGAGGAAGGGAAGGGTTAACTCCAACTGATCTCTTCTTTAAAGGGATATGATATTCTTCTTCTGCATCAGCCCTTCTTTTTAGAGTCACTTTAGTGGATGGATATACAAAATCTTTTGTTTCTGATCCGGTTTTTCAATTGGGGCATCAAAACTGGGCTTTTTATTTATTTTCTGCACTTCTGTCAGTTTCGGCGCAGAAATTTTCGGTTCAGGAGTCGAAACCGTTGATGTTTTCGGACCCGAAGATTTTCTCATGGCCGAATGGTGGTGTTCGGTGGTAGACTTTTGTTTCGACCCTGAATGTCCGGGTTCCGAACTCGGTTTGGAGGGAGTCTTTTCGGAGCCGGAAGGCTTTTTGGTAGGCTTTGGTGCCGAGTCAGAGGGTAAAGTGTCAGAAGCGTGATCTCGGTGCTGATCAGGACACGAGGGCGTGGTTTGGACCAGAGCCTTCTTTTTAATTGGAAATGACCCTTGGGACGAGGGGGTGGGAGGTGCTGTACTCACGGTACGTTGACCATGTGGGATGTCATTTCCATGATTCATTTCTATGGCTTGGAGGCCCATAGGAATGAATGTGAAGACATTCAGTATAAGCGATTCGGTATTACCGAATCGGTAATACCGGGAGGTATTTCAAGAGTGCCAAGGTTTCCAAAGGACACCCTGTTGCACCCCTGAAATGTACATGTGTGCACATGTGGCGCACATACATGCCCTAAGGGCAGGGATGTGTGCCACATGGCACTTTAAAAAAAGCAAAAAAGTGCTGATTTCTTAAGGCTCAAAAGCACTCTTCAATGTGCTTCCTACATTGCATTTAAGGAATCGGTATTAAAGATTCCTTAAATGCAAGAGCAATAAGGAATCGGTATTTACCAATTCTTTATTTACCGATTCCTTACCTACATTAGGAATTGCTAAATACCGGTCTGTAACGCTGAAATTTACAGAATTTTGGCGTGACTGACCAGTATTTACCCACCTACAACTGGCCCTATATGTTTAATTAATTTTATTGCGATAGTTATATACACACATACTCAGAAAGGCCAAGGAGGCTACCTTCTTATGTTTAGAATATGGCCTAGGGGGAGGAGGGAGTGGTCTTTTGGCTTTGGCGTAGCAGGCCTGGATGCACTTTACCTACTAGCGAGTTATCCTTGCTTTTGAAATGGCACTGACTTTGTGTGGTTTAGTGTAGGTGACAATTTATTTTTTAAATAAATGACTTTGTCCTGTCTAAGTAGTACATGAGGGCCCTCTTTATTTCTAGTGTGTGAATGTCTCTCTCTGCTTCTGAGTGTGGGTTTGGGAAGAACACTGAAAGTTCAATTGTCTGGTTAAGGTGAAAAGGGAAGACCACCTTAGGAGGAAAGTTTAGGATAGTTCTAAGGTTCTTCCAGCATGAGATCTTGCATCTCATTCACATGCCTGAAGGAAGTAATTGTGACTAGAAGTGCTACCTTCCAGAACAGAAACTGGAGAGAGTATTACGGGGCTCAAAAGGAGCTCCCATGAGCCTAGGGAGGATTACATTGAGGTTCCAGGACAGGGCTGGGGGTAACCTCGGTGACAACCCTCTTAAGTCCCTCCATAAAGGCCTTTTTTGACGAGGAATCTGACCAATAACGAGAGTTCCCTGTTCCGTAGGAATGCTGCCACTGCAGGAAAATGCCAATGAATAGAAGTGTAAGCCAGGCCTGACATTTGCAAGCAAAGCAGCTAGCAAATGATGTCTTACACTGCTGGCTTGAGTGGATCAATGTGTTTGAGTAGGCAGTAGTGGACGGACCTCTTCCACTTTGCCACACAGCAGACTTGAGTAGTGGGACGCCCAGGCTCTTTGAAGATAGACCAACACTCAATGTGGAGACTGAGGTAGCCAAACTCTAGTACCTCAGGAGGGGTTTGGACTACAGCTATGAAAACCATTGGGTGGGCTGGCAGACTGACATTAGCAACAACAGCAGGTTGTGGGTTTGAGTGGTTTCTCTGCCTGGGACACCATAGTATTTCAACACTGGGGGACGTGATTTTTATTGGGACTCTACAGTCGTTTCAGGACCTACAGGTACTATATGATATGCATGGAACACAGTTATTTTGTTACTTGCAGCTTCCTCACACACTTTTACCTGTCCTTTAGTCAATTCTCCCATCAAGAAGCCAAGGTTTTTCTAATAAACCTTAAAAAACAAACTGCCTGAGATAAATGTTCTTGTGTAATCTACCAGACCCAATGGTGGTGGTGAGGAGGGCATGGGAGGTGGAGCTGTGTCAGTTGGATGACACTGATTGTAGTGAGGCTGTTGTAAATTAGCAGCTATAGGGTTAGCATTAGCTGAAGCTACGAGTTTTTCAGCGTTATGTTGACTGGTTTTCAGAGGACATTTCATATTCACAGCCTCCATTTTGAGTAACTGAACTACCTCATGGTCACCATGCTCTTTGTCCTACCTCTTTGCCAGTTGGCCACATGGTCTGCCCAGCAACAGGCTATATGTAGCCCGTGGTCAAGGTCCGCGCATGCGCCATCGAACCACATCTGTTAATAATCGATCACCATTGAAAGATGTTTTCCCAAACTGGTCAAGTTGTTAAACTCCTCCCACATGCTGGATGTGTCCAACAAATGTCCTTATATGTACATAAAATCGTCCTATGTGTGTGCCGCCCATTTTCTACATTAGTGGATATGTATAAAAGAACCATGTGCCTTCTGTTCGGTGTGATACTTCTTGCATTACCGAAGGGTGCTGTTTGAATGTACCACCACCCCATGGGGTCCTAATAAAAATGTCTTTTCTATTCCAGTTTCCGTGCCAACTTCTATCCTATGACAATAAGAATTCCTTGCGGCGTATGTAGGCTAACAAACTCAATACGACAAATTGGCGCCCGAATAGGGACTCATCTGCAACTCGGATGCCCGAAGGACTGACCGAGATGAAGGATTGGAAACTCGCCCCGGACGCGATCGCTGCCAGAAGAGACCCGAGTCTTGGCATCTGCGGCGTTTTCCCCTTCTTTCCGATCTGGCCTTCCAGGTGGCGCCGGTCCTCGACTGAGATCTCGATCGTTGGGTTGCTGTGCAGTGACCGTTTAGTCGGTTCGGGAACTTGACAGTTGGAAGCTGGACGGTTGAAATGATCGGTAAGTTTTTGATTGGTAAGGTAGTCTATTGACACATACTGTGGCTTTTTAAATCTGTATGCGTTAGCTAACATTTGGATCTATGTTTTGCATCATATGTGGAATGCACCTCACATAGGCAGGTAATGTGAAGATATTTCTTTGATCTTATATTTATTTGAACGGCACAACGTATGTGAAATACTATAAGTGCTACTTTTGTATATTATTGCATATTTTGAAATATTTCTGACATACCTGTCCTTAGCACACTTCAGTAGAGGTGTTGCGTTTGTAGTGGTACCAGTTTACGATTAAATGAATCACAGCCGGCTCCCCCAAAGGGGACACCTAATAGGCAAATGCATGTTAAATTTGGACTTATTCCCATAATGTATAGCACGGTATGGCATCAATATACTAGAAAGGATCCTGAGTTACGCTGGCCAATGCATGGGTCATTTGATTTACGAAAGGTTCAGTACGTGGAGCAGTGTTTGTTTGAGCGTCGGTCTAGACAAGATATGTTTGATTGTGTTCGTATGTGGGAGAAAGTGGTGCGTGAGCGAATGAAGCGTGAACAGGCCTTAGCTGATAAAGAGCAACGGAAGGCTGCCCATGTCAAAGCTTTACAGCTAAAGGAGAAAGAAATAAGTGAGCAACAAGAGTGTGAGAAAAGGGAGCATAATTTGCAGATTAATGGTCAATTCCCTGTTCGACGCCCTCTTTACCCTGTCCCTAATAATATAGCCGATGATTTTTCATTATTAGATCGTTCTCCACCACCGTATGCAATGCCTTCGGCCGCCGGAGAATCCTGTGACGATCGGGACCAGGCGCGGGACACCCGTTCCATGCTTTCTGCCTCCCGTGCTTCTGAGTTACGATCCATCGCTCGAAAAATTAGCCTTAATACTGCTTCTGCCCCTGATGTTTTAACGGGTATGAAAGGGTGGTCAGAATAGGAGCAGTTGTATTTTTTGGAACATTTGGCTGAAGAGGTTATTGAACGATTTAGGAAATATTTGCTTGTGTTGGAATCTAAAGATGTAGCAGGTGATTATCAGAAATTGCGTAATGCTGTTTTTGTTCTCTCAGAGACACCCGATTTTGTCCGTCGTCTGATTAAAGTACGGGACTCTGCAACGCAACTACGGGAGGAGAAGAAGGCGGCGGATCCAGATGCACTTCAGTCGCCAACCGAGCAAGTGGAAGCTTCTATCTTCGAATCAGATAAGAGTCACGTAATACACACAAAACCAATGCAGGAAGCTGCACCTTTGTATATTACTCCTAAAGGCAATGGGACGGATGATAATAAACTGTCTGCGGATGCAAAGGGTTATTTTATTTATAATTGGGTTTACACTCCATGGAATAGAGCGGATGTTATGGCCCTTAAGAATGCTTTACCTGATCCGCAGAAAAACCCAGCAGCCTTTTATGAAGAAGTAGAGGGTGCTATTAGTTCCTGTGTCATGACATTAACTGACATCGATTTATTTTTCGGGTTAATATTATCCCCTGATATGTGGCGGACTATTCGTAAAACTGATGATCGAGTAAATTTGGGGGGAGATTGGAATGATCTGGAACAAGCGGATAGAGATAGGGAGCCTGCACATATACCGTGTAAAGTAATTCTAGATCTTCCAGCAGCTATCTTGACTAAATTGAAATTACTCATCCCGCCTAAAAAGATTGATTGGACTATGTTAGCTTTGTGTAAACAGAAGGCAGATGAATCAGTGTCGGATTTCTTTACGCGCTTCGAGGAAGCTTTTGATGATTTTAGTAGACAGTCATTAACAGATGATGCGGGTAGACATCTGTTTGTTAATAAATATGTAGCGAACCTTTTACCGGAAATTGTTAAGCGCTTGAAAGCTTGCGAAGGTTCGTGGAACACCGCGTCTCCCGCTTCCCTTTTAACTATGGCTCAGTATTATGAGCGGCAGGAGTTAGAGGCCAAAGAAAATGAAGATAAAAAGACCAAAGATCTAAAGACAAAGGTTATGATGCTCAGGTTTATGCCCCACCTACTAGAGGAAATTATAGGGGCAGACGTGGGTCTTATGGCCCGCCTTATTCTCGTCCTGGTTTATCTGCAGATCAGTGTGCGTACTGCAAACAGTTTGGGCATTGGATCTCAGATTGTCCTGTGTTGCGTGCCCAGCAAAACCAACGTGGCCGAGGCCAATCTAGGAACAGAATGGGATATTCAGGCCCTAGAGGGAGTACGAATGATCGTGCTAAGTTTGAATCCAGTGGGCGTAGACAAGATGGGTATAATTCCTTTGATAGGCGGAACCAGTATCAAATATCGGATTGTGTGCCTCCCGAATTTCAAGATGTTGCTTATGCATAGGATTGCCTAGGATGGGGTATGGAATCGGTTGAAATTCCAGTAGATCAGAAAGGTCCATATATTACAGTGCATGTTTTGGGTTCTACTGATCGGTTTTTGGTTGATACAGGAGCTACTCGTAGCGCCTTGCCTAAACAATTGGTTCCGAGGGCTCCCCGGTCTGGCACACCAATTACATCGATACGGTTCGATGGAACACCTTCCCTTAGCCCATTGTCACAACCACTTCCATTCCACATAGATAAGTTTACAGCTCCCTGTCCGTTCTTGCTGTCTCCAAATACACCAGACAATATTGTGGGTCTTGATATGTTAAAACACTATAGGGCTACGATACGCTGCTCTCCTGAAGGGGTGCGCGTTATTTTGAATGAGAATCATCCTATGGCTGAGAGTTCATGTCTTGTTAAGGAAGGTGCTGCATTAGCTTCACTCCCAAGTGTTTTGTGGGCCACTTCTGATACTGATGTAGGGCAGATGGTTATTCCCCCGGTGCATATTAGTGTCAAGGAGGGCGCTTTGTTGCCCAGGGTGGCACAAAATAAGATTTCACGAGAAGGAGAAGAAGCATTGACACACATTATTAGAGATTTGATTGAGGTTGGAGTTGTAGAAAAAGAAGTATCATACAATGTCTGCAATAGACCCATTCTTCCTATATTAAGGAAAGACACTGATACTAGGACTTATCGTTTTATCATTGATTTAAGGGAGGTAAATAAAATTGTGGTGCCCTAATATCCTGAGGTTTCTGATATAACTACACTGCTTACTTTGGTTCCACCCACAGCAACTACGTTTTCCGTTATAGACCTGAAGAACGCTTTCTTTTCGATCTCTATTCATCCTGATAGCCGATATTTATTCAGTTTCACCTTGAATAATCGATCGTTAGATTTTGTAGAGTTCCTCAGGGTTATACAGAGAGCCCAAGTATTTACAGTCAGGCATTGAAAAGGCAGCTGAACTCTTTCGAGCTACCGACAGGAGTGACTCTCATTCAAAATGTCGATGACCTATTGTTGGCAGCCAACACGCCTGAACAATGTGAGGAGAGTACTTTATCCTTGCTCTCCTTCCTTGCCACGCACCACCATAAAGTGTCACAGAAGAAATTGCAATATTGTAGACCGAAGGTGACCTACTTAGGTCATCTTCTGTCTAAGGAGGGGTGTGCACTGACACCAGATCGTATTCAAGCAATATTAGATACACCAGTGCCTTCCACTCAGAAGGATATTTGTGCTTTCATTGGTCTGACTTCATTTTGTAGACAATGGATATTAGGATTTTCACATATTGTAAACACGTTGTTAGCACTTTTAGCGAAAGCCACCCCGATTCCCCTATCATGGACAGATGAATGTCAGAATGCCTTCCGTCAGTTATGACATGCTCTTTGTTCTGCACCAGTGTTAGGTACACCAGATTATACGAAGGTCTTTACACTTTATGTAAAATGTCAGTTTTAGTGCAGACACACGGTGATAAACAGCGTCCTTGCGCATACTCATCTGAGACCAAGAAAAGAATCTGCTGTGAAAAAGACTGGTTGAGCTACCGCCCGGGGTTAGTGAAACGGAATACCGAAATGGCAAGGGGGGGGGGGGGTATAAGCCTTGCCTAGTGTAGTAACACCCGTCTTGACCTTCGGCGAAGAAATCAACGGCTGCCCCTTGGGCTCAGCGCTCATTTGCTAAGTTCTTTCTAGACAAATTTGTTCATGTTGCTGTCAACATGAAGGACAAGAAGATAATTTGTGTTTTAGGTTTTGCTGCTACCATGATGGTCATAGCAACAACAGCTTGGTTTGCAGAAACAGTGGCCCCAGCACGAGAATATTTGTTTGTCACTACTCCCGCTCCTCCTGAGCACTTTCATTTTAGTCTTCCATACCATGAACAAACGCACAGACAGACTTATGTAATGCAAATGCTACTTACCAGTATGCATCTGTTCTTGGCATGTAGGGCTGCTGACATTCATATCTGTGCATAGATCGCCGCCTAGTGTTGGGTCCGGATGATTGCACATTGTTGTCCTGGAAGAGTCTTCGAAGTATCACGAGATAGGTGGCTCCTCCCCTGGACTACAGTGCGCATGGGCATCGCCTCCATCCCCAGATTGTTTTTAGCCATTGGCAGAGATGGAGTGAAGTATGTGAGTGATGACCATGCTATGAGCATATATATATACATATGAATGAACACTGCAGCTGCTACAGGCGCCGGGGAGGAGGGTGGGCGATATGAATGTCAGCAGCCCTACATGCCAAGAACAGATGCATACTGGTAAGTAGCATTTGCAGTTCGAGGCATGTGGGCTGCTGAATTCATATCTGTGCATAGAATACATAGCAGTCCCTCCATTAGCGGCGGCCGCCCGTGCCAGCTGCAGCAGTCTGAAAAAGTGTCTTGAGAACAGCCTGACCAACAGCTGCCTGCTGTTTGGAGTGCACGTCTACACAGTAGTGTTTAGTGAAAGTATGTGTGGTAGACCATGTGGCTGCTCTACAGATATCTTCTAAGGGAATGTTACCTAGGAAAGCCATAGAGGCCCCCAACTTCCTGGTGGAGTGGGCCCTTGGTGGGATAGTGAGAGTGCGCTTAGCTTTAGCGTAGCAGATTTGAATGCATTTCACGATCCACCTAGCGATCCCCGCTTTGGAGATAGCGTTTCCCTTGTGGTGTGTGGCAAAAGCAACGAAAAGCTGCTTGGTTTTGCGAAAATCTTTTGTCCTGTCTACATAGTACATCAAGGCTCTCTTAACGTCAAGGGTGTGGAGCATCCGCTCCGCCAGCGTCTCTGGGTTCTGGAAAAACACCGGCAACTCAATTGTCTGGTTTATATGGAATTGAGATACAACCTTGGGTAAGAATTTAGGGTTAGTGCGGAGCACAACCCTGTTGGCATGTACCTGGAAGAAAGGTTCTTGGATGGTGAGCGCCTGCAGCTCGCTAACCCTCCGTAGCGATGTGATTGCTACCAAGAACACAACCTTCCAAGTTAGAAACTGAAGCTCACAAGAGTGCAGTGGCTCGAAGGGAGGACCCATCAGTCTTGTAAGAACCACATTGAGGTTCCATTCTGGGGCTGGTGGGGTCCTTGGCGGAATGACTCTCTTGAGTCCTTCCAAAAAAGCCTTGATAGCAGGGACCTTAAAGAGCGACAGGTGTTGCCTATTCTGGAGGTATGCTGCCATAGCAGACAGGTGAATGCGGATGGAAGAGTACGCCAAATTGCATTGATACAGGTGGAACAGGTAACCAATGATGTTTTGAATGGAAGCATCTAGCGGGTCAATATTGTGGTTAACACAGTAGATGACAAACCTCTTCCATTTAGCCGCATAACAAGCTCTAGTAGTGGGCTTCCTTGCCTCTCGAATGATGTCCATGCAATCGGGAGGAAGATTGAGGTAGCCAAACTCTAGGACTTCAGGAGCCAGATCGCCAGGTTGAGCTGTTGCGGGTCTGGGTGCTGAATGTCGCCATGGCTCTGCGTCAGAAGGTTGGGAGTGAGATGAAGCCTTTGATGCGGTACCACGGAGAGTTCCAGAAACGTGGTGTACCATGGTTGGCGAGCCCACGTTGGAGCAACCAGGATGAGAGTCATCGAGTGCTGCCTGAGCTTGCGTGCCACCAGCGGTATCAGCGGTGCTGGGGGAAAAGCGTACGCAAATCTGCCTGACCAGTTCATCCACATCGCATTGCCCTGTGACTGCGGGTGTGGAAACCTGGCGGCGAAGCTTTGGCATTTTGCGTTCTCCTTTGTGGCGAACAGGTCTATCTCTGGATGACCCCACTTTTGGAAGTACGGTTGGAGTACTGATGGATGTATCTCCCACACGTGCATTTGATGGCTGTGCCTGCTGAGCAGATCCGCCATCTGATTGTCCTTGCCCGGGAGATGCTCTGCCATAAGGAAGATGTTCCTCTGAATGGCCCACTTCCACATGCTCTGAGCCAGATGAGACAGCTGTGGAGAGTGTGTGCCTCCCTGCTTCTGAATGTAGTACATGGCCGTCATGTTGTCCGTCCGGATCAACACGACTTTGTTGCACAGATGTACTTTGAACGCCTTTAAGGCCATGAAGACTGCCATCAGTTCCAACACATTGATGTGCATCTTCCTTTGCTGTAGTGTCCATAGTCCCTGCACTGTGTACTGGAGTACATGCGCTCCCCATCCCTGGAGAGAGGCGTCCGTCGTCAGGATAATCTGTGGCACAGGCTCTTGGAATGGTCGGCCCTTGCAAAGGTTTTGTGGATTCCACCAATGCAGAGAAGTGTATGCCCGACCGCTCACCAACACTAGGTCTGTCAGTTGCCCATGAGCCTGAGTCCACTGACGTGCTAGGCACTCCTGAAGCGGACGCATATGTCGTCTCGCGTGCGGGACAATGGAGATGCAGGAGGCCATCATGCCTATCAACTGCATGAACACCCTCGCTGGAAGCGAGTGTTGGGGTCTGAATCGTTGGATCAGCGCCTGGATACTGGCGATTCTCACTGAATTTGGCTGCGCAGTGGCTGCCAGAGTGTTGATTGTCGCGCCCAGATACTGTCGCACGTGGGCGGGCTGGAGATGGGACTTTGGGTAGTTCAGAGAGAATCCCAGATCGTGCAGGAGATGAATGGTGCGTGACACATGGTCGACGCACTGTTGTTCTGTCTTTGCTTGAATGAGCCAGTCGTCCAGGTAGGGGTAGACGTGGACGTTCTGGCGACGGAGATGCGCCGCCACAGTCGCTAGGCACTTTGTAAATACCCTTGGCGCCGTGGTGACCCCGAACGGTAGAACCCTGAACTGGTAATGCTGGTCTTGAATCGTGAATCTGAGATACTTCCTGTGGGAAGGATGCAGGGGGATATGAAAATATGCATCTTTCAGATCCAGCGTAGCCAGGAAGTCCCCCTGCTGAAGCAGAGGGAGCACTTGCTGTTACGTGAGCATATGGAAGTGCTCCGAGAGAATGTACCAGTTGAGGGGCCTGAGGTCCAGGATGGGCCTGAGGGATCCGTCCTTTTTGGGGATTAGAAAATACAGGGAGTAAACCCCTGTTCCCCTTTCCTGCAATGGAACGAGCTCTATTGCCCCTTTTTGCAGCATGACTAGAACTTCCTGCTGCAACAAGGTCAAGTGCTCGCCGGACATAGGACGGCTCCTTGGGGGTATGTTTGGTGGAATGGACGTAAGTTCCAGACAGTAACCGTACTGGATAAGAGACTTGACCCACCTGTCCGTGGTGATGGATTTCCACACGGGCAGGAACTGCTGGAGTCTCCCCCCGACCGGTGTTGTATGGTCGGGGGGCAGTGACAAGACGTCACTGCTTGTTGGCGGTGGTGGACCTGGAGCTGTTGTTTCCACGTCCCCTGCCCTTGACGTTATTGCCTCTGTAGCCACCTCTACCCTTGTTGTTGTATGAGGTTTGGGTGTTACTTTTGTAATACTGTGTGGACTGCGATGCCTGACCCCTTGAGGTGCCTCTGGAATTGGAGCGGCGAAAGGAACCACTCCGAAACTGTTGAGACTGGAGGGCCCCCATAGACTTGGCAGTGTCTGTATCTTTTTTCATTTTTTCCAGCGTCGCATCCACCTCAGGGCCAAACAGGTGGTCAGGGTTAACTGTTTGGTTCAGTATTGTCGTTTGAATATTGGGCTTGAACCCTGAAATTCTAAGCCAAGCATGCCGTCTAAGCAACACACTGGTGTTGATTGCCCTGGAGGCTGTATCGGCCACATCCAGCGCACATTTTATGGATGCGTTTGTGATGAGCTTTCCTTCCTGAATCAGCATTTCTCCTGCCTCCTCTTACTGGTCAGGCAAGTGTTGCAGTAGTGATTCTAAGGTGTCATAATGAGCCCTATCATAGCGTGCAAGTAGGGCCTGTGTGTTTGAGATTCTCCAAATATTAGCTGCCTGTGCAGCAATTCGTTTCCCTGAGGCCTCGAAGATTTTGGACTCTTTGTCTGGGGGAGGAGCGTCACCAGTGGTCTGCGAGTTCACCCTCTTCCGAGCGTTGGATACAACCAACGAGTCCAGTGGCAAGTGTCCCTTGATGTATGTTGGATCCGAGGGCGCTGCCTTATATTTTTTGTCAATGCGAGGGTTGATGACACGTGCCCGGGTGGGCTCCTTGAAGACCTCCGTTGCGTGTTTTAGCACCCCCTTAAGCATTGGCAGTGTTTTGACTGACTTTTCGGCCACTGAGAAAGTGTCAAATAAAAAGTCTACATCCACAGGGTCCGAGTGCAGCTCGACATCGTGGTTAGCCGCAGCTCTCTCAATCAGAGCGTTGAAGGCCGCTGAGTCCTCCGTCGGTGACGTCTTGGCCGCAAAAAGTTGCGTGTCCTGGCCCGACTGCGGGTCCTCCGGGTCGCCTCCGGCCGACCAAGGTTCGTGCTCCTCCTCCGGATCCGAGTACGCCGGATAGTTGTACTCGGCGTCCTCCTCGTCAGCATCGCCTGCGGCGGAACGCGTTGGCGAGTGTCCTAGGGCTTGTGGAGACATAGGTTCTATCGGGGCCGAAGTTTCCGCAGAGTCCCTCTTATTCTTGAGAGGGATCCGAAAATGTTCCAACACCGGCTCAGTGGTGATTTTTCTCTTGAGGAGAGACAGTTTCCCAGTATTGGCGTCGATGATGACCTCTCGACGCTCCTCTTCAGCAAGTGGCTGGAGCCGAAGCTTCGACACCACTAAGGCTGCTTTCGGTGTCAATACCTCCTTCGAGGGCCCGCCATGTTTCGGGGCGAAAGCCTTCGGCGTCGACTTTGGCGGCAGGGTAAAGCGGATCGGCGTTTGCGCCTTCGCAGGCTTCGGCGTGTGCTTAGGCGCCACGGTGTCCGGATCGGGAACCACATCGTCCTTCCGTATCCACTGCAGGGATTCCGCTACCTTCTTTGTTAAGGCAGGAGAGGGCCTGACCGGCTCGAGCGATCTCCCCGAGTTGGGAGTCGGGTCGATGGCAGGCACCTTCTTCGGGGCCGACACCTCCCGCGCCTTGTCCCCAAGGGCCGGCGCCGGCTGAGCCCGGGTCGCGTTGTCGCCCTGACGCTTTTTCGGAGCCGTCTTCGGGTCCTCGACCCCGACCATCTTCGGCGCCGACGCTGCCGCGTCGGTCGACTTCGCCTTCGGCGCCGACCCCGAGGGCTTCGGGTCGGCCATTTTGGCGTGGCTCTTCAAGTCGGCCATCTTGAATTTTTGGGAAGTTGACGCCTCCAGAACCTTCTGCCCCAGCGCAACTTTCACTTTCGGTTTCGAAACCGAGGGAGCGTGACCCGATGGCTTCACTTTCGTTTTCTTCAACGGGAGTGGCGCCTCAGAAATGTCCGTGACCGGGCCCGGAGGCGGGGACGTTGGACTTATAACGAGGTCTTGGGTAAGGCCCGAAGGCGATCCCTCGACCTGGGCCGTATGAAGGGGATTCACCCCTGAGTCTGGTTGGGGATGCTCCTCCTCCGAGCTATCCCCTACGGTGGCAATAGCCCGATCGTCGTCCCCTACCTCGTCGGCGACTTCGTCAAAGTCCTCATCACCCGCGTCGTAGGCATCCCCTTCGGACGCGGGACTAGAGTCCGAAACTTGTACGTCGTCGTCGTCTCCAACAGATTCTTCGAATATGTCGTCTGGTGGGGGCGCCGTGGTAGCCGATAACTTGGCCTGGAGCCTAGCGGCCCGACGAATCTCGAGAGTTTTCTTGCACCGGAATTTCGAACACGCCATGCAGCTGTCTTCGTCATGGTCCGGTGACAAGCATTTATTGCACACGGGGTGCACGTCGAGGTGTGGATATTTGGAGTTACACACCGGGCACTTCTTGAACGGAGTCCGCTCCATAGCAGAAGTGTAGTGTAGGCCCGTCCGCGCCGAGAGCACGCGGAAGGGTAGCAAGAGTTCGGAGCTGAGAGTCAGACAAGAAACCCGAACGAAACTATACCGACGCTCAGCCTAAAGACCTTTTGGTCTCGAGTAGAAAAGTTGAACAACTATCGGTTCCGACAGAGGGAACCGAAACACATCCGAACCCAATGGCGGAAAAAAACAATCTGGGGATGGAGGCGATGCCCATGCGCACTGTAGTCCAGGGGAGGAGCCACCTATCTCGTGATACTTCGAAGACTCTTCCAGGACAACAATGTGCAATCATCCGGACCCAACACTAGGCGGCGATCTATGCACAGATATGAATTCAGCAGCCCACATGCCTCGAACATAACACTTTCATTCAGATGCTACATTATACGCTCAATACTACGAACACTACAAACTGTTGGGTGTGCAGAATGTTACCAGGTCATCAAAAGGAAGGAGGAACACATATTATTCCTCTCCCTTTTTTTCCAGAATGGTTCCTGCTATGCTTGGTATGCACTTTTGTTCACCTTAAGATGGCAGTCAAAAAGTGGGCTTCTTTTTCGCCTCAACCAAGTTTGTCATCAAGATGAAGATGGATACCCACAAGCGGAAGGGACTAGATTATAGCGGGAAGAATACCGAACGGACAATGCCTCCTCGCCACATATCTTTACCAAGACAAGAACAACAAATGTGACTGATTTATTTGTAATCTCTGTTTCTAAAGCTAAAGCAGAACTATGTATTAAAAATGAGGGAACAATTCCAGTTGGGGAAAGTGAATGCACTACCGTTCTGGCATTTGATGGAATATTACATTTGTGACGTCGCATAATACATTCTTTATCTGTGGAAATAGAGGCTATCACCAGCTTCCAATGGGATGGTCAGGAATATGTTATGTGTCATTTTTATTGCCCCCGGTGTTTATAGCACCGGAAATGTATCATAAAAACTTTGTATTATTCCAAGAATTGGTTGTAAATAGAGTTAAGAGAACTATAAGCATAGATAATGTGGACCAGACAGACACATCACTACAACAGTATGTTGATATTAATTTAGGCATTTTTCCTTTTGCGGGCGCTGCTTTGAATAGTAGGAAAGTAAGACGATTAACACGTATTGTGGAAGCTGTTGCTAATCAAACTGCTATGGCATTAGGGAATATTACTGAGGAGCTTCAAATTACTCAGGTTGTAGCACTCCAGAACCGAATGGTTCTAGATGTCATATTAGCTGATCGAGGAGGTGCATGCTGCATTATCGGAAGTAGTTGTGTGTTCGTACCTGACAATTCACCCTCGGTATAAGGAGCAATTTCTAAATTGCATAAAATTGCTGCTGAAATTCATCCTGGGAAAGGTACATGGACTTTTTCGGGTTGGATATGGACACTGCTCACTACTTGGGGTTGGAGATTATTGACTATTCTGTGCGCAATAATTGCTATATTCTTTATCCTTTGCTTATGTTTGCAGTGCGGTCCCACGCAATGTTCCATTTGTATTACTGCATGCATCCCTTCCAATAAAAATATAACTGAGATAAAGGCTCAGCAAATGATGAACCAAGAAATAGCTAAAATAATGCTTATTGACATAAATGAAGTATAGCAGGACTATTCAAGATATGGAGGTAGCTCCAGCTAAATGCTAAAAGGATCGTCTGTTGTGAATTAGCAGCTAGTGTTAGCATTCGCTGAAGCTACGAGTGTTTCAGAGTTATGTTGACCGGTTTTCGGAGGCCATTTCATATTCACGGCCTCCATTTTGAGTAACTGACCTACTTTGTGGTCACCATGCTCTTTGTCCTACCTCTCCGCCAGTTGGCCACATGGTCTGCCCAGCAACAGGCTATATTTAGCCCGAGGTCGAGGTCCGCGCATGCGCCATCGAACCACATCTGTTATTAATCGATCACCATTGAAAGATGTTTTCCCAAACTGGTCAAGTTGTTAAACTTCTACCACATGCTGGATGTGTCCAACAAATGTCCTTATATGTACATAAAACCGTCCTATGTGTGTGCAGCCCATTTTCCACATTAGTGGATATGTATAAAAGAACCACATGCCTTCTGTGATACTTCTTGCATTATCGAAGGGTGCTGTTTGAATGTACCACCACCCCATGGGGTCCTAATAAAAATGTCTTTTGTATTCCAGTTTCCGTGCCAACTTCTATCCTATGACAATAAGTTACTTGCGGCGTATGTAGGCTAACTGAAACTCAATACGACAAGGCGGTGGAGGCCCCCAGAGAGGCGGTGATAGCATCCCAATTGAGACTGATATAACTTAAGTTGTTCGGTCGCGTTTACCTCACCAGATCCCGGCTACATGGCATGGGCCTGTTAGCTGCGAGTAACTGTCTGAGGAGTGATAACTGACATTACCCACATATTCTGGTACTGCCCTGAAATCTCTCACGGAGAACAGAGTTCTGAAGCAGTTGGAGTGGGTGCTGGGCCTTAATATTCTTTGGGACTACTGACTCATCCTTCTTCACATCACAGATGACCTAGAGGGGGCACCCTATGTCAAAGGGCGCTACTTTGGCTGGGTTTGATTGTTGACAAGCGGGACATTGCTAGAGCCTGGAAGGAAATGACTGTCCTTCCCATGGAGATATGGGCAAAGTGATTGGAGAGGCCAATATACGTGGCAACAGTGTGTACCCAGAAACACAAATTTGGAAGGAATGGGCGGGTCTCAGGGGCATACAGCTAGAACCCTGCACAGACAGACCATAGTTACAATGATTCTTGCGAATGTCAAGCCTCTATGGATCTGAAGCTCACTTATGTAGCATGCAAGGGGCTCCACTGTAATCATGAAGAGCAGAAGGGAGAGAGGGCATCCCGCTCACCCATTCATTGATGTCCAATATGTCAGGAACTAAATCATTATTCTCAAAATTGGCCGTAGGGTTTGTGTATAATATAGCAATACTTTTGAGTACACAGTTGCCCAGCCCTGGGGCAGTGTAGTTGATAAAAATGACCACTCCACAGAGTTGAGTTCCTTCTCACTGTCTAACACCACCAAGACTGCTTCCAGTTCCGGTCAATTTAAGCATTACAGTGAAAAGCGTGCATAAGGTATCTCATGTTTTGACTCAAATAAAACAAACTATTTACCAGCCTGGCTCTTGAGACATTATTTGATAATCTCAACTTTCACAAAGGAGAGGCATGAAAGTGAGCATGGCAAGTTAATGATGCTTAATGATGGAACTCCCCAGGTTGTTAGTTCTTTCATTGCTCTTTCAGTGCGAGTAAAGTTTTGTACCAAAAAAAGATAGGCAAATCTACATTAGGTTAACAGGAATTAATTAAGGAGATCTGACTATCTAGCAATGTCCCCAGTGGCAGTAGATGTCTGCCCTCCAGGTTGGTTTGCATTAGTCCAAGTTTGAAGTCTGCTGCCACGCCAATTTGTATGCAGACTTCTCTACAGCATGAAATTAATGATGCAAAGAATCAGTTGGTAGAGCATTGGTGTACAACTTATAGATGGCGTTTTGGGTCCAAGTGTGTGTATCTTCTGCAGCAAAACGACATCCACTCCATAAGCCAGCACCCGTCTCACCTTTTGTGAGTTAGTTAGACCCTGAATATTACTGGGTAGAAAAGGGAGGTGCTTACCATTTAGAACAGTTGTCGTCTTACTGTGTGCTGTTACCTTGTGTAAAAGGGTGACCTGTTGCATTGGAATGAAAGACACACAAATCTGTTCTGCCACTTGCTTTTAGTGCAAACTTCCCAAACCCATTCCTACACTGTTCCCCTAGGCAATTAGTGACCCCTTTAGCCACAAAATATCCCATTGCTACAAATGATGCAGTGTAAGTGTAACAGACATACTGGGATGATATTGCATCACTTCACCATACAAATACTGCTTAACTAGGGTATATCAAGTAATAAAAAAACAATCGGGTTGGACTCATTGAAGTCAAGAAACCTCATAAAGCAACTAGAGGCTTCTAAACACCAACCAGAATTATTAAATGTATTAACTTAATTAGTCAACAACAGTTCTAAATATGCATTGTTGGAAGAACAATCATCATAACTCTTTAATAAAAGAATAAATCAATAAAGTACTGGACCAAGTAAGTTTTAATTATATATGTATTATATTCATACACACACATATATATATATATATATATATATATATATATATAAGTGACAGTGTGAACTCATAGTGCAAACGACGCAGTGTGCATAAAGTCGTTCCACAAACAACAATCATTATAATTCAAAGACAATGTGTGAGCCCAGTGATCGTGTGTACATTCGAGTTCACAAGAATAACAAGAATTCGCATTGCAATAGGTCTCGCATTTGCGAGCGTTTAAGCTATTGGCATTTTAAATGACAATGGCTTTTATTTATCGGTTTTGATAAATTACACGTAAGTAAAAGCCATTGTCATTTACAATGCCAATAGCTTAAACTCTTGTAAATGCAAGACCTATTTCACTTCAAAGAAGAGGCTGTCATTGTCACCGGCTGCTTGGAAAGTGAAAGCATGCGTGGCGCGCTGAATGTTGCAGGAAAGCAGGTCGTGCATGCAGTAGAAGAAACTGATTAAAGAAAATAGGGCTTAGAGACTAAATAAGACCTACTGTGTAACAACAGAAGTAAAAGGGCCAGTCGTCGTAGAAGGTAATAAATGAAGACAGGGTGGGACTAACAAGCCTATTAACGAATCAGAAGCCAGCATTTGCAAAGGACAATGACACAAGCCAATGGAAAATATGGGCGGAGAGTGGGTGGAGCTTCTGCATGCGCTGACCAGGCGTGACCTAAAAAGGAGGCTCAAGGAATTTGTCCACCCTTAGGGTATAAATCCAGATATCAATCAATTGGGCATATTGGCATCGTTTAGACCCCAACCCTTTTATAAGGGTCTCCTCAGGACGTCATCATCAGACTACCATACCTATGTGATTAGAAGCAGAGAAAGTAGGTCACAGCACAATCACTTAATATTTAAGACCAAAGCAGTGGCAACTCTGATAAGTCCACTCACCAATGATGGTCTTGATGAATTCAAGACAAAGTAAATACAAGGTAGGCCAACCATTAGCCAAACCTTAAGTAATATCACCACAACTTCAAAATAACTTAGAATGTGCACCGAGTACCATGACTTCATACCAAAAGTGCGCCTTATGTCGTGGTGAAGTGGTCTAAAAAGGGCACATTTATGTGTGCCTGGGGCAGCCGCGTTCACAAGAGGTATCAGACTCCTGGGAAACTGTTAAGAGGCTACACCAGGCCCATGTCCAACTTGAAAGGCACCCAGAAGTGTTCTATGTAGGATTAACATCTCAAGCACGTGGCAAAAGTAAAGTGCTTCCATAGTTGATAACAGTATCACCTCACAGTGAGAAATGCCAAAAAAGGCATGCAAGTGACAAACTACCACAAAATGGTCGTGTGGGTCCGAACCATAGAATGATAAATTGCGAGCTAGGTATGCGGTTATGACAATCCCAAGAATAGATCAAACGCAATTGTCACTGTGCGTCCGTTGAAATCGCATCCAAACGTGTTCCCTCACAGTGTATGATAAATAAGTCATCGCCCCAGAGACTTAGCATGTAAGGTCTCCCAAAAGCTATATAAATGCTTACTGGTAGAGAAATAGCATTTGAAAGGTCGCCGTGACTGCTTTCAAAGGGAAATACATGAAACAGCATGCAGCAGAGTGAATGATGCCGTGCTGGTGCTGAAAAGTCGCCCCGTTTGGTTCAAACTGAATGATAGAAAATACACAATAATGTATACAAGTCTGTGGGCACAGATTTATGGAATGGATCAAGCAGTAATTTTGCAATACTCCGAATCAGATCAGGGAGCTCACATCCTCCTCTCCTCAACAGACTGCAAGCGTATGCTGTGGCCTGAGGAAGACGTGGCAGATGCTCCCCTTCTATCTACAGCCCTATTCAGATAATAGGTAGAATGCTACCCAGAGTGTCACTGTGTTGGGAGTGTAAGAGTGAGCCCAAAGGTGCCCTCATGCAGTGCAATGCATCCACGATACAAGTTTTGCCAGATCACCAGGGCGTGTAACATGTGTATAAAACAATCCACAGGGCGACATACCAGAGAATCAGCCATCACTACTAATTTGCATAACACTGGGCTAACATCACAATGTCCCAAGCACCATGGAGATGGCTGTACTTACCTTTCCACAGCTGCCATGTCTAGTTTAACTTGATGATACATTAGCACTGTAATGTTATATGTCAGTGGGTGGGCAAATGAGCTGGGAAGTTGGGATTGGCATCTGGATAGCATGTACGCTGACCCTTAATAGCAATATCTACTTGCTACAAGCACCAGAGGGGGATCTAAATTCCGCTTATTTGTACTTTTGCCGGTTCCACCAGGTGCACAAAATAGTACAGCTGCTTAGCACTGAAAATATTCTGGTCTAGAATTTTAATCACACAACATGCATCAATTTATATAACCATTCAAGAATGTGGTTGACAAGGAAGCAAGTGGAGTGCACAGTTGATGGGATATATATCGGAATAGGTAAAGGCAAGCACATTTCTTCTAAATTAGGTCTCAAGTGTTTCAGTGTGCTGAATTCTGCCCTTATGCTAAAGAAAACCAATCTGTCATTCATAATACTATGTGAAAGAAATATTTTCTTACCTCTCCTACGTGGCCCACCTTCGAGAGCCTCAGTCTTCTTTAATTTTCTTCTAGCATTAAGAAGCTGACCACTGTCCAAATGATGTGCTGAGGGTAGACTTGTGGAATTTAGAACCACAGTGTCAACCTTTTCTTTTTTCACAGTACTGACCCCTTTTTCCACAAAATCGTCAGGGTCCTCCTTCGCAGGAAGTGGGGGTGGAGGTGGTGGTGGGGGTGGTGCTGGAGGTGGAGGACAAGACTGCCTGCATGTTTCCCACTCTGGTTCCAATCTGTCCTCCTTCGGAAAAGAAAGTGGAGTCATTTCAGGATCCAATGAGGTAATGAAGGTAAGAGGTAATGCTGCATCTTCCAGCCGTGGCAGACACCCAAGTGGCTGAACTTCTAAAGCACTGGCAACCTCTCTCGGCTGATCCCTTTCATTTGCTTGTTGCATATTCTTGGTTACTTGGAGAGACTGTGGTTCGTCTATGGAATATGCTAAACCTTTCCTTCTTGAATGAGCCAACCGCAATCTTGTTGATTTAAGTATCACCTGCCCTGGGTAACGCTAAAATAAAAAATTACATATATATTTTTTAACATCTTTTTTTCAATAAGACAGCAATAGCATCCCGTAGATAGAAAACATTACATCATTTCACTATTACTATGGATGTTTAGCATCATTTTTACATGAATTAGATTTTAGCACAGGAGACAAATATAGTCAATTGAAAGAAAAAGCTACTTACCCATTAGACATGCTACTCAACCACCAAAAAATAATCCAATGTATCTTTTAATTTCATTTTAGTCAAGTAAGTTACATCAAACCTATAAATTCATTTGAACTAAGGACAGCTGCAATTTAGTTAAAGGAAGGAGAGCAGGTGTAGGAAACTAGACTGATAACCAGGGGGAGAAAAACCTCCGTCTTGACTGTTTTGAAGGATCAAGTGTTAAACATTTGTGTAGAAAAAAGAAAATATTGCCTATAGAAGAAATGGAAATCTAAAAGACAAAGTTATCCTACGTGGCACAACAGACCCGTACCTAAGCACCTTTTGTGGCCGACTGTGATCACAAGATCAGGTATGGTCTCGCAGCTCACCCCAGTCAACATTGTACATCTTTGGTCCTGGGTGCTCCAATTTAAAAGATTTGTTTCATAGATTTTCTTCTAATAACACAAACTATGTCATAAATTATTGTGCTGCACCCTACAACACTCATCAAGTATCACCACATGATCCAAAGACAAACATTGTTCAGTATCAGAGGTAAATATTTCAGTCTATGAATTTCCCATTACAGAGGTTAGGACTGGAGAGACCACACATGTCCAGTTCTATGTCCTTCCTTCTTGGGTCGGGGTTCAAGATAATCCTCCAACAGCAATCAAGAGCCCTAGCCACAACAGTGCCAGCATGTACCTATTTGTGCCCAGGCCAATGTTAATGTGCAGAAGCACCACCTTTGGATCTATCTTCTCCTCCTGAGCATTGAGGAGAAGTTGAATGTTATGTTGAGTGGCCCTTTGTCACATAAATAGCAATTAATCCTTCTGGACCACAGAGAGAGATATATATATATATATATATATATATATATATATATATATATATATATATATATATATATATATATATATATATATATATATATATATATATATATATATATATATATTTTTGTGAAGTGCTTTATTGGCAGTAACAACATTTGCATAAATCATTACGTGTAAAGTTTAATGAAAATTAAAATACTACACTGACAGTGACAAAATGAACATTATTTAATTCCATGTATTATCCTTGTTTTTTTTTGTTGTTGTTTTTTTTAAGACCTTTATTGTGACATTAAAAATTACACAGCTTCTGGCCTACAACACCTGGGGCCGGCCGCAACATTTTCTCATGTATGCAATAATATCTGGATTACACAGCCCACGTGCCGACAACCCGTGGGTATGGCGACGTTATAAATCAATGTGTGTATATGGTTCACGTTCAGAATGCGGATTTGTGTAGGTCCGATTTTATATTTTTATAACATTAAACAGTATTAACAAGAAGTTACCACATTCGGTCATGAGTCATACAAGTAACAAGTGCACATCCCCTATTCGGCTTGCAGTCGTCGAGCGTCTGTTATTTGTGAGTAGATCCGAGACCACTTAGTCTGCCGTTACCATATTCCCTCACAGTTGGGCGATTCTGTATAGCGATCAGATGTTTTAGGTTAATCCGCCCGCCCTCCCCTCCCCCTCCTACTCATGCATCTGGTTATGTCCCTGGTTCCTTACCCCTTCCCCCACTATCACGCCCCCTAGTCTTCTTCCCCCTCCTCTTCTGATGTCAATGCGTCATCTTCCTCCAGAGGTTCACATATTTCCCCCCTGAAAACGTTCCACGGGGTCCATATCTTATTTGAATTTGAATTTAAAAACACTTATAGAGCGCGCTTTTACCTAGCGGTTTCTTGGCGCTAAGGACTTTTAGAACCCAAATAGCAGCTATGGGAGGACTAGGCTGGGAATGCTTGCAGGAAGAGATAGGTTTTTAACGCCTTACGGAAATCAGGGTAAAGTGGGATAGATCGAACGTTGAGGGGGAGGGAGTTCCAGAAAGTGGGGTCAAGGACCGCAAACTTCACCCCCCCCCATCCTCATCTTCCTGAAGCGAGGGACGGAAAGTAGGGACTGAGAAGAGGAGCGGAGCTCTCTAACTGGTGTATAGCTGGAGATTGCCGAATTTATGAAGGCTGGGGCAGTTCCAGCTCGGGCCTGGAACGCAATGCAACCCAGTTTGAAAAGAGCCCTCTCCCTAATGGGCAACCAGTGCAAGTTCTTTAGTACAGAGGTGGCATGATGGAATTTAGGGAGGCCATAAATGAGGCGTTCCGCTTGGTTCTGTACCAGCTGTAGGCGTCGAAGAGCATAGGCTGGGACGCCATTATACAGGATGTTACCGTAGTCCAGCCGTGATAAGACCATTGCCATCATGATGAGTTTGAGAGCGGGAAGAGAGAAGAATCTAGAGATTTTCCTGATAGTACGGAGAGTGAAAAAGCAGGAGGACACCACCATACTGATCTGAGAGTGCAAAGTTAGATTTTGATTTAACGTGATCCCAAGTGTTTTAACAGAATGAGAAGGTGAAGGGGAGGGGACCAAGTGAAGGGGGCCAAAACATAAAAGTCCAGGGACTGGATGCACCACCAGTCAAAACCAGCTCAGTTTTGTCTGGGTTGAGTTTGAGGTGGTTGAAGTTCATCCAGTCCCTGATGAAAATCATGATTGATTGGAAATTAGAGATAGATTCAGGAGAGTGTGAAAGGTTAAAGATCAACTGGATAATTGAAGACGGTGACCTCCAGTTGTTGTAGAGCAGAAATAAGGGGGAGAATATAGAGATTGAATAGAAGAGGAGAGAGGGAAGAACCTGGGGAACACAGCACTGCACCTTACGTGGGGGAGAAGAAAACCCTTCTAGATGGACGGCCTGAGTACAGTCCCTCAGGAAGGAGGTGAGCCAACCCAGGGGGGGCCCCCTGATGCCCGCTGCCCTGACACGGGTGAGAAGGATGGAGTGGTCAACCGTGTCAAAGGCAGCGGACAGATCAAGGAGGACCAAGGCCTGAGGATGGCCCCCGTCCATTCCCTCCCTGAGGCTGTCCAGGACCGAAACCACAACCTTCTCGGTGTAGTGGCGAGGGCGGAATCCAGCCTGACAGGAGGCCAGGTAGCCACTGTCCTCCACAAAAGAGCTGAGGACAGTGGCGACGTGGCACTCCAGGATTTTTCCCAAGTAAGGGAGAAGGGAAATGGGACGGTAATTAGTCAGGGAAGCAGGGTCAGCGCCGGGTTTTTTCAGAAGGGGGATGATTATGGCTGATTTGTGAGGCTTTGGGACTGTACCAATCTCAAGTGAGTCATTCAGGAATGTCAAGAGATGAGAAGGGCAAGCCCGGAAGATTTCTCTCAAGATGGGCGCTGGACAAACATCTGAAGGGGAGCCAGATTTGACTTCCACCGCTAGAGAAGATGACGTCTCTCTAGTCAGTTGAGGGATATGGTCTAGATAGAACCTATTGGGAGGGGGTTCAGGGGCCGGGGGGAGTGGGGGGGGTATGTTGGCTTTGATGGCTTCGATTTTCTCCACAAAGTAGTTGTTTAGGGAGTCAGAAAGGGCTTGGGAAGGGGAGGGTATTAGGGAGGTTCTGTCAGACAGGGCCAGCTCATGTACGGTGGAGAAAATTTCTCTGGACTGGTTTCCTGATGAGAGTATTTTGTCAGAGAAGTAGTCGGTCTTGGCTGAGAGGATTGCCTTTTTATATGCGTTGAGCAGAAGTGAGTAGTGGGCTTTTAAGATAGGGCAGTAAGAGCGCCTCCATGCGGGTTCGGCCTGGCGGGCAGTTAGCTTCTTTCCCTTGAGTTAATCAGTGAACCATTTATTAACGTTTTATTATTCCATTTACGTGGACACGCTCTATTGGTTTATACTGTCCTCTCTATTATCATGACCCTGTCCATATTTGTGCACCATTGTGTCAATGTGGGGGTATCTACCGCTCCCCATTTCTGTGCTATGTCGCGTTTTGCTATTATCATGCCTATCATGGACCACTGCTGTCCGTGTCTGGAAAGGTCGTTAGGTTCCCATATGTTTAACCCCATGCGCGCAAGCGGTTTTCCCCGCTGCGCGCTGAAAATTCGAAAATCGCGCGTTACGTGACAAAGCCAGCTCGTCATGCACGTAGCGCAGGTAACGCCCATGACGAGCTGGTTTTGTCATCAGCGCTGAAGGTGTTAACAAGCATTTCTGTGGTTCAGGGACCAAGGATACCCCCAATTTTTGTGATATAGTACGCATTGTTTGTATCCAGAACTCCGGAATGCGAGGGCATTCCCAGATAGTGTGAAACAGTGTTCATTCCTCTCCACAGCCGCGAAGACAATATGGATGTTGTGCCCTCTGTATTGTGTGTAGCATCCTCCTCGTGTAGTACACCCTGTGTAAAATTTTAAGGTGCACAAGCCGAAATTTTGCCGATATGCCCACCTCCTTAGGTGACACCAGCGCTTCGTTCCACTCAGACTCGTCCATTTCCCCTATGTCCTCCACCCATTTGGCTCTCAGTTTTACCGTCGGATCCGCTAGGTTATTATTCAATTTACGATAGGTGAGTGACGTTGCCCGCTCCTGCATGTAGTCTGTGAGTAGACGATCTTCAAGGGGAGATGCCTCTGGGACCTCTGTGTCACGTGGGCTGGCTGTTAGCAGAGCGTGCCGCACCTGTAAGTATCGAAACGATTCCGTGGGCCTCAGCTCATACCGCTGTCGCAGCTGGTCAAAGGGGATTACGGTGCCTTTTTCCCACAGATCTCCCCCTGTGGATAGACCAATGTTATACCAAAGTGTGAATCCCTTACTGCGTCTCAGATTACCCAGGGCCCGCGTGTCCCACATTGGGGTGAGTTTTGTGAGTCTCCCCTTCGACCCCAGTTTTGCCTGTGCCGTATGCCACAGTGATGCGGTAAGCTTCGTGGGTCCAGCGAGTGTGCGCACTCTTCACCGGTCATAAAGAGGCGCCAGTATGCTGTTGGTACCCAATTGCACCCTATCTGCCTTGTATGCCGGGTCCTCCTGAGGTGTATGCAGCCACTGGTTAATGGGCTTCAGTTGGGCGGCCCAGTAGTACAGTTGCAGGTTCGGCAACGCAATCCCTCCATCATACCACCCCCTGTGCAATTATGCCTGAGCTATGCGTGCCGGGCGATTGTTCCACATGAGACCGGCCATCAACGCAGACACCCGCCTGAAGTACCCCGGTGCCACCGGATATGGCGTATTTTCAGGATATACAAAAACCGGGGCAGTGACATCTTGTAAAGCGCCGCTCTGCCTAACAATGTCAGCGGCAGCGCTGCCCAGAATTTAACGTCTTGTTTCAGTCGTTCCAACGGCGGTGTTAGGTTCTTCTGAAAGAACTCAGTTGGGTCTTTAGTGACATGGACACCCAGGTATCGAAAGAAGGACCCTGCCATTTTCAGGAGGCAATCATCGCGTAGTGCGGGGGCCGGGCCTTGTAGGACATATATCTCCGACTTTGCCCAGTTCAGAGTGTATCCCGATACTCTCCCCTGTTCGTCGCACAGCGCCATCAGCGCCGGTATACTGCGCTCCGGCACCGTCAGGTACACCAGCATATCATCCGCATACAGAGATAGGCAGTCTTCCCACCCCTCTGTCCAGGTGATCCCCTTCAGTAATGGGGTAGAACGTATCAGAGTCGCTAATGGTTCCAGTGCGATAGCAAAAAGCAGCGGCGACAGGGGACAGCCTTGACGGGTCCCTCGCTCTAGCAGGAATGTTCGAGAAATATGGCCGTTCGCCACCACCTGTGCTACAGGTTTAGTGTATAGTAGCCGGACCCAAGCAACGAATTTAGGGCCAAATCCCATGTGCACCAGGACCTCGAATAGATATTGCCACTCCATCATGTCGAATGCCATCTTTGCGTCAAGCACCATTATAACCGCCTGCTCCGATAATGAGGCCGCTCTGGCCAGCACACCGTGCACCCTGCGTAGGTTGAGGGCGGTGTTCCTGTGTGGCATTAATCCTGACTGGTCGGGGTGTATGAGTTGTGGGAGGTGCGCTATCAGTCGGGTGGCAAGGAGCTTAGCCAAGATTTTAACCACGCGTTGAGAAGGGAGATAGGGCGATACGATGTGCACTCTTCCGGCGGCTTTCCAGGCTAGGGGATCGCAACGATGGTCGCCGCCCGTTGATCTAACGGAAGTTCGGCCCTCTCCAGACTGTCCGCGTACATAGCCAACAAGGGCCCACTGAGTCCCTCCGACGCGGCCTGATACCACTCTATCGGGATACCATTCGGTCCTGATGCCTTACCCGTCTTTACTGCATGAATAGCCCTTTGTATTTCCTCCTCTGTGATGTCTGCCTCTAGTTCCGCGACTGCTTCCGGCATCAGTGTCGGAGTGGGGATGTGACCTAGCGCTGCACGGGACATCTCTGCTGACACTTCATTGGCCGGAGTGCACACTTCATCAAAATAATCAGCAAGGGTCTCCACTATCTCTTTGGGGCTTGTCCCCTGCCTGTCATAAATCCGCTGTATACGCCTGGCACTACCTACTTTCTTGTCTAGCCAGGCCAACATTTTCCCTGCCTTATCTCCTATGGCGTAGATTCTATGGGTCGTCTCTACTATCTGAGTCACTGACTGCTGCTTCAAGTGCTCCCTATATTGCTGTTGCCTTAGGAGCATGGCATGGGACGTATCAGGCGTAGGGCTCGCCTCATGTGCCACGGTTGCGTCATGCAGGGCCAGCTCCAGCTCGGACAATTCACGCTGTCGCTCTCTTTTATGGCCCGCTATGGACGTTATAGCTTGTCCCCTTAGTACCGCCTTGTACGCCTCCCACAGGATAGCGGAGGACTGTACTGACTCAGTATTCTCAGCAAAGTAATGCAATGTCGTCACTTTAAGTGCCTTCCGCACCTTGGGGACCTTGAGGTATGAGGCGTGTATTGGGTAAATTCTTCTACGTGATTTCTCCTGCGTGGACATTATGAGTGTGACCGGGGAGTGATCTGATATCCCCCTAGGGTGTATGTCAATAGTATCTACGTGTTGCAACCCACCGCCCAGCGCTAAGAAATAGTCGATCCGTGACAGCCTATTATGGACTGTAGAGTGGTACATTTACTGCCTCGCGGAAGGGTGTGTGTGTGGCGCCATACGTCAACTAGGCCCATTGCAGTCAAGAATCTCTGAAATCGGGAAGGGCCACCAGTCTGAGGTACCGCCGGGAACCTATCTACCAGGGTATCCACCGTGGCATTGAAGTCCCCTCCGAGTATTATGTCCCCTTCGGGTAGGTCTAGTAGAAAATCACCCAGCGCTGGTAGCGTGACCGAGTGTAGTGCTGGGGGGATGTATACCGACACCACGTTCATCAGCCTCCCCTCCCACTGCCCCTGGAGCGCTGCAAAGCATCCGGACTCGTCCATTTCCCCTATGTCCTCCACCCATTTGGCTCTCAGTTTTACAGTCGGATCCGCTAGGTTATTATTCAATTTACGATAGGTGAGTGACGTTGCCCGCTCCTGCATGTAGTCTGTGAGTAGACGATCTTCAAGGGGAGATGCCTCTGGGACCTCTGTGTCACGTGGGCTGGCTGTTAGCAGAGCGTGCCGCACCTGTACGTATCGAAACGATTCCGTGGGCCTCAGCTCATACCGCTGCCGCAGCTGGTCTAAGGGGATTACCGTGCCTTTTCCCACAGATCTCCCACTGTGGATAGACCAATGTTATACCAAAGTGTGAATCCCTTACTGCGTCTCAGATTACCCAGGGCCCGCGTGTCCCACATTGGGGTGAGTTTTGTGAGTCTCCCCTTCCACCCCAGTTTTGCCTGTGCCGTATGCCACAGTGATGCGGTAAGCTTCGTGGGTCCAGTGAGTGTGCGCACTCTTCACCGGTCATAAAGAGGCGCCAGTATGCTGTTGGTACCCAATTGCACCCTATCTGCCTTGTATGCCGGGTCCTCCTGAGGTGTATGCAGCCACTGGTTAATGGGCTTCAGTTGGGCGGCCCAGTAGTACAGTTGCAGGTTCGGCAACGCAATCCCTCCATCATACCACCCCCCTGTGCAATTTTGCCTGAGCTATGCGTGCCGGGCGATTGTTCCACATGAGACGGGCCATCAACGCAGACACCCGCCTGAAGTACCCCGGTGCCACCGGATATGGCGTATTTTCTAGGATATACAAAAACCGGGGCAGTGACATCTTGTAAAGCGCCGCTCTGCCTAACAATGTCAGCGGCAGCGCTGCCCAGAATTTAACGTCTTGTTTCAGTCGTTCCAACGGCGGTGTTAGGTTCTTCTGAAAGAACTCAGTTGGGTCTTTAGTGACATGGACACCCAGGTATCGAAAGGAGGACCCTGCCATTTTCAGGAGGCAATCATCGCGTAGTGCAGGGGCCGGGCCTTGTAGGACATATATCTCCGACTTTGCCCAGTTCAGAGTGTATCCCAATACTCTCCCCTGTTCGTCGCACAGCGCCATCAGCGCCGGTATACTCCGCTCCGGCTCCGCCAGGTACACCAGCATATCATCCGCATACAGAGATAGGCAGTCTTCCCACCCCTCTGTCCAGGTGATCCCCTTCAGTAATGGGGTAGAACGTATCAGAGTCGCTAATGGTTCCAGTGCGATCGCAAAAAGCAGCGGCGACAGGGGACAGCCTTGACGGGTCCCTCGCTCTAGCAGGAATGTTCGAGAAATATGGCCGTTCGCCACCACCTGTGCTACAGGTTTAGTGTATAGTAGCCGGACCTAAGCAACGAATTTAGGGCCAAATCCCATGTGCACCAGGACCTCGAATAGATATTGCCACTCCAACATGTCGAATGCCATCTTTGCGCCAAGCACCATTATAACCGCCTGCTCCGATAATGAGGCCGCTCTGGCCAGCACACCGTGCACCCTGTGTAGGTTGAGGGCGGTGTTCCTGGGTGGCATTAATCCTGAATGGTCGGGGTGTATGAGTTGTGGGAGGTGCGCTATCAGTCGGGTGGCAAGGAGCTTAGCCAAGATTTTAACCACGCGTTGAGAAGGGAGATAGGGCGATACGATGTGCACTCTTCCGGCGGCTTTCCGGGCTTGGGGATCGCAACGATGGTCGCCGTCCGTTGATCTAACGGAAGTTCGGCCCTCTCCAGACTGTCCGCGTACATAGCCAACAAGGGCCCACTGAGTCCCTCCGACGCGGCCTGATACCACTCTATCGGGATACCATTCGGTCCTGATGCCTTACCCGTCTTTACTGCATGAATAGCCCTTTGTATTTCCTCCTCTGTGATGTCTGCCTCTAGTTCCGCGACTGCTTCCGGCATCAGTGTCGGAGTGGGGATGTGACCTAGCGCTGCACGGGACATCTCTGCTGACACTTCATTGGCCGGAGTGCACACTTCATCAAAATAATCAGCAAGGGTCTCCACTATCTCTTCGGGGCTTGTCCCCTGCCTGTCATAAATCCGCTGTATACGCCTGGCACTACCTACTTTCTTGTCTAGCCAGGCCAACATTTTCCCTGCCTTATCTCCTATGGCGTAGATTCTATGGGCCGTCTCTACTATCTGAGTCACTGACTGCTGCTTCAAGTGCTCCCTATATTGCTGTTGCCTTAGGAGCATGGCATGGGACGTATCAGGCGTAGGGCTCGCCTCATGTGCCACGGTTGCGTCATGCAGGGCCAGCTCCAGCTCGGACAATTCACGCGGTCGCTCTCTTTTATGGCCCGCTATGGACGTTATAGCTTGTCCCCTTAGTACCGTCTTGTACGCCTCCCACAGGATAGCGGAGGACTGTACTGACTCAGTATTCTCAGCAAAGTAATGCAATGTCGTCACTTTAAGTGCCTTCCGCACCTTGGGAACCTTGAGGTATGAGGCGTGTATTGGGTAAATTCTTCTACGTGATTTCTCCTGCGTGGACATTATGAGTGTGACCGGGGAGTGATCTGATATCCCCCTAGGGTGTATGTCAATAGTATCTACGTGTTGCAACCCACCGCCCAGCGCTAAGAAATAGTCGATCCGTGACAGCCTATTATGGACTGTAGAGTGGTACGTGTACTGCCTCGCGGAAGGGTGTGTGTGGCGCCATACGTCAACTAGGCCCATTGCAGTCAAGAATCTCTGAAATCGGGAAGGACCACCAGTCTGAGGTACCACCGGGAACCTATCTACCAGGGCATCCACCGTGGCATTGAAGTCCCCTTTGAGTATTATGTCCCCTTCGGGTAGGTCTAGTAGAAAATCACCCAGCGCTGGTAGCGTGACCGAGTGTAGTGCTGGGGGGATGTATACCGACACCACGTTCAGGAGCCTCCCCTCCCACTGCCCCTGGAGCGCTGCAAAGCATCCCTGTGTGTCTACCATAGTGCTTAATGTGATAACTGTGCCAATTTCTTAACTAATATTCCCGTGCCCCTTGAACCCGTAGTAAACTCCAAATGTACTGCCATTCTGTATCCCTTTCTATCGAGAGCCTTGGTTGCCCCCCCCGGTGAGGTGTGTTTCCTGGAGAAGCACCAAAGCCGGTCCCTGCCTCTTCACCGCGTTTATCACCAACTCTCTTTTATCTTATCTCCCAACCCTCTTACATTCCATGACATGAGTCGGAGAGGCACTACCCGTGATCTCAATAACCCCTCCTCAGTTGTATGTATTTGGGAGTCGTGCATGGACGGTCCTATGCCTAAGGTAGTGGAAACCGAGTCTTACTTCTGGGGTGCACCCGCCGTTTGCATGTCCTAAACAGTACATGTTTGTAGTTGCGATATTCGACCTTACTTGTGGAATGTCAAACTTCTAAACAAACCCCCCCGCCTCCCCCCTCCCTGCCTAACAGGCTTTCAACCGCCCGCCTCCCCAACATAGCAGAGTGCTTAACCCATCCCTTTAACAGATTACTTGCGCGCTGGGGTGGAGTGTCCTCCGGATCAGGCGGCAACCCTGCCCACCTCCGAGCTCCCCAGGCCAGTGTCCAAGTGCGCCCTTTCGGTAGAGTTCTTCAACGGACAGCACTGCAACTAACACCGGGAGTTCAGGATTCTACACCCCCCCCTCCGCTCCCAGGGATTCATGCGTAGGTGACCTGGATACACCACCTCTGCCTGACAACTACGAACCCGCTTGGCTGTTCTCTCAGTGGTTTCGGGTATTCTTGTGTGAGCGGTGGGGTTGCCCTGCGGTCCTCCAGCCCTCCAACCAGTCCTGAGCCGCCTCCGGCGTATCAAAGAACCAGACTTTATCCTCCGCTACCACTCTAAGCCGTGCCGGGAATAGCATGGAGTAAGACAGTTCTTTCGCCCGCAACGCCCTCTTGACATCCAGGAAAGTTCTCCTTCGGCGCGCCACTTCAGCAGTATAGTCCGGGAAGAAGGCAACCGTGGAATTTTGGATTTGGATGGCTGGAGACACCCTCGCTGTCTGTAGAATTGCGTCACGGTCGCAAAAATTAAAGAGTCTCGCCAGGATCGGTCTCGGGGTGGGGGCCCCCGGTTTCGGTTTTCCACCGGGTACTCTGTGGGCCCTCTCCACCGAGAAACAGTGTGAGAGTCCCTTGGGGTTTAAGTGCGTCTTAATCAGTTCCTCCACATAGAGGTCCATTGCGCCTTTACCTTCTGATTCCGGAACCCCCAGTATTCGGACGTTGTTCCTCCTCGAGCGCCCTTCCTGATCGTCCATCTTGTCCCTGAGGGATTTATTTTCAGCCACCATCTTCTCCATTGCCACTTGCAGTTCCGACACGTCCTCCACCAAGGATTTCGTCACCACCTCCACTTGTTTCACTCTCTGATGAATTTTTTGGAAGTCTGCTCTGATCAGGGTGACCTCTGTGGCCGTGGTTCCCACTGTGGCTTGTACCTGTGCCAGGGCACGCATCACATCTTCTAGCGTTGCTATTTTCGCCCCTTCTCCTTCTGGTGTCTTCCCCGTGGAGTTGCGGGGTTCCTCTTGGCGAGGGTTGTTTCTATCATAGGCGAACTTGTCGAGTTTGGACTGTGTTGAGTTGTGTTTAGAGCCCCTGCCCGTCATGTTCTTTTCTGAGTCCGCCTCGCCCCCTTGCTGTGCGTTCGCCGTGTCCTGAGGATCCTCCTGCGGTCCACCTACCCTCTTCTTCGACCGCAGCCTCCGGATCGTTCGAAGTCCCTTGCTTGCCAGTGCTAGATGTGAGGCGAACAGGCACTATGGGACATGGGCAGGGTTCACAGGGAGCGCGCCTCCTAGCGTGCTGCGTTGATGCGGTGGTATCGCTCTCACCAATGTCTCCCCCACGGTCTCGTGTGTGGGGGGGTGGGGAGGGCAAGGCTCCAGTATTGCTGCGTCCTTGTAATGTGGGGCCACCGGTAACGCCCTCGCGCTATAGTGCTCTCAACTGACCAGATCGCCGTCCACAATGGCCGCCTCTGCCCGTGCCTCCTTTCCAGACCCCACCGCGACGTGGTGCAGCCCCAGTTGGTTATTCACCGCCCTTCAGGCGGAGCACACGGCTGAGATTCCCAGGCCCCTTTACTCCTCACTGCAGGCCCTCGCTGTTTCCTTCCCACTCTTCAGGCTGCTGTCCAGGTGTGACCGCGCGCCCCCACTGTCCCGCTATCGGCACGTTTCTGCCCAATGCCGTTCCACCTGGTGTCGGATGGGAGATTGGGCCCCCAGTGCTGGCGAACCAGTAGTCAGGCGTCCCGCTCAGAGTCTGCCGGGCCTATTAATGCAGCAGTCCCCCACCTTCCTCCACTGCTAAGGCGCCACAGGTCGCGCCGTGCACCCCCTCCCCGCTGCCTTTTCCGAGTTGCCGTTGGGGGGGGGGGTGGGGGGGATGTGGGGGGAGTAACAGCGTTGCCGCTCCCCCCTGTCGATTACCGACCTCCCGCTGGGTCTTTTCCTGATGCCGGTGTGGGTCGCGCAGCACTCCCACTCCGTTCCCGGAGCCTCCGAGCCGTGTCACCGCTTCTTTGCTGCCCGACAGGTCCCCGTTGATGTCTGCTTCCTCTGCTGGTCTTCCGGTCGGGGGCAGATGGTGCTTGTTCCCCTCCGTCGCCAGTCTCACTCGTGGTTTCGCTTCCTGCGCTGGCTTCCGGCGCCGGGGTCCCGCTGCACCTCTACTTCCACCCGGCCAGTTACAGTGGGACAGTCCGCTGCTTGCAGCCGCTTCCAGGCCTCGCCGTGTAGGGTTTCACTACAGCATTTTCCGGTGTCATACGGCGTTTAGACTTTCCCTGCTGGGCACCACTCGGTCCTCGACCCGGTTCTCCCCTTCTGAGTAATTATTTTATCGGATATACATGCAGGATTGCCGGTGGATGCCGCCTCACTCCTGGAGCCTTGCTGTTAAGCTGCCGCCATGAACGGCTGCTAGCCATGCCCCCCCTAATTATATATATTTTTCAAAAGGATTCGCCAGGGCTTTCAGTAGAATCTTGACATCAACATTCAATAAGGAGATCAGTCAATATTATGCACATTGGTTGGGGATCTCCAGCTGGTTTATGAATAAACATGTTAATCCTGCGCAAGTCTGGCAGAAGTCTGTCGGATGCCACAGACTGCACCAACACAGTCAATGATGGATTTATGAGCTTGGCCACAATGGATTTGAAAAATTCAGCTGAGCATACATTGGGTCCCAGAGCTTTCCCCACTTGTAATTGGCCTACAACCTCTGCTAGTTCCTCTTTAATATGTTTCCCCTCTAGAGTGGCCAAATCTATTTCTATTGCGTGACAAGATCTGCCTTACACCTATCTAAAGCGTCAGATTCTAGAATATCCGTCCACAAGAATAAATCTGTGTAGTACATTGCAAAGCTATGTACAATATTTTTCTCTACAGTACCCAACTCTCCATTATCCATGGTTATGCATGTAATGGAGTCATGGCTAGCTATAGTAAGACAGAGGGGATGTGTGGTTTTACTATTCTTATCACCCCAGTTGTAAAAGCGACTCTGCTTTTCTAGCAATATTTCTTCAATCATCCAGTAAAATGTGTTGCAGAAATGTTTTAGTGTGCAAAAGATCCCCAAGTGTGGAGGATCTTGGAGAAACTGTATGCTGCCTGTTTTAATAGGAGGATACGTACTTCCAATTCTAACACCTTCTTTTGTCGCTGAAGCTTCTTCCCAGAAAGCGGATGATATCCCCCTTAAGGGTGGCTAGTATAAATGCTTCTCAGAACACACCAGGAACAAGTCTCCATCCCTTGGTTTATTGGGTCATATGACGCAATAGCATCTACAATGTAATCTTTACAGTGTGCATCTTGTAGCCACTACGCTCTCAAGCGTAACGTGGGAACGGTCCATTTCGGACCCCATGAAGTGGACTCAAATATGGGTGTGATCGGACAAACCACAGAGCAGCATTTGGGTTCCCACTACTATAGGTAGATCAGAATTAGGGATTAAAAACATAATCAAGACAAAAAAAGGGCAACGAGCACCAGAATAAAAGGTGAATCTGAATCGCTGTTCTTGCCAATGGAAGGATACCACACAGCGTCAGAACCAAAGCTCTCAAGAAATTTGCTAGTATTGCCGCTGATTATATTTATTGTCTGCCACCCAATTCCAATCCCCTCCAAACACACAGTGGCCTACACAAATAATCATTCTAAAAGCCCACTAAAAGGCTAATAGTTTCTACAAAAGATGGGGTGTGTATCCACTGATCAAAGAAATCAGTAGGCCATATAGTAGCCCAGCCACCACCACATAGTGGCAAAGGTTATCAAGCCAAGTGCATCTGAATTAGATTGTTATGCTGTGGTGAAAGGAGAATAGCAACACCTCTAAACCCCTTCACTAACCCGGAGTGGTACACCTGCGTGAAAACAAAAAACCCAAGGGAAGGACAGTTGATCCCCAAGAAGAAAACAAGTTATTTACCTGTAACTGTAGTTCTCCAGTATTGGAAGCTTTCATATATTCACATGCCTGAATCATTCCCCATTGTCGAGACAGGAGTCTCCGGTACATAAAAAAGCAATGCTCAGCAGTATAGCAAACTGAAAGAGCCCTAGGCCCATTTCCCTTTTGCAACCCATAACACTCATTATGTAAAAAGGACCAAACTTTTCTCTGAACCAATCAGAGCTCCTCACCCTCTAGAACCCTCCTGAGAGAACCTTTTGCTCCTCATATTTTCACGCACTTGTGTATAAATCCCTTTCCGTGCTGAATCCAAGGTGAGCCTCTCAGGGGAGAAGGGTGGGTTGCCTGTGAATCTATGAAAGCTTCCAATACTGGGGAACTACAGTTATAGGTAAGTGACTTGTTGTTTTACTCCAGTATTGGAGCTTTAATAGATTCACATGACTGAATCAGAATAGCAAGCAGTAATATAATAAAGAATTTTTTTTCTCTGTATTCCATCATCATGTAGGACAGTATGAATAACATTATACACTGTGAATAATAAAAATGTGCCTTTGAAATCAAGAAAAAGGAAGGAGGGATGTAAAGAGGGCTCACCGTTATTGGATGATATTTCTCAGCACCGCTTCTCCCACTGCCACATCTGTCTCTGCAGCCGCTTTTAAGCAGTAGTGCCTAGTGAAGGTGTGCGTATATGTCCAGGTTGCTGCCCTGCAGATGTCCTGGATCGGCACTCCTGCAAATAATGCAGTGGATGTGGACACTGCTCTTGTTGAATGAGCACGAACTCGTGCATCCAGAGGTTTTCCAGCAGCTTGGTGACAGTAAACAATTGCACTGGAAATCCACCCAGCAATCCCACGTTTTGATAAAGGGAAACCTTTTCTGGGTGCGCTGAAAGCGACGAAAAGCTGTGAAGACTTGCGAAAGCTTTTAGCCTCTTGTAAATAGACTTGAGATATCGCTGTAGATCCAGCGAATGTAAAACTCTTTTCCACGCTGTTACTGGTTGAGGAAAGAAGCGTTTTAAGACTAATGGTTCATTTAAATAAAAGTCAGTTGGAACTTTAGGAATACATTTTGGGTTAGTCCTAAGAATCATCCTGTCTTCTTTGAATTGCAAAAAAGGGGCTTGAATTGTGAGAGCCTGTAGTTCTCCAACTCGTCTTGCTGACGTTAGAGCGATGAGTAGCGCCACCTTCCATGATAAATTGTTTGATGATCCTCGTCGACCATGAGGATGGGCCCGAGGCAGACCTTCTGAAGCGGGATATAGCGGCTAAATGCACCTTTATAGAAGCGTGCGCCAATCCCGATTTGGCTAAAAGTAAGATGTATGTGATAATTTCATGAGGTGCTGCAGTTAGAGGCTGAATTTTACTTCTCTGACACCAGAGACAAAACCTTTTCCACTTCATCCTGTAGGTTTTGTTGGTACTATCCGCTCTAGCTTTTGACAGGATGTTTTTACACTCTTCTGAGATATATAGATGCTGAAATTCACAGTGCTCAGGAGAAAGGCCACTAAGCGCAAGTATCTCGGGTCCGCATGGAGCACTTGTCACTGGGACATTGTCAGAAGAGATGGAATTGGTTGGAGACGAACTGGACGGGCCTCCGACAGCAGCAGCAGTTCTGTGAACCAGTGTGGTCTGGGCCACCATGGGGCTATCAGGATCAGCCTGCACGGTTCTTTCTTGATCTTTACAAGCACTCGCGGCAGGAGAGGAATTGGAGGAAAAACGTAGGCAAATAAGCCGGCCCATGCCATCGAAAACGCATTCCCCCAAGATCCCCTCTAGGGAAGCCAGCTTGCGAAGAACCGGCATTTCTTGTTCTCCCTTGTGGCGAAGAGGCCTACTGTTGGTTTTCCCCATCTTCGAAAAATCTTGTTTAGGATCCCCTTATCCAGCTCCCACTCGCGGCAGGAGGACTTGAGCCTGCTGAGAGTGTCCGCCTTGATGGTTTGATCTTCTGGGAGATGTTCTGCTGTCAAGGATATCCACTGCTGTAGCGCCCATTCCCATATTCTCTAGGCTTCTTGAGAAAGGGGGCGAGATCTTCTTCCTCCTTGTTTGTTTAAGTAGTGCATCGCAGTTGTGTTGTCCGTTCTTATCAATACCGACGAATCCCTTATCCTTGGCAGGAAAGCCTGTAATGCGAAGCGCATTGCCCTGAGCTCCAGCAAGTTTATGTGTAATTGCTGCTTGTGCAACTTCCAACGACTGCTGACTTGAAGGTCTTGAAGAAATGCTCTCCCCATCCTTCTAGGGAAGCATCTGTAGTCACTACCAATGGAGCTGGTATTGTAAGAAATGAAAGACCTTGAGACATTTTGTTCTTGTGTCCACCATGTCGCTGCTTGAACCATGACTGGTGTTACTTGGACAACGTCTTCGAAGGATCCCTCCGCTTGACGCCATTGTAGATCGAGCTGTCCTTGCAACGGGCGCATTCTTAACCTGCAGTGAGGCACGAGGGGAATGCAAGATGACATTATTCCCAGTAATGACTTGTACCTGCATATTGAAAGACACTTTCTTTTTATAAAGTCTTGGAAGAGAGACACGATCTTCAGCTGTCTTTCTTTGGAGGGAAACGCCTTGTTCCTCTCCGTATCAAAAAAGTGATCTGTTTTGTTGGTCGAAGGGATGATTTTTCCTCGTGTAGAGTCAAACCTATTTTGGCAAACAAATCTAGCCTTTGTTGACGCCAGGGCTAGTGTTTCTGATGGTGCCTTGACTAACCAGTCGTCCAGGTAAGGAAATATTTTATGTTTTTGTTTCCTTAAAACAGCCGCCACTGGACCCAGGCATTTTGTGAACACTCTTGGCGCTGACTTCAGGCCGAATGGCAGTACCATGAATTGGTAATGTTCTCCGGCTACCACGAACCGAAGGTACTGCCTGTGTGAAAGATGGATGGGGACGTGAAAGTACGCATCCTGTAGATCTAAAGTGGTCATATGATCTCCTGGGTTCAATAGTAGAAGGATGTCCTGAAGAGAAGCCACCCTGAAAGACTGCTTTTTGAGATAGGTGTTTAGGGATCTGAATAGGACGCCATTGGAGGATGTTCTTCTTCACTAGAAAAAAATCGGGAGTAAAACCCCTTTCCTTATTGGGAGTTTGGCACCGGTTCTATTGCTCCCTTGCGGAGCATTCTCCGAATCTCCTTCCAGATTTAATGCAAATGATTGACTTTCTGATGCACCGGTGGTGTACAAGAAGGCGTCTGTAGAAATTCAAGAGTGTGGCCGAATTGAATTATGTTGAGGACCCATTGGTCCGTAGTTATTTCTTGCCAATTTTGAAAATAATGAGCAATCTTTCCACCCAGGAGAACATGCGATCTCAGTAAAGTCAGTGTAGCCGGAACTCGAAGGTTGTCATTGTCGTCGGGTGTTGTCTTTCCCCTGATGTCCTCCTTTGCCTCTCAGAGTCGATTTTGTACAACCCCCTGATTGTCGCTGTGTATACTGCTGACGGTAGGGCTGAGATAAGGTGGAGTAAGAGGAATATCTTCCTTGCTGATATCCACCTCTGTAAGAGGATAGTCCCCTACCCTTAGAGCCTCGAAAGAGGGGATCTCCTTCCTGGTCTTAACCTTCTGAAGCCAAAGTAGTAGTCTACCGTCATGATCCCTTAAGGTTTTTTTGAGAAAGTACGACATACCTTACAATCCTTCGCCTGATGGTCTGGATAGAGGCAGTATATGCAGTCTTTATGAGGGTCATCTTATATAGTCTTTTTTTAGACCAGGTGGCACAAGCTCTAAATAATCCTTTTTTCTCCTTGTCAGCCATGGTAGAAGAATAAAGAACTTCAAATAAATAAATCTGGAAAAAAAAGACCTCAAATCCCAGTCAAAGTGAGTAGAATTGAAGAGTTTGAACAGAGCTCAAAGGAGACTCCCTAGCACAACGTGCAGTAGAAAATCTGAGGAGCAAAAGGTTCTCTCAGGAGGGTTCTAGAGGGTGAGGAGCTCTGATTGGTTCAGAGAAAGGTTTGGTCCTTTTTACATAACGAGTGTTATGGGTTGCAAAAAGGAAATGGGCCTAGGCCTCTTTCAGTTTGCTATACTGCTAAGCATTGCTTTTTTATGTACCGGAGACTCCCGTCTCAACGACTCAGGTATGGAAGCTCCAATACTCTAACAATAAGACTTACAATAAGGAGCCTCTTGTCTTCCTAACATTCCAAGATAAGGCTAGAAAAACTGTGCAATATTGTGCCATTGAATCTTTACAACTATGATTAAAAAAAGTTATGAATCCATATAAGAGAAAAGTGAAATAGTGACTTGTACAGCCACAGAAAAAATGCCACAGGTTTTAAATGAACTTTCTCTTTTAGAGATTAAGGACTGGAGGACATTACCCTTAGTTTGGAACGCAAACAAAACACAGACAACAAGAGCACACTAGAGGAAACAATGGTCTAGACAGGTTTAGCAGCTGGAATGCAGATACGATGCTTGATTTTAAGGAGATAAAATTATCATAGTAGCTTCAAGTCATAATAGATCCAGCAAGTGAGATTGCTGGTTAGGTGTTACTTACAAGCAGTTAGTGAACGACTCAAAATGGCAGAGTGTAGCATGATTATCTAACCAAATCGATAAACTGAGTAATGACGAAACAAGACATTTAATGCAGAAAATGGTGGCGTCACTACAATACCTGCTTAAACATTCGAAGCCGGTCCAATGTTTTCTGTCTTTCTTGACTGAACAAGGTGGTTTTCTTTTCTTCATCATCTTGCAACTGATCTCGTTTCTAACAGAACCATATAACAATTAGACCATCAAAATTTGTATACTAACCAAAATAGCAACAATTTCACATTAATAAAAATGAACAGCCTATAGGCACAAATATTGTTCTCTCACATGTTTCTTTTAATTAAATATGCAATGCCATAATTATAAGGTCATGTGGAAGAAAAGTATAAGTGCTAAAACAAATGAATTACTTGTTACTGTAAATATCCTTTCGGTGAAACTATTTGAAAACTGTCACTATAACAATCACCTGACCTCAAAAATACTGGGGCTGGAATTACTGAAAATGCTGGAAAATGAAGGCTTTCAATATTGTTAAGAACCTGATGTAGAATTGTACATTTCATTCATTTCTGGGGTTGCAGTATTTGTAAGCATGTCATTGTACCACCTCTATGGCGGAGGACATTTAACCAGTTGATTCTTCACAGGATTCTGCACTTCTTTCCGGAATCAGGCATTTAAATTTACAACCCAAATCAAAGCCAGGCCTAAGGAGGTACATCAAAATATTTCCATCAATCATAGTCTTAAACATGTTCTTTTAATTAGAACATCTATAGCCCTTCTATCTACCTAGCATTATTAATTCTAGCTATAACCCTGTCCTTAGTACTTAAAGAGCACACAGCATATATCCTTACAAAATACGTATGTTATGATGAGATCAACGGAACTATGCCAAAATATTTTAAGAATGGTGTAATAACTGATCCGATCTCTTGTCCGATGTTCCTTTCTAGGAGATCAGGATGTCCTGGGAGATCTGGCTGGCGATCTCACGGGAGACCTGCCCCGAGGAGATCGAGACCTTTTCCGCCCTTCCATTCTAGGTTCCCTTGTAGGAGAACGGGATCTTCTTGGCGCTTTGGTGGGTAGTGTCACAGGGGATGTGCGCCTGGGAGGGCTACGCTTGTCCATCTCCTCCACCAGGTCTTGGAGAGGAGACCTGTGGTCTGGGCTGGCATATTCCTGCATACGCTTGGTAGGCCCAGCATCTCGCCAATGGTCCAAGGATCTGTACCATCAAGGTGACAGTCTGATGCGCCCTGTCGAAGGATCTGGACGACGCTCAGGAGTTCTGTGTATAGGGCTTCTGGACCTTGAATGCTCAGTTGAGGAGCCAGAGGACCGATAAGATAAATGGTGAGAAGCAGATTCTGTCACCATGATCGTATACGAGTGTCTCGACGTCGAGCGTTCTTTTCTCGCCGTCGAACGCCTTTGGGGAGTCGGAGGATCAAACAATCTCGACCCGAATGTCCATGAGAGGTTCTGTAGTCTCTCGACGTCGAGCGGTGATGAGAAGCCGTCGACGGAGCCCTCTGCTTCGACGTCGAACGGCGGTGTCCGGCCGCCGACGGAGACCTCTGCCTCGACGTCGATCGACGATGTCCTGTCGGCGACGGAAGCTTTTCTCTCGACGTCGAATGACCTCGTCCTGTCGTCGATGGAGCTTTCTGCCTCAACGTCGAACGGCGGTGGCCGGCCGTCGACGGAGATCGCTGCCTCGACGTCGAATGCCTGTGCGACGACGGCGGAGGGGTATTGGGCACCCTCGACGCCGAGCGCTGATGCTGCACCGACGGAGACTGCGTCCTCGACCCCGATCGACGAGCTACTGTCGACAGCGGAGGGGTCTTGGTCCTCGACGCCGATCGCCGCTTCTTGGACGACGGCGGAGGGGGTCACACTTCTCAACGCCGGTCGTCGCCTGGTTGACGACGGCGAAGTGACCTCCCTCAACGCCGGTCGTCGCCTGGTTGACGACGGCGGAAGGGTAATGGATCTCGACGCCGACCGTCGCCCGGTTGACGGCGGCGGAGTAGCCTTCCTCGACGCCGATCGTCGCCCGGTTGACGACGGCGGAGGGGATTTCGACGACGGAGCTGGTTCTTTCGACGTCGTCGACGTACCTGGTCTTCTTCTCGACGGCGAGCCCGCCGTCGACGGTAGTTTCGAAGAGGAAAACTCCACCTGTGGATCTTTTCTCAGCGCTGAGCTCGACGCTGAAGTTGAAGGGTATGAAGACTTCTTTCTTGAAGATGTATGAGTCTTCTTGGAGCCCTTCTTCACTGGAGATCTCCCTCTTGAAGCTTTGTGAGCCAGGCCATAAATTCGAATTCTTTCCCTGTCCTTGAGAGTTCTTCCTGACAGGTTCTCACAATGTGGACAGGTGCCTGGATCATGATCCTCAGGCAGGCAAAGGATACAGACGTCGTGGCCGTCTGATTTTGCCTTCTTGTTGCCACAAGAAGGGCATTTATCAAAGAGTGAAGGCATTCTCAGAGGAAAATGCTCACCAAACTGCTGAAAAAAAGCAGTATCTTACTTGACTAGATGTAAGACGTCGAAGTAAGAGCAAAAGTTGACAAAAAAGAAGTATTTTTCTGTCAAAAACCAGAAAAATAGTGGAGCTGTGTAACCAGGGTCCTTCACTGAAGGAGCCGGAAAGAACAACTGACCTAACTGTCACCCCTGGGGCATGATGGGATACAGGGGGTCATGAGTGCCTTAAAGGCACAGTGTCAGTTTTTTGCTATTCAGCTACAGGTTAGCTTTTCAGTCTTTTTAGACTGTGTGTTTGCAATGCAGCCTGGGAGCTTCTTATGCTTCCAGTGAGTTATGAGAATTTCTACTGCTTTCTGAGCATTAAAACAATTTCTAAACAATCTTTGGTGTTGTTTCTCATGTTTCTAATGCTTATTATATACATGTATGGTGGAAATTCTTCACAGCATATTTCAGCTCTAATGTGATTTGGCTGCTATTGCTTGTTTTTATATATATATTATTTATATATATATGTGTATTTATATGTGGGGCACATATAATATAGTGTTTCCGGGGTCCCGCGCATGGGCGGGAATATTCTAATGCTTATGACTATTGATGAGAATCCCCTGGAAGAGAACTCTGGAATCCGGCTCGGAACCGAGCTGGAAGAATCAGGCACCGAACGCAAGACTATACCGACGAGAAAACTAAAGGCCTTTTTGCCTTAAGAAAGTTTATATCGATTCCGACTAGAGTGAACCAATATACATCCGAACCCAATGGCGGAAAAAAACAATCCGAGGATGGAGTCGATGCCCATTCACACTGTAGTCCAGGGGAGGAGCCTCCTATCTTGTGATACTTCGAAGACTCTTCCAGGACAACAATGTGCGATCATCCGGACCCAACACTAGGCGGCGATTTATGCACAGATATGAATTCAGCAGCCCACATGCCTCGAACATACAGGCACGCGCCCTACCCAACCTGACTAGAATGCCAAACGCCATCGCAAATATCCCCTAGGTGCTGCTATTACTCACAGTGTGATTTGCAGAGCTTTAAACGAAATATATTTTGTGGAGCGCATTTATAGTCCGGACATTTGACACCCTCCTAATGTCTCCCTTTTCATTTCCTCGCCATCTCCCCCTTCCTCACCCCATTATCGCCCGCCTGGCTCCCATCAGGTCTTTATGATTGTGGATAAGTCGAAGTTTGCGTTCCCTCATTTCAAGGTCATGCGCCAGTGGGGCAATTTCCCTGACTCAGAGGGCACAGCCTTGTACTGCTCATTAATCCGCCCTGAGTGGGTGCTCACCAAGTTCCAGATCACAGGTTTGTTTTTGTCTTGTTCTCTGACTCACTGCTTCACAAAGGATTAGATTAACCCCTTCTGATTGTATTCATAGCACACTGCATATTGCGAGGAATGGACTCATTCCTGCTTCTCTGCGTGGCCCCTGTATGGCCAAGGCCCCCTCCCCTCGCCTCTTTTAAGAACTCTCTTCCTGTTACAGATCAAGTCTAGTTTTTATGTTGCACCATGATGTATTTTGTATATAAACCTGAAAGCCTAAGGCAGTGTTGAGGGTAGGTGAAACAGTATATATCATAGGTTACTTCTGAACATTGCTGCAAAACTTAATTGTCTAGCTTGTCCGTCCATGGACTAGGCCTACCTCTTGGTTCTCCATTCTACCTCTCTCTTCTCATAGGGCTTTCTTTTACTAATCCTTTTCTCCATTCTTTGACCCCTTACTCCGTCTGCAATCCCCCACCCAAGTCCAGCTTGCTCCAAAATCACCCCTCCTTTATTCCAGGATGAGAGGTGGGCCTTCGGTGCCAATGACAAAATGCCTGATTTACCGACAACACTGATGATATATACGGTGGCCTCTCGGCTGCCACATTGCCTTGGCCTTGGGAGGGGAATCAATTACACCACACCACTCATGAATGTGCAAAAGGCCAATTGTGTTGGGAGGAAGCTGGCATAACACCTCTGCTTTATTCAATTCAGCTGAGCTGCTTATACTGGTATGCCCCAAACAACACTCTAACAAATACTTTTAGCCCTTGCCCTCACCTTTAAATATTTCCCACCACCACATCTCCCAACCTCCTTTTATTTTCATCAAGAACTAAATTTAACCGAATGCTAAGATCTAGCTTTTTGGGGTGCTCTCACTTCTATTCTCTGCTCTAAAACTTGATTTTCTCAACTGCCCTCCCATGGACAAGGCATACCTCTTGGTTCTCATTTCTAGCTCTGTCTTCCTGTACGTCTTCTGTCCTTTCTTCCATCACTTAGCCATTTCTTCAATCTTCGGGCCGTCACTCCACCAGCAGAAAAAACCCTCCCTTGTGGTGTTCTCTCTGTCCCTCATACTCTTCAGAAACCTTTTCCATTTCTCTGTCAGTACATCTCTATGGAGAAGTGTGGCTCAATGGTTAGAAGCGGCAGACCCTGAAGCAGAGGTCAGGCCCAGGACCAGGGTTCAATTCCCGACGCGGCAGGGTCTTGGGCTCAATGTCCGCGGACTCGATAATTCTCGCCTCGTGCCTACTCTAATCATTGGTCCCACTCTGCAACTCTGGGCAATAGCTTGCTTAATCTCCACAACGGCCCCAACAGCGCTGGGATGCCTGGCTTCACCTTGGGGGTGCCCAGGAGGGGGCAACTTACAGGGAAAGCCAGGAAGGGTTCCACAGCGGTATACAGCGCCAGGATGCCCAGAGATGGGGCGGCAGTGCGCTTTACAAGTATACACACATTTACATTTACACATTGATTCTGCATGGATTTTCCAATAGCTGCTATTACTCTCACAAGCCGTTTTCCCGTATTATCCCCTTTGGGGAATAAACCATATAACGTTGCACAAAGCAAATCAGATAGGAGTCTCACACACCGTTGTCCAGCTCTGGTATATGTATTGCTCTGTACACAACATTACCCTTCAAGCACATCAACATTATCTCTCTCAGCAGACACGACACATACCTATTCTTTGTCACCAGCTTGTGAATCATGTGCACAACTGACTTTTCATCTGTCACAAATGTCACTTTTTAAGTTGAGCCTGGGCAGCGCATGTGCTGCTCTGCGAGGCCTGCTGTATTAGAGTATGGACTTACAGCTCCGCCCACTCCCTGCCCATATTTTTAATTGGCTTGTATCATTGTCTTTCTTAAATGTTGGCTTCTGATGCGTTAATCGGCTTGTTAGTCCCTCCTTAGTACCACCTTGTCTTCATTCGTAACCTCCCATGATGACTGGCCCTTTTACTTCTGTTGCACGGTGTGTCTTATTTAGTCAGTAAGCACTATTTTTTGTTTCATGAGTTTCTCCTACTGCAGGCACGACAAGCTTTCCCACAACATTTAGCACGATATGCGCGCTTTAACTTTCCAAGCAGCCTGGGACAATGGAGGTCAGTTGAAATGAAATAGGTCTCACATTTGTTTTGTGATTGGGGGGAATGATAGCTGAGTCACTGTTTAGTTGTAGGGAAGGAAGTGGTTTTGCTAAAACCTCCTCTGCCTTAACACCTGTCATTTTCCCTGTAGGACCCTCTATGCTATCCCCTAGGGGAACCTGTTTGAGTCTGTGTTTTGTAATGAGGCGGATAAGTCAGTGATGGTTGTTTTTAATTCTCCGCAATATTTGGAGTGACAAAATGTACCTCTTTTGAGATTGCTACTGGAGTGCTTCCATTGATTTCGCAGTCTCATTGCCTTTCTTGATTTGTTTCTAGTAAAGTGTCCACTTGAGGTCCAAAAAGATGTTCTCAATCGAAAGGGAGACCTATTATATTTTGTTGCACTTCTGGTTTTAGTCATGTATGTCTTAACAGGAGGCTGGTATTTATTCCCCTAGCCGCTGTATCTGCAGCAACAAGGACACATCTTATGTTTGTGTTGGATATAAGTTTGCCCTCGGAGGTAATTTGGTATGATCTTTTTTTGTACTTTTGTCAGATGTTGTCAAATGTCTTCCATTTCGCCCCAGTGTGCTCTGTCATATCCTGATAACAGACCTATAGAGTTAGCAATTCTCCAGTGATTAGAGGATTGTGCTGCCACCCTTTTCCTGCTGCATCTATGTTTAGTCTCTTTATCTGGTGGTGGAGCATCACCAGTTGCGTGAGTTTTTACTCTTTTGCGTGCAGTCGCAACTACTAAAGAATCCGGTGTATGGTGAGTCCTACTGTAAGTAGGGTCTGAGGGGGAAGGTTTATATTTTTGCCCCTCTTGGAGTAATAATTCTTAGAGGTTCTTTAAAAATGTCAGTAGTATGTCTAAGCATTCCTTTCAACATTGGTACATACTGAGTTGACTTTCGTGTGGAGCAAAGAGTTTCAAATAGAAAGTCATCTTCTATTTCCTCAGTGTGTAAAGGTACCTTATGAAAGTTCATAATATGTGGTGGTATCTGCTGGTGGGGAGGGTTTGGAGGGATAAAGCTCTGGATCTGTGACATCAGGAGGGTCTGTATCAAATGTGCCCCAATCATCTTGTGGAGGTTTGTTGATCATCCCCTCCATCCCCTGTAAACAAATGTATTGACCCCTCTGAATGCCTATATTCTGGAGAATGTAGAGGTAATGTGTATGTGGTATTGGAGGATGAGTAATCCTAAGTGGACTGGTGGCTTTATCCTCCTGTTTCCTTTTCTTTGTAGAAATGAAATATTCTTGAGGGGGTCTAATAAGTATTCTCCCAGTGTCAGGATAAATTACTAATGTTTATTGTCCAGTTGCTGTTGCTATTTCTCAAATACTGGTTGTACATCCTTTGGAGAACGCGCAGCTGTATGCGTTCTAGACTCTGATTTTTCCCCTGTATGCCTCAGTGAAAGTGTTTCGGTTCTGAGGCTTTAGATTTTGAGCTAGAGTCCAAACGCTTTAGCATGGTTGGGTTTTATTTCCTTCAATGCCACTGATGATGCATGTAATTCCAATTAGGCATGCAAAATGGTCTGGGCTTTTGGATGCGAAATGTTCCAAGGGTTGGCAGTTGATGCATTTGGCAAATGTACTGCTCCTCTAATTTTGCCCCCCCACCCCCAAACAAATTCTTCCCCTCATCAACAACACTGACCTCTTGTCACTGGAGTTGCTCCCTGGCAGAGCCACATCTTTTAAAAACCATCTTCGAGCTACCTTGCATCAGCCTTTATGCGCCATCTCCTGGCACTAGCATCTTAAACAATACTAATACACAGAGCAGGCAGGTGCTCTGCAACTGTCATTGCATGGGGAGAGGAGATATCATAACTCCAAATCGGACAGCCTTACACGATTTGGAATTCAGAGATCTGCAGTCAACATGGAATGCATGGCTATCGACGGCTGTATGTTGTCCAAGACGACACGCTGTTGTTAAGACTAATGTTCCATCATGATGGGTCTACAGATCAAAGGTCATCAGCTATGGTATTGGCACTGCTAATGCACTATAATTCACTTTTGTTCCTCTGAAGTTTCAGCAGCACCACCATGGCAACCGTGAACGTCTTACCTCTTACGTATGCATTGCTACAGTACAAGAATGACCTATGCTCTGATCTGCTTAGAAAACTCTGCCATGCACCTGCTGAATGCAGAAAATGTTTTTATAAATAAACAGGTAAGGAACAATAAAGATGCTTGCTATCTAAGGATATAGCGTCACATAAAAAGAAAGGGTGTTTTGAACCTATCCAACTGAGGGGCAACAACTAAAGGAACAACGGAGGGAATGAGCCCATCAGTGCAGTTTTTTCAGTTCCTGGACCTACTCCACTTCAGTACCTTCAGTTGAAGGAGAGTTTTGATACTAGCCTTGATGATGTAGACTGAACCTTTCTGCCACAAAAAGGAAGTCCTCGTTGATTAAGCACTGCCTAGGACCAAAGTGCTGTAATGTTCTCAAACATTTACTTACATCAAGGGATGAGAGTGTGCTAATGTTTTAACAATGTGAAACAAAGATACCATCCAAAGAAGAACGTAGTTTTAGAGAGGCATAAATGTTTTGAAAGAGTGGAGATGCAATGAGAAACCGTAGAGGACTATGTAGCACCACTCAGAACTTTAGAAGAAAAGTGCAATAATGATATTTTTATAGAAAAGACGCACAAGTTACTTACCTTCGGTAACGATATATCTGTAAGAAACATTAGTTAGATTCCTTACCTTAGAATATCCCCAGGCATCAGACTGGATCCGGAAAGTTTTCGTCAGCAGTACCCCTGCGCGTCGCTAGGCGTCGTCTGCGGCTCCGCGTCTGTCGTCGGCGTCGTGATCGCCGGGATGACATCATCGGAGTACTTAGACGCCGCCCTCGCGCGCTGACGTCAGTTCTGTACATGGCTTTCCACGCCAGTAACGCAGGGCCATGATAGAAACAGACACGTGCCATGAAACTAGGGCCCTGAAAGGGATGTCCTTAACCCTAGATATCGGTTCCCAGAACGGGGAGGATGGGTGGGGCAGTAAGGAATTTAACACTAACTAATGTTTCTTACAGATATATCGTTACCGAAGGTAAGTAACTTGTGCATCTGAAAGAAACACGTTAGTGTTAGATTCCTTACCTTAGAATAGATACCCCAATAATACCAACCCCGGTGGTGGGTCTGCGAACTAAGATCACACCAGAAAGTCCTGGAGAACAGAACGGCCAGAAAAAGCCATCTCTTCGGACTTGGCTGTCCCGACAGTAGTGCCTAGCAAACGTGTGCAGCGAGGCCCACGTAGCTGCCTGACAGATGTCCTGCAAGGGGACTCCCCGACCCAGGGCAATAGTAGTCGCCGTGGCCCAAGTGGAATGGGCACGCAGCCCAACATGAGGCTCCTTTATCGCCAAGGAGTGGCAAACCTTGATGCACAAGACGACCCACCAAGAGATGGTCCGCTTGTCCCTTCTTAGCGCCCATATAACCAACAAAGACCTGGTTGTCCACCCGAAACTGGCGTGTGCGATCTAGATAGAAGGAGAGCGCACGTTTTGGGTGTAGACGGTGGAGCCTCTCTTCCTCCTTCGAAGGATGCGGAAAAAAGGTGGGCAAGGTGATGGACTGCCCGATGTGAAAGGCTGTGACTACCTTGGGCAGGAAAGAAGGACGAGTCCTCCGAACAACTTTGTCCGGATGGACAGAGAGGAAAGGAGGTTTTGAAGATAGAGCCTGGAGCTCACTCACTCTCCTGGCAGAGGTGATGGCAACCAGGAATGCAGTTTTAAGAGTCAGAAGACGAAGAGGACAGTTATAAAGTGGCTCAAAGGGAGCGCACATCAGATAAGTCAGAACAGGATTCAAGTCCCACTGAGGCATCACAAAGGGAACAGGAGGAAACATGTGTGTGATGCCTTCCAAGAATCTATTTACAACAGGGGACTTGAAAAGAGAAGGCTGATCAGGAAGCCTTAAGAAGGGTGAAATGGCCGAGAGGTAGCCCTTGAGAGTGCCCAGAGCAGGGCCCTGCTGGGCAAGAGACATAAGGAAGAGGAGGACCTCTGAAAGGGGGCCAGAGAGTGGATCCACAGCCTTTGCTGTGCACCATGCCACAAATTTGTTCCACCTGCAGGCGTATACCGTTTTTGTGGAGGGACGCCTGGCTGCCAGAATCACATCACAGACTTCAGGAGGCAAATCAAATGGCCTCAACTGTTGCCGCTCAAATCTGTCCAGTCTCCATGCATGGAGGTGGAGACTGGACAGGTTTGGGTGGAGGACCGTCCCCTGCTGCTGCAACATAAGGTCCTCCTGAAGAGGCAGATGAATCGGGGGATCGACTGACATGCTGAGTAGCTCGGGATACCAGTATATTTGTGCCCAGTCTGGAGCCACAAAGATGACTTGGGCCCTGTCTCGCTTGATCTTCTTCAGCACTCTGGGCAGAAGTGGTATAGGCGGAAAGGCGTACTACAGACTGCAGCTCCACTCGTGACGAAAAGCATCTCCGAGCGAGTGCCGCCTTGGAAATTCCAACGCGCAGAATTGATGACATTGCGCGTTCTGTTCAGTGGCGAATAGATCTAACCAAGGCTCTCCCCACTGCTGAAAGAGACCTTGCGCCACATCAGAGTTCAGACGCCATTCATGATCCATCATGCACCTGCGGCTGAGTTAGTCAGCCCTGGTGTTCAGGGAACCTGCCAGGTGTTTAACCACCAGGGTGACGCCCTGGTGTTCCAGCCAGGTCCAGAGGCGCAGAGCCTCCTGACAGAGGGTCCACGACCCCACCCCGCCCTGTTTATTGCAGTACCACATGGCGGTGGTGTTGTCCGTGAACACCTACACTACACTTCCCCGGACAGAGGGAAGAAATGCCTTCCTTGCAAGACGGATCGCCCGCAGCTCCAGAAGGTTGATATGGAGCCGGGACTCCGCCGGAGACCAGAGGCCACTGATCTCCCTCTCTCCCATGTGGCCCCCCCATCCCAGGAGGGACGCATCTGTCACCACTACGTGCTCCGGTTGCGAAAGGGAGAGAGATTTGCCGCTGACCCAATCGCGGTTCGAGAGCCACCACAGCAACTGGCTCGCAGTGCCCTCCGAGATCAGGACGTGGTCAGACAGCCTGCCCTGATGCTGTGTCCACTGAAACTTCAGGTCCCACTGCAGAGCCCGCATCCGCCACCTGGCGTGATGCACCAGAAGGATGCAGGAGGCCATCAGCCCCAGGAGCCGCAGCGTCAACCTGACCGAGACTCGGGATAATGGCTGAAAGATCGGAATCAGAGCCTGAATATCCCGAACCCGCTGTTCGGGTGGATAAACCCGAACCTGCGCTGAGACTAGAACCGCTCCGGTGAAAAGGAGCTTCTAAGACGGGCACAGGTGTTACTTTGGCACGTTGATGGAGAACCCCAGCGAGTGCAGGAGGTCGGCCGTAGTCTGAAGGTAGGAGACAACTGTATCGGGCGAGCCTGCCTTCAACAACCAATCGGCGAGATAGGGGAAGGCTAAACCCCTAATCTGCGCAGATGAGCTGCGACCACCACATCACTTTCGTGAACACCCATGGGGCGCTGGTAAGGCATAAGGGGAGTACGGTAAACTGAAAGTGCTCGTGGCCTACCGTGAACCGCAGGTAACGCCGGTGGGCCGGCAGGACGGGGATGTGGAAATACGTGTCCTGCAAGTCCAACGCTACCATCCAATCTTCTGGGTCCAGGGCAGCTAGGAACTGAGCCAAAGTCAGCATTTTGAACTTCCCCTTCCGGAGAAAGCTGTTGACGCTCCGTAGGTCCAAGATAGGGCGTAGGCCTCCTTTGCCCTTCTTGGGTACCAGAAAGTAGTGGGAATAGTAACCACGTCCTACTTCTGGCCCAGGAACGCGCTCGATGGCCCCCTTGGCCAAGAGGGCCGTAACTTCCTCCTGCAGAAGTTGCAAGTGATCCCCCGACATGCAGTGGCATGGCTGGAGGGGTCGCTTCGAAAGGGAGGGAGTAGCCCCTTCGGACGATTTGCAGCACCCACCTGTCCGACGTGATTGTATGCCAGTGGGGGAGGTGATGGTGGACCTTGCCCCCCCACTGGCGACGAATGGGCATGAAATGCCGGACTAGAAAGACTTGGAGGCCGATGCTGCAGGGGCGGGTGTGGACTGACCCTGCCGGTGTCCCCCAGTACCACCACGGCGGTAACCAAATCCGCGACCACGTTGAGCCTGGGTCTGCGGTCTGTGGCTGGCTGGATGTGTGGGGGTGCCCCTTCCTTGGCCACGAAAGGAACGAAAAGCGGAAGTTTGCTGGCGTTGGCCTAGGCCCAAGAACTTGGCCGTAGCCCTGGAGTCCTTGAAACGCTCCAGCGCACTATCCGCCTTGTCGCCAAAGAGGGGACGGCCATCAAAGGACATGTCCATGAGGGTGGCCGGGACATCCCCAGAAAAGTTGGCAGACCTCAGCCAGGCATGGCGGCGAACCGCCACTGTCGTTGCAATCGCCCTACCCAGCGAGTCCGTTGTGTCAAGTCCACATCATATTGAGTAGCGTGCTGCATCCCGCCCTTCCGCCAGGGCTTGGGTGAGCTTTGCCTGGGCCTCCTCCGGGCACTGTGGCAGCACCTCCGCAACCATATCCCACAGAGAGTGGGTATAACGGCCCAAAAGGCAGGCGGTGTTGACAGGCCGCAGCCCCAAACTCAAGGAAGAGAACAATTTCTTCCCAAACTGATCATACCTTTTGGATTCCCGTTCCGGAGGAGCAGTCGGGAATGCGGTCTGGAAGGTAGAGGCCTGGATCACCAAGCACTCGGGGGTGGGGTGAACAGACAGGAAGCTAGGGTCGCCAGGAGCCGGGCAGTGGCGTCGGGCCACGTTCTGATCCACAGGGAGGCCTGTGGAGGGCTTGGACCAGGTGCCCAACAGAATGTCGGTGAGGGCTTCGTTTATACGGCGGCAGTAGAGGCTCTGAGGAGCTTGCCTGCGGTTTGAGTACCTCAGTGATGAGGTTAGTCCTCACGGCCGTGACAGGGAGTTCAAGAGCCATGGCCTTGGCCGCCCTGTTCAACACCACGCTGTAAGCAGCCCCCTTCTCCGTAGCCACAGAGGGAGGAGAACCAAATCCAGTGTCGGGCGAAGTGTCCAGACCACTGGCCTCCCCTTGCTCATCTGCCCAGTCCTGGCACTGCAGTGCCAGAGGGTCCTCAGACACCTCCCAGTCCCCCTCGTCATCCATCTCCTGATAGTCAGGGAAAAATGATGGAGCCGGGTCGTAGGTGATGTGCTCACCCATCTCCGGCACCCGTCCGACGCCGGACCCAGAACGAGGCTGGGACAACGTCATCTAGGGATGGCGTCGTGGGCGACACCCTCGGGGTCGGCGCGGGCGGAGGAGTCGTAACGTCGACGACCCGGATCCAGGCCTGGATCCTGCTGGGCCCTGAGGCGTCGGGACAGGAGTCGACGGAGCCGCCGGGGCCATAGCATCCGACGGCACCGGAGCCACCGGCCCGATAGGGCTCCCAGACGGACCCGTGGGGCCTGAAGGCGCTTCGACAGGGTCCGACAGAGGGAAGTACGTCGTCATGGCCATAAAGAAGTCACGTATCTCCTCCGGCGCCGCGTGCAGCCCAGGGACCGGCAGGTGTGGAGCTGGACGTGGCTCATGCGGCTCTGGCGGAGCCGCATAGGCGGTGTCGCCCGAAACCCCGGCCACGTCGCACGAGCGTCGGGGGAGTCGGAAAAGTGATGACGCCTCTTCGACTTCTTTTTCAAGTGCCTCGACTTACCTGAGGACTTGGAGCCCGACGAGTGGTGGTGACCCGTCGAGCGGCAATGACTGCGGCTCCGCGACCAGTACCTCAACTCTCTCCTAGACCAGGACTTCGAGCGGCGCTCAAGCCGCTTACGGGACCGCTCCCATCTAGCCTACGAGGTCAAGGCCCGGCAGTCGGGGCACGACTTGACCCTTGACCCTTCCAGGTAGGTCACTCCCCCTCCCCTGTGTGTTCCTGCCCCAGCTGCCACTGCTGAGGAAGTTCGAGGTCCTCGTCCACCTGCGCCTCATCCCTGGTGGCCAGTGGGAGGCCGTAGGTTTGCTCATCCTTCATTGTAGTGCCTGTATTTTCTTTCATTGCTCCCCTTGTAGTGACTGCATTTTCATTGTTGTGTCTGTGATTGCTGTTGTTTGTCTCCTCCGCTGCCTGTACGTCGTCTGTGCCCGTTCTCTCCCTCTGTTCCCCTTGCTGCCCCCATGTCTCTATGCCTGGTTTCCTTCTGCTCCCCTCGCTGCCCCAGTCTCTCTCTGCCCGGTTTTTCCTTCTACTCTCCTCGCAGCCCCGCGTCTCTTTGCACGTTTTTGCCTTCTGTTGCTTAGCTGCCCCTGCATTTCTGTGACCTTTCTGCTCTTTCTTGTGACCTTTGTGCCCCTCGTTTTTTTGAGACCTTTCTGCCTCTGTGCCACACGTTTCCCCCCGTTTTTTGTGACCTTTCTGCCCTTTCTTGGGACCTTTCTGCCTTGTGTGCCACTCGTTTACCCCTCAATTATTGTGCCCTTTTGCCTTCTGTTTCCTTCGTCACCCCTCACGCCGCTGCGTCCCCTGGACCATGCCCAGCGCCAGAACCCCTGGCCTCCGCACCCGCCATGAGGACCGCCGCCAGCACTCTGCACGCTCTTAACCACGGACAGACCCACAACTGCTTCAAGGCCGCCCCGAAACGCACACACGGTCCTTTCACCTGCCGGAACTGCAGCTACACCAGCCACAGAACCGACGAACCACCCGCTAAGAAAGACCTCAACCACCTCCGATGCATACTACTGAACACCCGCTCGGCACGCAAACACGCCATCGAGCTCTGGGACCTGCTCAACACAACATCCCCGGACGTCGGACGTGAACAACTCCTCCGCACCCAACATCGCCATAGCCATCCCAGACGGCTACAAGATCACCCGCAGAGACCGTACCAACGGAGTCGGAGGAGGAATCATTATCGTCCACAAGAACAGCATCAGGGTCTCGACTAGCACCGACGACGCGCTCAGCTTCGCCGAACACATGCATTTCCAGATACACACTGACCCCAACTCTTCCCTCAGAGCCATCCTTGTCTACCGCCCCCCGCCCCCAGTTCAGCGACTCCATCGCCGACTTCATCAGCACGCACGCCCTGACCTCCACCGACTACATCCTCCTCAGAGACCTGAACTTTCACCTTTAGAACAACAACGACAGCAACTCGACCACCCTGATCGACAACCTCGCCAACCTCGGACTGAGGCAACTCTTCACAATGCCCACCCACTCAGCCGGCCACACGCTCGACCCCGTCTTCTCAAGCCTGCACATCTCCGTCAGCCACACCACCAAACTCCTCTGGCACGAACACCGCTGCATCCACTTCACCTTCCAGAAACCCACCACACATCACCGCACCCAACAGATCTCCCGCTGGAGCAAAATCACCGAAGACCAACTACGTGCAAACCTCACTCTCAGCCCACCCACTGAACCCTCCAACACCGACGTCGCTGCCCACAACCTCAGACGCTGGATCGAGGACTGCGCCAACACCCTCGCCCTGCTGAAGAAACCCCCCCCCCTTCCCCCCCCCCCCCAGAGACACCAGCAAGAGGGCCAGCTATTTCACCCCAGAACTCCTAGATTCCAAGCAAGACTGCCGGAAACTAGAGAAGAAATGGCACAGTGAACAAACTCAGGACAGACACGCAGCACACAAGGATGCCGTCCGCAACCACCACCACCTCATCAGGGCTGCCAAGAAGACCTCCTTCAAAGACCGCCTCGACAACAACACACACGACAGCAAGGAGCTCTTTAACATTGTGAAGGAATTCTCTAACTCCAGCTCCAACACCAACGACATCCTGCCGTAGCAAGCCCTGTACGACTCCCTCGCCACCTTCTTCAACCACAAGATAGCAGACATCCACAACAGCTTCAACACCCAGACAGCGCCAACAGACAGCAACACAACAGACCCTTCGCACACCATCGACCACGTCCCCTTGCTAACATGGGCCAGCGCGAGCGTCGATGACACCATCAAGACCATGAGCACAATCCACTCTGGCTCTCCGTCAGACCCATTCCCGCACCACGTCTTCAACAAAGCAAGCAGCTCCATCGCACCCCACCTACGCAACGTCATCAATCTCTCCCTTGAGACCGCGACCTTCCCAGAGAGCTTGAAACACGCTGAGATTAACGCCCTACTCAAAAAACCCAAGGCAGACCCAAGAGACCTCAAGAACTTCCGACCCATCTCTCTGCTCCCTTTCCCGGCCAAGGTCATCAAGAAAATCGTTAACAGACAGCTAACTCGATACCTTGAAGAGAACAGAATCCTGGACCCCTCCCAGTCAGAGTTCTGCAGCAACCATAGCACCGAGACCGCCCTCATCGCCACCACCGACGACATCAGGACCCTGCTAGACAACGGGGAGACTGCAGCACTCATCCTCCTAGACCTCTCTGCCGCCTTCTGCCACCGCACACTACGTGCAGGCCTCAACGCCGCAGAGATCCGAGACAAGGCTCTCGAATGGACCACCTCCCTCCTCTTCGGCAGAACTCAGAGCGTCCGCCTCCCCATTCCGTTCCGTAGCCTCCGAGATCATCTGCGGCGTACCCCAAGGATCTTCCCTCAGCCCGACACTGTTCAACATTTACATGGCCCGCTCACACACGTCGCCCGACAGCATGACCTCAACATAATCTCCTACGCTGACGACACTCAACTGATCCTCTCCCTCACCAAGGACCCCATCACCGCCAAAGTCAACCTCCATGAAGGAATGAAGGCCGTTGCCGACTGGATGAAGATCAGCCATCCGAAGCTGAACTCGGACAAGACGGAGGTCCTCATCCTTGGCTCCAACCCGTCAGCCTGGGATGACTCCTGGTGGCCAACGGCACTCGGGCCCCCACCGACCATGCACACAACCTGGGAATCATCTTCGACTCAACGCTCTCAATGACCAAGCAAGTCAACGCCGTCTCCTCCTCCTGCTTCAACACCCTCAGCATGCTCTGCAAGATCTACAGATGGATCCAGACAGAAACAAGAAAGACAGTCACCCAGGCCCTCGTCAGCAGCATACTAGACTACGGAAACGCCCTTTATGCGGGAGCCCCGACCAAGCTCATCAATTGACTACAACGCATCCAAAACGCCTCAACACGACTGATCCTCGATGTACCACCACACGGCCACATCACCCTCCACCTGAGAAACCTGCACTGGCTCCCCGTCAACAAGAGGATATCCTTCAAGCTCTTCATCCACGCACACAAGGCACTCCACAAGACCGGCCCAGCCTACCTCAACAGACGGCTCTCCTTCTACACCCTCAACCGCCAGCTATGCTCCGCCGACCTCTCACTCGCCACCGTCCCGCGCATCAGAAGAACAACCACCGGCAGGAGATCCTTCTCCCACCTCGCTGCCAAGACATGGAACACCCTCCCACTGAGCCTACGACAGACGCAAGACCTGCTGACCATCAGGAGAATACTAAAAACCTGACTGTTCGATCAGTAGCGGCACCTACCTCCCCCCCCAGTGCCTTAAAACCCTTGTGGGTATGTAGTGTGCTTAACAAATTACTGATTGATTGATTGATCGTTGTCGGCCCGAGACAGTAAAGGCACCAAATGTGGGTGTCGGTCACCAACATCAAGCGGTGACAGTCCTCGCAAGGTTTAAACCCAGGCATCCCTACCGGCACCGCGAGTCGGAGGTCGACTCGAGAAGTGATCAAAAATGATAAAAAAAGTTAGTAAAAAAAATGACTAAGAGTACTGCTCTTCCCGGATCTTCGCTTGCTGGCGCGGAAAAAAGAAAAACGGACGTCAGCACATGAGGGCGGCATCTAAGTACTCGGACGACGTCATCTCGGCGATCACGACGCCGATGACGGACGTGGAGCCACAGACGACGCCTAGCGACCCGCAGGGGTACTGCTGACGAAAACTTTCCGGATCCAGTCTGACACCTAGGGATATTCTAAGGTAAGGAATCTAACACCAACGTGTTTCTTTCAGAATGACTGATAGAAAACACAAACAGTAAAAAAAAAAATACAAATAATAGGAGTTCTTCTGTAGCTTACTGAAGATCCCACTTTGGAGGAGGCACTGGCAATTGCTGAGTGGATTGGGGGCAAGGGTCCATGGACGGACAAAATATATACATGAAAGAGAAGCTCATATCATCAAATGATATTGGTCAAGGTGTAACAAACGTTAGCGTGAACAGAGCAAAATCTGAAAAAATTAAGAAATAGTCGCCCTGCAGGGGGGACAAAGTAAAAGACCTGGCATGTTTCTGCTGCGGTAGTAAATGCCATGTGGGAATGCAAGGGTTAATTCAGGATGGACAAGATTAAAAAAAATACAATAAGGGTAATTTTACATGGCTAGGCATGAGGCATGTGAGAGAGAGGAGACTGCAAGAATGGTGGACAATGGTAGAATGCTTGTGTCATCGTTTGGAATGTGATGAGGAAGAAGAATATGCCCAGACTATAGAGAGAAATGGAAATCCTCCCTTTTATGAGGTGCATGTGGGTTGAAATGTTTGTGCCACTGATTCCCATACTCCTTAATTGGTGAAGATGAGTTAATAAAAATTCAAGGGAGTCACACTTCCAAAGTATAATGTATGCATTTTTGTGTATAGAAAAGAATTGATAGGTGAATTCTAGTAGATGTTCTCGCTGAAGGGCAGCAGCACAGAGGACGCCACTATTTACGTTGCCAAAGATTGGTTTGTTCACTTGGATTAAGCCACCAGAAGGACCTGAATATCAAGTAATCTATTTTAATGAAATCAGATACAAAATGAACGATGGATGGAAAGGGAGATACCCACACTTTTCTCAGCAGTAATGGGAAAATAAGGAAGTCACTCATATAATACGTTTCAAGGCGGTAGATGTACCATGTGTACACAGGGTGAAAAGAGTGTTGATTGGTCTGAGGGATAGAGTTGAATGACCATCAAAGAAGGATCTCAATGTTCTGAGAGATTAGCTATGGCTGTCATGGTGTACAAGTAAATGGAGAATTAAGAATGTGCCTACTTGCGAGACTTAAATAACAAAATGTTGGTGCATCACCACCCTCTACCCAATATCACAGAAATGTTGACACCACGTACTGTGGAGAACATGTTCATCACATTAGACATGTTATCCTACCAATATCAAGTGCAACTCCATTGAATCTCATCACCTAACATTCTTCAGTGTGAATTCGACCTGAAGTTATTTACACTTTATATGAGCACCAGTTTCTTTACAAAGGGTCACTTTTAGGTTTTTAATGCGTGAAGAGGTTAGTTTTCCACTAGGGGTGCAATTGTGCCCTTTAAGAAAATCAAACATCTCCATGCCCAAAATACTGGGCCCCCCAAGGATGGACCGTATGTCAAAATAACTGACACCCATGCCATCATGTCCTTTGCAGGTTTTCTTCTAGAGGATGCAATCTCCCATCCCATTTGAATCACCTATACTGCTTGTCTTTACCAATTCAAAACTGCCCCAACGTTGAAATGTGGGCTACTTTTTATGTGAAGTCTTTGATTTCACTAAAATACATAACGGCCATCTTACAAAGATTTTGTGTCATGCTTGTAAGACTTTTTCATGCATACCCAATGCAAAATCTTTCTTGGGATCTTACAATAAAACACAAATTGCTATTAGCAATGCTTTGAGAAAAATAAATAGCGTAGCGTACAGTGCATGGGTGTTCCCATGCATGCACCTTTGGTTTGTGATGCAAATCCTTATCTGCAAAGACTTGTAGTCATGGACTTGAATATCTTTACTTCTTCTAATTATTTTCTGTTAGTGTGTGTGTTACATTTTGCAGCACATATACAGAGAAAATAACCCGAAAGGGAAGTTTTTTTGCAGGAAAGGGTCCCTTTCCTGCTCAAACACTATCCTGAACATAACGCATGCACCCTTGCACTGTGGTGCAAGGGTGCCTGCGTAGATGCAAGGCAGCACAAGGTGCACTAGCGCTTGGAGAGAGCACAACTGTGCTATTTCTTGGGATGTATAGCACAGTTCAGCTCTTCATAGGTGATTCAATGCATTGTAGCAACTTTCCTTGCTGCATTGAACCACATGTCCCATGAAGTATATTGTGCTATTGGGTATGTGGCAAGTGGAAGAAATAATTAGTTTTTTATAGTGTCTATAGAGAAGTTATTTAGATTAGTTTTTCAGTTCAGTTTGCAACACACATGGAGACTGTAATTTAGTTGTGTTCTGGAAGTAACGGGCTCCCAGAATAACGATTTTGCCATATTGGAAGGGTAATTCAATTTAGTTTTTACAGTTTTTATGTTTTAACTTCCTCATTATTACTTTATTTATGCCAGAGTAAACAGTAGATATTAGCTGCAGCGTAGCCTGCAACCCATTTCAGGGGTTGTTGGACCCGGGTTCCGTTTTATTTGCCCATTACATTTTGATTCTTACCTGCTGGTCGCTCCTAGCACTGTTCGAGTGCACTGGCCACGCCCCTGCCACGCCCCTCGACATGACGGGCTATATCAACAACATCAAAGCACATCCATGCAGCGGACACGTGCAGCAGGCTTCCTGCCGCTAGCAAGCCCGTCGGCGCACAGATCGCGCCCAACGCCGGTCCCCCTAGTCCTCCGTCCATAGATTTACCGAAAAGAATATTTTCGTGTGAAGACCTGCTCAGACACCGTTCAGGTAACAGCACAAATTGCCCCAAACTTGACAAACTAAACATTCTTTCCAGTGATATCACCGTCCTAGGTGATTTTAATTTTCACCTAGAAGCATTTCAGGATCCGGAGACTTCAGTTTTTCATCAAACCATGTCTAGTCTAGGTTTCTCCCAAACTGTTTAAGGTCCCTTACATGAGTTGGGGTACACCTTGGATGGAATATTTACCAACAATCTATCCATAACCACCACTAATATTCTGCATCTAATATGGTCTGACCATTTTGCGATCTTTTTTTTCACAAATCACCATCCTTCTCACAGGTCCTCAATCAGAGCGAGCCGGTCTGTATCTCGAGCATGGCATAATATCCAGCCGGTTTTTAGTGATTTTTACAGATAAATACAGACAGAAAAGGATAAGTTACTTACCTGTAATCCTAGTTCTCTTCCAGGGGTATACTCATCAAAGTCATAAGCACTGAATAGTCCCGCCTACGGGCGGGACCCCGGAGGAATAGCCAATAATATGCATATATCTATATATATATATATATATATATATATATCTCTATATCTATAATCTATATCTATATCTATATCTATATATCTATCTATATATATATATATATATATATATATATATAAATACACATTAAAAAAACATATATGTGTATATATATATATATAATATGCACATAGACATACATATGCAGCCTGAAATACACCATACTAGGCTAAAAAACACTGCCATTATTGCATGTAACACTTTTACATTTGCTAAATAAAGACATATATATTACATTATATGATAATGTAAAGAAGAAACACTGCCCTGGGTTTCTTTGAAACACACAACCTTTATTTGCAAAGGTACAAACAGACAGGATCATAGAGGCAGATTTAGCCTAGATAGGCTTCATAGTAACAACTGAAAAACTTGGCGCCGTGCCTTTAAGACCTCCATGAGCCTCCAGGCTCCCATCATGCACCACAGGTGACAGTTAGATCAGTTCTTTTTGGACGGCGTATAATAGTGTAATCACAGCATGGGTAACATGGAAAAAATAGACAGTCCTGGTATTCGCCAGGGGAGGAGGGTGGGTTGCTTATGACTTTGATGCGTATACCCCTGGAAGAGAACTAGGATTACAGGTAAGTAACTTATCCTTCTCTTCCAGGGGATACTCATCAATAGTCATAAGCACTGAATAGAGTAGCAAGCCCATCCCATACCCTGCGGACGAATACCAGTCTCTCTAAATAGTATACTAATAAACATTACCCAAACAAATTCCTCAGGGACGCTTGACCAACTTGAGCATCCGCCTGAGTATCAGAATCAAGACAGTAATGGCGTGCAAAGGTATGGACTGAACGCCACGTAGCTGCCTTACAAATCTCATGAATAGGAACATTTTTAAGCATTGCTATCGTAGCAGCTTTTCCTCTAGTGGAATGCGCTCTCGGCTTGCCCGGGAGCTGTTTCCGTGCCAACTGATAAGATAACATAATTCATGACACAATCCATCTAGAAATGGACCTCTTAGATGCAGACAAGCCTGTATTCAGAGGGCCATAGTTCACAAACAAATGATCAGAATTACGAACACTCTTGGTCTTGTCAAGATAGAATTTCAGAACTCTTTTTAGATCCAAAGAGTGTAGAGCTTTCTCAGCTTGAGTGTTCGGACTAGCAAAAAACGTCGCCAGTGTAACTGACTGGTTAATGTGAAAATCCGAGACCACCTTAGGAAGGAATCTCGGATGAGTGCGAAGCACCACTCTATTCGCATGGAAAACGAGATAAGGTTCTGTAGAACAAAAAGCCTGTATCTCGCCCACCCTGTACGCAGAAGTGATAGCTACTAAGAAGGCCACTTTCCACGACAGATGTTGAAGGGACGCCTTATGAATAGGTTCGAAAGGGGGACCCATCAATTTGGACAAAACTACATTTAACTCCCAAGGCGGAGAGGGAGCCCTCACTGGAGGGTAAACTTTCTTGAGACCCTCCAGAAAATCTTTTACCACTGGCATTTGAAAGAAAGAAACCTGAGTGGGAGACTTTCGATATGCTGTTATTGCTGCCAGATGGACCTTTATAGAAGAATACTGTAAACCTGCTTTGGCCAAAGAAAGTAAGTATGGTAACAGTACCTGTTCTTGACCTCGAATCGGGTCATGACCTTCAGCAACACACCACATGAAAAAACGCTTCCACTTGAAAGCATACGACTTTCTTGTAGAAGCTCTCCTCGCCTCTCTGAAAATGTGCATACAGTCCTGCGAGAGGCCTAAAAGTCCATATTGGACGAACTCAGGAGCCACACTGCTAGCTTCAGGGACGGCAGGTTGGGATGGAATAGTCTGCCGTTCTCTCTGCTCAGCAGATCCGGACAGCAAGGAAGTCTCCTGTGCGATACTTTGGACAGTTACAGGAGATCCGGGTACCACCATTGGCGTGGCCAATCCGGAGCCACCAGGATCATGTCTGTCTTGGACTTGTACAGTTTCTTGATCACCAAGGGAATGAGTGGAATCGGTGGAAAAGCGTAGAGTAATGTTTCTGACCAGTCCATCCATAGAGCATTCCCCTTGGACCTTCGTTGTGGGTATCTGGACGCGAAGATGCGCATTTTGCGTTTTCGGCGTCCGCAGAAAGATCGATTTCTAGTGTCCCCAGGCCTGGAAGACATCTTTTATTACTTCTTCTTTTAAGACCCAGTCGTGTGCTTCTGCGAAGTGTCTGCTTAGGTCGTCCGCTTGGATGTTGAGGACACCTGGCAGATGGACCGCCGATATGCTCATACCCCGAGCCAGAAGACACTTCCAAATTGCTTGCGCTTCGAGCGACAGAGGCCTGGATCTCGTTCCGCCCGGCTTGTTCAGATAGTACATCTTTGTTGTATTGTCCGTTTGAACAAGTAGGGAGGATGTCTTGATCGCGGGAAAGAAAGCCTTGAGAGCTAGGTGGACAGCTCTGAGTTCCAACATGTTTATATGATACAGTCTTTCTTTCTCTGACCACACTCCTTGAATTTGAAGCGATCCCAGATGAGCGCCCCATCCCTGAAGGGACGCATCTGTCACCAGTGATTGTCTGGGCATGTCCTCCTGAAAAGGGACTCCCACTACCAGATGACTCCGCTGCATCCACCATCTGACGGAGATCTGTAGGTAGTGACAGTTTGTCCTCCCAACGATTTGAAAACTGGGACCACTGGTCCTCCAGAGACTGTTGCAGAGGTCTGATGGGAAGCCTGGCGTTTGGAACGAGGAAAATGCATGAAGCCATGGACCCTAGAAGAGACAAGATCTGCCTGGCCGTGGGTCGAGGAGTCTTCAGTAGCGTTTGACACTTGAGGAGAATAGAGGATAGTCTCTCCTCCGAAGGATACGCTTTTGCGTCCTTTGAATCCAGAAGTGCGCCCAGATAGTGTATCCTCTGCGTTGGATTGAGGATAGACTTCTTGAAGTTTACATGCAGGACAAGTCTCCGCAGCTGATGTATGCAGAACGTGAGATGTTGCTGAAGCAGAATCGGAGGCGCACTCTTTAGAAGCCAATCGTCTAGGTAGGGATAGACGAAAATGTGCTTCTTCATCAGGAAAGCCGCTACGACTGCCATGCACTTTGAAAACGTGCGAGGAGCTGACTTTAGCCCGAAGGGCAGGACTGTGAACTGGAAGTGGCTTGTTTGGATGCAAAACCTTAGAAACTTCCGATGCTTTGGGGCGATGGGGATGTGAAAATAAGCATCTTGAAGATCTACGGAGCACATCCAGTCCCCTTGATGCAGAAGTGGAATTATTTGATGTAACACCAACATTCTGAACTTTTCTCGACAAATGAATTGGTTGAGGCGCCTGAGATCTAGTATGGGCCTGAACTCCTTGTTTGGACCTTTCTTTGGAGCTAGAAAATATCGGGAGTAAATGCCTTGCCGACGCTGTGTCTTTGGGACCTCCTCAATGGCATTCTTTAAGATTAAGGCAGACACTTCTTGTCTCAAAAGATTAATACGATGGGTCACAGACTTTTGAGGAGGAATGGAAGGCGGAGGGGACTTGAATCTGATGGTATATCCATTCTTTACAATATTCAGAACCCATTTGTCTATTGTGATGTTTGTCCACTCTTACAGGCAAAAACGAACACTTCCCCCCACTGGAGTGGGTAACGGGCTCAGGGGAAGCAAAAGCTCACTGTTTTTGTTGCTGCTGCTTGTTTCCAGGTGCAGACTGCCTGGAAATGCCACCTCTTCCTCGACCAGGACGACGCTGGTAGAACTGAGATCATTCCCGATTCTGCTGAGACGACCATTGAGGGGTTTGAACCCTCTGCTGGTTCAATCTCCTGTCGTACGGACGGTATTTTTTCTTAAAATCCTTCCTTTTCTCAAGACCAACAGCTCTCACTGTTTTCATACGTGACATCTCATCGTCAGCATGAGATCCGAAGAGCGATTTTCCGTTAAAGGGCAGGTTAATAATTGAGTGTTGTGCCTCAGGCTTAAGACCCGTGAGCCTCAACCAAGCTGACCGCCTGGTAGATAAATCAGAAGCATCAGCGGCTGCACTAATCACTTGGTTAGCTACTAGCCCACCTTCATGTAAGATCTCCAGAAAATCGTGTTTGTCTTCTTTTGGAAGCTTTTCTGCGAAACGAGACATGGAGTCCCATAGGGCACGGTCATAGCGACCCAGCAAAGCTGAAGCGCTGGCTACTTTCATGTAGGAAGCAGAGGTGGCATACATTCTCTTCCCTACTGAGTCCATAGCCTTACTGTCTTTATCCGGCGGCACAGAAGATGACGCCTCTCCTGTTTGATTCTTATGTGCTGCTGAGACAATTACAGAATCCGGTTTTGGCTCAGCCCTCAGAAACAACGGATCATTGTCCGGTGCTTTATATTTCTTAGCGATCCGAGAAGGAACCGCTCCCAATGCTCATGGAGTTAAGAACATGCGTTCCGCTGGCTCCAACAGACCTGGCACCAGAGGAAGTAAGGGCCTTGATGTTAGCTTGCAAAGTCTCGAAAATGACCATTGTCTTGGCGGTAGAGACCGGCTTTTCGATATTAAGTTTAGCTGCTCCACAACAGAGAATCTCATTAAAGGTAATCACGTTATCAATCGGTGAAATCCTACTTGGAGGAGTTGATGACGGTGTTGGCGAAAAGCCCCTTTTCGAATTTGTAGATCTGGTATAGGATCTAGTATCGCGCCTCCTCGAAGATTGGCGACGTGACGATCTAGAAGAAGGTGAAGACCGCCTCCTCACTGATGGAGACTTTCTCGGAGGAGTACGCTCACGTCTTCTCGGAGAGTGCACCAACTGTCTTTGAGGGGATCTTGATCTTGAAGCAGGTCTTGCAGACAAAGGTGACCTGGAATAAGACCTTGGAAGATTAATTTTCCTTATCTTCCAATCTCTAATCTCCCCCAGGCAGCGTGGCGAGATATTAGTTGCCGGCTGAATAGGTGAAGGTGCTCTTGAGGGCTCTGGAGAGATTTGCACAATCTGTAGTTCAGGGTAGGAAGAGGAACTCCCAGAAGACACAGTATTAACCTTAGACCGGTCTTTAGACACCGTCCTAGGCTTCTTAGGTGCAGGAGACGCCTCGGCGTCGACTTCCTCGACGTCGATTCCCTCGGCGTCGATTCCCTCGGCGGCGATTTCCTCGGCGGCGATTTCCTCGGAGTCGATTTCCTCGGAGTCGATTCCCTCGACGGCGATGGTCTCTTAGGCGTCGACGTCATGCGCCTCGAAGGCGATGAATGTCTCGACGTCGTGTGCCTCGACTCCATCTGGCTTGGGCTCTTCGACGTCGAAACCACTACTGGCCGGTTCGACGTCGACGTCAAGCCAGCTCTCGACGGCGACCTTGACTTATGTTCCGAGCCTCGCGGCGGCAACCGTCGACGTCGATGAGACGACGTCGAGTCCCACCCTCTTGCAGTTGTAGGCGAGCCGGACCTGGACCGCCTACGCGCATGTCTCTTCTCACCTTGCTTTGACGTCGACGGGACGGTGATTTCGATGCCGATTTTGAACACAGAGGTACCTTAGAAGAAGATCTGTCCCTCAACGCAGTAGGGGACCGATGTTTTCTCTTCTCCCCTTTGTCTTTGCGCTCTTTGTGCTGAGAAGAAGGCCTCTTGGAATGAACATCTTCTCTTCCACTCACAGTTTCTCCTCTGTCATACAGGGACTGTAGACTGCTCTTCTCCCTCTCCCTGAAAGTTTGGTTAGACAACTTGCTGCAGGGATAGCAGAGTTCTGGCTTGTAAGAAGATGGTAAACAAGCTACACAGACCGAATGAGGCTCTGACTTGGCCATTTTTTTACCACAGGCCGGACACTTAACAAGCAAGGCCGGCATTATGACTGGAAAAATAGTCAAAAACCAGGAAAAAAATTGTTGAATTAGTCAAACAATGACTAAAGACATCGTGTAAAGACGAAAAAATTAGAGAAATACCAGAATAAAGTGATAAAATATCACAAACTGGCGAGCTCAATGCTCCAGGATCCTCACAGAAGGAGCCGGAAAAAAGACCTGACCTAACTGTCACCTGTGGTGCATGATGGGAGCCTGGAGGCTCATGGAGGTCTTAAAGGCACGGCGCCAGGTTTTTCAGTTGTTACTATGCAGCCTATCTAGGCGAAATCTGCCTCTATGATCCTGCCTGTTATTACCTTTGGAAATAAAGGTTGTGTGTTTCAAAGAAAACCAGGGCAGTGTTTCTTCTTTACATTATCATAATGTAATATATATGTCTTTATTTAGCAAATGTAAAAGTGTTACATGCAATAATGGCAGTGTTTTTAAGCCTAGTATGGTGTATTTCAGGCTGCATATGTATGTGTATATGCATATTATCTCTCTCTCTCTCTATATATATATATATATATATATATATATATATATATATATATATATATATATATATATATATATATATATATATATATATGGGTTTTTTATGTGTATTTATATATATATGTAGATATATGCATATTATTGGCTATTGCTCCAACGTCGAGTCCCACCCTCTTGCAGTTGTAGGCGAGCCAGACCTGGACCGCCTACGCGCATGTCTCTTCTCACCTTGCTTTGACGTCGACGGTCGCCGCAACGGTGATTTCGATGCCGATTTTGAACACAGAGGTACCTTAGAAGAAGATCTGTCCCTCAACGCAGTAGGGGACCGATGTTTTCTCTTCTCCCCTTTGTCTTTGCGCTCTTCGTGCTGAGAAGAAGGCCTCTTGGAATGAACATCTTCTCTTCCACTCACATTTTCTCCTCTGTCATACAGGGACTGTAGACTGCTCTTCTCCTTCTCCCTGAGAGTTTGGTTAGACAACTTGCTGCAGTGGTAGCAGAGTTCTGGCTTGTAAGAAGATGGTAAACAAGCTACACAGACCTAATGAGGCTCTGACTTGGCCATTTTTTTACCACAGGCCGGACACTTAACAAGCAAGGCCGCCATTATGACTGGAAAAATAGTCAAAAACCAGGAAAAAATTGTTGAATTAGTCAAACAATGACTAAAGACATCATGTACAGACGAAAAAATTAGAGAAATACCAGAATAAAGTGATAAAATATCACAAACTGGCGAGCTCAATGCTCCAGGATCCTCACAGAAGGAGCCGGAAAAAAGAACTGACCTAACTGTCACCTGTGGTGCATGATGGGAGCCTGGAGGCTCATGGAGGTCTTAAAGGCACGGCGCCAGGTTTTTCAGTTGTTACTATGCAGCCTATCTAGGCGAAATCTGCCTCTATGATCCTGCCTGTTTTTACCTTTGGAAATAAAGGTTGTGTGTTTCAAAGAAAACCAGGGCAGTGTTTCTTCTTTACATTATCATAATGTAATATATATGTCTTTATTTAGCAAATGTAAAAGTGTTACATGCAATAATGGCAGTGTTTTTAAGCCTAGTATGGTGTATTTCAGGCTGCATATGTATGTGTATATGCATATTATCTCTCTCTCTCTATATATATATATATATATATATATATATATATAATATATATAATATATATATATAATATATATGGGTTTTTTATGTGTATTTATATATATATATGTAGATATATGCATATTATTGGCTATTGCTCCGAGACTGGTATTCGTCCGCAGGGTATGGGATGGGCTTGCTACTCTATTCAGTGCTTATGGCTATTGATGAGTATCCTCTGGAAGAGAACCATTTATTTTCTTGTCTGTATTTATTTTTAAATATGGATAAAAACGGAATTTGGGTGCTTTTTGAGTGATTCTAAATAGACTTTGCCATGACTGCCAGGCCAATAACTGTATGGATTGATAAGTAAGTGGGTTAAAAAAGAAAGGAATTTTAGTAAGAGGCTTAAACAGCAATAGATATGCACAAGGCTGATACTGGAATGTGCATATTTACATTTATTTATCTTCTGCAGGTGTTCATAGCACTGAAACCTAGCAGGAATTGAAGCATGACTGCATATTTATTGATTAAATAAATGTGGAAATATACCAGTTTCAGCTTTCTTTTTTCCACAAAACCCATAATAAATATGGATAAATACAGATAAAGTTGACAAAAAAAAAATATGGATAAATACAGACGGAAATGTAAAAAAAATACATACCAGAAAACCGGGAGCCCTAATAATAACCTAGACAACACCGAATTCGCTTCAGCCGCGCACATAAAACCGAAAAAGCTCTGATCATGGCCACCAAGGAGTTCAGACAGGATCTGAACAAAAGCAGAGGGGCAGGCCTCATCCTGCTTGCTCTCTTAGGGGCTTTTGACACAATAGACCACGGCCTGCTGCTCAAACGCCTGTGCGAAATCAACGTCACCTGTCGTGCCTGGGATCTATTGACCTCATCTGCTTATGACACTCAGATCGTCATCTCATTGAGCAAGGACGACACGGTCATATCCTTCAAGTTCTGTGACTGTATGAAGGCAGTCAGCAAATGGATGAGTGGACATAGCCTCAAACTGAACACAGGGAAAACGGAAGTGATGCAGCTCGGAGAACAAACTATATTCTGGACCCCGTCCTGCTGGTCAGCATAGATGGGCCCTCTCCCAAACTCCTGTCAAGAAGACCCGGAACCTGAGAATCTTGATAACAAACTATGCTATTCCAACCATGTCAGTGCCCTATCTTCCTCTACGTTTTTCACTTTGAAAATGATAAAAAGGATTCTTCCGTTCATTCCAGTCCATCTTAAAAAAACACTCAAGTCAATCTTATAATGACCAAATTGGACTATTGCAATGGTCTATTACTTACTGCACATCAGTGCATCCTTAACCCCTTCGATGCTGATGACGAGCTCAGCTCGTCATCAGCTACGGCGCTCGTATGCTGATGACGAGCTGAGCTCGTCATGTAACGCGGGTTTTTGAAAAATCCAGAACACAGCGGGAAAACCGCTAACGCGCAAGGGGTTAACAGACGGCAAATTGTACAAACCACTGCCACAAGACTTCTTCTAAAAATTCCAAGACATCACTCTGTAGCCTCAGGCATTAGGAATCTTCATGGGCTCCCTATCAACCAGTGCATCACTCTCAAGGCACTGTGTATCGCTTACAAGGCATTGCATGGCTCAGGGCTAGACTTTTTCGAAAAGAACTTCAAATGGTACACCACAAGTCGAACTCTACGCTCCACCACGGCCAAACGCGTTGCCATTCCAAAACTTAAAGGCTCCACTCGGGGAAGCAGGAGCCTCTTTTTGGGAACAGCAGCCTGGAACACCCTACTACGCCACATTAAGACCCCACCTAATCTTACTACATTCAGGAAGCATTTAAAAACCAGTTTTTTTTAAGTACCTGCTAAGCCTGTTCTTCCTGCACGTCATGTCTCCTGTATTACAGAAAGCGCCAAGACACCTTAGGGTAATTGAGCGCTTTAGAAGTATTTTAACATAACCACATTTATAAGCGAACTGTTTTAAACATTTTTTTTTACCTTTTACACTTTGTATGTCACCACATCTCACAGATACCCATACCGTCCCACTGATTTTGTAAGATAGCTCTGCCTTCTATGTAGGACATATACAAATGTTTCAAATTGCGCATTCCAAATTACGATTCCATGCGAATCGCAATTAATTTCAAATGTATGAAACTCTTTTAGAGTTTCATTTGCCATTCCCAGTGGGTCACAAATAGACCTACCTCATCAATATTCATGAGGTGGGTTGCAATTAGCGACCCATTTGGATGAGCTAAAACACAGGGATGTTGCCTGCTGGGGACAGCAGACCACCATATCTGTGTTTGCTTTTAAATTAAGCAACTTTTTTTAAAAAATGCAGTCTGTTCGAAATGCAGCCCGTTACCTTAAAGGAAATCAGGATGCATTTCAAAAATAAAAATAAAATGTTTCAGTTTCATTTTTGAAGGGTAGGCAGTGGTCTATTGAATCACTGACGGCTCTTAAATGCTGCTCTTAAATGGTATAGGTTAAGTGAAAAGGAACTACACAGTGTAGTTATAAAAAAAGATGTCTTTATCATTACCACTCAGTAACACAAAGTATTATCTCCTACCCGGAGATACCACACAATACACACAATACTTTGTCATTAGAATACGCAAATAGCACAGAATACAAAGTGGTCCCCAGGGTGAGACGAAACCATATACTAAAATAGTGGAACGCGAACCACGTCCAAAGTCGAGAATGGACCCAGAAGACGAAGAAGAGCCGGGGACCCAAGGAACCACCCAAGGTGAGTATCTAGGAACCCCAGGGAGGTTGTGTGCAGAGTGGGAACGCAACAGCGTGCTCAATGCTAGTCAATGGGCACGTCGCAGTAGCAGTTTTAAAGCAGAATGACTCTTCCCAGCGGACCCTGAATAAACCCTGCGGAAGATGGAAGGCTGGAGAGTCACCCCACCTGTGGATACCACAGGAACCAGGATACCTACACCAAAGAAGACATGTGCTAACGTGTGAAGTGATGTTGGAAACCGCTGTACACCACAATGGAGGACTTCAGAAAAGATGCCTCAGGCGAAGAACATGAAAGTGTGCTGTGGAACTCAAAGGTGGATTCAAGATGAGACATACCTGCAAGCAGAGGGTACAGAGTCTATGCCACTCAGGAGTGACCAGGTGGCACGGAAGACTAATGGCCACCGATGTCAGAGATGCAGGAGAGTTGACGGTGCCCTTGAATTTACAGCTGTACGGGCCAGGCAATGCAAAGGAGGACCAGGAGCCATATATGAGCTGTCCCACGTTGAATGTCAAGATCCAAGTGGTCAGAGTCCGGCAGGGGCACCAACAACCCTTGGCAACAGCTATCAACGTAGTTGAAGAAAAAGGTGCAGTGTCAGGACCAGCAAGGTCCAAGTGACTCACCACGAGCAAGTAAGTCCAAGCAGGCCCGAGCAAGCAGGGGAGCCCACTGGAGCCAGAGAAGACCCTCTGTAGGACCGAAGGGCAAAAGGCACAGTAGTCGCAGGAGGACCTCAAGCAGCTCACCAAAGGATGGAGGCCCACGGTGCAAAGGATGCGATATAAGTGAAGATCTTGGCTGCAGCAGATGCTTGAGGTTGGAGCTTCTTGGAGCCCGGAGATCTCTGGAAGAGAGAGTCAACAAGCCTTGGCAATGGCAAGTCAAAGCAGGGCACAGGGGTTCTGTTTCAACGGATCCGATGAGGGATACTGGCCTCAAACTCGGTGGGAAGAAAGTGCAGGCTTCGATGGAGTTGCAGAACCAACTGCAGTGCCTGCAGATGCAGGACAGTGACTCCTTCACTCTAAGGGAGATTTCTTCGGGTGTCTTAGATGTCCACAGACCCTATGAATGCATAGAGAAAACGTGGCAGTGCTAACATCTTGAAAAGTGCTGCACGTCCCAGGAGAGTAAGGAGGCGGGATCGCCAATGTTTAGCATCGGATCGAAGTCATGTCAGGGGTACAAGCAAGTTTAGAGGTGGCTTGGCTTCGCAAAGAGGAGCCCCCTCTGGCGGAAGCACAGGAGATGGACAGCATGGGTATGGTGGGGGTCGGTACGGAGGTAGGAGTTTCTTTGGTGATGGCTTGGGGAGGGAGGCTTGGAATACTGTTCCCGCTTGAAGGCCAGTCTCTTCTGTCAAGAAAGAGGTACTAGAGGCAGCAGTTTGGTCATGATTTATCTGTAACTAGGTGGATAAATAGGCACTTCTGCCTGGTGTCCAGTTCTGGTCAATGCCTCTTGATGATAATCGCCTTGACATTCCTCGTCTGTGGGCTTCGACGGAGGCAGTGAGGTTAGATTTGGTGTCAAGTCGGATTTCGGCATCAACAGGGTGTTGTGCACCGTGTAGATGGAGCCTAGCCTTCGGAGCTTGCTTCGGATGAAAGCAATGATGCTCAGCACCTCGGGCGGATCGGACTTGACAGCTTATGGGGATCGATATCCTTGGGTAGAGGTCTGTGATGCTACAAAGCATTTGGCCGGTCCCGACTGCAGCCCGGAGGAGGCACGGGCCATCAAATTGCCTGTTTTTTGGCATCCACACTCGGAACTCAATGCTCAAATCCCTCAGGAGGAGTGCTCTACCCTCGGCATGGTCTTCTTTTGGAGACCTAGCTTAGTGGTAAAAGCTTAGTGATATAGGCCTTAGGACCCAACGGTATACTCACAACTCTGGGCATGGTTTTGGTGAGCGGGCCGATCTACGATGCCAAGTCAAGGTCCTTCATCTCTTTGTGGTCAGACAAGCTCAATGTTTCGGGGCAGGGTGTTGGTTGCATGGCCAGGAGACTTCTGTTCCTGAATGTCAAGGGTATCTTCTACCCCAAAGATGTCTGGGGTCTCTGAGGTACTTTGCTGGTACATCCTTCAGTGTGGTCAGAACTGTTGCCTTCTATCCCCTTGCATCTGAATAGGTGGTACCATGGAAAGGAGGCATGGTCATGGTTGGTGGGAAAGCACATGTTAAGCATCTCCTGGTGGTCCAACCACAAACATTTTGAATGGCAGTGCACGCAATTCTGATAGAGTTCCTTTTCCATCGCTCACACATCATTCTCTGCAGAAGAAGGCCTCAAGTGGTTTCCTGTCCCTGAGGGGTTCAATGCCCTCAATACCACATGGTTTTGCCAACGGTCTTCGGTGCTGCTGAAGGTGTTCAGGCATCTGGGAGACATAAATACCATTGCTTCATCTAATCCAATGCAGAAGGATTGAGCAGAGGCTGAACAAGACACATCTAACTTGACGTTACTTGGTGCATGTACAAACCCAATGGCGGAAAAAACGAACTGGGAGAATCCATGTCCATGCAAAATGTACACCACGAGGTGCAGTCGCAACATATCTCGTGACTCGACAGACTTCTTCGAAGAAAAAACTGCAAACGTTCAGGCCCAAAACTAAATTGCAGAAGCATGCTAAGCATGTGTTTCTACAGCCTCAGGTTACACACAATTTATTTTGATGATTATTTCCACTAAAAGACTTTCACTTACTATCTGCACAGAATGATGCTTTCTGTACCCCTCATCACTCTGAAGACGCTGCTGGTTGTTTTCACTGTGTTTTGCAATGCATATGTCCTGCAGATACACAAAATAAATGGAAAGCCATTAACAATCAAGGGCCATTTGGAAAAGTACATATAGCCAAAGCAAACATTTTCAGTATGGAGCGCAATATCCAATGAACAATTCGTACACCTTCAAGGTATCTTATGACACTCCCTTTAGTTATATTTGACCACATCCTGTGGTGTGTTAGTGTCCACTTGGGTGATGGGCTATTATACATTTTCAGAAATGGCCTAGTCATATTTGTATTAAACTGTTTTTTAGTTGCAAATTACGCAACATCAATGAACCGCAGACAATCTTCTACGCCTAGGAAAATAATTGAAATCCAAATGGTGTTACAAAAGTAAGATAAGGCTCATGCAAAGCTTTCATCTAACAACTTAAAACACACTTGATTTATGTTTCTGCACCAGCTATTACTGATAACATGTTAACATAGGTCTAAAGTTAGGCAAGGTTCAATGATCAGTTAATTACCGCAAATGTCCCTTTTGGGCACAAATCTCTTGAATCACGCTTCAATCTGCCAAAATAATCATTCGGTGATAATCTGTAATTGGTAGTCGAAAATCCTCAAAAAAATCTGGTTCATGCTATAATTTAGGCCAGCATTTTTCCCTGAATGTTTAAACAAGGGCAATTTACAAACCTCTAAAGCCTTAATACACCAGATGTTTAAGAGCATTATCTTTTCTCCGCATTACCTTCAAACTCATGTATTAAATGAATTATTTTCCCATTCTTATGACGGCCAGTTCCATTGTGCTTGAACATTTTCACTGGCACACTGTCTCAGTGAGCTCAAAAGACTGTACTGAAGGCCTGAGATCTAGGATAATGCTCCAAGACAGGCACTTTGCCGCACAGTTGATTTACTACTTTTCGGTATACATGTTGAATCTCAATAAACATTTATATAAACATATCTATGTACGTCTGCACCATTTGTTAAGATGGTAAAACACCACTGGTCTTATTACAACAAAGTGCTATGTGTCAACAACTATCATTTTTAGTGCTCTTCCTGTTAATGATGCTGTTTGTGGCGATTATGGAGCTCAGTCCTAAAAAAGCACTTAACGAACATTTATTTTTTTTGAAGGATTATATGCACACAAAATGCAATGCTGATGACCTCACAATATCAACAAGTTACAACACCTCTCTTTCCTCGTTTTAAGGGTAATGTGGCATGTAATCTCATCTGTAAGATTATTTACATTTTTAATTTCATCAGGCACATCAAGGGTGCGATCATGAGCACTGCATCTGGTGTGCGAGGTACCGTTTGCATGGTTGTTATGCGAGTTATGAACTGCAGTCCTGACCATAACATGCCAATTTTTGTGTTTTCTCTGTTTTTATTTGTAGCCGTAAATGCACTTAAAAATGTTTTTTCTTCAGTTAATGTCCAAGGTTTTTTTTTTAAACTTAGACTTTGGAATTATAACCAAATTTAACTTCACTTTGACCTTGTTTTTTTTTTTAGCGAATCAAAGGCGAACCCTCAGGAGTGGGGCAGCACTTTTCCCACACCCATGCTGCACACGGTGATGAACATTATACTTTATGTCTGAAAAAAACATAGGAATTCACTGAAAAAACAAAGGTTAAAGTGATGTTAAAGTTAGGTGAAAATGTCAATTAAAACACACTGTTTAAATTAACAAACCACAGAAACGCCCTTGCCGTGTACTGCTTATTACCTCACATATTACATCACTTATGACATGTTCTACGACACCACTGACAACATCTCTGTGCAACATCCAAAATGAGATCCTAGATACAACACTGTGCATGACTAGGGCACGAGTTATAGTATAAAAAAGTATATTTTAATTGACAAATAACCTTACCATAAGGTGCCCAGTAACTTTTTTGCAAATGAAGTGTGTGTGTGCCTATGTAAAAATATAACTTACCCTGTGATGTAGTGCTGTAGATTCTCATGCTGTGCATACTCCTGCCATCTAGCGTTGGGCTCAGACATGTGCAATTTGGTTTATCTTCAAAGACATCTTTTGAATCAAGAAGGTGTAGTGACTCCACCTATTACTTGTACAGCTCATGGGGACCAGTTCCATTATTAAGATTGTTTTTTCTGCCCAAAGGGTGAGGGTGTAGATGGAACACTGAGTTAAAGAAAAGATGCCCATGCAAAAGAATAGTAAATGTAAAAAATATAATGAAAGAATGTCTGCAACACCGAAAAGGCTTCCGGGGAGGAGGGAGGGCGTATGAGAATCTACAGCACTAAATGCCATGAATAGATGCTTACAGGGTAATTAACATTTTCAGTTTGTGGCATGTGTAGCTGTAGATAAACATGCTGTGCACAGAGTGTAAAGCAGTGCTCCTTTAAAGAGGTAGCCAGCTTGAGGATGTTACATAAGGCTGCAAAAAGTGCATGCAAGACAGCCTGGCCAATTGTAGCTTGTTGGCAAGCTAAAACATTCACAAAGTAATGTTTAGTAAAAGTGTGGAGAGCAAACCAAGAAGCTGCCTTACAGATGTCAAGTATGGGAATATTACCCAGAAAAGCCACAGAAGCTCAATTTGTACAATTGAGTGGGGTCTGCGAGGGACAGGAAAAAGGTTTACATAACAGGACTGTATACAATTGACCAACCGGCATGCTATTCCTGCCTTAGAGAGAACACAGCCTTCCGTGGTTTGGAGAAAGAGACAAAAAGTTGTTGTGTCTTCCAGAAGGGCTTGGTTCTGTCAATTTAATACATAAGCACTGTTTTGGGTTCTAGGGTGTGAAGAGCTCTTTCTGCTACTGGCTCGGGGAAGAACACTGGAAGTTCTGTAGTTTGATTGAGGTGAAAAAAGAGACCACTTTAGGAAGGAACTTGGGGCTTGTCCTGAGGACTACTCTATCATAGCGAAATTGGAAAAAGGGGTTTCCAAGGCAAAAAGCCTGAAGCTCACTGACACGCCCAAGGGAAGTCATAGCTACCAAGAAAGCAACCTTCCAGGAGAGCAACCTTAAGGTACATGTGTTGTAAGGGTAATATTGAGGCTTCACACTGGGACAGGTAGGACCCTTGCAGGGATAGTCCTTTTGATTCTCTCCATAAAAGCTTTGATAACAGGAATTCTAAAAAGGGAAGTCTGTCCTGTTTTGAAGGTAAGCAGTGACAGCCACCAGATGAAGCCTGATAGAAGTATAAGCAAGGCCTGACTTCTGCAAATGGACCAGATAACAGACAATGTCCTGGACTACTGTCTGGAGAGGGTCAATATGTCAAGGGTGACACTGGTATAGAAACCTTTTCAATTTAGAGGAATACCAGACCTGGGTGGTAGGATGGTACATTCTGAAAGCAGATTGAGGTGCCAAAACTCTAGTACTTCAGGAGCCAAATCGCAAGATTGAGCTGTTCAAGGTTGCGATGTCTGCGCGTGCCCTGATTTTGTGGCTAGTTAGGCAGCTTCTCGTGAAGCACTAGAAACAGGTCGAAGAGACGAAAAGAGTGTGGAACCATGGCTGCCTGGCCCGGGTTGGGGCAAATAAGATGAGCTGCGGGATGTTTGATGAAGCCTGCGAATCATGAATGGAAGAAGTGGGAGAGGCAGAAAAGCATAGGCAAATATACTTGACCAGCTCATCCATAGTGCATTGCCTATTGACTGTGGGAACCTGTAGGCGAAACCTGGGCATTTTTCATTTTCTTCGGTCGTGATTAGGTCTATGCGGGGAAACCGGTTACCCGTATTTTCCGGCGTATAAGACGACCCGGCGTATAAGACGACCCCCTACTTTCATTGACAAACTGTAGGTTTCATGCTATATTCGCCGTATAAGACGACCCCCACTTCCTAACGTCCTACAGTCCCCTTTCTATCTCCATGGACTGAGATCATGTGGTACTGACGCTCCTCTCCTTCCGATGAGCGAAAGAATTACGGAAGGAGAGAGAGAGATCAGCACACGTGGAGGAGCGCCTCGTCTGCCTGGGGGATGTGCAGCTGCAGTCTAGGTAGGGCTCATGGCGCCATTTGTTTTAGTTTAAACCTTGCGCAGCGTTTGAGTTGCCTCTGGCTGGCGACGGGCTGTAACTGTACAAGTAATTTATTTTCAAGACCGCTTTCAGTGCCTGGCGACGGGCTGATATTGTGTTGTTGCACAGTGCCACCATCGCCTACGTTCTTTGTTGTTGTGCTGGAGTTCCCTAAGCGCCACCATTTTCAACTGAGAAGCGGTCTGACACCTTCGGGTGAAGTCCGCGCTATGTGAAATAAACCGCCAATTTTTGTATCTGGTGTATAAGACGACCCCCGACTTCCCAGAAAATTTTAAGGGGTTAAAAGGTCGTCTTATACGCCGGAAAATACGGTAGTTGGATTTCCACACTCCTTTCACGCTCAGCTCCTGTAAATGCGCCTGCCAGTCAGTGAGAGAGGCGTTCGTCTGCAGCACTGGGTAAAAGTAGGGCTGGCCTTTCAACAGGTTGTTGCCATTCCAGTGCTGCAGAGGGCACTCATTTTCCAAATGACACTCTGCGTGTGACCATTGCGCTGTTAGGCACTCCTATAAAGTGTGCTTGTGTAACTTGGCATGTGGGACTGCAGCTATGCATGAAGCAATCATGCCTACAAGCCCATCCAGATATAACTGCCTACATACAGGACGTAGATACGCTAGATACCCCAGAACTGGATGACACAGACAGGACAGGGCTTGACGCGGAAATCACACTTGAAGAAATCAAAACATCTATAGCCCAATTGAGCCCCGGGAGGACATGAGGCCCAAACGGTATACTGGCAGAAGTCTATAAAAAATGTGCAGACCTTCTTAGTCCGCACCTCCTAACTCTTTTTAAAGACATGACTGCAGAAGGGGTCCTCCCGTTAGATCTGCGAATGGCTACGATCATACCTATCCATAAGTCAGGGAAACCTAAGGATCAATGCGATTCCTATTGCCCGATAGCCTTGCTTAACCCGTTGCGTGCTCGTGACGTAACCGTTCCGTCACGAGCCTCGGGTGGGCTGTGCTGGTGACGGAACCGTTCCGTCACAAGCACAGCCCACCCGAGGCTTGTGCCCACCCGAGGCTTGTGACGGAGCGGTTCCGTCACGAGTACGGGAACGCCGCGCGGACCCCCGTCCCCCTTAGCACTGTGGCGTAATAGCCACCGCAGCTAAGGGGTTAATAGGGAGGTGAAGATTCTGTTAACCATCTTGGCCACCAGACTGCGCCAAGTGATCACGACCCTGGTACAACAGGATCAATCAGGCTTCTTGCCTGGCCGGGCAACCAGGCTGAACCTACAGAGGACACACATTGAATGATGGAGGTTAAGGGTTGCGACACCCCGCATCTGCTCTTATCGTTGGATGCGGAAAAAGCATTTGTTGCAGTCCATTGGTCCTTTCTAGAAGCCACTCTAACTAAATCTGGCTTGGGCCCTAGTTTCAGGAAATGGGTGGGTTTAGTGTACACAGATCCCAGGGCCAGAGTCCGGGTGAATGGCAAAACATCTGAGGATTTTCCCATACGAAGTGGTACAAGACATGGCTGCCCGCTCTCGCCACTGCTATTTGCCCTTACAACAGAGATTTTGGCCAGCCAGGTACGCCAACACCCACGGATACAGGGTTTTTCTAATTACCCCAGGAGATGAAACCGTTGAGAAGATCTCCTTGTATGCAGACGACATACTTCTATACATTACATACCCAGATACAACAATACCGAACCTGTTCCACACTATAGATTTTTATTAGTATGGATACAAGATCAACTGGCATAAATCCGTGATCTACAACCAAAGAGCGATGCATGTATGGCCCACGCTCCCAGAAGATCTCCAGATTGCAGATACCGGGTTTACTTAATTGGGGATTTATCTCACAATAGACAAGAACCTCTATTATCAGAAAAACATCATACGCATAATCACAAACTTTAAGGAGGACATACAGCGCTGGAAGCTACTCCCACTTACAATGCTGGGCAGAGAATCCATGTTTAAAATGATCACACTGCCTCAATTTTTATACGCCCTACAAAACACTTCCTTTCCCCTACCACAAAGACTTTTCTGGGAAATAGCAGCAGAAATACGCTCATTTCTACGGCTGGGTAAACAGCCTAGGATTGCGCTCCATACTCTACAGCACAATCAGTACTATGGGGGAATCTTATTGCCTGACATCGAAGCCTGCTACTGGGCGGAACACCTAACTCCAATTAACGAATGGATACATATACCAGGGACACATCCTACATATAGGCTAGAGAGGTTAACCTTGAGCAGTTGCACGTTCCTAAATTATTTATATGGGGGCGGAGGTCGGGGGAAGCTCCTCCCGGCCACCCAGGTCACAAGTGCATCCGGGGAGATGGCGACGAAAGCAAATGGATGGGGCCACAAGCCATCCAAAGAGACAGTTGGCTTGGGGAACTACATAAATTGAAGGGTTTTGGAGGCTGGGACGATATAGGTATTTATAAATTAGGCAACATCCTTTATAAGGGGACAATCAAAAGCTTTAATGCTCTCAAGACTGAATACTCGCTACACTCATCTCAGTTCCTGAAATACGCACAACTTCGACATGCCTGGTTAGCCGAGAAAATAGATAGTTCCTCCATACCGGAATACGCACCATTAGAAGGGAGACTGCTCAAAGAATGCATTGTGACTAAAGCGGTCTCCTTACCGTATAAAACCCTAAATAACAACTGACCAGAAAGATTGGGTAGGCTGAGGCTGACTTGAGAGGGTAACTTAGGCACACTTGAAAATGTTGACTGGGAGGCAGCCTTGATGTACCCCAGGGAGGTGGCAATTAAATCGAGACTGCGTCTCATCCAATATAAAATATTGCATAGAATATACTTTGACTGGGCTCGATTACACAAGATGGGACAAGCAGCAGATCCTAGATGCCAGAGATGTGGACATTGCGAGGGCGACTTTTACCATACCATCTGGGATTGCGCACAAATACAGACCTACTGGGGAAAGATAACGAGGGAATTAAGGAAAATACTAAACGCTACAATACCCCTAGATCCCAAACTTATACTGTTGGGTATTTCATATGATTTTAATCTAGGCCAACCTCAGTTGAATTTCCTTGCACTAGCATTGGCAGTGGAGAAAAGAGATGTTCCGTGGAAATGGGAAGCTACAGACACACTGCTGCTGCGAGAATGGAAGGCAGGGATGGACACATAAATGGCAGCTGAAAGGGTCCCCTACATGGCATGGGGTTGCCCCAGGAAACTTTGGGTAATATGGGGTAACTGGAGAAAGTACTATGGCCTCGATGTCCTAGGGGACGATACCCAATCAGATCCTACTGGACAGACCCACACGGACACCTCAATAGCCCACTTAACCTCATGGACCTAAAAGAGGGAACCGTTTCAGGGAACTGTTTTGCTTTAAGGACTACTACGAGTTGGTACTACATGAGGATATGTAATGCATACTGAATTCTATTGTATTGTAAAATGACGATAAAAATATTTAAAAAATATTACCTACTGGCGGTCGCCAGTAGATAGTTATAGTTAGGACCTATTTACCATAGGAAAATCGCAACATTCTATTCCTAATAACTTTGGCTCCGATTGACGAATCTTTGCGAAATTTTCAAAACTCAAGGCTCGCTCCGGTTCACTCCTACCTTGAAAGTTTCGGGGTGATTCGTCAAGGGGGGGGCCAAGCAAAAAGGGGGATCCCAAAACATGTTTCCCCCATGCAATTTTCCATTGGAAACTTTAGCCACGGCTACAGCCCGAACTGCTGTAAGGAATTACACCAAATTTGGCAAAAAGGTAGCCCTTGGTTCATAAAGAACTCCTTTTGTTAAATGGTGTAAATCTATTCAGTAGTTCCCGAGAAAATCAAAATTAAAAAAATATGGATATCTATGGCTGCACAGGATCCGCGCACCCTACAGATTAGGATCCGCGCACCCTGCTGATCACGAGCTGCATTCTAATTTGCTGTCAACAGTACAAAGCAGGAACTGTTGGCAGCCATCTTGTGCCTCGGTAGAAGCGAGGTGCAAGAATACAGTAAAATGAAGGCAGAAAACAAGAATAGGGGTCAGGGTTGAAACTTTCTGACCCCCTAGGCCTGCTTAGGCGGTCCCAATAAGACCTTCAGGGCCCAAAAAAGATTTTGTTTAAAAAATGCTGTGAAGTGCGCCGAGTGCACGGATCCAGCCGCAAAAATGAAAAAACTGAAGCGCGGGCTTCCGCACTTTACTTAAATAAAGCCCCCGGGTGGGCAGGTCCTAGGGGCAGAAAAACAAAAGTGTTGGGGGGCCCCAATTCTCCCCACGCAGCACCACGGACCGCTACCCCTGAGGCTTTGATTTTTAAGGTGGGGGGCATCCAACCATCCCCCAAGCTCCGGGGACCGCCACCCTGGGGGCTTTTATTAATATATTTACGGGGGCACATGGACCCCAGCTGCCCTGGGGACCGCCACCCCAGGGGCTTTTATTTAAAAAATAATTCTTGTGTGGGGGTATCTCGAGCCCCCCCCCACAAGCCCCGGGAACCGCCACCTCCCCGGGGCTTTAATTATTAGAAAATAGAGGGTCCGTAATGGACCACCCGGAGCTTTGTAAATGTTGGGAGGGGGGCCACGCGGCCCCCCTCCTGGAGCCCTTGATGGCCCTGGGGACCACCACCCCCCAGGGCCAGCTCCTGCAGTGTCCTGCTGTGCCCACACCCGGGACACTGCTGTTTGCTATGGCAGGGCGGGAGCCCGGCAGTTCCCGCCCTGTCATAGCAAACTGGGGTTTGGTTTTTGGAAGAGAGAGCAGGAACACCTGCTCTCTCTTCCAAAAACCAAAGCCTATTGCTTTTCCACACGGGGAGCTGCATGTTAGCAGCTCCCCGTGTGGAAAGGCAATGCAGCTCCTGAAAGATGCGGGGAGCCGGCGGAACCGTGGGGGTATTGGGGTTCCCCATCATTTTGTATAGGCCTCGGGGGATGGGGTCCCCGGGGCGAATAGAAATTAGTGGTAGGAGCTAAATTCTTTTTACGGAAAAATTTGGAGTCGCCACGCTCAGCGCGGCCCCTAGTGTGAACGCGCTGGGTGCGCGATTCCAAGCAAAAAAAATGTAATATTTTTTAAATATAAATCTAGCTTATATGTTTAGATCTTGGGTGGATCTAAAAAGAGCCCTTGTGTTTACTGGGAGTTTTTGGTACCTACAAGTAAGTACCTAGTCAGAGTCTAAAGTTGTTGAGAAATACTCTGTTACCTTCATCTGTGAAATGTACACCATCTCTCCTGTAGATGACATCCATATTAAAATGCAGATATGTTGTTGTAAATGGACCCCATCCTATAATCTCTGAGATAAGCATAAACAGCTTTATTGACATGTTTCCTAGCTTTCTCAATTTGTGGACAAAATTGATTGGACCAGTTCCATTTCTGTCTTTGGCATATGTTAGAGTAGACAAAGGCAGTTTGGGGGAAAAGTAACATCAATTGTGCAAAGGTGTCCTTCATTAGCATTTCCAGACCTACCCCAGTCAAAGTGCCTCGGTCATTGCCACCACAGTGCACAATTATGAGGTCAGGGTGTTGGAGATGCAAAAAGGATTTAACCAATAGCATCAATGGATGCCACTTTAATCCTCTCTGTCCAATACATTTAAAGTCTACATTTTGCAAAGCTAGGTCTTTGTCAATACCTCTGCTTTCAGCATACCTTTTGCAACAGAAAATATAGCTGTGTCCTACAATCCACCCTCTAAGCATCTTGAAGAGAAGTCTGGATGTACTCAGAAGATGTCTGTTGGTGAAGTAGGAAGTTTGTAAAATAAGATGTTTCTAAAATGGTGGACAATATGCAGTTTAAAAAAAAGAAGAGAAATGATTGGCTGATTGAGAACATTATACACTGAAAAATAGGGTGCATGTTTCGGTGTTTAAAAAGCATATTTGTTATAGGTTAGTAAAAACTGTTTGAAAGGTACATTAGATAAGATAAGCTTGTACTTTGGAAAGTCAAGCACACTTGCTGTTTAAATTTGTAACATTGTGTGCTGAACTTGTTACCTGTGTGTTCATGAACTGTTACTATGGAAACAGGCATTAAGCAGAATGGGGGTAGGGTTGGAAGTTATGTGTGGCATTAAAATGTGTATTTCTTATTAATATTATAGTAATATGTAATTGCAGTGAGATTTTCCAAGTAACTGGTATAGTTAAAAGTAGTGTGTTATGAAAAAAAGGGTACAACTATTTGTAATATATTTTTGAAGTCTTGTCTGGATCCGCAGTTCCGTCGCTTACGGTGCACAAACCAGGCGCAACTCCAGAAAATTCCAGAAGCAATTTTGGTTTAGTTAGAGGTCAGTTGGCAAGGGTTGATATGTATAACCAATAGAAATGTGTGTTAGAGTTTGAATTAATCTGGGAAGCAATGTGATTTGATATATTCATGTATATGTGTGCAGAATGAGAGGGCAAGCTTGCCATTTTTTGGTTTTTCTAAGAGCAGTGCACTACATTCATTGTGTGCATAAGAAAATCTGGTGTGTTATTCAGATACTTATTTATCTACAAATCAATTTGAAAAGTGAGTTATTAATTTGCGAGGTGTTCTATGTGGTGCCTTTGATTTTAATCATAAAATATAATTGTTAAAATTTGGAGTTAGTGATATATTTTCCAATGAAGAAATATTTTTTACAGTTTTTTGTAATGTGTTTACATTTTCTTTAATATACAGTTTATATATTATTATGTGTCTTTGCAATAGGGATTGCTGATTATGACCGATTGTTTTAATGTGTGCATATGTACATTGGTATTATAGTGCATACTTTTAGGTGTTGATTTGAAATTGGAAATTTATATTTTGAGTTAAGGTGTTAGTGATGAGAGTAGATTTTATAAGTGTCTACAGAGGTATAGTTCAAATATGTGACACAATTTTCCAGAGAATAGTCTTGTCTGTTTGGAATCACACTGTGAGTCTGTGTCCACTGCTACAATTACCCTTATAGAAGCATGTGCTTATTTAATCTCTCTGCTGACACACAAGTGCTTATAAACTTATCCTGATGTCAACTAGAGCAGTATCAGAACCCAGTCACTATTTATGGACTTGCGCAATGAGTCAGGCATTCAGACAAGCAGTGGTACAGTCAAATGTACACTATGTATGCGGTCCCCTAACCCCTTCCAGACTACTGAGCCTCTTCTGCAAAAGTCCAGAGAATAGTCCTACCTGTCTGGAACAACACTGTGAGTCTGTGTCGACTCCTACAATCATCCTGACAGAAACATGTCCTTATTTAATCTCTCTTTTCACACATAAGTACTTATAAACGTATACTGCTGTCAACTACTAGTAGTGTGGGAAGTCAGTCAGTGTCTATGTACTTGCAGAATGAGTCAGGTATTTAGAGAAGCAGTGGTACAGTCAAATGTGCACAGTGTTTGCGGTCCCCTAACTCCTTTTTATTGTCTTTCACAGATCCTGATTCTAAAGTATGACATTTTAAGAAATTAAAATTGTAAAAAACAACTAAAAAATTGTTAACTATTTTTTGATAAGTACTACGGTCAAGCTAAGATTAAGTAATGGAAACACATCAATGCACTACTACATTTAGCTGTGCACTATATATATAAACCTCTAACCAACTACTAAGTAAAGTAGAACCTATGCAATCTAGGAATCATCCTGTCTATCTCATGCACTTCTACAATTACCCATCCAGCACTATCTACATATTCTATCATTTCACCAAAACCTAAGCACTTATCATTTCAGCATACACTCTCTTTGCAGCATTGACATTACTCCAGTTACAAGTCATATACTTAAGAAATGTATTTAAAACATTTATATAGCGCGGCTATCACCTTACAGGTATCCTGGCGCTGAGATAACTGCTAAGATGGATGCACTGGGAGACATCAATAAAATAGCCAGAATTAACATTTAGGAAACAGTCAAGTTTTGACCCGCTTCCTGAAAGGGAGAAGTTCCTTTGTTTGGCGGATGTCCAGGGGCAAGCTATTCCAAAGTTTTGCGGCTGCAACTTTGAAAGATCTCCCTCCGGTCCTGACCTTTTTGAATCTCGGTACTTTGACAAGACAGTCCGTTGTAGATCGGAGGGCTCTGGTTGGAATGTACCAGGCAAACATAGATTGCAGGGAGCCGGGCCCGACTCCATGCAGGGCTTTAAAAACAAGACAGATTTAAAAGCCACTCGCTGTTTCATAGGGAGCCAGTGAAGCTCGGCCATTGCCGCAGTGGCCGAAGATCTCCTAGGCCAGCCAAGGGCCAGTTTGGCAGCGGCAGTTTGAACTCTTTGGAGTCTGTCTAACAACACGGACGGGCCTCGAGCAGCAGCGCATTACAATAGTCAAGGCGACTAAGAATGGTACACCTGACTATCAAAGCCCCGGCCTGTGAGGGGAGAAGTGGCAAGATCTTACGAAGAGAGTGAATGAGGGCTGAGCAGGTGGACACTGTTTTCGCGGCCTGGGCTTCCATACTGAGTTTGTTATCCATCATAACACCCAGATTGCGAACAGTGGTGACCGGCTGTGGCTTTTCCGGGGCTTCAGGGGGCCAAAACTCCTCCGGGAACGGACGGGGGATCCGACTTCTGGCACAGAACAGAACCTCAGTTTTGGAGGTGTTGAACTGTAGGGAATTATTGTGTAGCCAACCAGCCGTGTCTCGCAAACAGTCATGAAAAGATTCCAGAGGGATCGATTCCTCACCCTCCCAGGAGAGGATGAGCGGAGTGTTGTCAGCGTAGTTGATTGCCTTTAGCCTATGGGATTTTATTAACGTAATCAGTGGTTTAAGGTAAACGTTAAATAAAATCGAGCTGATGGACGAGCCTTGAGGCACCCCGTGGAGCACCGGGGAGAAGGCCGATTGAAACGGGGGAAGGGACACAGCCTGCTTCCTATCCCGCAGGAAGGAATGAAACCAGAGCAGGGCAGTGCCGTCCACCCCGGCCTCCCTTAGTCTCTCCAATAGAATCACGTGATTAACCGTAACGAATGCGGCAGACAGGTCCAGCAGGATCAGGGCTGCTGCCTGGCCCCTGTCTGCACGCATACGGAGGTCCTCCATGGCAGTGAGTAGAGCTGTTTCGGTGGCATGGGCTGGACGAAAGCCAAAGTGTATTTCGTCCAGGAAGTGATTCTGCTCCAGATGTTTGGAGAGACAAGAGCTCACCCAGCGCTCGGCAATTTTTGCCGGGAATGGTAGCAGGGAGATAGGCTGATAATTCTGTAGACACTCAGGATTCAAGGAGGGTTTCTTCAGCAGTGGCGTAATAAGAGCCTGCTTCCAAGGAGCAGGAACTAAGCCACTGCGCAGGGATTGATTGCAGATCCTGCAGAGAGTGGAGAAGAGTTAGTCTCCGGAGGCCTTCCAGATTTTAGGGGGAATGGGATCGAGAGGAGAACCCGAGGAAATCCCGCGAGCCAGTCTGTCGAAGTCCGCCTCAATAATAGGGGGGGGGGGACTCCCACAAGCAGTCCATAGGCTGGCACCCTGGGCTCACCATTTCATAATCAGTAGTGTCGACCCCAGGGCCGGATGGGCAGACCAGTGAAGGGGAGATGCTTAGGTTATGAATAATAGTCTCAATTTTTTCTTTGAAAAACAGCGCAAGATTGTCGCAACGGGCTTGTGTGGGAGGGATCGATTTTTTATCGCAGTCAGGGTGGGTGAGGCTGTTAAAAATCTGGAAAATACTTTTGGAACTGTTGGCGGCTGTACATATAGTAGAGCAGAAGTAAGCAGATTTAGATTTAATGATTGCAGATTTATATTCCAAAAGTTTGGTTTTCTAGAGTTGCTTGTTAGCAATGGAGTAACCTTGCCTCCATTTGCCAGAAATGGCACCAGACACTCCTTCATTTTTACCAGGAGAGGAAAAGCCACTTTGCGTAACTTTTCTTCTTGTAAATACAACTCCTTCATACACAGCACTTTGTGTTGAAGGGGCGTTCCATAAGTGTTGTTATGGATGTTCCCACACAACACTCATAGAACAAGACACATCTCCAGATTCATGAGAAATCATAAATCTGGAGATGTGTAGAATGCTGTGGCATCCTAAAGTTAGTGTAGCAAGGCACAGCGAGAAGAACTGTTTTAATTTCTCCTCATTTTTTTGCTTTCACCGCATGCTGCATTTCACAGCATACATTGAAGGAGGGAAAATGCTTTCACTGATTGTTTTTGTGCAGGAAGGGACACTCTCCTGCACAAAAACAATCTCCCACCGACACAAACATCCTTGCACCATGTTCCAAAAATGCCTGTGTCACCACATGGCTGCACTTTGTGCAGCAGTGAAGAGGGAATCATAAAGTTGCAACATATTTATGTACATATGTCACATCTCTGTGCTTCCGAAGTGCCACAGCGCAATGCAGCTGAAGAGCCTGCACTGTAACGCTGCAGTACTTCCTCATAAAATTTCACCTATAAATTCACCGTACACTACTAATACATTCTTTTACTCATTTATGCTCTACACATATAAAGAACTTAAATACAAACATCACATAATCCCTCTGAGATCACATACTAATTGCAACTCCAGCAACGTAACCTATGCAATTATATGCCCATGTGACCTAATTTACATAGGACAGACCCAACAGAAGGTGAAAGCTAGGATCCTACAACACTCGAGCCGCATACGCTGCGAGGTACAAGGAGCACCGTTGGTCGACCATTTCAAAGCAGCCAACCATCCACCAGAATGTTTTAAATGGGTTATCTTAGAGAGGGCCATACTAGGTCCCAGAGGGGGTAACATCGGTAATGTACTCAACATTCGGGAATCCAAATGGATGTTCTGTCTTGACTCAGTACTACAAGGCCTAAACGAGAATGACAGCACATTTAGCCAATTAGCTACACTGAGCTAGCGGTACTTTGGTACAGTCATCTGATATCTGACACTATAATAACACCTTACAACATAGGGAAATGTCCGGCCCATATAACCATATAACATCCCAATGGTCTTTTATCATGCTTTTAATCATGTCTGTTATGGTTGCTGGTATATGTTTATATTGCAAAGTTATTCCATTGCCAACTATACTATTGGTTTTCCAATCGATTCTTGAAGTGTTCCCAGGACTATGTAACACTGGGGTGACGTTTTACCATCACGTGTGATAGGTACACTATACCCAGATGTACCTGTGGACATGTCGTTCTCTTAAGCTGTGATGCCAAATCTATGCCCATTATTTGACTGCTTGGGTCTCACACGCATTGTATATATATTGTTTTCTATATCTTTTCTACTCGAAATTTAGTAACCCCACAAGGCAGTACTTCTACCGTGCTTCCCCAACCATTAACGTTTTTTGCCATACACCCAATTATGTCCGATTTTATTTATGTGAGCCCCCGACGAGGCTGTCCCTTTACCAAGCAACCACCTTTGCCTTTACTAAACCATTACCAAACCATCACGAAATCTTTTCCATACTTATGATCTATGGGAGCCCTCAGCCGTATTTCACCTTTTCTGACACTAGACTTGGCTGTTAGCGTGCTAGTCTCTTTCCAGACCGTGCCGTCTCACTTTCGGGTCATGTGACTTCGGTTGCAATGAGACCACACGCGAGCACAGTGCCGGCCACCATCGTGGACTGCGCTTCTACGGAGATGACTCCCCGTTAACAGGTATTTCCTTCCCCACGCGGATTGTCTTGTTTTCAGATCCAGCACACTCCGGTGTGATCAGTGGCTAATTCCTTGCTGGCCCGTTTGTGTCTCCACAGATTCCCGATCGGTCCGACGGGATTCACCGGCCATGCCCTACGGCATTGACAATCAGGTACTGAACGCGCTACCAATGCACAAATACATACCGTCCTGATTTTTAAACTCCTCCTGATGGTTTGCGGGCCACGGCCCCCACCTGTTTGTATTTTGCAGTTTCCCGATCTAATGACCTGATCGAATCTCATCTATCGGCACACATCCACCATGGGCATACATTAACACCGAGATGCTCCCTCGAGTATACTTTTACCAATGTAAGTCCAAACCCACCATATCTGCCATGATGGTACTGTACGAATTACGCGTCCATTCATGATGAGTTTTTCATTTAAAACATTTTTTTTACTATTTCCCCTGTAGACAACACGCTATGATGTTCCTCGCCCATATTTGAGATACCTACCATGAGCCAAATATAACCTGACCTTATGGTAACTATAACAACCCCTTTTTCAAACACATTGTATGAATTCCATGATTAGATCTTCAATGATTAGGTCCTCTTATTTATTCAATCCCTCCTTTAGGTAATACACCCCCACCCCCGTCCTGATGAAGACCCCCAAGCAAGGCAGCACCAATTGCCTGCAATAACTTGTGGGTCGAAACGTCGAAAGCCTTTCTAATTTCAGCTTCCGTCCATATATGTCATTAATTACATTTGTTTTTCATTTGGAAGCATGATGTACAGATAATATTTTCGAACCGTTGATCCACGTTTTGCGAATTAAACTAGTGTACTGTATATTAAGGTCGATTGACCGTTGTTTATGTCACTTTTCTAAACTACCCTACACTCTCTCCTATACCTTCACTCCCCCTCCCCCTTTTTCCTTACTGGGGCACGCGATACGTTGAATTTTACTTACCATATGATCGTGTGAAGCAACGTACTTACACATTGTGATTAAACAACAATGTTGCCATCATTTCAAGATTTATGCTCTTAATTATTATATGTATATACTTCTTCCTATTTCTGTGTTCTGGGACCCCTCTTCTCTGTACTACGTTCACCCAGGTCCCAGTGACTTTAGTTGGGTATAACCCTTATTTTGTAACGCCATCCCTGTGTGAGCAGAAGCAAGACCCTCATGTGCAGTCAGTATTCTCTATCCCCCACTGCCGAAAGCTGAGTGAAGGGAATGTTTTGTCCACTGAGTTGGTAGGAGCATTTTGCTGGAAAAGTTTTTGGTACGTGGGTGCCACAGCACAAAGCTGTGACAGCCATCATTATGTCTCCATCTGTCCTTGCGTAGGAATGAGTCACTGCAGCCACAACAGCAGTTAGCACTGCGGCCTTTGCGGCTTCATCAGCCAATGAAATCCCTGCAACTTATATTCTTACAAGTTGGTGGCTCAGTGTGTGGATAACATCAGCTCGTGGCAAACTCGCTTAAAGTTTTGCCACCTATCCCCAAAACATCTTGTGCTTGAAAGTGCACCCTTTAGAATCTCGAAATCCATTTTGGCTCAAATAGTGTAACTCCTTGCAAGACTAGACAACAATAATAGTCACACACTATGTGTGGGGAATTCAGGATCAGTATTCTCAAGTGCCAGAATTAGAGCTTTAAGTCTAGCTGTGCAGTGCAATCTCCTAGTGACTGCGTACATGTTTTTAAAGGTCAGAAAACTCCATCTGTCATTTTACCCCTTACCACTGTACAAGCGGCAGAGTACAGGTGGTTTGTTCGACTGCGGGCTGGACAGAACCATCGGTATAAACTATGAAGTCATACGTATCTAGAGCCATTATTTCACTGGGCATAGGGTAATCTAGTTCATATAGGCTTGTGTTTGGATGTAGAGTCAAAGACATAGTCTACGTCTGTTGCTGTTACTGAGTTGGCCCACTGTATCGATCTTGGCTATAAGGCTTTTGCATTCGAAACACTGGCCTTTGCGACTGCCTATAAGGCTGGAATTGGGGTCACGACAATTGTGTTTCCCCGAGTCAATAATCTTACTTTCACTACAGCTGTCTGTACTGGGGTCAGTATTTTTTCTGTTGGTGCAAAACGCATTTCCATTTTGGAATGCAAATACGATTTATATGCAATTGGTTCTGTGTCACCCTCGTTGAATGTGATAAATGTGATACATGTGTAACCTATGGTACCCACGATTATACGGATCACTAGGTTTATGGTGTTAACATGTGTATGTAAGTGTTTTGAAGGTAGCATGTCAGCTTGTACTGAACGCAAAATCTGAGGGTGCGCTGGTGTCCAGTGTGTGCTTGAGGAGCCTGGATGGATTCATTCGTAAAACTGTTTTACCCATTGGTCATATGATCTGGTATGTATGTTCTATCAAAATGTAGAAAGCCCAATAGTGATTTTAGCTTTTGTATTGTGTTTGGAGGTTATAAGAGTGCAAATTTCTCTATGAACTGTGGCACTAAGCTCAATAGATAGCTCATATCCCAAAAAAAAGGGATTTTTCAAGTCATATCTGTAGCCTATTTGAGCAAATTCTACAAAGATACGATCCACTTTGGCCAAATATGTTTCTAAGTCATTATCCGTTAAGCATATGTGATCAACATAGGGCAATGTTTCATGGTAAACATTTTGTAACAGCCCCGTTACACAGGCTGGAAACAACCCAGGCCTACACTTCTACTCTTGAGGCAAGCAACATAATTGTTTTCGTGTGCCCAGGGCTGTAAATGAGGTCAAATTGCTGGCTTTAAGGTGCTATGATTAGGCAGAAAAAGCCATATGAAATATCTAATGTTGTTTTGTATTTCTTGTGAATTGTTATTGATTAGTGCTGCGCTGTGTGCATTTTGTACTGCAAATGTGTGATTGTGATTATTTAATTGTCTATCATTCTTAATCCAAATAACTAACATATCTACCACTCAAAATACTTCACTATACTAGTTCACCACTAATACTTTATGGGTTCCGGAGTAGCATGCTACTCGCCGAAAAAGCGCTTTAACACCCCATCAGGGGTAGCAAGCGCTATATAAATGCAAACTGTTCCTTCTTCTAAACCTCCACTATCTTTCTGAAAACAAATAACTTACTAACATATCTACCACTAAAATTACTTTCATATTTCACTATACTAATTCACCACTAATCCTTTATGGGTTCCGGAGTAGTGTGCTACTTGTCGAATATGCACTTTGACGCCTCATCAGGGTAGTAAGCAATATATAATTGAAATTAAATACAATAGTCTAAGACTAGGCAGTATGAATGATCTGGTTTCGCTGCCGAGATTATTAATTGGTGAGGTGCCAGTCTCAATTACACCTCGATATTCAAGTTGTGCTAGGATTTCTCTAATCTGCTGTTTGGCTTAATGCTTCAGGAGTATTGTGGTTGCACTTGCGGGGTGGACCTTATGGGTATTATATGGTAAGGTGAATCTTCCTACCAGCCTACGTATCTATGATATATTGCCAGGGAAAAGGGCAGAGAAGACTAGTAATATCACGTTTTCTCTTTGTGGGACATTTTGTACAAATTCTGGCCGCCAAACCTTTTCAGCCAAGAGAATGTCATACCCAAATGTTAGGTTCTACCAAAAGAGGACTTTATAGGTGCAAGGTATGTCACCTTCCATTTGGTGTTAAAAATCATATAATCTGCCTGGAGCACTAACTCTCTGATCCAGTGTTTCCACCTGGACAAATTCGTTAGTTGCTTTCGCCACCAGAAACTCTTCAAGATTCGGCAAAATATTGTGAGTTCTGCTGCACAGTCTAGCAGAGGCAGAGCCTACTCCTTGTTCAGAAGCAGAGTCCTCAATATGTGTGCCATGTTAAATTTAGATCCCAGCCGCTTTCTTCTTTTAAATTGAGGCTTAGCTGGGAAAGCTTTTCTTCCTTTTTTACTACGAAGTCAGACGAGTTTTGTGAGTCCTTTGTCTGTTTCATGTACTTCTCCAATCTGTGCTCTGATTGACCTCCTCTTTTCCGAGCGTTTTTTAAAAAATAATTCCTGAAAAGTGCGAGAAGGACGTGTATCACAGTAACTATCAGGCTGTTTAATTTTTTCACAAATGCACAAATGATAGCGCTTTTCAGAGGTCACATGTGGAGGTGATCCACCATGTGATTTAGTCTTTTCTTTATTTTTTTTTATCTCTGCAGTTTTTAGAAGACTCTGGCACCTATTTCAATTAATCTTTTTCAGACTTTCTCTCAAGTTGTTGTTTGTTAGGTCTGGCTCCCAAATTATCTCGACCTATTGACATATTGGTATCAGCTATAATTTCTGCTAGTTCTCGCTCCTGATCCGCTAACTGAACTTGCGCAAGACATTGGTGTACTGCCAAACCTGTCACCTCCCCTTTAATATTACATAAAGTATTTGAGGATTCTGTGGAATAATTACCAATAAGTTTTATCCCTAAGTCCAGGGCAGAGGCCGCCCCTTATTCATTTTGAATTTGTATGAGCACATCTAGCAACACAGTTATTGATGGCGTACCATGCACAATGGTATAGATTGCGGCAAGCACTGTGTCCCATGTGGCACACACTTCTAATGGGGGAACCATCCCTAAAGGTAGGCACACTGTGAGAATACGGTTTATATTGAGGTCCCGCATGGGGAAATACTGCTTCAAGCAGATTTCTTTTGTATGCAATCCAGAATGGAATTTACTCCCATCTGGTGGGACCCGCTCTCATAGTTGAATTGATAGTGATTGGGCTAATTGCTGGCACTGCTAAATGCGTTTGTGCAGCCTGAGCAGTCCTTGCTGGGTTTTTTGCTATTATTTGAATAATGAACTGTGTCATACGTCTGTATACCCGCACTAGACCGTTGTAAAGTGCATGCAATTCTACTGCTGTGAATGTTGCTAATTTTGGAAATGGTCTGTAGCCACCTAAGACTGGCCATGTTGTCCCCATCATTGCTGAGGGGACCCAGTCTGAAATTAGCGTGGTAGGTCACCTTGGAACCAACTTGTGTGTTTCTGATATGTTAGTGCAATTTCAAAATCTTCATATCGTCTGCACTTGTCGAGCACTGCTGCTGCAGTATATGTGTGATAACTCCTGTAGTGGCATCTGCTACCGGAAATGTTACCCATGAATAGAATACCTCAGTTTTATACTCCTGTGTGGGCCACTACCACAAAGGTAACATCCCCTACTGCTTGAGGGAGCACATGTTGTTGCAACACCCGTGCTACTACCCGTCGGCAGTTTAGTGGCTATTTTGTATACACCAAGTGCAGAACTATATCGGTGGTGGGTTTAGATTAAAGACAGGAAGGAGTGGCACTCTGGCAAGTACGCAAATATTCTAAGATGCAAATAAGTAGGAACGGTGCAAAACAGGTTAGGGGAAAACAAACCTGAACAAAACAACCTCTGCAAGTGTGTAAGTCGAGACCTATACAGTGAATATAGAACCAAATTCCTTGTGCACACGTATGCGGGTGATGGTTTTAGTGTAAAAAACACAATTCAATACCTCTTCTTGCAATCATAAAACAGTTCAACATCAGAATTGACTTAATGGGGATTTTTTAATCCAGATCAATACAGAATGAACAACCAGCCGACACGTATTTCGTCACAACGTGGGACAATTGTGACTCTTAATTGGTGGAAGATCATTATAATCGCTAATCCAGTGATAATTCCGACCCGGTAGCTACACGGGTGGTCAAAATGTCTCGGGAAGGTAAAATGAAATTCACGGTGTCCCAAAGGTAAATGGGACGCTGGTGGTCGGACGAGTGCGTCCGTGACCAAGGGTGATCTAATCGTCTGGGTCCGACATGTGGAATTCGGGGTCCAGGTCCAGTGGACCCAAAACCGGATTAGCGATTACACTGAACTTCCACTAATTAAAACAGCCCTGAAGAGTCACAATTGTACCACGTTGTGACAAAACACGTGTCGGCTGGTTGTTCATTCTGTATTGATCAGGATTAAAAAATCCCCATTAGGTCAATTCTGATGTTGGTTAACAAAAGCAACAGGACAACACGCCCGAGGTTCAGCACAACCAAAACACTAGTCCAGATAAGAGTAAAGGTGGTGCAGCACACTTCCCGTGCCCGTTGTCCCTGGGCACAGATACAACAAACAGATATGAAAACGGAATGGAAGGCGCACTCAAAGGAATTACGCAGGTACTTGTAGTCTTGGATTTTCTTTTCTTTATTTGGGTAATTATACCAAAAAGGACATACACAGCCAACGCGTTTCGTTACTTGTAGTAACTTCGTCAGGGCTAGGTTTGTATTGTTGGATTTAGATCATAAGCAACAGTGAAGTTAAAAGGATAGGCGTAGTTTGGAGCAAGCGCAGTAGAAGGTAACGGAAAATCTCTTTATATTTTCTTGGAATAGTGTCAACAAAGGCCCGATTCCTAGATAACAATGACACGGAAGCGCAAGGACGGGTCCCTGCTACAAACCCGCGTTACCGTGCCGGGAGACTGTCATCCCTGATTGGGGAGATTAGTATGTCCATGGGGTTGCTGTCTGGATTTTCGACACAGTCCAAGAGCACACCTCGCATTAATTATTGAAGCGTACTACACACGTTGTGAGCTACATCCTGCATAGAACCATCTCTATCTGCACCGCAGAGACAAGAGTGCCCGTCATTATTTGTGGACCCGTCCTTGCGCTTCGTCGTCGTACGCCGTCGTCGCACGCAGCCCATATCTACTTAGCCTTTCAGGGGTGTAATATACCCTGTTCAGAAATTTAAAATTGTGTGTGGTGTGTGATGTTACTCGTCCTGAGGCGGAAAGACGGGACCTGGCGTGTGAGACTTTTTGTCTTTCAATTGCATTTAATTTTAAAAACTTGCTCTACATGGTATTTCTAAATACCTTCTTAACGATTTACACCTACCCGCTGTTTATTTGTTGCTTTCGGCGTTTCTCTCCCCCCGGTTGACTGACCAGTGCTAGCTCTACTCCGCCCATTTTTGATTGCAAATCTGCTCAAGACCTTCCTGTGGCAGCCGAGTGGGCGCTGCCTGGGGTCCCGCCATCTTGGGTGAGGAGCGGGAGTGGGATAGCAGACTAGTGCTAAGCCCCTCCCGCACTCACGCCGTCGCCAGTATAAAAGGCCTTCACTCCATGCCCCCAATGACTACTATTGTGTATGATGTTACTCGTCCTGAGGTGGAAAGCCGGGACCTGGCGTGTGAGACGCTTTGTCTTTTAATTGCACTTAATTTTAAAAACTTGCTCTGCATGGTATTTCTAAATACCTTCTTAACGATTTACACCTACCCACTGTTTATTTGTTGCTTTCAGCGGTTCTCTCCCCCCGGTTGACGGGCCGGTGCTAGCTCTACTCCGCCCATTTTTGCTTGCAAATCTGCTCAAGACCTTCCCGTGGCAGCCGAGTGGGCACTGTCTGGGGTCCCGCCATCTTGGGTGAGGAGCGGGAGTGGGATAGCAGACTAGTGCTAAGCCCCTCCCGCACTCACGCCTTCGCCAGTATAAAATGATGCCCTCACTCCAGACGCGCAGCGCACGAGCGCAGCGGGCGCGCCGGTGGCGCGCCAAAGGCAAGCCCGTCTGCGCCCGTCCGCGCCTGGCCCGTGCCTAGAGCCACTATCCCTGGCCAAATGGATTCTACTCCATCAACAGCCAGCCGCCTTTCCTACAGCCGGAGTACATTGTGGGCTCTGGGGGGTGGAACCAGAACTCTAGGCTGTATTAGGCGGGAAATCTGCCAAGACACACAGACAACGCAACATCAATGCGCTGGCTGTAAGCAAAAGCTTCCTCAGGTTTTATGGCAACTTAGTAAGCCGATCAAGGGCCTGGATTTACTTGTACCCTTAAAAGAACCGGCCACATTAAATGCATGCTGCTCAACGCAAGGTCTCTAGTCAAACACAGCCTCGAATTGGCTGAATTGATACTCAAGGCAAATGTTAAGGTGGCTTTTATAACAGAATCCTGGACGGATGCAGCCTCTGGCCCGGACTTAGTCAAAGCCTCCCCCCCCCAACTATGTCTGCTTTGTACTGGACAGGCAAGGGAAGAAAGGTGGGGGATTGGCGGTCATCTACCATAACTCAGTAAGAGGAAGCTTTAAACCTGCATCTAGGGGCCTGGATGAAATACTTGTATTCAATCTTACTTTATCAGACCATCAAACTCTAAAAGGCTGCCTACTTTATAGGCCCCCGGGGGCTAAGGCCCCTTTTTTCTCGACTCTGGGGAATCTGCTAGAGGAAGCTATATGCACCAAATCATTCACCGTGCTTGGTGATTTCAATTTCCATCTGGAATGCATGTCCGACACAGATACTAGAGATCTCTTCGATCTGATGCAGGGGGTGGAACTATGCCAAAAAGTTGTGGGCCCGACACATAAGGCGGGACACACTCTTGATGGCATTTTCTCCAACCATCCTAACTTAGTGGTTACGGCAATTAACCCTGTTCCCTGGTCGGACCATGCCGCAATCTACTTTCATGTTACCCTTTCATGTTACCCTACTCCCCCCCCCCCCCCCCCAAGTCTAGTAATGTCAGGAAGCCACCTAGAACAATTAGAAACTGGAAAAGTATTGACAGTAAGGCCCTGGAGACCTTATTGATCTCTTCACCTTCGCTTCCCTCAGGTACGGCCGAAGAGGATGCTACGAGTTACACTAACTGGCTAAACTCTGCATGTATGGAATTAGTACCCCCTAAAACTTACCATTCCACACGTTCCAGCACATCAGCCCCGTGGTTCTCGGAACAAATCAGGGACCACAAGGTGAAGTGTAAAAAATTGGAAAGAAATTGGAGGAAATATTATAAGGAGGAGGATAAAAAGCTACTGAATGCAGAGCTGGGAGTTTACAAAGAAAGGATTCGAGCAGCCAAAAGGGCCTTCTTTACCACTCGCATTCAGAATGTGAGTAACTCCTCTAAAGAACTGTTCCGCACAGTATCATCGCTTGCAGCTCCCAAATCGTTAGAAATCCCCCCGAGTCGGGAGCTATGTGAAGACCTGGCTGAATTCTTTCAGGGTAAGGTCGAGAATATCTTTTTCTCCCTTGATCACCTAGTTAAGGTTAATCCTCCACTGACTCATCTTGATAGGCCAGAGACTGATAGTCATACGGATAAATTACTTAACTTCTCCTATATCACTGAGGAGGAGGTTGTGACTTCGATACAGAGGATTAAATCAGGCTCTCCAAGTGATCCTTGTCCAGCGACTATTATAAAAACAGTTCCGTCTGTCATAGCTGCGAGACTTACACGCTGGAAACAAGCTTCGATCTTACCCCTTCTTAAAAACCCGAGCCTAGATGTGGTCGATCTGAATAACTATCGGCCCATCGCCAGACTACCTTTACCTGCTAAAATCATAGAGGGTTTAAAAAACCCTCAGCTGAGCGCATTTTTAGGGAAGCGCAATGTCTGGATCCATCTCAGCACGGATTTTGGCCAGGGCATAGCACAGAATCAGCTTTGATATAATCTGCCGAAGACATAAGACCAGTGATGGATGCAGGAGGCAGAGCCGCCCTGATTATGTTGGACCTGTGCGCGGCCTTCGACACGGTCCACCACAGGTTGTTGGTGGACCGGTTGGGGGCTTGCGGAATTCAGGGAAAGGCACTTAAGATCTTGCAGGCCTTCCTTTCCGGCAGGACTCAGGTGGTGGCTCTGGGAGACTATGAATCAGCCCCTTTTGTACTCCCTTGTGGAGTCCCTCAAGGCTCGTCTCTGAGCCCGACCCTTTTCAATGTGTACGTCTCCACCCTGGCACCAGTTATAAGATCTTTTGGCTTTAATGTAACTTCATATGCAGACGACACACAGATTGTGGTGTCACTGCTACCGGGTGGAGTGGATAACACAGCTGACAGGTTCAGGGACTGTATGCGTGAGGTTAGTAATTGGATGGCAGAAAATTGTCTTAAATTGAATTCAGCCAAGACTGAAGTGCTGCTATTCGGGGCTAAAGACAATTTCTGGTCCTCAAAATGGTGGCCCGAGGAAATGGGGAAGCCGCCCTCTCCAGTCACCAAGGTCAAAAACCTGGGGGTGCTAATGGATGACACTCTCCTTTAAGCCTCAAGTTAACGCTCTGTCTTCATCCATCCACTATGCCTTGAAAACTATACGAAAAGTTCTCCCTTTTATACCTGACGAACACAGAAAGACCGTAGTAACAGGACTGGCAACATCGCGCTTAGATTATTGTAACAGCCTGTTTTTAAACGCCCAACAGGGGCTGTTAAATAAACTCCAAATACTACAGAAGGAGGCGGCCCGCCTTGTTACGGGTACGTCCAAATTCTCCTCGGTAGCACATGATCTGGTTAAGCTACACTGGCTGCCAGTGCGGAAAAAAATAGCCTTTAAGACTCTTTGTGTAGTTTTTAAGGCCCTGAATGGTTTGGGCCCCCACTGCCTTACCTCGCTTTTCCAGTGGTACAAACCGACCAGGTCACTCAGGTCTTCGGACCAAGGATTGATCATAGTCCCCAAAGTTGCTGCCCTTTAGAAAGGCTTTGAAAACCTGGTTATTTACACACTAATTCATTCCGGCATGCAATTTAGTGGTCTCTCAGCGCCAGGACACCGTTTCGGTAACAGTGCGCTTAACAAATGTGGAAAATAAATAAATAAATGAGTCTGTACTTACCATTAAGTGATACCCGCTCTGTATCAGTGTGGCAATATTGCCTGGTTTCATCGTCTAGTTCTCTGTCAAAATCAGTTTGCCATGGTAGTCTCGCCTTGGTGTAAAAGTGCTCCCGATACCCCATAGTTAATTTGTAAATTTTGGATACTATATAGAAGGGGGATCTAGTTTTTATCAAATATGTGAGTGCGGCTATGTTCGGCGGTTCCTCCATATCGCCACCCAGAATGTCTACCAAGGCGTGCCTAATTCTATGGAATTGGAGCCTATGTAGAGTGAGCCCCTGGGGCCTCAGTTTCGTCCCATGTCTCAACTTTACCGTCCCTGAACAAATATCCAATTGTCGCTTTCACTAGAGCTTCAAGTGCTCTCGTCACTCCTCTATCTTTGCACAGGGGTAGCCAACAGCCCCAGTCCAGAGGAGCGAGGGGAGAATAGAGGATCGCTCCAGTTTGTAGCTTGAAGCAGGTGCTGCCATGCATGTCTAGTCGTGTTTATTGAGTCAAAGATTCCTGTCCGGTGTTCTGTCGGAGTAAATAAACAAGTTAGCAGGCAACGGGAGTGGTGCTGTCGGCACACTTTCTATCTGAATAGGAGGTGTGCCCGGTGGACTATGAATCCAGTAGTGCGCATGTGAGCCTGTGCCGCTCTATAATACAAGTCTAAGTCTGGGGCTCCCAGCCCTCCAAAACCGTAAACGGTAGGGGAGAGTCTATACGTCTCATTTGACCCTGGCTTACCTGTCCAGGCTAGTTTAAATAGGAGACAGGTGAGCGTGCAGAAAAAAATTCCCGGGAGGACAATAGGGATATTGGAGAATAGAAACAGGAGAGTTTCACCATTTTCATGATCGAAATCCCGTTGAGTAATGAAAGGGGAGGCGAATCCACCCATCAATCTTGTCTTCCAGCTTGTTGATACCAGCACCATATTTTTCACGGAACACTAGCTCACAGTCTGAGTGTATTCTTATTCCTAAATATCAAACTGGATCCAACAACCACTGCTGTGGATAATCCGGCTAAGCGGCAGAGTTGCCGAATTAAGAGGAAACATAATTGATTTCGTCCAGTTAACTCCGAGGCCTGAATGAGTACCAAACTGCACAAATTCCATAAGTACAGGAGATAGATTAGTTTCCGCGTTCCTGACATATAGTAGCGTATCATCAGCGTACGCGGAGGCAATTCGGTCGTACCCCGGGAACAGTATACCTCTGTGATGATGATATTCCCGTAGTGCACAAGCAAGCGGTTCCGCTACCAACGCGTATAGTAACGGGGATAGAGGGCATCCTTGTCGTGTGCCTCTAGAAATACCTATAGGGTCAGTAACTAAATCACTAATTTTAACGCAGTAGGCGTGTTATATAAAACCGCAACCATTTGCAGGGAAATACCCCCCAACCCCATCCACGTTAGCTACTGCCGCATAAAAGGCCATTCGACAAAGTCAAAGGCCTTTTCCATATCTAAGAACACCGCTATGGCCTGTACATCCGGGCGGGTATGCTGCATAGCCCCAAACACAGTTATATGACAGGTTCATAACAGGAATTAATCCGGCTTGTTCCGGAGCTATGAGTAGAGGGACCACGGGTGTAAGTCGAGTTGCCAGAATTTTGGCATAGATTTTGGTATCTACATTTAGTAGCGACAGTGGCCGGTACGAGGTGCATTCAGAAGAAAAAGGTACTTACATTCGGTAATGCTTTTTCTGGTGGATACAGTATCTGCCTGTGGATTCCTCACATTGTGAATATCCCCCTGCGTCAGCAACATTCTGAAATTCTTTTTGTAGCTTTGCGCTGACGTGGACGACGTCACAGAAGCACGGCATGGCGCGCTGTTCCGCTGACATCACCGACACCATAATAGGCCCACGTCGGCGTGATGACATCAGTTCCGCCCTTTTTTCCGTGCCTTCGAGGCACACGGACGGATCAACAACAGTAGATATACACATAATGTACCCAGTACTAAATAATCAAAACAACACACACAGTGTGTAGTCAATGTAGGAAAGTAAAAACATTAACACATTTCCTTCAAAATAAAATATTAACATTACAGTAAATCAGGTATAGAAGACTGAACAACAGGGAGGCGGGTGGGCCAGTGAGGAATCCACAGGCAGATACTGTATGCACCAGAAAAAGCGTTACCGGAGGTAAGTAAGAAATGCGTTACGTACCTGTAACTGCAGTTACCCAGTATTGGTATCTTTCATAGATTCACATGCCTGAATCATTCCCAGTCGTCGGGGTGGGAGTCCCCGGTACATAAAAAGAGTAATGTCATATAGACATATACATAGTAATAGGCCAGAGGCCTCTCATTAGTAACATATCCATGTCCTTTTGTAAAAAGGACTAAACTTTGGCCAAGAGCCAATCAGATATCACCACCCTCTAGAACCTTCCTGGAAGGAGCCCTAGTCCCTCAGATTTTCGTAAGCACAGTGCCAAGTATTACCTACTGAGAGAACCAAGGTGAGCCCTTCCAGGGGAGGCGGGTGGATTGCATGTGAATCTATGAAAGATACCAATACTGGATAACTGCAGTTACAGGTAAGTAACACATTTCTTATCCAGTATTATAGGTATCTTTCATAGATTCACATGCCTGAATCAGAATAGCAAGCAATAACCAGCACATTTCGTAGAGAACAACCTGTAAAATCATCTGATAATGGAATATCAATCATGAAATACAGTACGTAATAAGACTTTCTAAACATAGAGAAATGTGCAAGAAGGTAATAGGATGGAGGGATGAAAGGAAGAAGGCTCACCTCTAGTTAAATAGATGGCATAGCACCGCTTGACCCACCGCTGCATCCTTCATCAGCTCTGAATCCAAGCAGTAGTGCTTGGTGAAGGTATGAGGTGACTTCCATGTCACCACTCTGCATATGTCGATGATGGGTACCCCAGCGAAGAGCGCCATAGAGCTGGAGACCGCTCTAGTGGAGTGCGCCCGGACTTTAGAATGCAGAGGATGTCCTGCCTGCTGGTGGCAGAAAGTAATGACTGCCGAGATCCACCTTGAGATGGACTGCTTTGTCAATGGAAGACCTTTCCTGGGCCTGCTAAAGGCAATAAATAGCTGTTTGGACTTTCTAAATTGTTCTGTTCTATGGATGTAGAACTTTAGACATCTCTTGAGGTCTAAGGAATGGAGAGACCTTTCTGCTGCGGTGCTTGTGTTAGGGAAGAAGGACCGCAGAACAATAGGTTCATTCAGGTGAAAGTTGGAGGGAACCTTTGGTATGAATTTAGGATTAGTTCTTAAGATGACTCTGTCTTGTTTGAACTGTAAGAAAGGGTCCTGAATAGAGAAGGCTTGGAGCTCACTCACTCTCCTTGTTGATGTGAGCGCTAGTAAGGGAGCCAGATTTCCACGATAGATATTTGATATCAGCCTTGTGTATTGGCTCAAAGGGGTGTTTCATTAACTGAGCCAGGACTATGTTGAGCTGCCAGGTGGGTGGCAAAGCCCTCACTGGAGGGAATGTCCTGAACAATCCTTTCAGAAACTGCTTGATCAGTCTATTGGACCAGAGAGAAACACCAGACGAAGAACGCCTATACCGAGATATAGCCGCCAGGTGACCTTTTATTGAGGCGTGGCCAAACCCCGAGTGGGCCAAATAAAGCAGATAAGGCAGAGTCAGAGCCGGCGAAGATTCAAAAGGGTGTATCCTGTTTGTCTTACACCCTATACAGAATCTTTTCCACTTCAGGGAATACGTCTTGTTGGTAGTCGGCCCGGGCCAAGACTACCCTGCATTCTTGAGGAATGTCTACGTTCTGGAACTCTCTGTACTCAGGAGTCAAGCCGATAATTTGAGAGATTGTGGATCCGGATGTTGGACTTGTCCCTGGTTCATAGTCAGGAGAGTCGGGCTTGGCCTGAATGGAATTGGCGGTTGTAGCGAACGGAGGTGCAGTTCCGTAAACCAGTGTTGGCGTGGCCTTCATTTTCCTGAGAACCCTGGGAATCAGGAGAAATGGAGGAAATGCGTAAGCGAAGACGTTGCACCATGCGATGGAAAATGCATTCCCGAGGGACCCCTTCTGGGGATGCCAGCTTGTGTAGGATTGGCATTTTGCGTTGAGTTGTGTCGCAAACAGGTCCAGGTGAGGCTTGCCCCAACGGGAGAAAACGGAGTTGAGAAGATATTGATCCAGCTCCCACTCATGGCAGATGGAGCGTTGCCTGCTTAGAGAGTCCGCCAGGGTATTGTCTGCTCCTGGGACATACTCTGCCCGTAAAGAAATATTGTTTCGAAGCAGCCACTTCCAGATACGTTGAGATTTGAGCGACAGCGTCAGAGATCCAGTTCCCCCTTGTTTGTTCAGATAGTGCATTGTGGTGGTGTTGTCCGTTCTCACAAGCACTGGGGAATCCTTGATCCGGGGCAGGAATGCTCTTAGCGCCAGGTAGACTGCCCTCAACTCGAGAAGGTTGATATGCTGCTGTTTTTTTTGTCCCAGACCACAGCCCATTGATCTGGAGTTCTTGCAGATACGCACCCCATCCCTCCAATGAAGCATCCATGGTGATGACATGCGGAGAGATTGGTAGTAGGAATGGAAGGCCCTGGTCCAGATTTTGAGGTTGAAGCCACCAGTCTAGGGCCTGCACCATGGATGGAGTGATCCGGATTAGATCGTCGAAGGATCCTGCAGACTGAATCCACTGAGTGGACAGAGCCTCCTGCAGCGGTCGCATACGAAGGCGGCAGTGAGGGATCAGCAGGATGTTGGAGGACATCATCCCCAATAATGACTTGTACAGGCGTACCGTGATGGTCTTCTTGGCCTGAATCCGGACTGCTAGAGACATGAGTTTGAGCTGACGTTCCTGTGAAGGAAAGGCTTTTTCCTGATCCGTATCCAGGACTGCCCCCAAGAAAGTGAGGCGCTGGGAAGGCTGAAGTACCGACTTTTCTTGGTGGAGAGTAAATAAATGTAAATGTTTTTGTACTTGTATAGTGCACAGCTACCTGCAGTGGGTTTCCCGGCGCTTGTACGAATACCGCAAGGGAACCCTTCCTGGCTTTCCCTGTGAAGTGTCCACTCCTGGGCACCCCCATGATGCAGACCAGGCATCCCTCGCGTTGTGGGGGCCGTTGTGGAGACTAAGCAAGCTATTGCCCAGAGTTGCAGCGTGGGACTAATGATCAGAATAGGCACTGAGGCGAGAATATCCGGTCAGGGGAATTAATGAGCCCGAGACCCGCCGGGGCAGGAATCGAACCCTGGTCCCTGGCCAGAGCTCTGCATCGAGGTCTGCCTGCTCTAACCATTGAGCCACACTTCTCCAGGTTTTCGAAGAGTTGCAGACAGGCGTCTGAGGACCTGCTCACGCCTGCGAAAGTAGGCGCCTTGACGAGCCAGTCGTCCAAGTAGGGGAAGACTTGGTGATGGTGTTGGCGAAGATATGCTGCCACCGGAGACAGGCACTTTGTAAAAATGCGAGGAGCCGACTTCAGTCCGAAAGGCAGCACCCTGAATTGGTAGTGTCTGCCCGCCACCGCAACCCTGAGGAATTGCCTGTGGTTTTTGTGGATCGGTATGTGGAAATAGGAGTCTTGGAGGTCTAAAGACACCATGAAGTCTTTTGAATCGAGGAGCTGCAGCACCTCCTGAATGGACACCATACGGAACGACTGTTTCTTGCGGTATCCGTTGAGGTCTCGTAAGTCCAGTATAGGTCTCAATTTTTTCTCCTTCCTTATTAGGAAGAATCGGGAATAGAATCCTTTGCCTTTCTGATCCCGAGGTACTTTTTCTATGACTCTTTTGTGGAGCATTATAGAGAGTTCTTTTTGTAGGAGATGCAGATTTTTGTGGTTCATTGGACGTGGAGGATTCGAAGGAGGAGTCTCCATGAACTACAATGAATGTCCAGACTGGACTAGCTGGAGGACCCAGCGATCCATTGTAATCTGCTGCCAATTGTGGAGGAAAAATGAGATTTTCCCTCCAACTGTGTAAGAAGGAGAAGAAATGGAGGCCTGCGGTAGAAAGAGGTCATTGCCTTCTGGCTGTGTCTTTCTTCCCTCCGCGTCCACGAAAGGAAGATTTGTTGTATGAGGACTGATTTTGATGCTGCCGTCTTTGCTGGTACTGGGGTTTGTACTGCTGGTTTGAGTTGTATTATTATTTGTACCCCTGATAGCCACCTCGTGAAGGCTGTCCTCTTCCCCTGGAGCCCCGAAAGGAAGTATTTCTGAACTGAAGAGTACCCAGGGCTTTCGCGGTCTCAGTATCCTTTTTAATACCTTGCAGCATGTCGTCTAGGTCTTTTCCAAACAGTAGCTGACCATCGAACGGCATGTCCAATATCTTGGCCTGCACTTCCGGACGGAAAGATGTGGCCTTAAGCCATCCTTGGCGCCTTAGGACCGCAGCCCCTGCCAATTGCCTGAATCCTGTGGAGGAGATATCCATTCCCACGTCGATCATTTCAAAGGCTGAACGTTCGCCCTCAAGAAGGATCTTTTTTGGTTCCTCTTTTTGGTCTTCTGGGATAGTAGACAAATATGGGGCAATATCCGCCCACATTTGGCGGTTGTAGCACCCCAACAGGGCTAAGCAGTTGTGGTTTGTTATAAGTGCTGATGTTACAAACTTACAACATAGGTTATTGTAATTACCTGCAGCCCTGAAGAAGTCTAATTGTCAAACAAAGACTAGACGAAACACGTGTTGGCTGTATTGCTGTTCAAGAATTCCATTGAATTTGATGACCGAATAAAGAAAAGAATTGGAGAGAAAGTTTACTTACCTTGTGAACTCTAAATGGACTTTTATTTGAGTGCTTGGTGAATTAATGTACTATGATTAGCCACCCTTTGGCAACTATAAGAGCCTTGGTGACAGACTCTTGTTCACTTTGAGCACCTTGTTACATTTTTGATTTGATTTACTTATACACGCTGTGCGCTCCTATTAAACTGTCACCCTTCTTTGTGTAGGGCTAAGGAGTTAGCTGCTTGTATAGTGAGGGCCGACATGGATGAAAATCTTTTGCCAATGTTATCCAGTTTACGACCTTCTTTATCTGGTGGCGCAGTCAACGCCGCTGATGGATTATTAGATTTACGCTGCGCCGCTTGGGTAATGACAGAGTCTGGCTTTGTGTGTCCTGTAAGGCATGCAGGAGCCTGTCTCAGGAGCCTTATATTTTTTGTCGAGCCTGGGTAAGACTGGAGGCAGAGATGAAGGATTCTTCATTATTTTCAATTCCTGATCCCAAATATACTCGATAATTGGAATGGATCTCACGGTTCTTTGAAATGGCTCTTTAAAGTCATACAGGAAACAATCCTGAGGTTGCGTGGTGATTTGGATTTTGAATCTTGTAGCCGCCCTTTCTAAAATGTTGTGAAAACCTCCGATGTCTTCCGGAGGAGAGTCTGCCTATGCTTGATAAGGGGAAGCCGGAGCTGGAGTAACGTATTCATTCCATTCGTCTTCCTGCAGTTCCCCTTCCTCCTGCTGTTCGTCCTCGTCATGTGCTCCACCGTCCTCTTCTTCATCAGAAGACTGTAAAGGTGGCAAATAAGCAGAGTCGGGTTGAATAACCAGCGGAGCCGGCCTAGGGCGAGGTAGGTATCACAACTGGCGGTTGCGGCCCTACAGGAGGAGGGGGATTGATAGGAAACCGCTGCTTATAATCCGCAATGAGAAATTGCTAATCCGTCACTATGGATACTGGCAGACACACCATGGGTTGTGAATGTGGAGGAGGAGTAGAGTGATCTTCCTCCTGGAAATCCATGCCTTCCTGCTTCAGGTCTTCACACTCTGAACTTTCAAAGTACGCTTACTTATCTTGAAATGTGTATACGAGTACTTCAAGGAAGGCGATCCGGTCATCGGTGAGCCCATCGACGGTATGGTCGTCGACGGGGGAACGTCGACGGTTATAGCCGGCGTCGACGGCGTCCTCGTCGATGATAGCGTCGTCGACGGTGTTTTGTTCCTCGACTGTAGTGTCATTGACGGTGTTTTGTTCGTCGACGGCAGTGTCGACGCTGGAGACGTCGTCGATGATCCCGTCGACGGCTTTGATTTCGTCGACGCTGGTGTCGACGTCGATGGTCTCGTCTTCACTGACGTAGACGAGGATTTCGTTGACGATGAAGAGGGTTTCATCGACGTCGATGGGGCTTTAGTCATCGAAGATGATTTCTGTTTCGTCGATGAGGATGCACTTGTCGAAGGGGGCTTCGTCGTCAATTTTTAAATTATTATTACAGACGGAACGGACCTACCCGTCGACGACGAGGCTGAAGTAGTCGTCGATGTTGAGGAGAATGATGATGCCATCGATGTGTAGATTGTTGTTGTCGACGTAGTTACCGTCACCACTGAAGATGTCCTGACAGGCTTTTTGAAGGTGGCATCTTGAATGGAAACCTTCTCAGCCTTTGAACGAACCTCTGAAGACTTGGGCGTCTTCTTTTAAGGTCGCTCCGAAGATGGTCCTGGGGATGACGTTCTAGGCCTTTTGGGAGAGGCATGAGTAGTTTTGATGGAGCACTCACTCTACCCTGAAGAGACAACTCGGTCCTTGTCTTTAAGTCTCTGGAACCAGAGTAGCAGGCGTCCCTCTCTGTCTTTCAGAGTTTTAGTTGAAAAAGTGCGGCAGACCTTGCAATCTTTTGCAGAGTGGTCTGGGTAGCGACAGTAAAGGCAGTCTTCATGCCGGTCATCCACATGAAGCCTCTTTTTCCCACAAGAGGCACAGGATCTAAAGAGTCCTTTTTTTAGGAGTGTCAGCCATGATCAAACTGAAACACTCCAAACACAGAGAAAAATTTCTGAGAGAAAAATATTGAGAAAAGGTAAAGAATACCAGAAAAATTGAGCAGAGTTCAGAGGAGACTCCCTTAGCACGACGTGCGGTAGAAAATCTGAGGGACTAGGGCTCCTTCCAGGAAGGTTCTAGAGGGTGGTGATATCTGATTGGCTCTTGGCCAAAGTTTAGTCCTTTTTACAAAAGGACATGGATATGTTACTAATGAGAGGCCTCTGGCCTATTACTATGTATATGTCTATATGACATTACTCTTTTTATGTACCGGGGACTCCCACCCCGACGACGGTGCATGATTCAGGCATGTGAATCTATGAAAGATACCTAGAATACTGGATAACTTGTTCTTCTGATGAATACATCTGCCAGTGGATTACTCACCTTGTGAATAGAGTCCTACAGCAGTCCCCACTCCCGGAGGAGGGTGTCCACTCTCCTATACCAGAAAATCCTGGAGGACAGAACGCGCAAAGTGGCCGTCCGTCCTCACTTCAGAATCCAAGCAGTAATGCTTCGCGAAAGTGTGGAGGGAAGCCCAAGTCACTGCTCTACAAATCTTCTCTACAGTTACACCCCTAGACAAAGCAGATGTAGCAGACCTTGCTCTAGTGGAATGAGCTCTTAAACCTTCAGGAGGTTCCTTACCCATCAGAGAGTAGCATATCTTGATACACAAGACAATCCATCTCAACAGCGTGCGCTTGTGCACCGCCTTGCCTCTTCTGGCTCCAACAAAACCAACAAAGAGCTGGTCATCCACTCTGAACTCTCTGGTTCTGTCCAGGTAGAAGCTCACCTCCCTCTTCGGGTCCAAGCGATGAAGACTCTCCTCCTCCTTGGAAGGGTGAGGGGGAGGATAGAAGGTAGGAAGGGTAATGGACTGCCCTAGATGGAAGGTAGTTACCACCTTAGGCAGAAAAGCAGCCCTGGTCCTGAGTACCATTCGTTCAGCATGAATGGTCAAGAATGGGGGCCTTGAACTAAGAGCTTGAAGCTCACTTACCCTCCTTGCCGAGGTAATTGCAATAAGGAAGACAGTTTTAAAAGACAACAGTCTCAAGGGACACTTGTGCAAAGGTTCAAAAGGTGAACCCATCAAGAAAGTAAGTACAAGGTTCAAGTCCCATTGAGGCACAATAAAGGGAGTTGGAGGAAATTTATTTGTAAGGCCCTTTAGAAACCTTAAAACAATAAGAGATTTAAATAAGGACGGATGATCCAGCAGGCAAAGAAATGCCGACTAAGCCGAAAGATAACCTTTCACTGTAGCTACAGCAAAACCTTGCTGAGCCAAAGAAAGCGCAAACTGAAGAATGTCAGACAAACGAGCCTTCAAAGGGTCAATGTATTTCTCCACACACCAAGAGACACATTTGGACTAAGTATGGGCGTAAAATCCGTTCCGCTCGCGGATTTTGCGGATTTTCGGTAAATTCGCAATCCGCGAGATTTGCGGATTTCCCGCAAAATCCGCAAATTCGCACGCAGCGGATTTTTTTTTTCTTGGTGATACAATTTTGCGGCGCGCGGCGTTTACTTCCCGTCATTCATTGTTTGCCGAGTTATTTTTCTTGATATTTTGCAAGTGCTGCGCCATTTTGGATCTTGCTGCGGGATCCCGCGGGAATTTGGCAAGCGCGATTACGTAATCGCGGCTTGCCAACTTTTACAGCGAGAGTTTGTCAACGCGAGTACGCCGTGATCACGTATCGCGGTACTTCGCAATTGCGAGCTTTGAGATGCGGCGAGCAGCAACAATCTCGCACTCGCGAAAATATAAAATTTGCAATTCTGCACAAGAAATCCACCAGCAAGCAGCATAAACCTTCTGGAAATGATGATTTTTATCTGAATAACTCCTCAGGTTGACATTTGCCTGCACTTTTTTTGCGAGGAGTCCATTTTGGGGAGGGGGGGGGGTGGGAGGAAGGAAGTGCCCCACAGTCTTCAACTTCCTGTTCCTGTCCAGCAGGCTCCTACCAGTGCTTTGTCCATCTCCTGCTCACTTTTCATTTGGATCTGGAGCTGGAAGGATTACTTTTTGTGGATGCTGCTGGATATTTGGATTTGAGGCCTTTTTGACTTTCTTTGGATCACTTTTGGATTAGAAATTTCACAAGTAAGTTTGTTTGGGGCATTACAGTTGCTGCAACTACAATTTTGGAATTTTCGATTTTTGGGCTGTTTTGGGGCCTTTTGCCCCGGGGTACTCAGTGGTGGGTGCACTGAGTCTTTCTGTGGGGTGTTTTGAATTTAAACATCATGGAGGGGCTGGATGGCTTGGGATTGTGCTGATTTTTCTGTGATTTTCGTTTTTTGGCCTGTTGTGGCCTTTTCACGCGGGGTAGTGAGTGATGCATGTGCCTAGTCTTTCTGTGGGTTGTCTTCAATTTAAACTTCATGGAGGGGCTGGATGGCATGGGATTGTGCTGATTTTTCTGTGATTTTCGTTTTTTTGGCCTGTTGTCGACAGGCCATGTGGTTGGGGGCCATTTTGAGTGCTGCTACAGGCCCTGGTCATGTGCTGTGATGGAGGGGGCCATTTTGAATGCAGGCAGTGTTCTCAGGCCTGCACCCATTTTGCCTAGCTTTCATCCATTATGCCCAGGGGCAGTGAGTGGTGCATGGGCCTAGTCTTTCTGTGGGTTGTCTTGAATTTAAACATCATGGAGGGGCTGGATGGCTTGGGATTGTGCTGATTTTTCTGTGATTTTCGTTTTTTTGGCCTGTTATGGACAGGCCATGTCGTTGGGGGCCATTTTGAGTGCTGCTACAGGCCCTGGCCATGTGCTGTGATGGAGGGGGCCATTTTGAATGCAGGCAGTGTTCTCAGGCCTGCACCCATTTTGCCCAGCTTTCATCCATTATGCCCAGGGGTAGTGAGTGGTGCATGGGCCTAGTCTTTCTGTGGGTTGTCTTGAATTTAAACATCATGGAGGGGCTGGATGGCATAGGATTGTGCTGATTTGTCTGTGATTTTCGTTTTTTTGGCCTGTTGTGGACAGGCCATGTGGTTGGGGGCCATTTTGAGTGCTGCTACAGGCCCTGGTCATGTGCTGTGATGGAGGGGGCCATTTTGAATGCAGGCAGTGTTCTCAGGCCTGCACCCATTTTGCCTAGCTTTCATCCATTATGCCCAGGGGTAGTGAGTGGTGCATGGGCCTAGTCTTTCTGTGGGTTGTCTTGAATTTAAACATCATGGAGGGGCTGGATGGCTTGGGATTGTGGTGATTTTTCTGTGATTTTCGTTTTTTTGGCCTGTTGTGGACAGGCCATGTCGTTGGGGGCCATTTTGAGTGCTGCTACAGGCCCTGGCCATGTGCTGTGATGGAGGGGGCCATTTTGAATGCAGGCAGTGTTCTCAGGCCTGCACCCATTTTGCCTAGCTTTCATCCATTATGCCCAGGGGTAGTGAGTGGTGCATGGGCCTAGTCTTTCTGTGGGTTGTCTTGAATTTAAACATCATGGAGGGGCTGGATGGCTTGGGATTGTGCTGATTTTTCTGTGATTTTCGTTTTTTTGGCCTGTTGTGGACTGGCCATGTGGTTGGGGGCAATTTTGAGTGCTGCTACAGGCCCTGGCCATGTGCTGTGATGGAGGGGGCCATTTTGAATGCAGGCAGTGTTCTCAGGCCTGCACCCATTTTGCCTAGCTTTCATCCATTATGCCGAGGGGTAGTGAGTGGTGCATGGGCCTAGTCTTTCTGTGGGTTGTCTTGAATTTAAACATCATGGAGGGGCTGGATGGCTTGGGATTGTGCTGATTTTTCTGTGATTTTCGTTTTTTTGGCCTGTTGTGGACAGGCCATGTGGTTGGGGGCCATTTTGAGTGCTGCTACAGGCCCTGGTCATGTGCTGTGATGGAGGGGGCCATTTTGAATACAGGCAGTGTTCTCAGGCCTGCACCCATTTTGCCTAGCTTTCATCCATTATGCCCAGGGGTAGTGAATGGTGCATGGGCCTAGTCTTTCTGTGGAGTGTCTTGAATTTTAAACATCATGGAGGGGCTGGATGGCTTGGGATTGTGCTGATTTTTCTGTGATTTTCGTTTTTTGGGCCTGTTGTGGACAGGCCATGTCATTGGGGGCCATTTTGAGTGCTGCTACAGGCCCTGGCCATGTGCTGTGATGGAGGGGGCCATTTTGAATGCAGGCAGTGTTCTCAGGCCTGCACCCATTTTGCCTAGCTTTCATCCATTATGCCCAGGGGTAGTGAGTGGTGCATGGGCCTAGTCTTTCTGTGGGTTGTCTTGAATTTAAACATCATGGAGGGGCTGGATGGCATAGGATTGTGCTGATTTTTCTGTGATTTTCGTTTTTTTGGCCTGTTGTGGACAGGCCATGTGGTTGGGGGCAATTTTGAGTGCTGCTACAGGCCCTGGTCATGTGCTGTGATGGAGGGGGCCATTTTGAATACAGGCAGTGTTCTCAGGCCTGCACCCATTTTGCCTAGCTTTCATCCATTATGCCCAGGGGTAGTGAGTGGTGCATGGGCCTTGTCTTTCTGTGGGTTGTCTTGAATTTAAACATCATGGAGGGGCTCGATGGCATAGGATTGTGCTGATTTTTCTGTGATTTTCGTTTTTTTGGCCTGTTGTGGACAGGCCATGTGGTTGGGGGCCATTTTGAGTGCTGCCACAGGCCCTGGCCATGTGCTGTGATGGAGGGGGCCATTTTGAATGCAGGCAGTGTTCTCAGGCCTGCACCCATTTTGCCTAGCTTTCATCCATTATGCCCAGGGGTAGTGAGTGGTGCATGGGCCTAGTCTTTCTGTGGGTTGTCTTGAATTTAAACATCATGGAGGGGCTGGATGGCTTGGGATTGTGCTGATTTTTCTGCGATTTTCGTTTTTTGGCCTGTTGTGGACAGGCCATGTCGTTGGGGCCATTTTGAGTGCTGCTACAGGCCCTGGCCATGTGCTGTGATGGAGGGGGCCATTTTGAATGCAGGCAGTGTTCTCAGGCCTGCACTCATTTTGCCTAGCTTTCATCCATTATGCCCAGGGGTAGTGAGTGGTGCATGTGCCTAGTCTTTCTGTGGGTTGTCTTGAATTTAAACATCATGGAGGGGCTGGATGGCATGGGATTGTGCTGATTTTTCTGTGATTTTCGTTTTTTGGGCCTGTTGTGGACAGGCCATGTGGTTGGGGGCCATTTTGAGTGCTTCTACAGGCCCTGGCCATGTGCTGTGATGGAGGGGGCCATTTTGAATGCAGGCAGTGTTCTCAGGCCTGCACCCATTTTGCCTAGCTTTCATCCATTATGCCCAGGGGTAGTGAGTGGTGCATGGGCCTAGTCTTTCTGTGGAGTGTCTTGAATTTTAAACATCATGGAGGGGCTGGATGGCTTGGGATTGTGCTGATTTTTCTGCGATTTTCGTTTTTTTGGCCTGTTGTGGCCTTTTCACCAGGGGGTAGTGAGTGGTGCATGTGCCTAGTCTTTCTGTGGGTTGTCTTGAATTTAAACATCATGGAGGGGCTGAATGGCTTGGGATTGTGCTGATTTTTCTGTGATTTTCGTTTTTTTTGGCCTGTTGTTGTGGCCTTTTCACCAGGGGTAGTGACTAGTGAGTGTTGCATGTGCCTATCTTTCTGTGGGGTGTCTTGAATTTAAGCATCATGGAGGGCATGGGATTATGCTGATTTTTCTGGTTTTTTTTATTTTTTTGGGATGTATAACTGAACTGATGTTCCTCTGTCTTCCATTGCTTTCAGGTGCACAAGACTCAAGAGAACCACCAGTGCCAGGAAGAAGTCCTGCAGCGGTGTGTGTGTGCAGCATAACGTCACGCGACGTCACGTCTGCCCTCAGACAACTCTACAATTTGTGCAACTGCGGCCTGCTGTCTGACCTGCTCTGAAGAAGATGGCCCCAAAAAAAGGTCTCCGTAGCTCCTCTAGCAAGAAAGTTGCTAGTAAGGAGCAGAAGAAGCAAGTTACCAAGGAGGCTGGTGTGCCGGCCGCCGCGCTTTTTGGGAGCAAAAAAAAAAGTACGCCTGCAGCAGCAGCAGGATCTGCTGGGGACCAAGCTGGGAGCAGCACCCCCGCTCCATTGGGTTCAGTGCCTCCACCACCACGCCAACTTAAGTCAAAGCCCTTGAGTGCTTCAGAGGCAGTCAGTGTACTTCTCCAATCACCATCGACCAATGATGTTGGCTCATCGCAAGAAAGTAGCAGCAATGTCCCTGAATCAACACAGGTTGTTGTAACTCATCTGACAAGTGTTGTACCCACAGCCGCAACAACAACACCATGTGCAAGTACAAGCCCAAGTACATGTGGAAGGAGAGGCAGCGCAAGGAGATGCGCAAGCAGAGGTGCATGGAGGGTCACAAGTGCCCACAATAGTTGTTCCTCCCGAAGTAGGGGCACATCAGGAATTTGACAATCAAACCGAGGTATCATTTGAGGAAGCCACTCCTCCTGATGATCATTCATTGTCTTCCACATCCCTAGCAAGGAAAAGATCAAGGGGGGTGTCTACATCTTCTTCAAGCCCACCTCCTTCTGATGATACAGATCACAATTGGGAACCAGCACCACTGCCGTTCGAGAGTGAGGCACACCATGATCTGACAAAGATACCTAAGCGTAAAAGGAAAGTCGTCGAAAAACTCATAGCTATGGAGTGTGATGAGGCTCAACAAGAAGTGACGGATACTGCTGCTGATGAAGCCACTCACGATGACGACGAGCCAGTCATCATAAAGGTCACTGCAGCCCCAGCGGGCATGCAGCAAAGAGACATTTTGACCCTATCCCGAGAAGCTGCTGAGCGTGATGATGATGTCGACGAGGAGGCAATGGAAATGGAAACACAACAATAATTAGATTTGGAGTTAACTAGTACACCAACACCTACCGCTTCCATATTTCTTCCTCGCAAGAATGGACCTCCATCCACCTCGACCTCAATTAGTGGTGTTGAAAGTGCAAAACGTACTGAAGTTCGGCAATCCACATCCTCCACTTCATCTGGCATTAGCAGCAGGACCACCACCACCAGTATCGCCGACTCCTCCGGCCCCCAAAGACATTTCAAGTCTCCAGTTTGGGACTTCTTTAGTGTTTGCCCAAAAAAGGAAAACGTAGCCATTTGTAAGCTTCGAGTTAGTCGTGGTAAGTTTGGTACCAACTATGGTACCGGAGGCCAGAGAGGTCATCTTAGGAGAACGCACACTGTCCAATGGTTTGCGCACCTTGAGGCGATCAAGGAAGCCCGAATTGCACGTAATGAAAATGTTGATTTTTCATCTGATGATGACGAGGAGGAAGAAGACGATTCAAACACTTCACTTACACCCAGTACCCCTGTCAGCAGCACACCCCATGTGAGCCACACTAAGAGTGTGGGAGAGAGTGAGACACCAATGCGAAAAAGTTCATCAGCGAGCGTAACTGGGTCGAAGATATCATCATCCCGTAAATCCTTGGTCCAGGGCAACATTAAAAAGATGTTGTTTACAGAAGCGCAATATGAACGCAACCACCCACTGACGCGTCTGTATAACACTAAGCTGGCAAAAATGCTAGCTCTGGACCTTCTCCCTTTTTCTTTTGTAGAAGGGGTTGGTTTTCTAGAATTAGTGGCAGCGCTCTGCCCTAAATGGAAGGTTCCTAGCCGGTTCTATTTTGCCCGAGTTGCGGTTCCAGCACTACATGAAGATGTTCTGGAGGTGATTGGGGCAGCTTTGCAGAAGAGTGCTGTTCACACTATACATCTGACAACAGACATGTGGACCAGTGGCGCAGGCGCTGATTACATGTGCATCACTGCGCACTGGGTCTTTTTTTCAGGGGCTAAAGCAAAGCTAAACGCAGGTGTTGACCCGGACATTGTTTTTAAAGCTGCTCGGAAACATGCAACACTAGCCATGTTTGGTTTGGAGAAACGTCACAGCACAAAACATTTTGGATGTCTTTAACACAAAGGTCCTTGACTGGCTGTCCCCAAAAAAACGTCAGGTTGGTTATGTTTCCACGGACAATGGCGCCAATAAAGTTAAGGCCATGCAGCTGGGTGACTATTTCAGAGTGCCGTGTTTGGCGCACTGTATAAACCTGGTTGTCAAAAAATTCTTGGGTGATAAAGACAGTGCAGCGTACAGAGTAGTGGACACCTGCCGAAAAATGTGCAACCATTTCAGCCCGGAAGCATCTCAGGAGCCTGCTATATGAACGTCAAATGCCAGTGAAAGCACTCATCCAGGAGGTGGTAACACGTTGGAACTCAACCTTCTACATGCTTGAGCGTCTGTATGAGCAGTATACGGTACTCGATCACTATTTCTTAACACAGGGTACAGCTCAGAAGGAGGACCTGAGGATGGGTGCGGCGCAATGGAACATAGTTAAAAGCCTGACACGCATGCTTCGTCCTTTTGAGTTCTTCACGCGTGCAGTCAGCAAGGAGGACTGTAATTTGGGAAAAGCTATCCCATTGTTGTACATGCTGGAGCACCAACTGAAGGAGGTGTGTTCTGTGTTTGAAAAAGATGAAGAAATCCAAGACCCTTTTGTTCTGGCGGAGAAATTATTAGAGCACCTACAAGGTGATGAACGTCTTAAAATGATCCACTCAAACCAGCATTACATTTGTGCTACTATTCTGGATCCACGCTACAAAAAGGCGCTGGCAGGCCAAGCATTCTTTCCTTTTGCTGATGAAGATGTTACAAAGTACAAACAGTGGATAGCCTCCTCAGCCAGGAGGTTTGAAAGAGAACGGCAGCAAATTGAAGGAAAAGGCAGTACATCAGCATCAGCAGGCCATCCCCAGTCACAACAATCCACTTCTGCACCTGTGGCTGCGGCACAAGTGACCTCTCAGCCGTTAAAGAGACCGGCAACCGGATCATCTGCACCACCAGACACAACAGTAACATTGGAGGCTGAAGAGGATTGGCTAGCTCGGCTTGGGTTTGGTTCTCAAAAGGACACAGCACCAGCTAAGCAAAGTGGAGGAACCTTGGAGGAGAACCTTGAGTCGATGGTGAAGGACTATCTGAATGACTCAACAGAGGTCTATGTTAATGCTGACCCATTGGCGTATTGGCATGGGAAAAAAGAATTGTGGCCACAGCTCACCAACCTGGCTTTAAACAAATTGTCTTGCCCACTCGCAAGCGTGTCTTCTGAATGTGTTTTCAGTGCTGCTGGTGGCATTGTAACTTCCAAACGGAGCCGCCTCTCGCCCAAAAATGTGGAGAGGTTAACAATGATCAAGATGAATCAGCACCTCATACCACCAGATTTCAGAGTACGAGAAAGCGCGCCGGATGAAGACGAGGTGGACAGCAACATAGATATGGGAATTTCTTCTCTGTCAGGTGACACTGAGCTCACCCTGCCTGAATTCGCAGAGTATGATGACGAAGCCTTATTCTTATTCATGGACCGTGATACCAAGCCCTGAAAATGAGACAACGAATCAATAACTTTCTTTTTCGTCCTTATTCACTTTTATTCCTGTGTGTCTGTCTTTCTTTGTTGTGCACAGTTAATATAATTCAAACTTTAATCAGATAATCACAAAAACAAGCCCATCAGCAGAACTGTCTTCACTTGTTTGCTAATTGATTTGAAGGTGCCGCAGTCTGCATTCCTCAGGTTCACAAGTTCAGAAGAACATACTCCTCTATCCTCCTCCTCCAGACTCCTATTTCCATCAAAGCAGAGGGCTGGTTTACGCCCAATGAAGAAAGACTCAGCACTTTTGGGGGTGTTGTTCTACCTCTTTGCAGGTGAGTTGACGGCTCTGGGGCCATTGCTGGGAAGCTCTAATACCGGATAAAAGTGGTTTGGACCAAATCCGAGGCGGAAATCTTTTGGTGTTTTTGCTGACTTGCTTGCCTTTGAGGTGCTCTTTGAGGGGGTTCCGGCTGTTTGTGGGTGAGTTTCGGGGTCTGTGAGCACTGCTGGGACACTCTAATCTTGATTGCATTTGCTTTTCAGGAAATCCGTGGTGGTAAACCGGACTTATGGCCTAGCTACACGGCGCGTTTGGACCGAAGGCCGAGAAATATTGTAAGTATGAGATTTTGCTTTTGGCCTGTTTGGGGGTGTTATGCTTTTTGGTGGGTGGGTTGGCAGGTCTTGGGGCATTCCTGGGAAGGTCTAATACCGGATAGAAGTGGTTGGGACAAAATCCACGCCGATTTTGTTTTTGGCTATTTCTGACATTTTGCTCAATGTAGCGTTTTCGGGGGCCTGTTTGGGGGGCTTCCTGGTGTTTGTGGGTGGGTTTCGGGGTCTGGGAGCACTGCTGGCTATGGATACTTTACTTTGCAAGAGGTTTGAAGCAAATCCATGGTGGCAGATGGGAGTTCGGGCCTAGCTGCAGAGCGCGCGCAGAGTGATTTGGGAAATTTGACAAAAAATGACTAAGTCCCCATTTTTGTACTTTTGCTCTTTGGCTGTTTGGGGGTCTTCTATTCGTTTTCTCCTGGGTTGACGGCTCTGGGGCCATTGCTGGGAAGCTCTAATACCGGATAAAAGTGGTTTGGACCAAATCCGAGGCGGAAATCTTTTGGTGTTTTTGCTGACTTGCTTGCTTTTGAGGTGCTCTTTGAGGGGGTTCCGGCTGTTTGTGGGTGAGTTTCGGGGTCTGTGAGCACTGCTGGGACACTCTAATCTTGATTGCATTTGCTTTTCAGGAAATCCGTGGTGGTAAACCGGACTTATGGCCTAGCTACACAGCGCGTTTGGACCGAAGGCCGAGAATTATTGTAAGTATGAGATTTTGCTTTTGGCCTGTTTGGGGGTGTTATGCTTTTTGGCGGGTGGGTTGGCGGGTCTTGGGGCATTCCTGGGAAGGTCTAATACCAGATAGAAGTGGTTGGGACAAAATCCACGCGGAAAAGCCTTTTGGCACTTTTTGTAACTTATGGTTCGTTAGGGTTAGCCCTAGCAGCAGGATTGCATGTGTTTCGGGGTGTTCTAGATTTTTGCAACTGAGTTCTGGGGTCTTAGAGCACTCGTGAGAATGTGTAATTTTGGTTGTAAGTCATTTGAAGAAAATCCATGGTGGGAAAGGGGGGATTTGGCATAGTTAAAGAAAGCCTTTGCCACTATTCTTAACTTAGGGTTCGTTAGGGTTAGCAGTATTTCTATTGCATGTGTTTGGGTGGGGGATTTTCGAGTCTTGGAGCGATGCTGGCTATGGATACTTTTGCTTGGTTGCTTGCAAGTGGTTTGAATACAATCCACGGTGGATAAGGGGGTATTTGGGCCTACTTTTACTTTCAAAGTACGTTTTGTCACCACTTTTCTGCTAGGCCTCGTTTTTTGAGATTTGATTGGGGGTCTTCTACATTTTTGCAACTGGCTTTAGTAAGGGTCTGGGTGGGAGCACTGCTGGGAAGATCTAATTTTGTTCTAAAACACAGTTTACAGTACACCTAGCTTGAGGGGAAAGATCCGCTACATTAATTTGCCCATACTTAGTTATCCTTCAAAAGGTGACTCAGACAGAGTACGCACTTTCAAAAATATTGTACTGTCTACTAGGAAAATCAAAGTGTGACTTTTTGCACTCCACAGCCTACATACCTTATATTTATTAATCAGTGGTGTTGTAATATTATATCACTTCCTGTTTTTCATTGAATAATTACAGGCCGGGTTTCAGTCTGTGCAATGGGGAAAAAAGGATGGAGTCAGGCTTCACCTTAGCGAGCCGCAATTCAGCATCCGCCAGGCAGGCAGTGGACAGGGTGTCTTCTGGTGACCAACATTGATGGACGAAGCGTCAGATGGAATGGAGGAGTGCCGCTAATAAGAGGAATTTTTTTCTGCATGCAACTTACTTACCAATTTCAACAGGACAACTACAACAACATACAGATACAGTATCCATTGTTTCTTTCTAGGACTGTGACTGCATTTCTTGGATCTCTCTCTGCTTCTAAAATTGATCCCTTAACACATCACTTAGTCCACTCCACTATCACATCTGCACCACACATAGTCATTTGTAAGTGCTCCTACGTAATTCGCAAGTCGCAGCACGCCCCAGCCCGTAGAGGACTGGAATGGGCCCAATGATGAAGCATGTCATCAAGGGGCAACCCTGGTGAGTGAGGGGACACCTAGAAAAAGAGCAATTTCTCCTTTTCTATCTACTATACCTTCCAGACCAACCCCATTGAGAGTTGTGAATGGATTTATAGTGACCAGCAAGGCTCTCAGGTATCTGGCAACAGAGACCTTATGTTGAATATAATTATCAATATTTCCACACACGCCCTGTACTGTCGCATTCTTTCTTCCACAGTTGTCGAAAGTACTACTTACTTTTCACTGACATGCATGCAGTAGTGCATGCACTTTCAAAGATTGATGGATAGGTTTGTACCCAAAGATTTGTTTATGTTCACAATTGTTTGTCCATGCTGTGCTATTTTTTCTTGTCTCCCAAAACCTTTCCCAAAAACCCCCGTACCCATCCATTTTTCAAACCCTAACACTCTTCCCCCGGGCTGTGTGGTTTTGATTGATGTGTGACTAAATTACAGCAATAAATCCACACACTTGCTGGGGAGGATAAGGTGATAGCAACAGGCTGGTGAAGAAATCCAAGGATATATTCTTACTCTGCTTGACAAAGACCCATGGCTAATGTCAAAGAACTTCAACCGAATTAGTAGTTATACTTTACCATTTGTTAGGCTACAATGTGGCACTGTTCTAGTGTACGGTCACCTGCTATATTCTCTATTGTACCGTTGTATTGCTCAGGAGGACAAACCAGATTTCATTTTCTTTTTTTTCATAGGCATGCAACTGCCACTGTGTCACACCACTAGTACCACCGCTATGAGGAAATTGTATCCGCCCAGGATCGCCAACCTTATTCGCTGTTTCCCGTGGAGCCAGCCCTGGGTCTAGCCCTACTTTCAAACACAAATTACAGGTAAGATAAGCGTTTGGTGGGAGGGAGTATAATGGAGTATTAGGAGAGACGAGAGACTGACGGTAGTACTACTAAAGTCCTAGGATTCTTGAATTCACTTCACTTACTCTGTGAGAGGCACTTAGTGTTGAAAACATTTGGGCATTTACACTTAAAGGAAGAAAATGGAACTAAACTTTCAGGAAAACAAAGTTACTGTTAAACCCCCACCCACCAGGCAAGCAGTAAAAAACAGGTATGCTCAGATAAAGTTTGAAAAAGTATATTTATATCCCTAACAAAATAATCTCCCGCAAGACCCTCCCTAACCCCAACGGTTGTCCTTTAAAAGTCCCAAACCCAACTCCCGATTCCCACCCCCCAAAAGTCTCTAAAAAAGGGGCAAGGGACACTATGGGTGGATGCTGTTTACTTTTTGGGCCAGGGCTACATACTCCTGGCGGAGCAAGGCGTGCTCTAAGCGGAGCCCCTCCAACACGTTTGTAAAGTGGTGGAGCTCCTGCTGAAGGCGGGACACCCTCAGGGTACTGCGGTGCAGGCGTGCCTTGCAGTTACAATGGCTGTGAGAGGCAGCTGTTGTCCTTGCTGCTCGGCGGTGGCATTTGGCTTTGGCAGCCCGGCTCAGTCTGGCTGGAGCACTGTGCTGGGTGGCAGCCCGTGGGGGCACGGAGGCCGATGCAGACGACGTTGTTGTTGTGGTCGACTGCACACTTTCGTCGTCCTCCAGGGCCACCAGCCGCCGATATTCTGCAACAGTGGCAGCGATCCTCCGTTGCCGGGCCGCTCTAGCCAGCTCCTTCCTCCTTGTTTGTTTGGAAGGAGCATCTATATGAAGAAAGAAAGACATAGTCTGTAACCAATGCTCTTTAAGGTTAACTCAATCATTCAGCAGAAATTTGTGTTGCAGTACAACTAGCAACTTGCAAGCGCAATACATAACTATTGAGGCCAGTATCTATCTAACCTCCCACTTCTTCATCCTTGCTCTAACATTAGTGGGAGTTTAAGGAACAAATTCTACGAGCACTATGGACTTCCATTGGAGTCGACTATGAAAGTACACCAGTCTTATTCTTCTTCTTGTCTCTTGTTTAGGAAAATTGGTACGTTATATTCTGCAAGCCGGCATAATGCCAGCGCAGTGAACTTGCACCCGAGAAAAAGAGACGCACGCCATGATGAGTGACCTAGACTTGCGTTACTGTACCGGTCCAGTACATGCAGGTGGTGAAGCTCTTACTTTTCTATTACGGGTGGCACTGAGAATACTCTGTTACAAGGGCTACTGCTTAATTATTTTAACTTTCACCCTACAGTGCAAATGAGTACTAGAAATGGAAAAATGAAGAAGATAAATAATCTGATTATCTATCACTTCACATGGGATGTTTTTGCTTACATATGGGATGACTTTAGGTGCTTTGCTTTTTATTGAGTGACCAGTGATACATCCACACATGAATGACTGAGTACTACTAAACTTATTAAGAGAGGTAGGGAGTGGCCACCGTAATAACCGGATCTATGCTGTGCTTGCAATACAAACTACTGCTACTATTGATGGTAGTATTTGGACAAAATTACAACTTCTTTTCCTTGCCTTTCCTACACTGGAACAGACGTGCGGGTGCTGTGTTACATGCTCTTCAAAGTTACACTTAGTTCATCCACTGACCGTCTACTCTCTCTAGATCATGGGTACTCACAAACTTACTCTCAGGGGCTAAATGTACAGTGTAGTTTGTGGCCGAGGGCCGCACTGGTGGGGGCGGAGTCAGAGGGGGCGGGGCTAAAGCAAAACGAAAACTTGTGACCATGAGGTTGCACACAGGTCCCTGCAGCAGATGCCTTCATCCACTGAGCCACCAGACCCAGCATTTACATACATCTCTCTCCTCCTGCCCTCCCTCTCCCTCCCCCTCTGTCATCTCGCTGTGTGTGTGTCTGTCTGTGTCAGCCTTCAGCCCGGGCTGAGACAGCTTCCTCAACGCGCACACACAGACAGCCACACCAAAGTACTTAACAGGTCTTTAAAAGACCATTAACAAATTATTGAGGCTTTGTTTGTTGTAGCGCCCCTGCATCCCCACCCTGACAATCACTGCTTGCCCGGCCCCACAGGGCAGAGGCTTTGTTCTATTTCACCTCTTTGTGGCCCTGCATCTCCACTCTGCTCTGTGGGGGCCGGGGAGCAGTGATTGTCAGAGTGGAGATACAGGTGAAATACAACAAAGCCTCTGCTCTGTGGGGGCCGGGGGAGCAGTGATTGTCTGCAAGGTCTGCGCACCGCCAAGGAAGGCTTGCCGGGCCGCCACCGGCCCGCGGGCCGTACTATGAGTACCCCTGCTCTAGATACACATATGCTATCTAAGAGTCAGATAGTAGCATGATCCAGGTATATTATGGACACATACAGTTTGTGTCACCCACCCAGGCTGTTGTCCTTCCACTAATCATTGCTTCATCATTCACCCAGCCATGCATCTCATATTCTTTCCTTCCCAGCCACGTCTTCAATCTCAATATGTAAGGAATATATAAGAGCTTACCTCTGCCCGCCACCACCACCGTCTGAACTCTCACAGCCGGCACTGGAACCGCCGCCTCCTCCCCTGAGGAATTGCCCTCCGCCTCCGTTTCGAGCACCACCACCTCCGCGTTGGCCCCGCCACCAGATGTTCCACCTACAAAGTACATTTAAGAATGTTAGAATAAACCACTCACTAGTATTTGGTCTAGGAATGAAGACATGTGAAAACAATGTAATTTGTGACTGTGTACACTAAAGTAAAAAAAAATGTCCCTTTTTCCAGGGAAGGGTGTTGTCTTGCTGCACTTTTTGGCACAACTGATGAAGGCTGGCTTTTTAACACGCACCATTTTTCTCCACACAGACAGAAGATGGACTTCTAACAACAAGATCAAGTTGAAACAAGGTGAGAGCTCGGCTCGACCACAAGAAATGTCTTAAATTAATCGTCAGCACTAACCACTTTTCCATTCTCAGTTAAACGTTTAGTTTTTTTATTATGACTTCATTTTAATAAATGTGTTTACTTTTAATAAAGCTTTTAAACTTAAATAGACTCTGTGTTTTTTGGTCCAGACTAGAGTGACTGAGCGAAAGGTTTTGCAATTTTTGCAAGCATGAGTCCGTGCCTCTGACACTTCTTGACTCTGACTCCGTACTCTTGAGCTACGTTGGATAATCATCATTGGGGATCAATCATCAATGAATTCGGGAGGTAAATGACTGTGCCACACTATGTAGTCAGTCAGTAAGGACATTGGGGGTTCAAAGTCTGTTATCACAGAGGTATGTGGAAACTCTAACAGCGCCTATTATAATTGATAAGCAATGCACTATTTATTGTCCATAGTTGTTTCTGCTGAAGAATTGTCCCCTCAACAGTAGTGGTATGGATTGTCCTCCTATCCAAACCAAAAGGTAGTATCTTATTCTTTCTTGGTGGTCATTCACATTTTATAGTTGGGAATTTTCAAAGCAGATAGAACACTTCAAAAGACATTATGGACAATCCCAGAGGACTGCACTAAGTTGATAGAGCTATTGCTGACTAGAATGGGAGTTTCGCCAACCGTGCAATCTTAGTTAGCTACACAGACAGACTAATAAGACTAATCTAGTAATACCACAGGGAGTCATAGTAGAGGCAGGATAAGAATTTAGATACAGTCTACAAGAAGATCAAAGACGATTTTGAAAAAATCAAATGAGGAACGCTAGGAAAAATAGGTACTAGTCTAAAATGAAAACTTACTGGGGCCAGCAAAGGAGCCCTCGCCTGCCCGATCCTGGCCCTGTTCAACATCATTCGCCGCCTGCTGCTCCTGTGTCCCCTCGCCCCTGGGGGGAGCTGACGTACAACATGAAAGAAAGAACAGAAAACATGGATGATTGTTGCTTGTCAATGTCAACCAAATCAAACATTTCAAAACAATAATAACAAAATATTTCCGCAAAATTATATTGATTAGGGTTAGTTTTCATTGATTTGCGGACCTGCGACTTCGAAAGTCACGTAACTCACTAAACAAAGTACTGAAAGGTTCACCTAGGACTGGCAGGCAGCAGTCCGCAGGCAAGACGCAAAGTGACAGACAAACTCCATTGTGATTTCAGTCAGATCAGTGACAACACTAACAGTTGCCTGCTACATAACCAGTCATTTAAATAGTCAAACTATCAATCCACCGCCACTATTTTTCTGATTGTCAGGAGTACAAAGGAAGGGGCAGATTTAAGCCACTTGCGGCTCTTTTGCCCCGTTCTTGCGTGACTTTTGTGACGCAGCAGCTAAACAAAAGAGGCGCCATGGTGCGGCGTATAATATTATAACAACGTGACGCATTTGGGAGATGCATCCCGTTATAAAGCCCTGCGCCATCAGGGGGCGTTCCGGCGCAAGAGAGGGCATTCCTGTGCTGGAACACATCCTAAAAGTGGCTGAGGGAAATCTACAAAATTTCAATCAGTCACCTTTAGGACAATGATGCGTCACACAAACCCTGCACCTGCTTGAAGCAGACCTACGGCTTGACCCAGCATTGGGGAGATAGGGTACCCCAGAGCATTGCTGGAGCTGCGCCATCGTTGCGACGCAACTCCAGCAGTAAAGCTTCGGTGACGTTTTGGGCCCATGGTGCGCCGCATTGCAAATACGGCGCACCATGTTTGGTGGTGGTAGCGGGCCGCACAATTACTGGCGCATCCCTGCTACTTTGCAGGGATGCGACGGTAATTGCAATTCTGCCTCTTAGGGGCATACTTACTTACACGTTCTGGCGCATCTCCAGAGATGCGTCAGATCAAATGCGTCACGCAAAACTACCCTTGCGACACGGCAGATGCGCCTCATTTACAATGCGGCGCGCCCTGGCGCAAGGGTAGGCACTTGCGTGACGCATCTCGTCACGTAAGAGCGGCGCATCGCTGGAGTCACGTCGCAAACGCAATGCAACTCCAGTAATGCTCAGGGCCACCCAATACTTAACATGCTGTGTCAGTCCTTACGCCTGCTTCAAGCAGGCATAAGGAATTGAATTGACGTAGCAGCGTCGCAGAAGTGCCTGCGTTAAATCTTGTAGATTTCACGCAGGCACTTTTGCGAGGCGCACAGCCGCAGGACCGCCCACCCTGCATACTAGGAACGCACCCATTGTGGCGCAGGCCCATGGCTTTATAACGTGACGCATCTCCCTAGATGCGTCACGCTGTAAATGACTCTCAGGGATGCGCCACGTTTACGCCGCTGTTGCGTCACGCAAGGCAACGTAAACGTGGCGCAAGGGGCTTGTAAATGTAATCTGCCCCCTAGTGTCTAGCATTACGCAGTTCTGTAAAGTACACTCATACATAATTGTTAATCAGGCCAATGAGACCACAAAATAGAAAACAAATAAGCATAGTAGCAACGCCACTGAGAAGGAGAGCAGTGCACCTGAAATGCACAGAAGATTTTGAAATATAATTTAACAACAATGTAATCGTCAGCAGCATTATTGGCTTGCTCCATGTAAAAAACAAATATTTGCAATATACACAGAGCAGGAGAAAACATAGTAGTGAGTGATGAAATAGCTACTACTACTCACCAAGCCCGGGGATCTCCAAGCCGAGCTGGTCCAGCAGGTCGCGCTCCCTGTCCAGGACGTCCGTCCAGCGGTGGGTGACCTGGCTGTAGGTGCGCTGGACCCCGGAGAGTTGGGACATGGCCCAGCACACCTTCTGCCACCGCTTCCGGCGCTCCCGGATGTTGTAGCCGGCCGCGATCCTGCCGCCTCCCGCGATGGTCCTGGGCAGGCGGCGCTGGACGAAGTAGACCAGCGCGCCCACTTCCTCCGGGCTGAAGATCTCCCGTCGGGTCACCTGCTCCCCCCTCAATCGCCCGCATGCTGTCCTGGCACGGGGTCCAGGACTCCTCCTCCCCGCCGCCGCGTCCCTCAAGTGCCTGGGCAGCTTCACGGTGCCTGGCTTCACCATGGTCTGGGCAGGTAAGGTAGGAAGTAGAAAATTAAGAAGGAATAGGATAGGGAAGAAGAAAAGAAAAGAGTTTAAAAAGTAGTTTAAAAGTAAACAAAAATAGCGGAAAAGACAAAAATATACAGCTAGGAAAAGAGAGGGATAGATAAGAAGCAAAATCGTTCGAAAAAAAACTGAAAACAAGCAAAGGATGGCAAAGATAGCAAGAGGATAAACACCATGCCCAGACACAGGAAATTAATGAAAAACAAGATGGCCGCCCGTTCACGAGCGCGAAAGTAAGTTCGCACGCAATTTTCCTCGCGATCTCGTGCGAACTTGTACTCGCAATGCGCTTACCTCGCGAGATTATACATAGCGGGCGGAACCGGAAATACGCCACGCAAACAAAATGGCCGCGCCCGTACTCGACCTTGGGGTAAATTCGCGTGTTGCGCTGCAAGCGGCTCGCGAATACTGCAAAAAAACTCGCGAAATAACACGCTGCAAAAAAATATAAAAGCTCATTTGCGCGAATTGGCGGCTTCTGCGGTCGGTTTCGCACGACGCCGAGCCTCGCAAATAGCGCGAAATTACCGAAAAACGATTTTTGCAAAAGCAAAACAAATGAGCAGGTGCAAAAGGTCAATCTCATGATTTGTAACGATTCCCTGTTGTGCTTCCTGAAGGGGGCCCTCCAGAATTCGGGTGCCTGCTTGCAACAATTGTGTTACCCTGCTATGACCTTAACTGTATGCCACAAAGGTCCTGACTCCTGATTTACAGCTAAGGGAGCAGACAAGCAGGTGCCAGGCTGGAACTTCAAATTCAGTGACACATTAATTAGCCCCTAATTCATTATTGTCAGTTGGGGCAGGGCAGGTGTTGTTAATAAACTAACCCCAAATTAATTCATGTCAGTTGAAGCAGGGCAGGTGTGCTTGTTTTTCCCCCCCATCTTCTACAGTGATGATGAACCAGAGGGTGGCATTGATGTAACAGAGGGTGGCATGGGTCAAAGAGAGGGTGGCAGTGGTGAAACAGAGGGTGCTGGGAGGCTGTGATGATGAACCAGACGTAGAAACAACATAGTCGCGACCGTTGCGAGCCGATAAGTAAGTTCGCAATTGCGAACTACTACCAAATCCTCGCGAACTGGCAGAAACACTTGCCAACACACAAAAAACAAATCTGCAAATTCGCGGGAATTCGCGGATTTTGCGGATTGCGAGTTCGCAAATTCGCCAAATTCGCGAATGCCAGATTTGCAAAATTCGCCCATGCTTAATTTGGACCACCTATAAGAGTAGATCGACTTGGTGGAATGACGCCTGGCCGATAAAATGACATCCACCACGTCATGTGGGAGATAAAAATAATTCATGTTGCCCCGTTCAATCTCCAGGCATGATGGAGTAAGGTCTGGAGGTGGGGGTGTAGAACCTGCCCCTCCATCTGAGAGAGGAGATCTGCCCTGAGAGGGAGACGGAGCGGCAGGCACGAGGAGAGGTGGAGAAGATCTGTGTACCACACCCTTCTTGGACGATCAATATGACTTGAGCCCGATCTTGGCGAATCTGCCTTAGAACCCGAGAAATCAAGGGTATGGGAGGAAACGCGTAAAGGAGTTTTGAGTCCCAACTCAACTGAAACGCGTCCCCCAAAGCCCCCTGCATCGGATACTGGAGACTGCAGAAAGACGGGCAGTGAGCATTCTTGTGAGTGGCAAACAGGTCCACCCGAGGAGTCCCCCACGGCCGAACGCCGCGAAGAACCACCTCCGGATGAAGCCTCCACTCGTGATCGGCTGAGAACTGCCGACTGAGACGGTCTGCATGCAAGTTCAGAACCCCGGCCAGATGATTTGCCACCAGACAAATCCAATGGTCCTGAACCCAGGACCAGAGAGGCAGAGCCTCTCTGCAAAGGCACCGTGACCCCACTCCTCCTTGCTTGTTGACATACTATATCGCTGTAGTGTTGTCCGTCAGGACTTGAACTGACTGACCGCAAAGGGAAGGGAGGAAGGCCTTGATCGCCAAACGTATCGCCCACAATTCCAGAAGATTGATGTGAAGCAACCTTTCGTCTTGAGTCCAAAGACCCTTGACCTTCAGAGCCCCCGTGTGAGCACCCCACCCTAGAGTGGATGCAACCGTTATCACTGTGGCCACCGATGGAGGCAGTTGAAAGGACTTTCCTCGAGACAGATTGCCTTCCACGCCCCACCAAGTCAGATCTGCCGCAGCTTCTCTGGAGATCCTCACAGACTCCCTGAGATCTCCATTGTGTTGATACCACTGCCTGCAGAGGGACTACTGGAGTGCCCGCATGTGCCAGCGTGCATTGTTGACCAACAGAATGCAGGAAGCCATCAGACCCAGCAGACAAAGGACCTTCAGGACTGGAACGACCGCTCTATTGTAAAACAAGGGAATCATTTCCTGTATGTTCCGAATCCTTTGAGGAGGAGGGAATGCCAGACACACAGTTGTATCCAGTACAGCACCTATGAACAGGTTGCGCTGGGAAAGCACCAGGTGAGGTTTGGGCACATTTATCGAAAAGCCCAACCTGTACAACAATTGAGTTGTGCATTGCAGATGATGGAGCACCTTCTCTGGAGATTCTGCTTTGATCAGCCAATCGTCCAGGTAAGGGAATACTGGAATCCCTGACCTTCTGAGATGGGCCGCCACCACCGCCATCACCTTGGTGAAGACTCGAGGCGCAGTAGTAAGACCAAACGGAAGGACCGCAAACTGGTAATGTTGCGAACCCACCGTGAAACGGAGATACTTCCTGTGTGACTTAAGGATGGGGATGTGGAAATAAGCATCCTGCAAGTCGATCAACACCATCCAATCCTCTTCCAGCAGCGCCTGAAGAACCTGCGCAAGGGTGAGCATCTTAAACTTCTCCTGTTTCAGATAGAGGTTCAAGATCCTGAGGTCCAGGATTGGACGAAGCCTGCCATCCTTCTTGGGAATCAGGAAATACTGGGATTAGCATCCCAGACCCCTTTCCTGCTCAGGTTCCACCTCTAACACACCTTTTCTAAGTAACACCAGGACTTCCTCCTGCAAAAGCAGCAGGTGGTCTTCTGAGCAAAACCCTTGCCAAGGAGGGTAATCCGGAGGGAATTCCCGAAAGGGAAGAGCATACCCATTCTCCACGAGATTGAGAACCCAAAGGTCCAATGTGACCGATTCCCAATCCCGCAGAAAATAGGTAAGCCGACCCCCCACAGGACCTGCATGATCCGGAAGGGCAGATCTAGGGCTGCTTTGCTGATGCTGGAGGGGGGTGGGAAGATGAAGAAGAGGAGGAGGAGAAAGCTTGACGTCCGAGGATGAGCCCTTTGTCTGCCCCTGGAAGATTTGTACAGCGGATTTTGCTGCTGCTGCTGTTGCTGTTGCGACTGCTTGTAGGCTCGAAACGAGGACCTTTCGAATCCCCTATACCTTTTGCCTACAGTTCCCCTGGATTGCAAACCCAAGGATCTGGCCGTAGCTGCTGTCCTTGAATCTCTCCAATGCAGCGTCAGCCTTTTTCCCGAAAAGGCCTGAACCATCAAAGGGTAGATCCATTAATGCAGCCTAGACATCTGTTGAGCATTCGGAGGACTTCAACCAAGCCGCCCTTCTGGTGGCAACTGAAGATCCCATTACTCATGCCACTGAGTCAGCAGTGTCTAACCCACTCTGAATGACCTGCCGAGCAGCATTCTGAGTGTCAACCAGAACCTCATTAAAGTTTTTTCTATCTTCTTCTGGAATCTTAGGAGCCAGCTGTTTGACAGAATCCATCAATGCATTGATATAATGCCCCAAGAGACATGAAACATTTGTTGACTTGAGAGCCATACTCGCCGATGAAAAGACTTTCTTTGCAGCTTGGTCCTGCTTTTTTGATTCCTTGTCCCCAGGCACCCGAGGAAAAGCACCTGTAGATTTGTTGGAACAGGCAGCCTGTACAACCAAGCTCCCTGGCAAAGGATGCAAAGATAAAAAGTCTGGGTCACCAGGAGCCACCCTGTACCTTCTTGCAACAGCTTTTGAAACAGCAGGAGCTGTACGAGGTCTATTCCACACTTCTAAGATTGACTCCGTCAAAGCCTCATTGAAAGGTAGCATGGGCTCTACAACAGAGGATGGCGAATGGAGGAAGGACAATGGAGGACTTCAGCCAAAATATTCCTACTCTGCAGTAGGAAGTGTTAAGTTCAAAAGATCCGCCGCCTTCCTTATGACTGCACGGTATGGAGTCACATCCTTAGAAGGGGCATCAGAGACAGAGGCGAAATCCTAATCAGGAGAGAGCTCCAGTCCACTAGCCTCCCTTAAATCGTCAAAGAAATCCTCAGATTCTTGCAGCTCACCCTCTTCCATCTCGGCTTCTCAGTACCTTTGCTCCTCCAGGAGTCGCTGGGCCTCACGCCTCGACCTCTCCTTCGGGAACGGCGTCGGCGGATCCGGAATCGACTCCGACGGAGCCGGCGTCGAGCTCGGAGCCGGAGGACCAGGCCGCTGTTCTCGAGGTCGGACCGGAACCGGCGCCGGTGACAAAGGCATCGGCGTAGAAAGCTTCGACGTCGAAGGCTTCGGCGGCGCCGAGAAATGCCAAGGCAGTGTCAGAGCCGGCATAAATGGCAAGAACGGCGCCGAAGCACAAGTCTGAGGGACTTCCAGGTTAAACGCCATCAGACCCATGGGACCAGCCCGTGCTCCAGAGGGGTACAAGGCTCTTGAATAGACTCCATACATCGCGTTTAAAAACTATGTAGGGTCTTGACCTGGGGCCGGAAAAGGAGGGTATGATACCACAGGCTGATCTAGAGGAACCGGAGTCATGTCGACCTCCACCTCGGGTTGGTGCACCGGAGTCTTCGAACTCTCTGGCAATGGAGCCTCTTCTTCCTCTCGAGTTGGTGATCGAGTCGGAACCGGAGAGGGATTCGACACCGGAGCAGGTGAATGCTCCGGAGACTCCATAGGCGAAGCCTCACCTTCCGGATCCAGAACTTCTGGTGATGGAGAAACCTCATCCTTACGATGTCTTCTCATTGGCGACTTTGGTCTCGAATCCGAATCCTTCCCAGAATGATGACGTGATCCATGCTTCCTCTTCTTGTGCTTCTTTTTAGCCGATCTGGAAACATGCCCAGATGACGACCTCCAGGGAGACTTCGAACGAGACCTCGACCTCGAGCTCTTCCTGTCCTTTTTACCTTTCATCTTGGCAACCAGGAGCTTCGCCTCTTTCTCACGAAGGGCCTTGGGATTCATCTTCTGTCAGGATGGACACCCCTGGACAAATTAATTAAAACTTACCACTACCCGGAGACTTGGAAAACAGCATCATTACTCCCACTACTAAAGAAATCCACCCTAGACCCACAAGAACCGGGCAACTACAGAACCATAGCAAGAATACCTTTTCCAGCTAAAGTTCTGGAGAAACTACTGAACAGGCAGCTGTCCCAATTTCTGAATGATAACAATACGCTAGACCATTCACAATTTGGTTTTCGAGAAGGGCATGGAACTGAAACAGCCCTGCTGATGGCCACAGAGGAACTTAGGTATATTCTGGATGCCGGGGAAAAGGCTACCTTGATTTTATTAGATCTCTCGGCGGCTTTTGACACGGTAAACCACGATATCCTACTCTGCTGCCTCAGAGATGCAGGAGTGCATGAGTCAGCTCAAACTCTAATAGCCTCCTACCAGTCAAATAGGACTTTCACAGTGGAACAGGGAGAGGCAAAATCCAAACCTTTCAGCTCCCCATGCGGTGTTCCACAGGGGTCGTCACTAAGCCCCACTTCATTTTAACCTATATGTGGCACCCCTGGCGGCAATAATAAGGGACTACGGCTTTACCCCAGTCTCTTACGCCGACGACACACAAATTGTGGTGTCTATCACGAATAACATTAAAGAGACGGCAGAGAAATTTAAGAAATGCATGCAACTCATCTCTCAATGGATGCAGGGCAACTGCTTGAAATAAATGGAGACAAAAGTGAAGTCATGCTGATGGGGACAGACATGCAAGCATGGTCTCAAGAAAGGTGGCCGGATAGCCTGGGCCAACGTCCCTCCCCAGTCAACAAAGTCAGAAACTTGGGAGTCCTCCTGGACAACAAGCTCACATATGAGGCACAAACAAAGAAGTTAGCCTCCTCCATCTGGTACATTCTCAAAACAATTAGAAAACTCCTACCTTTCATTCCACTCGATTCACGTAAGACAGTGGTTACTGCACTGGCGCTGTCTAGGTTGGACTTTGGAAACGCGCTTTATGCAGGGATACAGGCCAAGCAACTGGCAACATTACAACGTCTACAAAATGCAGCAGCTAGGCTGGTGCTAGATATCCCAAAGTTTGAAACAGTAGCGCACAGATTAATTGGTCTTCACTGGCTGCCAATTGGCAAAAGAGTTACATTCAAATCCCTCTGTCTGACATACAAGGCACTCCATGGAACTCCAGTTCCTGAAAAATCATTTGAAATGGTATGAGCCCTCCAGATCCTTGAGATCGAGCCATCAGAAAATGATACAGGTACCTAGATTCAATCAGGTTCGATGGGTGGGAGAAGTTTCAGACTGCATGCAGCCAGGATTTGGAACTTGCTCCCAATGTCAATCAAAAACAGCCCCTCTTTGCTCTCTTTTAGAAAGGAGATAAAAACTTGGTTGTTCTCTGCAAGTTTTTAACCTCGAACAGTAGCTAGCTGGTCTTCTATGTCACATAGCGCCAAGACGCCATGGGCATTCGTGCGCTTTATAAATCCCAAATCAAATCAAATCAAAAGGTCCGAGCTCAGGCACCAATCGCAGTTTTCATGCGGGTCCGTGATTGACATCATCTTACCGCATTCACCACACGGCTTGAATACGGACTTCTACGATGACATATCGCCTGGAAAAAGCGATACAAGAAAAACGAAAACCAACAAACAGTAACAAAGTGACTATCAAAGCTACAGAGGATCCCTAGAAAACCATTAGCGTCGACGACGCTGAAAAAAGGGAACTGATGTCATCACGCCGACGTGGACCTATTATGGTGTCGGTGACGCCAGCGGAGCCGCGCGATGCCGTGCTTCTGTGACGTTGTCGGGCGAAGCTACAAAAAGAATTTCCGAATGTTGCTGACACAGGGGGATATTCACAAGGTGAGGAATCCACTGGCAGATGTATCCGTCAGAAGGTGGTTTATCTGGCTTCAGAATGGCAACTATGATCGCCTCTCTCATAGCGAGCGGCATAATACCATCCACAGCCATCTCCTCGGACTGAGTTGCAAGGTGAGGGACCAGCAGGTCTTTATCTTCTTTATAAAAACTAACAATTAAGCCATCAATCCCTGGGGCACTGTCAGATTTCATCCCCATTAGTTCTGAGGAGATTTCCTCAAGCTCCAGCGGTCGCATCAAGTTTCGCGGTGTTCGTTGGTAAGCTAGGGTAACTTTATGTGCAACAAATAGTATCTCAGATTCTCTGCTTGCATGCTGCGTGGCGTATAACGCCGAAAAGTAGTGCCGGAATCGTGCAGCTATCTCAGCCTCTTCGGTAATAGCCTCTCCCTCTGCACCCTTAATTTCCGAGATTAGAGCGGTTTCCCTACGTTTTTTTAGTAGCGAGGCCAGGACTGCATCCGGGCGCTCTCCCTCCCCATACGACCGTGCCGAAACAGATTTGCCCAGAAGTTTGTTTTCCGCATCTACAGCATCATGGTACTCCTCTAACAAAGTTTTCAATTCGGTTGTGTCAGCCTCCGTAGGGGCTTCCGTCATTTGGCGTTCAAATGTTTTAAGCAACCCCTCCAAGTCTGATAACCTCTTACGGAAAGCCCAGAGCAGCCCTGAGTGTTTGGACATGGCTATCCCACGGATATAAACTTTAAATGTTTCCCAGATAGTAGCAAAAGAGTTAACCCATCCCACATTACAGGTGAAGAAGGGGTCTATGGCCTCAGCTAAATCTGATTTTAATACTGTATCTAATAGCAAATATGGGGGGAAGCGTCATGTGAAGGGTTGTTTATGTGGAGTCTCAACAACAAGAATTATAGGGGAGTGATCTGAGTAGGTGCGTGGAAAAACATTGCATTCTCGTGCCTGGGGATATATGTTCCGGGAGGCTGACCAGTAATCTATTCTGGTGTGGAAGTTGTGGAACGCAGACTAGTGTGTATACCCGCCTACGTTTGGATTTTGTTGCTGCCAAACATGGGTGAGTTTTAACTGTGTCAATGCATCTATAATGGCACTGGCCGGAGCAGTAATTCACCGCTCTGGGCAGCTGGACCTATCTTGCCGTGGGTTCAAAACACAATTAAGGTCATCCACCCCACAGATGTGTGCGTCCCACATGTCTCCACATCTTTTCAGTTAGTGCAGTGTAGTATGTCGGGTTGTCGTAATTAGGTCCATGGATTTTGACCAGAATTAGGTCCAAACCCCTCCCCGAACATCTAGATATAGCGTTATCTACCCTCCCGGTCAGAGTCATGCGGCTAAAGTTTGAAGGCTGATTGAGGGTTCACGCAGGTGAGCACACCACAAGCGTGTGTGGTGAAGCCGGAGGCGTGAGAATGGCCAAGTAAGCTTCTACTATGGAACATGTTGCTATCCAAGGGCAGGTGTGTCTCCTTTAGGAGTGCAATGTCTTATGTCTGAGCAGGTAGGCTATCACTTTCCTCAGTTTACGATGATCATTAAGGCCCCGGACGTTCCAAGTTCGAGCCCTAATCCTGCAACGAACCTCTGTGTCCAGCGTTTCAGTGGTCAACGGCATTGAGTGTGCGTATCTATGAGAGCCCCAAGCTGTGAGCTGTAGCCTATTTAAAAGCCATTCTTGTCCTGTCTACGCATAACATCAAGAAAAACAACACAGCACATCAGTCTCATTCCCCTCCACCCCCTCCCACGCCAAACTTCCCCCAACTTTGCAATGGCAAAATGTCCTCCTGTATCCCTGTGATAGCATGATCAAGTTGCATCTAACAGTGGTGTTCTTGCACTAATTGATCAACCCCAAAAGGTGGTGCACACATGTAGGCGGATGTCGCCAGCCTATAATATCACTTAACATGTTAGGCTAACTACACAGTACCATCTGCCATAGAGCCAATATGTGCATTAGGATGCAATTCAAATACCTGTCTCCTGTTCCAGGGCACCCTTTCACAGAAAGCCTCTCAGCTCTGTATAAATGAGGTGGATTAGCAAGCCTCAAAGCCCATTGACAGAGACCAGGGTCTTCTTATACAATATCCAAATCTGAGCCGTGGGTATTGCAAAAGTACAGCAGAAAAGTAAAACAAACTAGACATTCCCTCCACATAGCCCCTTCTTATCTGGCAAACATAGGCAGGTGCGTCAGTCCAGGCCATCAAGAGTGCCCCCAACAGCGCCCTCCGAACAATTCTGTCCCGGGCTTCTCTGCCGCTCCCTGGCCCATTCTTTAATAGCTTTCTGCAACATTTTGGGGTCTGTAAAGATCTTAGATTTCCCCTGTCTGTTTACTCTCAGCCTCGCCGGGTAAAGCATAGCATAGCCGATATGCTGATCACGGAGCTGACGTTTGAGTGGTAAAAACTGTCTCCGTGCCTCCTGCAAACAAAGTGTGAAGTCCGGATACAGTGAAATAGTTGATCCCTCAAATTGCAATGTCTGTTTTTTCAGGCGCCACTCTTAGCGCAGCGTCACGTCTCTGTAGTTTAGGAGCTTAGCAATTATGGGTCGCGGAGGAGCTCCCGGGTTAGGCCTCGGACCTAGCGAACAATGGGCTCTCTCCACCACAAACATGTTTGAGAAGGTGTCTTCGCCCATCAAGGTGACTGGCAACTTTTCCACAAACCGCTCCATATTCCCGACCTGAGTGGACTCCGGTAAGCCCGTAATTCGAATGTTGCATCTTCGAGAGCGGGTTTTGAGGTCCTCAGCCATTTCATGTACGGTCTGCAGCGCTCTGCTCCCCTGGTTGAGTGGCATTCAGTTCCGTCTGTGCCTCCTCTATTTCAGTTACTCGCCGTTCGGTCATGTCCTGCCTTTCAGCTTGCTTATCCATACGCTCCATCATTCTATCCATCCTGTTTGCCAGGCAGTCTAGCTTAGATCTATATTTGTTAGGCTATCTTGAAGGCTCTTCTGCAAAGTTATGAGCATGCTTCCAATATTCCCCTCAGCCGGCTCAGGCTTCTAATCTAGGGCACCGCGGTCTCCCTCCGGGGTGCTTTCCCTCGTTCTTGACTTCCTTTGCTCAAATGAGATCTTTGGCTGTGCCTTATCAACTTTGCCCATTGTAGGGGAGTAGGTAGTGCAGTAGTTCTGCCTTCCGCTATTGTACCAAGATTAGCAAGTAAGCAACTCCTTGCAGCGTAGAATATGCTGGGCTTCACAGAAGGCTGTTTTCTTCAGAAGCAGGCTATTGCGCTGTTCAGTAACACTAATGCATCAGCCGCTCAGTTCCAGAGTGAAGTAGCAGCAGATTGGGAGCATGCACCGCAGGGACTGCAGCACCAATGTACACCGGCAGGCAACCAGTGAGAACCTATCTACTGGCCTCTGCTACAATGGGGGAATAAACTGACCCCAAGCTGCGCCACAGAAGCAAGATCCTATCTAATGGAAATACAAAGCAGCCTCCAGATACAGCCCCTGCATATCAGGATATCTGTCTCTAGTGCAGGAGACAGGTGCCCATCAACCACTCTTACCCGTGTCCTCTGCCAACCCAGTTCGTCCCACAGGGAGCAGCCCAGCACGACCAACAACTCAGGCCAATGACCAGTAGCCAAGGGGCACGCAGTGCCACACGGCCAGGAGAGTTATGAAGGCACCAGCGTCGCTCCTGGTGAATTCTGTGTGGCAAGCAGGGAGACTATCAGGCAGCGCAGTCCCATGCAGGGCACTACAGGAGGGGCCCATCCCCAACGCAGTCCAAGGTTTCCCCTGACACTGCAGGCAATCCGGTTTCAAAAGCCGGCTGATGCAGTCTCTAGAACACCGCTCGGCAATCCCGGTCCGCTACGCTTAATCCACAGGGGAAGCCGATGCAATCCGCCGGGGCACTTGTTTGCGTTCGGCATTGGTCGCTCCCGGCCGGGAAGGCTGAAGTGAGGAGGGGCATCTAACAATCCCCCAGGCCCAAATCACGTTCACCCGGGAGGTCAGAGCAAGCGCTATCACAAGCGCACACTCGTTCTAAGGCTTCGGTCCCCCTCAGCGACACTACTGCACTAGTTTCGTGCCTCTGCAGATATAGAGCGGGACCCCTAGCCGAAGACTCATGCAGCTCGCACCAGCCCGGCCCATGTCACGGCACCGGCCTCCGATCAAACGCCTCAGTTCTCAGGCTACAGTGCATTCTAGAGAATTAGATTGCCATCATCAGTGCAAGCTCCACTTCCGCTGCATGCAGCAGGGCAGGGTTCTCGCTGGTGATCTCTCAAATGCAGGATTCATGACAAATTAGTGTTTGGCTCGACGGAGCTCCAGATTCAGGCGGCCATCTTTCGGCTCACGCAAGCTCTGCCCCTGGCAACAGTACTTCTCTACCCGAAATCTTAGAAACCTTCTGTGCTTTTTTAACATCAGAATGGGGAAACGCGTCTTGAAAATCTAATGCGCACATCTAGTCTTCCTGATTTAACTGGCAGTAGATTTGGTGTAATGCCAACATTCTGAATCTTTCTTTATCCTTTTGATTGTCAGTTTGAGATCGAGAACGAGTCTGAACTTTCATATTGATCCTTTCTTTAGTACAGTAAGTAATGGGAATACATTCCTGCTCCTTTTTTATAAGAAGGAACCACCTCCACCGCATTCTTTTGAAGTAAGGTGTTCATTTCCTCTCGAGCCAAGTCATGAAGACGATGGAAAGATTTATTCTGTGGTATAGTAGGTGGAGGAGACTTGAACTTGAGAGAATATCCATTCTGTGCAATATTCAAGACCAACTACTCCTTTGTTACATTCTGCCACTCTAGTAGATGGTATGAGATACTTTCCCTCACCGGAGTGACTAACAGAGAGGAGGAAAGTAAGGCCTCATTGTTCTGCAGAGGACTTCCTGAGGTAGCCAATGTTTGCTTATCTCCTATGGCTTTTGAATATATACTATTTGGTGTTAATGCTGCCTCTGCTTTTGATGCTGCTGTTGTGGTTCCCACTGAGGTATTTGAAACCTCTGCCGAAAATACTTCCTATTTTAAATTTTGTAGCGTCTACTGAATTTTTTCTTTTCGAGACCTACTGCCGTCAACATGTCCATTTCTGATTTCACCCTAGCCATCTAATCACGTGCATGAGATCCGAAGATGGAATTGCCCGCAAATGTAAGGTTAACAACTCTTTGTTGGGCTTTTGGCTTTAACCCTGTAACCCTTAACCAAGCATTGCGTCTAAGGAAAATTTTGTGGCCATACCCATGATAGGTATGAGGCATCTGCACGTATTATTTGGTTGGACATCAAACTTCCTTCCTGAAGGATTTGCTGAAATATAGGTTTGTCCTCTTTTGGTAGTTTCTCCTAAAATCCTTTTAGAGAGTCCCAAAGGAATCTCAGCATTCTACCAAGGCAGTATCACTTGCAGTATTCATGCTTGTAGCACCTTTTCTCTCTTTTCCTGGAGAAACAGTGGATGAGGGGGCAAAAGATTGGGACTTCTTAGCCACAGACATGATAATGGATTCGGGAGGAGGATCAGTTCTTAGAAAGAGAAGTTCTTCATCTGGGCCTTATATTTTTTCAAAAGGCTGGTAAGAGCAGACTTCGCAGAGGCTGACACTACAAATTACTTAACACAGGTTCCAAAAGACCCGGAACCACAGGCAATAAGGACCTTGATTATGTTCTGTAATACAGAGTGAAATAAATTACCAACATAGTGGTGGTAGGAGTTGGAACAGAAATGCTAAGTTTAGCTGCTCCCCTGACTATTACTTCCCTGACAGTATTCATTGAATGTATTAAGATAATTAATCTGCAATATGCGTGTCCGATACTGAAGTGGTCAGAGAATACTCCCCGATGGAGGTGCTTTCCAAGATATGTGATAAATTTGACAGAGAATGAGCATGTTGACCTAAATTCCAGTTGGAGCTTATTTTTTCAGTATGACATTATAGCATCTTGATGGTCAGTGAGATCTTCTTAGAGACCTGGATCTAGAACATTGTTTTTTACGTAATGTCTCCTTAGGAAGAGACTTTCATAATTCCTGAGGGATCACTGGTGACTTCGTCCTCTGTGGTGACATTAAAGAGATTGGAGCAGTAGGAGGAGTAGGTGAGAATCACTGAGAGGCTGACCTTCTATGTGTTGGAGTAGGAGACGGACTGGCCACAGGCATTACATCTAGTACATCCTTCAATACTCAGAGTCTGACCAGCGTGGTACTCTTCTCCTTTTAAGACAATGGTGCTGATCCACTGCATGTTTCTGGAATGGAAAAGCAGAAGATGGTTTTAATTAGGGAGAAGATGTAGCCTTATGGCTAGAGTGGTCAACCACGATGCTGGGGAACTGGGTTCGAGTGTCAGCAACAATGCTCAACATCCTGTCATTCTGGGCAAATCACTTATTCTCCCCGTGCCTAACAAAAAAATGTATGTGTTCTTCCGTAACGAAACTGGTGCTATGTAAAGCGCTCTGATACCCGATGTCTCTGGTCTAGTTCGCACTATACAAAACAAAAAAAAACAAAAAAAGATTTACTTTTTTATTTTTTTAAATGGTGCTCTCAACACAGACTGAGAGGGTCTTTAGGGGTTGGCGTTGATGGAGGAGGTACCGACGTCGACGGTGTCTAGGACTCAATGTCAATTTGCTAGGCCTTCTGGACTCAAACTTCAACATCATGGACGTTGTGGTTGTGGCTACAGTACTTGTTCTCAGCGTCGAACAGGAATGAGGAGGGCACAGAGGAGGAAGGAATTTTTTCTTGCCACAGGCTCCCGAATCCTGTTGCCAGGAGCCAGAAAAATCAACGGAACTATCACCTCTGGGACTGATGGGACAGTGAAAAGAAGGTGAGACCATTAAAGGCACATTGCCAATTTTGAATATTTATCTAGCTGTCCAGCCAACATGGCAGCTTTGCCCTTCGCTCCATTTAACTTTCCTTTTTAAAAAAGAGGCTTGTGGCTGATATTTCCAGTCACTTTAGATTTAGTGACATTTAGTACAACTAGAGATATTTCTGAAAAGGCAACAAATGAAATATGACCATTTCTAGCCTTTATTTAAGTAACAAACTATATTGTTTATTATGTATGTGCACTTTTTGTTGTTTTTCAGCTTGGCGTGGATGGCACTTGCTAATCCTATGCTTTAAAACTCTGCTAAACACACAGACATTTGAGATGAGCAGATTCAGTGAGTCTGTGGTATTGCAGGGTGCTCTATATTAGGAACTGCTTTACGCCTAAACTTGGAATCTTCCAAGAGTTCCTTGATTTAATTTTTATATAATTTACAAGACACTCTAAGCCTTGGATGGCATATTACCAACCAAAGCCGTAATAATATACCCGTAGTGGTAAAAGGCTTTTATTCTTTTTTTGCTGCTAAAATGGCAAAAGGCTGTGTCACTCTCTAGCTCGGCATGGATGGCACTGCACTAATCCTATGCTCAAAAACTCTGTTAGAGAACCAGACATTTAAGGTGAGCAGATTCAGAGCGTCAGTGGTGGTGCAGGGTGCTCCATATTAGGAGCTGCTCTCTGACCAAATTTGTAAACTACCCAGAGTTCCTGGCTTCCATTTTTGCATAATTTATGCAGCACTAAGCTAGAAAGGGAATTGTTTTGAGATATATGTATATATTTGCTCAAGGATCCCTCATGTGGGCGGGACCATTTGGTCCTTATGACTATGATGAAGATTCCCAGAAGTGAACATAAGGCACACTTAAGGAAGGACTTTAAAACATACTTCAGGAATTACAAAAGGCACTAAGAATTCAAATTCTAACCTTTTTGTTCCTGAGGTAGGCCTTCTTGGCTGATATGCGTCCTCGTCTGGATTCCATGTGGCGTACTTTCTGCTCGAGCTTCTTTAATTCCTCCTGCTGTAGATGAAGAGATGCTGCCATGTTTTCTGTGGAAAACATTGCCTCCAGACTTTCATAAGTATCATAGTACACCACTTCATTTCTCTTCTCTGTATAACAAAACAACATCAGTTGAAGGAATGAAAAGAAATTGGTTTCTGAATTGATTACTTGATCATTTACTCACTGGATTTAACCGACATTTGTGAGATATGCTCACTTATTAAGTTTAAAGAAGGATGATGACCGTGCCTATGCATACACATTGGAGACTGCAATAAATGAGAAGCACAATACACAATACCCACAATTCAGACTGGGTGGGTAAACAAAGGGTGGCTGCTAGCAACTAAAGCAAATACATTTCGAACATAGCGAAAAAGCCATATATAATTTTTCTAGCTAACGTTAGACCAGATTTTAAAATGTTTGGTGCTCGGGGCACCTAACTGGCATGTCCACAATACAGACATATATAGTCAATTTTGAATCAAGGCAAACAGAAACATGCATGGATATGCATACATATTATGATTCAATAATGAATATGCTACTTACCAGTATGCATCTGTTCTTGGCATGTAGGGCTGCTGACATTCATATCTGTGCATAGATCGCCGCCTAGTGTTGGGTCCGGATGATCGCACATTGTTGTCCTGGAAGAGTCTTCGAAGTATCACGAGATAAGTGACTCCTCCCCTGGACTACCGTGCGCATGGGCATCCCCTCCATCCTCAGATTGTTTTTCGCCAGTGTGGCAGAGATGGAGTGTAATACAGTGAGTGATGTCCATGCTATATAGTAATTCTGAATGCTACAGCTGCTACAGGCGCCGGGGAGGATGGTGGGCGATATGAATGTCAGCAGCCCTACATGCCAAGAACAGATGCATACTGGTAAGTAGCATATTCGGTTCGAGGCATGTGGGCTGCTGAATTCATATCTGTGCATAGATTACATAGCAGTCCCTCCTGTTAGTGGCAGCTGCCCGTGCCAGCTGCAGCAGTCTGAAAAAGAGTTTTGAGAACAGCCTGTCCTACAGCTGCCTGCTGTCTTGAATGTATATATACGCAGTAGTGTTTCGTAAATGTATGTATAGTGGACCATGTGGCTGCTCTACATATCTCTTCTAAAGGAATATTCCCCAGGAAAGCCATGGATGCTCCTAACGTATGTGTGGAGTGTGCTCTTGGAGGAATGGTTAGTGTGCGTTTAGCCTTTGCATAGCAAATCTGTATACACTTAACGATCCATCTGGCTATTCTTGCTTTGGAAATGGGGTTGCCTTTGTGCTGTGGCGAAAAGGCAACAAACAGTTGTTTGTTCTTCCTGAAATCCTTTTTCTGTCTATATAGTACATAAGAGCCCTTTTGACATCTAATGTGTGTAGAGATCTCTCTGCGACATTTTCCGGATTAGGATAGAAAACTGGCAGTTCTATGGTTTGGTTTCTGTGGAACTGCGAAATCACCTTAGGCATGAATGTATGGTTGGTGCATAGTACAACTCTATTTGCGTGGACCTGTATGAATGGCTCTTGAATGGTTAGTGCCTGGAGTTCACTAACTCTTCTCAGTGAGGTAATGGCTACTAGGAAAGCAACTTTCCAGGTCAGAAATTGAATCTCACAAGAGTGTTACAATATATGACAAACCTTTTCCATTTTGCCGCATAACATTCTCTAGTTGTGGGTCATCTTGCCTCCTTGATGATATTCATACATTCTGGCGGCAAGTTGAGGTAGCCAAATTCTAAGATTTCAGGAGTCAGATCGCCAGGTTGAGCTGTTGCAGATCTGGGTGCTGAATTTCGCCATGGCTCTGCGTTAAAAGTCTGGGTGTTATCCGCAGTCTTTGATGCGGTACCACGGAAAGTTCTACTAGCGTGGTGTACCATGGCTGGCCGCCCACGTCGGAGCAACCAGGATGAGTGTCATGGAGTGTTGCTTCAGCTTGCGTGCCACCAGCGGTATTAGAGGTGCTCGGGGAAAAGCGTACGCAAATCTGCCTGACCAGTTCATCCATATCGCATTGCCCTGTGACTGCGGATGTGGGAACCTGGCGGCGAAGCTCTGGCATTTTGCGTTTTCCCTTGTGGCGAATAGGTCTATCTCTGGATGACCCCACTGCTGGAAGTACGGTTGGAGTACTGATGGATGTATCTCCCACTCGTGCATCTGGTGGCTGTGTCTGCTGAGCAGATCCGCCATCTGGTTGTCCTTGCCCGGGAGGTGTTCCGCCATGCGGAAGATGTTCCTCTGAATGGCCCACTTCCACATGCTCTGAGCCAGATGAGACAACTGTGGAGAGTGTGTTCCTCCCTGCTTCTGTATGTAGTACATGGCAGTCAAGTTGTCCGTCCGGATCAACACGACCTTGTTGCACAGGTGTATTTTGAAAGCTTTCATTGCCATGAAGATTGCCATCAATTCCAGAAGGTTGATGTGCATCTTCATCTGCTGTGTCGTCCATAGTCCCTGCACTGTGTAATGGAGTACATGAGCTCCCCATCCTTGGAGAGATGCGTCCGTCGTCAGTATTATCTGTGGTACAGGCTCTTGGAACGGTCGGCCCTTGCAAAGGTTTTGTGGGTTCCACCAATCCAGAGAGTTGTATGCCCGACCGCTTACCAACACTAGGTCTTTCCATTGTCCTTGAGCCCGATTCCACTGACATGCCAAGCACTCCTGAATCGGGCGCATATGTAGTCTCGCGTCCGGGACTATGAAGATGCAGGAGGCCATCATGCCTATCAACTGCATGAACACTCTTGCTGGAAGCGAGTGTTGGGGTATGAATTTTTGTATCAGCAATTGCATGCTGTTTATCCTCACTGAATTTGGCTGAGCTTTGGCCGCCAGAGTGTCTATTGTCATGCCCAGGTACTGTCGCACGTGGGCGGGCTAAAGATGTGACTTTGGATAATTCAGTGAGAATCCCAGACTGTGAAGAAGATGAATGGTGTGGGACATGTGGCTGGCACACTGCTGGGCCGTCTTTGCTTGAATAAGCCAGTCGTCCAGATAAGGGTAGACATGTATGTGCTGTCTCCTTAGGTGTGCTGCTACTGTCGCCAGGCACTTTGTGAACACCCTGGGTGCCGTTGTTACTCCGAAAGGGAGGACTTTGAACTGATAATGTTAATCTTGAATAGTGAACCTGAGATACTTTCTGTGTGATGGGTGTATGGGTATATGGAAATATGCATCTTTCAGATCTAGTGTTGCGAGGAAGTCTCCGTGACTGAGTAACGGTAGAACCTGCTGTAAGGTGAGCATATGAAAATGCTCTGACAGAATGTATCCGTTTAGAGGCCTTAGGTCCAGTATGGGTCTGAGAGACCGTCCTTTTTGGGTATTAAGAAATACAGAGAGTACACCCCTAAGCCTTGGTCTTCTACAGGCACGAGCTCTATGGCTCCTTTTTGCAGCATGCTGACGACCTCCTGCTGCAATAAGTGTAAGTGCTCTGCGGACATAGGACGGTGTCTTGGTGGTATGTTGGGTGGAGTGGATGTCAGCTCTAGACGGTACCCGTACTGGACAATGTCTCTCACCCACCCGTCTGTGGTGATGGATTTCCAGACCGGCAGGAACTGTTGCAGTCTCCCCCCGAGAGGTGTTATATGGTCAGGGGGCAGTGACAGGGCGTCACTGTTTGTTATTGGCAGAGGATCTGGAATTGTTGTTTCCTCTTCCTCTGCCCTTGATGTTGTTTCCACGATATCCACCCCTGTTGTGCTTATTGTAGGTGGTTTGTGTACCTCCTTTATTATACTGTGTCTGCTGTGTGTTTTGGCCTCCTGAAGGTCCTCTATTATTGGAGCGACGAAAAAAGCCACCCCGAAACTGCTGTGACTGCAGAGCCACCATAGACTTTGCCATCTCTGTGTCTTTTTTAATCTTTTCAAGGGTGGTGTCAACCTCAGGTCCAAATAAGTAGTCCGGGTTAAGTGGCTCATTGAGGATAGTAGTTTGTATTTCTGGTTTGAATCCCGAGATTCTTAACCAGGCATGTCTTCTTAACATGACGCTAGTGTTAATGGCTCTGGCTGCAGTGTCAGCTGCGTCTAGCGCGCACTTGATGGAAGCATTGGTTATAAGCTTTCCTTCTTGGATTAGCAGCTCCGCTCCCTCCTTGTACTGATCTGGTAGGTGTTGCAACAGTGTCTCAAGGGTATCATAATGGGCCCTGTCATATCTGGCAAAGAGTGCCTGAGTGTTGGCAATGTGCCAGATGTTAAATGCCTGCGCTGCCCCCCTTTTTGCCGAAGTTTCCAGTACTTTCGACTCCTTGTCCGGAGGAGGAGCATCACCTGTAGTCTGGGAGTTTGCTCTCTTACGTGCATTAGAAACAACTAATGAGTCCAATGGCAACTGTCCTCTTATGTAAGTAGGGTCCACAGGTGCCGGTTTATATTTATTTTCAATTCTAGGGTTTAATACCCTTGCTCTGGTGGTCTCCTTAAAAATGTCATCAGCATGCTTAAGGACCCCTCTTAGCATGTGCAGAGTCTTGACGGTTCTTTCCGAAGTGGAAAAGGTGTCGACCAGAAAATCTTCCTCAACAGGGTCAGCATATAGTTGCACATCATGGTTACCTGCCGCTCTTTCAATAAGGGCGTTAAAGGCAGTAGTGTCCTCAGTAGGAGATGTTTTTACATTGTACGTATGTGTGTCAGGGGCATTCTGAGGATCCCCTGAGTCAGCTGGGTCTGCCCATGGTTGGTTCTGATCGTCGGTATCAGTGTCCACATGATAAGTGGCATCCTCATTATCGTCATCCCCTGCATCCACATCTGAGTATGTGGGTGAAAAAGACCGAGGTTCTTGTCCATAGGATTGCAGAGGTTCCACAAGAACTGGTGATGTGGTTGAATCCCTCTTCTACTTTAATGGAATCTTATATGACTCCATGGGTGTTTCTGGTATTATTTTCCTCTTATACATGGATAGTCTACCAGTGTCCGAGTCGATGAACTGCCTCAACTCCTGTTCTTCATGCTCCTCTGTAGCCCCTAGTCCCATCGACACTCCTTTATTGGCTCCGATACCCTTTTTCGGTTCGAACATCTTCGGTCGCACCATCAGTGGCAACCCGAATTTGATTGGTGTCGATGCGGTCTGAAGTTTTCCGACCAACTTCGGGGTTGGGGCCTTCTTCGGTCCGACCGTCGTAGCCTTTTCTTTGATGTGTTGGAGTGACTCAGACACCTGTTTGGATACGAATGGGGTCGGCTGTGTCGACTCGACAGGGTCCTTGGAGCCGGTATTTGTCTTGGTCTCAGGCCTTGTCCGAGGATCAACCCCCTCTCTCGGTTCGAGCCTCTTGTCTGTGTCGACTCTCTTTGGTGCCGACTTCGTCGGTTCGACAGCCATGACCTTGGTCTTCGGTGCCCCAACTTTCGGCTCGATGACTTTTTTGAACTTCTCAGTATCAATGGCCTTCTTCTGTTTCTTCGGCTCCGGGGGTTTGAGGCCTTGGAACCGACCAGAGTCAGCTGCACTTTTGGTTTCATTTTTGGTAGTGATGCTTTCGATTTCTTTGGATCGACCGATGGCAGTTTTGATACCGATGGCTCTTTATATATGTTCGTAGCCGGGCCTTTATGCGGGGCTGAAAACGATTCGATAGATCTTGGGTAAGGCCTTGTGGCGATCCCTCGACCTGAGCCTTATCGAGTGCTTCATCGTCGGCCCCCGTATCGACGGTTGGGCCTAGCTCCTCGCCCGAGCTATCTTCTACGGCCCCAAGGGCCTCTGCGTCATCTCCTACTTAATCGATGACGTTTTCTTCTTCTTCCAATATCTCTCCATCTTCGGCGTCATACTCTGAGTCATGCTCCGAAACAGGATCCGAGTGTTCTTCCCAATCCTCCAGATCAATGACCTTTTCGTCTTCGGTCCCGAAGATGTTTTCTGGATTAGGCGCTGATCTCTGCGACTCTAATCGATTCTCTAATTGAGCCGCGCGTCGAATCCGAAGAGTTTTCTTCGACCTGAACCGGGCACAGGCCATACAGTTGGCTTCGATGTGATCCGGGGACAGGGGACTTGTTGCACACCGGGTGGACATCGATGTGCGGGTATTTTGCATTGCAAAGTGGACACCTCTTGAATGGGCTTCTTTCCATCGTAGATCGAAGATCTGGTCGAGTGTGGAAAAAAAAAACGTCTGATTCCTCGATGTCCTCTCAAATCAAAGTTATCGGTCCCGAACGAAACGATACCGACGCTGTCGAAAGCCTTTTGGCTTTGTAGAAAGTTTTCCTAACTGGAGCTAAGATAGTAACATCCGAACCTGATGGCAGAAACAAACAATCTGAGGATGGAGGGGATGCCCATGCGCACTGTGGTCCAGGGGAGGAGTCACCTATCTTGTGATACTTCGAAGACTCTTCCAGGACAACAATGTGCGATCATCCGGACCCAACACTAGGCGGCGATCTATGCACAGATATGAATTCAGCAGCCCACATGCCTCGAACACATGGCACCTACAAAACAAATCACACAGCTATCAGCTGGGAATCAGTTTTCCACCAGTCAGAGGAACGAATACAGACAGCTAAACTTGCATCATTTCTAGCACCATCCAGTAGACTGAGCCAACAGGCTCTCTTCATACTCCCTATTTGAACACAGTTAAGCTTACAACTATAGAACAGACGCTGTCAGAACTAGCTAGTTTCAGTTTATTACTAGTGCACTACATATCACTATGGTCTATAAAAAGAAATGTCACTTGCAATATGGTTCCAATAGCATTACAATTTAGCCCGTCTAAGACTTCTGGATTATTATTATTATTATTATTAATTGTGTTTTGTTAAGCGAAAACAACCCGGAGGCCTCGTAGCGCTGTATTGTCTGAATCAAGAGAGGGCTAAGAGAGCCAAGTTAGGTGAAAAGGAGAGTTTTCAGATCCTTCCGGAATTTCAGCAGGTTAGATTCACTGCGAAGGGTACCAGGCAAGGAGTTCCAAGCCTTGGCGGCATTCAAGGAAAAGGATCGCCCGCCCCATCTAGCACGTTTGGTTTGGTTTATTGTGGCTAAGAAAGCTGTACTAGATCTCAGAGATCTATGAGGAAGATAAGGGGTCGCCAGAGAACAAATCATAGATGGAGCGGTCTTCCACATGGCCCTGTGCATGATGCACATAGATTTGAACAGAACTCTGGCCTTAATGGGTAGCCAGTGGAGTTTCTTCAAAGCTGCTGTGCCAGATTCTCGCCGGCTAAGGCCTAGGAGGAGGCGAGCAGCTGCATTTTGAGTAGTCTGGAGTTTCCTAATGGTGGAGATAGGAGCCCCCAGGTATAGGGAATTTCCGTAATCCAAACGAGAAAGAATAATTGCTTGCACCATTATTCTGCGTGCTTGGAAGGGTAGGAGTGGCAACACCTTCCTGAGCATCCGCATCAAGCCGAAGCAGGTGGCGGACAGGACGGTCGCTTGTTGATTAAAGTTTAGATTTGTGTCCAGCCATATGCCCAGGCTTTTTATTTGGGTTTTTGGTTGGGGCGGGTTTCCCATGCATGGGGGCCATTCTAACATAGGACTGGGGATGACTGAATTGGCCAGGATCATAAGCTCCGTTTTCTCACCGTTGAGCATTAAGTGTGAGGAAGTCATCCACTGATTTATTGCTACCAAGCATTTAGTGAGGTTAGGGTGGGAGGTGTTGGGCTGGTTCATTGATACAACCAGTTGCGTATCGTCGGCGTAGGTTACTATGTCTAGACCAAACAAATGCACAATGTCAGCAAGAGGTTGCAAGTAAACATTAAAAAGGGTAGGGCTCAAGGACGAGCCCTGTGGTACACCTCGATCAAGGGGCCACATTTTTGAGTGGGTGTTGCTCTCTACTACCTCAAAAGAACGATTCTCCAGGAAGGACTGAAGCCAGTGTATGGCCCTCCCTGAGATTCCTATTTGGCGTAGGCGGTGGAGAAGAATGCTGGTGTTGACAGTGTCGAAGGCGGCACTGAGATCAAGCAACATAATTGCTACAGTGCCGCCTTGGTCCATCTGTTTCCTTGCCACCTCAGTCACCGTCAGAAGAGCAGCTTCAGTTCCTAACTTGGGGCGGAAACCTGCTTGGGAGTCATGAAGCAGAAGGTTGTTTTCCAGATATTGTGTGATGGTGGCATTGATATGTTTCTCCAACAGTTTACTGACCCAGGGGAGAAGTGAACTTGGACGATAGTTGGCCATGTTGTCAGGGTCCAAGGTGTTTTTTTTTAGTAGTGCTCTAACTTGGGCGCATTTCCACGCCATAGGAACTATACCTGTAGTGATAGAGGAGTTTAAAATATTAAGGATAACAGGCCTAATAGTGTTTATGATCTTAGTTAGATGGCGGGGGGGGCGGGATCAGTAGGTGACCCAGATTTGACATTCCGCATTAGGATATCAAGTGAGTCCTCATTAAGCAAAGGGAACTCATCCAATGTCTGAGGCGTAGAATACAGTGGGATAGTTCTGTTGTCAGTGACCACAGAGGGAGATGAAAACGTGGAAGTGATGTTCTGTATTTTCTTATAAAAATATTCGCCTGGCTGTCACACCGTGTCTGGGTTTTGTTAGGATCAAGGGGAATAGTCAGGGTATCAATGAGAAATTTAGCAATTTTAAAAATTTCACTTGGAGAGTTAGAAGCACTGGTGATTTTGCTTTCGAAATAAGAAGCTTTTGTATTTCTGATTTCCGCTTTATATTTTTTAATTGCCTCTTGATGGTTAGATTTATTTAGATTGATGCGGAAGACCCTCCAAGTTCGTTTTAATTTCCTGCAGACTCTTTTCAACTCTTTGAGTTGGGGGGTATACCATGGTGAGTCTCTTGATTTAGTTTTTTCTTTACGATCTCTCAGGGGTGCGACAGAATCCAATGCTGTACGCAGCCAGTTGGTGTAGTTGTCGTAGGGAGACGTAGGGTCTGTTTCAATTTGGAGGGGAGCGGGGGACAAGGATTTAGTCCACCGGTCAATGGAGATGTTTGACCATTCTCTCCCCTGCAAAGTAGTGCGAGGGAGGATTGGGGCTGAGATAACTGGTGTCCACTGTATCGGGATCAGATAGTGGTCTGTCTAGTCTTTGGTCATTGCTGAATACCCAGTCTAAAAGATGACCTTTTTCATGAGTGGGTTGAAAACCTTTCTGTGTGATTTGAAGGGCCGCCAGATCATCTACCAGAGATCTGGCCACCGAGTTACTGGGGTCATCCAAATGGATATTGATATCTCCTAATAGGGAGAAATGAGGTCGTGCGACCACTAATTCTGCTACTCTAGAGTGGAGTGAGTCAAGAAACTCTCCCATTTGATTGGGGGGGCGATAAATAAGGATGCCAGAGAAGGTGGCGGTGGGTTCAAAATCCAAGGAGAAATGCATGCTTTCGCAATTAGATATCGTGGTCGGGCTGATCCTACAATGATAGTGGTTTTTAAGAAGAATACCTAAACCCCCTCCTCTACCCTGTGGTCTGTCCATCCTATGAAGGGCATATCCCAGTTGCATGAGGGCAGTAATGTCCGGGTCAGATGCGTCTTGGAGCCAGGTTTCTGTCAAAAATATCACATCAGGACTAGTTTCTTCTAGAAGGAGTGCCATTTGCACTGCATGTTTTATAAGAGAACGACAATTTAGAAGAAACATTTTATAGTATTTGGCAGTGTAAGGGGTACCACTATAACTAGTGAGTGTGTACTTACAGTGGGGACAGATGCCAGTAGTTAAGTCCGGGTGGATTGAATGCCGACAGAGATCTTGTGTAGGTGGTATTAAATTTTTCAGGGAAAGCGAGTCATACCGCATAGGTGGAGCGCCGTACGTTCTAAATTGACATGGGGGGTGGCCCCTGGTCCCGTCCGGTCGCAGACGGGCGCAGACGGGCTTGCCTTTGGCGCGCCTTCGGCTTCACAAATAATTAGACAATCACTGCTACATGGACAAACTTGTCATGATACTAAATGGAGTACCACCCTCACATGGCATAACTTGATGACCTCATCCACACATGTTCAAGCTGAATGATAGTAGGCATGCACACCTCTAAAAAACTCATACTTGCCTTTACATTGACATTTGCCTTGCTAACCCTGCCTAACGGAATATGGCCATATTGTCTTGTTCTTTGTGAAAACTCAATAAAAGATTTAAACCATAAAAAACTCCTACTCGGGTTGATCACCTCCAAATACCAACTGAAGACACCTAATCATACCAATCAACTGAACCAGCAATCTATGAATACCACATATCAGAACACATGAACATACAGACCTGTAAGTAACAATCAGGTCACATGCATAGAAAGAACATGTCTGCAACATGTACTGGTAGACAAATAAACATAGGGGCTTTTACTTTATATTGTTATGTTGCAACAAGTTTGTCACATACAAGATCACTACAGCCATAAAGCATCAGTGACTACTGAACCAACACACTATTATACGTTTAAAGGTTCCTCAGCTTCATCACATTAGGAGTATGCTCCTTAACCAAACATTAGATATCGACAAACAGAATGCAAGAATGCTACACAAGAAAAGAACTTTAGAAAGTGCAAGTTATATCTAATAAAATGATTAAGGCTGCTAGCAAAGAAAGCTTTATAATCCTAAAGCAAAGACTACTTACCTGTAATCAGAGCCCTGGATAATGTTGTTAATGTTAAGTAGCACTTCTATAGAATCGCCACATATGGATAAGATGTATAATTAGCTCTGTGGATTGAGCATATGATGAAACATGGTTTTCTTCTTTCAAATAAAAATAAACTGAACAGTTAACAAAAATAGGCTACACCACAGCTGCCCAAAGAAGTTCTAGAAGAGCCAGATCCAGTCCAGTTTTACAGGATACCCACACAGGATACATTTACATACGAGTATATGGAATTCATTTACCTATATTGTAGTTATATTAGTAATCTGGCATAAATCCAGCTGTTCTGTGATTATCCTGGACACCTACAGCAGACACCTGTACTCTACAGGGAATAGGTATTCTGCCCTTTAAAAGATAGGCCCATCCAGTAAGGCAGTCCCCTCCATTTTGTTCTCTCTCTCCCATAAGAGGATCAGGAATAATCACTGTGTTAGGACTCGGGCATTCTTAGTTCATGTCGTTCCAGCTTTACAAATGGCTGGTTATTGTAAAAAAATCACAACCCTGAGAAAGAAAAACCTTTTCAAGAATGAATACCCTATTATAGTTTTTCAGAGTGTTCTTTGACCCATCCAGGCCTTATCTGTTAATTCTATAACAACTATTCCCAGACAAGTCCTGCATGTATTTTTTTTATTGCATGCAGTGATGTAGAAATGCCCAAAAGAGTATTGGGTAAGTGTTGAAAATGCGAGACAAGAAAACCTGTAAGTATGGAATGACCAGAAAGGTAATTTGTCCTTGACCTGCTGTCCTGCTTACCCTCCTGCTCAACTGATTGGGAAGCTAATTTCACACCACAAAATGGCTGGGAGTAGACAGCATATACCTAGCTAAGATTCAAGCAAGTAAGCTGTGAAGAATTCCTTAAATGAAACTTTTCACATTTCCTTGTTACTTCTCTAAAGATGGTTGCAATAGGAACATATTATGTGAAATGCCACCTATGGTGCCTATGCTGCAGTGGGTGCGAATGTGACATCTCTAATGAGCTAGGAGCCTTGAAAAATCTTAACATGTAGAAATACAAGAGGAAGCCCAAACATGGGGAAAGTGGATCAAAGTCCAGAGTGACCATCCTTTCCTCAGACATAGCCTTCTGCAGAGGAAACTGCACAGTTGTGTGGGTCCCCTGCTGCAAGAAGAGTTGTAAAAAGGTGGATGTGAACCAGGTGGCAATGCTGCGACTTGGAAGTGATTTGTTGGGCCCTTGGCATGCAAACCGAGAGAGGATTCAGGAGGTGGATAAGGCAGCAGAAATCAGTGAGCACTCCCCTCCATCCCCATGCTGAAGGAGAGGAGCTTGAATCTCAACACAGGTAAACATGGCAGGTGCTTTAAAAGCGGAGATGAAGACATTTCAAATATTTATGACAAGAGAAACTAGAGAGTCGAACATTATTGATTCTTCTTTTAAATACCACTCCTTAACAGCTCTTCAAAGTTTACAGAACATAATCTTTAAACTTCTAGAAATAGAAAGCTTCCTCTAATTCATAAGTAACTCTTAACAACAATATTCTGACTTTTTGTTTCTGCTATGAGAATCTGAAAATAATTAATCGTCTGCCAGCCTGCTATGAGTGAATCATATGTCATATCAACGTAATGCCTATTTTCTAAATACTGATTTTCAACTTCTCAAACTTGATCTCCAAGCAATCATCTATTTATTTTTTACAGAATTTAATGTTTACCCGATATAACCTCCCATGGAACCACAGGAGGATAGGGGGGATACTGCTAGCCTCCACATCTTTATTAAAATACAGAATCTAGGGCCATATGCATCATCAAACTGATTTGCGATTCTGAAATAGCGATTTTTTAGAAATCACTATTTCAGAATCGCAAATTGGGATGCACGTACAAATTCTAAATTATTTTGCGAATTCTTAGTATTCCTTAATTTCGATTAGCAAATTGCGAATCACAATTAAGGAATACTTTCCCATTCATTTCTATGGGCCAGGAAGCCCATAGGAATGAATGGGAAGTTATTCTCAATTTGCGATTCGCAATTTGAGAATCGCAAATTGAGAATAATTTCAAGGGTGCAGGGGCGTCCAAAGGACACCCTGTTGCACCCCTGAAATAAGCATGGGTGCACATGTGGGGCACATACATGCCCTAAGGAAATGTATGTGCATCACATGGCACTTTGAAAAATGCAAAAATTTGCATTTTTCAAGGAATTCGCAACTTCACCACCAACTTGAAGTTGGTGGTAATTTGCAATTCCTTAAGGACAATTTGCATTTTTTTTCCTTCATACATTGCATTTAAGGAATCACAAAATTTGTGATTCCTTAAATGCAATAGCAAAATAAGGAATCACAAATTTTGCAATTCCTTATTTTGCACCAGATTTTCCTTAATACATACCATTTAGCAAATTCGCATTCGCAAACGCCGAAATTCTGCAAATTTCGGCGTTTGCGAATGCGAATTTGCTTGATACATATGGCCCCTAGTGTCAAACATTTCAGACAAGACCAGAAACTAGCATTATTCATGTTCAAAGATTCTCCAACGCGGCACTAGTGGCATACTTAATTGGTCTTAAATAGAAGTTTTCAAAAATGACAGCCAAATAAATATCCAAACAGCCAAATAAACATCACTCACTATGGTCCCTCTTAGTGAATAAACATCAACATGCCCACACTTGCATCCTTCATCATCATTTTAACTCATCTAGCAATTGTTCGCGGCTGTAACTACATAATACTATTTCGTATAACTACTGCTCCACAACATCCTGACCACATTCTCTTCCAAGACACTTCTGCATGCAAGAACAATACACAAACCTACTCAGTCAACAAAACAAGGAGCGCAAAGTTATCAAACTCATAATCTTTCTCCTTTTCATTACTTCAAGTTTCACCCTATCAGGGTTGCCTCCAAAGTCTGAATATCAGATACTCTAAAATGAACCACAACAAAGTTAAAGTTGCCAATTTCTAGCTTAACCGACATTAAATTCAAAAACATTTTTGCTGGTCATGCTTCAAATAAGCAAACAAAACAAGGAAATATACCTAGCCCTGGAAAGCTTGGAATGAGTTTATCTGTCATGAATCTACTCATGAAAACATCTCTAACAATTGACATGCCTTCATGCAAAATAGGCCCAATACAAATCTGACATGCAATAAATATTTGTTTCGTAACTTAACACCTTAGCTGCGTGTAAACATTTCTCCCCAGTGCTGCGCTGTCCATTAGAACTAGTGCTGAATGGACGTTCAATGGTCGTGCGCAGCACTGGGGAGGTAGCGCTGCTGACGACCATTGGCCGTCAGCAGCACTTAAGGGGTTAAAGCATGGCTGAACAAACCTGATACAAAAATTAACTATCACTGCAGAAGCCTTCAGGCAACTGAAATCCCTTTCCATGCACCAAAGTACCAATGTACTGAAACATTCCAGGATCCCCTACGCCTTTTTCTGGTGCCTGGTGCCCATGCATCCCTGAAGAGAACTAAAGCATGCTCAGAAAGACCTTCAAAATCTCCTGTACTTCTTGTATCCCCCAATCAAGAAGGTTAGGCAGCCTGTTTCCTACCAAAATACGTTTCATCCCCTTGCAGACTTAGCAGGCTCTGTGTAGCCAGGATTAAGTACAGTTCTTATCACCTTAGCTGCTTCGCAAATATCTCTCCCCAGTGCTGCGCTGTCCATTGGAACTAGTGCTGAATGGACGTCCAATGGTCGTGCGCAGCACTGGGGAGGTAGCGCTCGTGACGACCGTTGGCCGTCAGCAGCGCTTAAGAGGTTAAACAACCAGTTTCAACATTCCATCAAACAAAGAGCATTCATTGAAGACCTTGGAAGCCTAGGTCTCACACAAAGAGTAAAGGGACCTAGCCACGCAGATAGACTCCTCATGGGCCCAATTTTCACCAACATCAGCAACATCTGAATCAACAAACCTTTACCAGTCCCCTGGACAGGCCAGACCCTTGTCAAGTAGGAGTTCTTTTCCCGGTCCAATGCACACGTATCACTATCAGACCAGCAGACGGAAACTGGACAGCATCAAGGACTGGAAAACCGCTCTTAACACTCACAGACCCAAACACAGAAATAGCCTCTCAAAAGACATTTCAACAATTGGATCCCTTCTTGCAGCACATTTCTGCCCCTCATCAAACACAGCAATACAACAAGATCCAGACCCCAGGCCACTTGGTACACAAAGGAACTCAGACTTGATCCCGCTCACCAAAGGCACAGCTCTAGCAGACCGGATCGATGCTAGAACCAACAGAAGCAAAGAAATCTTCACCGTTGTGATAAATTTCACCAAGCATCGGCTACTTCCAACTTGATCAACCCCTTGCAGGACCGCTGCAACAATCTCTTTAAATTCTTCAGCAACAACATCCAGCCATTTATAGAAACTTAAACCCGCAAGTGGGCCCGACAAACCTAACCAAACATCTTTTGAACTTATCCAAAGTAACAATGCTAGCCACATCGTCCATCACTCATTAAGAAACCGATGCCACCATGAAGTCCATCCACTAAGGGGACCCATCAGATGCCTGGCCCCACCATGCCTATGCTTGATTTGATTTGATTTGTGGTTTTATAAAGCGTGCATATGCCCTTGGACGTCTTGGCGCTGCAGAAAAAGAAAACAAGTTACTTACCTGTAACTTTGTTCCCCAGTATTGGTAACTTTCATAGATTCCCATGCTTTGTATCATTCCCCGTCGTCGGACTGGGAGTCTCGGTAATAAAAAATATCATAGTAGTAGGTACAAAAGAGAAAGGAAAGGCCTAGGCCTCATTCCCTTTTGTAACATATCAGCCTCTTTTTGTAAAAGAGACCAAACTCTAGGCGTCAGCCAATCAGAAGAGCCTCACCCGTAGAACCTTCCTGAAGGAACCTCAGAGCCTCAGATTTTCGTAGCCGTAGTGTGCTAGACACCATACCTGCTGAAGGCTGAGCTTTCCCCGGGGAGGTGGGTGGTCGCATGGGAATCTATGAAAGTTACCAATACTGGGGAACCAAAGTTACAGGTAAGTAACTTGTTTTCTTGCCCCAGTATTGGAACTTTCATAGATTCCCATGCTTTGTATCAGAATAGCAAGCAGTAAACACCATAAACACATTTTGTAAAGAAGTATATCATAACATTAGCAAGAAAATTACAAAATGTGTTACCCATGGAAGGTGGGATAGAAAGGAAAGCTCACCAATCACTTGAAGAGGTTTCTCAGGACAGCCTGGCCCACAGCCGCGTCATCCTGCTGCAATGACTCTAAGAAGTAATGCTTGGTGAACGTGTGCACGCTGCTCCAGGTAGCAGCCCTGCAGATGTCTTTGATATGTACCCCCGCAAATAGGGCCGTAGAAGAAGCCACTGATCTCGTAAAGTGAGTGAGCACGGATCTTGCCCAGCAGAGGCTTCCCTGCTATCTTGTGGCAGTGCAGAATAGCACTCGAAATCCATCTTGAGATCCCCTGTTTTGACAGAGGGAGACCTTTGTTTGGACCGCCGAAGGCAATGAACAATTGCGAAGACTTTCTAAAGTCCTTGGTTCTGTCTATGTAGAATTTTAGACAGCGTTGCAAATCCAGAGTGTGCAATGTCTTTTCCGCTGGAGTGACTGGGTTCGGAAAAAATGTTTTTAGGATCACGGGCTCATTTAGGTGAAAGTCAGTAGGAACTTTGGGAATGAACCTCGGGTTCGTCCGTAAGATGGTAGTGTTCTTTTTGAACTGCAAAAACGGTTCTTGGATAGTTAGGGCCTGCATCTCCCCTACTCGCCTAGCCAAGAGTAAAGCTAATTTCCATGATAAGTATTTCATGTCTGAGCGGTGAACCGGCTCAAAAGGTCCCTTCATTAGTTGAGCCAGGACTAAGTTTAGATGCCAAGTTTAGATGCCATGTTGGAGGAGGAGATCGCACTGGCGGACTAGCATCGATCTGGGGTGGTATCCAGACCACTGGCTTCCCCATAATCCTCTCTCCTCCAGGTGATCTGCCAAAGGATGAACAAACCCCTCCCAGTTCTCCTCACCTTCCTCTGCTGGCTACCCAGGACAAAAGGGAATACCAGGGGAGAACAGTGGCACAAAAGTACCAACCAGCGTCGGAAGTGGCGGAGGCGTTGTCAATGAAATCGGTGCCGGAGAAGGTGTAGTTAGGTCGAATGGCACCGTTCCGGATCCAGGCCTGGATTCTAGGGGCCCTGCAGTGCGGAGGCTGAAGCCGCCGGCATCGAAGGCCTAGAGCCCCCAGCCAAATCCATGGGGCCCGAAGGCACATCGGCGGAGTAGGGCTGCTCAAAGATGGAGTTGAGGGCTACGTAAAAGGCACAAAGCTCGGTAGGGGAGTCTCCGGCTCATGGGAAGGGAGGGAAGCTCAGAGTCGTCCCAGTAGGCTCTTCTGGCGAACCTTCCGCGTCCCAAATCGCGTTGGTCGACTTACAGAGAGAAGAAGAAGAGCGACTGGGTTTCTTTGCCGCCTTCTTGTGCTTCGACTTATCCAAAAACGAAGACTTCGATGAAGAGTGATGGTGGTGACAAGGCAACCTCTCTCTCGACCGAGACCTCGAGCGGCGTGGAGCTAACCACCGGATGTCCAGAAGCTTTCGGGACTGCTCCAGCAAAGACTTGGGGCTCATAGCCCAACAGTCAGAGCACAACTTCGCGTTGTGGTCACGCTCCAGGCACCAAAGTCACACGAGATGCGGATCCGTGACGGACATCAGCTTGTGACATTTACGCAGTAGTGTAGAGTTAAAGAATGTGGTGCAGGTCAAGTAGCTGCTTTACAAATGTTTGCTCTGGGGATGTTGCCTAGGAAGGCATTGAGGCCCCTTTTTTCCCTAGTAGAGAGTGCTCTGGGAAGATCAGACAAAACATTTTTTAGCTTTTGTGTAACAGTTTTGGATGCATTTAACGATCCATCTGGCAATGCCTAAATTTGATAAGACCTTCCCCTTATATGTTTCAGAACAAGCAACAGTAGTTGTTGTGTTTTTCAGAAGGACTTTGTTCTATCTGCATAGTAAATCAAGGCTTGTTTAACATCCAAGGTATGAAGAGCCCTTTCTACAACCGAGTCAGGCTGAGGAAAAAAGACTGGTATTCTATAAATTGGTTAAGATGGAAAGGCGAGACCACTTTATGAAGAAATTTAGGGTTAGTGAGAAGGACAACCCTATCTTTATGAACCTGATAGAAAGGTTCTTCCAGAGTTAAAGCTTGAAGCTCATTGACACGTCTCAATGATGGGATTGCCACAAGACAGCTACTTGAGTGAAGGAGCTCATAAGGGGGACCCATTAGTCTTGTAAGGACAATGTTTATATTCCACACCATGGCCAGAAGCACCTGGGGAGGAATGGTTTTCTTTAGTCCTTCCATAAAAGCTTTAATGACTGGAATTCTAAAGAGGGAGACATGTTGCCTAGTTTTAAGAGAAGCGGCCAAGGGTAGCCGAATGGAGGTGAAGACTAGTCCACATGTTTAAAGGTGCAGTAGGTAACAACAGATGTTCTGAACACTGGCTGCTAAGGGGTCAATCTGGTTTGAAAGTCAGTAGCAGACAAATATTTTCTATTTGGCAGCATAGAAGGCACTAGTAGTGGGCCCAAGCGCTTAAGAATATTCAGCATTCAAAAGGTAGACTGAGGTAACCAAACTGCAGGACTTCATAAGCCAGATCGTAAGGTTGAGACTGATGGAGTCGAGGGGTCTGATTTCTCTGTGGTTCTGCGTTAGAAGGCTTAACTTGTTGGATAGTCTCTCATGCGGATATACCAAAAGTTCTATGAGAATGGTGAACCACTAGAATGAGGAAGAGGGAGGTTTGTTAAAGCCTCCTAACCACGAACGGAGGGGGTTAGGTGGATAAGCGTAGGCAAATATCCTTGACCATTTCATCCATAGTGCAATGCCCATGGATTGTGGGAATCTGGAGGTGAAGTTTGGACATTTTGTGCTTTCTGTAGTGGCAAAGAAGGCCACATCTGTAAACCCCCAGTATTGGAAGTACTGAAGGAGGACTTTAGGGTTGAGGTTCTACTCGTAGACCTTTAGCCGCATCCTGCTGCGGAGGACAGGAAGCCATTGTCCAACACCGAAGGTACTTAGTCAGCTTGTGGATCCTGTGATGGAGAGCCAGATGGACTGAGCTATCTGAGAAAGCTGTGAAGAGCGAGCGCCTCTCTGCTTCTATATGTAATATATGACTGTCACGTTGGCCACACGCAGGAGGACTAACGTGCCCCCTATGTCAAGAAGGAAAGCTTTGAATGCTAGATGGACAGCTAACAGCTTCAGACAGTTGATGTGGAGGCCCCTGTGATTAGGTTCCCACTGATCCAGGTCAGTCAGGTTTTGTAGATGCACTCCCAACCCAGTGAGAGATGCATCCATTATGATGTAATCTGTGGATCTTCCCAATGACTCATTGTCTGAGACTACAGAAGAGCTAAGCATGCCTGCAATTTGTGCATGTATAACCTTGCAAAGGAAACTATGGTGGTTCAGGGAGCCATTGTGCAGAGGAGGCTCATGATGGTTTAGACTGTGACCTGTGGATCTGAATGATAAAGAAGCAGTGATGCATGAAGCACTGGACTCTTGCCTGACTGGCATATGCTTTGCTGACCTCTGCATTAGGGATGACTCCCAGATAGGGTTAGATTTGAAGGGGCTGGAGATGGAACTTTACAGCGCTGCTGGTACAGCCAATTTCCTTGCAGCAGGTTTATAGTGGCTTGGGTGTGCACACAACACTACTGTTGCTCACTATCAGCCAATCATCCTTGAATGGAAAATCATTGATGCTCTGTCTTCGCTAGTGCTCGACTACTACTGCAATACATTTTGTAAAAATGTGAGGTGCGGTGGTGACCTCAAAGGGCAGCATTTTGAACTGGTAGTGTTTGTCACATACCACAAACCAGAGGGAGCACCAATGCCCTGGATGAATTGGGATATAAAGCAGGCATGTTTGAGGTTGAGTTCAGCTAATGAAGTTCAGCTAATGAAGTCGCCTTGCTGTAGCAGTTGAATGACATCCTGAAGAATGAACATGTGGAAATGTTTTACCAGGATGTAGTTGTTCAGGGGCCCGAGGTACAGAATGAGCTTGAGGGATCTGCAGTGGCATAGTGTGGGCAGGGCTACAGGGGCCATTGCCCCGGGAGCAAAAATCTAGGTGGTGCAAATTTTTTGAAGAAAACAAATTCGTACTACTTACTTAAAAAAACAAATAATAAATTTACGCCAGGAAGTGCCAACGGTTCACGGGTTAAACGGCTCAATACTTGCCTTGCCCCGGGTGCTGGTAACCCATGCTACACCGCTGTGCACCTGGCCTTTTTGGTAATAAGGAAGTAGAGGGAATACATCCTGAGCCTTGTAGATGTTGTAGCACCAGCTCAATAGCCCCTTTAAGAAGTATTGCTTGAACCTTTTCCTAATGCAAGCGTTGATTATCAGGGTAGAGGACATGTCTGTGGGGTGGTATGAAAACAAGCTCCAGGTAACTGTGTTGAATGTTGTCTAACACTCACTGGTCTGAGGTGACGTGTTGCCAAGAGGGGAAGATCATCGGATGTTGTCCTCCGACAGGTGTTAGAGATCAGCAGCCTTCTGACTCCAAACTTGTGCCCTTTCTTACCATGCTCCTCTGAGAGATGTTGTAGGAGTCCCTCCATGTTGTCCTAATGGGCACGGCTGCACCTTGAAAGCAGGCCAGTAGAGTTGGCGTTACGCCAATACCTAGCAAATTGTACCATGACACGCTTGCCAGCAGCATCTGTCCGTTTACTTTTTGTCCGGGGGAGAGGCATCGCTGGTGTCTAGTGTGTTGTGTGTTTACAGGCAATTTGCACCAGCAGGGAATCAGGAGGTAGTTAACCCTAACATAGACGGGGTCTGAAGGGGAAGCCTCTTATCTTTTTTTAATCGTCTCCTTGAAAATATCAGGAGTGGGCTTGAACTTCCCTTTCAACATGGACAAGTACTGCATGGAGCGGTGGGCAGAAGAAAGAGTTTAGAAGAGGGAATCCTCTTTGACAAACACCTTGTGCTTTTCCACTCTGTGGTACGCTGCAGCCCTACCCATACCTTGTGGTTGGAGGAGGTATCGTCTGGAGGGGGGCAAGGTAAAGGTCGGGATCCATATCCCCTAGTGGATCCACATCATAAGGATCCCATGGGTGTCCTTGTGGGGGCATGTTGTATGGTTCTCTCCCGCTGTGTTTGCCCAGTTCAAAATCTGGTGACCCCTGTGTTGAGTATGAAAGTGGGTCAGGCAGACTAGGAGGTAGGAGTGGTGATGCTGAAGGCCTGATTAGTGTGGTAGAAGGGAGTTGTAGGAAGGGCTCAGGAAGAGGACTGGTGGCTTTGCCATGCTTCTTACACTATGTGGATGGGAGCTCCACAGCTTCTTTGAAGCTGAGATTTCTCATTGAGATAGAGTGTACACACCGAAAGTTGGATGAGAATTTGGCCCATCTGGGGGTGGATGACATTCTGCATCTGGTTAGTGTCGCGTTCATCCTGCAGTTTCAGGAGGACTGCTTCAAAGGGGTTGACTCCCGAACTTCCCGCCGGCACCAAATGTTTCGTGCCATCTGGATTTCAACGCCAACAGTTTTGGATCTAACTAACCAGGTCTGCACTGAGTTGCGAGTGGGCAATGCTGAGTGAGTAGGTTTCACAATTTTCTTTTGACACGGAGCTGAAGCTAGGTGTAGGGTCCGCAGTCAAGGTTTGTTGTCAACCATGGCTCGAAGGCAGTGTTGGGTCAGAAGCCAGACTTTGTGGGGCCACCTGTGGAGTGGTAGACCAAAGTTGTGTCAAGGGGCAGTGGGAGCTGTACTCGCGACATGTTGCGCCGGCAGGAGCTCTTAGATCTCGAGGTCAGAGCCAGAAGTCTCCTCAGGCAAGAAAGCCTCCTCATCAGCAGCTGACGACTTGGGATGATGTCAGCCCTTGAGGTCCTGGATGCCGAAGAGGCCTGACTTATCTTTATCGCTCCTGCACCACATCTTATGTCGATGGGCCCAGGCAGTCTTGAAGAGTCTTTTTCGACTGGAAGGACTGGCAGGCATTCCAAGAGGCCTCACCATGCTCTGGTGAGAGCAAAAGATTACAGACCTAGTGGAGGCTTCGTGCAACCCCGAGGGCAATATCAAAAAGGCATCCGTTCCATCACAGGTGAGGCATGGTAAGAGAGGACTGAGTGGAAGGGAAAAAGGTCCAGATGGAAAATGCCCCAAGGCCCACCTTGGCCCAAGGTCGACCGGAGATTCGCCTCGAATGAAAATGCAGGCGCCAACCTGATATGTGAGAAGGGGAGTGCGATGGAGTACAATACTGATGGAGGGAGAGGAACTGTGAAGGATGAAAAGAATATCAGGATGGTGTAGACCTGGAGCACACATCCGAACCTGATGGTGGAAAGAAAACATTCTAACAATGAAGCCGATGACCATGCACATTGCAAGCAAGAGGTGGATTTACAGTACATTGTGACTCAAAAAACATTCTACAGTGAAAAAGAACTTGCACATATTTGGGCCCAACACTTAGATGGCAGGAGTATGCACAGCATGTACAACTACAGTCACACATGCCTCGTACAGGCATTTTCCCTAGAGAGAAACAGTAATGAATGTACGCTCTCCAGGAACTTCTGAAAATTATTGCATTTACTCCAAACATTGGCATATACCAGAAAATCTACAAGTTGAGCAGGGTTGACGGGTCTGGCCCATCGTGACTGATGTTTAATTGAACCATCTACAATTACAAAACAATGGAAAAGTTGTTGATTGAGATGGAAGCAGCACAATGCAAGAGAAGCGTGGGGAAGCCTTGACAATTCTTCAGAATTAAATGTGAAATGTGTCCCATCTACCAGGATGTTCTATCGAGAATTCTATATATTCCCAGATTAATTTCTAAACAAGTTATAAACAAATGTACTAAAGACAATGTTATACATTAAAGCATAGAAGGAGTGATTTACTAGAATGTAAGCAGGAAGTGCCTAGGATTTTCATAATAATGTAAATGATGAACTTTTGTGAATGTGCCTAACCCTAATCCTGCAGATTTTACAACAGTGCAAAACCCAAAAGGCTATGAATAGAGTTAATATGCAAATGTACCTTATATGCAAACACAAATAAATATACATGTATTTCTCCACTTAGTCTCATTTTAAAGGCAGAGAAATTCCTTACATTTTGCTCCCAGAAAACATGGGAATGTTAGGATGTTTTTGAAAACCAACATGCACACTTATTCAACCCTATTTGGTACAAAGTGTGTGTTTGTGTGAAAACCACTGAATATTGATGAATCAGACTGGTTGGCTGCATCTCAAGATGGTACTTTTCATTTACATAGATCAAAGTTACGGGTCTATAAAATGCGGTGAAAACTGTGATATATAGGTATTTATGGAATATAGTTATAATTATAACATTTACCCATTATAGTCACCAAATAATTTATCGAGCCGTCAGAACTCACTGTCTATGCTAGTACATGGTTTATTTAAATTATACTTGGACTGCACCTGATATTTGTCTTTTGATGCTTTCAAGTTGTGCAGTTAGCAGCAGCTCTTCAAACTTGAGAATCTCAAACTGTACTTCATATAGCTGAAGCTGATGATCGTAATAATCAGCTTCGAGTTGATCCAAAAGGGCCAAGGCTTCGGCTCCACCTTGTAAACTCTGCATCTAAAAAGTGAGGGAAAAGGAAGCGATTCATTTTTTTTTTATAGCTGGTGTACACAAAATTAATCTAGAGATAATAAAAGAGTTCCCATAAAATATCTGTGTAACACTCACAGAAAGCAGAGATTTACTTTACAATGTAGTGTATTTTATAAAAGGATTCACTTGTCTATTAAATATTCTACTGTCATAATGTACTAAGATACATTATTTATGCATATATCTTTGTTCTCCATTATGAGTTTCAATAAATCCATCACAATTGTGAACTTCTTCACTGAATTCGCAGAACACTTTTTTAACAGGTACTCCTGTTTTAATAATACAAACAGTTAGCATTGCCCAACTACAGACATAATCGTCTGCTATTACTATTAGGTTCACTCTCACACAACTTATATTTTATTTCTACCTACTCACCAATGTCAGAACTGATCTTGTGCAAAGTGTTGCTCAGCAGCACTGTGACTCCATGCCAGCATTTTTATCAACCCTGCCTATCTTTATTTTTTGGTCTTTAACCCGTCTTTCAAAACATCTACAGTTCTTCTTCGCCTTAAGGAACACTGCCGAAACAGCCTTTCCCTTAAGAAAAGTTGAGCTTATTCAAAACTTCACCAAAAATGAAATTCCCGCAGTATATTTCTTGAGGTTAAGAATGTTTCCAGCCAGGGCACTCAACTATAACAATATCTGACCGCTTTTCCACTTTCCATACAGTCGATTGTTCTACTTGTCAGATCTGTTGATTTCAATGTAATCTAAAGCATCTCTTTCCTCTTCTACTTCATTGTCCTATGGTGTTTTACAACAAATGACTTGATAAACGAGTCCATTTTCAAACCCCTATTCCTCTCTCAGACTCCATGCACAAATTAATGCAGGCATTCACCCTGTTTGCATGCTCCTTAGTCTGCTAATTCGCTGTTTCAAAATTGATAGTCATGCACTTCCTTTACATTAATCCCTCCAAAACAGATCCTGTTTTTTGCCAGCTGCACCAGCTATCACTTTCCTCTTTAGCACCAATATGTGCAATCAATGAGTTATTTTTTATATTTCAATATTTTTATTGGGGTTCAACATGACTAACTAACACAAACTTTGCCCCATTTACCTTTTCCTCTCTATCTTCCCCTCCCCGCTGCCAGGTGCCATAGTTGGCAATGCCCTCTACCTGTAAAATGTTGGAAGATGTGTTATCTTAACGTAGTCCTTTTTTTTTTTACTGGTATCTGTTTCTCTTTACAGTGCCTGGTTAAGTAGCGTCTCAAGTTACACTTGTTCTCGCTCCAGAATGTTTAGTACCTGCAGGCTTTGGGGGCATTTCATCTCTCACAATTCTTTTTCACATAATCTACTACTAGTGACAGAGTTTTCAAAGAGTTCTTTACTTTCCTTTAGATGTTTGGGCCAATTTCTCAAACACCAGAATATACCACACGGTGAAAAACCACTTCACTTGTTGAGACTTGCTGTGTGCACTAGAGTGCTAAGAGTTTGCTTTGCCGCTAGAAATAGATGGGAAATGGATTTTCCCTCTCATGAGTAAAATAGCTCATTTGCCTAGGGTCTTGGAGTGTTAAGACTTGATATGTACACTAGCTTTCGAAGAAGCCTATAAACAGGAAATATGGCATGTTTTGAGGTGTCCTCTCAGGAGAAATTTTCAGTCGTCGGGTCGCCCCATTTTTGAGTGCTGGATGCATGGCGGAATGCCACACTTGTTATTAGTGGAAGCATTCATTTTCGTCAAGTCCAAAAGATTCCTTCAGTTGCTGGACTAACTTCCCTGTTCTTCCATGCAAAAGACCTCAAGTGTGGGATAGCACCTGCTTCTACATCGGGAAGTTAATATTGTTCATACTTGGGTGTAAATCAAGGGTGTCCAATACTGGGGTGCCAAGGTTTTTGGATCTCATCTGGTTCCCAGGTCAATATCATGGACATCATGATCAAGGGTTGATATATAACGAATATGCTACTTACCAGTATGCATCTGTTCTTGGCATGTAGGGCTGCTGACATTCATATCTGTGCATAGATCGCCGCCTAGTGTTGGGTCCGGATGATTGCACATTGTAGTCCTGGAAGAGTCTTCGAAGTATCACGAGATAGGTGGCTCCTCCTCTGGACTACAGTGCGCATGGGCATCCCCTCCATCCTCAGATTGTTTTTCGCCATTGTGGCAGAGATGGAGCTTAATACAGTGAGTGATGTCCATGCTACATAGTAATTCCGAATGCTACAGCTGCTACAGGCGCCGGGGAGGAGGGTGGGAGATATGAATGTCAGCAGCCCTACATGCCAAGAGCAGATGCATACTGGTAAGTAGCATATTCGGTTCGAGGCATGTGGCTGCTGAATCCAGATCTGTGTATAGATTACATAGCAGTCCCTCCTGTTAGCGGCGGCTGCCCGTGCCAGCTGCAGCAGTCTGAAAAAGAGTTTTGAGAACAGCCTGTCCTACAGCTGCCTGCTGTTTGGAATGTACATCTACGCAGTAGTGTTTCGTAAATGTATGTGTGGTGGACCATGTGGCTGCCTTACATATCTCTTCTAAAGGAATATTCCCCAGGAAAGCCATGGACGCTCCTAACTTACGTGTGGAGTGTGCTCTTGGAGGAATGGTTAGTGTGCGTTTAGCCTTAGCATAGCAAATCTGTATACACTTAACGATCCACCTGGCTATCCCTGCTTTGGAAATGGGGTTGCCTTTGTGCTGTGGAGAAAAGGCAACAAAAAGCTGTTTTGTGTTCCTGAATTCCTTTGTTCGGTCTATAAAGTACATAAGAGCTCTCTTGACATCTAATGTGTCTAGGGATCTCTCTGCGACAGTTTCTGGATTAGGAAAGAAAACTGGCAGTTCTATGGTTTGGTTCATGTGGACCTGCGAAATCACCTTAGGCATGAATGTAGGGTTGGTGCGTAGTACAACTCTATTTGCGTGGACTTGTATGAACGGCTCTTGAATGGTTAGTGCCTGGAGTTCACTAACTCTTCGTAGTGAGGTAATGGCTACTAGGAAAGCCACTTTCCAGGTTAGAAACTGAATCTCACAAGAGTGTAGAGGTTCAAAAGGTGGTCCCATCAGTCTGGTGAGGACCACATTGAGGTTCCAGACTGGTGAAGGTGGGTGTCTGGGAGGAATCACTCTTGAGTCCTTCCAGAAAAGCCTTAATGGCAGGCACTCTGAATAGTGAGAGGTGCTGCCTGTTTTGAAGATAAGCTGCTATTGCGGATAAATGTATATGAATGGAACTGTACGCCAGATTACATCTGTATAAGTGCAACAAATAACAGATAATGTTTTGGATACATGCATCCAGTGGGTTAATGTCATTGTTGTTACAATATATGACAAACCTTTTCCATTTAGCCCCATAGCATTCTCTGGTTGTGGGCCGTCTTGCCTCCTTGATGATATTCATACATTCTGGCGGCAAGTTGAGGTAGCCAAATTCTAAGACTTCAGGAGCCAGATCGCCAGGTTGAGCTGTTGCGGATCTGGATGCTGAATGTCGCCATGGCTCTGCGTCAAAAGCCTGGGTGTGAGGTGCAGCCTTTGATGCAGTACCACGGAGAGTTCCAGAAACGTGGTGTACCATGGTTGGCGTGCCCACATTGGAGCAACCAGGATGAGTGTCATCGAGTGTTGCCTCAGTTTGCGTGCCACTAGCGGTATTAGAGGTGCTGGGGGAAAAGCGTACGCAAATTTGCCCGACCAGTTCTTCCATATCGCATTGCCCTGTGACTGCGGATGTGGGAACCTGGCGGCGAAGCTTTGGCATTTTGCGTTTTCCCTTGTGGCGAATAGGTCTATCTGTGGATGACCCCACTGCTGGAAGTACGGTTGGAGTACTGATGGGTGTATCTCCCACTCGTGCATCTGGTGGCTGTGCCTGCTGAGCAGATCCGCCATCTGGTTGTCTTTGCCCAGGAGGTGTTCTGCCATGAGGAAGATGTTCCTCTGAATGGCCCACTTCCACATGCTCTGAGCCAGAGAGTGTGTACCTCCCTGCTTTTGTATGTAGTACATGGCAGCCATGTTGTCCGTCCGGATCAACACGACCTTGTTGCACAAGTGCACTTTGAAAGTTTTCATTGCCATGAAGATTGCCATCTATTCCAGAAGGTTGATGTGCATCTTCTTTTGCTGTGCTGTCCATAGTCCCTGCACTGTGTAATGGAGTACATGAGCTCCCCATCCTTGGAGAGATTCGTCCGTCGTCAGTATAATCTGTGGCACAGGCTCCTGGAACGGTCGGCCCTTGCAAAGGTTTTGTGGGTTCCACCAATGCAGAGAGTTGTATGCCCGACCGCTCACCAGCACTAGGTCTTTCAACAGTCCTTGAGCCTGATTCCACTGACGTGCCAAGCACTCCTGAAGCGGGCGCATATGCAGTCTCGCGTGCGGGACTATAAAGATGCAGGAGGCCATCATGCCTATCAACTGCATGAACACTCTTGCTGGAAGCGAGTGTTGGGGTCTGAATTTTTGTATCAGCAATTGCATGCTGTCTATCCTCACTGAATTTGGCTGAGCTTTGGCTGCCAGAGTGTTTATTGTCGCGGCCAGGTACTGTCGTACGTGGGCGGGCTGAAGATGTGACTTTGGATAATTCAGCAAGAATCCCAGATTGTGAAGGAGATGAATGGTGCGGGACATGTGGCTGGCACACTGCTGGGCCGTCTTTGCTTGAATAAGCCAGTCGTCCAGATAAGGGTAGACATGTATGTGCTGTCTCCTTAGGTGTGCTGCTACTGTCGCCAGGCACTTTGTGAACACCCTGGGTGCCGTTGTTACTCCGAAAGGGAGGACTTTGAACTGATAAAGTTGATTTTGAATAGTGAACCTGAGATACTGTCTGTGTGATGGGTGTATGGGTATATGGAAATACGCATCTTTTAGATCTAGTGTTGCGAGGAAGTCCCCCTGACTGAGTAACGGTAGAACCTGCTGTAAAGTGAGCATATGGAAATGCTCTGATAGAATGTAGCTGTTTAGAGGCCTGAGGTCCAGTATAGGTCTGAGAGACCCTTCCTTTTTTGGTATTAAGAAATACAGAGAGTACACCCCTGGGCCTTGGTCTTCTACAGGCACGAGCTCTATGGCCCCTTTTTGCAGCATGCTGACGACCTCCTGCTGCAATATGTGTAAGTGCTCTGCGGACATAGGACGGTGTCTTGGTGGTATGTTGGGTGGAGTGGATATCAGCTCTAGACAGTACCCGTACTGGACAATGTCTCTTACCCACCTGTCTGTGGTGATGGATTTCCAGACCGGCAGGAACTGTTGGAGTCTCCCCCCAACAGGTGTTATATGGTCGGGGGGCAGTGTCGGGGCGTCACTGTTTGTTATTGGCAGAGGATCTGGAATTGTTGTTTCCTCTTCCTCTGCCTTTGATGTTGTTTCCACGGTATCCACCCCTGTTCTGTGTATTGTAGGTGGTTTGTGTGCCTCCTTTATTATACTGTGTTTGCTGTGTGTTTTGACCTCTTGAAGGTCCTCTAGTATTGGAGCGACGAAAAGAGCCACCCTGAAACTGCTGTGACTGCAGAGCCCCCATAGACTTTGCAGTCTCGTTGTCCTTTTTAATCTTCTCAAGGGTGGTGTCAACCTCAGGTCCAAATAAGTAGTCCAGGTTAACCGGCTGATTGAGGATAGTAGTTTGTATTTCTGGTTTGAATCCAGAGATTCTCAACCAGGCATGTCATTTTAGCATGACGCTAGTGTTAATGGCCCTGGCTGCAGTGTCAGCTGCGTCTAGCACGCACTTAATGGAAGCATTAGTGAGAAGCTTGCTTTCCTGGATTAGTAGCTCTGCTCCCTCCTTGTACTGATCTGGTAGGTGTTGCAACAGTGTCTCAAGGGTATCGTAATGGGACCTGTCATATCTGGCTAAGAGTGCCTGAGTGTTGGCAATGCGCCAGTTGTTAGCTGCCTGCGCTGCAACTCTTTTTCCTGAAGTTTCCAGTACTTTTGACTCTTTGTCAGGAGGGGGAGCATCACCTGTCGTTTGGGAGTTCGCCCTCTTACGTGCATTAGAAACAACTAATGAGTCCAATGGCAACTGTCCTTTTATATAAGTAGGGTCCACAGGTGCCGATCTATATTTTTTTTCAATTCTAGGGTTCAATAGCCTTGCCCTTGTGTAATCTTTAAAGATGTCACCAGCATGCTTAAGGACCCCTTTGAGCATGGGCAGAGTCTTGACGGTTCTTTCTGAAGTGGAAAAGGTGTCGAACAAAAAATCTTCTTCAACCGGGTCAGCATGTAGTTGTACATCATGGTTACCTGCCGCTCTTTCAATAAGGGCGTTAAAGGCAGTAGTGTCCTCAGTAGGAGATGTTTTTACATTGTATGCATGAGTGTCAGGGGCATTTTGCAGATCTTTTGGGTCAGTAGGGTCCGCCCATGGTTGGGTTTGATCATCGGGATCAGTGTCCACATGATAAGTGTCATCCTCGTCTTCGTTACATCTGAGTATGTGGGTGAACAAGAGTGAGGTTCTTGTCCATAGGATTGCAGAGGTTCCACAAGAGCTGGCGATGTGGTGGAATACCTTTTTTTCTTTAATGGAATCCTATATGACTCCATGGGTGTTTCAGGTATGATTTTCCTTTTATACAAGGACAGTCTACCAGTGTCTGAGTCGATGAACTGCCTCGACTCCTGTTCTTCAGGCTCTTCTGTAGCCTGTAGTCCCATTGACACTCCTATATTGGCTCCGATACCCTTTTTTGGTTCGAATATCTTCGGTCGCACCATCGGTGGCAACCCGAATTTGATTGGTGTCGGAGTGGTTGGAACGTTTCCGACCAACTTTGGGGTTGGGGCCTTTTTCGGTCCGACCATTGTAGCCTTTTCCCTGATGAGTTGGAGTGATTCCGACACCTCTTTGGACACGAATGGGGTCGGCTGCGTCGACTCGACAGGGTCCTTGGAGCCGGTCTTTGTTTTGGCCGCAGGCGTCGACCGAGGATCGACCCCCTTTTTCGGGTCGAGCACTTTGTCTGTGCCGACTTTCTTTGGCGCCGACTTCGCCGGTTCGACAGCCTTGACTTTGGTCTTGGGTGCCCCAAATTTCGGCTCGATGGCCTTTTTGAATTTGTCGGTATCGACGTCCTTTTTTTGTTTCTTCGGCTCCGAGGGGTTTGAGGCCTTGGAACCGACTAGAGTTAGCTGCACTTTCGGTTTTGGCAGTGAAGCTTTCGGTTTCTATTTCTTTGGATCGACCAATGGCATTTTTAATACCGATGGCTCTTTATATGTGTCCGTAGCCGGGCCTTTATGCGGGGCTATAGAACGAGTCGGTAGATCTCGGGTAAGGCCTTGTGGCGATCCCTCGACCTGAGCCTTATGGAGTGCTTTATCTTGGACTCCCGTATCGACGGTGAGGCCTAGCTCCTCGCCTAAGCTAATCTTCTACGGCCCCAAGGGCCTCTGCGTCATCTCCTACCTCATCGACGACGTTTTCTTCCTCTTCTAATATTTCTTCATCTTCGGCGTCATACTCTGAGTCATGGCTCGAAACAGGATCCGAGTGTTCACCCTTATCCTCTAGATCAACGACCTCCTTGTCTTCGGTCCCGAAGATGTTTACTGGCTTAAGCGCTGATTTCTGCGACTCCAACCGAGCCGCGCGACGAATCCGAAGAGTTTTCTTCGACCTGAACCGGGCACAGGCCATACAGTTGGCCTCGTTGTGATCCGGGGACAGGCACTTGTTGCACACCAGGTGGACATCGATGTGCGGGTATTTTGCATTGCAAAGTGGACACCTTTTGAATAGGCTTCTTTCCATCGTAGGTCGAAGATCGGGTCGAGTATGGAAAGAAAACCGGCTGATTCCACGGTGTCCTTCCGAAGCAAAGTTATCGGTACCGAACGAAACTATACCGACGCTGTCGAAAGCCTTTTGGCTTTGTAGAAAGTTTTCCTAACTTGAGCTAAGATAGTAACATCCGAACCCAAAGGCGGAAACAAACAATCTGAGGATGGAGGGGATGCCCATGCGCACTGTAGTCCAGAGGAGGAGACACCTATCTCGTGATACTTCGAAGACTCTTCCAGGACAACAATGTGCAATCATCCGGACCCAACACTAGGCGGCGATCTATGCACAGATATGAATTCAGCAGCCCACATGCCTCGAACTTTGCCATCTTACTATCTTTGCTGCATTCATATCCATACTAATATAATAAAGAGAGAGCCCAAACCTTTGAGGCGGGTAATCTCAGGAACCACAGCACCAATCACAACACCCAATACAGCGTTGGAAAGGGCAGTTGCAGCAGAAGAACATAGGCTATGCAGACGCTCACCATATACATTTAAAAGGTAAAAGAACCGTGCCAGCAAAGTAGTCCCTTGTGGGCGTGTCTGCGTTGTGCTGTGGGTGTGACAAACGCTGGGGGCGTGTGGTACGTTCAGCCCTTCATGCCATGTCTCATATTGTGTGCTAATCCTACCCTGCTCCCTTTAAATACCCCTGCACCCCATAATCATAACCCACCTGTACTCCTTAAAATACCCCAACACCCTTAAACACTAACCCATCTTAACCATATAAATATACCCTGTACCCCAAAACTCAAACCTATCCCTAAACCCTAAAAATACCCCTGTATCCCAAAACCCAAACCTAGCCCTGAAACCTAAAAATACCCCTGCACCCCAAAACCCAAACCTAGCCCTGAACCCTAAAAATACCACTGTACCCCAAAACCCAAACCTACCCCTGAACCCTAAAATACAACTGTACCCCAAAACCCAAACCTAGCCCTGAACCCTTAAGATACCCCTGTACCCCAAAACCCAAACCTACCCCTGAACCCTAAAAATACGCCTATACCCCAAAACCCAAACCTAGCCCTGAAGCCTAAAAATAACCCTGTACCCCGGACCTACCCCTGAACCCTAAAATACCCCTGTAACCCCAAACCTAGCCCTGAACCCTAAAAATACCCCTGTACCCCAAACCTAGCCCTGAACCCATAAAATACCCCTGTACCCCAAACCTAACCCTAAAAATACCCCTATACCCCAAAACCCAAACCTAGCCCTGAACCCTAAAAATACCCCTGTACCCCAAAACCCATACCTATCCCTAAACCCTTAAAATATCTGAACCCTTAAAATACCCAAACACCCCAAAACATATACCTCAGTACCCCAAAACATATACCCCTATACCCACACTTTCCTTATCCAAACATTAAAAAAAAACATGCTTTTACCATTCATGCATTTACAACGAATTTCGTTGTAAATGTATGCGTGGTAAACGCATATAAAATGTAATGCCATGCGTTATAATGGCATTGCAAAGTCATGGTACTTTCGTAATGAAAGTATGCGGAGTGATAGTATGCGGAAAGAAAGTTGCGGAATAATGGGCGTTTACCCTCCCCCGGTAAGTACATTGGTGGCACGGCGGCCCACATCTCCAGCAACATACTCCTATTTTTTCACCACCCATTTGAAAAATGCACAGGTCTCTCTCATTGATGGCCAGCACCGACATACACTTTTAGACACACCTCCCGCCACAAGTTCTAGAATTGCGAACTTTAGCGCTGGGGAGCTACGTTCGAATCTCGGCATCAGCTCAACATCCTGTGATTCCAGGCAAATCGCTTTGTCTCCCCGTGCCTACCACAAATGAATGTGTTGCTCTGTAATGTAAATTGTGCTCATGCCATGTTGTCGAGTTCGCGCTATATAATATTGCAAGGAAAAATAAAGTAGGGAAACTCAAGTTCACACACTACTGAACGCGCACTCTTAAGTGCATCAGCAGTGCACTGTGTATCGGAGCGTTTCACAGGCCTGTCACAGATAAGAAATGCTATCAAAACGAAATATCACAAAACAATATACTACAAAAACTTTGGCTGCCCGTCCTGATATTATCTCCATAAGTTTGGGATTCCCCAAACCAACTCTCTAGGTCTGCATGCTATCCACTTACCTTTACCCTCTTCACCTGCCAAATCTAGACAGAACAGCTGCAGCTTTCATATATTCTTTTAATGCACATGGGTAGTGCCTCGAAGAATTATAGATTCTTTGGAAGGATTGACATTTTGAACGATGTGATATGCCTTTCCAAGATAGAGGTGCTATTTTGGATTTCTCAGTTTCTTTCTGTAAACAAATCTGCACTTTTACAACTACTTGCCGGTTTCGATTATATTAGATCAAGTCAACTGTGAAAAACTTTATACACTTGTGCCCATTTTAGAATAACTGTAACCAGCTTCAGCCAAGTTTTCTTGACCATGCTAACACTGCCTGAAGGATGTGCTATCTCCAAAGTTGAAGTACAAGGCATTTTGGTACTCAAAGCACTGCATGTTGGCGCAATTTGGCAAATGCAGCAAAGCTTTCTTCAACAACCCAACATCAAACTGTTCTCAGGAGGCATTATATATAGTAATGTATTGCGAGCATGAAAAAGCTACATCCAAAGACAGGGAATACTACTGCCATCACTCCGTCTCCACCCACCCTGAGGACGAAAAGGTGTGCTCTGTAAAGTCAGCTGCAGCTCAGTTCAATTGTGGCCTGCAGTCGAGAATGCACTCTAAAACTGCACCTGCACTTAGTGCTAGTGTCATTAGTAGTCACAGTTGGAGTGAGAGGCTGAAATGTATACAATCATCGAAAATCAAAGTGTGATGATGGATTCTATAGTGAATGGCTCACAATATTCCCCCACGGGGATACACTACAGCAATGCCCTATACACCGTATCAACAGAACTCTTCTACACAGACTCCAAACCATCCAGAACGCCGCTACCAGACTCATCCTCAGGGACACCACGCCATGAACACATGACCCAACGCCTACGATACCTCCACTGGCTCCCAGTTGAGAAGAGTGACACCTTAAAACTCCTCACCCACGTCTACAAATCCCTCAACAACATCGGACCAGAATACCTCAACGAGAGAGTATCCTTCCACATACCCAAGAGGAAACTCCGTTCCGCCGACCTCGCACTGGCTGAGGTGCCCTGCATCCGCACTGGCTGAGGTGCCCTGCATCCGCAGAAACAGAAGAGGTAGAATAGCCTTTTCCTACATCGCAGCCAAGACCTGGAACGAGCTCCCCGTGAACATCAGAAGATCCCCGACCCTGCACACGTTCAGGAAGGACCTCAAGAACTGGCTCTTCGACTGATCCGGACCTGCCCCGCCGCCCTGCAACCCTAGCCCTTTGAGACCATCACGGGTGAGTAGCACGCTTTATAAACCCCTGATTGATTGATTAATACATATTCTGATTTGCTTGATGAGACGAGTAGGGAGCACTGCAGAGGTAGATGTTTGCCAAGCCTAAGGAATACCCTTTGTACGGGAAATCAACTACACCTGTTCTGGCATTTTAAAGCCAATCCTCAATATCAGAATCAGCTTCGGAGGTACAGATACAGGCAACAATGACACTGCAAGAAGTAAGCTCGGACACAGGTTCCAAAGATCTCTCTGCCCTTTCATTTTATCCCTTATTACTGGCGCCTTCTCCTTTGAACTCAGAGTTAAACAAAATTTCAGGCAGTCGGGCCAGTCTCTCTCGGAGTTGAGTATGAGACGGAAAGGCACAAGAACTACAACAAGAGCAAGGGGGGACAGGATGTAGGGAGGATCACTCAGTTAAAACTATGCTGGACACTATCTTGTCTGAGATAAGGGAACTAAAGGTCTCTCAGTAACTAGAGATCGCCGCTTTGTATGAGAAGTTATCAAAGATCGAGGACAGCATGATACATCTTCCATTGAGAATTAAGGAGGCTGAATTCAGAATATCTGAACTCAGACAACGTGGCAGCCATGCAGAGAGAAGAGTCACATAGAAAGAGAGAAAAGGGTTTCCTGGAAATTAAGAAAGAGGAGCTTGAAAACTATACACAACTCTCCAATCTGCGTAATGTTGGTATACCCAAGGGGAGTGAAGGCCTCTAGGTCTCCCAATGGGTGGATTTATTTATTAAAGCCAATGTACTACCTGAATTTGCCGGAGATTGGACCATTTGCCCATTGTGTTCCTGCTCAGCGCTCCCCCAGCTCTTCTGGTGAACTTCTCAGATTATCGTATCAAAGAGCTCATACTGTGCAAGACAATTAATTGAGATGAGAAGCTTTTCTACCCAGGACTACCACAGTGTCACATCTTCGCAGATCTGGCATCATCTGCGGCCCGTCGTTGAAGGAGTTTATCAGGATGATTGATCTTTTCAAAGCCCAGTGTGTCAACAGTTCAAATGCAAGGTGTTATTCAATGGACAATTGTATCTTTTTGTCAGCAGTTGAGAGGCTCCGGACTTTCCCCCATAAAATAACAAACTAATACTGGACTTGCTTTTGTTCAAATAGCTTTTTGTGTGAGATCTGATGTTGTGTGTTTTGATCAGAGGGGATAGCTGTTAAATATTTTTTCAGGATCTCAAGGGTAGTCCCATGGCACTCTTTTTTTGGGATGAGTGGGCGGGGGGCGCGAGGTGGGGTAGCGCAGGCAATGCCCCCTGGCAGGCAGAGGTGTGCCATGGGCTCTGGGGGTCACAGGGTTATTCAATGGTGGGTGTCAGGGGAGGGAGGGCGCACATGTAGTGAAAAAGAGCAGGAATAAAGTAGGCTTGGAAATAGTTAATGTTAGGAACACGAAGAGTACATGTGACATTATAATTATTATATTAAATGCCACATGGTTAGGGTCATTTCCTGCAGCGCAAATAACATTTTAAACAAATATTGGTGTTTGATAAGATGGTTGATGTCATTTGCCCCTGAGGAATTTATTATCATCATTATTTTTTTCACAAGACACTCACCTTAAGAGCAATACCCGAAGATTTTCATCCCAGATAAATACTCTCAATTATTTTTTGTTACTACAGGTTTCGCTGTTAGGGGTGTAGCAATCTGTTTAGCAAGGAGGGGTATTGACTGAATTATAAGGGAAGTTACTTGAGATCCCAGAGGTTGGTGACTATGGCTGAACGTTTCTGTCAATGGGGTCTACCTCAATCTGGTTATTATGGCCACATTAGCGACGATACTGACACGTTATCACAGATCCATAATATCAGTATGGGGGCTGAGGGTTCTTTGATTTTTGGAGGAGATTTCAATTATATCCAGGACCTGACACTAGATATGTCAGACAAAGCTATGAACAACTTCAATCTAAGACCAAAAAAGTTATAGACATCACAAGACAGGATTTTCAATTAATTGATCACTGGCATTTGGATCACCCGGGCTTTTCTCGATACACCGGTTTTTCGCATTGTTTTAAAATCACATCTCGTCTTGATTTTATTTTTTAGCCTCCCAAGCTAATAAAAGATTAGGATCAGACACCTGGGCGGAAGTCTAGGTGGCAGCTTGATAGGTCTCTCATGACAAACCAAGAGTGGCTGGGAGAGATGAGGGTTCACTGCAGAATACCTTCTTTTCAATACAGGCAGTACCTCGACTTTTTTCAATTTGGGAGACTCTTAAGGCCATGACACAAGATCATATCAGATACTACCATAATCTACTCATCCTAATAACCTTTAAACATCTCAAACTGGCTAAAATGATTATTCTAAATCAAAGATAATGTATTGGCATTACTATTTAGAATGGAAGGTCTGCAGAAGTTTATGAACACCTGCCTACATTTTCCTGACGTAGGACTCAATGTACAAAGCCCTGGTGCAAAAGCAGTCAGTGTTTTTTGCAGACCATGTGCTTCAATTTGTGATGAGACTGCTTTATTAATCTGGTGCATTGTAAAATGAATATTCGTAGGGGTCTGCAAAAATTGCTGTCTTGTTGTTAATGAAGAAGAACACACTTTCAACAAAGCTTGACCGATACAGAGGACCTCAAAGCATTTGCTGAGTGTGAAAAAAATGTAACAACATACATTAAAGGGAGAGAATTTTCTTTTCCTTTGCATAGGGCATATCAAGCTGAGCATGCAGTTATCCCCTGGACCACAGACAGACATCCCCCCTGTACCTCCCTACCACCCCCATCCCCTGGCACCCAAAGGCTACCCATCAACATTCATAAATGTCAATGTGATACCAAAGGTACCCCTTACACTTTCCAAACTGGTTACTACCACAAGTCAGGTGTCATTAACTGTTCAAGGTTTGAGACTCTAATCAGGGTCGCAAACCACTGATACATATCATTGTGAATCACAATTAGGTGGAGTGCGTCCTTTTCACGCCCCGTCCTTTTTCTGATTTGGAATGGGCTTCATATTAAATTTTTGAAGTCAGAAACAATTTTATGTGTTGACTCGCAGGATGTTTTTGTACATTGTGGTTGCAAAACATGCAACTTTGCAGACTATAGGCTTTGCAACCATGAAAAATCTTAGTACATTGGGCTCTAATTGCCTTGTGTTTTATGATTTATTTTTCCTAAGCCTCAAAAAAGATATATAGCTGATGATACTTACCTCTTCTTTAAGTGCATGTTTCCTCTGCTCCAAGCAGACTTCTTTTGCTCGCATCAGCTGAAGGGTCTCCTTTGAAACTGCATATTGAAGCTTTTCCATTCTGTCCACCGCAACAGCCCACGATGCCTTGCCATACTTTTTCTGGTCTGCTCGCATGCGATCTAATACAGCTATATGAAATAAAATACTTAAGAATGATGCTAGAAAACAATTACTAGTGGTACAAGCTGTAAAAACGTGTCAAAGATTAGACCAATGGAAACATTTGGGAAGCAAGAAGAGAGTTAATGGCGAGTACCCATGTTCAAACACATAACGACAAATCAGAAAGGGCACTGAACTATAAATAAAGAAGAGAATATAGAATCCAGCCCACTGGGACAAGTAGTTTAGTTATCTATTGTAGAAAGAGTGGTAATGTATAATACCAATACTCGGAATGGGATGCGGATCAGGCCATTGCTCACAATTGGTTGGTTAACTTGTTGCTCTTATTTGCCTTCTTCTTACTAAATGGCTTTCCTTATTCTTTAGGGCTCACCAAAGACAGCACACATGTTGTCTTTAGCAAGACATATTGTTAGCTTTTAGTGAGCTTAGAGCCCGCCCATTACATACTATTAGTTAGCTTTACTGTCACTCCTTGATTCTTACTTGACAGCTTGTGAGCTTTTCTTCCTCTTTTGGCATTTGTCCCTCCCATGGAGCACAGACCCATTACTTGAGTCCTTCCACTGCTCCCTTTTCAAGCGCAACTTTATTATTTTTAGTTAAGCACTCTACAAGAGCGCAAGTGATTCCTTGGTGTCTCCCTCATCTACTTAATTTTCCTCTTTTTCACCTCAGGTTTTTCTCCCCCGGCTTCTTCCCTCTCTCAGTTATGTTCTTGCTTCTCCATCCCTATGCGGTCTGTATGCTTCTCCATCAACTCCCACCCACCCTCTGCTGTCCGTCTGCTTCCTTATGCCCGCCTGCCCATCCTCCATTGTCAGTGTGCTTTCCCATCCCAACTTGCCAACCCTCCATTGTGTGCTACCCCATTCCTGCTTGCCCACCCTCCCTTGTCTGTATGCGTTAACGTCTGGCCATGTTCCATGTGCTTACTCCGTTTCTTGTTCTCCGTCGTCCCTGTGCTTCCCCCCCATTGTCGACTGTCCTTCGCTCTGGTCCTCCCTTCCTCAATGTTGCCTCGTTCCATGCCCATTCCCAGCATACACCCAACCCACTTTTGAGTTGGTGGTTTATTTGTTTTTTAAAGGAACTATATTAAAAAAAAGCATATTTGTGCTAATTCCAAAAAGCACATTTTGCACAATCTTGTATTTACTAATCCATCTTGGACTGGCAAATTGAAAAATAAATGCACAACTTCTTTTGTAGGGGCATGCATCTGTGTTGGCACAAGCCTACAAAATTACATGATCCCTCCGACATAGCATTTAAAAAATATATATATTATTTACTGTCATATTGGACTTACACCATGACCAAACCAATAGGTCTCCTAGGCAAGACCAGTTGGCATTACCAATGCTTGTTTTGTGTTTGTCTCTCCCCAGGAGCATAGTTTCTTTACCATCCTTTTGATTGGATGACTTGTATCTTTCCACTGCTTATAATCAGAGATCTACTTTTTGTCTCTTGCTATCAGCATGCAATAGGAGTACATGTATTTTCTTGTTCTCTTAAGTTCCCCATGAGTTAGTTACACCCAACCACCATAGGCTCCTTGCAGCTCTTCCTCCTCCCCCACATCAACTTTTGAATTCATGTTATTTCTACTGAACTCCCCCCACCTTCCACATAACTAGGTCCTTTGTTGGTCACCCACCCTTACCTATTGCTTCTCCACAGAACCGTTAGGCGACTCTCAGCTGCTCAGCCCCACAACCTCCCCATTTCTGTTGCTCCCTCACGGTCATGTTCTTTAGGTGCTCCTTTCTTTAGAACTTGTTTTTTACTTGTTCTGTCTAAATTAATGCATTAACTCAGATATTTTGAGTTAAATGTTTACACACCTTAAACGCAAAAATAACAGGCACTCGTTCCGTCACAATATGGTCCCAAAAATGGCATCATCATTTGGAAATGAGAATGGAATAAAAATGCAAAGTGGTAGCAAGCTGTGTCATGGCATAAGCATGCATGTGCATGGCCACAAAACATTTTTTTACAGCTGCTGCTGGTGAGCATCAGCAATCAATGGCCACTACAAACAATAAACAAGCATTTTTGAAAGGCAAGACCTATTTGCCAATCCTTATTTTTCTAATGCTACATCTCTGTTCTTGGTTATATTACATTGGTTGAACTGCTTAGCTTCATTGACGTTTTTTATTGTGTTGCCTTGATTGTAGAGAATAGCCACTAAGCCACCGTCTCAAGCCATGCTGACTGTAATGCAAAACTTTTGTCGCGTATCACTGTTTCACATGTGTACCCTTTTCAAATTTAAACATATGCCAGACTTCACTTTAAGAATACTTCCAATCTACCAAACTTTTAACATGTTTTCCAGTATGCACATATTCTCCTAAAGTGTTTCTAATTTTACAACTTTCCTTCTGCTGAAATAAGTGATTAAGTTACATCTATTATAGTAGCAAATCGCCAAAAAACAACATTGCATTTTCCTTTACTGTAAACATATATGTTCATGTACCTTGCTCGTTTCATCATCACCCCCTTCCCTAAAACATCCATACTTGAAGATTCTTCCTACTCGCCACTATAGCTACCGAACAGGTCTTTTCATACCCATGAAAACACATACTTAGCTAAACTGCACCCAGAGATATACATACCTAAGCCTCAGACACCTCACTCTGCATCTCTCCATATAGAACAGAGAATTCAATATCATTCCACAAGACATACAAATGCCACCCAGAGATCGGATGCAAATCTGAGCACTTTGCTGCCCCGTCAGTGGTTTGAGGAGATATGAATGCAGCACATTTATGAAATATAATACCTGGTGAACCTATCCCCCTAAATTATTACTGCAATTAACATCGTAGGCACCCCTACGAAGATCTGGCACTAATACTAATATTTCTAGTAGCTCTAAAAGCACTGGTACTATGATTTTTACTACTAATAGTACAGCTAGGGGACTATGAGCCCTAGTATTTTACTGTCATTAGTACAAGCTGTACCATAACTGCTACTATTTTTATTACTAATACTATTACATTAAGTACCCTAGTGCTTTAAGAACGACTACTACGAGTCCTATTAATTCTAACAAAAGTAGTGATACTTATAACGTTACTAACTACTTGAAATCCTACTTATCCCCTCTCAGAGCTAGCTGCCCCATACATCACATAGTTGTAGACGAGCACCCAATTACATGGGAGTCCTCATCTTTGTTACCTTGGTATCAAAGTATACATTACTAATAGTCTAACCGGATGGTAATTCAAGGCAGGCAGTGTCTTTGCACAGATCCCAAGTTACGTTTTGGAGGTCTCTTCTCCTGATGGTTTAGGCCAAGTAGCTATTACCAAAAGATAATTTTACCACAATTAATTTATTCTTTTTCTAACCCCCTTATTTCTGTACCCAAGACGATGTTCCAGACCTTGGAAGCCAAGATGAGTGCTTTAAAATTGAATAATTGAAAACTCAGGGTTGCCCTGGCTAAGATCAAACTTCCCATGGACCAGGGAGGCTTATTTGTCCCAGATTTTGGATCTTATAATCTTGCGGCGCAAGTTTAATGGCTTGCCTGCTAGCTCACTGGTCATTATTTAATTGAGGTGGGAGACACGGATAAACGAGATACATTAAATTATACCCAAATTTCTCTTGCCAACACTCTAATAAGCTGTTGCGCATCGCTCAGGATCGCTACCGCAGAGCCCATAACCTCTCTTTGCATATCCCAATATATTCAAAGGGAATCCCCTTAAAAATTATCTGCGCCTTCAGGCCAAATGTTACAGAGAAAACAGGTGTGGCACTTTTCAAGAATCACATGTGTGGGTGACCTAATCCAAGATGGGTCTTCGATCCCATTTGACACGCTAGTCAAGCAGTTTGCCTGCCGGCAGGCCAATTTCTGACATTCAGGTGCCTTATGATAGATTGGCTTCTTATAATGAGTAACCGACACAGCTCTTCCCCCCATCCATTAACTCAAACACGGATTACCATTGGCTCTGGGTGGAGACTAACCTCCTCGCTAGAGGTAGAGGTCGGTACCCATATAAAGGTGATTATCAATCCTACAGAAGCAATTGCCAATTGCCACAAAGCCCTGTTGAAACCTGGGCTCATGATCTTCACTTTGTCCCTCAGGGCCAAAAGGAAAAAAAACATCTTCTCCTTCATCTTACTCCTCATCCAGCACCTCGTGCTTGGCAGAAAGTTGCACTGGGTTATATGCTGGTACAAAGGGGCCATCATTGTTGGGCTTATCAGTGTCCAGAAGATGTTGAGGAGAGTATGGAGAAACCTTGCTTGCGTATGTGTTTTGGCATTAATTAATGGTAATGCCTTCTTCAGAAATCGATGAGATCGGAGGTTTTTGGTGTCCTTGCCATCCACAGTATGGTCCTTGCTGAAATGGTCTACGGTGGTGTTCCTAAAGTTCTCAGAGATGGTAGCTTAGCCGATGCAGGTGGTGCAATCTGAGTTTTGGTGTCCTCTGACAGCACTGGATCCATCGACAGTGCAGGTGTTACAATTTGAATTTCAGAAGGCATTTTGTTCTGTGGTGTAGGAGACATGGATCCGAAGAGGGGTTTGAAGAGATTTTCTTGATTAACTCAACACCACAGAAGCCAAACTTTGATCCCTGGACATTTCAAAATCATATTTTTTTTCATTTTCTTTCGACATTCTTTTAAAGAGAATGCATCTCCACAAAAGTCAGCTTAGGAGAGTGCACTTGATATGACAACACTTTTTAGTGTTTTCTTCAATGCATTTGAGAAACCTACTGATTCATTATAAAGAGAGAAGGAATTGCAAATCTTGCAGTCCTTGGCCTAGTGATTAGGAAGCAAGGAGCAAATACATTCTGAATGAAGTTCTAATTAAAACCTTTTCCCCCCCACAGGGTTCACTTGGTCTGCTGATAACTTTTTTTTTAATAGATAAATCAAACTTTACCGTTTGGTCAGCATTTAAAATCCAGAAACATGGGAACAATCCTAGTAAGAAAGCTTAAAGTAAAAACAGAAAGTCAACTTATCTGAAGAAGACTCAACACAGCTCCTGTCACTCACAACATGAAGCAGAAATCTGAGTTATGGTGGCCTGTAGAGGGAGAAGTGTCCACTGCACATGCAACTCATTGGTTTAAGTGTGTTTTTTCAAATAATGTGAGCAGACTACTCATCAGATGTTGCAGCACAATATGTAAACTTTTGTGGCACAATATATGAAATTTTAGTGGCACTTTTGTGCTAGCTTACTTAATTATAATTCATTAGTTCTGCATAGTTTTTGGAGGATTTTATGTTTAATGTACAAGTCACCTCAGAATAAGCTGTATTAACACTCCCCATCCTATCTTCAGTTCTGTGGAAATGCACTTTTTATTTATTTACATATTTGCAAATAAGTATACATACAGCCCCTCAGCATCCTTACCAATGAAGAACAGTGTGTCCCCTCACTTCCCAGCTAGCTTCATTATGTATTACTACACGTCTTGAATGTGGTTACACACAACGCAAGCACTTTGCAATGAATATATGATGAGATCCCGCAAACTAAAATCCTGCAACCCATCACTCCGCATTTTTTACAACGCGGTTGCAATTACTCCGCAAACCCATTGCGCAAACTTTTACCCCTCATATGACTTTATCACACTTGCCATTACAACGCAAATGCATGTGTGGTAAAGTCATATACTTTGTAAAAGTACTATCCATATATATATATATATATATATATATATATATATATATATATATATGTGTTGGGTTGTGAAGAAGGCGGTATGGAATAAAACCCTTTTCTTTGATAAACCTAATCCCACATTGTCAGCGTATATATATATATATATATATATATATATATATATATATATATATATATATATATATATATATATATATATATATCCCCATATCCATACTAATATAATAAAGAGAGAGCCCGAACCTTTGAGGCGGATAATCTCAGGAACCACAGCACCAATCACAACACCCAATACAGCGTTGGAAAGGGCAGTTGCAGCAGAAGGACATAGGCTATGCAGACGCTCACCATATACATTTAAAAGGTAAAAGAACCGTGCCAGCATAGTAGTCCCTTGTGGGCGTGTCTGCGTTGTGCTGTGGGCGTGAAAAACGCTGGGGGCGTGTGGTATGTTCCGCCCTTCATGCCATGTCTCATATCGTGTGCTAATCCTACCCTGCTCCCTTTAAATATCCCTGCACCCCATAATCATAACCCACCCTTACTCCTCAAAATACCCCAACACCCTTAAACACTAACCCATCTTAACCATATAAATATACCCTGTACCCCAAAACTCAAACCTATCCCTAAACCCTAAAAATACCCCTGTATCCCAAAACCCAAACCTAGCCCGAAACCTAAAAATACCCCTGTACCCCAAAACCCAAACCTAGCGCTGAACCCTAAAAATACCACTGTACCCCAAAACCCAAACCTACCCCTGAACCCTAAAATACAACTGTACCCCAAAACCCAAACCTAGCCCTGAACCCTTATACCCCTGAACCCTAAAATACAACTGTACCCCAAAACCCAAACCTAGCCCTGAACCCTTAAGATACCCCTGTACCCCAAAACCCAAACCTACCCCTGAACCCTAAAAATACGCCTATACCCCAAAACCCAAACCTACCCCTGAACCCTAAAAATAACCCTGTACCCCAAACCTACCCCTAAACCCTAAAATACCTTTGTACCCCCCAAACCTAGCCCTGAACCCTAAAAATACCACTGTACCCCAAACCTAGCCCTGAACCCTTAAAATACCACTGTACCCCAAACCTACCCCCAAACCCTAAAAATACCCCTATACCCCAAAACCCAAACCTAGCCCTGAACCCTAAAACTACCCAAGTACCCCATAACCCAAAACTATATCTGAACCCTTAAAATAACCAAACACCCCAAAACATACCTCAGTACCCCAAAACATATACCCCTATACCCATACTTACCTTATGCAAACAAAAAAAAAACATGCTTTTACCATTCATGCATTTACAACGAATTTCGTTGTAAATTTATGCGTGGTAAAAGCATATAAAATGTAATGCCATGCGTTATAATGGCATTGCAAAGTCATGGTACTTTCGTAATGAAAGTATGCGGAGTGATGGTATGCGGAAAGAAAGTTGCGGAATAATGGGCGTTTACCCTCCCCCGGTAAGTACATTGGTGGCACGGCGGCCCACATCTCCAGCAACATACTCCTATTTTTTCACCACCCATTTGAAAAATGCACAGGTCTCTCTCATTGATGGCCAGCACCGACATACACTTTTAGACACACCTCCCGCCACAAGTTCTAGAATTGCGAACTTTAGAGCTGGGGAGCTACGTTCGAATCTCGGCATCAGCTCAACATCCTGTGACTCCAGGCAAAATGCTTTGTCTCCCCGTGCCTACCACAAATGAATGTTTTCTTCTGTAATGTAAATTGTGCTCATGCCATGTTGTCGAGTTCGCGCTATATAATATTGCAAGGAAAAATAAAGTAGGGAAACTCGAGTTCATACACTACTGAACGCGCACTCTTAAGTGCATCAGCAGTGCACTGTGAATCGGAGCGTTTCACAGGCCTGTCACAGATAAGAAATGCTATCAAAACGAAATATCAAAAAAAAATATACTACTGGCCGGTAGCAAATCATACCTGGACAACGGCAGAACGGGCTACTAATATATATATATATATATATATATATATATAACAATCTGAAAAGCTCAATGAATATGTTGCATATTCTAATCAAGTATGCTGAATCTGACCGAAATAAATTGCTACTTGAAATCGATCGAGTGAACGGTCTATTGGAGGCATCAGGTGAAACTGATTTGATCACTAAAACAAAGGCAGAAATTGACATACGGATAAAAAAATTGGAAGAAACGATTATTGAGCGCAAAATCACCAAGTTTGCCAGAGACAAAAATGACTATGCCACAGGGAGAATTTTTACATTTTCCAGAAAATATGACAATTTAAAGCGAAAAGCGGTGGCAAACGCTGGCATTGCTCAAGCCAATCAACCTTCAACTTCTGCTAACACGGTACAACCCGATAATAGTGACAGTCTCTCCTTGAACTCGCTCACGTCTGGCAGTGAAGACGAAATTGCACAAGGGAGATCTGCAGAAGGACTTTCAAATTGTGAAAACTTCACACTTGTTGATGAACTGAATTTTGTGAGCGAAGACCGGCGTTACTCCCTGCGCTCCCGGCAACCTCAGAACAAACTAGGCAATCAAACAGCCAGCGCAGGCACGCAAGGAGGGTCCTCTTCAAGCGCAAATACCACACGCGGAAAAGCAAAAAAGAATTGGAGAAGATAACCACCATGGTAGAAAATACTGTCATCAATTTGACTGATTTCCCTCTGACTATAAAAGAACAACAATTACTTTCACTGGGGTTGTCTTATTGTCCACCTAACAGGTTTTCATATAACCAAACTCGGATTGATATTTACAAGTTTATCCGCAAGATTAAACTTATCAAATACTTTAGACTTGAAGCCAAAAGGAATCAAACAAACAGAGTCTACAACCGAGGTCAACATGATGACACCTGGATTACAAGTGCAAGATGTTGGGGGGCTACAAAACTTGCTTGATCTTGCTTTTGACAATGACTCACAACCCATTCCTACTGTGAGCCAGAGCACCGAGATGAGCCACTCAGCTATCACCCCTTTTCGCCCAAAGTCTACCTTTTTACCGATCATGCCCCGTGATGCGGTTGATGTGTTCAGCGACAGGGTGATTGTTGAATTGAAAGCGCTCAACAGAAAAATTCTTAGCCAGAGAAAACAGTCTAACTATAATGACAACCAATACCACCGACTTGTGAGCAAACTTAAAAAAAAACAAAGACATTATAATCAAAAATGCAGATAAGGGGGGTAACACAGTGCTTTGGTCAACTAAATACTACATTACTGAAGCCCAGAGACACCTTAATGACGCCTCCTGTTATCTTTTGACTTCCCAGTTTGCGATGAACAAATGCCATGAGTCTACGCGCAAACAAATCCACACATGGAAGCGTAAAGGTTTGCTCACTAAAGATGAATGTAATTTCCTGGTTAATGATCATCCGATCACACCTGTACTATATTTTCTACCGAAAATTCACAAACAGGTTACTCCAACTCCAGGTCGTCCGATCATAGCTGCCATTGGGAGTTGCAATGAAAACCTCTCCAAGTACATAGACTTCTTTTTGCAGCCTTACATGCAGAATCTCCCGTCCTTTGTTAAGGACACCACGGACTTCCTTAATAAACTTATGGAAGTGAAATGGAATGAGGGTTTACTATTTTTGGTAATGGACTTTGAATCTCTTTACACGTCGATACACCACCAGCATGGCATGCAAACGTGTAAATATTATTTGGACAGAAGAGACATTTGTTTCCGAGACCATAACATAATGTTGATGGAAATGTTGAACATCTGTCTTACTACTAACTTCTTTAAATTTCAGGGTCAGATATACCAGCAGCTCCGCGGTGTGGCGATGGGCTCGTGTTTCTCCCCCAGCTACTCATGCTTGCATCTGGGCTGGTGGGAGGAACATGAGCTCAGGACCACACATCGTCCGTGGTTGCCCTATATTGCGCATTATTGGCGCTTTATAGATGACGTCTGCATCATTTGGCAGGGATCAGTGGATGAGGCAGAAATGTTTGTCAAAGAGGTTAATATGAATGCCTTTAATCTCAGATTCACTTCTACCATCACGACTGACTCAGCAGAATTCCTAGATGTAAACATTTTCATCAAGAATAATCAAATTGAAACTTGCTTGCACAGAAAGGACACTGCAGGCAATTCAATTTTGCATGCTCACAGTTCTCATCCTGCCCATACAATCCGGAGCATCCCCTATGGGGAGTTCATTCGAATCTGCAGAATATGCAGTGAAAATTACTCCCTCGAGAAATGTCTCAATGAATCTAAACAACGTTTCATTCATAGGGGTTACGCTGATTCTATCCTTGATAAGGCTCTACATAAAGCATGTGCGTTTGAGCGAAAAACATTGTTGATGCCCAAGACTCCTAACATCTCTACTGCTGATTGCAATGTACGCCTAATTACTAACTACAGCACCCAGGAGCATAAAATCAGGGGTATCATTTCTTCTGAATGGCCCATAATCCTTACGGATGTTATTCTAGGACCTATACTTCCTACGAGTCCTAATATCACATTCAGAAGGTCTCCCAGTATGCGAGACGCTCTTGATAGACCCATGCCTGAAGACCCACCTAAAAAGAGTCTGATCACCAAAACTGGGTTCTTCAGGTGTACTTCATGTCGAGCCTGCACCTTTGCCAAAAATAGTACTCACTATGTCACCGCATTCTGCTCCACACCTGTTCCCATTCGAGAGTACCTTACATGCAGATCTGAATATGTTGTATACAAACTCAAATGCACGTGCAACTTGGAGTACATTGGAAGTACCAAACTTCCGGTACACCAACGGATCTTGCAGCACATTCGTGCAATTGTCAATAGTGACAACAACTATCCCGTCGCTAGACATTTTCGTGCTGTACATGATAAAAAATTGAGGGATCTCGAATACACAGTTCTGTGCTCAGTACCTCAACCTGTAGGTGATTGAGCGCGCTACAAATCAAAAATAACAATAACAATAACAACCCGGACGGGGAGGTGACAGAATGAAACTTCTTCGGCAGAAAGAATCTCATTTGATTCTTGCCTTAGATACCAAGGCACCTAATGGTTTGAACCTAACCGAAGATTTGAGCAATTTCTTGTGAACTGTGTTGTGATGGGTCATGTCTTTATTTTTCAATTTTTTCTGATGTAAAGTAGATTTTCACTGAGTGGTTGGCCGGCTGGTTAACCTTCACTTGTACATACTTTGTTTAGGTGTTTTTCTCCATGACATTGAATGATGCTTATTATGTTAGATATGACACCTATTTGCAATGATTTATGCCATTTGATTATTATTTGTTCCGTCTAGCATATTTTTCTCAACTGTGGCTTTACATATTTTTTCTTTACTTACTTTATCCCCTTTTTTCTTTACCTTATCACTTTTTGCTTGCTTTCTCTGATAAGTTGTGTTGGTTGATATTGGTTTGTGTATAGCTAATTTGCTGTGGTCCAATTTACATGATTACTGCTTCATCTCATTCAGTATGTTTGTAATATTTTGCACTGGGCATTTACTTAGCTGTTTATTTATAGCCAGGCGTGGCAATGTTATTTTTTGGCACTATGCCATCATTTTCTTGTTCATTTGAACAGCATTGCTCCAGGAGGGTATTATCAGACACTTGCCGTCACTGTCGATTGTAAATAATCTTTCCTCTTGTAAATAATCCCCGTGTACATATCATTACTACTTACTATTATTTGCTTGATTACTAACGTGTAAATTTATGGGACCGTGTTTATACAGCATTTATCTCATATGGTTTGTGTTACTTTGTTTCTACACATTATTACTTTGTAGTCCATCTACTGTGTTTAGTACTGTGAGAAGGCGTGCAACATTGTTTGTTTTCATTTTGTCCTTTGTTTATTATTTAAGCACTTCCCTGTTTCTGGCGCGCTGTGTGAACAAGCTCTCTTGCAGAGTGAAACGCGTCATCCTTCATTAAAACGTCTTCCCTGTTCCATTGTGGAGTGTATTGCTTATTTGAGGCTATTTTGAATCGCTGGATACGAGGTGTTCTTGAGGTCCCGACCTCTGGCTCTGATATCTTCTCGGAACCTGGACTGAGATATATAATATATATATATATTGAAATAAAACACTTTTTTTCCCAAATATTTATACATTTTTTTAAAATATATTTTTTAAATTACCCTTTACACCCTAAAAACTAATCCCACCCTGGTCCCTTAAAATACCCCTGCACCCAAAAACCTAACCCACCCTTACTCCTTAAAATACCCTAGCACCCTAAACCCAAACCCACCCTAAACGCTAAAAATGCCCCTGTACCCCAAAACCTAAACCCACCCTAAAAATGCCTCTGTACCCCATAACCTTAATTCCCTCTAAACCCTTAATAAACCTCAGCCCCCCAAAACACAAACCCATCCTGAACCCTAAAAATAAACCCTGCACCCCAAAACCCAAACCCTTTCTAGACCCTAAAATGCCCCTGTACCCCAAACCCACCCTAAACCCTAAAAATGCCCCTGTAACCCATAACCTTAATACCCTCTAAACCAGAGGTCTTCAAACTGGGGGCCTTAAGTGATTCCTCTTTACATCGGCGGCAGAAGCCTGGCAATAAGTCTACACAATTGCCTCTGACTACTGCGCACTAAGATTCCCTTTTGCACCTGAGGCGGAAAGCAGGTGTTAGCCTGTTTGCATACTTTAAAATCCACTGTTTACTGATAGTTTTGTTTGCGGCGTAATTTGTGTTTTTAATTGTCTTGATTAGTTAGTTTCACATACTGCATTCACAGCGCCCCTTTCCTCCTGCTCACAGACGATTAGGTTCTGTGGCCGGAGACGCGTGATCAGCCCCCCTCAGGTTTTCAGGACTAAAACTACAAGTCCCAGCGCCCTTGCGCTATCGAAGGGACTACAAAGGGAGATGGCTACTACTTCGCTCAGCGAACGCGAGCAGTGAGCGCGCCATAGCCGCGCCGGAGTCAAGCCAGAGTCTAGCCCGTCTGCGCTCGTCCGCGCCGAGGAAGAGCCAAGGGCCACCCATTATACTCAGGTGACCCAGTTATCTAGAAATGTTATTCTAGCTCCTAATAATTCTCGTTTTCATTGCCATCATGCCCTCAATGTAGATAAGTGGGCAGGCCCGATCTGTTGTTCTGTTTGTAGACATACATTAAAACCCTACCACCCTATTGTCAATCTTTGGACTCCCAACTATCTGAAGGGTGGTTTGATAAATGCTCGCTCAACGTGTAAAAATTCTCTTCACATATTTGATTTAGTCAGCGAAAATGAGTTAGTTTATTTATCACAGAAACTTGGCTTCGTGATTCGTCCAACCCTGACATAGAATAGCCAGGGGGGACGGCATGGACTATTTGTAGACAAGATCGCGTAGAACAGCGTGGTGGTGGCCTAGATATCATTTATAGAGATACCTATAAATGCTCAATTAGAGAGCTTCCTGATATTGAAGAAGCTGAGAGCCTATATTTTTGCATCCAAGTGCATGACACTTTCACCTTTTCTGGAGCATTGCTCTATCGCCCTACCCGCAATCCCACGCAGTTTCTTGCAAGTGTGGGGGAAGTGTTGAGCAACCTGACCCTCAGATACTCCAACTTTACTATTGTTGGCAATCTAAACCTCCATTTAGACGACCCTAATGACAACCATGCCGGCAACTTTAAAGAAACTTTACATATCCTGGGATTAACTCTCAGGACTCTCCAAGCCACTCAGAAGGCTGGACACTCCCTTGACTGGATCAGTTCTAATTTGGATAAAATGACGGTCAGGGATCCCATACCTCAGACCTGGACTGACCATTTTTTCATTGAATTCAATATTGAACTCACAGAGTTCAATAGTGGAGAAGTGTGGCTCACTGGTTAGAGCAGGCAGACCCTGAAGCAGAGGTCAGACCCGGGACCAGGGTTCGATTCCCGACGCGGCAGGGTCTTGAGCTCAAATGTCCATGCACTCGATAATTCACGCCTTGGTGCCTGACCTAATCATGGGTTCACACTCTGCAACTCTGGGCATTAAGCTTGCTTAATCTCCACAATGCCCCCCCCCCCGCGGCGGGATACCTGGCTTTCACCTTGGGGATGCCCTGTAGGGGCTATCTCACAGGGAAAAGCCAGGACGGGTTCCCAAGGCAAGCGCGGAGATACCCCTTCGGGGGTCGATTCTTGCGCTATATAAGAAACATAATAATAATAATAATAATAATAATAATAATAATAATAATAACAGAGAGCCAATTAAAGTCTAAAGAGGTAGCAAATAAGAGAAACACTTTACCCAAATGGGGAAAAATCATGAAACATCCTGATCTTACGAGCTGGGCCGAGGAAAGTAAACCTACTCTCTCGGAGAATGCTACCATAGATTATCAAAAATTTGAGAGATGGATGATCGACATTGGAAATAAAATAAGAAATCCAGGAAGAACTAGAAATTCCATAAGAAAAAAGAAAAATTCTGCTCCCTGGTTTTCAGACACCCTAAAAGAACAACTGGTGGAAATTAAACTTTTAGAGCGCAAATGGCGACGGAACTATGACAATGACGCCAAAGTGATATACAAGAAAGCTAGGAGATCATATCACTCTTCCGTCAAAGTTGCAAAGACTAACTATTTCACTTCTTGTATTGAAGCAGCAAATAACAAACAAAAAGAAATTTTCAAAATCGTCAATAGCTTCACCAAGCCTAAAATTGCAACCCAAGAGATTCCCCCGTCTCAGATCTTATGTAACGACATAGCCTCTTACTTCCCCCAATTCTTAACAGCAGAACCTGCGAGTGAAACTGTTCTAAGTCCCACCATTCCTTATGGGAAAAATTCAGTCATATTACCCTTGACGACTCGTTACAGGGAATTTCTACTCTGAAATCAGGATCCCCTCTCGATCCCTGTCCCCCTACACTTCTTAAATCCATAATACAGGAGGTTAACCCCTACATCAACAGCATTATTAACTCATCCCTCCAATCGGGGAAGATTCCTCCTCAGTGGAAGGTAGCGATAGTGAAACCATTACAGAAAAAAGTGCTACAAGATCCCACTATCCTCTCCAACCTACGTCCCATCTCTCTTCTTCCTGCCATTTGCAAGATTGCAGAATCTTTTGCCAACAATCAACTAATGGCATTTCTAGAAGACAATGACATTCTACATCCTTGTCAAGCAGGTTTCAGGACCCACCATTCCACTGAATCTGCACTCCTGTCATCCACTGAAACCATCCGTGCTGCATTGGATCAGGGCAAACTTGCTGTCCTGATCCTATTAGATCTCTCTGCAGCATTCGACACGGTATCCCATGCTATCCTTTTACATCGCCTTACCAATGCAGGCATAGCAGGTACCGTGTTTGAATGGTTTAAAAACTATCTAGCACATAGGCGCCAGATTGTAAGGCTGGCCGACTTTTCTTCAGAAGAAAAAACTATCAATACAGGGGTCCCGCAGGGCTCCAGTTTAAGCCCCACCCTGTTCAACCTTTATATGGTTCCCCTTTTAAATTTAATTTCTTCCTATAACATCAGTACTGTCGCCTACGCTGACGACACTCAGCTTGTTCCGACTCTTGACAAAAATCAATCTAACGCAGAACAAATATTGAAAGAATGTCTGTCAGCAACCTTCAAATGGATGTCACACAAACATCTGAAGTGTAATTCGTCAAAAACTGAAATTATTCCTTTTGGACCCAATAATTCCTTCTCGCCACAAGACTGGTGGCCTGAACATGCAGAAGCCCCCCCTAATACTATCAATGCTGCCCGAAACCTAGGCATAAAGTTTTACAATACTCTGACTTTCAACCAACAAGCCAAAGAAGTAGCAGGGGTATGCTTCGGCATCATCAGGAGCCTTAGAAAATTCTTCGATCTTCTTCCTCTGAGCGCCAGACGTACAGTAGCTGTTGGCCTTATAACATCTAGGCTGGACTATTGTAACAGCCTCTATGCAGGACTTAATAAATCAGCCCTGCATAAACTTCAAATGGTCCAGCATGCAGCTGCCAGACTGGTCCTCAGACTGCCTAGGAAATCTTCAGCTTCTGCAGCTTTGGATGCATTACACTGGCTCCCAATACACAAGCGCATACTTTTTAAAGTTCTTACCATTACCTACAGAGCCTTTCACCATCATGGCCCACTGTACTTGCGCAAATACTTCAAACAATACCATCCGTCTAGATCACTCAGGTCCTCCACAGCTAACTTACTCCATGTTCCCAGGTTCAAAATGTCAACCAGAGGAGGAAAATCCATTGCAGTCCTTCGCGCGAAAGCATGGAACAAACTTCCCTCCTTCCTGCGTCAATCCACTACTGAACTAAAGTTCAGAAAGCTTTTAAAAACATGGATCTATTCCTTGCCAAACTCCGAATGCATGGGATTTATATGATGTGCCTTATAGACAGGTAGTCTTTCTTCATCTACTACCTGCTGCTTTACTGGAATCCAAGCGCCAAGATAATCCTTGGAGTGGTAGTGCGCTATATAAATCTCATCTCACATCACATCACATCACATCACATCCCGGGGGGGGCGCCAGGCTCTGGCCAGAAGAAACATTAAGCTTTGTTTTCAGCCTAAAAAAATGAGCAGCGGTAAGTATGTCTTTAGTGGGCCATCATTAACATCCTTTGTCATTTAAATCCCGGCTGGGAAAAGGTGTCAAAAGGGAAGGGACTTCACATTTTCTCCAAGACCCACACTACTATTGCATGCGCCGCCTTGTTTGCAAGTGCACTTTTTTTTCTTTTTCTTCAAGTTCGCCCAGCAAACCTCTCCTGATTTTAGGTATTAAATTTGCCGCTTTGATTTCCCGGGTCATGTGTGTTATCCGGTGCTATACTTTTGTAATATATTAATATAAACATATTGTATGTATATTTATTTGAAATGGAGTGTCGAGGCGCCAAACGTTGATTACATACTCCGTCCAACCGCCATTTTAGTAGTTTTCCTTCGTTATTTTTATTATACCTGTTACTTTCATTTTACCCTGCGTATATTTTCTCTGTGATCGATGAGATTTGGTGCCACAGATACCATGGTGTTTGTCCTTGGCCTCCGATCTTATCAGAGTTGGCCACACGTATACCTAGATACTAATTTGAAGGACGTAAGGCACAGGCATTACAACACGTGTTGGTCAACAAAAAAACATTATTAAGATTATGCATTTATCATGTGTGGTAAATGCATACTAGTTGTAAAAGCATGTGTGGAAAAGCGATATGCGTGCTAATGGTTTTGTGGTGACGATCACGCGTGCTTATGGAACCGGGTTTGGGCGTGGTGGAGTCTAGGGTACCAGGCGGAGGGGCACGCAGCTGCACTCATACAATATAGAAGTAATATAGGATTTTTAAAACTTAAAAAAAAAGTATTCCATAATTAGCCTAGATTAAGGCTTCTGTTAGTATGTTCATTAAATACATGAATATATGTTTTTAAACAATTAAAAACATTTGCATCTTTTTTGTAAGGGGCGCCGTACACGGCGCGTAACCTCGAAGCGTATTCGTAGCGTATGCTTAAAAGGATTAGCAGTATAAACTATGGTGCGATCACTCTCTCACTGTCAAATCAGAGCACAGGGTGCTATGAGAATGGTTAGCAGTGGTCACTCATTGGAGATCCAATTCAGGTGTGTGGCTTATCCACAGTATAATAACGTTATTTTTTAACCTGGTTAAGTTTGAGGTTTGCATGAAATACTAGGCTATAGGATTGCACAATAGTACCAGATCACTCCTTAATTTGTAGACGCATACAATTGCACGGCTCTTGTAAACAAGATGCGCCTAACTTGGACTGAGTTTTGAAAGGTAGTCCGACACCTGCTCTCATAACTACGTTCAGTTTACTGGAAACAGGAGTTATTTACTTTGAAATAATGGAGATTGTTGTGCAATGTTAGCAGACATCGCTTACATGATTCCGGTAAATGTGCGTGTGGTGTGATTAAAAAAAAGTTGTGTTAACTCCTCTGCATGGGAAGCTGGATGTTTCCATCTGTCTGTCTATTTCGACCTTGAAAGCAGAGTCAACAAAATGAGTCGTATAAGAGCGCTATGGTCTCAAAAAGAGGTCGCTCTTATATCTGCTACAGAAACATTTGTCCTTCATGTAGCAAACACCCGCACAGAAGTGCATGCTTTATTAAATACAGACCTGCTCTTGAATTTTGGGGAGTTAATTTAATGTGTCCTTGACTACGGGGTTACCTTACTTTTTTAAAGTTAGAAGCAGTGGCTTTGTGACTTCTGTAGAAACTATATTTGGTGTCTTTTGGGGATTTTTTCATTCGATTTTTTCCAGCATCGTTGGTGGATTGCGCTTAATACTCACATTAGTTGCTGGTGTGCTTTTATTAATTTGGTTACATAAATATGGATGCACATCCTGCAGCAGATGATAATATGTCCCGGCTGTTGCTGCTCTGTAACCGAATGTTTAGTTACTATGGAGTGCTGCCTCTTGCAACGTTGCGTGCAGCTTGTGGATTATCGTTTCGATTTTCCTTTTTCACATGCGTTCAATCTGTGTTCCATTGCCTGAGCTGCGATTTAGACTGGGCCCTGGATTTATGTCCCTGCAGTACGGTGTTTCCCAACGCGGATTATGACCAGTTGATGAGCCCCTTAGTGGTTCATGACTTGCTCTGTTCTGGTGGCGGGATTATGGCCTTAGCAGTGACACATGGAATAATGGGACGTTGGAATGTTTTTGCAGCGGCGCTTGAGTTCTTGGCAGTTACACTGAAGATGACCAGAGTTTTCCTCCAATGGTGATAGAGGCTCCGGTTGTTGAGGAACATGTATGGTCATTATCACTATTGAATTGGATGGCTGAAATGTTTTCAGATGAGAACAATGACTTCCTCTCGGAGGCTGTTGCTACATACTGTGCTTACACAATGTTGGATTAAGACTGTTTGATTTTTCTACGTATTCTTTATTATTTAGTTACTGTTTTCTATCAAAGAGCGAATAACTTTTTTTTGGAAATGTGAACTTGACTCTGCTTTTTAGGCTTGGACTGTGCGTTCCTAATTCGCCCACGTTTATATCACGTGCTTTGATCAAGAAAGAGTGCAGTGGGGCTAAGCGTTGCACTCACAGTCTGTTAAGTTAGCATGGGTTTATTAGAAGCTTACACACTATTTTTGCTTTCCTGCTCTGCTTTGCACACGACACGTACTTGTGATATTGTTTAGAGAAGGCTAAGTATTTTGCTTTATATGAGAATAATTTGGTATGCTAGATTTGTAAACTGCCTCGCTAGTTTTGTGTGTATAGTGAGAGCATGGAACATCAAGGTTATCTTGAATACTGTGTCTGTTATTCAGAATGACCCTCGCATGTTCGAGCCATAATACATATGGAGCTGTGGGCACCTCCGATACTTGCGCGTTTCATAATCCATTGTGGAAGCAAAGTAACACAGTTGGAGAACATTCGTATCTTGACAGTTTGTGGAGCACTGAATGTGATCCACTACTGCTGAGTACCAGAGGTATGGGTGTTCCCATGTAATCTTATGAGATTTTCTGTAGTTATAAACTAATCTGCTAGGTAGGGAGGGTGAAATTTAGGTATATTTTAAATTTGTTTACCTTTAGCATTATAGGATGCTTTTTCCGTTTGTATTTCATAGAATAGTAACAATGCTGACAACCTTGTTCCTGATAATATGTTTGGTTATATTTTCTAAGGTACTGTGCATGAGATTATGGCGTTAGAAATAAACATTTCAAAGTTGCACGTGTCTTTATTTACATCTTGTTTTTGACTGGTGTAAGAGTATATTGAAAGAGTTTTTTTGTTATCCACTTTACTTCATGTAATCTAAGTCGCATGTTCTGGGTTGACTAGTCATTGGTGTTTTTGCTCTAGGGTGAAGAACCAATGAGTCACTGATTGCTAGTTTGGTAGGGAGTTTGTGTAGTAAGGTGGGTTTTGGTACACCGTAATTCACTGAGGTCCTAAGTCTTTATGCACAGTTTTGTGTATGAGCAGAATTCCTGGAATAGTACAACAAAAAGGCTCAATAAGGGGGGCGTGGCTACCAGCCGAGGGAAATGGCCGCCTAGTTTCGAAGCTCCGAGGCCGTCACAGCCCAATTGTTGAAATCCGTGCAATAATCCGTTACTAGGAGTCCACTGAAGGGCTCCCCCAGCATCGGAACCCAAGCAGCCCATATCGGAAGCCCTCCGATCCAAATCCGCCACAGACATTGGTAATTATCCCCGCTCGACTGCACGCGGCCTGGCAGGGCCTACGAACCGGGGACTTGCGTGATTGAGGCAGCCGGCTACTGAAAACCCGAGGCGCGGAGCTCATCACCACGCGCCGGGGCATACAAACATCAATTTCGCCCCTGTCGCTCCCTCCTACAGTGCCCGCCCCAATCCTGGCAGTGGAGGCCTTGTGGCGTGAGCTGTGCACACCTGTGCTGTGGCGGATACGACCGGCTCCCGCCCCCGGCTCTGATGCGTACCTGACGGCTCCAAGATAGAAAGATCCGGGTGAGAGGCGACAGCACTTTGGCATCTGACCTGGACTGCACTGACCGCAGTCCCCGAAACGCGCTGGTTCCGTGGGTGGGACCCATACCATATGCTTGCTTGTAGCGGTGCACGTCCTGAGACGCGACCCTTGGATCATGAGGGGGCCCGGATTGAACTAGTGAAGTCACTGCACTGCGGGGGTGCACCCATCGCGTGTTGTTGATGCTGCCGGACACGCTTTTCCTTCGAGAAGGTAGGACTGTCTTCTGGCCAGAAGTGTAGCGGCCTGCAAGGTCCTCGCTGCGTCGACGGCTGCCAAGAGAGCTATCATTCTAACGACTGACTGGTCTCACCCCCCACCCCCCCCCACCTGCTGCCCAGTGACTCTCGCCATTGCGGACCTCATTGTATAGAATACAACACTTGGATGATAACGATTTAACTTGTGAAACATTTTCCTTTGCGTCTGCGACGCGCCCCACAACCCTCGTAAACATGGCGGGCAGAGGGCCCAGAAACCAGGCTGCTCAGGCTAAGCTGGACGAGTACGCCTATGAAAAAGGGTCACACACGACCCCACCCCACGGCAAAACACAGGAGGGCGATGGAGGGAAGGAAGTCACTCTTGATGACATCATGAAGGCCCTGGCAAATGTACAGGCGACAGTTGGAACAATCTCCACGGATGTCCCCCTGCTTAGGGTGGACCTTCACAAAATGGCTGATAGGGTGAAAGAAGTGGAAATAGTGACTAAATCCCTGGTTCAGGACACGTCAGAACTCTAAAACATCGATGGCCCGCCTGGAAAAGGAAAACAAGATGCTAACGGAAAAGCTGGACGACCAAGAAGGACGCGCTCGGCGCAACAACGTGAGGATTATAGGTATTCCGGAGACGGAAGGGGCCCAGGCGATGGATCTATATGTGGAAGAACAGATAAAAACCAGGCTACAGCCTAAGGGACTTTCACATTTTTTCTCGGTCGATCGTGCTCAAAGAGTGCCTGGAGGAAGGCCAAAGCCGGGGGCCCCACCGAGACCGGTCCTGGCCCGTCTTTTTAACTTCAGGGATAGAGACGCAATTCTACAGGTGGCGAGAATCTCCCCCCCCCTATCCGGATATTGAACTCAGTTGTGTACTTCTTCCCGGATTACACGGCGGCTGTTTCAAGGAGGCGCCGCAGCTTCTTCGAAGTCAAAAAATTACTCCGGGCTAAGGAGTTACAATATTCTATGCTCTTCCCTGCAAGACTACGGGTGGTGGCTGAAGGGCAGACAGGGTTCTTCGACTCTCCGGAAGCGACTCACGACTGGCTGGAGGGATGGCGTCCAGTGCCTGGAGCGGGCCGAAGACTGAGATCACACCGCCGCAAAGAGGGAGAAGATGTGCCAGACGACCTGGACTCTGGTAGCCAAGAGACCCATCGCGAATTGCCCCTTGAGGAGGAATGACATTGGCAGTGTTGCGGACAATTCTATATGCCTGATGCGGAAATTTGAACATTTACGTTTTAGCTGACTTGTGGTCTTGGACTGGGGTGAGCCTGGTGGGCTCCGAAAGGCTACTGCCTCGTAGGACTCTTTCCCCCGACACACAAGTATTACAGCTATGGGAGGAAAGAAGCACTCTGCTGAGTTAGGGTGGCGGGCAGTTGTAGGTTCGCTAAGCAGGGAGGCAGGGAGGGGCGGGTGGGACTTGCGTTGGGAAAGTAACTGATTTGCTTAACTCTGTTGATTCCATTGCATATATGGTTTTCTTTTTTGGTTTTATTGAATGCAAGCTGGACAGGGCAGTAATGTTGTATGCTACTGTAACCTTACGGCACGATTGTACTCCTACATGTTTTACACACCTCACCTTTACTAATGGCGGACACCACTTCGCAAGAGCTGAAGGCTCCACTTACAACCCTCACTCTACTGACCTGGAATCTCCATGGGCTAAGGGACAAGGTGAAGCGGGGTCTGGGACTGCAATATCTGAAACGCTGCGGTCCCGCGGTGGTCTTTCTCCAGGAACACACCTGGTGGGATCTGCGGTCCGGGCTATGGATCTAAGGGGGTACAAGATGATAGCCCACGCAGAATTCTCCTCTGGCTCCAGAGGCACTCGGATACTTATTAGGAAAAACTTCCCACTAGTGGTGCAACAAACACGAGTCGACGATCAGGGCAGATTCGCGGCTCTGACCTGTCAATGGGAAGGACGGTTACTTAATCTTATCTCGGTCTATGTGCTGCCTTCATGCCACACGCAGGTCTATGCAGCTCTCCCGGCATTTCTGCTGACACTACCGGTAGCGACACTTCTGATAGGGGGTGACTTTAATGATATACTTGACGACGCACAGGACAGATTCCCTGTTAGACAGGACACACGGGGTGGGAGACGTCTGCTTGGTCTTGTAGACGCCCTGGGACTTACGGATAGCTGGAGATTCAAACACCCGAATGAGACACGTTTCACTTTTTACTCCTCAGTACACAAATGCCTCACGCGCATTGACTATTTCCTGACATCCGCGGATGCCCTACAGGGTGTAGAGGAGGTCACTATACGCCCTAGGGGCATATCAGATCACTCCCCAATACTGTTAAAATATACCTATCACCAGACCTGTAGGAGACGTATGCTCCCGATTTACGCCGGTTTCCCCCCAGGTGGCACCTATCATGTCGACACTCACACTTACTACTAACCAGTTCTTTCAGGAAAATTAGGACTCGGTGGACTCACCCAGTGTGCTTTGGGAGGCATATAAAGCGGTCCTGCGGGGACAGGCAATGGCTTCCATCACAGGTCATAAATGAGAGCGGCGGGCGGTCTTGGACAAACTTGAGACTGAATTGGCCTTGGCCACTGCGGAGCAGGAGGCCCGCCCTTCTTTAGGTACCGCCCGTGCGGTTCGACTTAAACAAACTGAAGTCCTGACCCTCCAAAGAGAAATTGCACATATGCAGATCCGAGCCACTCTGATTAGGGTGTACGAGTTGGGAGACAAGGCGAGGAAAATGCTGGCCTGGCTAGATAGAAAAGAAAGAGCAAATAAAGTCATTGCGCAACTAAAATCCCCTGAGGGTTCCATGGTCTCTGACCCTGATGATATAGTCAATGTCTTAGCTGACCACTTTGAACACATTTATGCTCCCCGGGCATCCTATACAATTGCAGAGGCATATGACTATATTAAGGGTCTCACGATACCTAAACTCTCCCCAGAGGCGGCGCTTCTGTTGGAGGCAGACATTACCACTGACGAGGTGCAGGTAGCTACCTATGCACTTGCCTCCGGCAAGACACTGGGACCAAACGGGCTTCCAGTTGAACTGCATAAGAGAACGGTGCAAACGACGGCCCCCTTTTTCCTGAGTATGTTATCCGACAGCCTTGAGGAAGGGGAGCTGCCGAGGGATCAGCGACTAGCCACAATTGTCGCAATTCACAAGCCAGGAAGATCGAAGACAGACTGTGCATCCTACCGTCCAATTTCTATTATAAATGCGGAGCCTAAGATACTGGTCAAATTGCTTGTGACGCGACTGACCCCACACCTCGAGTCACTGGTGCACCGAGACCAGTCGGGGTTCATGCCACATCGGAGCACGGCCCTTAACCTCCGCCAGCTCCATGCGGTCCTGGCGCGAGTCACAAATATCAAGGAACCTGCAGTTGTCCTCTCACTAGACGCTATTATGGCGTTCGATACAGTAGAATGGCCCTACCTATTTGCAGTGCTTCAGCACATGGGGTTTGGCCCCAAATTTTGCGCCTGGATTCGATTGTTGTATGCTAAACTCCTGGCGCATGTCACTGCCAATGGACACATTTCACAAGACTTTCCTCTCGGTCGCGGCACGAGACAGGGGTGCCCACTGTCTCCGTTGCTATTTGCACTGATCTTGGAGCCACTCGCGATCTGGCTTAGATGGGAGCCCTCTATCAAAGGGCTCCGTTGGACCAATGTATGGGAGGATCGCATATCCCTATATGCGGATGATATCCTTCTCTACCACAACTTCCCCCCAAAAATCCATTCTCGAGTTATTAAATGTCTGTGAGAAGTTCGGTAGAGTGTCTGGTTACAAGATCAACTGGACTAAGTCCATCCTCTATGTTCTCGTGGGCCCGCCACCTGTCCTGCCCCTGAGCTGCCCCCTGAGGACCTCAACAACGGCATTCAAATATCTGGGTATCTTCATTACACCAGACCCCAACAAATTTTACACTCTAAATCTCCGCCCCCTCCTTGAGAGGTTTAAAGGCGACGTCAAGGTGTGGCAGACTCTCCCTCTCACACTTCTGTGCAAGGCCACGTTATATTAAAGGATGGCACTTCCTTGCTTCCTTAATGTGCTTGAAAACACCCCATCAATGGTCCCTGTAGCGTATTTCAAAGCAATAGCAGCAACAGTATCCATCTGCTGTGGGGCGGGAGGCCACCCCAAATTGCGCAAGACAAGTTAACTAGAAGCTGGTATGATGGGGGGATTGCGCTCCCAAATATCGAACTATATTATTGGGCGGCACATCTCCAGCAGATTAACTTCTGGCTGCACGCCCCACAAACCGAACCGGCATACCTGGCTGATAGACACTCTTTGGAGGGCAAGGGACTGCTCCGTAACCTTTACTCCCGACGCCCCCCCCCCCCCCCAGACCTGATAGGTCTGACACAGCATTCCGTGCAGTTATGGTACAAAGCCAACAGACGTCTTAAATGCTTGGGAACCATCACCCAGATGACACCACTGTGGGACTCCTACCAATTGGGCTTCCTCCGTAATAGTAAGGGGTTTCAGGCTTGGGACGCCATAGATCTATCGGTGGTGGGTGATCTCTGGAAGAAGGGTAGGGTGGTGGAGTTTTCCCACCTACAAACACAATATGAGATGTCGCAGACGGAGAGGTTTCAATACTTACAAATTAGGCATGCACTGCAGGCGACTATACCGACAGGCACCATCTTGCAGGAGTCATCTCCCCTCGAGGACAGACTCCTGGCAGACACATGCAGGACAAGGCCACTTCCTTCACGTACAGGAAACTTATCAATAACCTCTCAGACGCGACGTCCGCATTGAAACAGAACTGGTCCGTGGAAGTGGGCCCCCTTGAAGACTCTGAATGGTAGGAGTCCCTCTCCTCACCACGGGAAACTGCCATTCCCTTCAGGTTGAAGCTGGTCCAACTTAAGATATTGCATTGCACGTATTATACCAGGACGACCCTACACAAAATAGGGAAAGCTGAGCTCAAATTCTGCCCGCGTAACTGTGGGGAGGAGGGAACATTCTTCCACACCATCTGGAACTGCAGACACATGACATTATACTGGACAGCAGTAATGCGCACAATTACCCAAACGCTTGACATCTCCTTGCTGCCGGAGCCTCGCCGCTGTTTGCTTAATGTGTGGGAACCTAATGATCTTAACCACCGACAACAAGTCTGGGTGATGTTGGGTATGCTGATGGCGAAGTGCAACATCGCCATGCTGTGGGGGTCGGCTGTATCGCCGACGCTTAATAAGTGGTGCAGAGACATGGATGAGGCAATGGTGGCAGAAAAAGCTGACTACATCCACCGTGGCTGTCCGGGGAAGTGGGATAAAATCTGGGGGGCTTGGAACAAGTGTCAGGGTAACATTTGTGAGCCACCCTGTGTCGTTGGGGTGGAGGAAGACCTAGACTGATCGAATATGGCCATGTTCCGGGGGTGGGGCAAAGCAATGTTAAAGTACTATGTTTCATGTTTCTTACCTTGCGTTCAATGCAACTGAAATGCCCGATGTAGCACGATTATGTGATGTGAACAAATTTGTGCAAAACTGTCCAAATTGCTTTGTTCGTACAGAAAATAAAAACGTTTTTAAAAACAAAAAAAAAAGTTTTGATAAAGGGCTTGCACTTTGAATATGAATATAAAATAGAAGAATAGTTGATAATCACAGCTAAGGAAAGCAGCAATTAGATGTGTGTATGTGTGGATGATGTGTAGATTGAGTAGAAGATGAAAAACGTGAAAAAAAGGAAAGGTTGGAGAGACGCAAACTACCCACTGCATTGTCAGTGAAGTGGATCTTTGGATTTCCAGGTCATTACACAGATAGGGTGTTGGATTCCGCAGTGGGAGCAAGAGAATCTAGTACAACAACTAAGGAAGAAAGCTAGTGCATAAAGTACACACAGTTGGGCAGATTTACAAGGTTGTGGGAAAAATGATGCAAAAGTGGTGCAAGGGGCTTTTAAACCTGCCACGGTGTATGGTAGAAAAGATGCAAGAAAGGACAGAAGTGTGCAAATTACCCACTGCTATTCACGGGTAGTAGTTACCAAGACGGATGAATAAAGGGCCTGCACTTTGAATTTGAATTAAAGAAGAATAATTGATAAGCTTAGGCAAGAATGGTAGCAAGTAGGTGTGTGTATTTGTGGTTGTTGTGTTAATTGAGTGGAAGATGACTAAGGTGAAAAATTAGAGAGGTTGCAGAGGTGCAAACTTTCCATTTCTTTGTAAAGGAAGTGGGTGTTTAGTTTTCCAGTGCATATATATATTCACTGAAAAAAACATAGGTTTCAGGCACATTATAGTTAGGAATTCGCATTTAAAAAACCTTAGAAATTTACTGAAAAAACCATAGGTTTCACCCATGTTATAGTTAGCTGGACATTTCTCTCATACAAAACAATTGAAATTCCCCCGTTATAGTTAGTTCAGCTAACTATAACTCACGCGCCCGCAATGCACTGCTGATGACGTCACATATTACATCACTCATGACATGGTCAGTGACAACACTCATCACATCACTGATGACATCTCAATAAACAGATCAGGTTTATTACCGACTATAATTGTCAATCAATGGAGAAAATCCATCTCTAACTTTCAAAAAAGCAAAATCCTTAAAAGACACACTGAGCACATCATTTATTAAAGAAGGAATAAAGAAAAAAGATATTCAAGGTTTCTTTATTTACAATAAATGAAAAGCTTGTAAGCACAGTGAGAATTACAAAATTTCAGCAGGCATATTGAAACATGTTAACTGCAATACGGAATATGCAGTATATGCCTTAAAGTGCCCATGCAATAAGTTCTACATAGGCAGCACAATTCATCAGGCTAAAAAAAGAGTACTAGAGCACCTGAGAGCTATAAAAAACCAAGATCGACAATAGCCTATTGCTCGCCATTTCTCTGCAGTACACAATCAGAATGCTAATCTCTTGAAATTCTATGTTCTCGATTACATACCAATGAGAGAAAGGGGAGGGAATAGAATTTCGTAACTAAGAAGATTAGAATGGAAAATGATTATAAAATGCAACACTATGTATCCTGAAGGCCTCAACCTTGATGAAGAATTATCAGTACACCTATAGGTCATGGCTATAGCGATGATGAGTTTAGCCGTCTCCTCCTAAGAACACCAGTTTTTAATGGTTTTAATTGTATATAGCACGGTTTGTAAAATGTGAAAATTAAATGTTGCTGTCTTTGTTTTGCTGTTTTAGATAAGAAGATTGGAAGTATAAGAGCACAAAGAATTGAGTTGCCCACTTCGGCTGAATTGAAGTTCAGTTACGCACTGAAAGACGAACGGACTGTAAAATGCTACATCCATTTAAACAGTTATTGCTTTACAGTTGTGTATTACATTGATAGGTTATTCCACAATGGGTAATTTGATTTATTTGTGTTAGCCCAATGAGGCAGAATTGTTAAAGACGTTATGCTCCGCAAATGTTGGATGAACTCTAAAAAAATGGAGCAACCTGAGATTTAAGGATCTCGTAACAAATGTGAAAGCACAATTTGATTTATGACATGCACGACTGTAAAGAAATACAAAATATTTGGATTTGCATGTTTATTATTACAAACTTTCGTGTCAACTGTTGCCTAGATTCCAAAAACGTTATTGAAAGAGACACAGCAACAAAGTACAACAGAATTTTTTTAATGTCTACTATCACGCGCACGTTACTTTATGATTTGTTTGTACCTTACCAGTGAGAAAGGAGTAAGTCAACTCCGAAACGCGCCAGGTGTTTTCGTTGCCAAATAAAACACACTTGGGCAAAACTGAGGCAGCGGCACTGGTTTTTTGCTCGCTCCATGAGAAACTGTTTGCCAGGAACTTGTTTGGATGTACGGGGGCTGGCTACCCCGCCGTGTGCCCGCCGACGGAAAGTGGCTTGGATTTCGGCAATCGGGTTTGTGGATATATATATATATATATATATATATATATATATATATATATATATATATATATATATATATATATATATTTATTTATTTATATTAAATGCTACTTACCAGTATGCATCTGTTCCTGCCATGTAGAGCTGCAGAGTAACACACTATGCATAGATGGCCACCTAGTGTTGGGACCGGATGTTTGCAGTTTGTTTTGTTGGAGAAAAGTCTTTCGGAGTCACGGGATAGGTGACTCCTCCTTAGGATGATACTGCGCATGGGCATCGGCTCCATCCCCAGATTGTTTTTCGCCATTAGGGAAGTGATGGAGCTGTACAAGAAGTAGTGATGTCCATGTGATTTGGATCTAATTAAGATAATACTGGAACAAATAAAGGTAGCCGGGTAGGCGGGTGGGCGTGTGTAACTCTGCAGCTCTACATGCCAAGAACAGATGCATACTGGTATGTAGCATTTTCCGTTCGAGGCATATGAGCTGCAGATTACACACTATGCATAGATTGTATAGCAGTACCCACACCTAGCGGCGACCACCTGTATCGGTTGCAGTTGTTTCAAACAGTGTTTTTAATACAGCCTGACCCACAGTGGCTTGTTGTTTAGTTTGCACATCTACACAATAATGCTTTGTGAATGTGTGCGGTGTAAGCCATGTAGCTGCTCTGCATATGCCATCTATGGGGATGTTCCCTAAGAATGCCATTGAAGCCCCTATCTTTCTTGTTGTTTGGGCTTTTGGAGGAATTGTTAACGTGCGTTTTGCTTTTTGGTAACAAATTTGTATGCATTTAACTATTCATCTGGCGGTCCCTGATTTTGATATAGGGTTGCCTTTATGTGGCAGCGAAAAAAACACAAAAAGTTGTTTTGTTTTACGAAACGATTGTGTTCATTCGATATAGTACAGCAGTGCTCTTTTAACGTCTGCGGTGTGGTAGAGCCCTTTCTGCGACAGTTTGAGGCTGCGAGAAGAATACGGGCAGCTCAAACAATTGATTTAGATGTAATGGGGAAAGGACTTTAGGCAGGAATTTAGGATTAGTACGAAGAAACTTTGTTATGATGCATTTGCAAAAAGGGTTCTTGAATGGTAAATGCTTGTAGGTCACTAACCCTTCTAAGAGAAGTAATTGCTACCAAGAAAGCTACTTTCCAAGTTAGGAATTGCAATTCACATTTATGTAATGGTTCAAAGGGAGGACCCATTAACCTTGTAAGAACAATGTTCAGGTTCCACACTGGCGATGGTGGCGTTCTGGGAGAAATTATTCTTTTAAGTCCTTCCATGAAAGCTTTAGTAGCTGGTACTCTAAAAAGCGAAAGATGTGGTCTGTTTTGTAAGTATGCTGCAATGGCAGCAAGGTGTAGTCTGATAGACGAATAGGCTAAGTTACACTTTTGAAGGTGTAATAGATATCCTATGATGTGTTGGATAGACAGGTCTAAGGGATCTATGTGGTTGTTTTGGCAGTATAAGACAAAGCGTTTCCACTTAGCAGCATAACATGCTCTGGTAGTGGGACGTCTAGCTTCTTTAATGATGTTCATGCATTCTGGAGGAAGGTTGAGGTAACCAAACTCTATGACCTCAGGAGCCAGATCGGTAGGCTGAGCTGAGCCGGGTCCGGGTGTCTGATCTCTCCATGGTTCTGCGTTAATAGGCGTGGAGATAGATTTAGTTTTTGATGTGGCACCACAGACATTGCAGCAGCGTGGTATACCACAGTTGGAGCGACTAGAATGAGTGTCAGGGAATGTTGTTGTAGTTTGCGCACCACTAACGGAAGTAGTGGGAGAGGAGGAAAAGCGTACGCAAATAGTCTTGACCAGTTCATCCATATCGCATTGCCCTTGGACAATGGGTGTGGGTATCTGGCGGCAAAGTTTGGGCATTTTGCATTTTCGTGGGAGGCAAAGAGGTCTATCTGAGGTTGTCCCACATTTGGAAAAACGGATGAAGAACTTGTGGGTGAAGTTCCCACTCGTGGATCTGCTGTGTTTGTCGACTTAGCAGATCTGCGACAGTGTTTTGTACTCCTGGGACGTGTTGGGCTAAGAGGAAGATTTTTTGCGGTATAGCCCATCTCCATATCTGCTGCGCTAACTGAGAGAGCTGCAGAGAGTGTGCCCCCCTTGTTTGTTTATGTAGTACATAGCTGACATATTGTCTGTGCGGACTAAGACAGCCTTGCCTGACACTCGAGTTTGAAATGCTTTCAGAGCTAGAAACACGGCTAACAACTCCAAATGATTGATATGGAGTAACTTTTGTTGCGGTGTCCACCTGCCTTGCATGGTGTGATGCAGTAGATGGGCTCCCCATCCGGAGAGCGATGCATCCGCTGTCATGACTATTTGGGGAACTGGCTCTAGAAACGGTCGTCCCTTGGAAAGGTTTTTGGTGTTCCACCATTGCAGAGAACGAGGAGTCCGACCGTCTACCAACACTAGGTCTGTTAAGTGACCTTGAGCCTGGTTCCATTGGCGTGCTAGGCACTCTTGAAGGGGACACATTTGCAATCTTGCGTGAGGTACTACAGATATGCAGGATGCCATCATTCCTATGAGTTGCATGAACACTTGAGCTGGTAGCGAGTGTTGTGGTTTGAATTTTGTTAGGAGAGTTTGTACACTTGTTATCCTGGCTGGAGAGGGATAAGCTAGTGCTAATTGGGTGTTTATTGTAGCGCCGAAATATTCTTGTAAGTGCGAGGGGTGCAGGTGCAATTTGACGTGATTTACCGTGAATCCCAAGTTGTGAAGCAGTTGAATAGTAGCTTGAGTGTTTTGCACACACTGTCTGTATGAGCTGGCTTTTATGAGCCAGTCGTCCAGATACGGGAAGACTTCTTAGGTGTGCTGCTACTACTGCTAGGCATTTGGTAAACACCCTTGGCGCTGTTGTGACTCCGAATGGGAGACCTTTGAACTGGTAGTGTTGTCCGTCTAGCACAAATCTGAGATATTTTCTGTGTGCTGCGTGGATGAGAATATGGAAGTAGGCATCCTTGAGATCTAGAGTGACAAGGAAGTTGTTTAATACCAGTAATGGGAGGACCTGTTGTAGTGTGACCATATGAAAATGATCCGACTGTATGTAAATGTTTAGAGGTCTGAGGTCTAGGATGGGTCTTAGAGATCCATCCTTCTTTGGTATTAGGAAATATAGGGAATATACTCCTTTGTTGTTCTGATGCTCTGGAACTATTTCTATTGCACTTTTCTGCAGGAGGGATATTACCTCCTGTCTGAGCAATGTTAAATGTTCCTGTGACATTGGACGTTGCTTGGGTGGTATGTTTGGGGGGGTAGATGTTAGTTCCAGACAATACCCTGATTGACTTATTTGGAGCACCCACCTGTCTGATGTGATGTTTTCCCAGGCTGGTAGGTACTGTTGAAGTCTTCCCCCGACAGGAGTGGAATGAGGCGGGGGAAGGGGAAAGGAGTCATTGGTCAGGGGTAGAGGCAGAGCGTGAGTTGTTATTTTTGCCTCTGCCTTTGTTATTGTTACCCCTGTACCCACCCCTTTGGTAGCCTTTACTGTAGGTAGACTGTGTAGGGGCTTTGTACGAGGTAGAAGCTGTGTCTGAAGTATATCCCCTGGTGGCACCTCGATAGTTTGAGCGACGAAATGAACGTCTGGGAGCCTGCTACTGCAGGGCTCCCATAGATTTGGCGGTGTCTGTATCTTTTTTCATTTTCTCTAATGATACATCTACCTCGGGTCCAAATAGGTGTTGTTCGTCATAGGGTTGGTTAAGAATGGCGCTTTGTACCTCGGGTTTGAACCCCGATATGTGCTGCCAGGCGTGTCTGCGTAGTAAGACGCTGGTGTTAACGGCCCTAGAGGCCGTGTCTGCTGCATCAAGGGCACACCTAATAGAGGTGTTTGTGATGTTTTTCCCCTCCTGGATGAGCTTGGTTGCTCTATCCTTGTACTTGTCATGGAGGTAGTGACTCTAGCTCATCGTAATGTGCCCTGTCATATCTGGCTAGCAGTGCCTGTGTATTGGCGATACGCCACATGTTTGTTGCTTGAGACGCTGTTCTTTTGCCTGATGCGTCAAGTAGCTTAAGACTCTTTATCTGGTGGTGCAGCCTCACCCGATGTTTGTGAGTTTGCACTCTTGCGTGTGTTGGAAACTACAAGTGAGTCTAGTGGTACTGGGCCTTTAATATATGCTGGGTCTGATGGGGCAGCTTTATATTTTTCTCTATCCGAGGGTTAATGACCAGAGTTCTGACTGGGTCTTTGAAGACTTCGGGAGCATGCTTGATCACTCCTTTGAGCATGGGCAAGATGGATGAAGACCTTTGTGCATTATCGAATGTATCCATCAGGAAGTCTTCCTCAACAGTGTCTGTATAAATATCTACCCCATGATAATGTGCAGCCCTGTGAATTCATAAAACCCTATAGTTTCTTCTGGTGAGGAAGGCCTTGAGGGGTATATGTCATCCTGAGGGACATTTGGGACATCTGGGGTGGTATAATTGTCCCACGGGTCTGGGGATCCTGTGGGCGTTGTTGGATCAGGTGTGTTACCCCCCATATCGTCAGAGCTATCATCCCTGTGTGGTGTGATACAGGATGCTGGAGAATGCTGTGGTGGTGGTGATGGTACAGGTGAGAGAGAAGGGGAAGGCAGTCCTAAGGGAGAGGTAGCCATGTCCTTCTTTGAATGCGGAGCTGGTGTGTCCAGTGGTCGCTTTTTTGGAGCCAAAAGTAGGTGTTCAATGACTGGGTCCTTAGCCAGAGTCTTTTGAGCAGGGTCTGGGTAGGATAAATACACTGCAGGGGATCGATCTTTTTGTGCGGAGGAAGTCTTGTGCACCGAGATGGCTTGTTTTGGTTTCTTGGCAATGTCTTTCACTGGGGAGGCCGCCGTCTTTTTCGGCTCCGAAGCTTTTTTCGGTTCCGGTATGGTTTTTGGATCCGATGACCTTTTCGGATCCGAAGATTTTTTCGGTTCCGGTGGGGTCTTGGAATCGGCCTAGATTTCGGTGCCGAAGGAATAGTGGTGTGCTTGGGTGCCGATGGCTAGGATGTCGGACCGTTGTCTTTTTCGGTGCCGGTGTATGTGCGCCGGCACCGTGTGAGGGTCAACTCTAGCTCGAGTCGCCTGAAGGCTTGGTTAGGTTTTTAGCGGGGCCCGAAGGTGGGGCAGTAGATGCAGGTTGACGTTGTGCACCCGAGCTGGAGGGCGAGGGTGTGACCAGGGCCTTCTGTGTCGAGGAGGGGTCGGGGTTGACGGTCTTACTTACGACCCGCTGCGCTGGAGTGATGTCCTCTACTTCGGAATCGTCTGCTTCGGAGCTGCTGTTGACGTTGTGCTGTTCAGGGACGTTGACGCCCTCCTCGAAGAGGTCGTCCAGAATCGGAGCTGAAGATCTTTAAGCCATTGTTCTCCTCGCTCTTCGGTCCCGGATAGTCATTTTGGAGCAGAAAGAGGCACAAGCTGAACAGTCTTTCGCCTCATGCTCCAAAGAGAGACAGAGGTTACACACCTCATGCAGGTCGGTGTGGGGAAACTTCGACCCACATTGAGGACACTTCCTAAATGGCGTCCTTTCCATGAGCTGGAGTTGAGGCCTAGGTAGGCCCGAAGGCTGTCTACCACGACCGGAATCGATATCCTCGATGTTTGAAGATTAGCGTCGACTGGAAAGCGTTCGAAACTAAGTTTTGTAGTTTGGGGAGGATTGCTCACCGAAGGAAACAGGTTCCAACACGGAGCGCTGGAAACACATCCGAGCCCGGTGGCGGAAAAAAACAATCTGGGGATGGAGCCGATGCCCATGCGCAGTATCATCCTAAGGAGGAGTCACCTATCCCGTGACTCCGAAAGACTTTTCTACAACAAAACAAACTGCAAACATCCGGGCCCAACATTAGGGGGCCATCTATGCATAGTGTGTAATCTACAGCTGTAAGATGCCATGTCCAGGCAGTAGTGCTGCATGAAGGTATGAGCATTCTTCCAGGTAGCGGCACAGCAAATCTTGTCTAGAGGGACACCAGCAAAGAGAGCAGACAAAGAAGATACTTCTCTTGTGGAATGCGCCTTGGTCTTGGAGTTAAGGGGTTTACCCGCTTTCACATGACATAGTTGAATAGTAGAAGCAATCCAATGTGCGACAGTCCTTTTCGTAACAGCAGATCCTAGCTTAACAGGTCCATAGGATGCTAGGATTTGATCTGTTCTGCGTAGATTCTTAGTTCTTTGCTAATAGAATTTATGGCACCTCTTTACATATAAAGAGTGTAGAGACTTCTCTGCTGGAGATGAAGGATGAGGGAAAAAGATGCATAGAATTACTGGCTCATTGAGGTGAAACTGGGATGGCACCTTCGGTAGTATTTGTTCGCAACATTACAAAATCCTCTGTGAAGCGTAAGAAAGGTTCCTTGATGGTGAAGGCCTGGATTTCACTCACCCTTCTAGCTCATGTAAGCGCGAGAAGCAAAGCTACTTTGCATGAGAGATATTGGAGGTCTGATTTGTGGATCGGCTCAAAAGGTGGCTTCATTAATTGTGACAAGACTATATTTAGGCGCCATTCAGAAGGGGGAGCCCTGATAGGAGGAAAAGTTCTGAAAAGGTCTTTCATAAACTGTTTGATGCGAGCAGAACAAAGAGAAGAGGTATCCGATGTTCGTCTGTATCGAGAGATAGCTGCAAGATGTACTCTTATAGAAGCATAAGCAAGACCTGACCTTGCAAGGCATAAAAGGCAAGGCATGATTTTTTTCTGGGGTGGAGTCAAAAGGGTGATTACTGTTGCAATGGCACCTAGAACAGAAACGTTTCTATTTCAGTATATATGTTTTTGACGTCGATTCAGCTCTTGCCTTTGACAAAATAAATTTACAATCTTGAGGAATGTCTAAATCCTTGTATTCATTGTGGTCCGGTTCCAGGCGCACAATTGTAGCGAAGCTGGATGAGGATGCAGGATCTGTCCCTGTCTAGTAAAAAATCCTCTTCTGCCTCATCTGAATGCATGGTGACATTGTGATAGATGGCAGCCGTATTAATTAAGTGTCCCAACCCAATATGGTCTTCTGGAGGAGAAGGTTTAGATGGATATATATGTGGGTCAGAAATATCTGGTATATCCTGTGGGTTTGGATACTCCCAGTCTGGTGAACCTGTTGGGTAGGGAAAAGGGTCATCTGGGGCCTTTCCCCTTCCCCATGCTATACTAATCATCATCAGCATCCTGAGGAGGTGTATGTTGTGGAGAATGAAGAGGATAATTTTGAGGTGAAATGTTTAAAGGGAGAGCAGGAGAGGGAGATACAGGAGAAGAAGGGTGCATAGGAGATGTGGCAGAGTCATTTTTGACAGGCACTGGAGGTGTAGGTGCTGTATCTGACTTCCTCTTCCTGTGTGGTTTGGTGGAAACATGTCCTGTTTCTGGGTCTATGTATATCCTCTTTTGCAGAGGATCAGGTCTGAAAAGCTCTTCTTCAGAAATTGCTTTCGGCGCAGATTTGTTCGGCTCCGGGCCTGGTTTCTGTTTGTCTTTAGCCTTAGGAGTTGTTGTATAGTCCTGTGGCGTACTTTTCGGCACCAAAGGTATTGTTTTCGGAATTGAGGCCTAGTTCGCGGGCTTGGAGGCATCGGAAACAGGCTTTGTGGGTTTCGGCACCGAGGATTTCGGGGTGGAAGCAGGTTTCATTGATTTCGGTGCCGTATAGTCTTTAGGAGTCGACGGCTTCTGGGTCTTTTTCGGAACCGGGACTTCTATCGGTTTCGGTGCAGAGGGAGTTGGTCGTATCGCACGTGCGGTTTGCTCGGTATGGAGCTACTGGAAGGCTTGAATATTTTCTTCAGAGCCGAGCTCGATGGCGGGGCTTTCGAAGCAATGTCTCTGTCTCGACTGGGCCCCGAAGGTGAAGTTTTGACCTTAGCCTTTGGTTTAGGTGGTTGGGCTGGGGTAGGGGCAGTCGTACTCACGCGTTGACCTGATGGTATGGAGTCATCGGAGTAGTCTGCCTCAGATACGATCTGGAGATCATCAGAATCTTCCTCAGGGACACATGGACCTTCGTCGAAGATATCCACCGGTTCCGGAGCTGATCTCTGCATGTCGCGTCAACAGGCCCTCCGATCTCGAATGGTCTTCTTGGATCAAAACGACGCACAAGCTGTGCAGTTCCACTCGTCGTGTTCAGGTGATAAACACAGGTTACACACCTCGTGATGGTCGCTGTGTTGAAATTTTGCTCCACACCCGGGGCATCTTTTGAATGGTGTCCTTTTCATGAGGTGTAGGCCTCACCGCGTGGGTAGGCCCGACGGCCCGCGTCGACGACCCGAAACTCGGATTAGAAACTCGTTACACCCCTCCTTGGTCCCACGCCACACCACTAGGACATCATCGATGTACCTTTTCCATGTTTTAATACAATCGATGAAGGGGTTCGTGGTAACCAGTATGTGCTCCTGTTCAAAAGAGTGAACATATAGATTTGCCAGGCTGGGAGCGTAAATGTTCCCCATACTGGTACCTGATATTTGGAGGTATACTGAGTCCTCAAATTGGAAAAAATTGTGCTTCATAGCCAAGGTGGCACATGCCATAATGAAGCTAGCTGGGGTAATGCGGTCTAGATTTCTTGATTGCAGCAGAAGCTGGATGACTTCAAGGGTTTCATCCTGGGGTATTGATGTATATAATGCTTCAACGTCAAAAGAGACAAGAAGATCAGTAGTGACATCAAATTCAATTTCTGGAAGCAGACGTAATACGTCAGTTGTGTCCTTTAAATAGGTAGGCATCTCTCGGACCATGGGGCGCAAGAAATGATCAACAAATGTTGAGTTTGAGAATAGACCCAATGCCTGAAATGATAGGGCGGCCCGGAGGTGGTCTCTGTTTTTTGTGCACCTTGGGCAGTGCATAAAAGTATGGAGTTACAGGGTGTGTGGTACAAAGAAAAATTGCTTCTTGCTGCGTGATCCAACCTTCAGATAATGCTTCTTCAGTCATAGTCGCAATTGTCGCTTTCAGTTCTTGTGTAGGATCAGCATCCAAGAGGCGGTAAGAACTCACATCGCCTAATTGACGCAGGCACTCAGCGCGGTAGGTGCTAGTGTCCAAAAGGACAATAGCCCCACCTTTGTCTGCAGGTTTTATGGTCAACTTGTCATCCATAGATAATGTTTTCAGAGCTATCTGTTCATCCTTGGAAAAGTTATTGTAAAACACATTTTCTTGTTGTGTAAACAGATCCTCAATACTTTTCTCAATAGCCTGTTCAAAAGCCAATACCTTGGGAGGCATTGAGTGAGATGGTGGATAAAAGTTAGATTTCTTTTTCAGCCCTGTATTCACCTCTCTACTGTCTTGCATTTCAAGTTCCTGCTTGTCAGCAAAAAGGAAATGTAGTCTCACCTTGCGTAGGAACTTAGACAGCTCAAGTTGTGTCTCAAAATGGTCGTTCCTATGTGTGGGGACAAAACCCAACCCTCTATTGAGAGCCTTCTCTTCCATTTGTGTCAGTGTGTGTTGGCTCAAATTAATCACAAGCCCGGTTCCAGGCTGGTTGCCGCCTGTTCCTTGCTCTTCGTGGTAGTGCTCCTCAGATTCCTTGCTCTCCGCTTTACGATCGAAATAGGTGGAGACAATTTGGCTTTCCTGGACTTACTCATTACAGCAACCCCAGAGGGATTGCAATCGGAACTATACAGGAAACCCCTGGCAAAGAATTCCTTATTATGCTTCGACAGTCACCATCCTAAATCCTTACGGGAGAATCTACCCTATGGGCAGTTCCTCAGGGTTCAGAGGAACTGTTTAAATACTACGGCATTCAAAACACATTCTTTGGCTCTTAAGGAGCAACTGGTCTCAAGAAAATATCATCCTAGACTGGTACAACGCTCACTTAAGCGTGCACGTAAGAACAACCGTTCGGCTCTTCTCGAACCTTCTGTCCAAAAACCTCAGTTGGACAGGCTCACTTTTGTGACCACTTTTGGAACATTATCTAACAGAATACAGAAAGTGGTCAAGAGACACTGGTCAATTCTAAATTCAGATCAGGTTTCAATTCAGAGCCCACTTTTTTCATTCAAAAGGGGACTTAACCTCAGGGATCGATTGATTCATACACGACCACGTGAAGAGAGACCTAAGGCCCTAGGGACTCTATGGGATCTCCCCCCAGTCACAGGTCTTCACCCCTGTGGAATATGCCCGTCATGCCCACAAACGAGAAAGACAACTGAAATAGATATAGGCACCTCGAGACCATGGATTCAGTCCAAATTCACTAACTGTAATAGTGATAATCTCGTTTAACTCATCACCTGTCCCTGTGGGCTTAGATATATAGGGATGACAACCCGTAAAATTAGAGTCAGAATCTCTGAACACAAGAGCACCATTAGGTGCAAAAGACAAGCGACGAAACTGACCAATCACTTTCTAGAAGCAGGCCATCCCTCGACGGCGTTCCAATGGACGGTGATTGAGAAACCACATATTCCCGCACATATTACAGGTGTGTCCAAATACCTCCTACTTAAAGAACAGAAATGGGTATTTAAGATGGGCACTGATCGTGTGGGTTTAAATGAAATTCCCTGGTCAACCCTCTAGTTTAGACAATAATGACCAAATACTACCAATATCTTTATGTATGGTACAGGGTTTTAGTCCATGAGTAGTTAGAGGGTACTATTGTTCCCCGAAATTTGAAATCTTGCTACATACATGGCATAGTTCTCTCTATATGATAAACTCATTTTTTGGTCTATATAATCACAGGCAGTGCATAACTGTGTTAATAATGGATGATTATCCCCGTGTCGTTTTTTGTACTCTCTTGTCGTTTGTTTGTATTCTCTATGCCATATTAGGCTGTACATCATGAATGATCATTGTCTAATGGCAGTGTTAATAAAGTTTCTGCAGGGCAGAGCCTGGCTCGATAACATACTGTGCTGTTTGGTTGGCTCTTTACATCTCCCGACCAATCAACAGTCCTCTCTTGCCCTTAGTTTTGTGCTGGCAAAACAAAACAACGCACCACGTGGTCGGCCTTCGACCAATTAAACGCGGCGTTGCCACCCCGAGCAATGTTGATAAAATTCCCTGTGAGGCAGAGCCTGGCTTCACAATGCATTTCGCTGATTGGTTGGTTCTCTACACCTTCAGACCAATCAACAGTTCTCTTCTGCCTTCAGTTCCTCGTCAGCAGAACGACGCACCACGTGATCGGCCACCGTCCAATCAAACGCGGCGTTAAAACCTCGAGCTTCTCTGGGCCTCGGTACCTCCCCAATCGGCTCGGACGACGATCTCGTAAGTACCGACGGACAGGTAAGCCAGGAGGGGGACATTATCGAGGACTGGCCTGTTGTCTAATACTTTGAGGTGGGCGGTACGTTTTCTCTAGTCGTATGTATGGCGACTATTTTTTATCCAGAACACCGTTATTGCTTTACGACTGTCTGCCAAGAAAAAGCGCTAGACTCCTGCCTCCTACAATCATAATAGTTACCACTCCTACGAACGGGTAGTGAGGTGATGGCCGGTTGGACTAGCGCTATGTGGATTATTTTTAACATAAGTTGCCCAATCACCCACAGCTCAGAATTGATTCGGCACAGGAGGCTCTCAAAGGATGAGGAAAATACCCATCAGTCACCATTCGGATCCGCCCTTCATCATTTGGGATTTTATCCGAACCACCCGTCTGAGAAAATCAGTGCCACAATCAAAGGTCGACCCGGTGGTATGGGGGTCCCTTTGGTGGTGTCTACAGTTACAGTGTGGTCTACCACTCAATGTTAATGAGTGGAAAAAACATGGGACTGGGATGTGCAGTGCACGAAAAAGTGAGTGAAAAAAGAAGAAACGAAGACAAAAGAGTGTGTTAAAATTGGTTTAGAAAAGCACAGAATGTTATTTATTCTATGTGTGCTTTAAATACCAAGGTTAAAAGTATCTGTGGCCTTAAGCAGTCTGGTTATGTAGACTGCCTGAGGTGAGGTTGGTCGACATGTTTCTGCAATACATGGACTGTTGCGTCCTTGCTTTCATCAGGACCAGAACTATAAAGTTAGGGCTACTGCACAACGTGAGAAAATAATAATAAGGTGAAAAGGTGACAAAAGGAAATATAAGACAAGTGCACACGGTCACCTGAATATTCCAAATGCCCTTACAGTCTGTGTCGATCACTGTGGAGAGAAAAGAGGTGTGGGTATCGGGTTAAAACTATCAGTATCCTATGGGCTATGAAAATAAGTCCATAGTCTATGGATCAATATTACAATCACATTCGAGAAGTTGATCTATTCACTCTTATTGTTTACAGAGCCAATTATTATCCATTTGGAAAGAGACTTCATTAGCCAAATGTCATCCAGTTCTTACCTTGATCTGTAAGGTAGACTGGCCTCACCCCACCTGGCAGCGGCTCAGGGGAAGATGAAGCACCGCTCTATAAAATCCCAAATGATGAAGGGCGGATCCGAATGGTGACTGATGGGTATTTTCCTCATCCTTTGAGAGCCTCCTGTGCCGAATCAATTCTGAGCTGTGGGTGATTGGGCAACTTATGTACACCTCTGGGCGGTGTTTGTTTTGAGACCCTCTGGTACCTTTTGTTGTTTATAGGTTCTTTGGGGATCGTATCCAGAGCCTGGTCTATAAATCTCCCCGAGGTCCTCCCCCACCGTAGTGTTTTTTGTTGATTATTTTTAACAAACAGTGAAGAATGGGGGTTAACAGAGTCCTGTGCACTTATCTTCTTCCATTATAGAGCGGTGCTTCCCCTTTTCCCTGAGCCGTGGCCAGGTGGGGTGAGGTCTACGCCTCTTACAAGTCTGGTAAGATGGTTTTTGTTTGCTACTTGGCATGTACTAATTTTGAGCCAATGCTGAGACATTTGCACTTATTTATATAGTGCCTGGGGTGTACATAATATTGATACCCAACACTAAAATGGATATATACTTCTGTGTTTTAAATCATGAATCTAACTTTGTACGCTGTGTTCTCCTAAAGGGTAACCGTTTTCTGACCTTCATGTTTTCATTCCTCTTTTTAGTATAATCTCATGACTTTGAAGAGTGAAAGAAACAATGCGAACACCTAGTGATTTCAGGTGATCTCTGTATCTGTTTTGATTTTGAGCACAGTTCTTGTTTTCATCATCACTATTATTGCAGTAGCTGCCAGTAAATACGGTCCTGAAGAAAGCAATGACAAATGTGTCACAAGTTGCTGAAACATGTCGACCTTATGAAACACTTGGGCAGTCTATACTATAGTGACTGTCACTGCCTACATTTTAGCATTGGAAGAGTGGGTAGCATCTGAATAAATTTGTTAGTACCCCCCCATCCAATTTTACTAACATCTCTTTTTTTATTTATTTTTTTATTTTGTTCTCACACTTTTTTGTGCAATGCAACGTCAGTCCCCCATTTGTTATGTGTGCCAAGATCCTCTTAAATGAGTAGCAAGACCACAGCAAGACCTATCTGATCGGCGAAGGGTTCCTTCTCAAAACATCTGGACTCTCAACCGTGAAAGTTAAGTGGCACTCCTATTGGTGATCTTGGTGGAACCCCAAATGATGAAGGGCGGTTCCGTGTGGTGACTGATGGGCGTTCTTACCTGACCACTATGTGGATCTGTTATAGGGATGACCCTAGATAGATACATACATGATTAGGGACATCTAGGTTTCCCTCTTGGGTTACATTATGCGTACACTTTAGTTCTTTATTAGACCCTCTGATATATTTGTTGTTAAAATGTATACACATATATACACACACACACAAACACACACACACACACACACACACACACAAACACACACAGTGGGACTCCCACTCCGACGACGGGGATGATAGAAGCATGTGAATCTATGAAAGATCTAATACTGGAGAAAATACCATTTCATTTTTTTTTAAAATAAGACGACACGGGTGTGAGACCTACAGCACAGAGCTCACTGTAACTTTATCAACTATTACACTCACTTATCACCAGGGCCACTGTAATTATGCGATTGTGCAGTAGTTTCCGCATTACATGCAGATTTTAAATGTAAAAAAAGAAATAGGTTTTTGGCTCAAATGTGCAAAAGTTACTAAAAACGCAGCGATACGTGTTGCTGTGCAGTAGAAGATTCTTTGTAAAGGATGATTGGTCACCTTTCTGCAGGCTTACTCCTATATTTGTGTGTTAAATTGGTACTAATGAGATGGAACTACTATCAAGACAGTGTTAAAAAGTTTACAAGATGAAACAACCAAAAAATGAAGTAGTACTGACCAATGTTCCCTCTAATTTTTTTCCTCTGTGTGCGGCAGTGGAGGGTCTCTGTGTGCTGCAACCATGGCAATGTACGCCAGGAACCAGGTCGGTCGCGCGCGCGTGCTGCGACAAATGTCACTCAATCCATGACTTGCAAGGCCTGGACATGCAAGACAAAATCCAGCACTGGCAGCAGGAAATGGGAGTCTTTACCTACGCTCAAACGTGTTTTTGAGTGTTTTCATCTACGATTACACTTTGCTATCATACAAAAAATAGTTCAGAATATAGGCCCTGCGCTGTTCAACCTTGCAGCAGTTAAAATATCTTCTTAGAGTTTCTCGTTACTCAAATAGGTGGGTTTTTTCATATTTAGGTTTCCCTCGTCTTTATTGCTTGAATTTACTACTGGGAAAGTGTCACTCATAGTCGTTGAATGTCACTCAAATTACACTGAGGTTATGAAAATATCACACATAAGCAATCCGAACCCTTGGCAGGTATGATGATTACTAACTAAAGAACACTTGCGCAAGTTAAAAAACACAACATCTACCTTCAAAAGTACACAGTGTGTTTTTAAACTTGCTCGATTCTTGTTTGTAAAGGGCGGGGCGGGGAAGATTGTGGACTTTTAAGTATTCATGTTAATCACAGCCCCTTCACGAGCTATGGGTAACATGAATACTTAAACAAAAGCTTTGGTTTAAGTATTCATGTTAATCTACCCTGCCAGATGATTTTAGCCTTTGCTGGAGGAGAGGGAGGGGGGATACAGCATGCCTTCTGGTACTCCACTGAAAGAAGGTAGGAAATGTCAACACATCCAGCGCTTCAACGCCTTGTCATGAATACTAAGCGCTGCAGAAATACATTTACAAAGTAATGCAATACAGGCTCTCTGTGCGGGTCTTTAAAGCCCAGCACCTGTGGTGTAGAAGGTAATTAGCTTCTAAAAACAATACCTGTAATTTATACATTTTCAACATGCTGCACAACAGTCACTAAAAACGATAACAAAGCCAATATCTCCTTCTAAACATGTATAACGCCCCAAAGGTGAGACCTATTGGGTATGCCAATGCTTGTTATCATTGTAAGCAAGATTTTTTGTCTAAGAAAAAATACATCCTCTGGACAGATTAATCCTGTAGGTAATTGTTCTCCTATGGTTTTTCCAGCAGAGTTAAACAATACCATCACTGACAAAGAGTGTTTGGCTATTAAGAGGCCGTTTGAGTAGTCAAGGCATTATTTGTTTGGGGGCAAAACACATGGCAGTGGTATATAAAGATCAAAGAATTTTGCAGTTTTTAAAATCAACTATAGCCTTGACTCCCAGACAACATAGAACTTAAAATTTCTTTTCAGATTCTGATTTTGTAAATAATTAGAGGCCAGATTTTAGTAATGGTAAAGTTTATACCTTGTCTCAGCAAAATCAACCCAGAACTCAGAATTACTAAATGAATCATCCAGCATTTATCCCAAATTTTAGATAATCATTCCATAGCCTCAATTAATGTGCAGTCAGTCTTTGGCAAACGCACATATAGACACACAGTTCATACATAAAGAAAAGTAGGTTCTTTATGTATGAACCAGTCCGGTTTTAGAGCAAGGGTGTCAACTGTGGACATATCCTAGCAACATCTTTCTTCAGGTATCAAATCGTCAAAAACAACAGCCTACCGCTCTTTTGCTTCTTTAGTAACCATAGTGCGACATTTGGCAGGATACATCGGACAACCCTATGGAGGAAGCTAGATGCATGTGGCATACCCCCTAATCTGCTAAAAGCCATAACCTCATTTTACACAATGACATGGGTTCAAGCAAAAACTGGGCTTAGATCGGTCACCCGAAAAATCAGAACAAATCACGGCCTAAAGCAGGGGTGAGCTCTGGCCCCTCTTCTGTTTAATTTGCACACAGCCAATTTAGGGAAACCCTTGTATACCGGATGCCTGGCCCCCGCGTAAGCTAGGAATCATCAAGCTACAGATAATCTAATACATGGATGACATAGTGATTATGGATAGCACTAAAACTGGTCTAGAGCAGTCATTGAATGCCCTGAATACATTCAGTTGGCCTAACCATCTCCATGTGACCCAGGATGAATGCCCTGAATACATTCAGTTGGCCTAACCATCTCCATTTTGAAGGTGTAGGAACAAAAATAACCTCACCTGGTGCCTATCTTGCAACATTATCAACAAAGCACAGCAAGGAAGTGCCTGGTTTGGTGAAAACAGCACAGCAGTGGCACAGGCAAATGCAATAAAAGAATGACGTCGCAATCACAAACTGGATAGCCCATTGTAACAGGCGACTAAGCAGCGCATCGGCGGCCCCAATTCTAAAGGTAACGAATTCTAAAGGTAACGAGGCAACCTTTCTCCCAGCCGTACAGTATGGCCACTTCACCTACCCTGGGGACTCACCCTTGGAGCAAGCCCATTGTAGAGCCTACAAGAAAACTACAATACACCTGTCACTCTAGGCTGAGGCTGGAATTGCGTTTTGTGATTCAAACACTAGATGGCCAAGCCGCCTTGCTGAAATATTACATCAGGACTAGAAAGGCCCACACACAATCACAAAAAGGGCACTTCAAATTAATTTTGAAACTCTAGGCAATCCTTGGCACACTCAAGTCACCTACTGCAACAGTCCATATAGCGGGAACAGTGGTTCCAACATTGTATTAAAAATTGTGAACAACTAGATCATTTTGCATGGCATGCATGACACATTTAGCGCTGTGGTAATGACGAGTAAATGTATGTATGTGATTCCTATTCTGAGCTGACACACTATCTGCTCACTGTTTTAACTTATATTTAACTTGAGTCGGGGTGAGCCACTGTGGTGCCCGCTGGTCCAACTACTTAACTTTCATCACTGAGCCAAAGCGTCATTAAGTCAGCTTGCTGGTGTGATCTGGCGCTGCTTGGTAATTACTAGGATTGATCCTGCTAAACTATTGTCTTTTTTGAAATAACAGCCTGGCTGTGACCAAAAATGTGGGCCTCACTCTCGGAGGCTGCTCGATGCCTGGTGCTGCCTGCTGACAGCGCTGTGAGTCGGCGGAGGATCTTTGTAGTATATATATATATAGCTTAAAAAAACATAGGTTTCAGGCATTATATAGTTAGGAATTAGCATTTAAAAAACCATTGAAAATGCTCCTATATAGTTAGTTGTACTAACTTTATTTCGCACACCCGCATTCCACTGCTGATGATGTCACATATTACATCATTAATGACATGGTCAGTGACATCACTGATGACATCTCAAATGACATCACTGATGACATCTCATTTGACATCACTGATGACATCTCATTTGACATCACTGATGACATCATCCAGTGACTGTGTGTTTCTGTAAAGTTTAAATATGTTTTACATATTGAAGAATGAGTGGATGTATAAGTGTCTGGATGAAGGATTTAGTAGGTGCGTGACTGACTGTATGAGTGACTGATTAAATGTGTCTTACTAAATGCATGGGTTAGAGACTAAACTGTCTGAATGTGTGCATCAGTATGTCTGTTGTTGTGTAAGCTGCTGCATGTGTTGATCAGTAGCTATATGAGTGGCTATATGGGTTATTGATTGGTTGCCCAAGTATTTGAATGGGAGACTGAGTGTGTGTGTGGGTGGCTGGGAGGTGTGTGACTGTGCATAGATGTGTGAGCAGTTGATTCACTAGGTGTATGAGTTCAAGAGTGCATGTGCACTATAGCCTTGACTCCCAATCAATCAATCAATCAATGACACTTGTAGAGCGCGCTACATACCCGTAGGGTCTCAAGGCGCTGGGGGGGGGGGGGTGCCGCTACTGCTCGAACAGCCAGGTCTTCAGCTTCTTCCTGAAGGAGAGGTGGTCTTGGGTCAGGCGCAGGTCGGGGGGGAGGGAGTTCCAGGTCTTGGCGGCCAGGTAGGAGAAGGACCTTCCTCCTGTAGTCGCTCTTCGGATGCGGGGGACGGCGGCGAGGGCGTGGTTGGCTGAGCGGAGGTGGCGTTTGGGAGCGTAGAAGTTGACTCGGCTGATGAGGTAACTCGGGCCTCGGTCGTGTAGAGCTTTGTGTGCGTGGGTGAGGAGGCGGAAGGTGATTCTTTTGTTGACGGGGAGCCAGTGAAGGTCTCTCAGAGGTCCGGAGATGTGGCTGGTTCGTGGGCTCCCAGACAACATATAGTGCGCGTGTGGGGTCCCCCAGGGCTCTTCATTCTACGATCAACATTCTTCAAAGAACACAGAATGCTGCGGCAAGGATCCTTACAGGGACCTCCCGTAGAGCCTCAGCCAAACCCGCCCTTAAGGCACTACATTGGCTGCCGATCCGCGAAAGGGTCAAATTTAAGGCCCTTTGTACCACTCATAAAGCTATGCAAAATCAAGGGTCCCCAATGCTAAAAGCTATGATCTTCCCATATAGACCCAACAGGCCCCTACGCTCAGCCCAAGGTCATCTGGCCACAGTCCACAGAACCAGAAAAGCCCGAACTGGAGGACGTCGCTTCTCGGTTACAGCGGCTACCACCTGGAACGCTTTGCCATCTCATCTTCGCTCCGAGACCAATCATATGAAATTTCGGAAGCTTCTTAAAACGCATCTCTTTCCGCAATAACTTTCCTCCCTACCTCCGGTTTTCACCCCCAGAGGTTCTGCAATCTCAGCGCTGGGACGCTCACGGGCAGCCATGCGCTATATAAAACCTAAATTTCATTTCATTTCATTTCATTTCATTTCATGTGGAAACAGCTATATGGGCGGTTGACTGTGTGCATGGGTGTGTTGGTGAGTGAATGGATATCTCAGTGCTACATGTCCAAGTAAGTACATATGTAAAACACAGTGCATGTGAGAGTTGGCTTATATAAATGACTATACATGAGAGCCAGTGAATGTGCGATTGGCTGTATGGATCATTGTGTATTTGTATCAGTGATTGTATAAGAGAGTAAGTATGTGTTAGTATATGTTTGAATAAGTAAGGTGTTGTGTGTATAACTGTATAGTTGAGGAAATGGAAGTGTGATTGATTCTTTGCTTGACTGACTAGGTGTGTGAGTAACTCCATGGATGAGTGGCAGTGTGTGAGTGTCTGTATAGGTGTATGAGTGCATATGATAGTGTTGTATTGATGAGTGACTGTATGTATGAGTGATTCTATGGGTGAATGAGTGAATGTGTGTGTAGACCTAGGAATCAGTGAGTGTGTAAGTAGTAACTGGTATTGGTGTGTCAATGGTTTCAAGAATGGTAGTCTGTATTTAACACTGGGTGTATCAAAGGTTATATTAGAGTGTGAGGAGGTGTATCATTATCACATGAATGATATCATCAGTGATGTGATCAGTGATGTCATTTGAGATGTCATCAGTGATGTCACTGACCATGTCATGAATGATGTAATATGTGACATCATCAGCAGTGGATTGCGGGTGCGCAAAATATAGTTAGTACAACTAACTATATAGGAGCAATTTCAATGGTTTTTAAATGCTAATTCCTAATTATATAAGGCCTGAAAGCTATGGTTTTTTAAGTGAATTTGCAAGGTTTTTAAAATGCTTATTCCTAACTATATAAGGCCTGAAACCTATGGTTTTTTAAGTGAATTTGCAAGGTTTTTTAAATGCTAATTCCTAACTATAATACTATATAAGGCCTGAAATCTATGGTTTTTTAAGTGAATTTGCAAGGTTTTTTAAATGCTAATTCCTAGCTATATAAGGCCTGAAACCTATGGTTTTTTCAGTGAATTTGCAAGGTTTTTTAAATGTTAATTCCTAACTATATCAGGCGTGAAACCTATATTTTTTTTCAATAAATTTCAAAGGTTTTGTAAATGCTAATTCTATTAGCGGATAACGTTTATATGTTATTATCCTTCTGGGACCACCTGAGCAGCCATCTTGTTTCTCAGGAGAAGTGAGGCACAAGAGAGCACAAAACAAGAGTGGAAAACGCGAAAAGGGCGCAGGGTAGAGACCCCCTGACCCCTTAGCCCTTCTCAGGGGGTCCAAGAAGACCCACCAAGGGCACAAAAAATTTTTTTTTTTTAAAATCGCGGGGTACGCGCACGGTACGCATACGGTGTGCGTACCCCTCGATTTTTTTGATTTTTTTTTTGCCCTTGGGGTCCTTCTGGGACCCCCTGAGAAGGGCTAGAGGGTTGGGGGGTCTCTACCCTGCCCCCTTTTCGTGTTTTGCACTCTTGTTTTGGGCTCTATTGTGCCTCAGTTCTCCTGAAAAACAAGATGGTGGCCAACACTTCCTGGTTTGGACAGTTTGGAATGTTGACAGTCGACTGCCAGCCAATCAGAAACTCGCTCGCGCACGTAAGGGTTTGCGCACGTACAGTGCACGTACGGTGAGCGCATATAGATATATAATTTGCTCAAATTCAATTTTATCAACAACTACTGGAGGGATTTTCACCAAACATAGCAAAGGCACATGTGCATACCAGGCCCTACCATTTTGCCAAGTTTGGTGTAATTCCATTCAGCCGTTCGGGCTGTAGCCGTGTCTAAATGTCCCTATGGAAATTAACATGGGGAAAACACGTTTTGGGCCCCCCCTTTCGGACCCCGCTTGACGAATCCCCCCGAAACTTTCAGGGAAGGAGCAGAGCAGAGCTTGCCAAAATTCTGGAAAATTACACGCAGATTCCTCAATCGGGGCCAAAGTTATTCCCAATAGAATGTTGAGCGCATATAGATATATAATTTGCTAAAATTCAATTTTCTCAACAACTACTGGGGGGATTTTCACCAAATAAAGAAAAGGCACTACTGCATACCTGTCCCTACCATTCTGCCAAGTTTGGTGTAATTCCGTTCAGCCGTTCGGGCTGTAGCCGTGTCTAAAGGTCCCATAGAAAATGCCATTTGAAAAATTTCAAATAAAATTTTCTCTAGAACTACTGGAGGGAATTTCACCAAACATAGCAAAGGCACATCTGCATACCAGGCCCTACCATTTTGCCAAGTTTGGTGTAATTCCATTCAGCCGTTCAGGCTGTAGCGTGTCTAAAGTTCCCAATGGAAATTAACATGGGGAAAACACGTTTTATCAACCCCCCTTTTTTCTAGGTCCCCGCTTGACGAATCCCCCCGAAACTTTCAGGGAAGGAGCGGAGCGTAGATGAGCAAATTTCAGGAAAATTAAACGCAGATTTCTCAATCGGCGCCAAAGTTATTCCCAATAGAATGTTGGGGATTTCCTATGGTAACTAGGTCCTAACTATATATACCTATATATATATATATATATATATATATATATATATATATATATATATATATATATATATATATATCAGAAGAGTTACCACATCATCATCTTATGACTGGCAAATGTATTTGTATCAACACAGATAATAGGTAGGCCTACTTGAGAAACAAAAAGTGATCCGACCCTTAGGATCCATTCTTGTGCTAGAAACCCTGATGACCGCCATGGGGAGGCTTTAAAATGACAATTACTATTCATGAGAGCACAGATTTCTTTACAGCCTAAGGAACAACACTAATGATAACCTTTTGCCTCCCACATTGATTACTACAACTTGCTGCTGTATTCTTTAGGCCTGCTCCTACATGTTCCATTCATCTTTTTTTCTCATGGCCTTTGTGCACAAACCATGCCATGGACATGTTTAACATGTAAATCATGCAGTAAACATCATGTAAAAATAATCTAAAGTCTTTTCAAAATGTATAGAAGTGTTAATATTGTGTTAAGGCATATATCAAAAATGTATTTGTATCAGATATTGAACTGTAGTTGTTTTACATAGACCAGATCAGGTAACAATCATGTATTTTTTACTTTTACAAATTTTAACTAAGCGATAAACGGAAAAAAATGCATATTTGTATATTCTTATATTTTCTTTTTTTATTGGATGCAATGTATTTTATGAGGGGTTTTATTATTCACAAAAAGAAGTTTAAATATATAACTCTGTGACCTTAAGGACTCAAAATGATAATCAAATTCCCCCATCAAAAGTTAGTTTCAAATGACTTTATGATCATCAAGACATCAGTCTATTACTAACAGAAATTTGTGACAGAAAAATAGGTCCAGTGAGAAATGACATCCAGTTGGTAACAGTACATGCAAGAATCAGTTGACAAAAGGTAACAGAGGGTTGATATAAGGGTTCTGAACCCAGTGTCTCTAGTCTCTCAGTAGGAACGTTCTTCCACAAGAATGAAGGAGAAATAACTGATTGTACATATTTCTGTGTGCAAAAGTCTAGTGAAAACATACAGTTAACCTCATAGCTGCTATTATACATTCCTCCCCAGTGCTGCGCTGTCCATTAGAACTAGTGCTGAATGGACGTTCAATGGTCGTGCGCAGCACTGGGGAGGTAGTGCTGCCGTCGGCCAATGCACCGAGGCAGCACTTAAGGGGTTAAAGGAAGGGTACCTAAGCGCGTTTATTTTTGAAAAATAAGAATAGAGACTTAAAGCACTTCTAGAAAAAAGAACATATTAATGGTAAAACCTTAATAACTGTAATAACGGATTTGAAGTAAAATGTAAGACCGGATTAAGACTTTCAGAAGGGTCTTCAACTAATGAAAATGGTGCGAGTGCTTGACCAAACACTAAATGACAAGTTCTTTTTACCACATAGCATACCTAATCTCTTTTTAACCATAAAAACTATTACACATTTCACCTTTTTGTGCTTTGGATGTTATCTCAAAGAATTTTACGGTTAGATCTTGAATAGAAAGGACGGCTGTGTGGGCTTTTCGCTGCCAATCAGCATCTTCCTTTGTGAGACTTTCTATTCGGCGTGGACCCAAATAATCATTCTCAAGGGAGATCTAAAAAACAAAAAATTTGGTAGCAATTAAAAGTTATATAGTTATCAACTGTGTACAACATTGTTAACTTTGAAATGTGTTCTATAAGTGTAACTGTGGAAAAAAAAGAAAAATGGGTATAGATTGGCTGCGCCCCAATTATGGTGTATATTACTGTATAACTCACTTAAACAGAATTTTGAATTAAAAGAATGATTTATAAATTAAAAACACACACAGCTGGCCACAGTAAATGAGAACGGAATAACACCAACCTTGGCATGAAGGTAGAACTTTACTCGAAAAAAATTAACATCTTTGCATGGCCTGGTGTAAATCTATTAAGTCGTTTTTGAGAAATTAGCATTCAACAATGTTTGGAGTGGGTGCGAAAGGGTTAAAAATAATAACATATCTGGAACATTAGAACATGGATGGTCTGTGTGCTAAATTAAAAAAAAACAAGACTCCCCACCGCACCCCACTTTTATCCAATTCAGGTCACAAACCCAAAGCCAAAAATGTGGACCAGCAGCTTCTCCTTGACTAGCTGCAAAAGAGAAGGATGTGCTGCAGCTGCATAACAGTATGCAAGGCTTAATGCATGTCATGAGAAAAAAGTGCCATTAAAGGACAGGCAGGAGCATCCCTGACCCCCTGGCTCAGGTGGTGGGGACTTAAGAGGACTTCACCCTCTCTCTTCTGCCCAGAGGTAAAACAAATGCAAAAACCACAATTAATGGACAGAATGCAGAACAATGTCATACGTTCACCCCAGTACAGAGATCTGGGCCTACATCCATCGTTGTTTTGCACTCCACACCACCCCAGTTCAGACATGGCCATATGCAAATCAGTCTGACCCTGTGCCTCATGGGAACAGTCCAGCCCGAACTGCCAAGCCATGCCCTCCCTGGACCGGAAACAAGCCCCCGAGGACTGGTTTCTGGCATTCCAGCCGTCCTCAGCCCGGCTTGCTTGAATCCAGTGGTGTGGAGAGCATGGGACTCACGTCTGAGCATACCCATCCCACTCGGGGTGACAAATGCAAAAACAACAGTTGATGGACAGAATGCAGAACAATGTCATACATTTTGTCCATCAATTGTGGTTTTTGCATTTGTCACCCCGAGAGGGATGGGTATGCTCAGACGTGAGTCCCATGCTCTCCACACCACTGGATTCAAGCAAGCCGGGCTGAGGGCGGCTGGAATGCCAGAAACCGGTCCTCGGGGGCTTGTTTCCGGTCCAGGGAGGGCATGGCTTGGCTGTTCGGGCTGGACTATTCCCATGAGGCACAGGGTCAGACTGATTTGCATATGGCCATGTCTGAACTGGGGTGGTGTGGAGTGCAAAACAACGATGGATGTAGGCCCAGATCTCCGTACTGGGGTGAATGTATGACATTGTTCTGCATTCTGTCCATCAATTGTGGTTTTTGCATTTGTCACCCCGAGTGGGATGGGTATGCTCAGACGTGAGTCCCATTCTCTCCACACCACTGGATTCAAGCAAGCCGGGCTGAAGACGGCTGGAATGCCAGAAACCGGTCCTTGGAAGCTTGTTTCCGGTCCAGGGAAGGCATGGCTTGGCAGTTCGGGCTGGACTGTTCCCATGAGGCACAGGGTCAGACTGATTTGCATATGGCCATGTCTGAACTGGGGTGATGTGGAGTGCAAAAAAAGATGGATTTAGGCCCAGATCTCTGTACTGGGGTGAATGTATGACATTGTTCTGCATTCTGTCCATCAACTGTTGTTTTTGCATTTGTCACCCCGAGTGGGATGGGTATGCTCAGACGTGAGTCCCATGCTCTCCACACCACTGGATTCAAGCAAGCCGGGCTGAAGACGGCTGGAATGCCAGAAACCGGACCTTGGAAGCTTGTTTCCGGTCCAGGGAAGGCATGGCTTGGCAGTTCGGGCTGGACTGTTCCCATGAGGCACAGGGTCAGACTGATTTGCATATGGCCATGTCTGAACTGGGGTGATGTGGAGTGCAAAAAAAGATGGATTTAGGCCCAGATCTCTGTACTGGGGTGAATGTATGACATTGTTCTGCATTCTGTCCATCAACTGTTGTTTTTGCAGAGGTAAAACAAGACATTTTTTTACATTTTGCCTTGGGGTTTATGAACTCTAGCTACAACCTTTGAACCAGCTGCCAGGTTTCCCAGACCCTTGTCTGACCTCCTATGGGGAACACTGATAGGGTACTGAATCCGCACACCCGTCTGACCTCCTATGGGGAACACTGATAGGGTACTGAATCCGCACACCCAGTTGAGGGTCCAACAAGGGTCTGTGAACCCTGTAGGTCAGTCTGCCAATCCTTATTAAATATCATGTGAATTTAAATGGCCGTGCAGGAATACATTTCCTCCAACTCTAATTAATTGCCTTACCGATCCAGCCTTTCAAATTGTCCCATCTAGGTTGGATTGTTTTTGTTTTTTTAAATAGGTCTCTCCCAAAAACTTGCCATAATCAATTCCTGTTTTTCTTCCCAAATTCAACTTAAGCAACTGTGTCTTCACTGACTCCAGTAACTGGGTATTTAATGATCATATTTATTTTATTTGAACAGTTTGATAAAGAGCAAACATGATTCTTGCTGGTATCAGAGCACTTTACAAATGTTCAAAGAGCAGAAACATATGAAACCAATATTATCATAGTCGAGAGACAGTATAGAATATGGCAACACCACAGATTAGGGCGGTATCACCTCAATGATCAGACAGATAGAACAAAAACAATAGTATAACAAGTGAGCAGTAGTCAAGGGTGAAGTTGATGAGTACTGATTTGCTCAGAGAGAAGTGTTCCAAGAATCCAGGGAAGAAATGTGTTCAGGAGTAGTAGTTTAACTTCTTTCTTGAAAGATGCAGTTGAGGCATTCAGTCTGGTTTCGGATGGGAGTGTGCTCATAATCCTTGATGCGATGTCAGAAGGATTTATCGAATGTTTTTGTTTTAAAGAATCTCTGTGGTTTCAGCAGTAAAGTGCTGGAGCTTCTAAGGATCAGGAGCCTCTGCAAAGTTCAAGCTTCTGAGCAAGGTAACTTGAGATATTGAAGTGTAGGGCTTAGTCGGTCATGCATCCAATTTTCAGCTGAATTCTTGCTTCTTTGGGAAGCTAGTTGAGGGATTTGAAATCAGGGGTGACTTGGTTGTCCTTTTTGGATCCAATGATGAGCCTTGCAGGAGAGTTAAGGGAGGCCCTTAAGGGAGCAGTTTTAGATGTGGGCAAACTGCCTTGGGTTGCGCTTCCATAGTCCAACCTGGGAACCACAAGGGCCTGGATGGCCAGGGGTTAGAAAGGGTTTTAATTTTCTTAAAATGTTCATTTGGGGGGCGTGGCTACGAGGGCAAAGATGGTGGACGTAGCTTGCTAGAACTCCCGCCGGCCCACCATAAATCCGTTTACTTATCCTGACCTCCGGACCCGTATTTCACCCCACACCTGCGGCGCAGGTAGCGGATGACAGGGAGCGCCCACCGGTGTGCAAGTTTGGGCTCCCGATTCCTTGCTGGCAGAGATAGCGGCGGCGGCGGCGGCACTCCGGGGCCTACATACATCGTGGCCAGCCGGGGCCTCGATTTCGGAGATCCCCGGCCGGAAACTCCCGGAGTCGACTAGCTGGTGCGACGGCGAGGCCCGCGATTTGGGGTCTGCGCGGCCAACGGAGCGGCAATAGGAGGTGCGGCGGAGCCCTGCTGTGGTAGTGAGTGTGCCGGCGCCGAGGGAGCACTTGAAAGGGTCTGTGGCCTGTATCGAGCTCCAGAAGCCGGGGACTCGAGTTGGGTGACCCCCCGCCGCCGAGGGTGCAGAATGACCGAGGCAGAGGCCGGGCGGCAGCAGGACTGTTGGGAGTGAGGGCCCCCCCAGAGTGAAACTCGGCACACGCTTTGGCCCGGGGGTGGATGGACTCGCCTGATCTCCTGGATTCGTGGCCCCCCAGAGTGTGATCCCCCGTGAGGGGCTGCCTGCATCCTGGTGTGTGGGAGTGGAGCCTCCGGTAAGCCGAGCGGAGTCCCTGCGCAGATTGGGACAGTGAGACGGCTGCAAGACCTTGAGGCCTAATCCAGACATACAGAGCCGGGATCTCGATTCTGGTGAGGCCGGGACGGGCGTCCCTGGAGCTGTCCCCCGGCGTTCGCTGTCTGAGCTGCTTTGACTGGGCGGCTCGGTACCGGAACAAAAGTTGGGAGCTCTGCTGCACCCCCTCGCTCCCCAAGTTGCTGTGCGAGTGGCGGGGGACTTGTGAGACAGTGGTGGCCTGTGCAGCGGCCCGGAGACCGGGGCCTGGATTTTCGCGACCCCTAGACACGGGTGGTCGGACCCGGGGTTGACCCAGAGGGAGACCTGGGCGGCCCGCCTGCAGCCTCGAGAACATCCCTGGCGTCTCGCCTACAGTGCCGGCCTGGAGGACGACAGTGGGCCCCTGCTGGACGGGCGCCTGGGTCCCGCAGGAGCTGTGAAACGGCGGCTGTGGCGCAGTGGCATGATCCGTGAGTCCCTCCAGCCTCAGTTTCTGTAGACGTGGGCATCTATGGTGGGCGCCGGACCCGGGCTGTGGTGAGTTGAGAAACACCCCCCCCCCCCCATTTGTCGGGGCGCCTGCACACAACTGAACTTCTCCGGCGAGGGCTTGGCTGGTGGTGGAGGTGCCTGGCACCGGCCCGGTCGAAGATTGCCCTGGTGCATTGGCTGGAGGGACGGGGGCCCCCTGGAACCCGACTCGGACACTTGGGAAGGGATCGATCGGTGCCAGGAGCTGTGCAAACTGTGCGACCGAGTGCCGAGTGGCGGCCTGGGGTACACCGTATATTAGTGAGGGACCACGCGGCAGGACTGTGAGCCTTGGTACAACGCCAGTATCGTTGGGACGTAGCCATACTGGGTCCTTGTTGCGCGGGTGCTCGTCCTGAAGGGCCCTGTTGACTGCTGGTGAAGAGCTGCCCACCTAGACGTCCCGGCCATGACCAGAGGTGGGGGAGGAAGTGGATCCACCAAACAAGGGCCCATCGATAAATTCACTGGACCTAGTGGGGGGCCCGGTGCCTCCGGGGGTGGCCAGGGTGCGGGGCCCGACAATGCGGCTCTGATGGCGGCTATCACCCAATCAAGGGACATGTTGGACGCTAAAATAGGAGCGGTAGGGGCCGATGTGACTTTGCTGCAACAGGATCTCCGCAACGCAGTAGCCCGCATCACGGAGGCCGAAACCAGGATCACGGGAGTAGAAGGGGATGTGGGCACATTAAAACAGAAAGTGGCTGAGATGGACAGAATTCAAAAGGGCCTTGCGCTCCGGGTGGAAGATGCGGAAGGGCGGGCACGCCGAAACAACCTCCGCTTTGTGGGCTTTCCGGAGGACTGTGAGAAGGGACCCATGGATAGATTCTTGACTCGATGACTGGAGAGCTGGCTCCCCCCGGACGCTCTATCACGATGCTTTGTGGTGGAGCGCGCTCACAGGGCCCTGATGCAGAAGCCACCCACTGGAGAACGGCCTCGACCGGTCATAGCCAAAATATTGAACTTCCACGACAGAGATGCCATCCTGCGGGAAGCAAGGGCCAAGGAGACACTCATGTTCGACAATCATAAAATCATGATTTTCCCGGACTATACTAAACAGGTACAGTAGCAACGCCACTCCTTCATAGCAGCGAAGGCTAAACTACGTGGACTGAAGATACAATACTCATTGCTGTATCCGGCCCGCCTTCGGGTAATCTTTCAATCAAAAACCCACTTTTTCGATACTCCGGAGGATGTCTTCAGATGGACAGATGAGACGGTCAGAATCCGGCCGAACGCCCAGCCGGGCTTGGGCTCCGGTCCATCGCGTGGATCGTCACAGGAAAGGGGCGACCCTGCTGCCAGGAGTAAACGACACAGGAAATCTCGGTCACGGAAGCGCTCCCGGTCTCGCAGCGGCCAGCTTGATGAGACAACTCGACACCGATCAATCTGGGAAAGAAAACTGAACACTGTGGGAGTCTGACTCCCTTCTGGTACCGTTGGCCCACTGAAGGATTCACCTGAGGACAACACGTGACTGCTTCGACAGCCGAACAGTGAGCGCTCAGTGCTGTTAAATCGCGGGCCATGGCTGGGCCCATTGGGGCTGGTGTTAATGGCGCCAGAGTGCCTCTCTTTGCGCTGGCTCAGGGGGTGGTGGTGGGGTGGGGTTCGGGGTGCTGATCTATGGGGCTGCCTAGTTCCCCCACGGATAGGGGGTGGCCCTGTGGGGGGGGTTCTTTAGTTGGAGGGCATAGTTGGAATCCATTGGCATGGTTGGCTTTGGGCGCTCTGTTTTGGGCCCGAAGTTCCCCATGCTGCGACAGATACTCCAGTGTTCCATGAGGTATAGGGGAGGGGGGTGGGGGACAGGTGTTGGGGTGTTGGGGGTGGCAGTGTTGGGGAGGTGGGATGGGGGGGCCGGGGGTAGTCTGAGGGGGTTGCACGTGATTCCTAACGCCTTGAAGTTTGTTGCACTGAGTGCCTGGACCGGGAACTGGGATCCTCAAGGTTTTTTCCACCATGACTATGGTTGATACGCCACTACAGGGACCCCCCCAGGAAGTCTATGCGAATACAGAGCTGGAACGTCAGGGGGATGCTGGACAAAATTAAGCGAGGGGCGATCTTGCGGTGGGGTAAAAGGGAAACTGCTGATGTGATGTTGCATGAAACGCACATGATGGGGACAAAAGTGCTTAGCCTGCAGAGATTTGGTTACCAACAGGTATTTCATGCCGGGTTCTCCAGGGGTTCGAGGTGAGTGGCTGTCCTGATACATCGCAGGCTGGCCTACATTCATGAGCGACATTGGATTGACCCACAGGGTCGCTATGTGTTTGTCAAGGGCATGATTGGTGCTGAGCCGGTGTGTATGTCCCTCCCCCTTTACAGTGGTCCTTGGCTGAAAGGCTATTTGAAATATGGGCAGATATCCCAGAATCCCTAGCTGTGTTAGGTGGCGACTGGAACGATGTTATGGATGTGTGCCTGGACCGCAGGAGGCTACAGGGGACGGTGGCGGCTGCCTCCCCTACAAGACTGAGAGCGATGGTGGAAGGATTGGGCTGGGTGGATGTTTGGAGACACTTGCATGCCACGGTGCGAGAATATACCTATGTGTCTGCTGTGCATATTTCCTTTTCACGACTGGACTATGTGTTTATGCCAGGGGCGTTCCTTGATAGGGTGAGGGAGGCCACGATTCTGCCTAGAGGACTGTCCGACCACTCCCCTGTTGCAGTGCGGGTTGAGTTGCATAGGAAACGTCAACCATTCAGATGGAGGATGTCCTCGTGGCATCTTCAGCAGGCAGACTATACTCAACATATGCGAGGTGCAATCGCCCACTACTGGCAGGAAAATCTAGTCGAAGATATAGACGTAGTGACAGTCTGGGAAGCCATGAAGCCTACGCTGAGAGGCATAGACATAGCATGGTGTGCTGCTGCCCGTCGTCATCGCCGTGAGGCCATCGTCGCGGCTGCGGCGTGGGTGGAGGTGCTGGAACAACGATGTCAGAGAGGGGGGGACGAGGTGGCGGTGCGGCTGCTCCTGCAGGCACAGCAATCCTACGCGTCTGTCTTACTTGACGAGGCTCGACAAGCGTGGCTGGCCACGCGGAGCAGGATATATCAGTGGGGTGATAAGTCCTGCACTATGCTGCATAGGCTGTGTCAACACACCATGCAACCGGTCACATTGCCGGGACTCACCGACGGTGAGGGAGTTGCCATAACAGACCCAGCGACCCTGGCGACGAGCTTCGCCCACTACTACGCGGAGCAATATGCTCAACGAGACTGTCTCCCGGGGGATGCGATTGACAAAATTAATTGCTGACCTGCCCCCCCGTGCGGTTTCTGACGAGGCGAGGAAGTCCCTGGACCTCCCCCTTATGGCAGAGGAGCTGGGGGATGAGCTCGGGCAACTCAACACGGGAAAGGCACCCGGACCGAGTGGATTTCCCTGCGAATTTTATAAGAAATTTCATCTCCAATTAGGACCTCATTATAGGAAGGCACTGGAGGCAGCGCGAGAACGGGGTAGCTTGCCGGCTGAATGGCGCCACGCCGAAGTTGTAGTTTTCCAGAAGCCAGGTAGGCCACCAGACCGACATGAATCTTATCGCCCCATATCCCTGCTTAACATCGAAGCCAAATTGCTGGCCAATGCGTGGGCGAACCGCCTCCTCCCATATGTAGCTGACCTGGTCCATCCGGACCAGGCGGGCTTCATGCCGCATAGGGCGAGACGAACATCAGACGAGCGTAGGCGGCTGTTGACGCCATGGGGGCCACCGGGGAGCGGGCGGCCTTATTACTGGCGGACATTGACAGGGCGTTTGACTCTGTCAGCTGGACGTACTTATTCGCTCTACTACCGCGCCTCAACCTAGGCCCGGTATTTATCTCATATGTCAAGCTGCTATATACTGATATCACTGCGTCCGTGCGAGTGTCTGGAGCGATCTCAGAGAAATTCTCGATTAGCAGGGGGACCCGATAGGGGTGCCCATTGTCCCCATACCTCTTTGCACTGGCCATGGAACCTTTGGCCTATTGGGTGCGCATCGATGCGCAGCTTCGTGGCTTTGTGTGGGGTGCGGGACTATCGGATAGAATTGCGCTCTATGCAGATGATGTCCTTTTCTTCCTGACTGACCTTAACCGGTCCGGCCCCCGAATATTGGAGATAATGCGCATATTTGGTGAGGTATCAGGACTTTTTCTCAACCCGTGTAAGTCAACCCTTTGGGTGCTGGGCGGGGGGGCTGGCGTATACCCCTGGGCGTCGGCCTTGCAGGTGGCGGTTGGGGGACTGAAATACCTGGGAGTCTTCCTGTCCGAGTCCGCTGGCATGGGAGCGCAACGTGCTGCCGGTGTGGGAAAGAGTTAAATCAGACATCAAGACATGGTCTTGCATGCCCCTCAATATATTCGGTAGGTCTGCGATTTTCAAGATGGTCGCTCTTCCGCGCCTGCTATATCAACTGCAGAATCACCCGCATAGGATTGAACCACAGTGGTTTCGTCGGGTCAACTCGGTACTGGGCCACTTCCTTTGGGCTGGGGGTGCCGCCAGAGTGGCGCTACGGACATGCTTCCTGTCCACATACTGTGGGGGTCTGGCCACATTGGACCTCCTGTCCTACTATCAGGCCTCCCACCTTTTGGTTCTTAATGAATGGTGGTACGGCGATAGAAGAGACCCTGCATACACCCTCGAACGCTCGTTGATGGGAGATACCACGCTGCATACGCTATTGTATTCGGCTAGGCAACGGAGGGGGCTGCCACGCGCCACACAGGTGGTCTTCATGATTTGGCGATAAGTGCTGCGCCGTATGGGTTGGTGGGGCAGACTGACAGCAGAAACCCCACTGTGGAAGAATGGACAGCTCCCCGCACTGGCCTCGCTGACAGGGTTTGGTGCCTGGGATTCTATCGGAATTTTCTCGCTTGGACATGTCCTGACCGGGGTTACTCTCAAGTCCTTCCAAGAACTTAGCACTGAATTCCATATGCCCAAGACCCAATTCTTCAAGTACTTACAATTCCGTCATGCGCTTGCACCTAGCTTGGTTGGCTTGGATCAACTACCGGAATTTAGTCCAGTAGAAGCCAAAGTCTTCATGGGGGGCCTGGGGGATAAAAAAAGTGTCCCGAATCTACCAAACGCTAGTCACCCATTGCTCCTCTTCCCTGCTACCGCTGAAAGGATCCTGGGAAACGGACATTGGCCCATTGGACGAGGATGACTGGAGGGAGGCCTTGGAGTCCCCACGTGGGGCAGCCATTGCAGTGCGACTCCGCTTAATACAATTTAAATATCTACACAGGGCTTATTATACCCGGGAGACACTATGGAAGGCGGGCCTAATTGCGTCTCCGGAGTGCCTGCGCTGTGGGACTGAGAGAGGTACGCTGCTGCATACGGTGTGGTCCTGTGTTGGTCTGACTCGGTTCTGGAACGGCGTGTGGAGTTGTTTGTCGGAGGTTCTGGGATGGGACCTTCCCCGTATGCCCAGGCTGGGACTTCTACATATCTTGGAGAATGTGGGTGGGAACATCTACAAACGCCACCTTTTGCTGTTGGGTCTGGTGGTTGCTAAGCGGGATCTGGCAAGGGCATGGAAGGGTGAGCGTGCTCCTCCGCTGGGTGCCTGGAAAGCGGGCCTAGATTACTTCATGGGTTTAGAGCTGCCTGTGTTTGAAGCCAGGGGATGCCCCGGAAACAATATAAGATCTGGAAACGGTGGGCGGATTACAGGGGGTTAACTCTGGAGCCTCCAACAGACTCGGATGATGGGCTACCTACAGAAGGGGACCTTCAGGCCTAAGGGGGCACTCGACGATTGCTATACTGTATTCAAATGCTGAGGCTTATTGTGATCACGTGCATCGGGTTAGGGTGGGATAAGGGGTGGGTAGTTGGGGTATTGGGTAGTTGGGGTGGTGGAGGAGGGGCGGTGGGGGGCTTTTCGAAGTGATTAGGTTTGTGTATACATTAAGATATGTATACCATTTGACAGTACCCTCCTGACTGTGGAGAACTGTATTTATGCTCTGCCTAATCAATCAATAAAAACGGTTGTGAAAAAAAATGTTCATTTGGAGGTTTGCTCCTTTGGTGGTAGCACTAATCTGCTTCTGCATATTAAGATTCTTGTCTAGAGTTATTCCCGGTGATCTCGCTGAATCAATAAGTTGAGGCTGGCAGTTAAAGGCTGTTATTTGCTTTAGCCATTCGTTAATAACGGGTGATTGTTTGGGTGGGGCAATTAGGAGGAATTTGGTTTTGAGAGTCTTTAGTTTGAGGTAGTTGCAGGTCAGCCAATTTAAATTTTTTTTTTTTTTATTTGCTGCCTACTTCCCACCTTCATCCTCCATCAAAATTAGGCAGACTTTTCATCTGCATATGATAAACGCATTAGACTCAATGCACTGCACATTACAGCAGAAGGGACATCTGCCATGCTTGGCTTAGTATCAGGTCTTTCAAACAAGAAGGTACTAAGGGGTCCATTAGAATGGCGGGCTGACAAACGCATAAAGGGACCGCCTGCCATAAGGGCGGGGGTCCCGTTTGGGCCATTAGGATGCGCCTGCCACAGTGGCTGGCGCATACTGTGTTTTTAACATTGTGGCGGGAGGTACTGAAAGCACTGCCTGTCGCAATGCTAAAAATGCACACCAAGCAGTTCAATGTACAATGTGACAGGCACCTCGCAGAGAAGTAAAATTCATCCTCTAACTGCAGCACCTCATGAAATTATCCCATACATCTTACTTTTAGCCAAATCAAGATTGGCTCATGCTTCTATTAAGGTGCATTTAGCCGCTATATCCCGCTACAGAAGGTCTGCCTCGGGCCCATCCTTATGGTCGACGAGGATCATCAAACAATTTATGAAGGGATTGTTCAGAGTTTTTCCTCCAATAAAGCCTCCACCACCAGTTTGGCGTCTAAACATAGTTCTGTCACAATTAATGAAGCAGCCTTTCGAACCTATACACAGGGCAGATATTAAATTCCTATCATGGAAGGTGGCGCTTCTCATCGCTCTAACGTCAGCGAGATAAGTTGGAGAACTACAGGCTCTCACAATTCAAGCCCCTTTTTTTGCAATTTAAAGAAGACAGGATGATTCTTAGGACTAACCCAAAATGTATTCCTTAAGTTCCTACTGACTTTCATTTAAATGAACCATTAGTCTTAAAACGCTTCTTTCCTCAACCAGTAACAGCGGCGGAAAGAGTTTTACATTCGCTGGATGTACAGCGATGTCTCAAGTTCTATTTACAAGAGACTAAGAGCTTTCACAAGTCTTCACAGCTTTTCGTCGCTTTCAGCGCACCCAGAAAAGGTTGCCCTTTATCAAAACGTGGGATTGCCAGGTGGATTTCCAGTGCAATTATTTACTGTCACCAAGCTGCTGGAAAACCTCTGGATGCACAAGTTTGTGCTCATTCAACGAGAGCAGTGTCCACATCCACTGCATTATTTGCAGGAGTGCCGATCCAGGACATCTGCAGGACAGCAACCTGGACATCTACGCACACCTTCACTAGGCACTACTGCTTAGAAGCGGCTGCAGAGACAGATTTTTTAAAAACACAGGTGATGGACAGAATGCAGAACAATGTCAAACATTCACCCCAGTACAGAGATCTGGGCCTAAATCCATCGTTTTTTTGCACTCCACACCACCCAGTTCAGACATGGCCATATGCAAATCAGTCTGACCCTGTGCCTCATGGGAACAGTTCAGCCCGAACTGCCAAGCCATGCCTTCCCTGGACCGGAAACAAGCTTCAGAGGACTGGTTTCTGGCATTCCGGCCGTCTTCAGCCCAGCTTGCTTGAATCCAGTGGTATGGAGTGCATGGGACTCACGCCTGAACATACCCATCCCACTCGGGTGACAAATGCAAAAACCACAGGTGATGGACAGAATGCAGAACAATGTCAAACATTCACCCCAGTACAGAGATCTGGGCCTAAATCCATCGTTTTTTTTTTTGGCAGGGTATGCTCAGACGCGAGTCCCTTGCTCACTTGGCCACTGGATTCAAGATAGCATGGCTGATGAGGATTATGAATCCGAAACCGGTCCCAGGATGCTTGTTTCTGGTCCAGGGAAGACATACATGGCTTGGCAGTTCGGGCTGGACTGTTCCCATGAGGCACAGGGTCAGACTGATTTGCATGTGGCCATGTCTGAACTGGGGTGGCTGAGTGAGCTAAAGAATGGTGATGGATTAAACCCAGATCAGTTGACTGGGGGTGAGTGTTTGATTTGCTCAAACGCTCCGTCCATCATCCCCTTTTGTATTGCAGAGACAGATTTGGCAGTGGGAGAAGCGGTGCTGAGAAATATCATCCAATAACGGTGAGCCCTCTTTACATCCCTCCTTCCTTTTTCTTGATTACAAAGGCACATTTTTATTATTCACTGTGTATAATGTTATTCATACTGTCTTACATGATGATGGAATACAGAGAAAAAATGTGCTTTATTATATTACTGCTTGCTATTCTGATTCAGGCATGTGAATCTATAAAAGCTCCAATACTGGAGTAAGAAAACAAGTTACTTACCTGTAACTGTAGTTCTCCTGTATTGGAAGCTTTCATAGATTCACATGCGACCCACCCTCCTCCCCTGAGAGGCTCACCTTGGATTCAGCACGGAAAGTGTTTTATGAACAAGTGCGCGAAAATCTGAGGAGCAAAAGGTTCTCTCAGGAGGGTTCTAGAGGGTGAGGAGCTCCGATTGGTTCAGAGAAACGTTTGGTCCTTTTTACATAACGAGTGTTATGGGTTGCAAAAGGGAAATGGGCCTAGGCCTCTTTCAGTTTGCTATACTGCTAAGCATTGCTTTTTTATGTACTGGAGACTCCTGTCTCGACGACAGGGAATGATTCAGGCATGCAAATCTATGAAAGTTCCAATACTGGAGTAAGCTGTGTTTTGCGCAGTGAGTGAACTGGTGGTGCAAAAAGAAAATGTTACTTGCTAGTAATCCAGTTTCTTCATCATAGGAATCCTCACTGAAGTTTTAAACGTTGAATATTCTCAACTATGCTCGGGTTCCTGAAACACTTCTTTCATATAAAGTCTATCTTTAGTTGGAGGTACACACGTCATTGTTAAACAGTCTGGTTGCACTTACTTCAATATATAGCATTCCAGCGTTTTTCCTCAAATGAAAAAAACCCATTAAAAAAAGCCTTAAGGCCATATTGCAGAACCAAGCTGAAAGTAGCTCAAACAATCTTTCCCATCTCTCTCAGGGGAAAATGCAGAGAAAGGTTGTCTGTCAAGTCACAGGGTTAACATGCCTCTAAAAAGTACTTTTCCCTGTCCCATCAAGCACTTATGAGCCCCAATGTACCCCAATATAGGCCTAGGTAGCTGCACAACCTTTTACCTGCATTTGTCCTACCTTGCTCTATATAACAGCTATGGTGCTGACCTTTTCCCTAGTTAAGTGCTGAATAAATGCACGAGGAATCTTAGTATCACACAGCAGGATTACCATTTCCTGTATAATAACTCTGTACAACCACCGCTATCATCATCCTTGAACGATAGGCCCACAGTATCATTACACATCTAGTAGAATGTCTGATTGTAGCTTTTGGGTATACAAGCACCACATCTTCACTGGGCAAACCAGAGGAGAAGCTTCCATGCTAACACATGGCACTGGAGTCCCTCCACGCAGACCGTGTGCAGTAGTCTGACATCCCTACCGGCTTGTCCTCCTCTAGATCAAAACGGGGTCCTTCGTTCTTTCCCATCAGGTTGGCAATTTCCAAAGGGGATTCTTGGCTTTACACCTACATACATGCAGGGTACACTTAGCTATGGTTTGCATCCAAGGAGTATGCTTGATTACGGTCATGTATCTATTTGCCTACATATAGTCACTGCTGTAGCACCATGGTAGAATTCTACCTTTTATTTACTCTGTTGGTGCTTTCAATCGTATATATCAGTTTCTGTCTAATGCTTATCGAGCACACCCATTTTATACTAGGATGACGCTGGTCCAACAAATGCTTATCGAAAATGTCCCCATTATTTATTCTGTGTACCTCTCTGAGACTAAGTGAGCACGAGTGACTGAGCAAAAAGTGCTGTACTGTTTTCACGATTCCTGAAGGATCAAGGGTTGTCATGTTCGATAGTAGCCAGAAACTATTCACTCCTTGGTAAGGTTAGGGGGCTTGTAGTGGCACTGTGAGCTGGCTAGTTTAAAGGCTAACATATCTTTTGGGGGTGCCTGAAATCACACTAATCCCTTAGTTTTTGTTGTCTAAACATGCAGATCCTATATAGATTTGTAGGAACTACACAATGCACTGTACTGGCGGTTAGCCTCACAGCTCCAGTTCTTTTGGCCTAAATGATGTGAGACTTATTAACAAACATAATGCCAACCAAGGAGGTGGTAGCTTATTTTTTGACTGCAGAGAGAATTCCTATGATGCAGAATTAGGATTATAACAAAAGTAACATTTTCTTCTGTACAGTGGTATCGTCACTGATAGTCATAAACGTAGAGTAGAATAGCAAGCATATCTCTAGTCTGCATTGACAATATCAAAGAATAATAGTGTTGACTATGGGTAACTAACAAGGAAATCTCAGTTAACCAAGCAAATTCTTTAAAGCTGCCCGACCTACTATTGCGTCAGCCCTTGAATCTTCATCCAAACAGTAATGTTTGGTGAAAGTGTGTATTGATTTCCAGGTAGCTCCACTACATATTTCTGTTAATGGTTCACTAAGCAAGCAGCTGTGTGTAGAATAAGCCCTGGGTTGTTCTGGGAGAGGTGTGTTGGATCATTGATAACAGCAAGAAATGCAAGAAATGATCCACCTAGTAATGGATTGGTTTGGAACTCTCCTACCAGTCCCAGGAGGACCACAGTTAACAAATAACTGGCTTGCTTGGGGTATATCTATCTAAATAAAACGTGAAAACTCTTATAACATCAAAGGACTGTAAAGATCTTTTCACTTGAGAAGTTAGAATGTTGATAAATACTGGGAAGGAAACAGTCCGAGTTATATGATAATCTGAGACGACTTTAGGCAAAAAGTAAGTGTGTGTTCTAAGGACTGTCCTATTGCTATGAAAAACTGTGTACGGCTCGACTGCAGAAGTAATTGCAACTAAAAAGCTAATTTCCAAGAAATCTGTACAAAGAAGAATAATGAATAGGCCAAACATTGGGAGGCTAAATTCTGACGAAACCAGAGTCAGTTCCCAAGAAAGTGGTGGGAGCCTAAATGAAGAAAAGACTTCTATCCTTCCAAAAATTCTTATCATGGAAAAAGTAAAAAAACAGGATATTACGTTTGGTCCTTTTCTATATGCGGTAATGGCAGCAAGATGACCTTTAACCCCTTCATTGCTAGGCTCACCTCCCCGTGCTAAGCATTTTTTGGTAATTTGAGGTAGTATGCTCTTATGCCTCCACAACGTTTTGTTCACATAAGGTATCTAGGCCACATGTGTGTCCTTTTTTTCCCCCCAACATCATGAGGATTTTACAGGTTCCCAGGGTTTGTGGATTCCCTTGGAGGGGGACAGAGAAGTTATACAAAATACAGCTGAAAATGTTTCTTTGGGGGGGTGGGGAGATAATGGGAATAAGTGCAGCAGAAGAAAGCGTCAGGTGTTTTTCCTCCAAATGGCACCAACAAAGGGTTTGAAGTGCTAAAATCACCATCTTTCCAGCTTTCAGGAGCAGGCAGATTTGACTGAATAAGAAATTCAAGTTTTTCAACACAGTTTTGGCATTTTACTGGGAGATAGACCATTTTCCCTATTTTTTTGCTTTTAACCTCTTTCCATTTAGTGGTTAAAAAGGGTGTGAAACCCATGGCGGATCCAGAAAGGCCAACATCTGGAACTCAGCAAGTGGTCATGTGTTTAGATCCTTCAAGGTTTTTCTATACAAAGTAACAGTTGAAATATATTAATATTGAAATTGTGTAAAAAAAAAAAAAAACAGGCATTTGTGTCTACATTTTAATCTGTAACTTCTCACTATGGCAGATTTTATAAAGCAATTTAGTGACGTCCACTGGACCCTTCTGCTTGCGCGGATATATAGGACTTGTAGGTTCTCCAAGAAGCCGAGGTACCCAGAGCCAATAACTAAGCTGCACTTTTCTGTGGGTTTTAATTGTGTACCGGGTATACAGCAATTCATTGGGTAAAATATAAAGTGAAAAATAGGTATCATGGAAACCCATGTATTTCAGAAATGGGCAAAAGATATGGAGTTTAGAAGCAGTGGTTATTTGCACATCTTTGAATTTGTTGGTACCCATACTAGCATATAAATTACAGAGCATTTCTCAAAATGACTTCTTTCTTACACACTGTCCTGGATTTGGAAGGTGCAAATGCAGAGAAAGACAATTTGTAATAACACTCGTTTTACTATTCTGTGTTACACTAAGTCTCCAGATAAAAATGTTACCTCACTTGTCTGGGTAAGCATAGTGCCTGCAACAGGAAACGGGCCAAATCGCAACATGGACAAATTACATTTTCCCACTGAAAAATTACCCTTTTTAGGTCTCGGCTAGCGTAGGCTGCGCACATGCGCAGTCTCGCCAGCGTGACTCAATGACTCTGAGTAGCGAGGGTAAACCCTGCCCCTCTTCTCCATTGGCTGGCCTCCTAAACGGCGGCCAGCCATTGGAGAAGAGGTCTCAGTGTCGTCATTCTCTCGCTCTAAGCCACGCCTTTTTCGGATTGGGGGGTTGTGTTTTTTCGTTTTGTTCTACTAGTGACTTTGTCAGTCAAAAACACGCCCCCAATCGCAAAAGGACGGGGCTTAGATCGAAAGAAGAACCATTTGTCTGTAAGCCCCGTCCTTTACAGACTGGGGGGCGTGTTCTTGATTGTTGTTTACATCCTAGAAAACACGCCCCCCAATCTGAAAAGGACGGGGCTTATAGACAAATGGCGAGCGCTCGAGCGCTTGTTGTAAGGGTGACTTTGAATTAGCAAAGAGAGAGAGAGTGCAAGAGAGTGAGTGAGTGTGTGTATGTGTTTTCTAATGTTTCAAGAAGTCTGCAGGTACGCTGTCAGCGAACCATGACAATCACAAAAGAACCTCCGGCTTCCGTCCATAATTTGATGCGGTTCCCGGACGCTTGGTAAGGCGGGGTGAGTGGGGCCCAGGGTGGGTAGGCCCAGCCCAGCCCATGGCTCTTGCTACTTCCTTCTATTTTTCTGTCATTGCAGCTTGTGTGGGGTGATGAGGCGAAACAGTAAAGCCTGCTCGCCCCCTCCGGCAGTGTGTAACGTGATTCCTGCCTCCAACAACAGGTTCGATCGGTTTCCGGAGTCTGCTGTGTACACAGCACAGCTTTGCAGAGCCCCACTCTCGCGCCGCACACCTGGGGATGGGCAGACATGGCTAAGGCCGCTCTCGGACGCTGCCGGATGGCTCTCCTGTTCGCGGTTCTGATGGACCTGGTGGGGGTGGCCTCCCTTCTGGTGGGCATCTTCGCCCAGCTGCAGTTCAACGGGAGGGACTTTGGCGACTTGCTGATCTACACTGGCGCCATTCTGGTGTTCCTGAGCCTCATTGGCCGGATCTTCTGGTACACAGGCAATATCGAGATTTCCCTGGAGGAGCTGGAGTGAGACTATGTCGTCAAAGGGGGCACACTCGCCCACCTGGCCCGCAAGATCTTCCGCCGCCTCTCTCGCCGCAGTGGCAAGCCAGGGGGAGGTGGAAGGAAGAAGGGAGGGCCTCACAGGGGTACCGGAGGCGCGGCCGCAGCAGGGGAGGACAGCCTGAAGCTGCCCCGCATCAAGGAGCCGCCATCAGAAGAAGAGGCGTCCCGAGGGTGTCGCCGGCCTGACCTGTTGGGGTAAGTTGAAGGGTTTGCCCCACTGCTGGCAACAACGAAGTTAATTTTGATGGGTGGAAGTCAGTCCGATCGATAGCCACAGTAGGTGGCTTAAGGACAGACTATTACCCCTTGCAATAACTCCTGACGGGTAGGATGATGTTAAAATGTAGTGAGTTTGTACGATTTGGGCCCACACTTGCCCATCTTATTTATGCTCTAAATGCACACAAGCCCTGTGTGGAGTCAGACTGTATTTACCCTTCCACGCCCAATTATGTAGTCCGACTGTTTCAAGTCACATTAATCAAGACTAGAACTCCCAGAATGCATTGGGGTGTAAATAAATACATGAATAGGTGGGAAAGATGGGGGGTGATTCCTCTGATCTGGAGTCCTGGCTAACCACTCACGAGACTAGGGTGCGCCATACCGCCTGTTGAGTTAGAATCGAAAGTCGCGGGTGTTTACTCAATCGGCCACTGAATGCGTGCAATCCCCTGGGGGGAACCTCGCTGACGCCTTACTGTGGAGATTGCAATAGGCTGGGATCACAAGCTGTGAGATCACACCTCGGCTCAACCGCCGATGCCTGGTGTGATCCTAGCAGCGTCAAATGCTTGTATACCCGATAAGCATCGTCAATAGGAAGAAATGGGAGCAACATGGAATCCACACACTGACAGAGTTGCTCAAAAATATCCTTAAACTGCGGGCAAAACCGACACCGTTAACCGCTTTAGTGGGCTTTATTGTTGGTATCTGTTCGGATTTTCTGTTTAATTTTCAGTAAAACGTCGAATTTTACATTTGACTAGACTTTAAAAAAAAAAAAAAATCCTATATCGTGGAACTTTTCAACTAAAACGTAACAGGCAAACGAGCGCCGTCTGCACCCACTCCCCATTCAAGGAGAACTAGAAATAAAACAACGTTGTATTTTCCCAAAAATTAACATACAAAACGGTTATTCTGAAACTATGCTACAATTATGGGTGAAGCATCACCAGGAGTATCTATGTCTGGTTCGCGCGCGCCCTGGGGCGTGGAGGAGGTGCTGGGGGAAGTAGGCCCTAGCACTCTGTGACCAGCTCTGGAAGATTCATCTTCCGTGCCAGTCAGGTTTCTTGGAGTCTCCACTCCCCATATTGAGTGCACGGAGTATAAATTCAAAACAGCAGTGGTAAATATTGTCCCTCGCAGTGTCAGGGCCAGCACACACAGGGCCGCGATTCTGGTGGCCCCTCACCTTGGCGGCAGGGCTGCTGGTAGGACCTACCGCTTCCAACGGGCAGCTCATCCCCATAGTTGAGTGCTACCTGGGGGCACTCCTCTAACTGCCCAACTCTGGTCAGCCATCGGGGCTCCGAGCCTCCAGCTCCCTTCTCTTCCAGGAGACCCGGCACACAGCATCTATGCCACACACAGGCCCGCCGTGGGTAAAGGGGCACTCCGCAACATGCGTGAGCAGCTGGCTCCGATCCACTCAGGCATGAGCTCACCTTCTCACAGCCAAACTAGGCCTCCACGGTTCATTCAGACTTGTTCTCGCTTATTTAGAATAAACTTTGGCCACGCGTCAGAGAAACAAGGACATCTCTGGATGACTAACCTCGCCCAATGGCTATCCAACAGCGCCGACATCCTAGCACCGTTGAAAAAACGTCAAACCAAACTAGGCAGCAAAAACGCCTCCTGGTTCAACAATGATCTTAAGAAATCGAAGAAACTCTGTCGCTCCCTCGAGAAGGCCTGGAAAAAAAAACCAAACACCAGCACCAGGGACGCCTTCAAAAACGCCACCCGCATTCACCACCAACTGATTCGGACTGCAAAGAAAGCCGCATTCAAAGACCGACTAGATAACAACGCCCACAACAGCAAGGAATTATTCAACATCATCAAAGAGTTTACCAACCCCTCAGCCAACTCCAACGACATCACCCCCTCTCAAGCCCTCTGCGACTCCCTAGCTTCGTTCTTCCACAACAAAATCGCAGACATCCACAACAGCTTCGACAACCAATCCGGAGACCAACCCACCCAACACTCTGCAGGACCTTCACCCCCCTTGAACACCCTTAATGACTGGAACCCAATCTCCACTGAAGACACCATCCGCCTGATGAACTCCATCCACTCAGGATCCCCCACAGACCCATGCCCTCACCACATCTTCAACAAAGCTGATTCCATCATAGCACCACACCTCCGAGACGTCATCAACTGCTCCCTCAACTCCGCCACCTTCCCAGAAAGCTGGAAACACGCCGAACTTAGCGCCCTTCTGAAAAAACCCACAGCTGACCCCACCGAACTCAAAAACTACCGCCCCATCTCGCTCCTTCCATTCCCAGCCAAAGTCATCGAGAAAGCTGTCAACAACCAGCTCGCCGCCTTCCTCGAAACCAACAAATCCCTCGACCCCTCACAGTCCGGCTTCCGAGCCAAACAAAGCACGGAGACCGCCCTCATCGCCGCAACAGACGACATTCGAACTCTACTGGACAATGGAGACACAGTCGCCCACATCCTCCTCGACCTCTCCGCAGCCTTCGACACAGTCTGCCATAGCACCCTTCTACAGTGCCTCAGAAACATCGGAATCCAAGGAAAAGCACTGGAATGGATCACCTCGTTCCTCACCGGAAGAACCCAGAGAGTCCGCCTCCCACCATTCAAGTCAGAGGCCACTGAAGTCATCTGCGGCGTACCACAAGGATCCTCACACAGCCCCACCCTCTTCAACGTATATATGAGCCCCCTCGCAGCCATCGCACGCCAACACAACCTCAACATCATCTCCTACGCTGATGACACCCAACTGATCCTCTCACTCACCAAAGACCCTAACACCGCCAAAACCAACCTACATGAAGGAATGAAAGAAGTAGCCGAGTGGATGAAGCATAGCCGTCTGAAACTTAACTCAGACAAAACAGAAGTCCTTATCTTAGGAACCTCCCCCTCCGCCTGGGATGACTCCTGGTGGCCAGAGGCCCTTGGAAAAGCACCCATCCCGACGGATCACGCACGGAACCTGGGCGTCATCCTAGACTCCTCACTCTCGATGTCCAGACAGGTCAGCGCCGTCTCATCTTCTTGCTTCAACATTCTTCGCATGCTCAAAAAAACATTTCGCTGGATCCCCACCGAAACCAGAAAAACGGTCACCCATGCACTGGTTACAAGCCGCCTGGACTACGGAAACACCCTATACGCCGGTACCACCGCAAAACTCCAGAAAAAACTCCAACGCATCCAGAACGCATCAGCCAGACTCATACTAGACATCCCGCGTAAAGACCACATCTCCAGTCACCTGAAAAAACTCCACTGGCTCCCCGTCAATAAGAGGATTACTTTCCGCCTCCTAACCCACGCACACAAAGCACTTTACGAACTTGGACCCGATTGCCTCAACACACGACTCTCCTTCAACACCCCCCCCCGCCAGCTACGATCCTCCAACCAAGCCCTTGCTACCGTACCTCGCATCAATAAAACCACCATGGGAGGTAGATCCTTCTCCTACCTGGCAGCTAAAACCTGGAACTCACTCCCCACTCACCTTCGTCTCACTCAGAACCACCTAGCATACCTAGCATTCAGAAAGCAACTTAAAACTTGGATATTTGACAAGTAATTCCCCACCCTTCCTCAAGCGCCTTGAGACCCTCTGGGTATGTAGCGCGCTATATAAATCCACTTGACTTGACTTGACATGAGACTATCTATTGCAATTTAATACCCTAAACGCCTGCTACACCCTGAAGGTGCTGCAGTAGCAGCAGCCACCCTTGGTTTACTAGTACCAAAAGAAGTGCAAAGGCCCAACAGGATGAAATCCAAGATGGTGCCGATGGCTTTGACTATAAATATGTCATTGACCTCAACACATTCTATAAAAACAAGCCTTTCCAATCACCTCTCCAACTGGACAAAGAGCACTGTCTTAATAATTTACATACAAAAGACACACTGGTGATGTGACTGTAGGGAGTACATCAGCATGAGAGCCCACTTTCTGTTTCATATGGCTCTGTGTGTGTGTGTGTGTGTGTGGCTCTGTGTGTGTGTGTGTGTGTGTGTGTCTCTGTGTGTGTCTCGTGTGTGGCTCGTGTGTGGCTCTGTGTGTGTGTGTGGCTCACTCTGTGTGTGGCTCTGAGTCTGTGTGTGGCTCTGAGTCTGTGTGTGTGTGGGTCTGTGTGTGTGTGTGGGTCTGTGTGTGTGGGAGTCTGTGTGTGTGTGGCTCGCTCTGTGTGTGGCTCGCTCTGTGTGTGTGTGTCGGTCTCTGTGTGTGGCTCTGTGTGTGTGTGTGGCTCTGTGTGTTTGTGTGTGGCATTTGCGAGAGATTAAGTTATTGGCATTGTAAATGACAATGCCATTTATTTACCTGTTTTCAAAGCAAACACATAAATACAAAAATTGTCATTTACAATGCCAATAGCTCTAACTTTTGCAAATGCGAGACCGTTGCATTCGAAATGCTTGTTTTACAATGTACCTAGCTGTGGATTTTGGGCACCAGATCAGCCAGCAGCTAGGGAAACCTAGAAACCCTGTCATTTTTTTACAAATAGACACCTAGGAGAATCCAAGATGGGGTGACTTGTGTGGCTCTCAACAGGTTTTATTACCCAGAATCCCCTGCAAACCTCAATTTGTCAAAATAAAACACATTCTCCTCTCAGTTTTGTGATGGAAAGTTATGGAATCTGAGGGGAGCCACAAACTTCCTTCCACCGATCATTCCCCCTAAGTCTTCTGATAGAAATGATAACTCAAAGGTGTGGGTAGGCCTAGTGCCCGCAACAGAAAACGGCCCAAAATGCAACGTGGACATCACCTTTTTTCACAGAAAAATGGGCCTATTTAAATTTCGCCTGCACAGAGCTTGTGAAATCTATTGTATTTATTATAAATCTAAACAAGCATTTGCAATGCAATAGGTCTCGCGTTCATGCACGTTTTTAGCTACTGGCATTGTAAATGACAATTCCTTTTATTTATGTTATGGGTTTTAAAACATAGATGAAAGGCATTGTCATTTACAGTACTAATAGCTGAAACTTTTGCAAATGCAAGACCTATTGCATTGCAATAAAGGGTCTTATCGACCGCTTGTTAGATTGTAAATATCAGAGGAAAAGTCTGGCCTGCGATGTCTTCAAAGTAGTGATAAATAGTGCAGTGAAGAAGATGTGTAAGTGTTGTAAATTACACAGACACAAAGTGTGAAGTGTGAGTTATATATGATGCGAGCTATACACACTAACAAAGCGCTTCAACATCTTTTGCTCTGTGATTACGCTGTTGTGGCTCAGGAGGAAGAGTGGGTGGGGACTATTTCCTGCCCTCTCTGTGATTTGAGTGTGCAATGTGACATTGCGTAAGGTCATTGCTCTCTTTGGCCTAATAAAAAACACTCCATGAGTAGTAGGGCCCTGGATTAACCTCCTGGTGCAGGGCGGGCTGTGCTTTATGGTAGGAATGGAGGGAGGGAGGGATGATCTCGGCTACAGCTCCGGCCTTGTACTGTGCCCCTGCTGTTACTAGTGAGCGAGATGCACTGAAGTGGTGGTATTGGAATTGGTGATGGTGGTATTGTTGGTAGTGATTGTGGTGGTGGGGATAGTGGTGGTGGTGGTGATAGTGGCATTGGTAGTGGTGGTATTGGTAGTGGTGGTGCTATCGGTGGCAAAGACACTAACCTCAAACAGCCCAATCAAGGGGCGACTGACAATGTACGCCAAGAGACAGAGGGATCGCAGGAGACTCAGGAAGGTGCGGACACTCCGGCCACAAAGGCCTTCATTTCGGAGCTGTTCACGTCACTGAGGGCCACTCTACAGGAGGTAAAAGAGCAATTAGCAGCTGACCTCAAAGAAGTAAAGCGCAACGTGGAAGACATCGGGGAGCGTGTGGCAACTCTTGAGGAGCATGAAACTGGACGGGATGAGGAACTCGAGATGATGCAGCAAGAGCTCCTCCGTCTCAACATATAGAACTACGAGGTCAAGCGGAAGACCTAGAAAATCGCTCCTACCGTAATAAGATACGCATCAGAGGGGTGCCATCCGGCGCAGAAGGGAAGGACTTCAGGGAGTTTGTATCGACCTTATGTCGACAGGTACTAGGAGCCGAGCATACGACCGAGGTCCAAATTGACAGAGCTCATCGGGTAGGCCTACCGAGTGGCGGAAAGGCGCCACTGCCAGACATTCTCATATGTATCCATAACTTCCAACTGAAAGTACTGATTATATAGAAGGCTAGAGCGGCACACCCTCTGCAGTTCTGCGGAGCCTCCCCAATGCTCTACCATCGGCTATCACGTTAATTAAACGAAGAGACTGTAGGCCGGTCATTTGAAATAATTGGGGATTGCCTACCACTGGGGCCATCCTTTTCGAATTATCTTCGGATATGAGGATAAACTGCAGCTGATTCGCACTCTCCAGGAATCCAGGGAGGTGTTAGGAATGGCACGGTAACAGTCCCCGGAGCCACAACGCAAATCTACCAAAGGTTCGAGCCAATCGCATCTCCGTTGGCAAAAAGTGTGGAAACCCTCGTCCCCACATAAACCAGACACGGCCACTATTATCAGAGTGCGAGAAGCGGTCATTTCCTCCCTATCCAGTGGCTTTAGTCAACCAGCGCCCTGCTGAACGCAATGCCGGACAACATCATAGAGCACACCATAGAGGCGGGGTTGAGCTCTCCTCTCCTTGTGGACTTGCTGAGGTCACTGCCCCTTTACTAGTTTTTTGTTGATGAACTTTGGTCATAATAGACTATTGCGTTACTCCATCCCTGTTGACTGTTCTGAGTTTTGTTTTTTTGGGGTATACTTCACCAGTGTTAGGACCCCCTGCCTCAAGACTGCGAGGATGAGCGCCCTTGTGTCCGTACTACTCAGACCCACCCAAGCAGAACTTGACTACCGTCCCTCTCCTCCATTAGGTAAATGGAATAGGTAGGGATTTTAAGGTCATCTTTCTCAATGTTTGAGGGCTCAACCACCCCGTAAAGTACTCGGCTATCCTCTCGCTGCTAGAAAATGCAGACTGGACATTTGCATGCTACAAGAAGCCCACTTACTATCTAAAGACATGCCACGCATGTGTACACACAGATTTCTGCGCCAATATTGGTCTGCAAGTACTTCCAAACCCAGTGGGATAGCTATATTATTTAGCACTAAATTTGAAGGCAAAGTCCTCTCAACGCTTTATGAAGTGAGGGGGAGGGTTCTTACTCTTAGGGCACAGTGGGGCTTCACTCTTCTCACTCTCATCAATACCTACTCCCCTAACACAAACCAGGAACCGGGCCACTAGGCCCGGAGCAAAAAACCCAGGTGCCCCCCTTGCAAAACCCGGTCGTTTTGTGAGCGGTAATTATTAAGTCTCCACAATACGTTTTGGGCCCTTGCCTGTCGCGGGTACTTGACCCACCCACACGAGTGAGGTACCATTTTTATCTGAAGACTTTTGGGAATGCGGGGTGGGTAGAATTTTGTGACCCACGCAGAACCCAGAACTTACCATCACAAATATGTGAGGAAAATGTGTTTTTGACAGAGTTGGAGGTTTGAAAGGGATTCTGGGTAACAGAACCTGGAGAGAGCCACACAAGTCATCCTATCCTGGATTTCCATGGGTGTCTAGTTTTCAAAAATGTATAGGTTTGCTAGGTTTCCCTAGGTGCTGGCAGAGCTAGGATTCAAAATCCACAGCTACGCACTTTGCAAAAAAAGGGGTCTATTTTCAATGTAAAAATGTGGTATGTCCATGTTGAGTTTTGGGTTGTTTCCTGTCCCGGGCACTAGGCCTACCCACACAAGTGAGGTACCATTTTTATCGGGAGACTTAGGAGAAAACGGAATTGTAGAGTAACTGAAGTCACTTTGAAAAATGTCCTATAATTCACATGCTAGTATGGGTACCCACAATTTCAGAGATGAGCAAATAGCTACTGTTTCTAAAGTCTATATTTTGTTCCCATTTCGGAAATACATAGGTGTTTTTGATACTCATTTTTCACTCTTTATATTTTACCAAATTAAATGTTATACACCAGGTACACAATGAAAAACCATTGCAAATTGCTGCTCAGTTATTGGCTCTGGTTTCCTCGGGTTCTTGGTGAACCTACAAGTCCTATAGATCCCCACAACCAGAAAGGCCCAGCTGATGTAATGGTATATTGCTTTCAAAAATCTGTCATACTTAGAAGTTACAGGTGAAAACATTGGCACAAATGGCTGTTTTTTTCAAATCATTTTCAATTTTTTTTATTTTCAACTGTTAGTTTCTATGAAAAATCCTTGAAGGATCTACACAATGACCCCTTGCTAAATTCACAATTGTGTCTACTTTTCAGAAATGTATAGCTGTCCGGGCTCCAATATTGCTTTCACACCCATTTCTTTTTTTTTTTTTTTATTTCTTTATTGCATTTCAATTGGAAATAACATCAATATAGAATCACAATCCCTCTCAAGGACCCCCCTCACCCCCATCTGACATTGCGGATAACCGCTGTATACACAGTCTCATAACGCCTTTTTGATTAATAGTATACACAGCCATTTAGCCAACAACCCGTAACAGGGCACGCTGCATTTCACCACATCTGGGTATCGCATTACTAGTAAAAGACTCTCCGTCAGGGTAATAACCGTTTCACACCCATTTCTACCACTAACTGAAAGGAAGTTGAAAGCATAAAATGTAGCAATAATAGGCTATGTCCCATTAATATGCCAAAACTGTGTAAAATATTTTGGTTTTCTGACAAAAGTCGGCCTGCCCCTGAAAGCTGGGAATATGGTGATTTCAGCACCACAACCCTTTGTTGATAACATTTGAAGGGAAAAAAAACAGACGCTCACTTCTGCAGTACTTTTTCCCCCATTTAAAAAAAAAACTATTTAGCTGCATTTTGGCTAATTTCGGAGTCCTCTCCAGGGGAATCCACAAACCCTGGGAACCATTAGAATCCTCAGGTAGTTGGAAAAAAGGGCACAAATTTGGCGTGGATACCTTATGTGGACAAAAAGTTACAGGGGCCGAAGCGTGAACTACCCCAAACAGCCAAAAAAACACTTAGCACAGGTGGTGTAAAGGCCAAGCAGCAAAGGGGTTAAAGTTTTTTCTTCAATATTTGGTTTCTAGCAATAAAAACAGAGGCTTGCTTGTATGATAACTCTGCACTTTGGTAGCAGTTTCAAGTTCTGTGCCTACGGGGAGGGTTTCAGTAAATCCCATCTTTTTTCTTGAATTGTTGAACTATTTAAATATGCTTTTCAGAACACTGTTAGGTTGTTAGTTTGAGCTGGTTGCTGATGCTTCTGTAAAGGCTTTGGTACATTGGGTCTGCATAATTAATGTTGCTCCCACCAGTTGGCTAAAGTGGGGTGTTTTTTTTTTTTTTTTTTTTAAACCTTTATTTACGAATGCACAATACACAGCGTCTGCCTACAACCCCGCAGGGCCGGCCGCTATGACATAAACAGGCTGAGTGAAAAGTAGATTATGAGACAGCACGTTGCCGAAGCAATCCTTCAAGTCCACATTATCGGTTAGAGCATAGTATCATACAAGTAGGATAAGAAAGGTTTAATTTTATGTTTTTGTCGAGAAGAACAACAACACACAAACACATGGTATCATAGTGGCAAGGGTCGCTGGGGGTGGGGGGGGAAAAGTGACGCGGTAAAAAGGACTCTGGCAAGGGGGGGGTGAGCACGAGCGGGAAAACAAAACATGTAGTGAAATTGGGGAAGGAACGTAAATCATGGGGAGGAGGGGAGAGGGACCTCATAGTCAAGCGGAGGGGAGCAGATATCACCGCGATAAGTATTCCACGGAGCCCAAACTCTGGACCACTTCCCTGGACGCCCCCGAGCCTCATACACAGTCTTCTCTCGGAACATGGACCAGTCCATGTTCTCTTTCCAGGCACTGAGCAATGGTAATCTAGGGGAGCCCCAGAGCTGCGCGATGTCCCTCTTTGCGACCATATTGCCCAGGGTAACCCAAAGTGTCTGGGCAGCATTACAATCAGACGGTTCCCACACATTCAACAGACAACGTCGTGCTTCGGGAAGCAGTGGGATCCCAGTGACACGACTCATAACATCATGCACCCTGGACCAATACTCTGCAATCATCGGGCATTCCCACAGAACGTGAAGAAAGGTACCATCCATCCATCCCACACCCGCGCCTGCATCGTCCATCCGAAACCAAACCCATTCGCACCAGACGCACTCCAGTCAGATACACACGGTGGAGGACCTTCAACTGGACAAAGCGAAGCCGTGCCGGAATAGCCACCTCCTTAGGGGAGGACACAGCTGACTGCCAGTCCTCGTCGTCTAATTCAAGTCCGTCAGCCGTCCAGGCAGCCCGGAGCTTCTCGAGTTGGTCAACTCTGTTGTTAATAAGCTTTTTGTAGATTAAGGAGATGGTACTATCCGGGACGTGGCCGTCTAGAACTCGATCCTCCAAGGGGGAGGACTGCGGAATGTCGGTGCCAGGTGGAAAGACGGAAGACAAGGCGTGCCTCACTTGCATGTACCGGAAGTGCTCTCTATCATCAAGCCGGTATTCCAGTTTCAACGACTCAAAGGACTTAACCGCGCCCCGTGCCCATAGGTCCTCCACCGTGCTGATCCCAATCATGTCCCATTTCTCAAACCCTTTTGTCTTCCACAGGTTGCCCAACCGTTCCGAGTCATACAGTGGCGTCTTACGTGTCAGCCTACCACCCCAGCCCGTGGCCACGGTAGCGTCCCTCCATGCCCGCACTGCACATTTCGTCGGGCCCGTAAGGAGTCGAAAGGGTGCCTTTGAATACAGAGCCCTATTAAAATTGCCACCGGGCAACGATAGCTTATCCAGGGCAAAGGCAGGAGCGGGCTCCGGAGCATAGGTCGCATGGTTGATAGCGCTCAGGTGCGAGGCCCAGTAGTACTGTCTAATATCCGGCAACGCAATACCCCCATCATACCAGGAGAGCGTGAGCTTGGACAAGGCAATGCGGGCACGGCCATCCCAAATCAGTTGCCGCTGTAAACTCTCGACTTCACGGAAGTAGCGAGCTGGAACAGGGTCGAAAAAATTTTGTAGTGCGTAAAGAAATCGGGGGAGCGACATCATTTTAAAGAGAGCCGCCCGGCCCAATGGAGATAGAGGCAAATCGCGCCAACGTCGAACGTCTTGCTTAAGTCTACGGAGCGGAGCATACAAATTTCGCTCATAGCGGACCGATGAGGTCATGGATACATAGATCCCCAAATACTTAAAGCCGTCGGCCGCTACCAGAATGAGAAACCTGCGGGGTAGAGGCGGTAGAGTACCAGCTATAACGTAAACACAGGACTTGGTCCAGTTAATGATGAGTCCCGAATTCTTACCGAAGGACGTGAGAACGTCGAAAAGAACGTTAAGCGACTTCTGAGGGGAAGTGAGATAAAGAAGGATATCATCCGCGTACAAGGAGACACGATCCTCAAGGTCTGGGGACCATCGGATCCCTTTAATAGAGGGTTCCCACCGGAGCCATGCGGCAAGGGGTTCGAGCGCCAATGCAAATAGAAGCGGGGAGAGCGGACAGCCCTGACGTGTGCCACGGCCTAAGGGAAAGGGGTCCGAGCATCTACCATTCACCGCGACCTGAGCAAGTGGCCGTTCGTGGAGGAGCTTGACCCATGCGATGAATTTAGGGCCAAAGCCAAATTTAGCGAGGGCCGCCCATAGGTAGGGCCATTCGATAGTGTCAAAAGCCATTGTGGCGTCCAGGGAAGCGACCACTGCCGGCTCGGCGAGGATTGGAGCTCTCGCGAGAACGCTGTGGAGTCTACGCAGATTGAGGGCCGTGTTCCTATGGGGGATGAAACCGGATTGATCCGGGTGGATCAGGTCGCAAATCACCTCAAGCAACCGATTGGCCAGTACCTTGGCAAGGATTTTGGGTTCCGCGTTAAGGAGGGAAATAGGGCGGTACGAGGCGCAGCGGTCACGAGGTTTGCCGTCCTTATAAATGACGACTATGGTAGCGAGGCGCTGCTCAAGGGGGAGGCACCCAGCCTCAACCGCCTCGAGAAACATTTGACGCAGGTGGGCGGCCATCTTGTCGGGACAAAGTTTGTAAAGTTCAATGGGAAGTCCATTGGGGCCCATCGCCTTTCCCGAGCGCAAGGATCGGATAGCGAGGGCAATCTCATCAACCGTAAAAGGGGCCTCCAGGGCAAGACAGTCCTCATCCGACACAGTGGGTAGGGCAATGTCACGCAACAGTAGCCTGGAATCAGCCTCATCTCGATCACTAACAGGCGTGTAAACCGTCCGGAAGTGGTCCACAAAGCAATCAACAATTTCACCCGGATCAGAGACACTCTCACCAGATTCACAAACAATGGCCGGTACAACTCGACTCGCACGTTCAGTCTTATCCAGCCACGCAAGGAGCTTGCTAGCCTTGTCACCCACATCATACAATCGGCCAAGTTGATTCGCTCGCAACAGTTTAGCAGCATCCGTGACACAGGCTTTATAGTCTGCTTGCTTCAATTCCAGGGTGTGCAGCAGTGCAGGCGTGTCATTCCCACCCAGCTCACTTTCAAGCGCAGTAATTTCGGTTTCAAGAGCCACAACAGCCTCCCTCTTCACCCTACGCTCTGCGGCAATAAATGATAGGGCGGAACCCCTAATAACCGTCTTGAAGGCCTCCCAAAGAACAGTGGGGGAAGTGACCGAGCCCACATTCTCAGCGAAGTAGCAGTCTATTGCCTTTATCAAATCTGAGCGGAGCCGGGGGTTTCGGAAATGCCAGGAAGGAATCGGGGGGACCCTGTTGCCAAGTAGACCGCCCACAGAAATCGTAATCAGCAAGGGGGAGTGGTCCGAGATACACCGGGGAAGATGTCGCATCTCCCGAACAGTGGACAGTGTGGAGGCCAACATAAAAAAATAATCGATACGGGAGAGACTACCATGTGCACCAGAGTGAAAAGTGTATTGCTGGAGTGTGGGGTGTAGTGAGCGCCAGACATCTACCAAGCCAAAAGTATCAGCCATCTCACTGAGCCACATCTGGGACTGCAACAATACCCTAGGGGGAAGTCGGTCACATTCACCGGACATTACAGAATTGAAGTCTCCGCCCAGGATCAATAATCCGTCCGGAAGCCCAAGGAGAGTCCTGCCAAGGTCGGCAAAAGTGGTAGCCTGTAGTCCCGGGGGGATATAGACAACAACAAACACGATCTGTTTACCCTCCCACCTCCCAGAAACAGCAGCATACCGCCCACGGTCATCAAGGATAACCTCGTCAATAGCAAGAGCAAGGGAAGACTTTATCATGATACCCACACCCCGGGAACCTGAAGTGAAACCAGCATGTGCAACCAGGCGATAACCCCGGCGGTCTAAAGCCTTGCAAGCATTTCCAATCAAGTGGGTCTCCTGAAGGAATACAACATCTGGGGTGTGGCGCCTCAAGAATTGCAGTACAATGCCCCGCTTGATCCTATCACCCAGTCCGTTTACGTTCCAAGAAAGAACCCGCATTTCACCCCCCCCCATTGCGACAAAGACATTCCACCCCCACCCCCCAGCAGAACCCACAGATCAAAGTCATTGCGAAATGTGAAATACCATGAAAACCAAGACAGAACAAACTAAACGAAACACAACCCAGTCCCCAGAAACCAACCCCAAAACCGAAACCCGTTACAACACCCCCCTCCCTGCACCCCTGCTGACTATAAAGCCACCCCCAACTGCAGTGTGCCTGTCGCCCCATGTTATCTACACAAAGAACCCCCCGAGGAGGAAGGGAGAAATCACCCGTTCCCGCACCGCCACGGGCAGTACCATAAAGCACGAAGTTAATCTACACAGTACAATGCATAGTCTCAATCAGAACCTCTGGGGCCCCATATTACTCCTGGGCTGTTGCACCACCTTCAGCACCACCAGGGCCTCCACTTCCAGAGTCATCTGCCGGCAACGAGTCCAACCAGTCGGCAGCACGTTCAGGCTGATCAAAAAAGTAGGCACGTTCTCGAAATTCGATCCGTAGTCGGGCCGGAAACAGCATGGCGTATTTTAAGCCCCGATCTCTCAAACGACGCTTCACTCCAAGGAAACCTGATCTTTGTCGCTGCACTTGAGGAGTGAAATCAGGATAGATGGAGACAGAGTTATTGTCGTATTTCAAAGGGCCGTGCTTACGGGCGGCCTGGAGGATAGCGTCTCTGTCCCGGTAGTGAAAAAGTCTCGCAATGATAGGCCTCGGTGGGTTTCCTGGCTTCACTTGTCCTCCTGGAAAACGATAGGCGCGCTCTACGGCAAAGAACTTACTGAGCCCTGCCGGAGCAAGTTGAGCGACAATAAGTTCCTCGACCAACAGGTCGGTCGATACAGCACCATCACATTCCGGCACTCCGACTAGGCGTATGTTGTTCCGCCTGGCCCTGTTGTCATAGTCCTCCATCCGCTTGAGCAGCAAATCGTGCGAGGCACGCAGATTACCAATCTCAGACTGCGCCTCAGCCATGTCCGTCACCAGACTCGACGTTTTAAGATCCAGAGCCTTCACCCGCTCATTTGTTTTGGCTAAGTCGGCCCGAATAAGAGTTACATCCACCGCCACCGTGTCTATTTTGGTCACTACGGCTTCGAATTGCTGACTCATATCGGCCTTAAGTCCAGTGATGGCAGCCAAAAGGTCTTGGAGCGATACTTCCGAAGAGGACGGCATGTCCGTTTGAAGTCCTTCAGCACCCACACTCGTGACCCCGGGGGAGCCTCTCGGCTGGGTGTAGCGTTCGATCATATTAGACTGGATCGATCCCCCCCGGGTTGCAGCCTTCCGGCCACCAATTTTACGCTTTTTGGCGACCTTAATTTACATTTAGAAGCTCCAAAAATGTAACGCCAGTAGTGCCTTTCTGTCTGACCTTGAGACACTGAATCTGTCCCTATGTAATGCTGGCTCCACCCATGTTGCAGTGCCATTTACTCGACCCTATTTTATCTGATCTCCCCTTTGACTGCCGTGTTTCCGCTCTTCCTTTAGAATGGTCTGATCACTTTGCAGTTCAATGTAATTATATCCGATAAGGCTACGGTTCCCCCTGAGGACCTTGGTAGCTTTAGACATTGGGGCAAGCTGTATATGGAATCCTTTAATACCTTACTATTAACGAATCCTCCGGATTCTCCCCTGCCCATCTCGCAGTTTGATGCTGCGGTGTCAGATTGGCTTACTAATACTGTTAATTCTAGTCTGCCTCTTAACACTAAATATAAGCTCCCTCATCGCCCTCCGGGCCCGTGGTTCACGGAGGATCTTAAAGTTGTAAAATCAAAATGCAAAACCCTTGAGAGGAGATGGAGAAAATCTTATTCGCCAACCTGTATATCTGACTACAAGAAAGCCCTCAATAATTATCATTCTCTATGTAAGACAGCTAGAGCCATCTACGTTACGAATACCATTGTGCATGCCCAAAACTGTCCTCGCACTTTATTTTCTGTAGTGAAGAAACTGGCAGGCTCGGACACTGCTCCTGTTCCTCCTATACTTGATGTAACTCAATGTAACAGCATCGCCGCCTTTTTCATTGAGAAAGTTGAACTTATTTATAGCACATTAGAAACTACTCCCTCCGCTGGTCGGCTCAATCTACGTCCTGATTCCACTTATAGAGGAGAGCCCAATTCTTTGGCAAAGCTTTATCTCCGGCTTCCTCTTGATGCGGACTCCTTTCTGGAATGCTTAGCCAGTATGAAATCAGGTTCCCCACGTTACCCAGTACCCATAAATATTTTACGCCAACTCCTCCCTAAATCATTAGAAATCATCAGGGAACTTCTCAATCTATCATTAAGAGAGGCTTGGATTCCCCCAGAGTGGAAACGCGCCATGATTATTCCCCTACTGAAGAAGACCGGTGCTGACACTTCTAATTTGTCAAACTTCAGGCCTATTTCTCTGCTTCCAGTCTTCTGGAAGATTCTAGAGAAACATGTAAATAACCAGCTGACACACTTTGTGGAGAGTTTTGGTATCTTGCACCCCTCTCAGTCAGGGTTCAGGGCCAATTTCTCCACTGAGACTACTCTCCTTGGAGTGACAGAAAGGTTGCGTCACGGTCTGGACCGAGGGGAGACAATGGCACTCATTCTGCTTGATTTGAGTGCCGCTTTGAATACTGTTTCTCATTCCATCTTGCTTGCCTCCCTCCGGTCCCTAAGTATCGAAGGCCTTGCTCTATCTTGGCTTACCTCCTTCCTTAGTGATCGCACCTTCCAGGTTTTTTCTTCAAAGGCTGTTTCCAAAATGTGCTTATGTAAACTTTCTAGGGCTACTTCAACTTAAACAATTCCCTATAGCATAATTAAAGGGAACACAATAGTGACACTCAAACCAAATTTCTTTTTTTTGGAAAAATACAAAAATGTTTATTAGTGCAATTTTCTGATTATTCAATATATCATAAAACACAATTCAATTGTGTTCGACTTTGAGAGTGCGTTTTATTGGAGAGAATATATATATATGTTTCTTATTTTTTTTTCCCAAAGCCGTGGAGACACGGCCGAAACGCATCATGCTGACTGCAATGCAATAAAGCACTAATTTGAAAAGCACGTTGTGGTTGGTACCTGTTTGTTCCAAGGACTTGATTTTCGGGACTATGGATATATATATATATATATTATATATATATATATATATATATATATATATATATATATATATATATAAATATATATATATTTCGTTTTGATAGCATTTCTTATCTGTGACAGGCCTGTGAAAAGCTCCGATTCAGATTCACAGTGCACTGCTGATGCACTTAAGACTGCTCATTCAGTAGTGTGTGTACTCGAGTTTCCCTACTTTATTTTTCCTTGCAATATTATATAGCGCGAACTCGACAACATGGCATGACCACAATTTACATTACAGAAGAACACATGATTTTGTGGTAGGCACGGGGAGACAAAGTGAGTTGCCTGGAATCACAGGATGTTGAACTGATGCAGAGATTCGAACTTAGCTCCCCAGCTCTAAAGTTCGCAATTCTAGAACTTGTGGCGGGAGGTGTGTCTAAAAGTATATGTCGGTGCTGGCCATCAATGAGAGAGACCTGTGCATTTTTCAAATGGGTGGTGAAAAAATATGAGTATGTTGCTGGAGATGTGGGCCGCCGTGGCACCAATGTACTTACCGGGGGAGGGTAAACACCCATTATTCCGCAACTTTCTTTCCGCATACCATCACTCCGCATACTTTCATTACAAAAGTACCATGACTCCGCAATGCCATAGCGCATGGCATTACATTTTATATGCTTTTACCATGCATACATTTACAACGAAATTCGTTGTAAATGCATGAATGGTAAAAGCATGTTTATTTTTAATGTTTGGATAAGATAAGTATGGGTATAGGGGTATATGTTTTGGGGAACTGAGGTATATGTTTTGGGGTGTTAGGGTATTTTAAGGGTTCACATATAGTTTTGGGTTATGGGGTACAGGGGTAGTTTTAGGGTTTAGGAATAGGTATGGGTTTTGGGGTACAGGGGCATTTTTAGGGTTCAGGGCTAGGTTTGGGTTTTGGGGTACAGGGGTATTTTTAGGGTTCAGGGGTAGGTTTGGGGTACAGGGGTATTTTATGGGTTCAGGGCTAGGTTTGGGCTTTGGGGTATAGGGGTATTTTTAGGGTTCAGGGGTATTTTAAGGGTTCAAGGCTAGGTTTGGGTTTTGGGGTAAAGGGGTATTTTTAGGGTTCAGGGCTAGGTTTGGGTTTTGGGGTACAGGGGCATTATAGGGTTCAGGGGTAGGTTTTGGTTTTGGGGTACAGGGTTATTTTTAGGGTTCAGGGCTAGGTTTGGGTTTTGGGGTACAGGAGTATTTTTAGGGTTCAAGGGTAGGTTTGGGTTTTGGGGTAGAGGGGTATTTTTAGGGTTCAGGGCTAGGTTTGGGTTTTGGGGTACAGGGGTATTTTTAGGGTTCAGGGGTAGGTATGGGTTTTGAGGTACAGGGGTATTTATAGGGTTCAGAGCTAGATTTGGGTTTTGGGGTAGAGGGGTATTTTTAGGGTTTAGGGATAGGTTTGGGTTTTGGGTTTTGGGGTACAGGGTATATTTATAGGGTTAAGATGGGTTAGTGTTTAAGGGTGTTGGGGTAGTTTAAGGAGTAAGGGTGGGTTATGATTATGGGGTGCATGGGTATTTAAATGGAGCAGGGTGGGATTAGCACACGATATGAGACATGGCATGAAGGGCGGAACGTACCACACGCCCTCAGCGTTTGTCACGCCCCCCAGCACAAAGCAGACACGCCCACAAGGGACTACTTTGCTGGCACGGTTCTTTTACCTTTTAAAATGTATATGGTGGGCGTCTGCATAGCCTATGTCCTTCTGCTGCAACTGCCCCTTCCAACGCTGTATTGGGTGTTGTGATTGGTGCTGTGGTTCCTGAGATTACCCGTCTCAAAGGTTTGGGCTCTCTCTTTATTATATTAGTATGGATATGGATATATATATATATATATATATATATATATATGGAACCACAAACGCCCTAGAGCTTTCCAGGACACACTCGTGTTCAGCCTGCCATCCGGCCTATCTGGACACTTCTCCCCACTTCCTCACAGGTACGCTGTAGTGCCTGACGTGTTTCGGGGTCAGCTGCCCCTTAATCATAGGCTGCTCGGTACGTGCAGTTCAAAGGCTCAATTTTATTTACACCATTTGCATGCCATTGGTTCACAGTTCACATACAGTTTATGTTGCATGCTGGGAAATGTATTTTTTCCGTTCAAGTCTTCGAGTCACTTACTGGTTTTGAGCATTGTTCAAATCCCTGAGTGGGATGCTGTGAGTTGTGGAGATTGTTTTAGGTCCGGCTTCACACGCTTTAGCAGACGAAGGCATATCGATCCGCAGCCCCTCCTGTCTGTTTACCGCTCACGGTGACAGTTGTCCAGATAGGCCGGATGGCAGGCTGAACACGAGTGTGTCCTGGAAAGCTCTAGGGCGTTTGTGGTTCCATATATATATATATATATATATGGACATATTTTGCACTTCATGCTAGCGGTGTGCTACTGGGGACCCTGCACACAAGCAGACTCGATCTTCACTGGCGGCGTTGTGCTGTGGCACAACCTTCTTTAATTCCGTGTTAACGGAAGGATCGAGCACACCACTGCAGACGGGAGGAATAGAAGCGGTGATGGAGTCATGGAACTCCGCACTGGGCGACACAGCCCCCGTGGATAAACGTACCTGAATGTGATGGTGGTGCAGTCTTGGGGGACACAAGGAGTTCCTTTTTGTGGCAGGCAGTGCGGGACATGAGGAGAAAGCTACCAAACAGTCCTGCTATTCCCGCAGAAACATGGTGATCCTGGCAATTTACTGCATGCTGGGATCAGTAGTTCGTCATCACACCAGAGAACCCAAGCAGGTGATACAGATTACAGCTTGGGGGAGGAGCTAACCACAGCATATACCTGAATCGGGTGGGGCAGAACTGGAGAGCGGCGCATTATTCTCCTGTGAAACACGCTGGGCGCTGAAGAGGCCACAAGGCTGAAATGCATACGCCCGTCCGTGCCTTTGTGATTTTCTACAATAAAGATTCTCCGTTGTGCTCCCCCTAAGTGGCCTCAGACTTTCTTGTTTTAGGAAGTGTTCTTGGACATATATATATACACACACACACACACACACACACACATATATACACACACGCACCTTTCACAGAATGTTTAAATAATTAACGTAACAAAAATCACCAGTGTGATCTAAAGATAAAAAAACAAAATCGCACCTCCAAACGAGCTGAATTTTTTATAAGCAATAAGATATACAAAGTTGGCACAATACCTTTATCTGTTGTCTTCTAAGCATAGCCAATTCCCTCATATCTCGAAATGGCTGGAGCAAGTACTGGTATAGTTCCGTGGTTGCTTCGGCAAGGTTACTGTAAGCCTCATCTTCCAATTGATACAAATCAAGCAACTCAACCATACTTTCTGTGTTCTTGTGTTTTTCCAAAAGCTAAAGAAATTAGAAAAACTCATTGAAGCCAAGCAGCTCACGTTACAGTTCTAGGTTTAAGAAAATTGGACTTTTCCAACCATCAAAAAACACATTTTCAACCAAGAGTGTAGCCAAAATAATAAATGCTGGAGAAACCTCTGAAAAATTAAACAGATAATGTATTCATATAAAGTTACCACTTAAAAATAACCTAAAAAGCATGGATACATAAAAAATATTTTAATAAATTCTTTACTACCAAAGTCCTTAGTCCACAGAAGGAATGTAAGTGTGTACGCGGACAAAAAGTTACTTACCTGTATCTGTAGTTCTCCAGTATTGGTATCCTTCGTGTATTGACATGCTTGAATCATTTCCAGTTGCCAAGCTGAGAATCCCAGGGTAAAATTCAGAAATCAGCACTATGCTAAAAAGCCTGCTATGTCTGAAAAATATCCCCTTTATTATCCTATTCACATCATTTGAAAATAACAAAACTTCAGCCAATCAGATTGCAGCATACTGAACTCCACTCCCTTCAGTCTACCATACTAACACTTGTACTGGAAAATCTGGTCTTGTTGAATAGATGACAACAGGCCAAAGAGGGCGAGTCGCGTGTGAATCTATGAAAAGATACCAATCTTGGAGAATTACAGTTACAGGTAAATAACTTTGTTTCTTTCTCCGGTATTGGATCTTTCATGGATATACATGCTTGAATCAAACTAAAAAGCAGTCAAACGTCAGATTAAGCACTGTGGTGGATGGTGGGAAATGTATTTAAAAAAAGAACTCACCTTATTGGAAAAGATGACAGAACACTGCCTGCCTTTCTTACTGCTGCATCATTTTGTACTGTTGAATTAAATTAGTAATGCTGGATGATTGTGGGTCTATTTTTCTATGATTCCTGCCTTAAAATGTATTGACACACCTGCAAGCAGAGCAGTACAAGAGGAAACACTCCTTGTGTGCTTTCAGTTTACCTTTTAGAGGGCTTTGTGGTTTACAATGACGAAAAACAATAGCCACAGATAACCAGAGGGCTATGCTCTTATTTGAAATATAAAGACATTTTTGGAGGGGAGCCATAGGCTACCAACACTCGATCTATTTTTCAAAATTATTTACTACTGTCAATCTACATTTTTATGGCGCCTTCTTACATCTAGAATGTAAAGTGCTGTTTTCGCTACGCCCTTAAGATTTTGAAACAAATGCATTTACATCCACTGGTTCTTTTAAGTAAAACTTTGATTGCCGTTTTGGGGACAATCTGAATATAACCCAGTAATCCCTAAATTGCACAAAGGGCTCCTTAATGGCAAGGGCCTGTATTTCGCTCTATCTTCTTGCAGAGGTCCATTTGAACAGCAACGCAATTTTCAAGGAAAGATATTCGATTTCGACATTATGTATGGGTTGAAAAGAACCCTTCTTCAACAGTGAAAGTACTGCATTTGGTGGCTGCTTCAATGGAGGATACGCTCCAAACAGTCCTCTTAAGAACTCCTTCATAATTATTTCTGCCCACATGCATGGTTTATTGAAATTCCTCCAAAAGTGTGATACAGCTGCTAAATGTACTTTAGCAGATATATAAGAAAGCCCTGATCGTGCTAGCTGTAATAGATAAAGTAGCACCTATTCTGGTCAAGAAGATATAGGGTGAATATTATTGTCCAGACACCACTAACAGAATTGCTTCCATTTAAAATTGTAAGTCCTGTTAGCTAACAACTCTTTGCAATACTCTGGTTTAGCTAAATGACAGAGTTACTTTTTTGTTTGAATAATTAAAATCATTACAATTGTTGAGAACATAATAAATAGACAGTATCATAAAAAGATCAAAGGCTAAAAAAATGTTCAGTATAAAAAAAGGTTAAAAACACAAAACACAGTAACTCTTAACCGGTAGCTCACCCCAGACAAAAGGTGTGATCAAAGGGAGTCTCTTGAAAGTGCAATATACCTACTGCTGAGCAGGTAAGTTGACATTACCTTACCAATGTGATTATTATAGTGGCTGTCTGAAGTGGATGACTTCTGACCATTGTCGACAGAACATAGGCATATTTTTGGGTGAGAGATCGCATGTAAGTTATGGTGCATATTATCATGGGCGAGTTAGTTTGATTACTTAGGATTTTACGACTAGCCTAGTTTTAAATATGAAGCAGCATATACAGAGTATTGATATGGGCGGTAAGTGCCCTGGCTGAATTATTTCCCCATTGATGCAGCCTGTTGAAAAAATACTGAAAAAAGTGCTTTGTGCACATGTTCAAGCTGTTGATCTCTACAGTACCTGCGCACAGAGCTGTAGCCCAAGTGGCAAAAGTGATTAAAGTGCTATTTTACAAAGTAGTTGTCTCAGGCTGGCTGATAGCGTAGGTGATTAAAACAGCTCGCAGACTGTTCTCAATATAGTTAGACTATTCTGGGTTTCAAAATACAATAGTCAGCTATGAGGGTTTGAGTGCAATTAACAGGTTGAGAGTCATTAGTTCGTGGTCGGAGGTGAGCTCTAAATTCTTAGACAAATTTCCAACACCTGGACAGATAACTTCCCTCCGATTGAGAGAAGGATATTGCAGAGGCCTCCTGGCAAGTATCTAGATGTGCGTATTCATTATGCTCAGGAGCCAATATGACAAGTTTAGGGACTTTGGATCTGGATGAAGTACTTGGCCCTTAAGGACAGTCAACAAATTGTGAATCGAAATTTGCCTAGCTTACGTAACGGTAAGTTTCAATTCTATTAAGGACACGGAGGCGAGGATTATGCTATATCTTCCTTCGCTTTATTAACATAAAGAAACCACAGCAGCTTAGGAAAAGATATAATAAGAACAAAAAATGCTTTAAACATAAAGCATTGACGTAATGTTCAACAAAAAATCAACAACAACTCCCAAGAGTCTCTTTGTTATAATCATAGTCCACAGTCCTTTGTCACTGTTCATCATCCCTATATAACCGGACTTCCCATCATCTTCCTCCTCTTTCTTCGCGCAGATCACGCTTAAGCCTCATTGGTCCTGTTTAGCACCGTCGTTGCCTGCCAAAAAAGGAACAGCATCAGCGAGGTGGCCCAGGAAAAAGCGACAACAAGGCGAGGAGCATTCAGTGAACAACACAGTACAGACAACGTAAAGGAAAACGCTTTACTTACTGCCATACGGGTGGGTAGAGACACCACCGTAGTCCGGGTGGGATAATCCTCGCCTCCGTGTCCTTAATAGAATTGAAACTTACCGTTACGTAAGCTAGGCAAATTTCGATTCTATGTCAGGACCGGAGGCTTCAGATTATGCTAGTTTAAAGCTTACTTACCACCAACTGAGCTAAATCCACCACCGGCTTAAAATAAAACCTCTTGAAGGTGGAATCCGAGGACCAGTCCGCCGCTCGCATAAGGTCCTCCAGACGAGCACCCACCGAGAATGCCTTAGAGGCCATGGCCCCCCTGGCGGAGTGTGCTCCAAAGAGAGAAGTATTGATGCCCGCTTCTTGCATGACCCAACGCACCCACCGAGCGATAGCGGGGGAGGAGACAGCTTTGTGTGGCTTCCGCAGGGCAATCAACAACTGACGCTCGCCCGGAGGGCGCAGATCCAAGGTCAGGTCCTCATATGCTTTGAGGCATTGCACGACACACAACTTAGGAGTGTCAGTAAAGGCTGGATAAGAAATGGAACGCGACGACGTCTTAGTGCGTCGACCCACCGTAAAAGTAACCCCCTCCGGGGAAAAAATGCGTGCAGAAACATCCAGCGCGCGCACGTCCGAGACGCGCCTACAAGAGACCAGACATAACAACATGGCTAATTTCGCCGAAAGCTCCTTCAGAGACAGATAAGAATTCGCTGGCCACGATAGGAACAGGTTCAGGACCAAATTGACGTCCCAAAGGACGGAGTACCTGGGCTCTGGCGGCAGCGCGAGGCGAACCGCTCGCAGAAGCCGGCACACAAAAGGGTGTTCCCCTACCGGATGGCCATCGATGTTATCATGGCCCGCAGAAATCGCCGACCGGATAGCATTGATCGTTCTATACGCCAAACCCTTGTCGGCCAAATGAGCCAGGAAATTCAGCACGGGAACAAGGCCGGTGACCATGGGATCCAAATCCCTTCGTAAACACCAACGCATCCACTTAAGCCAAGCGGATCTGTAACGCTTCGTCGTACTATCGGCCAGTGCTTTGGAGAGCAAGTGCTCAGCTGACCCCGAAAGGTCCGGGAGCGTCCAGCGTCTCCTGAGAGCCTCCACGCCACGAGGCGGAGAGTGTTCTGCATGACGAGAGGGTGAGGTTCCCGATCCGGGCTCGTCAGGAGCAGAGGAAACAGGGGGAGTAGGATTGGAAAATCCCAGGAAAGTTCCAGAAGAACCGGAAACCATACTTGAGACCTCCACAGCGGTGTAACCAACACCAGGTCCGCACCCTGGCGGCGTATTTGAGCCGCCGTTCGCATGATCATGGAGAACGGGGGAAACGCAAACGGCTGTTCCCGACTCCAATCCTGCAAGAACGCGTCCGTGGCCTCCGCCAGAGGGTCCGGCCTCCAGCTGTAAAACCGCGGCAGCTGGTGGTCGAGACGGGACGCGAAGAGGTCCACCGAGAAGGGGCCCCAAAGGGAGTGCAGCCACCGGAAGACTCCCGGATCCAGTTTCCACTGGCTGGCATCCCTGAGATGTCGAGAGTGCCAATCCGCTACCTGATTGGACTGGCCTGGCAGATACTCCGCCGTCACCGCAATGTGACGAGACAGGCAATAATCCCAGAAGTCCTTCGCTAAATCCGCCAAGGCGCGGGACCGAGGACCTCCCAGGTGGTTCACATATCGGACCGCCGAAACATTGTCCATCCGTAGCAGGACACAAGCCTTGACCGAATCTTTGGTCCAACAGCGAACCGCGAAGGAGCCCGCAAGGAGCTCCAAACAATTGATATGCAATTGTTGTTCTTCTGACGACCAGGCGCCGCCGGTGGAAAAATCCCCGCACCGGGCGCCCCAGCCCGACCTGCTGGCGTCGGACTCTATGATTAAGTCCGGAGCCGACCCGAAGATCGCTCGCCCATTCCATGCCTCCATGTGAGACAGCCACCATGACATCTCCTCCTTCACTTCGTCCGTGAGGGGAACCCACTGATCGTAACACATCCCACGGCGCAAATGCTGCGCTTTCAGGCGCTGAAGAGCCCTGTAGTGCAGCGGGCCTGGGAAAATCGCCTGGATGGAGGACGACAGAAGACCCACCACCTTGGCGACATGGCGCAGTGACGTACGATCCCTCGCGATCGTCTGCCGAAGCAGGTGCCGTATCTTTGCGACCTTCCGGCTCGGTAGGCTCAAGACCGCCTGCACCGAGTCCACCACGAAACCTAAAAAGGTGATCTGCTGAGTGGGAACCAAGACCGACTTGGAGCCGTTGACGACGAACCCCAGTCTCTGAAGCAGGCCGACCGCTTGACGCAGTTGTCCTGCCAGCACCTCCGGGCACTGCCCCATGAGGAGGATGTCGTCTAAGTATACTATCATACGGACCCCCTGGCTTCTGAGAAACTCCACTACCGGGTGAAGGACCTTCGTGAAGCACCACGGGGCCGAAGAAAGGCCGAACGGCAGGGCGGTGAATTCGAACACCTGGCCGTCCCACAGGAATTGTAGGAAACGACGATGAGGGGGGTGGATGGGAACGACCAAGTAGGCATCCTTGAGATCCAGTCGCACCATCCAATCCCGAGGGAGGAGCACGTCCCGAAGGAGGTGGATCCCCTCCATCTTGAAGTGACGGTAGACCAACCACCCATTGAATTCCTTGAGATTGATCACAGGCCTCTTGCCCCCATCCGTCTTGTCTACCAAGAAGACGTTGCTGAGGAACCCATGCGGGTGGCGTGTTGATAGGCGGATGGCTCCCTTGCGCAGCAAGTCCGAGACCTCCCCGTCTATCAATCGCGCGTCGGAATCTGAGAAAACCATCGGGCACGGGGGCCTCACCTGAGTTGGCTGGTCGTGAAACTCTATATGGAAACCTCTCACAGTTTGCAAAACCCAAGCATCAGCAGTGAGCAACTCCCACTCCCCGTAAAAGCTTGCCAGCCGCCCCCCAATCGGAACTTGATCCAAGCAAAGTACACTTACCGGGGGCATTTCCTTGTCCGGACTTCTTTTGGAATCCTCTTCCACCATAGCGCTGTCCCCTCGTGGGGTAGAAATTGGTGTAGTTGGCCGAGGTCTGGTACTGACCTCTTCCGGAGCCTTGTCCACGGTTGTTGGTCTGCTGACCACGGCCGATCGCGAGGCCACTGCCGCGACCGGCCCCTCCAGAAAAACGCTGGTGAAACACCCTCTTGATGCTGGACTGGGCCTTGTCCAGCGACGTGAACGTGTTCACGAACTTTCCAAGCTCGCGGATGAAAGGCTCACCGAAGAGGCCACCCTGGGCCACGGCACCTGCCTCCGACGAGGCCAGGTCCCCCAGCTTCGGGTCCAGCTTAATAAGGAGCGACCGCCGCCGCTCCGTGGACAGGGCACAGTTGGCGTTGCCCAAGAAGACGATCACCCTCTGGGCCCAGTTGGAGAGCACCTCCGGTGAAATGGCGGTGCCATTCGCTCGAGCCTCCTCCGCCATATCGAGGATCTTCGTGGCGGGCCCGACCGCATCCAACAGCTTGTCCTGGCAGGCCCGCCAGGACCGATCGATCCCCTTCCTGGGGTCCTTCATGAATTTCGCCAGGAAGGTGGCCATCTTGGGGTCCAATTCTGGGGTCATAGCCACCTTCCCCTCCAAAGTAGGCCGAGGGCATTCCCCGCGCAGGCAACCCCTCGCCTCCTTCTCCAGGGGCTTGCGCAGCCGGCCCGCGACAAACTTCGCCACCGTCTCCCCCGGGGCCCAGGCCGCGGATCGGGGGTGGACGATCTCGTCCGGGTCCAGCATGCCCGACTCATCTCGGGGCATCTCCTTTCCCGAAGGCGCCGGGAGCCAAGACCGGGCCGACTCCCCGTCGTCATCCGTGTCCGGAGAGTCGTAGATCGGGGAGGCGGGCGCCGTCGACAGACCGCCCGAAGTGCCAGGGTCCACCAAGGGCGTCGGAGGCACCGCCGTCGCCTTGGCCAGGAAGGCGTCACGAAGACGCTCGAAGGCGCCCTTGTCCACGCCTTGGGCCTCCGATGAAGGCCCCTCACCCCGGGGTCTCTTCGGAGCGGGCGGCAACCCGCCGGACGTCCCCGGGAGCTCGGGGGACGGCGGCACCTGCGCCGCTGCCAGCTTGGCACACTCCTCCACGATGCGGGCCGAAAGGCGGTCCTCCATGGGCCCTACCACCTCCGTCACACAACGATAGATGGAGTTGTCCACCGCCTGATAAAACTCATCATCCTGCAGATAGGGCCAGGCCTCCTCATCATACTCCCCTTCCATGTCGGAACCAAGGGCAAATGCGGGGCACCCAAGAGGGCGGCAACCGAGAAAGTTCTCGAATGTGGGCAGGCCCAGCGGCTGCGATCACGTTTTGGGCCAGCTGACGTGGCAGGTGGGCTGCACCAACCCCCAAGCGCGCAGACCCTCCTCGCCGGGACCGGGTCTACGTACCCCTCAAGCGCGCTAGGCCACACACGAATAAAGAGGTGCACAGATCTCGCCCGAAGGCGATTCACGCGGTCAAAACCGCCATACAGACCCCAAAGGGCGTCAATTTGGGAAAGTACAGACCCGGAGCACCAGGTGTCAGAGGGGTACGCGAGGGTCGGCCCCTGCGCAAGCAGACCCCACGGCGTGGCTCCTCGTACCGCGGAGGCGCGCCGGAGGGTCGGCGAGGCGACAGGCCGCCCCCTTGCGGTCTATGTACACACCGCACACAAGTGGGAAAAAAGTCACGTAGGAACGGCAGAACGTTCCCGCAACTAGGGGACTCTGAAAGGAAATAAACCATGCAAGGAGTCCCCAAGACCGCAAGACATCAATCACAATAAAAGAAGACAAATAGAAAAGCACTTATCTGGCTGCGGGAGCAGCGAAGAAAGAGGAGGAAGATGATGGGAAGTCCGGTTATATAGGGATGATGAACAGTGACAAAGGACTGTGGACTATGATTATAACAAAGAGACTCTTGGGAGTTGTTGTTGATTTTTTGTTGAACATTACGTCAATGCTTTATGTTTAAAGCATTTTTTGTTCTTATTATATCTTTTCCTAAGCTGCTGTGGTTTCTTTATGTTAATAATGCGAAGGAAGATATAGCATAATCTGAAGCCTCCGGTCCTGACATAGAATTGGTTTCAGCTGAATATGAAGTTCCAATAGGAAAAATAGCGCAGGAAGCCAGTACGGTCTGAGCCATGTAGGAGCTATTAGAATAAATTGCCATGGTTCCCCTCTTCATGTCGTTTAGCACCTTTCTCTGGATCTACACGAAAATATGGAACTCTCTCTCTTCTGACATTCTGTCTAATTCACTGATAATCACCTTCAAGAAAGAGGTGAAAAGCTTCTTACTTAGCAGATTCGTATCATAATACAATGTTCTGACCAGTAACAACTCGGAGACCCTTACATCAAAAGCATTATCTCACCAGATTCAGATATCCTTAATCATGCTGGCAGGCAGCAAGAAGTGTGATCTTGGAACACAAACGTTCATACTTGTATTTGTATGGTTTATTTCTAAGGCATTATATATATGTTAGATAACAGAATTTGAGGGATGCTCTATACAGCGCTCGGATACCTTTGGGTCATGTTAGAGCTTTATAAAAATCCATAAATAAAATGGGTATACGGGGTAGAAAACGTAGGCAAAGATTTGACAGTGCTTCCAAAAATGAATTCCCCCCTACCCTGGTTGTTGATGCCAACTTGCATAAAATTGGCATTTCTGGTTCTGGCAGCTACGTATAAATTCCAACTTTGTTCTTCCCCAGTGACTCCAGAAGTCTTCAAGTAGTTACTGATTTATCTTGCATTCAAGGTAATTCTTTGTCATCCTGCTCAGGGTGTTCGCCCACTGATGGTCAGCGCCAGACATATGCTCCACTGTTAGTGAGATGAACAAGTTACTTACCTTCGCTAATGCTTTTTCTGGTAGATACAGTTTTTTTTGTTTTGTTTTTTAAATAAAAAAATTACTTTATTTGATTTGGTTTAAATCATACAAAGATGGTTGACCGCTAAAAACACATAAACACTTGTGACTTAAAATTCATGTCTGAATACTAGTTAATAAGTAGACTTTCCCTTTAAAACATTGTAATCAGTAAGACGAAGGAAAGAAAAAAAAACTGTGCAAATTGTGCCTTTTAGTCTTATGGAGTTGTTTAACCTTACGGGATCTGGTTCTTGTATATTTGCTTTGAAGTAAATGTCTAAGCGTTTTCTGAATCAAGTTCCGTGTCTTTCTTTTCTAACGCTTTTGAGGCTAAATTCAAAAGCTTTAATGATTTGCACGCCAATTGCACTGTCGATCCTCCTAGACATTTTATTACTGCGGACCTGCATGTCCTTATCAGTTCTTTTTTCAATAACGGCCGCAGCAGTCTTTTCCGTTCTGATAATAGTATCTGCCTGCGGATTCCTCACCTTGTGAATATCCCCTTGCGTCAGCAACATTCAGAAATTCTTTTCGTAGCTTCGCGCCGACGTGGACGTCATAGAGACACGGCATCGCACGCGACTCCGCTGAAGTCACCGACGCCCATAATAGGCCCACGCCGGCGTGATGACATCAGTTCCGCCCTTTTTTCCGTGCCTTCGAGGCACACGGACGGACCAATGACAGTATATATATACATAGTATACACAGAACACGATAGTCAAGATGACACACACAGTGTGAAGCAAATGTAAGAAAACACATTTTCTTAGACCATAAAACAAATACAATACAATTACTCTGGTATAGAAGATGGACAAACGGGGAGGCTGGTGGGTCAGTGAGGAATCCACAGGCAGATACTGTATCTACCAGAAAAAGCGTTACCGAAGGTAAGTAACTTGTTCTTCTGATACATCTGCCTTGTGGATTCCTCACCTTGTGAATAGAGTCCCACAGCAGTCCCCACTCCCGGAGGAGGGTGTCCACTCTCCTATACCAGAAAGTCCTGGAGGACAGAGCGCGGAAAGTGGCCGTCCCTCCTCACTTCGGAATCCAAGCAGTAATGCTTCGCGAAAGTGTGGAGGGAGGACCAAGTTGCGGCCCTACAAATATCCTCTACAGGAACACCTCTAGACAAGGCAGAGGTTGATGACTTAGCTCTTGTAGAATGAGCCCTTATACCCTCTGGAGGCTCCTTAACGGCCAAAGAGTAGCAGATCTTTATACAGAGGATGATCCATCTTGAAAGAGTTCTTTTATGAACCGCTCTTCATTTTTTGTAGCCAGCGAACCCAATGAAGAGCTGGTCATCCACACGACAGTCTTTAGTTCTGTCCAGGTAAAAGCTCACCGCCCTCCTAGGGTCCAGACGGTGTAACCTCTCCTCCTCCTTGGAAGGGTGTGGTGGAGGATAAAAGGTAGGGAGGGTAATGGATTGTCCTAGGTGGAAGGGAGTCACCACCTTAGGGAGAAAAGCAGCCCTGGTCCTAAGAACCATTTGTTCAGCATGAATGGTCAGGAACTAAGAGCTTGAAGCTCACTTACCCTCCTTGCCGAGGTATTTGCAACAAGGAACACTGTCTTAAAAGTCAAAAGCCTCATAGGACACTTGTGTAAGGGCTCAAAGGGAGCACCCATCAAGTATGTTAAGACAAGATTTAAGTCCCATTGAGGCACAATAAAGGGAGTTGGAGGGAATTTATTAGTGAGACCCTTCAAAAATCTTAAAACTACAGGAGATTTGAAAAGAGAGGACTGGTCCGGCAAACATATAAATGCCGACAAGGCCGAGAGATAACACTTGACTGTGGCAAAAGCCAGCCCTTGCTGCGCCAAAGAGAGCAAACTGGAGAATATCAGATAAATGGGCTTACAAAGGGTCTACAGATTTCTCTCCACACCAGGTGACAAATTTAGACCATCTGTAAGAATAAATGGTTTTAGTGGAGTCACGCCTAGCTGATAATATGACATCCACCACATCGTGTGGGAGAGAAAAGGAATTCAGGTTGCCCCGTTCAATCTCCAGGCATGAAGGTGTAATGTCTGGAGGTGGGGGTGTAGAACCTGCCCCTCCATCTAAGAGAGAAGGTCTGCCTTGAGAGGGAGATGGAGCAGCGGGTGAGAGGAGAGGTGGAGAAGATCTGTGTACCACACCCTTCTCGGCCAATCCGGGGCGACCAATATGACTTGGGCCCGGTCTTGGCGAATCTTCCTCAGAACCCGAGGAATCAAGGGTATGGGAGGAAACGTGTAAAGGAGTTGTTATCCCCAACTCAACTGAAACGCATCCCCCAAGGCTGCTTGCATCGGATACTAGAGACTGCAAAAAGACGGGCAGTGAGCATTCTCGTGAGTGGAGAACAGGTCCACCCGAGGAGTTTCCCACATCTGAAAGATGTCGTGAACTACCTCTGGATGGAGCCTCCACTCGTGGTCGGCCGAGAACTGCCGACTGAGAGTGTCCGCACGAACGTTCAGAACTCCGGCCAGATGATTTTCCATCAGACAAATCTGATGGTCCTGAACCCAGGACCAGAGCCGCAGAGCCTTCCTGCTGAGACACTGCGACCCCACTCCTCCCTGCTTGTTGATGTACCACATCGCGGTCGTGTTGTCCATCAGGACTTGGACTGACCGACCACGAAGGGAAGGGAGGAAGGCCTTGAGAGCCTAACGTATTGCCTGCTATTCCAGAAGGTTGATATGAAGAAACCTTTCCTCTGGAGACCAAAGACCTTTGACCTCCAGGTCCCCCAGATGAGCACCCCACCCTAGAGTGGATGCATCCGTTATTACTGTGGCCACTGGAGGAGGCAGTTGAAAAGGCTTCCCCTGAGACAGGTTTCCTTCCACGCCTCACCAAGTCAGATCCGCTGCAGCTTCTCTGGAGATCCTCACTGACTCCCTGAGATCTCCGTTGTGCTGATACTACTGCCTGCGGAGGCACCACTGGAGTGCCCTCATGTGCCAGCGTGCATGGTTGACCAACAGAATGCATGAAGCCATCAGACTGAGCAGGCGAAGGACCTTCAGGACTGGAACGACCGCTCCATTGTAAAATAAAGGAATCATTTCATGAATGTCGCGAATCCTTTGAGGAGGGAATGCACGACATACAGTTGTGTCCAGTACAGCACCTATGAACAGGATGCGCTGGGAGGGCACCAGGTGAGACTTGGGTACATTTATCGAAAAACCCAACCTGTACAACAACTGGGTTGTCTCTTGCAGATGTTGGAGCACTCTCTCTGACGACTCCGCTTTGATCAGCCAGTCGTCCAAATAGGGGAATACTGGAATCCCCGACCTTCTGAGATGTGCTGCCACCACTGCCATCACCTTGGTGAAGACTCGAGGCGATGTAGTAATTCCAAAAGGAAGGACCGCAAACTGATAGTGTTGCGGCCCCACCGTAAAACGGAGATACTTCCTGTGCGACTTCAGGATTGGGATGTGAAAATACGCATCCTGCAAGTCGAGCGACACCATCGAGTCTTCTTCCAGCAGCGCTTGAAGAACCTGCGCAAGGGTGAGCATCTTGAATTTCTCTTGTTTCAGATAGAGATTCAAGATCCTGAGATCCAGGATTGGACGAAGTCTGCCATCCTTCTTGGGAATCAGGAAATACCAGGAGTAGCATCCCTGACCCCTTTCCTGCTCTGAAACCACCTCTATCGCACCCTTTCTTAATAGAGTCTGCACTTCCTCCTATAGAAGGAATAGATGTTCCTTTGTGCAGAAACCTTGGCAAGGAGGGTAATTGGGAGGGAATTCCCGAAAGGGAAGGGCATACCCATTTTCTACGAGATTGAGAACCCTAAGATCTGATGTAACCGATTCCCAATCCCGTAGAAAGTGTGTAAGCCGACCCCCCACCGGACCCACATGATCCTGAATGGCGGATCTAGGGCTTCTTTTCTGTGGCTGGGTGGTTGGAGGAGGAGGAGGAGGAAGAGGCCTGACGTCCACGAGGACGAGCTCTTTGCTCTTCCCTGTAAGTTCTGTAAAAGGTATTCTGCTGCTGCTGTTGTTGCTGCTGCTGCTGACCTTGTCGAAAATTGCGAAAGGAAGAGCGTCCAAAACCTCTGAATCTCCTGGCCGAAGAACCTCTGATCTGGAGTCCTAAAGATTTGGCAGTAGCTCTACTGTCTTTAAACCTCTCTAAGGCAGTATCGGCCTTTTTGCCAAAGAGACCAACACCATCAAATGGTAAATCCAATAAAGCTGCCTGAACATCTGCAGAAAAGTCTGATGATTTTAGCCAAGCCGACCTTCTCGTGGCAACCGCAGTGCCCATGATGCGAGCCACAGAATCAGCAGTGTCCAATCCGCTTTGTATTACTTGGCGTGCCGCCGCATGAGCGTCAAACAACACTTCCTCAAAATCACCACTACTTCCATCAGGAATCTTAGGAGCCAACAAACGCATTCAATCCATGAGTGTGTGCACATATCTCCCCATGAGACAAGTGGCATTAGTGGACTTCAATGCCATACTTGCAGAGGAGAAAGTCTTTTTGGCCACCTGATCCTGTTTTTTCGCCTCCTTATCGCCAGGCACTTGGGGAAACGCACTCAAAGACTTCTTCGAGCATGCTGCCTGAATGACTAGGCTCTCAGGAGAAGGATGAGATGTTAAAAAGGCAGGGTCTTCTGGTGCAACCCTGTATCGTCTAGCCACACTTTTGGAAACAGCCGGAGCAGTTAGAGGCTTTTTCCACACCTCCATAATAGGCTCTGTTAAAGCCTCATTGAACGGAAGCAACGGTTCCACCACCGAACTAGGAGAGTGTAGGACCGCAGTAAGGAGATTAGACTTAGATTCCACTGTTGGTAAAGTCAAATTATGAAGACCAGCAGCCTTCCTCATTACTACATGATAAGGCTGGACGTCCTTTGAAGGTGCATCTGAACCTGATGGCATCTCCCATTCCGGGGAAAAATCCAGGCCACTAGCATCTGCCAGGTCTTCAAAGCAGTCTTCCTCTAGTTCACCTTCCTCCACATAAGGATGAGACTCAACATATCTCTGCTCCTCCAAAAGGCGTTGTGCCTCCCTCCTGGACCTCTCCTTAACACGCCTCTCCACTGGATCCACCATCGACTCCAACAGAGCCGGAACCGACGTCGGTATCGAATCCGATGGCCCAGTAGGTTGTACTCTAGGTCGACTTGGAGCGGGCGACGCCGGGAGCGGCGTCGACGACTTCGGCGGAGCCGTGTATTGCCATGGCGGCATCGGGGCTGGCATAAACGGCATAAATGGTGCCGGAGCATAGGAGTGTGGCACCCCCAAATTGTAGGCCAGTGGACCCATGGGACCCGAAGGTGCTCCAGAGGGGTACCAATTCCTCGTAAAGACGCCATACATTGCATTCAAAAACGCTGATGGGTCTTGGCCTGGTGCAGAAAAAGATGGCTGAACACCCTCAGGCTGGACTCTAGGTGGGAACGAATCCGGCTCCTCTACAGGCACAGATTCCCCTTCCACCTGAACTTCTTCCTCTCGGGCCGGGGACGGCGCCGGAGACGGATCGGAAACCGGAGTCGGCGACTGCACCTGCGACTCCGAAGGCGAAGCCTCACCTTCCAGATTCGAAGCTTCCTGCGGTGGAATCACCTTCGATCGAACCTTCTTTGGCAACTTCGATCTCGAGTCCAACTCCTTTCCCGAGTGACGTCGGGACTCATGTCTCCTCTTCTTATGCTTCCTTCTTGATTTTGAAGCATGTTCTGTTGAGGACTTCCAGGTCGACTCCTCTCGAGATCTAGATCTTGACTTCGACCTCGACCTCGCCCTTCTCGAACGAGATCGTGAAGACTTCCTACCATTGCCCGCCTTCAACTTCGCCACCAGGAGCTTGGTCTCTCTTTCTCGCAGGGCCTTCGGGTTCATCTGTCGACAAGATGAACACCCATCCACATCATGATCGGAGCTTAAGCACCATAAGCAGTCCTCGTGCGGATCCGTGATGGACATCATCTTCCCGCATTCCTTGCAGGGCTTGAAGCCAATCTTCTTCATCGACATCGTCACGAAACAAAGAAGCAGAAAAACAAAGGAAATAGCAACAAAGTCACTAGTAAGCTACTGTGATTCCCGAAACCGTTAGCGTCGACGACACAGAAAAAAGGGAACTGATGTCATCACGCCGGCGTGGGCCTATTATGGGCGTCGGTGACGTCAGCAGAATTGCGTGCGATGCCGTGTCTCTAGGACGTCCAAGTCCACGTCGGCGCGAAGCTAAGAAAAGAATTTCGGAATGTTGCTGACGCAAGGGGATATTCACAAGGTGAGGAATCCACAAAGCAGATGTATCTATCAGAAGTGATGCTTTTCTGAGAATTCACAATTTTTTTGCGGTTCTACACATACTAGTCGTGATTGCATGCTTCCTGGACATAATATGTTTGTACATCCTTCCCACGTTCATCACTTAAATAAAATTACAATTCAGTCTGTAAACACTGTGCAGACTTTCAGCAGGAATTTAGCCAGTTGCTTAAGTAACGTAGATGTTTCAGATGGATTTGGAGTCTGACAAAATGCTGGATACCAGTATGAGATCTAGAAGTTTCTCCAGCCAAATATTAGTCAGGGGTTAATGAGCAAGTGGTAAGAGAAGTTAAGAAAAACTGTTATTTTGGAGTGAATTAGTAAGTGTAATATTGCAGTTGATAAGATTTATGATTTGATACAAAATGTGTGGGAAAGTGTGATGTACATGCATAATGTTTGCTTTAAAAAGGAGATATACAATGATATTCAAAGGATGATGGAGAGGTGGCTTGTGTGGGAGTGGGGATGGGTTTAAGAATCAAAATGAGGTTACTAACCCTCCACCTTTGCATATGTTTTGGGGTGTGTACACAAGTGCGACAATGTCTCTAGCACAGTGGCAAATGTGGCTGAATCCATGCAGTTGACCCAGATTTCTTGAGGATACAGATATGGAGAGAGGGTTGCGAGAAAGAAAATAGTCAGTGGTATATTTCATAAAAAAACGGAGCCAACAGAGCCAAAGAGACCGAGATTTTATTAGAGGAGTTATGTGGAAACGTTGATGCGGAGCCTCAGTGGGCATATTAGCTAGCTAGTTCTGGGTGCAATGAGGTATCGCTGTGAGCGAGCAAAGAGGTACTGGGTGTGGTTAAAGTGAAATGACAATGTAGGTTACTGTACAGTGTGGTACACCATATAAGCCTTTGGTTTAAGTAGCATAAGGCATAAAAGAAGGAGAGATAGGATTAAGGGAAATTACGTAGTAGAAGGAGATAAGGCTTTGAAGAGGAATTAAAAGCATAATTAAGGCACTGATGAACCAAGAAGAAACGTATTGTAAGGATGCTGCAATATTAAGTATTAAAAAAAATCATCTGCATTCTTGTGCAAAAATATAACCTTTCTTCCAATTATTATTATTATTAAAAAAGATTTGGTACCGCGCACGTACACCAATTGGTTTCTTGGCGCTCTAGACCAGGTGGGAGAAGAACATTCAGGAACAAGGCCGCTAGCCGTGCGCCAGACGGAACAGGTAGGTTTTCAAAGAATTGCGGAAGCAACGATAATCAGTGGACAGACGAATGGCAAGAGGAAGGATTAAACAATTAAACCTCACGAGTAGTAAGCATCAGCAAAAACAGGAGTCATTGTTTTCAGATATGAACTGTTATATGGTGCTACTACACGTATAGTCCAAGCTGCGATTTATTGAAAGGAGCTACATTGTTCTTCGAGTTCAGTAAAGACAAGGACATTGCACTGCTTTCGAAGTTGGTCACAGGCATAACTGTTAAAATATAACATTATGCAGATACTTGGTGAGTAAACCCCCCTTTTCAGTTTAGGTGCTTAGACTCAAAGTGATTCTAGCAAAATAATTAATTTAGCAGGAATGGGTGATTCAGAATATTTATTGAGCTAAAACAAAAGCAATAAAAATGTAAAACAAAGGGCAAATGCTGGATTGATATTGTGGATTTTCCCAATAGGGGAAAGGCTAGATGCCCATAGTTATGTTTCTTACAAATGAATTGCGATTTCCTTCGACACCTGTAAAGACGCCAAAGAATTGTGGATGCAAAAGCGGAGGGGTGGGGGGGGTGGAGGGGGGTAAGTCAAACACACACAACTTGACACTGATCCTCATCCCCTAAGGAGCTGAAACAGCGGTGTCTCTCTGCCACCCTTCACTGCTCCCACCTAGGTCCCAAGATGCCATGGTCACAAAGTTAATCATCTGTAGCCTGCACACCAAGTAAAACATACAGTTTTACAGTCACAGCTGAAGACCTACATGAATGTATAGTTATATACATAGAGTGCGAGTGTGTGTGATGTCTAGGACTTGTATGCCCACAACCTCTTAAAGGGCCTAGGTAGTTAAATGCATGCATGATGCAGCACTGTTTACCTGTGGCTCTCTTCTTTAATGCACTCCTGATTATGTCCTACCAACACAATTTTACCGGATGATCCTCAAACTTTGCCAGACAGGGGGACGTGCTCTACGATTGCTAGGAGCTTGCATAACATTAATAATAATAATTAACCATAAGGGCGTGATATCGGTACCGAGGCAAGACGGCACACCCGTAAGATGCTCCTGCTGAGGAAAGGAATCCGGGGCACCCATACAATGGAATATCCACAGGCAGGTTCCTCAGATGACAGGGAACTGCTAACAAGCGGCCTGCCGCTGGCCGGGAGGCTGCCAAATGACACATGCACATAGCGAGTGGCACAGATGGGTGGGGTGCAGTAGTGCGTCCTGCGCCCAGCATGGCGGCATGGCCCGCAACAACAGAGGAGCCAGTGATCTGTGCCGGCGATATGGCAGAGGAAAAGTCCTTCTACCCTTGGCGAGCAGAGCGGCTATGGTGGATGGCAAAGGCGAGTGTACAGCAGTATATGGTCCCGCGCAAGAGACGAGAGTGGGCTTAGTGGACAGCGCAAAACCTGGGGCGTAGAGGTGGGGTTAAGGGGCAGCGCCTGAGAAGATCGATAGGAGTTTCCCTTTACCCCCGCTGCCCTTGGTGGTGAGGGGGGATAACATGGTCAGCACAGGAGAGGGAACGCCTCAAGATTACGAGGAAATGGAACCACTTGAAAGACCTACTTCAAGAAATCAAAGATACTAAATTCACCTTGGAACATGAAATACATACTGTGGTGATTGATATTGCGCTCATCCATCGGAGTGACCTCCGTGAAACAAACAGTGGAGGATTACTCATACTCTATCGCTATGCTAAAGAGAGGGATCAACCACCTAAGGGAAGCAACTTGTCACCTCTACGCAAGGGTGCAAGACGCTGAGGATAGATCCAGACGCAACAATGTTCAGGTGATGGGGCTCCGTGAGGGGTGTGAGGAACCAGCAACGGAACATTTTCTTGAGTACTTCATCAGTAAGGTGGTGTGTCCACAAGACATATCCAACCATTTTTGTGATAGAAAGGGCACATAGGGTGTCAGGGGCGCCTCCCCCCCAGACCATGAACTATTGCAAATGTCCTGAACCATAGCAACCGAGATGCCATTCTCTGCACTGCTTGACAAAATGTCCCACTGACATATGGACACAGTACAATCCTAGTGTTAGCCAGATTACATGCAGGAATTACAGATCAAGCAACAATACTTCAATAAGACTAAGGCGGAGTTGCAACAGCACAACATCCAGTACATGATGCTAAACTGCGAGTCCTGCCGTAGGGTAAATCCTGGCACTTCACATCACCAGAGGAGGTGTGAGACCAGGTAGTGGGATTGCGCCCAGCTCAAACTAAGACGCACATGAGGGAGTGCCGTTTGAGAGCCACAAGGCGGCGGCGCCGCCGCCGTTGTCGTCGTTCGAAGTAGCGCCACCAAGGCAGAAAAATGAGGAACTTTGCACTGTTGAGATGGGTGAAAACGATGTCAATGAATGTCATGATATGTTGGCTGAATATATTAGGAACTTCTGTTGATGAACTGCTACAAGCTTGTCCATTAATATTGATGAACTGTCATAATCGTTGTGGAGACACTATCCTAAAGTGGCGTGCAATAAATTGTGGATCTGTGGATACAAGGAAATCTGTCTTTTTGATTGAATCGGTTGGGAACAAATTTGCATTTGCAAATACTGATAACTGAATACGGCGCTCCCTTCATTGTGGTATTTTTCATTGGAGGTGGTCCTGCAGCGGTGGGCTACAGAAGGTTTAGCGTGATTGATTGGATTAATAACATTGAATTGATATAGCAATAATCCTGTCCTGTGCACATCAGTTGGAAGCCCTGACCGCTAAGGATTATTTTGTATACAATACTAGTATAATAAACAAGCTTGCATATTTAATGGTAAAAAACTAAAATGAGACTACTACTGCTTCAGTCAAATTCCTATTAGATGTTATGGGAACAAGAAAAGCCGCTTTACAATAGGGATGCTACTGATTATTTACTTTTAAAATAGAACCATTGCGGTGCAGAATTTGAAGGTTTATGTTGTTTCAATTTGTATGACCAATCCACATCCATCCATTTGTATCTCAATGCCTTGCATGAATTAGTCAAAGAAGCAGAGCAGGATGTGGACAAGGGGTGGTTATTTGGATAGTTCCCTTATTTTGGGCAACTTTGTTATATTTTAAGTGTCATTTTCATTATACTTTGTATCTTGATAACTACTTGTTGCTGTATGAATCGTGTGCCTAATCTTATACCTTTGTTTCATCCTAGGGTTAAAAATCAGGCAGGCCCCTAGGTTACTTGAGCGCAATTCAGAAATGTTTATGTTTTTTACTTCACCAAGCGGGAGAGATAAGCTGCTAGACAGACAAGTGTGGGATGTGTACAATGACCAAGGATGTGAAAGTGAAGAAATCTGTCTCAGCTCTCATCAGAGCCTGGCCAGTTCTGGTGGGGGACTTCGACGCAGAGATTGCAGCCAGCACCTATAGTGCAGATGAAGGGAGGGGGGGGCTTCTAGAAGCCTCTCTCTGTGTTAGTAAGAATATAAAGACTTAGACTTCTTGGTATTTTGTCTGGAACTCACTTCAGGGGTGGACACACTGTCTAGAAACTTTTCCTGGCTGAAGAGTTTCTGCTGAGACTGTCAACTGGTTCCCCAGTCATGCTGGCAGGATGATGTTCGTCAGACAACCATGTGATGTATTCCTAGTACTAACTGCATTTATTCTTGTGTACTTGTAGTTATTCTATGCATGTATTCTTGCGTATCTATGTAGGAAGGTAGGATCCATCTGCATGGTTATCCCCACTTTTTGCCTGTTGTGGTTAAGGTTTCTGACTAGTCTGACTGGGATCCTGCAAATAAGGACCCCAGTCTCTGTCCATTCTCCCCTAAATTGGTTATGGTGAGTACTTTGGTACATCCATGATTGGCTACTGGTGTAACCTTACAAGTCCCTAGTATATGGCACTGCAATACCCAGGGCATAGGTACACTTTATTTATTAATTTTCTTGTATAGCGCCTGAATCGATCCCCGAAGGGATATCTCCGCACTTGCGCTCCTATCAGATAGACTCAATCATGATCATATGCTGTTAGCAAAAGTGTTTCTTAAGACTGGGTGAATAAGTAGGTTTTAAGATTTTTCCTGAAGGATTCTAGATTGGTGATTTGCTTCAGCATGGGGGGGAAGTGAATTCCAAAGGACAGGGCCTTTATAGGAGAGGGCGCGACCTCCTTGTCTGGTTCTTCTAAACCTTGGGACCTGAAGTAATTGGTTTCTGCTGGAGCGTAGAGTGCGTCCAGGGGTGTATGGTACAAACTTTTCCTTCAGGTATTTGGGTCCCGTGCCAAACAGACATTTGTGTATTGTACAACACGTCTTGAATTCTATGCGTTGCCTTATCGGCAACCAATGGAGCTGGTGTAGAAGAGGACGAGCGGGGGTTCTGGGTTGAGCATTAAGGACCAGCCTCGCCGCAGTATTTTGGACCACTTGCAATTTATTTAGTTGTTCCTCATTGGCCGCGATAAGCAGGCCATTGCAGTAGTCCATCCTACTGATTACTAACGTCTGGACTAGTGTTTTCCTGTAGTTATCGGGCAAGAATGGAAAAACACGCCGTAGCAGCCCGATAACGCGGAAACATGCTCCTGTAACTTGGTTGGTGTGTTCTTTAAGCAGGAGTGCTTGATCCAGACGTACTCCAAGATTTTTGACAACTTGTTTCGGGCTGGGGACAGGTCCCAACTCCAAGGGCCACCATTCTGGGGACCATAGGAGAGTAGCCCCACCGAACAACATTACTTCCGTCTTGGCTACATTGCACTGGACATTCAAATAACAAAGGAGCAAAGAGGGACAAAGAATCGGATGGGTCGCCCTCCACTCATAAACTCTATAACAAATAAAGACCCAGTCCAAACGCGTGCTATTATAACAGTGACAAAAAAGGGGGGTGTATATACTGGAAACCTACTCCCCACTACACTCTCATACACTTTATAAGGAGGTACTGCACTGTAGCTACGCTTAACTTAAAACACCTGTTCTCCCGGGCAACACCTCAGAACATCCCCTCACGATGAGCCAACAACAGGTTGGTCACATACGTCCACTCCACAAATAGACGTTCCTCATAGACGTGAAAAAATATGTGCGAGAAGCAAATGACCCCTCACGGAAACACCACAAACGGGGTAACTGGTATGTAATTTCCAGACAGGCCCCTGTCTCATCATCGGTGGTCACTTGCTTCTCAAAGAAAAGTGAGAGGAAAGAAAAAGAGTGTCCAAAACAAACAACATATAAAGTGACAAATGGTGAAGAGCAGAAAAATCTGCTGGTGACAAACAAACACAAATCACAGAGTGCTTAAAAACACACACTAAACACCAGTCCCTTAACCAATTTTATTCATAGGGCGGTGATAGTGTGCTCTTTAATGCTAAAAAGGCTGGTAGCTAATTATGCATACCATTACCTACTGCCAGTGCCGACATGTTTCACTGCTATATTCCCTTTAGCAGTTTCATCAGGGCTGCACTCAATTGCTGCCACTTCACTCTTATGGACACTAGTTCTAAAAAATGCAAGAGTCAGCCACGCTACTCATACCGGCTGCTCAGGTCTCTACAAGGTCCTGGGTACTGCCTGGAAGTATCCCTCGATCCTTGGGCTATTTTGCAATCGTCAACCGACTAGGAAGGCACCTTTCCTCAGCCATTGGCCTTATAAAGTGTATGAGAGTGTAGTGGGGAGTAGGTTTCCAGTATATACACCCCCCTTTTTTGTCACTGTTATAATAGCACGCGTTTGGACTGGGTCTTTATTTGTTATACATTGCACTGGAGGCAATTTCGTGCCATCCAGTCTGACACTGCTCTCATCCCGTCTGAAAAAGATTTTTGAATTGCGAGCGCGAGGGTCTGGAAGGGGAATAGGAGTTGGGTGTCGTCAGCATACGACACCGGGGTGAACCTGTATTTTCTTACAATGTCCGCCAAGGGGGCCACGTACACGTTAAAAAGCGTGGGGCTTAGACATGAGCCCTGTGGCACTCCCTTGGTGAGCTCCCTTTGGATGGAATTATGGGAGCCCAACTTGACTCCTTGTAGACGACCGGAAAGAAAGCTTTCCAGCCAGGACAGAGCCGCGCCTCCTATGCCCACCTCCTTCAAACGACCGAGAAGTATTTCATGTGACACCGTGTCGGAGGCAGCGGATAAATCTAACAGCACCAGAATCGTTGATCCCCCTCCATCCAGTGACATCCTGATGTTATCGGTCACTGAGATGAGGGCCGACTCGGTGCTGTGATTGGGCCTGAATCGAGATTGAGAGTGGTCCAGTCCCTCCGTTGTCTCGATGTAATTTGACAAATGGGTGTTCACATGTCTCTCGGTCATTTTGCTAAGATATGGCAGGAGGGAGATGGGTCGGAGGTTGGAAAAGTCCGTCCATGGAAGCGCGGCATTCTTCCGGATAGGGTTCACCACCGCTTTTTTCCATTCCCCAGGCACGTGTCCTTCCCTGAGGGAGTGGTTTATTATATCTTGGATTTGTGGTCCAAGAAGAATACTCAGGGGGGCCATCATTTTAGCTGGTAGGAAGTAGTCAGGGATCCTGACTTTATGTGGCTGATAAGGGAGAGAAGGTCTGATTCACCGACTGGTGGAAAGGTTGTCAAGGAGACGTTTCTTTGTGTAGATGGAGGAATGGGAGCACAAATACTACTTTGATGGCTGGGAGCCTTCAAAATGTTCTCGTAAATCAAGTTGATTTTATTTTCAAAGAGCAGAGAAATGTCATCGCATAAGGATTGGGAGAAGTCGTCTGGGCTGTCACAGGCTGTCGGTTTTACAAATGCTTGTAATATTTTATATAATTCCTTAGAGGAATTGCCCGCCTCTGCCAGTTGCTGAGTGAGGCTGTTCTTCCGCGCCAACTTTATGTTCTTATAATAATTGGACTGAGCTTCACGGTGTGCTCTACTATTTTCTTCTGTGCGTGCTTTCCTCCATTTTTTCTCTATCTTCCTACAGCCCTGCTTCTCTACTCTGTGCCTCGGTGTACCATTTTTCTTGTTTACTTACAGGGAATTGTTTATGCAGCTTCAGGGGGGCCAGTTTATCTATTGCTACAGTTATGGAATCATTAAATTTAGCTAGGGCACCCTCCACATCATCTGTTGCCATAAGGTTAGGCTTTTTCCAGACCCTCTGTAACTCCTCCACCGTTACCCTGTGCCACTGTCGACGCCATACTGGTGGAAGAGTGTTCTCTTTAGGGCGTTTATCCACTTCCGATAGGCAGAATTCCAGCAAGAAATGATCTGACCAATCTAGCTGGACGGTGGATTGGCACTGAATTTTGGTGCAGTTTGAGAAAAGCAGGTCTAGAGAATGGCCTCCTTTATGTGTAGGTCCATTGTTCTGCAGCTCCAGACCTAAAGTGGACAGGTCAGCAAGTAAGGACTTAGTTTCAGGAAGCTCTAGGATATCTGTGTGAATGTTAAAATCGCCAAGGAGCAGAAAATCTTCATTGGCTCTAAAGTGAGGAGCTAAAAGCTCCAGAAGAGATGGAGTAAAACCTGAACTAGGTCTTGGTGGGCGATAAACGAACGCTCCCTTCCAGGCTGCTCTTGTGGTAGTAATAACTCTAAAAACAATTATTTCTAATTGTGGACTACATTTTTGTTCTAAAACAGTGACTTTCAAATATTCTTTATATACAATGGCTATTCCACCGCCTACTTTATCTGGACGATCCATATTTAAAAACTTATACCCTTGGGGAACCCCTAAAGCTTCAGCCCATGGGGCACTTGGGGTCCCCCATGGGCTGAAGCATGTATTATGCCAACCCATGTGAAACCACTCGAACTGTGACGACAGGCCTGCCATTGCAGCCTGTTTAAGCTGGTGCTAGCACCCCTTATGACAGATCTAGGTTTCCCTATATCGGAGGTCACTGCACAAAACTATATGTCACCCCTAAGGCAGGCCTTTCATTCCTGAAGGCAAGGTGCTCGGTTCTAAGTGTGAGGGCGCCCCTGCATGAGCGGGACACCCATACAACCTTTGGAGTTCATTCTACCGGGTTTTAAGTGCAACAGCCATTATGATATATAGAGTGGCCATGCGTCATTACGCAATGAACATCTCTAAATTGGCTGGAACAAACCCAGTCATATTTGGTAGAAGTAGGATTCCTGCACTGCAAAGCTCCTCCGAGAGGCCCTCAGTGCTCCCGGTACCTGTCTTCTAGAACTGGACAGCAAGCAGCTTGCTTTCACCTTCCTCACCTGTGGCATCTTCCTGAAGTCCTCCATTGAGTTAGACAGTGGTTTCCGATGCCACTTCGAACGTATGCAGCCAGAGAAATATTTCTGCCCTCCAGCTGCTGAGCCAAGCTCGAGCAGGGGAAGGCAGAACAATAGATATCCTGTGACAGGGAGGTTGACCACCTCCCAGACAGGATTTAGTGTATTGGTTTAGGGTGGGGGCGCTTGCCAGCACCACTGAGACTGCCTGAACGGCACATTTGGTGCCCTCCTTGCATAGTCCAGTTCAGGGAGCCGTTGGCTCCTACTCTGGCATGAAACTGGACAGAGGACACAAGAGTATCCTCCCCACTGTCCAACCCCTCCCCTAGGAGGGAACCCTGAATCGTCGAAACCCTTTCCTTAGGGTACTGAAGGGCTTACCTGTGGGTGTGTCCCAAGATTCATTGTGGAACACGATTCATATCAAGACACCACTTTTCTTCGACAGCCTGGGCACTCTGGACAATGCTGGGCTTTGCTCTGGGCACCGAGACTGCTCCTGGGAAGACTCCTGGTGCTCCTGGTCTCATCGTCCTGCTCGTCTGCTGCAAAGTCTGTGCCTGTGCTCCATACAGGATTCTTCCAAGGCCTGTGGACATCCAAGACACCTGAAGGAATCTACCTTGAAGGGAAGGAGATACTTTCCTGCATTTGCAGGCACCACAACACAGCTGACCAGTGTGCTGATCCTAGACTCCCATGGACTTCGAAAGCTCAGCAACACAGGTGGTGGTTCTTCAACTCCCTCGAGGCCTGCACTGTATTCTCACCGAGTTTGAGGCCACTATCCCTCGTCGAACCGCAGGAAAGGAACCCCTGTGCACCGCATCGACTTGTCGTTGCAAATGCTTGTTGGTTCACTTCCTCAAAGATCTTTGGGCTCCAAGTAGCCCCCACCTCAAGCATCTCCTTTGACCAAGATCTTCGTCCTCACCACATCCCTGGCAAGGGGGCCTCCATCTTTGGGGAGCTGCTCAAGGTCCTCTGGTTACTCCAGTGCCTCCGGCTTGTGGGTCCTATTGGGGGTCTTCTTTGATTCTAGTGGGCTCCCCTTATTGCTTGGGCATGCTCTGACTACATTGCTTGTGGTGAGTCACTTGGACCTTGGCCTCCGGGCACACGTACCGTGGACAGGCTGCTGTCTCAGCAGTCGCCCACTCCTGCTCCGTGAGATCGGATGGCAGAGGCCCATGTTCGCCACTTAGGAGGTTAATCTCGGCGCACTCAGCTCGCCATCACTTGTACACAGGGGAGCAGGTCCACTGCCGGCTGCAGCCCCAGGAGACCCGTCTGTACTAGGAGGGCACCGGCAGATGTGTGCGTGCCCCATCTTCACCAACAGGGCCCTGTAGATTGCTGCACCAGACACAAAGAGAAGCTTGAAGCAGCGTGACTCACCTGCAGCCTTCAGCCAGTACCGCGTCCGTGCTTCGTGCTTCGGTGCGAGAGGAGCGCTCCAAATGACCACGTTTCTCCGAGGCAGGTGAGGCAGAAATACCTCGGAGAAACACACAGCCATTTTCGGATTCGGGGGCGTGTTTTGCTGTCCTGCGTGACGGACGACGTCACGAGCTAAAGAACAGCAAAATGTACGCCCCCCAATCCGAAAGAGACGGGGCTAAATCGGAGTGACGGCTCTCTCCTCCAATGGCTGGCCTCCGTTTAGGAAGCCAGCCAATGGAGGAGAGAGGAGGGTTAAACGACCCTACTAAGAAACATAAGATCTCCTCTCGGAAGCTGGCAAGCCAGCATTTCCGGTCCGAGACCTAACAAAGAAAAATGGCCGTAAGGAAATTGGACAATCCTCTGCCATTAGCCAAAGATAACTTCTTAGGTTGCTTGTCAAGTCTACACCAGAAAATTACAAATATTGTTCCAGCACAACTACAAACACTGACAACAGAAAGGCATCCACAGCAGAAATATATATGGGCATTCAAGACACTGGAGGAAAGTGGTCATTAAAGAGGAGTATATTATTATACCTAATCAGGAAATTAAATGTACTCAAGCAACCTAGAAAAATAAGCAATCTAAAAGACAAACAATGATTTGGAAGACAGATAGAGTTGACCTAATGTCAGTATCTGCAAGAGAGGCAAAAAATCTGGCTGCACGTGAATGCCCACCACAACGTCTAGCCCTTTCCAGAAAGAGAGCAAGAAATAACATTTGTGTGGCACTGTTAGAACATAGAGACAGGACCCTGCTTACACTCTTACCTGTGTTACTAAATACACACCAGCCTTCAATAAACTGACGAAAGTCATTAAGAAACATTGGGGCATACTAAACACTGGCTCAATGACATTGGAGCCACCAAGCTTCACGTTTAAACGCTCCAGAAACTTAAAAGACAGGCTGATCCACACGAGACCTAAAACCCCCACAGGGGGTCATCAGAGAACAATATGGCAGTTACCACCTGTTAAAGGCCATTACCCCAGTGGCGCATGCACTGCTTGTTCCTTAAAATCAGTACAGAAAACCATTACTTTCAGCAATTCGTTCACATGGGAGATGAGGTCGCACACCAACTGCAACAAACCCAACTGTATATATATGATCACATGCCCCTGCAATTTGCAATACGAAGAGATGACCACCCACCCTATCAAGTTACGCATATCGGAGCATCAGAGTAATTTCCATTGCCACAAGAGCAACACCAAATGTGCACCCACTACCTGGAGAAACACCATACACCAGAGTCACTGAAATGGGCTATCCCTAGGCATTTGCCAAAATCTCAAAAAACACTTTTCCTTAAAGAACAGAGAAGGGTACACAGATTATCTTCACACAACCTAGGACTAAATGAGGATATACCTTGGAACGTGCTAAGAGTCTGAAAGGAACATCAATACCCGGAGTATATGGGAACACGATTATCATTTAACTGGGAAGTGTAACATACACAGGCTTACAGATGGGCTCCTAAGACACCACCAAGTTAAGAACGCAACTAGAACCCTATGAGTGAGTTTACACCATGTCTGCAACCTAGGGAACGTGACACATGGAATGTGGGTGGACAAAACTACTGAGGAGCATTGCCTATTCGGTGGAGCTATACTATGAAGTCCCGCTTTCAAACGAAAATTACAATAGACCAATGAAACCTTTAATACCACTCCATCTAGGTCTTAACAATATTAAGTAGCCTATGAGACTTTAAAATTCAATGCATGCCCTGACTGAAATAGAGTCATAGAACGCACTGCATAGTTTTTTGACCATGGATGGTACCTGTGGATATAGGTATTCCACTGACCTAGGATTCATCACTATTCATCACTCCAATACTAAACCACTACAAGATGGCCGCATAAAAACAGCTTGAACAACGTATGTACTAGCGCCTGTAGTCAGCCACCAACCCCTACCGTAAGTAATGAAACGTAATATAACTAACGCAGACTCAGACAACTCCACCTCCCGGTTTGAGTGGGTAGGTCGTGAGACTACGTGATACCGGCACGCTTGTATTATGCGGAGCGGCTGCAGCGTCCCCCGCGTTCATTTCCCCATCAGCTATAATCGCTGACATGCATTTCGAGCGACTAATACACCACTAGTCCGGTATGGTTTTCACCGCTGTGATGGGAACCCTCCGACTTATCCTGATCAAGGAACAAGGTATGAGTAACATGAATAGCCTTATCTGAATTATAAAAACGCCATGACCAAGGTGTATGCTATGACCAATGCGCCTTACTCCGACACTGGCCGGCAGTCTCAGGAACATCGGTGCGCAGGCGCCTGCATGTTTTTATGTCTCGCTGGCGTCGCAGCACGAAGTGCTGTCGCAGCTAGACTTATTGTCGCCGTATAGGTAGCGAAGTGGGATAGGAGAGGTGCCTGAGCTTAATAAACCCAAGGCAGTCAATGGCTGTGACCGCGCGATTTAGGAGACATGCGCTGTGAACGCGCGCGTCTCTTCTTGCACTCTCCCACACTTTATCAGCACGTGTCTCCTAAAGCGCTCGGTCACAGCCATTGACTGCAATGGCTTTGGTAAGCTCCTCAGCACGGCCGCGCGCGCAAGCCAGTCTCAGCTTTTACGAGGACGGGCGGGGGCCGTGCTGGCCAGTTAATGGGTGCTCGGGGAGAGGTCTCATTCCATGGACGGGCGAGGCCTTCTGCAGCAGGCACCAATACCGGTACAAGAGCATTCCCCACACACTTCAGCCCTTCGCCCTGCCTAAGCCGCTCACACTTTATCCCTGCCTCCCCCACCGTCAATCACATCATTCTTGCAGGTCTCCCCCTTTCACCACTGTCAGCCATGCTCTACCGTTCCACCCTGGCTCCGTCTACTCACCCACACATCCTTCGACCATTGGACGGCTCCACTCCTCCCCCCCACCCCTTAACACTTTCCAACCGCTCATTTCTCCTCAAGTAGTCACTTGTCCGCTTTTCATCCCTCAGTCCGTTTACTCACCCATCGGCCCACGGCCCCCTGTCCACCTATTGCTCTCACCTCTGCATTCGCCTCTCTCACTAGTCTTACTTGCTTCTCCTAATCCGCTCCCCTCCTCTCGCTTCATTCTACCCATCAGTCACCCAGACCGGGAATCTCGTCATGCAGGTAAGTCGTATCTTTTTTTTCTGCTATTGCTGTAAACGACCTAGATGTATTTATTCTTTTCCTGGTGTAACACAACAACACACAACAATCTCCAGAGGCAGAACAACCATAAATCACACACACCCAACATACCCACAGTGATCTATTCACTCAAAAATCCTACCAAACAGACCAACCAACACATCCCAGGAAGTTACAATCACAGCAACCCCACATGCACAAAAAAAAGAAAGAGAACTTCATTTGTATAAAGTCAAAATTAATAATATTTTCTAAAATGTAACTCAGTATTTATTTTTATTTGTTCTTCAAATTACAAACACATCTCTGTAGCAGGCACACAAACCCACTGGGCGATCGTGATGGTTGTTCCCCTGTAACACACGCCGTTTCCCAAATAGGCCAAGTTTTAAACGTTGTAGGTTTGGAAGAGCTTGACAGCAAAGGGTTAATCGCCATCGTCTTTCATTTCAAATGTTTCTATGCGATAAAATACATTATCACCATTTACAATTGCAAAAGCTCTAATTTAAGCAAATGTACCTGTCACCAGGAAACAGGCCGCGTCCGTGCAATGCACAGTTAATGGAGTCTAAATGACATCTAACCCAAAAGGACAGCTCTTTTTTCAGTGACCCGAAGCTGACATCCAGGGGATGAGTTATTGGATGCAAGGTCGCTGGACAGGCGAACCTGTCCTGCAGATTTAAGAGAGCAGTGCCAATGTGAAGCACACTTAGAGGAAGTGGCCTTCCTTGGGGGAGAGGTGTGGCGCAGCGGGCAGAGCGGCTGGCTGACTCTGGAGCACGGTCCTATCTCCGGTGCCGGCCGCAGCTCAGCTCAGCACCATGTGACTGTGGGCAATCGCTCATTTAATTTCCCCGACTGCCCCTAGCGTCTTGAAACCATAAGGGGTTATATCTTCACGATTTACAAATATGAATTATTCCTTGCACATGTATAAAATGATATTTCTTTATTCTAAAAGGTATAACATTCACCCACTCCAACGGGCATCCTGGCTGATCTCTGTACAGCTGCCGAATACAACAGAGGTCACACAACACAGTCACTACATCACCTACTTAGCACGGACAGTTACAGCTCCTTGTTTTGTCTTCCGAGGGATAACGTTTGTTTTTACATTACTATCCTCGTGTTTTATAGCGTTCTTAAGCAGTTGGAGAGGTATGTGTATTTATTTTATTCACTACCACTCAGCCAGAAAGGAGTAAAAAGAAGAAAACTTCATCTAATGGCTAAAATGCTGGTTTTGTAGGGCCAGTCGTTAGCATTTCTTTAGTACCATTTCTCACTTATCAACACATTTGGCACTTCAAGTCAAGTTTAACTTTATTCGGTTATCAGATAAAATAACCATAAAAGTACACGTATAAAATTTCATCATAATACAATGTTTGTGCACTAATATAAAATTCATCATAATACAAAATATTCGCACACATAGTTAAAAAAACTAAAATAAGATAAATCCATTTTCCTTAATTCATTTAAATAATTGTCTTTCGAGATCTAAAAACAGACAAATATGCAACAGTTAAAATATCGTCCAATTTCTGAAGTTATAAAAATGCAGGGCGACACTGTCTACTACATTCCATAGTTTTCAGGAGGGGCACAATCAATGTCTTCCTAGGAATAGTGTAAAATCTACAGAAAAAGAGGATATGAATATCTGACTGTTCTGAAAAATCGTCACAAGGCCATTTGATTAGTTGCTTAGTCCAAATATTCACAACAGGGAAGCTAATAGATCGATGATGTAACAGGTTTAGCCTGAAGCGTGTCAATAAAAACCTTTCAAAGTCGCTAATTTTTAACTTCATGTACGGTTGCATGTGAGCAGAGGTTAAAATCATTTGGTGTGCGACCACAGTTTTCTTTGCCAGTTCTGTGTTAGTCCTAAGGTCGCGTAAATGCCTCATGCTAATTTTTTTTAGTGATCTCCTAGATATGTCACTCTTTCTTGTGGGGTCGTCATAATATTCCTTATGCCCTATTTTAATAAGGATGATTCAGAAAAGGGGGTGGTGATGAACAGAGTGTCTGAATTAAGCAGACCACTCTTACCCAGTCCAAAGATCAGGGCTTGATCCATCACCGTTTTTTAGCTCACTGCACCATCCCAGCTCAGAACTTGGCTATATGGAAATTAGTCTGACCCTGGCCCAGTGCATCATGGGAACAGGGCAGACCAAACTACCAAGCCAATTCTTATACTGGGAAGGAAACAAGCTACCGGGGACCGGTTTCTGGCATTTCAGCCGTCTTCGATCCGGCTTGCTTGAATCCTGATGGTGCAATGAGCTAGGGACTCACATCTGAGTATACCCTTCCACGCTTATGGTGGACAAAAATGATTCAGAAAAGGGGGTGGTGATGAACAGAGTGTCGTCATCACCACCCCCTTTTCTTAACTATTTTAATAAGTAACGTTCTTACATAAGTTAACCAGGCCACCCTCCCGACATTCTCTAGACTCATAACATCCATTAAAATAGAGCGGTTAAATAAACATTCCTCATTTGACCAAATCCTGTGCCACAGGAGTACCGGGGCCACCTTAATAATATCTTCAATATATGTTACCCCTAGCTCAACATGACTGACATAGGTTGAAACACTATGAGGTACCCTAAGCAAGGATTTTAGGAAGTTATTCTCTACTACTTGTAGGATGTTCGTGTTTACATAACCCCAAACCCCTGCTCCATATGTAGCAACTGCCACACAGGTAGCACTGTACACAGTTAGAAGCTCCCGGATAGGTTTTTTGCCCATCATTCTACTGAAGGTTTTCAAGGCTGTGATAGATTTGCAGAACAGTAATCTCCTCGATTGTATTGTGTTACCCCATCGGCCTGCTTCATCAAACAATACTCCAAGATATGGAAATGTGGGAGTCTGTTCGAGAGGATTAGGACCAATAAATATTGTTTTACCCTTTTTGTGCTGTCCCTGGCCGCATATCATACTAAAGGTCTTAGTGCAGTTAATTTTTAGGTCAAGTTTAGTCATAAATCCTGTAAATGAATTGGCCACTGCTTGTGTTGCCAGTGGTGTCCTGGCTATTAAAACTGCATCGTCAGCATATAGGAGAGCAGGGATACATCTTCTCCCAACAAGTGGCATGTCCCTGCCCTCCTCTAACAGAGTTTTTTCCAGACCATTAATACAAATAGTAAATAAAAACGGGGCGAGGAAGCAACCTTGCCGTACTCCTCTTGACATGGTGAATGGGTCTGTGCATTCTCCACTCTTACCGTACCTAACCCGAGCAGTGGCCCCCCTGTAAAGTTCCCTAAAGAAATTAATTATGTCCTTGTCTACTTCCAGGTTCCGAAGGACCAACCAAATCTTAGTATGGGTGACACATTCAAAAGCAGACGTCAAGTCCACGAATGTTAAAAACATACGGCCACCCTTTGCTTTTGTATACTTTTCTAGCAATAAGTGCAAGTTAAGACATTGGTCAGTGGTGCATAGGCCCTTCTTAAAACCGTATTGAAGGTCGCTTCATACCGACCGTTCGTCTGCACATAATTGCAATCTGTTCAAAATAACCCTGCCCAATATTTTAAAGGTAGAGTCCAGGAGCGAGATAGGGCGATAGCAGTGACAACTCGCTCAGTCACCTTTTTTAAAAATAGGAACTATTATGGATTCACACCATGAGCTAGTAGCCCATAGGAACAGGAAGCATTAAAAAGTTGTGTAAGCAACGGGCCCCATAGATCCATGTTGCTTTTATAAAAGTCAACTGGAACGCCGTCAGGGCCAGGAGCTTTGCCTCCGGCATTATCTCTTATACTCTTGTTTACTTCACACAGGGTAATCCCCAGTTCCAACATCACCCTACTCTGTGCTCCCTCCAGCCTCTCTACATTAGGTACCTGGTCATAGTTGGACTTAGCCCTCTAAAGTTCTTCATAATGTTTAACCCATTCGGTTTCAGAAATCGCTATCTCGACCCTGGAATTTGAGTTATCAGAAAATTGAGGATCATTTACCACTTTCCAAACGGCAGCAGAATCCTTGTTCTGCGATGCCTCACACAGTGCATCCCAAGCCTCCTTTTTGATAGTGTCTTTCCTCAGCTTGAGGTTTCCTTTATACTCTTTTCTTAACTGTCTTACAAGATTCTTGTCTCTTATAGGGGCATTCCGTGCACGCTTCAACTTAGTACAAGTCTTGGTACAGAGTGTATAAAACCATCTTGGCCGGTGTACTTTTGGGTTTTTGTCTCTACCCATAGGGCATTTTTAATGTTTCCTGCTATGATTTTAAAATTGGACACGATAACCGAATCAGCCACATTGTCTTCAAGACATTTTTCAATGTTAAAATTATATTTTTGGATCACCTTATTCAGGATGTCTTCGGGTACTATTTTACTCCATTTAAGTGTGTAACCATTCTGCCGATTGAGAGTTGTATCCTGAGCCTCCTTAGTTGGGGCTCCTATTTTTATCTAACATTAAGCCGCATGTACCTTTTTCCCCATATCTACACAGGGAACAATTAAAATCTCCACCCCAGATTATACATACTGATTTCACTCTCCCTTCTATCTGGGTTTTAATATCCTGGTCTAATCTTACAAATGTTTGTTCCAGGGCTACCGCCAAGACATTGTTGTAAAAATTTACAACAACCAGATGTATGTCTCGGTCAATGATAATTCTAATGATATGGTAATACTGATTATTAACAACCGTCTCAATCTTATGACATATTAGCAGATTGGACATGTAGGTACACTGACCTCCTTTGGCCCTACCATGAGCTGAGGGGATTTGGGGTGAATGGAAAGTCTTAAAGCCGCACAAGTGTGAGGCTTCTAACTCCCAAGTCTCCTGGAGACTTACAATATCATAGTCTTTAATTGCATCTAACCATAATGGATTTAAAATTTTCGATTTAAGGCCCGCAATATTCAAGAACATAATTGCCCAAGATCTAACTGTAGTTATATCTTCCTCCGTGATAATGGGTTTAAAGGTATCTGGATTAACTACAGCTTCAATAGTCAGATTATTACTGTTGTCAACAGTAGTACTGACACAATCTTAAGCCTAATCCTAGATACCCCCTGCTGTCACCACCTCCATTGGTTCCCTTATCCTGTTTTATATTTCCAATAACTCTTGAAGGGTCTAGAATCACACCATTTGCCCTACTTCCAAGTCAATCCACTACCTCTAATCCGTAGAGTGACTTAAAATGATTGGCCAAGGGGAGACAAAACTCTTGCCTGTAGGCAATATTTGATCGACTATGTGGTATTTCAGTCCAGTTTCGTAAGAATAGAGGGGTACCAAATGCTGGTCGAGGATAGAAGTGGCTCAGATCAAGGGTTTGGATCCCACCTTCTCTTCCATACTCATTTCCATCACATATGAGCCTTACCACTCTAGGATCTCTAAAGTTTACAATTATGCAGCCCCCCCCCCCCCCCCCTGATCCTTACGTCTCTTGCCCAACCAACTCACCCTTCTGATATGTAGAATTTCTGCATTTAGATGGCCCGGAAGTGGTCTATTACAATTAAGCCAGAAGATGACCTTATTTTTCAGTTCCCTGTGATTTTCTGATTTATCATGTTCGATCTCTGGTACCCCTGATAATATCACATTGTATGGTGCTGAGTCAGGGGGGAAATCAATACAGGGATGTTTCTTCTTCCCACCCTCTCGGCCCAATACCTCCTTTCCTATATCAGTTGCCCCTCCATCAGAATTTGGAATTATCAGCTCCTTTCTGCCCTCACACACCGACACTTCTACTCCCTTACTATTATGTTGGTTTGTCTTTTTTATCCCTGTAATGTCCGCAATATCAGTATGTTTTATTTGCCTAGATAATCTAGGCCGCTTTTCTTGTGGGCTATCTGCTATGGTTTTTCTTGTACTACAGAAAACTTTTCACAATATTGCTGTTAAAAGGACAATGTAAACATTACTATCAATTTACAAACCTGATAATTGTAGATGCATTATTTTAGTTACACAACCAAAAAACAAATTGAAAAAAGCAATGCATTTCGGGTAGATCCCTTCTTCAGGGGAACTGTGAAAAAAATGACAAAGAACAAAGAAAAAACAAAAAACAAAAACAGCACTAAGCGTTGTGTCAGACGTTTGTATGTACATACTATTACATGATATTCACAAGATGCATGCTGCTTCAACATCCATTAAAAGTGCAACTATGTGCAGCAGAGCAAACCTTATGTGTCTACTCGAGGTCAAAAGAGAATCAAATGTCAAGAAAAGCAACCACCAAGGGTATCTGCATGCATAAAAGTGCTCAGAAACTGTGCACCTGTGTCTCACTTAATTACTAGCAAGTGACATGATCGTGAGTTGTAACCAACATAACCACAACCGACAACTCCTTGTAATTGTAGACTCACTGCGTGTTTTCAGTTGTGTAAAACTTGTCTGTACTGGAAGCCTCAAAAATAATATGAGTCGCCTCACTCTGAGTGAACATGGAAATGAAGGTTATAAGTATTATAAAGCGCTGAAGTGACTAGATAAGTAACAACATCTAGTGTCTTCCCGTGAAGAACCAAAATCTACAACAAGGCAAGAAACCAAAACTCGCCTTAGTATCATGCCTCACCATTATGACACAGATCTAAGATAAGCCCTTATTAATGCACTAGCGTTACTACACGAAGGAAAACTCACCATGTGCAGCTGCACTCGGCAAGTATGGGGCTCCGTGGTAGTCCAACTAATATAGATGTACCCAATTCAGAGAATCTCGATCTGTAATGCAAAAAAGAAAAACCTTCAGCGTGTGCCCCCTCGCCGTTAAGCGTAGCGTATTTATGTTCTTCAGTGCGAAGAAGGTGTTGAAAGGCTTACCGTGTGAAGAGAAACCATTCCGTATGTCAACTACATCGCTTCCCGAAGGTAGAGAATCAGACTCAGCTGTATGCCCACAAACTTACGAAAAAAATGGCGCGACGCAACTGTGCTAAACGTAGAAATAGGACTCACGGGATCCGCCATATTGGAGTGGTGTTTCAAGAAAAACTCTACTGATAAACTTCACTGCGTCTGCACTAAAAAAACGTGACTAAACACTCAACAATGACTGGAATGAATATGCAGATTACTATATGCCTCACAAACATGCATCATGGGCATGTGAGCAAGCAAACCTCAAGTGCACGTTTATTAAAACCAGATGAAAATTGCAACCGACTCGCTCAAGCGATACTAGTTGGAAGACCAGCTCAAGAATAGATAACTATCACAATCTAGCAGTTTCTGCGAAACTAGATACCAACTAATGCCTGTATAACTTTTGAAACACATGATATACCTCCTGCGGGAGAATGTACATATGGGCGTGCACAAAAGGGTGACCCAACTGGACTGAAAAGTTGTCAAAATCAAAAGTGGGTGGATAGAAACTGGAGTAATGAAAAACGAGATGGTGATGTTAATAAATAGTGTTGCTAGAATTTGCACTCCTGGGAAAGGTAAAATAGATAGATGATTGTTTTGACTAAAAGATAGGCACATTTACAAAGCTACTATGTCAAAGAAGAGATGTCACAAAAAACATTGAAGTTCAATCCTGTCATTAAGCCCTCCCGGGACCAAAGTTTTCAAATACTTAATCCACCAAGCTTCTCTTTGTGCTAGTAGTATTGTGTTGTTCTGATCTGATCGTGAGGTTAATGATTCCAAAATAGTGAATCTCATTTGTGCGTTAGTGTGTTGGTGGTCTAACCAATGAGAAGAAAAGTAAGATTTGGTTGACTTGGTCTGAAATGTGCTTTTGTGTTCTGTGATTCGTATTTTAAGTTTTCTTGAGGTTTTGCCAACAGAGTAGTCCACATGGACATTTTATCGTGTAAATAACATTAGAGGAATTACAATCCCCGTTGTACCTCAGTGAAATTGCTTTGCCTGAATGTGGGTGATGTAATGCGTTTCCAGTTATCACATTATTGCAATGCACACAATTAAAACACTTGCGCATTCAGCGAAATTGTTGTTTAGTCTCCATTTTCATTGCCAAAATTTCCTTGATGTTTTTACTGCGGGTGTACGCAAATTATGGTTCTTCATCAAATAAACCTTTGAAGTCTGGTTCTTGTCTCAGTAATTCCCATCTTGATTTGATGATGCCTTTAATTGCTTGTGATCTAGTGGAATACTTTGATACAAAGACATGTCGCTTAGATGAACTTTTGACTTTGGGAGTAAGTAGAGTCTCCCATTCTTTTGCTCGAGTTTTATTCAATGCTATGGTCAGAATTTCTGACGGGTAACCTCGCTCACTGAATTTGACTTGTTGCTTTTGTAATGCCTCTGACAGAGTGATATTATTGGAAGTTATGCTTTTGACTCTCAACATCTGGGAGTACGGAACATTTCTAATCAGTGATGGTGGATGGAAACTCGAGTGCAATAGCAGATTATTCCTATCTGTAGTTTTCGTGAAGACTGACGTCTCAACGTGTTATTTTGAATGCTGATCAAGACGTCTAGGTAATTGATACTCTGTTGACTTATGGCATGCGTGAATTTAATTCTCTCATGTTTATTGTTCAATTCCAGAATGACCTTTTCCAGTAGATCTTTCGTATTGTTCCAGATAAGGAAAATGTCATCTATGAATCTTACGTAGAATACCAAATTCCGCCTCCATATCTCTAGATTGTAAATATTGTCATTTTCGAACTGAGCCATAAACGTATTAGCGTAGGCTGGGGCCCCCGAAAAGCCCATGGAGGTCCCGCTTACTTGCAGGTAAAAATCTTCTTGCCATTTCAGGTAACTGTGTTGCAGGCAGAAAATTCTCCAGTAACAGAACTTTATTCACTGCTAGTTCAGGAACTGCAGTAGGGCCCATTCACAGGCCTCAACTCCCTCTTTTAGTGGTGTAGATGTATATAACGATGTGACGTCAATGGTACACATCAGCCAAGATGAATTGCAATCATCTTGTACCTATTGCAGTAAGTTCAGGAAATGCGTGGTATCTTTCACTTAACTCCTCCATGACTGGACACATTTTTGAAGAAAGTGGTCATGAGCTGACCTGCTGGTGCAAAGATTGACTCACAACCAGATACTATTGGCCGGAATGGAGGATTAGTAAGGCTTATGTTTACCTTCGGGAGCATGTACAGTTTGGGCCTTCTCGGGTATTGTACCGTCAGAAAATTCCGTAGTGGTGATGTAATCCAGGACATCTGTTCTGCTTTGTCCAGTATTTGATTGAGAGTATCCATGAATCTTATAGTGGGATCCTCATCCAATTTGATGTATGTTGTGGTGTCTGTTAAATGTTCAGTGACTTTGTTAACGTAAAAACTGGTGTCCATAATGACCAGGGCTCCGCCCTTATCCGCCATTTGAACTTTTTGATACTTTTGAGTCTTTGGTACGGCATGACCTCTGTGAGACTTGGCCCTTTCCCCAGAAATTTTTCGCTTTTTATCCCCTGTTAATTTAGAATGCCCCTATTGAAACAACAGTGTGTAGGCCTTGTGTGGTGGAGAAGGGCCTGTGTAGTGTAAAACTAGTGTTAAAGTACAGGTACTTCCTACCCCTAACATGGCCGCCACAGACCACTGCTGCAGCAGCGTGGTTTAGAGGGCGCATTCTAGTAGCCAGGGGCTGGCTGGAACCCTCAGGCAATGTATCAACTTAGCCTGCCAGCCTGCCCACAGGTAGAATGGTGGAACCTCCTAGAACCCCCTGGAACCTTCTGGAACAGGTGAGGTGACACCAACTGCCACTGCCAACTGTCAACTGGCACTGTATAAGGAAAGGAAGGTAAACTTTCCTGTCAGAGTAGCTGAGGGGAAGACCTGGGGAAGTACCTACGCAGGAGGATAGGCAGTGGGGGTCAGGGCAGGGTCTTTTGATGCTGGAATGACAGGGCCTAGTGTGCTGCTTTACAAGTGTTGAGGTATCCTGTTCCCCCCCCACTGACCTAGCCCCGCGGCAGGGAACCCCCAGGGACCACTTGAGGGGATTGGCTGAGGAGATCCAACACCAGCCACCAACTTAACCCCCTTCAAGGAATAAGAAACCAAAGGAAACAAGAACCCAACTGCTACTTACAAGGGCGCAAGAAACAGCTGCGCCAAGAAGAAATCAAGGAACCAGTAACCAAGAAACTTACAAAGGCGCAAGGAACATAAAGCGCCAAGAAGAGACTGAATCTCCACAGAACATTTGAAGAGCCACCCAGGTATTGGCGCTGTGTTGCTCCCTGTGCCCCCTGACGCCACCTGGGGTCCCTGCGCTAACCTACCGCTGCTGTTTGGCATGTCCTGTGAGCTGCCTCTATTTTAAAGCAACTGCTGATGAAGCGCCAACCTAGAAACTGCCTAAGCGCTACATTGCCCTCCAAGCGCTTGACTGGTGAAGAATTGCTGTGTCCTGTGGGAGCGCTGTGAATTGCCTGCAGGGCTGTGGAAGTTGCCCCCCCTGTAAAGCGCTGTGAAGTGCCCCAAGTGCTAGGACTGCCGGCTGAAGCGCTATACTGCCCGGGAACTGCTGTTTGAGCGCAAGCTCCCAGAACTGGGGTGCCCGTGGAAGCGCTGTATGCCAGGAGATGGCTGGGGCTGAAGCACCGCTTGTCCCCACGAGGCTGCCCCCCTGTGAAATGTGATGAGGGAGAGAAGCGCCGTGAAACCCCCCTCAAGCGCTCACCTGCCACGTCCTGGGAAAAGCTGTTACTGGGCCCCATTGGCCACCATTGTGCCTCCAGCACTCCCTGAACTGGGCGGAGGCCCGGATTGTCTGGTGGCCCCTTAAAAGTTAACCCCTGGCTAGGGGAACCTGACTTCTTGTTGTCTGAGGCCTGGGACAGCTTAGCCATTATGGAATGCTTATTTAGGCCTTAGGTATGGCTAAGCCTAGACTAATGTATTGTTCATCTTAGCCTGATGCATAGATTATCCGGGCTTAAGGAGATGTTTCTATATGCATAAGGGAAGGTTTTATATGTGCAAGCCAAGTTCTTTAAGCTCATTCTTGCTAAACGAAATGCTTAACTTGTCTAATGGAAAGTTCTTCCCTAACTAGGGCCTGGTTCTCTATGTCTAAGGAAATGGATATTCTTCCATAGGAAGATGGTGATTAATTACCCACCAGTAAATGAGGAGATGTTCCATGCTGGGTTAATGAAATGCTGGGGTTGTTATACTGAAATGTTTATTGGAAAATAATGAAAGGTGATGCCTTTATTGAATGTTGATGCATTGGTGAATTGCTCTAACCCAAGGAACTGTGTTGTTGAACTGCTTATCTTTACTGCAGGAAATGTTTACCCTGGTATTGGACTGGTTGAGAGGTCCCAAGGCCCATAGTTTATAGGCCTCAATTCCTAATAGGGTAACCCCCCCCCCCTGTTTAGGGGCTATAATGGAAAGCCTACCATTCCCTGATGAAGAGAAATAGCGAGTGATAGACCCAAACCCAGGGATTTTCCATATTCCGCCTAGAGTCCTGTTCAGCCTAGGCCTTATGAAAGGTTTACCTATTAGTAAATGTTCACTAATGCTTGAAGCCTGACTTATTTTGGGATTATTGAACTGTTGGGCACTGAATAAGGAAATGTTACCCTTATCCGCTGAAATGTCATTCCTGGTTAAGGAAGGGGTTGCTCCTGCCAATTGAATGCTTTACCCTCATTTGAGGCACTGTTTATTCCTGCGTTTTAGGAAATGTTATTGCTGAGAAATGCAGTGTTTGTGCTACTAATGAAATGCACATATTACAATAGGCCTAGTTATTACTGCCTTATTTAGGGGAATGCTCTGCATAGGCCCAATGGAATGTGCAGGTCTGAGGCATGAAATGGTTGATCTATTATTAAATGTTTACTTCTGCTAAGAGAAAGGCTACCCTGATTGAAGGAAATTCTTACTTGATAAGATAGGTAATACTGACCTAATGAAATGTTTTACGTTGACTTCACAGGAAGTTCTTCATAGGCGTAAGAAGAATGATAACTCTGATCTACAGTTATTTATGATACGTCATTTATGCCTTCCTAAGTTTTACCCCTAATAGGGGAGGAGGAGCCTAAGGCTGAGGCGAATAGGATGTCACACCTTTAGTGAAATGTTTCCTCATTACTTAACGCAGTGTTGTATTCATGACCTTATAATGTATTTCTTACAGGTGATGATGAGAAACCAGGCCAAGGTCAGGCCTGTGGTTATTTAATATTTAATATTTATTATTTATTCATCCAGTATTTATTGCCAAGTGTTCTCACACATGTATTTTAGTGGAAAGTTAATAAGCTAATTTTATGATGAATTCCTAATACCCTGACCCAGCTCTATCTTAATAAAGTTAACTTGAGTTTTTACATAAGCTCACTGGAGTGGTGTCCCTAATTGCGTGCCCATGTTTCTGACTCAGTGGTTGCGTGTGCTGCATGGTTGCTTTACACATAAGCTTTCTGATGCCTACCCGCTCGTGCCATGCTACCCTAGGGGACTGGTGACCCCAGTTCCAACATATTGGTGTCGAGCGGTGGGATCCAGGACTTGTGACCATGCAGCACCCTCCATTGGGACAGGGTGTACAGCAATTGGGCTGCACAATTATTGTGTGTGTAAGCCAAAGTAATTGACCCCTCCACTGTCTAGCCTGTAGAGTGTATCAAGATCTGTTTGACCTAAACCTGTCACCCACGTCCTGGTATCTTTTCCCAGATTTATCTGAGTCCCCACCTGGCATAATGGAGTGTTGTCAGGGGATGGGGGTGCCTGTTGGGCGGAGGGAAGAAGGAACTCCGTACCACTTTGGGGGCACGGGTAGGAGCCCACCCAGAGGGGAGAGGGGATGGGGAACAGGAGGGGCAGGTCACACCCAGGGAGGCGGGCACACCAGAAGACCCAGGCCTACTCAAAATTGTTGTGTCTGACAAGGTGCTACCGGGAGGATGTTCTGGGGCAGGGAGTAGAGTAACTGGTGGTGTGCGTCGTCTAAGATGATAGAGCATGAGAGGGAGAGTGAGAGCCTTGCAATGGATGAGAGGAAGCTGGTGCACAGGCTTCAGCTAGAAGAGTTAGAGCTGAAGGCCTTGGAATTATGTGTACCAGGTGCTTCCAATGGTGGCAGCGTACCCGAGGTTCGGAGTTTAGACCAGTCACAGAGTGTAGGACCTGGACTGGGGTTTCAGGATCAGGAATTGCCTGACCTGGAGGGTGGGGTACCGATAACTAAGGACCCTACCAGAGTGACTCTCAGGGGTACTACTCCAGGTGGGAGGGTGCGGAACCCTGGGAGGGGGTGCAGAGGGAGGAAGGACTCTCCTCTGGCACCGGTCCAGCCACAGGGCGCAGATCCTGGGTTGGGTGGCCAGGTTCAGGGGTTGCCTGACCTGGCGGGAGGAATCTCTGTATTCAGAGTTCCTCCGGTTGTGACTCTCAGGGGTACTACTCCAGGTGGGAGGGTGCGGAACCCTGGGAGGGGGTGCAGAGGGGGGAAGGACTCTCCTCTGGCACCGGTCCAGCCATGGGGTTAAGATCCTGGGTTGGGTGGCCAGGTTCAGGGGTTGCCTGACCTGGCGGGAGGAATCTCTGTATTCAGAGTTCCTCCGGTTGTGACTCTCAGGGGTACTACTCCAGGTGGGAGGGTGCAGAACCCTGGGAGGGGGTGCAGAGGGAGGAAGGACTCTCCTCTGGCACCGGTCCAGCCACGGGGTTAAGATCCTGGGTTGGGTGGCCAGGTTCAGGAGTTGCCTGACCTGGCGGGAGGAATCTCTGTATTCAGAGTTCCCCCGGTTGTGACTCCCAGGGGTGTCCCGAGGTGCCCCAGCTGTGGTCACTGGGCCTGGAGTGTTCTTTAAGAGAACCCCAGGTTGGGAGACTAGGCTGTCCCGATGTGTCATCCAGGAGGGAGGGTGCGGAACCCTGGGAGGGGGTGCAGGGAGAGGTAGGTCTCGCCCCTGTCACCAATTCAACTTAAGGGTTTAGACCCTAGGTTGAGGAGGAGAGTGGAAAAAGGTACCACGGCCCTGGGGCGACTGCCCCCCACTCTGAGAGAGAGTAAGGGCCAGAGACATCTGGAGTGGAGGTCTGTCCTGGCCGCATCCCACTAGGAACAACAGTGGGGTGGTTGGATTAGCGAGGATGTCATGGTGGTATTGGGCCTGCGTCCACCTTTTTCCGCCCCAAGCAGGGAAGCCCGTCAAGGGAATGATCAGTCTACCCTGGCTTTTGGCTGGGGGGGAGATGTGTGAGACTTGGCCCTTTCCCCAGAAATTTTTCGCTTTTTATCCCCTGTTAATTTAGAATGCCCCTATTGAAACAACAGTGTGTAGGCCTTGTGTGGTGGAGAAGGGCCTGTGTAGTGTAAAACTAGTGTTAAAGTACAGGTACTTCCTACCCCTAACATGGCCGCCACAGACCACTGCTGCAGCAGCGTGGTTTAGAGGGCGCATTCTAGTAGCCAGGGGCTGGCTGGAACCCTCAGGCAATGTATCAACTTAGCCTGCCAGCCTGCCCACAGGTAGAATGGTGGAACCTCCTAGAACCCCCTGGAACCTTCTGGAACAGGTGAGGTGACACCAACTGCCACTGCCAACTGTCAACTGGCACTGTATAAGGAAAGGAAGGTAAACTTTCCTGTCAGAGTAGCTGAGGGGAAGACCTGGGGAAGTACCTACGCAGGAGGATAGGCAGTGGGGGTCAGGGCAGGGTCTTTTGATGCTGGAATGACAGGGCCTAGTGTGCTGCTTTACAAGTGTTGAGGTATCCTGTTCCCCCCCCACTGACCTAGCCCCGCGGCAGGGAACCCCCAGGGACCACTTGAGGGGATTGGCTGAGGAGATCCAACACCAGCCACCAACTTAACCCCCTTCAAGGAATAAGAAACCAAAGGAAACAAGAACCCAACTGCTACTTACAAGGGCGCAAGAAACAGCTGCGCCAAGAAGAAATCAAGGAACCAGTAACCAAGAAACTTACAAAGGCGCAAGGAACATAAAGCGCCAAGAAGAGACTGAATCTCCACAGAACATTTGAAGAGCCACCCAGGTATTGGCGCTGTGTTGCTCCCTGTGCCCCCTGACGCCACCTGGGGTCCCTGCGCTAACCTACCGCTGCTGTTTGGCATGTCCTGTGAGCTGCCTCTATTTTAAAGCAACTGCTGATGAAGCGCCAACCTAGAAACTGCCTAAGCGCTACATTGCCCTCCAAGCGCTTGACTGGTGAAGAATTGCTGTGTCCTGTGGGAGCGCTGTGAATTGCCTGCAGGGCTGTGGAAGTTGCCCCCCCTGTAAAGCGCTGTGAAGTGCCCCAAGTGCTAGGACTGCCTGCTGAAGCGCTATACTGCCCGGGAACTGCTGTTTTAGCGCAAGCTCCCAGAACTGGGGTGCCCGTGGAAGCGCTGTATGCCAGGAGATGGCTGGGGCTGAAGCACCGCTTGTCCCCACGAGGCTGCCCCCCTGTGAAATGTGATGAGGGAGAGAAGCGCCGTGAAACCCCCCTCAAGCGCTCACCTGCCACGTCCTGGGAAAAGCTGTTACTGGGCCCCATTGGCCACCATTGTGCCTCCAGCACTCCCTGAACTGGGCGGAGGCCCGGATTGTCTGGTGGCCCCTTAAAAGTTAACCCCTGGCTAGGGGAACCTGACTTCTTGTTGTCTGAGGCCTGGGACAGCTTAGCCATTATGGAATGCTTATTTAGGCCTTAGGTATGGCTAAGCCTAGACTAATGTATTGTTCATCTTAGCCTGATGCATAGATTATCCGGGCTTAAGGAGATGTTTCTATATGCATAAGGGAAGGTTTTATATGTGCAAGCCAAGTTCTTTAAGCTCATTCTTGCTAAACGAAATGCTTAACTTGTCTAATGGAAAGTTCTTCCCTAACTAGGGCCTGGTTCTCTATGTCTAAGGAAATGGATATTCTTCCATAGGAAGATGGTGATTAATTACCCACCAGTAAATGAGGAGATGTTCCATGCTGGGTTAATGAAATGCTGGGGTTGTTATACTGAAATGTTTATTGGAAAATAATGAAAGGTGATGCCTTTATTGAATGTTGATGCATTGGTGAATTGCTCTAACCCAAGGAACTGTGTTGTTGAACTGCTTATCTTTACTGCAGGAAATGTTTACCCTGGTATTGGACTGGTTGAGAGGTCCCAAGGCCCATAGTTTATAGGCCTCAATTCCTAATAGGGTAACCCCCCCCCCCCCCCTGTTTAGGGGCTGTAATGGAAAGCCTACCATTCCCTGATGAAGAGAAATAGCGAGTGATAGACCCAAACCCAGGGATTTTCCATATTCCGCCTAGAGTCCTGTTCAGCCTAGGCCTTATGAAAGGTTTACCTATTAGTAAATGTTCACTAATGCTTGAAGCCTGACTTATTTTGGGATTATTGAACTGTTGGGCACTGAATAAGGAAATGTTACCCTTATCCGCTGAAATGTCATTCCTGGTTAAGGAAGGGGTCGCTCCTGCCAATTGAATGCTTTACCCTCATTTGAGGCACTGTTTATTCCTGCGTTTTAGGAAATGTTATTGCTGAGAAATGCAGTGTTTGTGCTACTAATGAAATGCACATATTACAATAGGCCTAGTTATTACTGCCTTATTTAGGGGAATGCTCTGCATAGGCCCAATGGAATGTGCAGGTCTGAGGCATGAAATGGTTGATCTATTATTAAATGTTTACTTCTGCTAAGAGAAAGGCTACCCTGATTGAAGGAAATTCTTACTTGATAAGATAGGTAATACTGACCTGAAATGTTTTACGTTGACTTCACAGGAAGTTCTTCATAGGCGTAAGAAGAATGATAACTCTGATCTACAGTTATTTATGATACGTCATTTATGCCTTCCTAAGTTTTACCCCCGATAGGGGAGGAGGAGCCTAAGGCTGAGGCTAATAGGATGTCACACCTTTAGTGAAATGTTTCCTCATTACTTAACGCAGTGTTGTATTCATGACCTTATAATGTATTTCTTACAGGTGATGATGAGAAACCAGGCCAAGGTCAGGCCTGTGGTTATTTAATATTTAATATTTATTATTTATTCATCCAGTATTTATTGCCAAGTGTTCTCACACATGTATTTTAGTGGAAAGTTAATAAGCTAATTTTATGATGAATTCCTAATACCCTGACCCAGCTCTATCTTAACTCCATGGCTGCTAAGGCAATTCCCCTCCTGTGCTGGGAATTCGCTATTTTCATTGTTTTTTGACGAGCTGGGCTCGTCATCAGTGTTTGAGGAGGCTACACCATGACGAGCCCAGCTCGTCATGAGTGTCGAAGGGGTTAATAAAGTTAACTTGAGTTTTTACATAAGCTCACTGGAGTGGTGTCCCTAATTGCGTGCCCATGTTTCTGACTCAGTGGTTGCGTGTGCTGCATGGTTGCTTTACACATAAGCTTTCTGATGCCTACCCGCTCGTGCCATGCTACCCTAGGGGACTGGTGACCCCAGTTCCAACAACCTCTATAGATTGAATTTACGCCCTCGGGTCACACCCAAACTGAGGAAAGATGAAATGGATATTCTGCGCAAATTGAGTACCGATGAACAAATAACTTTTCAAATGGCGGATAAGGGCGGAGCCCTGGTCATTATGGACACCAGTTTTGCACCAGCAGGTCAGCTCATTGACCACTTTCTTCAAAAATGTGTTCAGTCAAGGAGGAGTTACGTGAAAGATACCACGCATTTCCTGAACTTACTGCAACAGGTACAAGATGATTGCAATTCATCTTGGATGATGTGTACCATTGACGTCACATCGTTGTATACATCTATACCACTAAAAGAGGGAGTTGAGGCCTGTGAATGGGCCCTACTGTAGTTGCCTGAACTAGCAGTGAATAAAGTTCTGTTACTGGAGTTGCTTATTTTCTGCCTGCAACACAGTTACCTGAAATGGCAAGAAGATTTTTACCTGCAAGTAAGCGGACCTCCATGGGCTTTTCGGGGGCCCCAGCCTACGCTAATACGTTTATGGCTCAGTTCGAAAATGACAATATTTACAATCAAGAGATATGGAGGCGGAATTTGGTATTCTACGTAAGATTCATAGATGACATTTTCCTTATCTGGAACAATACGAAAGGTCTACTGGAAAAGGTCATTCTGGAATTGAACAATAAACATGAGAGAATTAAATTCACGCATGCCATAAGTCAACAGAGTATCAATTACCTAGACATCTTGAGCAGCATTCAAAATAACACGCTTGAGACGTCAGTCTTCACGAAAACTACAGATAGGAATAATCTGCTATTGCACTCGAGTTTCCATCCACCATCACTGATTAGAAATCTTCCGTACTATCAGATGTTGAGAGTCAAACGCATAACTTCCAATAATATCACTCTGTCAGAGGCATTACAAAAGCAACAAGTCAAATTCAGTGAGCGAGGTTACCCTTCAGAAATTCGGACCATAGCATTGAATAAAACTCGAGCAAAAGAACGGGAGACTCTACTTACTCCCAAAGTCAAAAGTTCATCTAAGCGACATGTCTTTGTATCAAAGTATTCCACTAGATAACAAGCAATTAAAGGCATCATCAAATCAAGATGGGAATTATTGAGACAAGAACCAGACTTCAAAGGTTTATTTGATGAAGAACCATTATTTGCGTACACCCGGAGTAAAAACATCAAGGAAATTTTGGCAATGAAAATGGAGTCTAAACAACAATTTCAGGTAATGCGCAAGTGTTTTAATTGTGTGCATTGCAATAATGTGATAACTGGAAACAAATTACATCACCCACATTCAGGTAAAGCGATTTCACTGAGGTACAACGGGGATTGTAATTCCTCTAATGTAATTTACACGATAAAATGTCCATGTGGACTACTCTATGTTGGCAAAACCTCAAGAAAACTTAAAATATGAATCACAGAACACAAAAGCACGTTTCGGACCAAGTCAACCAAATCTTACTTTTCTTCTCATTGGTTAGACTACCAACACACTAACGCACAAATGAGATTGACTATTTTGGAATCATTAACCTCACGATCAGATCAGAACAACACGATAATCCACCAAGCTTCTCTTTGTGCTAGTAGTAAGTATTTGCAAACTTTGGTCCTGGGAGAGCTTAATGACAGGATTGAACAATGTTTTCTGCGACATCTCTTCTTTGACATAGTAGCTTTGTAAATGTGACTATCTTTGGGCCAAAACAATCATCTATCTATTTTACCTTTCCCCGGAGTGCACGTTCTAGCAACACTATTTATTAACATCACCATCTCGTTGTTCATTACTCAAGTTTCTATCCACCCACTTCTGATTTTGACAACTTTTCAGTCCAGTTGGGTCACCCTTTTGTGCACGCCCATATGTACATTCTCCCGCAGGAGTTATATCATGTGTTTTAAAAGTTATACAGGCATTAGTTGGTAGCTAGTTTCACAGAAACTGCTAGATTGTGATAGTTATCTATTCTTGAGCTGGTCTTCCAACTAGTATCGCTTGAGCGAGTCGGTTGCAATTTTCATCTGGTTTTAATAAACGTGCACTTGAGGTTCGCTTGCTCACATGCCCATGATGCATGTTTGTGAGGCATATAGTAATCTGCATATTCATTCCAGTCATTGTTGAGTGTTTAGTCACGTTTTTTTAGTACAGACGCAGTGAAGTTTATCAGTAGAGTTGTTCTTGAAACACCACTCCAATATGGCGAATCCCGTGAGTCCTATTTCTACGTTTAGCACAGTTGCGTTGCGCCGTTTTTTTCGTAAGTTTGTGGGCATACAGCTGAGTCCGATTCTCTACCTTCGGGAAGCGATGCAGTTGACATACGGAATGGTTTCTCTTCACACGGTAAGCCTTTCAACACCTTCTTCGCACTGAAGAACATAAATACGGTACGCTTAACGGCGAGGGGGCACACACTGACGGTTTTTCTTTATAGCATTACAGATCGAGATTCTCTGAATTGGATACATTTATATTAGTTGGACTACCACAGAGCCCCATACTTGCCGAGTGCAGCTGCGCATGGTGAGTTTTCCTTCGTGTAGTAACGCTAGTACATTAACAAGGGCTTATCTTAGATCTGTGTCATAATGGTGAGGCATGATACTAAGGCGAGTTTTAGTTTCTTGCCTTGTTGCAGATTTTGGCTCAGCGCAGCATCTTGAAAGACAGTAGCTCTTAATCCTACTACCGAGATAAGATTCCTATTGCCTCGGAGCCTTACACTTGACGGGTGCAGTCACACATGGTGAGTTTTTCCTTTGTGTAGTATCGCAAGTGTATTAAACCGGCTCATCACTGGTTTGCGTTATAATAGGATGTCATCATACTTTGGCGAGTTTTGTTCTCTTGGCTTGTTGTCGATTTTGGCCCAGCGCAGTACCTTGGGATAGTAGCTACAATTTCTATCAAAGAGAGAGGATTTTGGAAAGGGGCGACCGCTCGGTCCCCCCGAACGTATGGTGGAGTACCCCGATCCCCCCGGGAAACCATTTTGGGCGGGAGGCGAGTCTCGGCTGGTATGCCCGAAGCGGCGTAGCCGGGGCGCGCCTTTTCCCGCCCAAGAAGGGGTTGACCTAGACACTTACACCGTTGGCCACGCCCCGTAGGCGGATTGGAGGAGGGTCCACGCCCGCCCGAAGGAGGATAAAAGGAGCAGCAATCCAAGGAAGCATCCTCTTGTTCCTGTGCTCAGAAGCTGCACCTCCCCGTTGCACGTGAGCTCGAGACGGAACAAGGAGCCAATTTTGAGGAGTTGTAATTTTGTGTTCTCTCTTTTAGAGCTTCGAACTTCGATTCCGGGACCTTTCGGTCGACTATCGTGAGAAAATGCCGGGCAAAAGGGTCGGAAAGAAGGTTAGCACCGACCAAATGCTTCGTATGCTGGTGAAGGACATGGCTAACATGAAGAAGCAGATCGCGGCCATGAATGGTACGGGCCGGCCTAAGAAAGTCATCGGACCAGCATTGCCGGGGGTAGTCCCCGCCGGGAGAGGTAAAAGGGCCAGGAACAGGGCGGCAGGGGGCGAGGCTCCGGTTCCCGAGTCACCTCCGGGGAGCCCGGTCAGGCCAGTAGAGGCCCCAGTTCCAATTCCGGACGCAGGACAGACGATCCCGGTCGTAGTTACACCTGTGAACGAGGGGGATATGCCACCCGAGTTGGCCGCCCAGTTGGCGGCATGGTTGGGCAAGAATAATGAGGGTGCCATAGCTCCAGGGGATACGGCCGAGGAGGCCAAACTATTAATGAAGCAGTTGCGGCAATCGCGAGATGCTGCAAAGGCGCCTTGTCCTTTTGTTCCCCCTCAGGTTCCCGCGGAACAACCGTCTTCGGGCGTTGGAACAGCGGCAGCAGCGAGTTCAGCTACTGATTCGGGTAAGAAGCCGTTGCCAATGGCTGGGGAGGGGTCGTTACCCTCAAGGAGGGAAAAGGTGGTGCAACATATCCCGTTGGCCACAAAGGAAATGATATGGGCGGATAAATACGTGAACATGTTTTCGCTATTGACTGATCATTATGAAATAGAACACGTTAAAAATCAGAAGGAATTGTTGCATCCAAGTGTATGGCGAGCAAAGAGTTGATGAGACAATCGCTAATTGGGCCAGGGCTTTTGGGATGTTCACTGCAATCATGGGGGAACGTAGACCCGAAGTATTGACTGAATTGGCTTGTTACCAGACACGAATAATGGGAGTTTTATGAATCGTACGATGGTGATCAATGGTTGGGTTATGATAACAAATTTCGTAAGGCCAAGGAGCACGACTCATCCCTGACGTGGGATTGTTTCGACTCCATTTCCTGGCAGAAACAGGTTAGGTCAAACCCGACAAAGCCGTCTTCGTTTGGCGGGAATGGGGCAGAGCCTCCCCGCCATTCCCCGTCGGTGCCCTTTCGAGCGGGCGCCGGTAGTGATCAGCACACAAAGAGTAATGGGAACTCTGGCAGGAAAGGGGTCTGTTGGAGCTTCAACAGGGGCAAGTGCACTAGACCACAGGGGACGTGCAAGTTCAGGCATGAGTGTGCAGGGTGCGGACAGTCTTCACACCCGAGAGTTCATGCAGAGTCAAGAATGGCGATACAGGGGGCAGAGGCGGCGCCAAACAGGTCTAATGACAGCCGAGGGGCGCTGCTACCTACTCCTATCGACATCATGGCAATGATCCCCTGGCTGAACGAATACCCTGATCATGTCTCCGCCGGGGTGTTGAGGGACGGTTTCTCATGTGGTTTCCGCATCCCGGCGGGGGATTTTCGGGGGGAAGCACTGTGTAAAAACCAACTGTCGGTTCAACAGAATACGGTTGTAGTACAGGTAAAGATTGCATAGGAGGTGGCCCGAGGTCGGGTTGCGGGTCCATATGCGAACCCGCCGGTTCCTAATTTTGTTTGTTCACCGTTGGGAGTAGTCCCCAAGAAGGACCCATGTGAGTTTCGGTTAATACATAATTTGTCTGCTCCTAAGGGTCTTTCCTTGAATGATGCGATTGACCCGGGAGTTTGTTCGGTGCGATATGCTTCCTTTGATGAGGCCGTCGCCATGTTGAATCGCCTGGGGCCCGGAGAGCTGATGGCTAAATCTGATATCGAGTCAGCGTTCCGGTTACTCCCGGTACACCCACAGGATCAGCGTCTGTTAGGTTTTGTGTTCCAGGGGCGCTATTACATGGATAAATGTATGCCAATGGGTTGCTCCATCTCTTGTGCGTATTTTGAAAAATTCAGTAGTTTTTTACAATGGGCGTTCACCAGAGCCACAGGCTTTACGCAGGTTATGCATTACCTTGATGATTTTCTGTTTCTGGGGGCAGCCGGGGACACGGAATGTGCGCAGGCTTTGAGTACATTTTGTGATCTCATGAGAAGATTTGGTGTGCCACTGGCACCAGACAAGACAGTGGGGCCGTCTACTTCACTCGAGTTTCTAGGAATTGAGCTCGATTCTGAAGAGGGGTGCTTCCGTTTGCCGAAGGAGAAGGTATTGAAATTTAAGGCCTCGCTCGAGACATGTATTGGCGAGACGAAAGTAACATTGCATCAGTTGCAGCAGGCTGTGGGTCAGCTTAATTTTGCTCTTAGAGTGATACCAATGGCTCGCCCCTTTTCTCGCTCTATTGCTCAAGCCATGGTTGGCCTTAAGGAAGGGCATCACCGTACAAGACTATCGGCAGAGGTTCGCCAGGACATGCGCATATGGTTGGCATTCCTGGCGGATTTCAACGGTCGTGTCCTGTGGAACAAACCAGCGGTTTCCTCCGGGGAGCTGGGATTGTGGACCGACTCAGCAGGGAGTGTGGGTTTTGGCGCCATCTTTGGTAATCATTGGTCGGCACGAACATGGCCGGCATGGTGGCACGAGAGTGGTCTCACAGGTAACATTGGGTTTCTTGAACTGTTCCCTATTCTAGTGGCCTTAAAGACATGGCCGGAGGGGTTTCGAGATCGCACTGTGGTGTTCTGGTCGGATAATATGACCGTGGTAGAATGTGTCAATAATCAGGCAGCACGCTGCAAATTGATCTTGAGATTAATGAAAGAAATTGTCCTGCTGTGTATGAAATTGAACGTTCATTTTAGAGCAAAACACGTGCCTGGGGTACTGAACCAGGCGGCTGATGCACTCTCCCGTTCCCACATGCAGGCCTTCCGGGGCCATCTGCCCTCTGCGGACTTGGTGGCGGCACCATTTCCCGAAGTTCTCTGGTCTCTCGGTGCCCCGGATTACAAAACCTCGTGGGAGAGAGTCTAGCCCCCAGGACAAGGAAGGCATATGAAGGGGCGTTCCGTTCCTATTGGGCATTTTTGGGTCCAGCTAGGGGGGAGCATTGGGGGCAGGAAGAGTATGTTCTGAAATTTCTAGTATCATTGCATCAGGCAGGCCGATCAGTGGCAACAGCCAATAGACACCGAGCCGCCATTGCGTTCATGGCGCAGGCTCATGGCATTCAGGACCCCACAGCGTCCTTTCTAGTAAAGAAGGCGCTGCGCGGATGGCAACGCCTTGAGGGTCGTAGAGAGGACGAGAGGCGCCCGATAGGGCTAGCAAGGTTGTCCCAGTTACTGTCCGTACTCCCTGCGACTTGTTCATCTCAGTCAGAGACAGTGCTGTTCCGGGCCGCCTTTGCATTAGCATTCCATGGGGCTATGCGGATAAGCGAACTGGTAGCAAGGAACAAGCAGGATACGGGGGGAGGTCAGTGTCGAGAACACATCCAGATTAAAGGTGACACGATGGTAGTCACGATAGCTAAGTCCAAAACCGATCAGGGAGCGATCGGAGACAGTGTGGTTGTTCAGCGCATGCTAGGGTCCCACATGTGCCCAGTGAAATGCGTAGAGGATTACTTAGCGCAAAGGGCGGCATCATGGGGGGGGAGCTTGCTGAGACATACCGACGCCACCCCACTGACCAGGTTTCAGTTTCAGCGGGTGTTAACAATGGCAATCGCTGCAGCGGGCTTGAACCCGGGCGATTTTGGGACCCACTCATTCCGGATAGGTGCTGCTACAGAGGCTACAGCCAGGGGGTTGAGTGTGGATAAAGTGAAACAGTTGGGGCGTTGGTCCTCGAATTGTTATAAGAGGTATGTGCGGTTGCACATGTTGTGAAGCTAATGTCATGCACTTACGCTTCTTGTTTTCTGTTTGGTTTTCAGTTTCGCGAGCAGGTTTTGCGGGGCGGACTGTGCAGTTGACCCGACACCTGGGGACCAGCGGTCAAAGATCACCGGCTGAGGGAAGAGTGGTGTGGGTCGTCGGCCACTCATACGTGAGGCGCGCCGCAGACGTATTCAAAGCAGGTGACATGATTCACATGGCTGGGGAATACGGGTACAGGGTGACCTTCTACGGAAGGGGCGGGCTCTGTATTGACCAGTTTCAAAATTTTATGGAGGGATTGTTAGGGCGGACAAGGTCACCGCCATCTGTAATCATAGTGCATCTTGGGGGCAATGATTTGGTGACCACTGGTCGACGAGTACTTCTCGAATTAATTCTATCCACAGTGAGGAGCCTAGCCTGCAGCCGAGATGGCCGCCTAGCTCTTCGGCTCCGCCGGCCCTGACGCCCTTCGCCGAGATCCTGGTAAAATCCTGTGCCTCCTAACATCATACTAGCATCACGCTTACCTGCGCTGCACTCCTGATCACGATGCTGTGTCCCCGGTCGAAAACGGACCTGCCACGGCGGAGTTGAGCCTCGGTCACCATTCCGGCCTTTTGCAGAGGGAGCAGCCGGGCCATTGTTTGGTGGGGACGGCCGGTGGAGACTACGACGGCAGCGGCCGCTGCGGAGAGGGAGGAGCCGGTGCACCGGACCTGGAGCGCGGCGCTGGTGGATTCTTCACAGTAACCTTTTCCCTGTTCAGCAGCCCAGCGCGACTCGCTCGCAACATTGTTTCCGGCTCCCGCTTCATGTATCCCGGCCCAGCAGAAGGGGGCCGGGATCGCTTCTTTGTTGCAGCTTGTAGCAGCGGTCGCCATCTTCTGCTACGGACGCCCTGATCTTGCCGGTGGGTCTCCCTGTGCTACAGTTACTCCTACCCTTACAGCCTCTTCCCAACCGGCTGTACCACGTTTCTTGCACCATCGGGGCCTCGCAGAGATTTCACTACTCTCCAGATACCGATGGCTGGTGTCGGGGGCTTGCTTCCCGGGGCGCTCAAGGGTTGTTTACTTAAGATGGCGGACACGGCAGCACCCTCCATCCTTGCTCCACCGCTGAGGCTCTGCGACATCCTGGCTGCACTGGGGGACCTGCGATCGGCCTTCCGCGACCTTACTGCTGAATTGGGGGACCGGCTTGAGGGGGCCCTGTTGGCTGGCCATGAGGATTCTCCAGTGCGGCGTGTTAAGCCATATCTTCAGCCGACTGTCGGTGGATCATTTGAATTGGGGCATGGGGCGGTGGCGGGGGGACGTGTCCCAGAACCCGCTGCGGTACTCCTCGGATCTTCTCTGGAGGAGACTGACAATACTGCTTCCTTGGTACGGCCGGGGCTCGAGCCTTCGTCGTCGCTTCCCCCATCCCCTTTATCCTTGGGTGCCACGTTCTCGAGCGTCCTCCTGGACTTGCTTCCTGTGCACCGGCCGGCTGCTACTTTGGATCTTGTACATCGTCCTGCTTCCTGTTGCTCCAACCGTGGCATGGAAATGGTGCGTCCTTTGGTTCCTTACAATCAAGCCTCACTCCAGTTTGCCTTGTCTCCTGCACCTCAACTTCTACAACGGTCTCCAGGGCGGTCCATTTCGTCCAAGCTGGCGGTACTGACACTGGTTTCTGTTGGACTGCAGGTTCGAAGGGGTCAAGGCTGATGAAGGGGACTTTCTTGTTGCACACTGGAACACATAAGGCTGGGACTGGGACTTGTGACTGCTGGAGGTACTTGTAGAATGGGTGTTAGGTTGGGGCCTGGGGTTGGGTGACCGCGGGTAACGATTTTGCTTGCTTATATAAATCCTTGGCCCTCCTCCGATCAACCGTGACATTCTATTTCTTTTTCTTCTCTTATTCTTCTTCTACATTTCGGGTACTCTTCTGGGGCGACAGACACACTGCTAGGGGGGGGTAGGCCGTAACCTCTGCATGCGTGTAGGGTGGGGGGTATATTTCCTTGTCGGTTTTTTCTTTCTATGGGCCTCCTTTTTCTTTCCTTCTTCTTTCTTTCTCTCTTCTCTCTTTCTACTCTTACCCTTCTAGCTGACTCCTTCCTTTCTTCTTTCTTGGGTCTGTGGGGGGAGTGGGTGCTTATGGGTAGCGTTTGGGGATCGCCATTTGATATGCTTCTTTACTATCCTGATTTTATTCAGCACGATCGCTTGCCTTACGGATAATGCTTGCTGACCCTTCATGTGATCGCTGCCCAGTATAAGTCGTAACTTCATCGCTCTGATTCAGATCCTTCCAGACCTGTTGCTACGGACTCATTTCAGAACTTTATTTAAAAATTAAACCTCATCATCCTGACGCTTAGCGGCACGATTGTGTATAACGTAACCTGGTCTATTCATTGATTTACTGCTTTGTCGCTGAGAAGTGTACTTGCTTGCTGATGTGCTCTTTATTGTCGAGGCCGGCCTGAGGGTTGTAGGCCCGTATTTGTCTGCACATACTGTTCAATAAAGGTTTTTCAAAAAAAAAAAAAAAATTCTATCCACAGTAAGTTGGTTGGCGAGAAGGGTTCCGGGGTGCACGATTGCATGGTCACACATGATTCCGCGGAAGGTGTGGCGGGGGGCTATTTCTGTGTCAGCCTTAAATAAGTCGGTGAAGAAAGTTAATAACAAACTTGGTAGGTTGTTTCGTACAGGTAAATTGCATTGTATTCCTCATGGATGTATCCGGGGGGACCATATGTATCTGGAGGATGGGGTCCATTTGTCCCGGGAGGGGAATACCTTACTCATAGGAGACTTCGTAGCTTGGTTAAAGGGTTTGTGCAGCCATGACCTTTAAGTAGGAGTTTTTGTGGGGGGTCCGGATAGCCGGTCAACTATCCGGCCTGTGGCGGTAAGGTCATGATCGGTGAGCAGTAATTGGAAGATCCCTAGAGGTGGGGCGTCACCCATTATGGATGGGAGCGCCCGGGGGGAGGCGGCCATTGGCCCCTCAAACGGGGAGGCGGTCCCCTCTAAGGATGGGGCCGCCGAAAGGGAAGGCGGTCATAGGCCCCTCCCTGGGGAGGAGGGGCTACGGGCCCCTCCTGGGAATTTCTCGGGGCCAGGACATCTGCGACAGCAGATGTGGTAAGCAGTGTGGGGTGGGAGGGGGGTCTACGCTACCTTCTAGACACCTCACACGAGTCCTCGGACGACCACTAAGATGGCGTCGAGTAAATAGGGGCCCCCGTTAAGACAAGGGAAATTGGAAGTTGGCACAGAGGGACAGTCCTCTGTGCGCCCGCCCCTCACAAGTGAGGGGGGAGTTCTGGTATTAGGGATCTGACACCGGTTACGACCTTGCCGTTGGCCCGTAATGTTAGGATGTACAATTTGAATTTTGAGAAATGCATTTACAGGATGTTTTAGAATCGGCTAGGAGAACCTTTGTATTAGAGATGTGTTAAGGTTAGCCAAGAAACATCGTAATGTGTAAATGAAATTGTACATGATATGAAACTGTTATTTTAATGTTTTAATTTTGTTTCATATTTTAATAAATATGGCCGGGAGGGTAACTCCCTCCCGCCTTCCAAAAGTTCAAGAACCGTTTCCGTCTTCCCATTCTTGGGGATTGTGTTGGGAGGGGGTGACGGGTATCCCAACCATATGGAAAGGGGCGACCGCTCGGTCCCCCCGAACGTATGGTGGAGTACCCCGATCCCCCCGGGAAAACATTTTGGGCGGGAGGCGAGTCTCGGCTGGTATGCCCGAAGCGGCGTAGCCGGGGCGCGCCTTTTCCCGCCCAAGAAGGGGTTGACCTAGACACTTACACCGTTGGCCACGCCCCGTAGGCGGATTGGAGGAGGGTCCACGCCCGCCCGAAGGAGGATAAAAGGAGCAGCAATCCAAGGAAGCATCCTCTTGTTCCTGTGCTCAGAAGCTGCACCTCCCCGTTGCACGTGAGCTCGAGACGGAACAAGGAGCCAATTTTGACCCACCCACCAGCCCCTGATGACAGCGATTTGTTTTGGAATAAAGTCGGGTGACATGATACTGTTTCTTTTTCAGGTTGTTTTCGAATAAAGTTGGTAATTTGTGGTATGTAATAAAGTGGTTGCTCTTCAGCATGTATTTCGGCAAAGTAGTTGCAGCAGAGTTAAATGTAGTGCTTGGTAGAAGTTTATACTTTGAATCGCTCAGTATAACTGTCTCTTCCATCCTCCTTAGATTAAACAATGTCGTATTTATTTTGGTCGGGCGGTAAGGTCATGATCGGTGAGCAGTAAATGGAAGATCCCTAGAGGTGGGGCGTCACCCATTATGGATGGGAGCGCCCGGGGGGAGGCGGCCATTGGCCCCTCAAACGGGGAGGCGGTCCCCTCTAAGGATGGGGCCGCCGAAAGGGAAGGCGGTCATAGGCCCCTCCCTGGGGAGGAGGGGCTACGGGCCCCTCCTGGGAATTTCCCGGGGCCAGGACATCTGCGACGGCAGATGTGGTAAGCAGTGTGGGGTGGGAGGGGGGTCTACGCTACCTTCTAGACACCTCACACGAGTCCTCGGACGACCACTAAGATGGCGTCGAGTAAATAGGGGCCCCCGTTAAGACAAGGGAAATTGGAAGTTGGCACAGAGGGACAGTCCTCTGTGCGCCCGCCCCTCACAAGTGAGGGGGGAGTTCTGGTATTAGGGATCTGACACCGGTTACGACCTTGCCGTTGGCCCGTAATGTTAGGATGTACAATTTGAATTTTGAGAAATGCATTTACAGGATGTTTTAGAATCGGCTAGGAGAACCTTTGTATTAGAGATGTGTTAAGGTTAGCCAAGAAACATCGTAATGTGTAAATGAAATTGTACATGATATGAAACTGTTATTTTAATGTTTTAATTTTGTTTCATATTTTAATAAATACGGCCGGGAGGGTAACTCCCTCCCGCCTTCCAAAAGTTCAAGAACCGTTTCCGTCTTCCCATTCTTGGGGATTGTGTTGGGAGGGGGTGACGGTATCCCAACCATACCAACTCAGCACACATTGCAGTAAGTGCTGATGTGAGGGTTCTTCACAGGAAGACACTAGATGTTGTTACTTATCTAGTCACTTCAGCGCTTTATAATACTTATAACCTTCATTTCCATGTTCACTCAGAGTGAGGCGACTCATATTATTTTTGAGGCTTCCAGTACAGACAAGTTTTACACAACTGAAAACACGCAGTGATTCTACAATTACAAGGAGTTGTCGGTTGTGGTTATGTTGGTTACAACTCACGATCATGTCACTTGCTAGTAATTAAGTTGGACGCAGGCGCACAGTTTCTGAGCACATTTATGCATGCAGATACCCTTGGTGGTTGCTTTTCTTGACGTTTCCTTTTCTTTTGACCTCGAGTAGACACATAAGGTTTGCTCTGCTGCACATAGTTGCACTTTTAATGGATGTTGAAGCAGCATGCATCTTGTGAATATCATGTAATAGTATGTACATACGAACTTCTGACACAACGCTTATTGCGGTTTTTGTTTTTTCTTTGTTCTTTGTCATTTTTTCACAGTGCCCCTGAAGAAGGGATCTACCCGAAATGCGTTGGGCTTTTTCAATTTGTTTTTTGGTTGTGTAACTAAAATAATGCATCTACAATTATCAGTTTTGCAAATTGATAGTAATGTTTACATTGTCCTTTTAACAGCAATATTGTGAGAAGTTTTCTGTAGTACAAGAAAAGTTCTGCAGCCTATCAAAACCTTCATGTAATTCATGAAAATGAATACAGGAGTTGATTCATTCATGACTTAAAATTGAATCTTTTACTGGTTTATTTTTGATTAACATGCATAGCTTCATATGATTTCATTGTTATACTCTAAAATGATTTTTGCAGTGCGTTTGGTATACCAGTGGTTTCCCCACTAGCTGTTGTCTATTGAACCAGGCTGGCCTCCATTCCACCAAACAGCGCGCATGCTTTGTTGAAAAGTATCAAGCAAAGTTTATTTAGCATTGAGTAGGGTGTGCACAGGTAAACATCCCATTTGTTCTATCTACTATGGTACCACCAGTTTCTAAGGCTGTTCTTTCTTTAACTATACAGTCAGACTCCAATATAGGACCCACTGCTTTTTCTAATACTTTCGTATTGGCAGTAACACTTCTCTCTAACTTCCCTATGTTTTCATTAATTATTTTTATTCTCTCGCGTAAGGGTAGCATCAATAACCTCATGAGATGCTCTATTTGTCCCAGGAGGCCATCAGGATTCTGAGCTCCCAGTGGCATGCATTGTGGCGGCTCATATCTGATTTCCTTGATCTTTATTAAGGGGCATATTATTAGTGGCTAATTGAGTCACTTTAGTCAGAACCCCCCTGAGTTAGCAATTTTGGTAACTTTTGGGCATCTTCCCTTATGTGCACATCCCCCACGTTTTCTTTTCCCAGTCTTTATGATTGCATTTGCGTCCTTTTTAGATCTGTGTTCAGTTACTGTTCTAGGGGTAGTAGAGTAAGTTACAATACAAACGGCGGACCCATCTGATACAGCTGACTCTGTACTAGTGTCCAGCCAGTTATCCTCCTTGGGTTGTTCTACGGGTAGCCGCTCCGGGGTTACAGCTTCCCCGATGGACCCAGCAAGGATCTTTTAGAAAAGATTGTTTCTAAGGATGGTTCTAGTGATAATCTTTTTTCTGTTATCCCTATCTCACGGTCTAACATGACTGCAGCCCTTGTGATGAAATTTCCAAAGTTCCAGTAATGGTTCCACCAATGCTGCTTGGCACAGCTTTCTTCCCCTTTCCAACTTTATGCGTCATGATAGTTCGCCTCAAAGGATATCACTCTTTAAACTACCAGTTGAATATAATAACAGTAACAATCACAATATAATATTTCAGCCAGACAAAGTACACATGTAGTGTTTGCCAGTTTAAGATGTTACTCCCGCGCTGCAACTAGCATGTATAATGTATCGTTCTTACAAATGTCCATTACACTTAGCTGTTTTTATGTCCCGGATCACGTTGGTGGAGTTAGGGGGTGGCCCAGCCCGGCCTCCTCTGGCTCCTGATGGCCCTAGATGGCCCGCCCTTTGCCCGGGCTTCGCCCGGCTCGTCCTGCGACGCGGGGAAAGGAGCTCCAATAAGTACTAGGTGGTGGGAGGGGCTTCAGCACGACGTTGGACCCAATGCCTCCTGGGTCTTGTGGTCCTTGTGGCGATATTCACCAATGCCACAAGCAGCCTGGGTGTAAAATGACCGCAGCGTCTCCCGCAAAGGAGTTGCGGTTACAGCTGCAGGCAATTCCTTCCTTCTTCCTTGGAGCCGTTCCAGCCCCCAAAAGCAGCCTCACTCGAATTTTCCGCAGCGTCTCTGGCACTTAAAAAATCTCTTCCACCTTTAAAAAGCATTTGCAATGCAATAGGTCTCGCATTTACGCGAGTTTGAGCTATTGGCATTGCAAATAATGTCTTTTATATTTGTTTTCCTTTTAAAAACAAATAAAAGGCATTGCCATTTACAATGCCACTAGCTGTAACTCGTGTAACTGCGAGACCTATTGCATTGCAAATGCTTGTTTACCCTTGGAGCTGGGACACTAACTTGTCACGACTGAGGACAATGAATCATTGGCATAAATAGCCTTACCTGAATTATAAACATACCTATAACCTAAGCACCTTACCACGATCACGGCTGGGAGGCTCAGGAACATTGGGTGTTTGCATGGTTAATTTTCAGACACAAAATATATTTTGCGCACGCTACCACAGTAAAATAATAAGAACCCCCCTTGAACTTCACAACATTAACGGGTGGCATTGATGAGATGTGCAGGTACTACACCGCTTGGCCACAGGTCATATGTCAGATCAAATTTACACCTGCATCGTGGGTAGGCGGTTTTGTTTAGGGATAGTGTGAAACACGGATTATGAGTTAAAGTCCATGTTTTGCGTATATGTATGAATGATGACGAATTTGTGAGCAAGACCGATAGTTTGGGTCATCACTACAATTACATTGAATATCATGACGTGACTAATGTTGGCACCCTCTATTGTCTCCCTACTGAACTGCTCCAGTACATGAGGAACTCCTCGTGTACAACCTACCGGGTACTGCCGATGCCTGGGTAGTCCACAACATTGGGTGAGTGCCCAGAAATGATGTGTGCTACTTTGTACATGTGCCACAAGGGCTGTAGTTCACACTAGCTCACCTTGTGCACTCACCATGTGGCTCTGTTATAACTGTTTAAATGCATTGGCATCCATTATTCACTGCTTAACATTCAGAGTCAGCTTCATAAGGCATAGGAGATGTTATAGACACGTGTACCATACTGATGTAACGGATGCCATATTTTTTCTCCCCTCACAGGTAGTTCCAGTACTAACAGGTACACTAATAGGTAGTTGCTTGGTTGATGTGAGCATGCTTCCACGTCACCAATTCTAAGTTGTAGATAGTCTTCACTGTTTTATCGGTGGTGGGTTTAGATTAAAGACAGGAAGAAGTGGCGCTCTGGCAAGTACGCAAATATTCTAAGATGCAAATATGTATGAACGGTGCAAAACAGGTCAGGGGAAAACAAACCCGAACAAAAAAAACCCTGCGAGTGTGTAAGTCGAGACCCACACAGTGAATATAGAACCAAAGTCCTGTGCACACGTATGCGGGTGATGGTTTTAGTGTAAAAACCACAAGTCAATAGCTCTTATTGCAATCATAAAACAGTTTGACATCAGAATTGACTTAATGGGGATTTTTTAATCCAGACAATACAGAATGAACAAACAGCCGACACGTGTTTCGTCACAACGTGGTACAATTGTGACTCTTCAGGGCTGAACAATTGGTGGAAGATCAGTGTAATCGCTAATCCAGTGATAATTCTGACCCGGTAGCTACACGGGTTGTCAAAATGTCTCGGGTAGGTAGAAATTAAATTCACGGTGTCTCAAAGGTAAATGGGGCGCTGGTGGACGGACGAGTGCGTCCGGGTCCAGTGTAGTGGCCACTACACAGGACCTGGACCCCGAATCCCACACGTCGGACCCAGAAGCTTAGATCACCCTTGGTCACGGATGCACTAAATCCCCATTAAGTCAATTCTGACGTCGAACTGTTTAATGATTGCAAGAAGAGCTATTGAATTGTGGTTTTTACACTAAAACCATCACCCGCATACATGTGCAGAGGACTTTGGTTCTATAGTCTTCACTGTTTTGGTCCTGACGAATCACCTGTAAATTATACATTGAGCGAGAAACATGTTGGGCTTTCTTCAATAAGTACGCTTAATCTAAGACATAAGCTTAGTCGAGCTCCTTATTGCCTGTTTTTACTCAGGGTAGGAACCCTATTGATTAAAATGTGCTGTCGCTGGTACTCCCAACCCTATTTTAGATTCCCTCTCAACCTATACATCTACACATTTCGGACCCCTCACCCCCACTTCACCATACGTCTGTTGGAAAAAAATCTCCGCTAAAGTGCCCCTACTATAGGGAGCCTGTCGGGTATCACACCGCCGACCCGACGAGGAGCAGCCCAATAATGAAGCATGACACCCAACTGGGTGTTTGAGGGCATTATAATCCAATATTTGGATTCCCAACTTTGAACCTTTTCGGTCGGGTTTGTCTGGAGTCCCTTCATTCTGACTCGCATTCCTGAGGAATAGCATAACCTTCTTTTGTAGGCGAAACGGAGTGCCAATAATGAGAAATTTTGTGTTAAACTCTTTAGAGCATTTTTACACAGAGTTACGCTCCCGGTAAATATCCTGGCTCTCATACCAGAGACATGCTGGGTAAACAGGGAGCATCTCAAACTGAAAGACAGAATTATTACGGAAGCAAGAAAGTCTGAGGCTTCCACATTTCATGCTCATGCCATAAGCATTTGGAAATATCTCTTCCAATCCACCCTGAACAAAAGAAGATTGCTTTCTTCTTTCATCTCGGAGCTCCCGACACGCTAAATATGCTAAAGATGGACTTTCCCTTTCAGTTTATGGTTTAATTATACCTTAAGACTCATCTGACATGAACACTAGAGGAAGACCACAAAGTCCTGGGTATAACAGAAGAAGGCAGATCAGAGGGCGCACGTAATCACCAAGAAGCGTGATGGAATCAGAAGGAGAAATGGGAGAAACTCCAATTCTCTAGAAGGGCAATAAACTGGAACTGACAAAGAGGGAAACCCTAGTTGAGGAAGGAGCTGATGAGAGAACCAATTGTCAGGCTGATAAACACTGTGATGACAACGATAGAAAGGATGACACTGAGAATGAGATACCCCCAGAGGTTAACATTGATGACGAAGAATATGAGGAGCTAGTGGAGGGAGGGGAAATCGACGATGCAGACAAGGATACAGATTACAACTCAGCTCAAATAAAACCTAACAGATCCTCTGCTTTAAAAAAAAGAGGGAAAGCCAAAACCAAAGCAAAAAGAGGAGGGAGGATCATGAATCCTACTGCATTATTAACTTCTTTGATACCCACTATCAGTGGAGGGAAACTGATTGCTGAATCAAGCCCGCTGAGTAAATGGGTTCAAATAAAAAAAAGAGGGCCTAAAAATCTGCCATTAGATGATCCCGAGGACAATAATACTGCAGGGAAAAATTCCAAAACTAATCTAAAAAAATCGCAAGTTGCTCTATCCGAGAGCTCTGATCTAATAGGACCAGACATGGACAATTCGGATAATTCGCCTACCACAGCGACCCCTCCTGCGTATCTGCCCTCACTTGCACCTGCTTCAGCGAATATATTGCCAATTGTAAACTCAAGGGAAGATAATATCAGACACACTATATCAAGCCAAAACGATAAATCTCTCTCCCTTACATCTCCCCACAGCGAGGGAACGGTACTAACCAATATCTCTATTTTACCTCCACCGATCTCTAGTGATACATCGACTTCTGCTAATGCCTCATCTCTGGATTTAATTCTAAAAACACTAATGGATCATCGCCAAGAGGTACAAGAACAGTTTTCTAAACTAAGGGAATATAATAGCAAAATACACAGTTGTCTTCAGGAAGTCACTAGCAAATTGAGTGGAGTAACTAAAGAAATTGAAGAACTACAGCAAAGAGTAGTAGATGTGGAGGAAACTTTAGTCACTACTACGGTCACTTCAGATCGACACAACGATGAGATAGAGAGCTTGCAGAACAAAGTGGAAGATTTGGAAAATAGGCAAAGACGCCAAAACCTGAGACTTTTTGGAATACCCGAAGGATCGGAGGGAGCAGATGCAAGGGCATACACTGTAAAAATGCTACAGAGGGCATTCCCGGGTCTGGCTGATTGGGACTGGGATTCTCAAATTCAACGGGCACACAGACTTCCTACTACTCCTAGATCTCAAGAAAGTAAATATCCACGGCCTATCTTAATCTACTTTGGTAACTTTTTGCTGCGACAAGCTGTCTCTATTAAAGCTAGACCAAACACCCCAGTGACAATTGACAATCTAACTTTCTTTGTTAAATCAGACCTCAGCAAGGCCACTATGGATAAAAGGTGGGGGTTACGCAAAATGATTGATTCCTTCAAGTCTCATGGAGCAACGGTTTATCTCCAAGAACACGCCCGTCTCAAAGTTATAAAGTCCGGACATACTCATTTCTTTCATGATGTTAAAAAGGCGGAAGAATATCTTTCCAAAATGAATTCTTAAATACGGGAAAGGGCGGGGAAAGGAAAACAAGACTTTCATGATTAAGCTATCATGGATGATTATAGACATCAAGAATTTACAAAAATGTTTTTTTTCTTTTCTTGTTTTTTTTTTTTTTTTTGCTGACTGGTGAAGCTGATACTCTTAAAAGGGCTATAGGTGCTTTATTTTTCCTTTGTGTATGACAATAATACTGAGGGATGGGGTTCCAGGAGAATCCTCTCTGACTGGCTGCCCCTCAATCGGCAGTAGAAGATAGAGGGAGGCTTCTGGGTAGGTACAGAGGGGAGGGAACCAACTGTCCCTAGTGGGTGGCCGCGGGGGGGGGAAACTATTGCAAGAGAGAGGGAAGAAAAATTATTGCAAGAAGTGATAAAGGACAGCTTAAACAAAATAAAATACAAATGAATATGCAGTATGTTATGTTGAGTAGATACTACTATTGTTTGAATCAACTTAAAATATACAATGTCAATGCTTAGATGTCTCGCTTGGAACGTAGCAGGTCTTAATAGTCAGCAAAAACGTAGACTAGTTCAAGTAGAGCTATATATGTATAAACCTCATCTGGCTATGATTTCTGAAACACACATTGGATTTAAAGACAGGAAACTATTGAGTCAACTAGGCTATGACCTTATTGTTTGTTCTACACTAGGTGCCTCCATCAGGGGAGTGGCCATATTAAAGAAAAAGCAGTTCATGCTAGATATTATAAAGACTGCTGCTGACCCAAAAGGCAGATGGGCGCTAGCACAAGTTCAATATGAGAACAGTAAATATGTATTTGGTGTTGTTTACGAGCCTAATATAGACGACCCGAACATGTTCGGCTCATTAAATGTAGAACTTCTTGAATGGGAGGGTGAACTGTTAATAATGGGGGATTTTAACTGCGTGATGAACTATGCTGAGGACTCTATTAGGCGAACTTCTTCGCGGATGCGTAAAGTAAGGGCTGCCATAATGGAACTAAGCCGCATACATAATTTGAAGGATGTATGGAGAACTATTCACCCCAATGTAGCAGGATTTACATATTATTCACATCCTCATAAGCTTTGCTCTCGAATTGATTTAGCCTGGGCTACTGACAGAGTCATTGAAGGATGTATTATTGAACTATGCCCAAGAATAACCTCAGACCACAATCCTATACTCTTGACAATAAAGATTGGTAACATTAGGAAAGACGCACGCAGTTTTACATTCCCAAGATATTTAATATTAGATCCTCTATTTACGTCACAATTGAAAGCACATGTAAAATAGTTTATAGAATTAAATTTGAACTCTGCTGCAAATCATATCAGTATGGGAAGCCTGTAAGGCTAGTGTAAGGGGCTTTGCTCAGCAATATGTATTTCGGAAAAATGCAGAAACATGCAACAATCTCAAACAAACTAACTTACATATATTGTCATTGGAAAAAAGATTAGCACTAGCCCTCCGGCAGGGGGCATCGAATAATGACATCGCTCAGATCAGATTAGAACTAGTGGATTTACAATCAGAGACAAAAAAATACCTACGAGAGAAGAGTAGTGCCAGAATGCATAAATTCCACCTGCCTCAATATGAAAGTGGAGATAGAATTGGTAAACTCCTAGCATACAAGGTTGCAGACCAGAAAGCTAAAACTAAAATCAAATCAATTAAGGACATGGACTCGAATATGTACCATCAACCAGATGAGATTCTAGAACAATTTGCCAAATATTATCACAATTTATATACTCCCGAAGATCGCCCAGTTAAAGAAGATATCAGGTCTTATTTGAGAGTCTATTTGAATGGAGACTATGAAAAAGAAGCCGTCAATCTGCTTAGCTCTGAGATTACACTAGACGAGATCAAAACGGCTTTTTTTTCACTTCCTCTGGGCAAAGTGGCTGGGGAAGATCTGCTTCCCATTGAACTCTATAAGATTTGCTCTGAAGAACTTTTTCCTTTATTTAAGTTACTAGTTGATTCAATGGGGGAAACTGGGATTGCCCCTCCTTCATGGCGAACAGCGAAGATCATTTTTTTTTTGAAAAAACAAAAACCTGTAGAGGAATGCGGGTCATACAGGCCGATATCTTTGATTAATGCAGATGCGAAAGCGTTTGCTAAGATTCTAGCAAACCGTCTGGCTTCCCTTATGCCAGAACTTGTTAACATGCAACAGCACGGGTTTGTTATGGGCAGAGACACCACGGCCCACGTCAATATGGCCATTACGGCCTTTGATATAGCCAATACTAACTACACCCCACTCTGTATGATTCTTCTTGATGCTGAAAAAGCGTTTGACCGAGTGGGGTGGGAGTACCTATGGGCTGTGCTTGATGCATATGGTATTAAGGGTAGATGCCTTGGCTGGATCCAGTCATTATACGATCACCCAATGGCCACGATCAATTATGCGGGCAAAAGCTCTGCATCTTTTTCAATAGAAAGAGGAACGAGGCAGGGGTGCCCTTTGTCGCCCCTGCTATTTGCTCTGTCATTGGAACCCTTTCTTAATGCTCTGTTAATATCTAGCGATATTATTTCTTTCAATCACAAGGGAAACAGCTTAAAAATCACCGCGTATGCGGATGATATCGCTGTATTTACTACTGATGTGCCTAAAGCGGTTCCGGCTTTAACTAAAGAGGCAGAAAGATTCGGTAAGGTATCCGGCTATAAACTAAACGCTAAAAAAACTCAGGTGGTCGCAAACTATAAGCCAGTAGGAATAGTATCGGGTATATGTAAGAACGCTACCTATCTTGGTGTTAAGATATCGGCCAAGTTAGAAGACGTAATAACCCTCAATTATGACTTGCGTCTTAAAGAAACAGCGGCATCTTTAAAAAAATGGCACAAGATTCCATTAAGTCTTGTAGGTCGCCTTAACTTACTAAAAATGAAAATACTACCTAAAGTTCTTTACCTATATAGATCAATCCCTTTGCGTCTTAATACTGTTTTTTTTTAAAAACTCGATGGAATATGTAGGAGCTTTATTTGGGGCTATAAAAAAGCGCGAAGAGCTCTTAATCTGCTGAAACTCCCAATTGATAAAGGGGGTTTAAATTTTCCTGACTTCAGACTTTACTTTTTTCCTCTTTTATTGGCCGTTTGCGGAGTTTACTATGTACTGAAAACCCTTTTTTTTATCATAAATTTATGTTAGGTCAAGATAGCAATCAATTTCTTTCTAGAGTAAACGACCCTAACTATTTTAAAAGAGTTAAGTTTAAGACTGCTAGACACGCCGCCCAAATTTGGAAACAATTAATGGCACATGAGAAAATCTCTTTTTTTAATGCAGAATTAAGATTATGGGAAAACCCTGGATTACCTGGAATCTTTTCGGATGGGGCAAGAATAGCTTGGACAAGGCACGGCATAATCACACTGGGGGATATGTATGGCACTAACGTTTTTTTTAGGATTTGAAGTACTAAAAAACATATATAAACTGAATGATAGAATGTACTTCAAGTATATGCAAATTCATGATTTTATCATTCACAAGATGAAAGTGAGGGAAGTTCAACAATCAGACATTCTTAAATGTGTGTACTCAAAACGGACTAAGTCACTTATCAGTGAAGGTTATTATAACTTGAACAAAGATAAAAAAGATGATTGTGGTAAATTGGCTCTTAAATGGTCCGATCGACTGGGAGTTTACATTTCCGCCAAACAGATCTCTACTACACTCACTCAAATCAATAGAGTGGTGCATTCTTCTAACATTAGGCTTCAAGCATATCGTACGGTTTGTCAACTTTATGACACCCCAGAAAGGATTGCTAGCTGGGCTCTAGAAAATCAGGCTAATGAGTGCACCAGGTGCTCTAAATGTTTATTAGAAGCTGCAAATATAGAGCATATGCTTTTTTCTTGTCCCGCTTTAACTAACTTTTGGAAAGGACTAGAAATGATACTTAATAAGAATTTGCTTGTTTTTCCACCATTATCTGCTCATCTGATTTTATTAGATATCCAGGATGTGAACAGTCCAAACAGGGACCTTATTTCAATTATTTTTGCTTGTGCCAGACTAACTATTGCCAGATCTTGGATATCGCCAGATCCTCCTCATACAATGGAGTGGTGGAGTCTAGTAAAGGAAATTTACACAATGGAGATTGCTCTGGCGAGACTAAGGGGTCCTAACTCTTTGAAGAAAAAAGAGAAAATCTGGATTCATTTATTTGGATAAGAATTGGGGAAGATGTTGGTTGGCTATTAGAGACATTTTTGCAAACTGAAAGATGATTGTTTTTTTGTTGTAAATGATGTGTTAACTGGTGTTACCTACTTCTGTTTGTACATATTTTGTTTATCTTTACCTCTTGCAATATCAATAAAGAGATTTAAAATTAAGACAAAGAGGGAAACCCCTACCACAGTAACTATGGTTTTAGGGAACTAAGAGTGACAATTACAATGTGGATACTGTTCGTGCTTTACCAGCTGGGTAGAATAAAGGGGACTGACTGTTCCAAGAAGAAGTCTTCTAGACATTAATACATTTCATTCCCAATAGCCTACTCACATGGTGGAGGTTGGTGGTGGTTGTCTAATCCCATCCCACTGAGAAGTTATGGAAACTCAAGAGGTACCAGGCTAGTAGGGAAGGAAGTAGGGAGAAAGGGAGGGTGAGATGCCAGCTTTTCCAGTGGGCATGAAACTATCTTCAGACTTCACAAGTCAAGTAACATTCCATACATTTAAGGTACTCTTTGAAGGTGAGATCTACTGCCCTAATCTCAATAATCTGATTTGAAAAATGAAACATTTTAAGAGACAAATGAATCTACTAACAACTAAAAAGAATGAAAAATCCCTTCTCTGCCTAAAAAATGTATGAGGCTAATCAAGTGATAATAGAATTTCAGACGTTAAAAACAGAGCAAGCAACCCCCAGCAAGGAGATTATGTGCAACAGCAGAAGTGGTTGTTTTATGTGTAAATGAACTAGATGTGAATACAGAGTAGATAGATAATGAATGGTGGACAGTTTAGATTGGTCAATGTAGGGAAGAGATGATGGATGCAAGAAAGGATCATGTGTGTGGATACATAGACATGATTGATGGGTGGATTTGAAGGTGTGTCTATGAAAAGTGAATGTGAGTGAATGAATGGAAGCAGGGATGGGAGTAGAAAAAACACTGTCATTGAAAAAAAGAGCATGCAGGTAGCACTGTACAACTCATGTAAGACGAATCAGAAAGGCTTTTGAAGCATGACAGAAAGGCATGCGATAAGGAAGAGAAAATGCACACAACCAAATGATGCATGCAAACAAAAAACAATATCAGTTAATTTATGCTTTAAGCCTTGGTTTTTAAAAAAGGGACTGCAAACTCTTCATGGTCTCATTTAAAACTGGCAACTCCTGAAATGTTGCACTTTATTTGTGAAGTGGTGTATAACGGAGGAGTACGTGGAGCGGAATGATGTAGGATGAAGCAGCTTAAAGAAGAGTGAGAGTAAACTGGCATAGAGTGGGGTGGCGAGTGTGTGGAGTGGCATAAACTGATGTGTAGTGGCATGGCATGGAGTAGAGTGGCGTAGAACAGACTGGCGTAGAGTGCTATGGACAGCGGCGTGTAGCAGAGTGCTGGACAGCGGTGTGTAGCAGAGTGCTGGACAGCGGCGTGTAGCAGAGTGCTGTGAAGTACAGTGGCAAAGAGTAGCAAAGAGTGGCGGAGAATGGTGTGGAGTGGCATAGTGGCACAGCGTGGAGTGGCGCATGGTGGCATAGAGCACAGTGGCGTTGAGCAGGGTGGATTGGAGTGGTGGAGAAGTGTGGCTCAATGGTTAGAGCGGTAGACCCTGATGCAGAGGTCTGGCCCGGGACCAGGGTTCAATTCCCGCCTCGGCAGGTCTTGGGCTCAATTTCCTCAGACCTGTTAATTCTCGCCTCGGTGCCTATTCTAATCATGGGTCCAACTCTGCAACTCTGGGCAATAGCTTGCTTAATCTCCACAACAGCCCCAACAGCGCTGTGATGCCTGGCTTCACCTTGGGGGTGCCCAGGAGTGGACATTTCACAGGGAAAAACCAGGAAGGGTTCCACAGCGGTATTCGTTACAGCGCCAGGACACCCCAGTTGGGGTATTAGTGAGCTTTACAAGTACAAATTCTTCTAGAGGAGAGTGGAGTAATGCAGAATGGAGTGGTGAGTAGAGCAGAGTGGCCTAGGGTGGAGCAGCTTAAAGAAGAGTGACTAGGAGTTGAGTGGTGTGGAGTGGAGTGGCGTGTAGTGCTATGGAGTGGCATGGAGCAGAGTGGCGTAGAGTGCTATGGAGTAGAGCGGTAGAGCAGCCTAGAGGGGCATGGAGTAGAGTGAAGTGGCATGGAGTAGTGAGGTGGTGTTGAGTGGAGCGGCGTGGAATTGTGTAGTTACGTACAGTGGCGTAGAGTACTGCAGGGCACTGTGGAGTGGAGTGGTGCAGGGTTGAGTGGCGCAGAGTGGCATAGAGTAGAGTAGTGTAGAGTGTCGTGGTATAGAATGCAGTGGAGTGGCGTAGAGGTGAGTGGTGTGTTGGAAGGGGCCCAGATGTATTTAACATTTGATCCCAACGATGCTTGAAGAAACGATTGACACCTTGGCAGAGGTTGCTGCTTTTACAAGGCAAGGATTCTAGTTTAGCAGCTTTACATCACTAATATGAGTACTAAAGAAAACAAGCACTGGCAAAGCCAACATGTATTGCCTTTCGAGAAATATTGGTTCTGACAAAGTCTTTTAGCCATGTTGTACAGCAGCATTGTTGCTTTCAGCATAGCTAAACGATTGTGGTGTAGCATAGGGTGGATAGTAAAGTGGAGTAGTGTAGGGAAGCAAAGTGGGAGTGGTGTAGGGTGGAGCGGCTTAAAGAGGAGTGACAGAGTAAAGTGGTATTGTGAGGAGTAGTGTGTGGAGTGGCGTAGTGGTGTGGAGTGGCATGGAGCAGAGTGGGGGTAAGAGTGCTATGGAGCGTCATGTAGTAGGTTGCTGTGGAACAGCATGGCAGAGAGTAGCACAGAGTGGCATAGAGTAGCGTAAAATAGAGTGGTATAGAGTGGGGTGGTATAGTGGCGGGTGTGGAGTGAGGTGTTGTGAGATGGTGTGGAGTGGCATGGAGTGAAGTGGCATGGAGTTGCGCAGTGGCGTAGAGTGCTGTGAAGTGCCACATAATAGAGTGGATTAGAGTTGAGTAACGTGGTGGAGTGGCATAGGGTTGAGTGGCGGAGTGTGGAAAAGCGGAGAGTGGAGTAGAGACAAGTGGCATCCAGGAGAGTGGAGTGGTGTGAAGTTGAGCTGAAGGGAGTAGAGGGCGTAAAGCACCCTAAAGTTCAGTTTAGCTGTGTAGAGTAGAGCGGCATAGAGTAGAGTTGCCTAAAGTAGAGTGGAGTGGCATACCGTAGTGACGTAAAGTGGAGTTTAGATGAGTTGCATTGAGTGTAGAATGGCAAAGAGTGCTAAAGAGTGGTGTAGGCTGGAGTGGCTTCGAGTGGAGTTGCACAGAATGGCGTAGAGTGGCAGATGTGCGTAGAGTGGCAGATTGCACAGTGGAGTAAGTGGCATAGAGTAGAATGTAGTAGAGAGGCATGCCGTAGAGTATAGTAGAGTGGCACAGAGCAGATTGGAGTGGTGTAAACTGGAGTAGATCGGTGTATAAAAAGAGTGGCATGCTGTGGAGTGGCTTGGCACAGAGTAGAGAGGAACAGAGTAGTAAAGTTGTTGGTACAGACTCAATACATTTTTCTTTGAAGTAAAGAATGAGTGTGTGATTCATCGATATTTAGGCCAACATACAATGTTCACTGTTGCCAGGTGAACTCTCACAGACGTGATGTATTTTCTACCACTTGCAAATATAGTTGAAGGTATGGTTAAAACTTCTGCCTAGAAGTCATTTTAAGAAATGACAGGACAAATTCACCCGATGTCAAATAAAGATGCTTTTCTTTATGCTTTACCATTCAATCCAGGCATGACTCACAAGTCCTGTAAACACGGTTTGCCTAAATAGAGCCACCAAAGGACAATTATATAAGCGAAGAGTCTCCGTGTACAGAATCTAAAAACACAATGTAAACTCGGCCTTTCCATGTTCCTACAGTATAGATTTAAGTGTGAGTTTCAGTGTTACCTGGCCTAACATGTGGCTGGCTATCTTCCGACAAAATGAGGTGTAAAATTACATTTTTTAGGCATATTAGAGTACTGGACTGCTGTGCCATAACAAAAGGTCAAGAATGAGCCCTCAGGAAAAGTTAAAAGGCTGCATGCGCTTGCTAAAGCCGACTGCCTAATTTAACCAGCATGCAAAGCAGAAAACACACGCTCATGGGACCAAACAAAGAAATGAAAGTGTCTTGTTGTGACCCACACAGAACACGTTTGGAGCGACTTTGACGGTGTTCAGTAGCAAACGGCAATCGTTATAACACGTCAGCCCGCCTATGCCATAAGTAAAAGTAGCAGTGCCTCCGTTTAGAAGCATGAAACAAATCGTACTCACCTCACGGTAGAAGTAGTTTGAAACAGGATATAATCCACGAGCATTGTCAAAGACAGGTCTCTCTGCCACCGCAGACCAGAGACGGTCCAGGGGTCAATGAATAACTGTCGCATCAATGAATAACTGTTGCGCCAATGTCACAGCAACATCCTACAGAATCTAAAAGTAAATAGTCTAACTAAAACAATAGGAGTATAAAACAAAGTAAGAGAATAGATAAGAAACTGCAAGGACAACACTGAACCGGTTCGAGACGCCTTGTACACAACGATTTTAGTTTCCCCAGGTCCTGAGTTCACACAGAAGAGGTGGTTTTATAAAGACAGTCTCCAAAGAGTGTAATGAAAGAATAATGTATTTTTGTCAGGAAGAAAAATCACGCCTAACAACAATTTTTGTCGTGAATAATATTTTAACTACAACACTTCCTGGCCATCGAGTACAGAACTTCATGCAGCAAAGTCAAAGTCAAAAGTCAGCAGTTTCCTATTGAAAGATACCAATATAGTCATCCATTCTACTAACACATAACACAACTCAGGTGTCTACTGTTACAGAAAAGACTACGGACCTACTCAATGACTTCCGTTGCACCAACCTAAGAAGAATGAATTAAATGACAAAACTGACAAAGGATTCAAACCTGTGCCATTTAGGTTGCATGACACATGCGCATTAACCGACTGAGGCCTCTCACAAGTGTGGGAAGATGAGAAGTGCAGGTAATGCAACTCTAAAGGGAGAACAGGTGCAATCCAAGACGGCTGAAATAACTACTAAGACAAGGCAGAAATGTGAGCAACCACTGGAAGCTCCAATGTCTTGAATTTTGAAGCAGGGTGAGGCGTGGAAAGCCTTTGTTACCGTTTAAAAGGCAGTGCAAATTAGAAAAGTCGGTAGTGATCACCTGCCTGTAATGGCTACATTCAGTGAGACTCACAGCGACTGTCCATCAAACTTAGGTATCAAACAGCTACGGCTGCAGGTCACTTCAGTAAATAGAAAGCCATGCCAAGTAGCAAGGCTATCTATTTAGTTAAGATTTTACATAACGAAAACGTAGAGGTCAAGATTTCGCGCTTAGAGCCTGATCGAGTATTCACAATCACGAGATGTATGGCCGTACTTCCCACGAAGTCGCCGAATGGCAGAAGCCTGGTCACGCTGCCTCTGTGAATGGCTGTATTATGTATTATCAACCAAAGGGCAGAGCAGAGGCCTTTTAAGAAAAAGTTTGCGTTAATAATCCAGACTGAGTTCGGAACGCGCTCCTGAATACACCGATTTAACCAGAGATCAAAGCTCTGAGTGGACGTAAACTGCCAATGTGCATAAAATAATAGTTAGAGCGCTTGAGTAGGACTGGCAAGGCCAGGCACTGGCGCACCGTTAAGAAAAAAAGGGTTCCCTGCATTAAAATGATGTGGACATTTTAGGAACAAAGAAGTGCAGTCGGAGAAGCTCAGACCTTTGAAGCGCAAAACTCACAAACGCATGCAAAATGCCGTCCAGACCAGTGGGCTTCAAACTTTGAGCAGTTACCTAACATGGAAAGGAATCTCTTTCTCGTGGGCAACAAGGAGAACGTGGTCTTTCTTACCCCTTTTCTTTGTCTATGTTTATTATTAGTGAGTTTGTTCGCGATGTGGTTTTGCATTGCTGTTTTTTGTTAACTCGCTGCAAGGTGTCTCTTTACTGCATAATCTATGTACACAGTGTTAAGATTAAGTAACTCTACATATTTTGCATACCACAGACCTAGTTCTGAGGAGCAACAGAGAGATTCACAAATAGGTATAACTGATGTAGAAAGTTTTCAAACAAAAACAAAAGGTGGTATTCACCGACCAGCATGGTTGAGAGAGACTCTGCGTGAGTGTGTGTGTGGTGGTGGTGGTGGTGTTAGGGGGGGGGGGGACGGGGGGAGGGGGGAAAGCACAATTAAACTATCAAAAAAGAACTCTCCACTGGCTCACAAGTGCACAGTACACCGCACTCTGTGCGCGAAACAATGCCACAATGCTTGCTTTGATGCCCTCTTCTGTATATAGGTCGCAACAATTACCTATGTGCCGCATTAATCTTGCATTACAGCCCAACACACTCTAGTGCTGAGCCTCCGTGAATCTGCCAGACGCTGGCCTCATCATCATTCCTGACCTTCAGGATGTTCCCTCGTACAACAGTCACACGTGTTAAGCTAAAACCTCTCCATGTAGCGGCACACTACCACCTCCTCCCCTTCGGGGCTCACCTGCTGCAGCTGGCGCCGGGCCCTCTGTAGCACCTCTTCGTAGCCCTCCCGGCGCAGCTCGCTGAGGCTCTCATAGTACTCCTCGGGGTCGCCGCTCTCGCTGAACAGCACCCTGGAGAGGATCTTCCACCCGCAGGTGTCCAGGGCATGCCCCAGGTAGAGCTGCAGCTCGTGGCAGAGGCCCTCCACGGGCGGTGCGGGCGGCTCGGGAGCCCCAAAGAGCACGGCCCACACCCCCGCTGGCTCGGCTGGCAGAGGGGGCAGGCAGGGCTCAAGCTCGGCGCTGACTGCGCACAGCTGCTGATGCACTGCCCGGAGGTCCCGCGACGAAAAGAGGCCTGCCCAGCTGCACTGCTCCTCATCGGCCTCTCCTGGCGCCTCGGGCTCACCGGGGACGGCCCGCAGGGGACTCCCCCGACTGCCGCTGCGCCGGCGCTGGGCCGTGCGGTTGTGGCAGGTGACCGCGAACTTGTCCTCCTCTTCGTTCCAGGCGACGATGAAGGCAAACTTGCTCTTGTGCGGCTCCTCGAAGACGTGCGGCCGTACCGACACCCAGTCCGCCTCCAGCGGCTCCTCGGAAGAGGACATGGCCTCCTGGGTCAGGTCTTTAACTGCGCATCCTTGGTGGCCTCCTCCCGCAGTCAAAATCTCGCACAAGCGGTGCACGCGATCCGGAAACACTGCAGCCTTGCCAGCACCGGAGCCACTTCCCAATGGTCCACCGTTTCCTCCTTCTCACCCGCAGTTACCAGAGTCTCACTCTTTTGCGGTTATTTCCCCGGTTATCCCTCTCTCCCTTCGAACCGCACTCCGCTGGGTGTCCGTAAAGCTCTTTGTTTCGCAGTGACGTGTATTCCAAGCCAGGGCTCGCGTGTCCGGATCTGTTTACACCGAGCCGCAGCACCTACCGGGATCCCTCCGCCGCTGTCATTATCCTGCTCACCGTCGCGACGCTACCCTCAACCGCCCTCCTGTACTCACAGCGCCTCCCACCGGGCCTCCGCAGATCACCTCCAGCTGCCCCCGGGTGCGATTGTTCCGCTGGCTCCTCCTCCTGCCCTCTGTCACCAGCGTCGGCCTCATTCTGAAAAACAAAACAAAGCAGCCGTTCTTTGACCAGTGACGTTGGGGCCGCTGGGAGGAACGTAAACATGCGCACGTGCAGCAGCGCGGAGTCGAACGCTGCGCGTGCGCATAACTACTACCTATGTTCTACGAATTCTTAGAAGCGAGCACATAGAGCGGGCAACGATCGTTTCCAATGCGCCTGCGCAAAGTTGCACAATTGCACGTGCGTATGTTTACTTGAAACATAATTGATGATCACGGGAATGAGCGTTTAGACTAGAGGCTGAAGCTCTGAGAACAGCTAGCATCCTTGATCATGGTTCTCGTGGAGTACAGGAAATGGTTTCCGTTTAAACCCCTAAAATCAGTAGCATAAGAAATAACGCCCCTCCCTGCAAAATGTGAAGAAGACCAAAAAAATATTCTAGCTGGTGTGTCAAGAATTTCCAATTCTATTGAGGACACAGAGGTGAGGATTATGCTTCTCTTTCTATACTGAAATAATAACAGCAGCCAACAATCTAACTAGCGTAGCATAACCCGCAAGGATTACGTCTCCATAGTATGCCCCAAGGTATACTATGGTCCAAGGTATTAAATTTAATACGTCCATTGACCCTGAGCCAGTGAAGTTGATGGAGCAAGGGAAAGACAGAAGTTTGTCTAGGTAGCCGAAAGAGAAGGCGGGAAGCCACATTCTGGATGATCTGTAGACAAAAGATCACTGATTTGTCTGCACCCTGGTATAGAACATTCTCATAGCCCAATCTGAACATTATCAAGGCCTGTAACACCGTTCTTTGGGTATTTAAAGGAATCAGCCAGAGAATTTTCTTGAGACATTTGAGAGTGGAAAAACAAGAGGCTGTGATTTTGGAGACTTGCAGCTGAAGTGAAACGTTCTTATCAATAATAAAGCCAAGATTCTTCACTTTATCAACCGGTGTAGGTAATGGTCCCAGGGAGGTCGGACAGTGTTTAACTCCCCAGAGTTCGAGATTGTTGCCCAGAATCATGACTTCAGTTTTATTGCCATTAAGCTTTAAGACATTGGGGTGTGTGGCTAACCGCCAAGCATGGAGGACACGGAATAGCAGAGCTCCAGGCTGAACCCAACACTGGACCAAAATACGTGGTCGCCGAGGAGGCATCGTAGACCCAAATTTATTGCATTGGCTTGCGGAACACATTAGGAGCAGAGAATTACAGAGCAGTAACAAGTTTTTGCATTGCTGACGCCGAGGTGAGCGGCAGTGGTGCCCAAAACAGATCGTGCGACCGTCCTATTGAGACTGTTCGAGCAGCGAGGAGGAGTTGGGAGAGCCAGACAAACTTCCAGGAAGAGCAACCATACACCAGATGAGGCAGATGTCATTCTATGGCAGAGCGACAATCAGTGGTAAAAGTACGCAACACAAAGGTACCAGCTAAAATGGTGGAGGGCGTAGCCCAGAGGGACCGGATTTAGCCACGTTGACTGAGAAATTGCAGGAAAGCGGCGGACCCGCCTTTGGTGTTGCAGGGCGGTAGCGCCTACAGAGATGAAGGGACAGTGAGGCCGGGAAGTGGAATAACTCGGCAAGAAACTGAAGCAGGAGACTGGTCGCGGACAACACCATCGAGCAATCACACAAGCGAGTGGGCGCATTCACAGCATAGGAGTCCGGCGGGGGTGTACTGGTTCTGGAGCATGGTGTAACCTGAAATGCAAGTTGCTGTGGCACCCGCCCCGCACAGCGGACCCTTCTGGTGCAACGGTGGGAAATGCTGCAAAGGTGCCCGGAGGCTGAGGGCCGAGACTAGGACCAGATGGTGGCGAATTGTACTAAAGGTGTCTGTACAACCAGGTCAACAGTGAGCGGCTGAGCGGATTTGCGCAGGGTTGTGAAACATAAGGAGGCTGTAACCAAGCTTACTAAAACAGAGCCTTCCACCACGCAACGCCTGGGGACTAAAATTAAAACAGCGCATGTTAGAGTGTACACATCGGTATTTCCCCCACAATTTAAAATGTGCCAGAAATGCATGTTTGCACCTGATAAAAGCAGTTGTATCTACCTAACAATAAGGCCTGCATTGGGAGAACACCAGCGCCGCCAACCACTCAATACAGGAGGTGTCTACAAGAGACTACAGAGGTAGGCAAAAGAGAGGCACAAGCAGGTGAAGTTGGGTGGATCTCTGACACAGACCGCTGTTCTGGGGTGAGAAAGCCTGTCAAGTAACGCAGTGTTGATCACCAAGACACACACAGTTGGAATAATAAAGAGGAGCCCTCGGGTAGCACCACAGGCTGAGCAACAACAGAGGTGTGAATAGGGCATTGCGGGGAGAGGCAGTTGACGATCTACTCCGAGGCGCATAACTGGGAAATAGTGTCACTTGAAGGACGGTAACCTCTACCTATGTGCTGTTTTGTTCAAGAACAGACAGGGAAACTAGTTTGGCATCCGCAGAGGTAGGACGGCAAGTTACAATGCAAGGGCAAGAGCAGAAGCGAGATGAGATCAGCACATCAGAGGTTCGGGGGCACGTCAAACTACCTGAGCTGGATCATAATGGGGAGGCCCAAAGCGAAACAACACGACACTCACCCCCCCAAACTGGAGAAACAGATGGCACAACACAAAATGACTCGTCCCAGAATAGTGAACAGGATGCGATACCACCTACGGCAATCAGAGACCAAGGAGACAAACTAAACCTGATACTCAAAGAGATACGGGATTTGCGCATAGCAATAGAAGTGCAAATAGGCATGTTAACTACCAATTTCACACTCCTCAGGGCTGATCACGACAAACTAGCGTACAAAGTTAAAAAACACAAAATAATATTGGATGTTCTGGTACCACAACAAACAACCACCTCCTCAAACCTAGAACAACTACAGCACCAACTCAAAGGGTTGCAGGACAGAGTGGATGACGGGGAAGGAAGGTCTCGCCGCAACAATGTGAGAATTTTAGGTATTCCAGAAAAGAGCAAAGGTAATAACCCAACACAATTCGTTGAAAGATGGCTATGGGATCACGTTGCACAGATAGGCTTGACCGAGATGTACAGTGTGGAAAGAGCATATAGAGTTCCTTCCAGACCTCCGACACCCGGGGTACCACCTAGACTGATAATTGCAAGAATCTTCAATTATAAAGATAGAGATACCATCCTATGCACAGTCAGGGAACATGCACCGATTCATTTTGAGAATAAACGTATTTCCATCTATTGAGACTTCACGTCAGCGGTCCAGAAAGCAAGGAATACATTTTGAGAAGTTCAGAAGACACTTCAGACCCACAATCTGAAATATGCCATGATGTTCCCAACACGCCTGAAGATCATATACAGACAAAAATTGCTGTTTTTTGACAACCCAGAGGAAGCAATGGAATGGGCTGAAGTAACACTAACTCCACACTCGTCTCAAAACATATCACAGCAAAGCCAACGGCAACAGCCTCAACTGCACAAACCTAGTAAAACTAAAACAGACAAATACAGAAGAGCGGGAAAAGACCAGGAGAAAAGTCTAACAAAGGATCAAATTTCAGAAAGTCAGAAAAACACTTTGCTGACGGCAGCGGCGCTGTTAGAACAAGACTCAACCTCTATTGCTGAAACGGTGGACTTGTCGGATTACCCAGATGCCCCCTCGGACTCTGAAGGCAGCCTAGTCTAACCTCGGGGCGCCGCCGGTCTAACCAAGTAGGTTTACGGTCTGAAGAACAGAAGCTGCAAGAGACGGACTCTTGCCGTCTTGGAAGCATTGGTGCCCATGAAGCGGTAATTCCGCAAGGAAGTGTTTTTTCTTTGAATAAAAGAAATTGCACTTTTTTTACACAAGTTCACAATTTGTGTACTCCATCTTGGACTAGGGCAGGACGCACCTTAGCGTGTGCGGACCACCCAGTTCATTTTCACGGTCCTGACGAAAACCAATGACTAAATACAATGGTTGAAACATGTAGACCTTTTTAAACCAATAGCATCAATCACACTTCACATAGCACACTTAGCTATTTTTAAAGACACTTCTTACTTTACACCGAAGTCTACCTAATTAGGCATAGGTGTTACACATTTTTATTAGGGTTCAAGCACTCAAGAATAAAACTTGCAGTGAGTAGTGTTGGCCCTTTTTAAATTCATTTATTTTGATCGCCTTGAACACATAAAAGAAAACAACCCGCTCCTCTGTAATCAGGAGTCGCAGCACACCCTATAGGCACTCGGCCTATGGGGTGGGACCCCGATGATGAAGCATGTCACCAACCAGGTTGGTGAGTGAGGGGTCTTCTACAAAGATATGCATTATCCACTGACAGGTTGGGATAGACTGTGCTGAATTGAGCACTTTAACCCACTGTGAGAGATTCTTTTTTCTCTAATTTTTGAGGGGTAACTCCTCCATTGTTTTTGTAATTTAATCCCGGGGACCAGGAGTTCCCAACTCACATTGATTAGTGTAAATTCCCTAACTCTCTCTTTTGTTATTTAATAAAGCCTAGCGCTGTTCCCTGTGGTAACCCCACAGACTGCGAATGACTTCTGAAACTGGACGATTTGATCCTTAGATAAAAGTACTTAGATATATCAGATGAGTATGAATGCCTTATTTGTGCCATGGGATAACTATCATGCCCCCTATATATGTAAACTAAGGGGGTTCACGCCAGAGCTTTCAGAATATTTTTTGGGGCACGTCCATAGATGCGCGGTGGAAGTAAGGTGATTACCACCCCCCCAGTAGCAACTGCACTGTGTTATAGCTTTATTGTTGTACTTTTGTTAATTGTTTGGTCCTCTAATGTTATATGGGGGAACCTAGTATTGGGAGTTCTAATGGGGAATCTCAACACATACTCATCTACACACTCTTATTCACCCCACCAGCAGAGTTGGGTACGGACCTGCCCTGAGAAATGTTACAATATACAGAGAAGAATGACACAACCTAGTAAGTATATATACACATCATGGAATGTGAGGGGATTAGGCTCCATACATAAAAGACATAGCATTTTATCACAACTTAATTGCAGGAAAGTACATATAGCTTTACTGCAGGAATCTCACCTCACACATACTCAAGCTACTAAACTTCAAAAGAAAAGAAGGGGACAGTTATTTTATACATCTTACTCGGCATTCGCTAGAGGAGCAGCGATATGGTTATGTAGTGGCATCCCCTTTGAGGTGCCGGGTTTTTAGGAACCCGGTGGTGCCAGGGGATAACACCCGAAGACCTCTGAGTTCTCCCTGTTCCGGACCACAGAAACACAGAGTCTTCTAGGTGAAGTCAGAGATCGAGTTTTATTGGTTGCAACCAAGTAACATGTGTCCTAGAATTACAACAGCACGGGCTGTAAGTTCTCAGGAGACTGTTCGTTTTTACAGAACCAGCCTTCCCTCTTTATACAGGAATAACAGCTGCAGGCAAGAATTCTTGAGTTTATGATATGGTTATACACATATTTCTACAATAATACAAAGAGCGAAGTCATGCTGGTCAACAGGTATTTTAGATGTCCGGATCGTGATGGATGACCCAGCTCGGCCCAGAACTACCATCAGATATCGACAAAACCCCAATAAAACAGGGCACCTCCTTGTCATAAAACTGGCCATAAACAAGGAACATGGACAGGTGTATGTGTGTAGAAAACATGGTCTGTATGTGGTGAATGGTTTATGGCATGTTGTGCTTTGATGATATCTTACTCGGCCACTGGGCGAGGAGCTGCCCAAACAGGTTTGGCTGGAGGCGGTGGAGTCAGTTCGGCCAGGTCATGGGGAAGTCAGCTAAGGTGGACGTGTCCTTTCAGATCAAGCTCGACCTTAATCAATTGACTTATATGAGGGCAAGGCATAAGATGGATGCCGTTCACAAAATGGAGTCCGAGGGTTCAGAACGGAAACCACAATTTGAGGTTGTTGGCATCGCTCAATCACGACGCAAATATACAGGGATAATGTCCTAATCATTACCGGTCTACCGATACCAAATTCGTCATGGTACGACGATATTTTGTGACACGGGTGTTGGACCTCGATACCATATCACAGCAGGGTCCAGAATTTCGGAACCACAGACCCTCCTTTTGCCCTCATATTAGGCAATAACTCATGCTAATCTGAGTCCAAATCTGTATTAATGAATTCATGGAGATGCTGCTGTAGCATCATTCTGTTGCTCAATTCGTCCCTTGACACATGAAGTAGCGCAGAGGCCACATATTGCAGGAGCGCACTGTACAAACAGGCAGAACATAAACAGAACGGCTAAGATCATCCCAATGAAGATCAGAGTCTTCCATCCCTAGGCAGAGATCAGTTCCCAGAACCACCCTAGCAGGGACCAGTCCCCTTTGTCCACATGAAGGGAATCAGAGATTTTGTGCAGTTTGGAGATGGCCTGATACACTGTCGGAGCATTATCAGGGATGAAAATGCAGCAACTGGATTGGATCACCCTACATACACCACCACGGTCTGCAAGTATGACATCTAGGGCAACCCGGTTCTGAAGAGTCATAAGCCCGTCCGACTGGAGCTCAGCTGTCAAATTACTAAGGGCACCGGCCGTTTCGGTCACGGCGGATTCGACTACCCTTGTTAACTGGCGAATGTTCCTGCTGTTCACCATAGGCCCCAAAAGGGCAGAAAACCCTTTGCGAAGTCCCCAAACTCTTGACCCGCAGTGTCGTCTTGACTCACGACACCCCTAACTGTCCTTGTCCGATGGTAATCTGCCCCGGCCGTATAGGTGGGTGGCAGCAGAAACGAGATAAAACATGTGCTCGAGAAGTCAGGGGGCAACCAAGTGTATGCTTTGTCATGGCAGATGAAGTATGTACCCTTGGCTGCCAAAAATGGAGGGGAAGTTCGAGTTGCAAACACGTACGTTTCTGTGCATACGCTCTTCCCCAACTGTGCTTTGAGATCCCTGCCAATACCTTGCAGACATAGGTGACCTCGGTGGGGTACTACCCAAACTGGGGAGGATTTCTTCGATTCCTGGCTCTCACTTAAGGAAATCCCATACTTGGTGATGTTCCACCTACTGTATGGGGTACACTCATCTTTGGGAGTTGCTCTAACCGTGTCAATATCTCTACTCATATTTCGGATTCCTGCCACTAGTGCCTTGTTGTTTGAGTTTTCCCCTCGAACGTACGGTTCAAGGGAAAACAGGAACATGGTCTGGAAAGCCCACAGAGAACCGAAATAACTAAACGGCAGGACAAAGTAAGGGATACCCTTATCTGTAGTGTGTGGCATGAGTCCGCATATCCAACAGTTCGTAGTGTTCATTACAGATTGGTGCTGGTGGAGGAGTTGGACAAATGAGTTGTTTACAAATTCTAGTCTTCTGGCGGACTCGTGTTCAGGTAGAGGGTGAAAGGAGTGTGTAGGAACAGTAGGAGGAGGTGTGAGCTGAGTGTTGTGCATGAATGGAACTCGAAAAATGGACAGAGCATAGCCAGTTAAAAACATTATTATACTACACAACATTGAGATGCTTAATACTAGAGATCGTCTTCTTGCCATTACAGTACATATTTTCTTTTCAAAGTTCATTGGTCTAGCAGGTCTCTCTACCCTCGGAAACTCCATCCTCTAGTTGCTGCCCGCGGTGGGAGTTTGATTCTGCCAAGGAGTGCGCTCTGTTCAGTCCGGGGTAATTCCCTCAGACCGACCAGAACCGTTGACCTAGGCGTCCCGAGCTGCACTCCTCAGACTTCAACAGCGGCCCTAGCAGCAGAACCGGATGGCGGTTCGAAAAATCAAAAATGAGCAAGTTCCCTGGGCAAGAGAGCTGTAAAATCAAAAATAGTTCTTAGGGGAAAGAGTCGCATAAATTCGCTTTTATTAGTCCCTTTTTCTTGACCTCAGATCATATAGTTGTTTCCCAGGTACAGTGTGGTCTTCGAACAATGTTTCAGATTCTGTAGTGTCCAACTGCATTGACGGTGGCACAAATCCTTGCAAAATACGATCACTCTCCTTTTCCGTACCAGTTCCTTTCAGTCGTGCATCGCTGAAGAGTGAAAAGCGAGGTACAGATTCGGTCTCAGAGTCAGCGATCCCGTCCTGGACCCACCGGTCATATGGAAGAGGCAGAGGGACCCGTTTACAGTGGGACCCGTGGATCCAGTTCTTTTTTCCTTCCACCCGAACGGCTGATCTTGTGGAAAGAAGGACGAGGTACGGTCCGGTCCACCTGGGCTGCTCGTTGTTTGTGCGCTGAAAATTCCGCACCAAAACCCATGTGCCGGGTTCAATGGAGTGACCTGGATCGTCAGAGGCTGGCGGAAAGGAACTGTGAATCTGTTGGTGTAAAACACGCAATTTAGTTGTCAATTCGTGTAAATAGTCAAGCAGTACGGGATGCTCTATCTCACTGAGCTTTTTGGGCCTTGGCACGCCCCAAATGTTCGCTGGGCGGCCAAGCACTATTTCGTGTGGACTGAGTCCTAATCTAGAATGGACAATCATTCTGGTAGACAGGAGTGCTAAAGGCAGGGCGTCAGGCCATTTAAGACCTGTGCTGGCTTGGATCTTGGCTAATTTCAGTTTTAACGTGCCGTTGTAGCACTCTACTAATCCTGCTGATTGGGGGTGATTCGCAGCGTGAAATTTCTGGTGGATGCCTAGACATTCGCACACTCTCTTCATCACCCGTCCCACGAATTCACTTCCATTATCACTCCAGACCATTCTAGGCATCCCAAACCTAGGGAAGAATTCCTTGACAAGGGCTTTGGCAGTTGACAAGGCAGTGTTGTCCTTGAGGGGATACGCTTCCACCCACCTGGAGAAGGCGCAAACAACAACAAGCACGTATTTCAGATTGTTGCACCTCTCCATGTGGATGAAATCGAGCTGCAAAACCTCGAACGGGTACGTTGGAGGCGCAAAATGACCAGCTGGAGTTGGGGTCCCCCTACCGGGATTGTACTTCAAACACACCATACAACTCCTGACCAAATTCTCTGCGCATTTCGGGATACCACTATTCTGCCATACTGGGGCCAACAGTTTACAGATTCCTTTCACAGTGATGTGCGCCATTCCATGGGCCATTGTCACCACTGCGAGTACATATGCGTCGGGTAACAGCCATCGTTGGTGCTCACAATTCGACCCAACAACCATTCGCATCCAATCTTCCCTTGCTTTCTCTCCATTCATTCACCTCTTTCTCAGTGGCATCAGCTTGTATAGATTTCACACTTTCAATGGTGTCCTCACACATACCCACATCAGGGATTCATCTAGCAGGACCTACAACATACATCCGACTCATTGTGTTCCTTGCGGTCTCTTTCGCAACTTCGTCTGCAAATGCATTTCCGCGACCAACATCATCTTGAATCTTTCTGTGTGCACTGCATTTTACAATCGCAACTTGTAGCGGTAAGGTCAGGGACTTGAGGAGCTCGTTAACTAGCTGACCATGTTGGATTTTTGCACCATGTGATGTCAGGAACCCACGTTCACGCCACAATCGTCCAAAACTATGGGCTACGCCAAAGGCGTATTGGCTATCTGTATACACATTCACTCGCTTTCCTTTTGCCAACACACACGCTCTTGTAAGTGCAACTAACTCTGCTGCTTGCGCAGAATTCTGGGGGATGCGTGCGGTCTCTACAATAGTGTGCAATGTTGTCACGGCATATGCTGCAGTCGTATCACCATTTGGCAACTTGAAGCATGAACCATCGACCCATAAATTATCATTACATTCAGGAAGGGGTGTGTCCTGCAAGTCTACTCTCCCTTTTGTCTCTTCTTCTGTCCTAAAACAGCATTCATGTTTTTCAACCTCATCTGTCTCTGCCGGAATAGGTAATAACGTAGCGGGGTTGAGTGTATCACACCTCTTTATGTGTATGTGGCTAGCTAACAGTGTCAGCTCATAGCTGGACAGTCGAGCACTAGTTAAATGCTGCGTCTTCGTTCTGTTCAGTAAAATGTCTACTGCATGTGGGACCATAACGATCAGAGTATTATTCATGACTAACCCAGCAGACTGTCGAATACAGACAGCTGCTGCAGCAGTGGCCCTCAAGCAACTTGGTAATGCCTTAGCTACAGGATCTAGAGTCGCTGAGAAATACGCACATGGGCGCTGTTTGTCTCCAAAGTATTGTGTCAGTACTGATAATGCGCAACCTTCCTTCTCATGGACATATAGCATAAAAGGCTTGCTGTAGTCGGGGTTGCCCAACACAGGAGCCGAACATAATGCATCACGCAACTCATGGAAACTTGTCTGACAATCTTCAGACCAAGGCATAGGATTGGGTGTGTCTTTACATATTAATGCCAGCAAAGGTTTAGCCAGTAGTGAGAAATTCGGTATCCATTGTCTACAGTACGATGTAATGCCCAAGAAGGCCCGAACTTCTCTTTGTGTCCTTGGGGCACTCAATCTTGCGATTGCCTGTATTCTTTCTGGGGTCAGTCTCCTTCCCTCCTTCGATAAGATGTGACCTAGGTAGGTCACTTCTTGTCGGCAAAATTGTAATTTTGAGAGAGAGACTTTATGCTTCATGTCACATAAATGACGCCACACCAACAGTGTGGCTTGCTTGCAAATCTCTTCAGTATCTGCAGCGATCAGCAGATAGTCTACATACTGAATCAGAGTTGCACCATCAGGTAGAACAATCTTATCAAGTTGTGTTTTCAAAGCCTGACTGAATATTGATGGACTCTCACAGTAGCCCTGAGGAGCACGTTTGAAGCGGAAGCTTCGTCCTCCTAAATTGAAGCCAAAAATATCTCTGCTCTCCTCGGCAATCGGGATGCTGAAGAAAGCGTTCTTCAGGTCAATCACCGAAAACCAAGTGGCTGAAGCTGGAACCATTGTCAATAAGTAAGTAATGTCGGGGACAACTGGAAACTGTGGTATAACGATCTTATTTACTTCTCTGAGATCAATCACGAATCTGTATACAGGGGGTTGTGAAGGATCAGTACGCTTTAAGACAGGCAAAACAGGACTGTTACAAATGTTGCCTGTTGTCTCTTCGATGACATCTTTCTCGATCAGGTCTTAGATGATCGCTAACAACGCCTTTTCACATTCGCTAGAGATCTTGTATTGGGGAATACGTGGCAAACTAACATTGGCTTTCAATGTTATGACATACGGTGCTATCTCCAAACGACCTACATCATTAGAACCGGTAGCCCAAAGTATATTTGGAAGAGATGACAATTCGGTTGGAGTATCTTCCTTTGACAAATACATTGGGGAAATCACTTTCTTACCAAGGGTAAGTTGTACTCCCGAAGGAGAACAGTACAAAGTTGCATATAATCTCTTTAACAAATCCAAACCTAACACATTTTCGCCACAACCTGTTGTAAGAATGAGGGGTGCTTCTAATTCGCATGGGCCAACAGAAAGGGGCATAGGACTAGAGATCGGGTTTCTAACAGGGGCGCCAGAGAAACCTACTGAAATATTCATTTCGCCAGACAAAGGTGCGCCAGGAAGTTTTGAGTGCATAATAGAAATTTTTGTAGCATCAGTATCCAGCAGAAATGGCTCTGACACTCCGGATGTAATCACCTCGACATAAGGTCCATTCTGATCTACTGGAACTGAAACAACTCCCTCTCTTTGTCCATGGCTGTCCTAGCAATTATTACCCTCATTCTCGTTTTCTGCGTAATAGTCATCGGCATAGTACTGAGCTGACCTAGAAGATGCATTATTCTGTTGGTCAAAGCTATTCATAGAATTCTGAGGCGAAAAAGAAGTGTTATTCTGGGGGAAATTTCCACGGCCCCTACCCCTAGGAGCCTGTTGAACACCTCTACCTCTTGCACCAGAAACACCAGAAACACCATTCAGACGTCGTGCCAAAGCTGGACAATTATTCTTGAAATGACCCTCTTCTTTGCAATAGGCACACTGATTCGGGCCGTACGGTAAACGCTGATGGGAAAACTCGTTCCCTTGCGCGTTTCTCGAATACTGCTGTGGTTGCTGATAATTGGGCTGACTAGGAGTGCGAGGCGGATAGGCTTGTTGGAGAAGAGCTTTAGTTTTCAAGTCTTTAATCTTTTTGTCTGCCTTATCTAGCTCGTCCTTGCGCCTATTTTCATAGTACTGGGCTGTGGCTAAAATCTGCGCTGATGTGGAAACAGCCCATGCACTCTATGAATCTTTCAATTTATTGCACAGTTCAGGAAGCAGATTATGTACGAATTTGTCTACAAACAATCTTTGGCCACCCTCTGTAGCCATATCCTGACCACTATGATCAACGAAAGTCTCTTCAAATCTCTTGAAAAAGTCAGACACATTCTCATCTTTCTTTTGCTTGCACGCAGACAACTTATCCCAATTTACACGCAATTCAGGCATTAAGGTCTTCATGTACGTGATAATTCTACCAGGAAGTTCAGCTACTAAAGGCTCTGGTTTAGAACCACCAATTTGTCTAGCATCTGTAGCAGTAATATTAGCCCATGTGTCACCTAGTTCTTGATCATGATCTGTATGACGAATCTTACTCCATAAAGGCTGTGGAACGACGTTCCCAAACAACATGTCTACATCCGCTAAATTCATTATACATGAGCTGGCAGTCTGTGATAATTCCTTATAATACCCTGCGGGATTTTTACGTGGATCAGGTAATGTCTGCTTGAGTGCTAAAACTTCAGATCTTTTCCAGGGGACATGTACCCATACACGCTGGAAATGCGGTGGAACAGGTGGATGCGCATTCGCATCACCTTCCCTCCAAACGGGAGGAACTTCTCTCATAGGGTACTGTCGCGCCTTTTTCCTACCTGACACGTCATCTTCATACAATGATCTAGAGACATTTCCTTTACTCCTATAGGATAATAACAGATCTATCGCTTTTTCAACATCTGCACCTACAATCATGCCTTCGTAGAACTTAAAACGCATACGAAATAATTCCTGCATTTTGCGCTTTGGATCGTTTGTCTCTAAATCTTCACAAAGATATACACACATCTCTTCGAATACATATCTCTGAGTGGGTGCGTCCCATTGTCGGAAGATTTCCATAACAGACTGAACATCATATCTAACAGTGTCAGTAACCCATTTGCGTGCCAACTCATTTAGTACTTCTCTTTCCTCATAATCAGGCAGTTGACTACGCAACTGTCTACGTCCTGTTTTAGGGGTCCTTTTAGGCGACCCAAAGAAAGGTGAGAACAGACCAGTAACAGTACTTGCTACTCTCTGTCGAACGGAAGGAGAAGCTTGTGGAGAGGCAGATGTGCAAGAAAAGACAGGCTGATGTAAAGAAGAAGTCGAAGCAACAGCAGAAGAAGTCGAGGCAGTGGCAGAAGTAGTATCAGGATAAACAGGTGGAGCGGTAGGCAAAGTTGTAGGAGAAGTAGACAGAGTATGTAGTAAAGGCGGCGGCCCTTGAGAAGGCTGCGCCGGAGAAGTAGGAACCAGCTGAAGAGGAGCTGGTGTTTGTGCAAGAGCTGCTTTTCGTGCGCCGGGGCGCGGTATAACAATACGCTTCGGGGGTCCAACAATGCTCGTTGTATATGGGGGCGGTGAATTCAATAAATGGGACATTAATGGATCTTTCTCGGATGTTCCCTTTGAACCTTGTCCTTCATGGGGCAACATCGGGTAACATTTATCTACTGCTAGTTTCTTGCTTCTGAGCATTTGCTCACTCTCTTGTTCTTCCTCATAATCCCTGTATGCAACGGCGGCTTGCACCATTGACATACCTCTTTTGTTTTTCTCTGCTAATTTTATTTCTTTCTGCTTGGCTTCTTTGCGCCATAAGCGAAAAGATTCAAACATCGCCGGCCGGGCTTTCTTCTTAAACAATTTGACCTCGAGGTTGTCTAAAACTTCTGAGTCAAAGCTACCATATTGGGGCCATTTTAAAACACTATCCTTGCGGGTGTATTTTATCCATACCTCATTATATGTGATAGGGCCTACTCCGTGCTTGATATATAACTCATATGTTGGAGTTCCAATCGGAGGAACCGGACACGAATCCTCTAATCGGGAGTCCTTACTACAACCAAGACAAAACAAGTTTCCAAGTCTGCTAAGACCAGGCATCTTTGCTCACTAGTCTAGCTTCAAACTTCAAGGGATTATCTAACTATCATATTTTCGTGAATACACGAATCCCTCGGTTTTGGCGCTTGCAAGTACCAAACAAACCGTATCTCAAGGATACCAAAAACTAAGAACCAAACTAAGGACTGGGAGACGCTCCACTTATACTTAATTGAAGTATTGAAGATCGATGACGTCACTAGAAGACTCATCTATCGTTTCGCTCTACCAAGGATCACTGGGTCCAAAACAGGGCGATAGTGAGGGCAGCAGTCCTTCGTAGCCGTCGGGACGCGGGGAACCTCGCAGCAAAGACCTTCGGAACCACGTCGACATACAGGGGTCGCTGAAGTGGCTGGCCGTCCTCTGGAATTTTCACACGAAGCTCCTCACAAACATCTGGCTTGGACCGTCACCGCTTGATACCGCCCCGAGTTGGGCGCCAACTGAGGTGCCGGGTTTTTAAGAACCCGGTGGTGCCAGGGGATAACACCCGAAGACCTCGGAGTTCTCCCTGTTCCGGACCACAGAAACACAGAGTCTTCTAGGTGAAGTCAGAGATCGAGTTTTATTGGTTGCAACCAAGTAACATGTGTCCTAGAATTACAACAGCACGGGCTGTAAGTTCTCAGGAGACTGTTCATTTTTACAGAACCAGCCTTCCCTCTTTATACAGGAATAACAGCTGCAGGCAAGAATTCTTGAGTTTATGATATGGTTATACACATATTTCTACAATAATACAAAGAGCGAAGTCATGCTGGTCAACACATATTTTAGATGTCCGGATCGTGATGGATGACCCAGCTCGGCCCAGAACTACCATCAGATATCGACAAAACCCCAATAAAACAGGGCACCTCCTTCTCATAAAACTGGCCATAAACAAGGAACATGGACAGGTGTATGTGTGTAGAAAACATGGTCTGTATGTGGTGAATGGTTTATGGCATGTTGTGCTTTGATGATATCTTACTCGGCCACTGGGCGAGGAGCTGCCCAAACAGGTTTGGCTGGAGGCGGTGGAGTCAGTTCGGCCAGGTCATGGGGAAGTCAGCTAAGGTGGACGTGTCCTTTCAGATCAAGCTCGACCTTAATCAATTGACTTATATGAGGACAAGGCATAAGATGGATGCCGTTCACAAAATGGAGTCCGAGGGTTCAGAACGGAAACCACGATTTGAGGGTGTTGGCATCGCTCAATCACGACGCAAATATACAGGGATAATGTCCTAATCATTACCGGTCTGCCGATACCAAATTCGTCATGGTACGACGATATTTTGTGACACGGGTGTTGGACCTCGATACCATATCACAGCAGGGTCCAGAATTTCGGAACCACACCTTCACACTATTAGACCAAAAAGTAGATGTAAACAGTAGATATGTGTTCCTACTCGGTATGCTCGATGGGAAACATATAGTGATAGGGAGCGTAAATGCACCTAACTCCGAGCAAGATACATTTTTAGATATAATCTCTACGGTACTAGTGGGCTGGGAAGACTACCCTTGGGTGATCGGGTTGATTTTAATGCAGTGTTGGATATGGCTTACAATAGATCGCATCCACCACTACAAGGCACGAGTTGCAAAAAACAAGCAGAGGCCCTGGAGGGGTGGGCAACAGGCTGGAACGTAGGAGATACATGGCGCATGAAACACCCTGTAAGTAGAGAATATTCCTTCTTTTTGTCACCACACAGATTACACACATGAATAGATAGGATATTTTGCTCATTGGGGCTGGTCGCAAATGTGGTGGACAGTGCATACTTAGGGAAAACCCTGTCTGATCATAATCCCATGGGAGTCACACTAGAATGTGGAAATTCGCCCAAGCCGATTCCGACATGGAAACTTCAACCTACAGTACTGGAAGACTCAGTATTTCGCAGCACCCTATCTACAGCAATTAGCAATTACTTCAAAGAAAATGCAAGTACTGCTTGCTCATGTCAGGTGGAATGGGACGCTTTCAAGACAGTAGTGCAGGGGTTGCGATTAGCACGAGAGTAGGGACTTGCTTGGCTTTAATTGAAAGCCTCACAGAAGTCGAGAATAGTCTAGGTAGGCTGGGAAGGTAGTCAGTGTCCAGAGATACACACAACGAGGACTTGCAAGAAGCATATATTAGACATGCAGGACTATTGGAAGAGCTTAGAGTAGTGGATTATCGACTGTACACTCAAAAACAGCATGCAGAGGCAGATAGAGCAGGTCCACTCCTTGCCCGGATTATTAGAAATGCACAGGCGATGCATCCAACCCTAAAAATTACCACCCAGGAAGGCAACACAGTCAATACGCCTTTAAAACATATTACGAGACATTATATGCAGTGCCACTTGACCTTAGCGACACTGAGTTTGAGGCATTTTTCGAGGAAATACAGCTCCCACATTTACTGGCAGAACATGAAGAAGAGCTAGGAAAACCAATAACGCAAGCAGAAATTAAAGCCGCATTTAAGGTGTGAGAAGTTAGCCTGGCATATGATGTCCACTAGTTCTAGTGGGCACCTTGCACCAGTCTAATCGACTAAGACTTCAGTAGGCAAGTTAAGCAAGTTGTTTTACCAATTATAGTCCCTTGAGTACCAAATGAAAGGACACCACACAAGGTATATATCAAATATATATGTATTTAATATAAACACCACCCTCTGCACTCTTTATGAGGTCAGAGGTAAAAATACAATACAAGTCACACAGTTAATATACGATAAGTTGCACAGTATACGTTATGCCCTAGGGGCCTCACAAACCATATACTAAGAAAGTGGTATAAGAACCACAAGATAATTAGAAAGCAGGTCTAGGGCCTGTGGAACCGCTGGGGCTACACTAATCGACCAAAGTTTAGGAAGTAGGAGGCCCACGGGAGACACGTACAGTGTCTAAACACAGGCGCGGGATACCATTGACTTTCTATGGAGATCGTAAAAGTTACAAATATCCGATTTAAGGACACTTCCGGGTGGACCAGGATGGAACCCTTTTAAACTAGGACACTTTGAGAGTCAAGACCCACGGAAGCACCGAAGTACTCATGTTACCTAACCCAGGGAAGCCGGGTGCATAGGTGTCTTTTTGTGTCGGGTTTCGTCGTCGTTTTCGGTTGATCTTTGAATACTAGGGTGCTCTGTTCCGTAAAATATTCAAGCACCCCAAAGCACAACTTCAAGATACCTCGTTGAAGGGGTGCAGCCTGCAAAATGCAGGATGTCCAGGAGTTCCAGTCCCATGTCTCTCGTGTCGGCCACGGGTCTCAGCTTTGCTGTGGATGTGGGTCGGGGTCAGGGAAGTCTGGTAGTCTAGTTCCTGTGTCGCAGATTCTTCGGGATCTGGCGGGAGCGTCGAAAATGCAGATTGGCAAAGTTGCTGTTGGTGCCTGTTTGAACAGGGTGGTCACTCCTTGACCACAAGGGAGATATCTTCCATCTTCCAGTCAGAATGGAATGTCGAAGGTCCATGATATGTCTTTCAAAGATTCGTCCAGGGTAATCTAAAGTCCTAGGGGCACAGCTCCTGTACTTATACTAAGGATGGGGGCTGGACTACCTGGCTAGGTCCCTCCTATGGGTGGGCCTGACAAGGAGGTGGTTATACCCCTTTCCCTTTGTCCAGTTTCGCGCCAGAGCTGGGGCTGTGTGCCCCAGCAACCGGTTTGAACTGGGCTATGCATGGAGCACCTTGTGTGCCCCAGGCAGTGTCTAGAAGCATTCACTGAATGCAGCCCTCCCTGCCCCAAAACACAATACCTCTGTCTGGGGGGTGCCAGCACCTCCCTGGACAGGAAACCTATTGTCCAGGCCTCCCCTGCCGGAGTTTCGTCCAGAAACAGGAGGTCAGACTCGTGTCTGTGGCAGCAGCATCCATTTTGTGATGCTGAGACTCTGTTTAACTTTAACCGGGTAAAGCAGTAACTACATGTCTTCTCCCTCTAGAATGGTGGAATGCTACCCCCGCCACCAGGACTGGGGGGGGGGGTAGTATTTCAAATTGTTTGACACCTTACACAACATGTTTTGATAAAGCCAAACCAAAGTTAGCATTAACCGCGAGGATTATAATGCACTTAAGAGTATATGGTATGGCTACATCATAGAACAGCTATAAGGAGATGGTTCCGAAAGCTGCAGAGTGGCTCAGCTCATGCTAGGGCACCCTCTCACATAAAACCAAGCACTCTGCCTCCAGGATTGTCGAGGCCTACCATAGGAGTGGCTTATAGGTGTATATGTGTCTATATATAAAGGTAGATATAGGTATATTATATCTAAGTAAGGGGTGATTACTCCACCTTACCCAGGCTGGGTGAACAGACCTGTGGTGTCAGTTTGAAAGGCAAACCAGGGGTGGCACAATACATTCTGCAGCCCCTGGTAGGCCTAAGGTGCACCTATGCCCTGGGTACCTATGGTACACTATACAGGGGCTCACAAGGGTGACCCAGTAACCAATCTGGTATGTACCTAAAGTACATGGTATCAATTTAGAGAGAGAACAGCTGGGCTGTGGGTCTGATTAGCAGGCCCACAGCTACACTAAAGTCGAAAAACCAGAGAATCACAGCAAAAAGTGGGGGTGCTCATAGGAAGCAGACCCTACTCTCCTACATAAGGCATTACCCAGAAACAAAACCCTGGGAACCTGATGGACTGCCAATCGAATTTTATGCTGCATATATGTCATTACTGGCTCCACATTTAACAAGCATTGGCATAGCCAATCGGTCTCGCTTTTGGGACCTTATAAGTATTTAATTAAGCAGCACAATATCCTTGGTGCAACAACATCAACTGTTGCATAGCTAAACACTTGTAAGGTCCCAAAGGCGAGACCTATTGGCTATGCCAATGCTTGTTAATCTTTCCTATGCTGCAACCCAACATAAACTAATCACGTATTCACTCTTCCAACAAGCCTTCAAACTTGCAAGTAACACCCAACTTACACAAGGTTGTGACATAAGACTCAATGGATTACGGTGCCCTTTGCATACGTCTACCGAAATGGGAGTGCTCCAAGATCGTAATCACTTTTGGTAGATACTCCCTAAACCAATTTACCCAATCATATCTCAAACTCATTAAGATTGTCAGTATCACTTCAACTTAGGACAAGTAAATGTTCGAGGACCTCTTGACCTTCGGGTCCATAGCAGTGCAACAAAGAAGTCTTTCTCCCAGCACTTAGTGAGACACTACACACAAATGCGTAATTCATAAAGACTATTTTACACTTAGACCACCTAATGGGTGGTTTTCCTGGATTAGTCAAAAAGAAGGGTGGAGGCATAACATTCTGCATCTTTAAGAGGAATACAGTAAATAGATACCAGAAGCAAAGCCCAGGACCTAAATATCAGAACGCCAATGTGTGACTTTCACACCTTAGACAATAAACATACCCATCACCCCGGAGTGCAGTTCACACCCGAAAATGACCTACAAATGTTCAGCTTACTGTCCTAACACTAAGAGACAAACGTACATGCTTATTAACTAGGTATTCTTGAAGCTAAGCAATTATGAACAATTAGCCACTCAAAAATTAAGCAATGAAAAATGTTTTAAAAGAAATGGTGCACGCAGCACATTTGTAAATCCACCAGCAGACACGTAGTAAGAAAGATCACGTAATACCACCATTCACCATAGTTCATAAAAAAAGACCAAAATGATATGCAGTAATGCGGCTTGAAGACTCTGTTTACATTTCCCTGCATCTAGTCTGAGTACAGAGATGGCAGGGGGAAGAGTATAGACACCTAGCAAGATCAAATGAAGAGAGAAAGTGGGATGGGGAAGAGGAGGTGCCTGCAGAGAGAGGAAGAGGAGGTGCAAGAAGAGGCAACGATAGGCATAGGTAGGCGCCGAAGTCGAGAACATGGACTAAGTAGGCAAGAAATATGTAGGAAGAGGAAAGTAGTAGCAGAAGGGGAACTGTCAGGCAACGGAGGGATGCAGGGAGAGAGTAGTAGTGGATTTAAGGTGGAGACAGGGTGGTAGAGAGCAAGAAACAGGAATGAAGCACAGATGAGAACACAGGAGAGGGCAGAGAGAAGGCAGGTAAGTTAAGGCTCAGAAACTGAAGGGGGTGTCAGTGGATGAGCCAGGAGGAGGTAGCGAGATGGGGAGACAAGACAGGGAGAGTGAAGGAGAGAGGCAGGGAGTGACTCAGTGCTCACAAAGCTAGGAAAGACACTGATCCACTCCTACCTGAACAAGAGACGCGGCCGCCAGATGCGATCTGTGGTGGGGGAGGGGGAGGGGGAGGAGGAGGAACGTTGAAGGAACAGCAAGACGGAGTGGCGGAGGCGGAGTGAGGTGCACGCGCTTGTGTGCGTAACCGCACGCTCCATGCCTCACTAAAAGCTGTGGTCGGGTTTTTTGAAGCCCACTAACTAAAAGTCTTGCCAGTGCAACACATGCCCTCGCTCAGGCGAGACCTAAAAACAATGTAGCAGGCATCAAAAGAGTCTGGTTCATTGCGCCACATTACACTTCAGGCACTAGTGGTTTCCCTGCTAAAACCAGGCAGAGATAGTAAGGAATTATCGGGTTACGGACCACTATCATTATTGAATATAGATTATAAGATATTGAGCACATTATTAGCCAATAGAATTCAACAACTCATACCACAATTAATCCACATAGACCAATGTTGGTTTGTACCAGGAAGGAGTACGGCCCTAAACATTCGCAGATTACACCAACTAATGCCAAACCACATCCCAATAAGAAAATGCAGGGCTGTATATCACTGGATTTGAGACAAGCCTTTTACTTTCTACAATGGAACTACATGTTTCGCACTCTCCCGAAATTTGGAATCCCTGATAACTTCACGAAATGGGTAGCCCTACTATATACTAATCTCACGGCACGTGCGCACAGGGATATATACTTTCAAACAATATAAAGTGGAACTGGGTACGAGACATGAATGCCCACTATCACCTTTAATATTTATCCTAGCACTAGAGCCACTTCTTGTCAAAATATGCGCCCAAGCGGGACAGCAGGGTATATGTATGGGAGAGGAGATGCATATTATATCTGCTTAAGCGGATGACATTATACTTTACTTTGGAAACCTTAGAAGTGATCACACACCAATCCCCATGCTGTTTAATAAGTTTCAGTCATTGTAAGGACTTGCTATAAATTACGCCAAATCATGCGGGTACTCATTTACAGATCATACACAACTCGACCCAATGCGCTTTGGACAGTGGAGATTTCAAACAGCACCAGTTACTTTTAAGTATTTTAGGGTGCACATCTACAGGGAGATGGAGGACGTATTGGATGGAAACATAACACGAGCGATTAACACACTTAAAAAACAAATACAATTCTGGATGTCCCTGCTGCTATCGGTGGTGGTAGGGTAACTATCGCCAAAATGGTAATGCTCCCCAGACTACTTAATTTTTTTACGAACTTGCCACTAATGCTACCTATGAAGGTATTCAAGACACTAGATACACTACTGGTGGAGCTGATCTGGGGAACGGGGAGACGTAGAAGTGGGCTGTCAAAACGTTGATTAGACAATAGACATGGGGGGGTGGGAGTCCCGGATTTCAGAGCATATTGCTATGCTGGGCAGTTACAAGGTTGGCGTAACCTGCTAGAGATTGACATGACCCGACGAAATTTGGGAAGGGGTATGCTACACACACTCTTACAGTACAATTCCAGCAACTGCGTCCCCACTATTGAAAGTGGCATTGATGTATTGGAGAAAGGCATTTCGATACACTAAAGGACAGACTCCCTAAGCTCCCGATATCCAGATACGGGGTGCTCCTCTACCATTAGGGACGGTATCACAAAGACACATACATACTTGGACAAAAGCAGGTGTGGGCACTGTGGGAATGTTATTTGCAGATGCTACACTAATGAATCACGCCACTTTTTTAAGGGAACAAAGTACGCTATTCCTTTTGCATGCGAACATAGTGAGATACGTTAGAAATACAGGGGCACACGAATTGGTATGCATGCATTATTTGATGGGCAACGGAAGTCATTTAACCAAATGGTTATCCCACGCGATCCGAGCACACACAGCAGTACCATTGCAGGCTATCCGAGATAAGTGACATACTGACATAGGGAGAGCACTTACAGAAAAGGACTGGGGTGCAATACTTGAATACCCGAGGAAGGTATCACGTAACCCGAAGTTTAAATTCATTCAATTTATGATATTACACTGTGCTTACCTGACCCCCCGCAGACTAAGTACTATGGGGCCGATTACGATGGCAGTAAATCCGCGACCGCCGGGCCGGCGGTCGCGGATTTACCGCCATCACCCTTAAAATTCCCACCACCAAATTAGGATGGTAGTGGGAAGGGGAAAGGTACCTCGGTGGACGTGGTCCCGCAAGGCGGCCTTTTCCGCCCACCTTGCGGGACCAGGTACAATGGGGCAATGGAGGTATTGGGATTTAGGATGCCTGTCTTTGCCTGTCTTTGTCTTTAAAAAAAAAAAATATATATATATATATATATATATTTATTTTTTTAATATTTTTTTTATATAAGAATAGATGGTGTGTTACTCCTACAACGCATCTTTTACAACGTAATGCTGTTACAACGCAGCTATTACATCGCAAATACCATTACAATGCATGCCATTACAACGCATGGCATTACATAGCAGATGCTATTACAACGCATACCATTACATCGTAAGTATTGGTAAGTATTGAATTTTTTTTAAAATTTTATTTAATATTTTATAATTGATTTATTTATTATTAATTTAAAAAAAAAATGTATTTCGTTTTTAAATATTATAAATTAAATATATTAATTTAAGTATTTTTTTAAATAAGTATGAGTATAGGAGTATATGTTTTGGGGTACTGATGTATATGTTTTGGGGTGTTTGGGTATTTTTAGGTTTTAGGGCAGTGTTTGGGTTTTGGGGTACAGGGGTGTTTTTAGGTTTTAGGGCATGGTTTGGGTTTTGGGGTACAGGGGTGTTTTTAGGTTTTAGGGCAGGGTTTGGGTTTTGGGGTACAGGGGTGTTTTTAGGTTTTAGGGTAGGGTTTGGGTTTTGGGGTACAGGGGTGTTTTTAGGTTTTAGGGCAGTGTTTGGGTTTTGGGGTACAGGGGTGTTTTTAGGTTTTAGGGCAGGGTTTGGGTTTTGGGGTACAGGGGTGTTTTTAGGTTTTAGGGCAGGGTTTGGGTTTTGGGGTACAGGGGTGTTTTTAGGTTTTAGGGCAGGGTTTGGGTTTTGGGGTACAGGGGTGTTTTTAGGTTTTAGGGTAGGGTTTGGGTTTTGGGGTACAGGGGTGTTTTTAGGTTTTAGGGTAGGGTTTGGGTTTTGGGGTACAGGGGTGTTTTTAGGTTTTAGGGCATGGTTTGGGTTTTGGGGTACAGGTGTGTTTTTAGGTTTTAGGGCAGGGTTTGGGTTTTGGGGTACAGGGGTGTTTTTAGGCTTTAGGGCAGGGTTTGGGTTTTGGGGTACAGGGGTGTTTTTAGGTTTTAGGGCAGGGTTTGGGTTTTGGGGTACAGGGGTGTTTTTAGGTTTTAGGGTAGGGTTTGGGTTTTGGGGTACAGGGGTGTTTTTAGGTTTTAGGGTAATGTTTGGGTTTTGGGGTACAGGGGTGTTTTTAGGTTTTAGGGCAGGGTTTGTGTTTAGGGATAATTAAATTATATTTACCATTTTAAAATTGATTAAAATATATTTAGTAAATTAAATTAATTATTTTACACTAATTACATTTTTAAATTAAATTAATTAAATTAAATTAATTATTTTACACTAATTAAATTTTTAAAATAAATTAATTAAATTACATAAATAATTATTATTAATTTAATTTAATTTCATTATAAAAAATATGTACTTTAAACTAATTACTTTTTTTAATAAAATTAAATTAATTACTATGTTTAATAAAATTACATTTATTAAATTGATATTATTTATTAAATAGATATTATTTAACTAAATTAATTTTATGACAATTTTAAAATGTCTTTTAATTAAATTATTTTAAATACATTAATTACAATAAACTAAATAACATTTTTAAAAAAAGCTATACTTACCTATACTTACGATGTAATGCCATGCGTTGTAATAGCATTTGCGATGTAATGCCATGCATTGTAATGACATCCGTTTGGGTTTTGGGGTACAGGTGTGTTTTTAGGTTTTAGGGCAGGGTTTGGGTTTTGGGGTACAGGGGTGTTTTTAGGCTTTAGGGCAGGGTTTGGGTTTTGGGGTACAGGGGTGTTTTTAGGTTTTAGGGTAGGGTTTGGGTTTTGGGGTACAGGGGTGTTTTTAGGTTTTAGGGTAGGGTTTGGGTTTTGGGGTACAGGGGTGTTTTTAGGTTTTAGGGTAGGGTTTGGGTTTTGGGGTACAGGGGTGTTTTTAGGTTTTAGGGCAGGGTTTGTGTTTAGGGATAATTAAATTATATTTACCATTTTAAAATTGATTAAAATATATTTAGTAAATTAAATTAATTATTTTACACTAATTAAATTTTTAAATTAAATTAATTAAATTAAATTAATTATTTTACACTAATTAAATTTTTAAAATAAATTAATTAAATTACATAAATAATTATTATTAATTTAATTTAATTTCATTATAAAAAATATGTACTTTAAACTAATTACTTTTTTTTATAAAATTAAATTAATTACTATGTTTAATAAAATTACATTTATTAAATTGATATTATTTATTAAATAGATATTATTTAACTAAATTAATTTTATGACAATTTTAAAATGTCTTTTAATTAAATTATTTTAAATAAATTAATTACAATAAACTAAATAACATTTTTAAAAAAAGCTATACTTACCTATACTTACGATGTAATGCCATGCGTTGTAATAGCATTTGCGATGTAATGCCATGCATTGTAATGACATCCGTTGTAATGTATCCCGCGTTGTAAAATCTGCGTTGTAACGGAACGCGTTGTAATACATCGCGTTGTACTGACACCAATCCGAATAGATATGACCATTCAGGGCATAACAAACACAAGTATAATGTAAAAAAACAACCATGCACTTTATTCTTGTTCAAAGCCAGTATTTACTGTGATATGTTTTCAGTCTGCTGTCACGTGTTTTTAAAGAGGGTATGCACTAGAGCACTTTATTCAAAAAACGCCATAAAAAGGACATGAAAAATATATGGAAAGTAACACACTACAAGATGGCCGCCACAAAAGCTGCACAAACGTACCACACCATCTTCTATGTTGTTGAATAACAATTAGAATGTGTCTTTAAAATGGCGCCACTATGTACACGCAAACTGACACTGACAAAGCTTTTTTAAGCAAAATGCGTCTGTTAGGGGTGACGGGGTTGCAATAAAATATATGAAATCGGAGACCTGTGTGCTGGCCTGTTTTCAGCCTTACCGGAGTGAAAAAGTGTTCAAGTTTTTAGCGGTTCACCACCGCTAGTTGTGGCAGGAGGAGCGACGGCGGTGAAAAGAAACGGTGCTTAAAGTTAGTATGGCCGTCAGCCCCGAGGCGGATTGAACCACGGATGTAAAGACGGAGAACGCGTATCGAACTCCGAAGCAAAAAGAATACATAGGAACCGCCCCGCCCATGGTCTCTGAATGGCAGTGCTGGTAGCGTCGGACGGCGCCTCCGGAGAACCTGAGGAGATCTCGGTGAGTGAAGCGGCAACGTAAAAGACATTATTATTTGGTTCAGCCTCTGTCCCGTAATAGGTACCGTAAAAGTATTGCACACCCCTTAAGAGTGATGATTCACCGCCCCATGTAAAAGAATACAATATCAACAAGCTTTGAACATACGGATATATAATTATGTTGAATACTGCGGAGCTCAGAGAGGAAAGGGAGACTGCAGCGAATTTGATGTTTAAATCAGCTACTGAAAGCCTGGCCAGCACGAACAGTGCCACAACATCAACCACACCGACCAGCAATTTAAAAATACTGTACCAAAGGCTGGAAAAACTGCGGGAAAGAGAAGTGAGGAAGTGATGGGAGGCTACTTCCCTCCAACGCTATGTGGATTGTGACAGGATCCCGAGAGGACTACGCATCTTCACCGTGTCCTCGTACGAGAAACCGAATCCTGCGCTACTCAAGGAATGGGCAAAATATACGGCAGAATCGGCAAAGGGAATGGTACGCATGTTAATCAAATATGCCTGGATAGATCGAGATGAGTGCCTCAAGGAAATAAATGAATTGGAAGAACTCATTAAAAATGAAAAAGATACAAAAACAAGTCAGGACCTAATGAAATTAATGACAAAAAGAGTGAAGGAGTATGAATTGGGAATCAGAAAAAGGAAGCAAACAAAATTCCAACGTGACGAGCAGGACTACATGACGGGGAGAATTTTAACATTTGCTCGTAAATTTGATGCAACAAGAAAACGTCTCGCACAAGGCACTGCCGGACCAAGCAACGCAGAAACTTCAGAATCAGATGTCTCTGATGAAGAAGTAACAGGAGCATGGGCCAATAAAGAACAAGGGAAGGAAACTCCTCCTTTTTCGACGAATATCAAGTGATCAAGGAGACAAGACAAAGGCCACAACAACAAAGTCATCCCCCCAACAAAGCCAAAGAGGAAAACGAGGAGGGGCAAGAGGGGGAAATACAGCAGCCGCTTCTCCAATGGTCACGAGAAGTGCATTGAGTCGCAAGAAGTGGTAAGCGGCAGAGAGGATAATAATATCATAAACCTCTCAAACCGAATACTAGCAAAGGACAAAATTAATATCCTAAAGAAAGGACTGATTTTTTGTCCATCAGCTGACCTTGATCTGGTAAACACCGGAATTGACTTATTCAAATATATTCGGACACTAAAATTTCAAAAAATCTTCGCTCAACAAATGAAAAATCAAACGGCCAATGAAGACAATCCCATAGAAGATAATTTTGAAATAAGGGATGATTTTCCTGATACTCCCCCTAACATCAGTATGCTGTCACAAGAGAATTCTGAGGAGCACATTCTTGGGTCAGAAATGGAGAACACTGCCATCACACAAATACGTGACCCGAGCAACATGAAAAACAAATCGAGAAAATTACTGATTGCTCCCAACGACGCAATTGACGTTTTTAACGAAGCCATCCAAATTGACTTGGAAAAACTAGCGAGGGAAAAAATGGACATAAGGAATTCAAACATCTCGAGAAAAGAATATGAAGCTATAAAATCCCTAAAAAACGACACCTCCATAGAAATCAAACCTTCTGATAAGGAGGGAATATTGTGATCTTTTCTAAAGAATATTACAAACAAGAAGCTTTAAGACAATTGAGGGACCCGGATTGCTATACCATCATTAAAAGACAAGAATATGTACAAAGCACCATGGATTTCCAAAGGATGCTGGAAAAATGGAAAGAAGACAGGATGCTCAACATGGACGAATTCCTATATTTACAATGCGAGGCACCGGTATTACCAACGTTTTATCATCTGCCAAAAGTCCATAAAAATTCCAAAAGGCCACCAGGACGCCCGATAGTATCATCCATTGGGAGCTTGCTAGAGAACACATCACGGTTTATAGACAACTTTTTTGGCACCAATTGTGAAAGACTTACCCTCTTATGTGAGGGATACACAGGACTTCCTAAGACAAATAGACAATATCACATGGAAACCAAACATGCTCTTAATCACACTGGACGTTGTTAATCTCTATACATGTATTGCCCATGAAAACGGCTTAGCTGCAGTAAAGTGGTTTTTAGACAGAAAACCCAAAAGATTTAGCCAACACAATTCTATGCATGCTAGCTATGATTAAATTATGTTTGTATCATAATATCTTCCTTTTCTCTGGTGAACTGTACAAACAGACAAGGGGCACTTCAATGGGCTCGTGCTTCTCCCCCAGCTACGCGAATTTATTCGTGGGCTGGTGGGAGAAGCATGAGGCATGGGGTGAAGCCAATGATCACTGGACTGACAAAATTATCTTATGGACGAGGTACATTGATGACCTCTTTGTCATCTGGCGTGGGGATCGGGCCTCGGCTGAGGACTACATCTCTGCGCTTAATGACAATAATTGGAATCTAAGATTCACGAGCACAATCAGCAACTTGAGTGTATGTTACCTAGACTTGGAAGTCTATATAGAAAATGAGAAGATCCAAACAAGACTATATAGAAAGCCCACGGCGGGGAATGCTGTGCTTCAGGCAGCAAGCCATCATCCAAAAAGCTTGATCCAAAGCGTTCCCTATGGTGAATTCTTACGCTTAAAACGTAATTGCACAGCAACAGCAGAATTCACATTAGCGAAAAATGAGGCCATTAAAAGATTCCAAGTCAGGGGGTACAACAAACATACACTAAAACAAGCTGAAGATAAAGCCTCTAAAATACACAGGAAGGATCTCCTAGTGGTTAAACAGACCTAAAAGTTGGAGGAACCTACTAGCATGATCACTAACTTCAGCACGAAGGCAGGAAAAATAGTGCAAATATTTAAGAAAAACTGGCACATCCTGACCACTGATCAGGTGCTCAAAAAAGTCCTTCCAGAGAAACCGTTGATAACATATCGACGTAGTCAATCTCTGGTGGACCACCTCGTCCATAGCCATTTCTCCCCAAAAACTCAACCGATGAAACTATCCAAAGCTAAAGGGTTCTTTCCATGTTTACGGTGCAAGGCCTGTAAAGGTTGTAAAAAAGTATCTAGCTACCCAGGAAGAACAAATGAGAATACAACTAACAGGGAGATCAGAAAACTTTCAAATTGCAACTCAGAGTACACCATAAACTGCCTAGAATGTCCCTGTGGGAAACGGTACATAGGGAGCACCATCAACCCCACAAAGCTGAGAATTTTAGAGCACATGCGTGCCATAACAAAGAACGATAGGTCTTATCCAGTGGCACGCCACTTTGCAGAATTACATCAAAGCAACAGGGACCTATTGAAATTTTACTGCATAGACCAAGTCGAACGCTCAGAAAGAGGGGGTGATAGGGTAAAGGCTTTACGTACTCTTGAATCAAAGTATATAATTGATCTAAAAACCATGGCACCTTGGGGTATGCACTAGAGCACTTTATTCAAAAAACGCCATAAAAAGGACACGAAAAATATATGGAAAGTAACACACTACAAGATGGTCGCCACAAAAGCTGCACAAACGTACCACACCATCTTCTATGTTGTTGAATAACAATTAGAATGTGTCTTTAAAATGGCGCCACTATGTACACGCAAACTGACACTGACAAAGCTTTTTTAAGCAAAATGTGTCTGTTAGGGGTGACGGAGTTGCATGAAATCGGAGACCTGTGTGCTGGCCTGTTTTCAGCCTTCCCGGAGTGAAAAAGTGTTTGTTTATATATATATATATATACATATTACCTACAGGCGGTCGCCAGTAGGTAGTTATAGTTAGGATTTTTTTCAATGTTAAATCTCAAAATTCTATTTGGAATAACTTTGGCGCCGGTTGACGAATCTGACTGAAAATTTCCTCAAAATGGCCTCGCGGCGTTCCGGTCCTTCCCTGAAAGTTTGGGGGGGAATTCGTCAAGCGGGGGCCGAGATAAAAGGGGGGTCCCAAAACGAGTTTTCCCCATGTTAATTTCCATAGGGCGGTCGATTTCCCTTTTAGCCCGAACGGCTGAATGGATTTCCACCAAATTTGGCAAAATTGTAAGGACTGGTAGCCCGATGTGCCTTTGCTATGTCTCAAGATATGTGCTCCAGTGAATTTTGAGTAATTTTGGTTCAAAAATATATATATATCTGTAAGCGCATCCCGTTACGCGCTCCGGGGAGCGCACCGGGCGCGACACGCGAGGTGAGCACGGAAATCTGATTGGCTCTTGGGTGTCTGTAAACATTCGAAACAGTCCAGAGAGGCCGCCATCTTGTGTCTCGGTAAAATCGAGACACAAGAGGTGGCTAAAACAAAGGGGGAAATGACCATAAGGCGTCAGGGATAGACCCCCTCTGACCCCCTAGGTTTGATGTGGGGGCTATAAAAGGGCCCTGCGGGGCATTTAAAATATATATATTTTTTCGTTTTGCGCGGGGGGAGCGCCCAGTACGCGCACCGGGGAGCGGACCGGGGAGCGTACTATGAGGAAAAAAGATGACAGAGTTTTTAAAAAATGAAGCCTTTTTTTAGAAATTGGAGGTAGTTCTAAAAAGAATTTTTTTTCTTCTTTTTGTTTTTTTATATTTTTTTGTGTTTTTTGAACATTTTGTACTTTTTTTGGCTTTTCAAAACAGTTTTATATTTTTTTTGTATTTTTTTAGGGGGAGAAACAAAAAAAAGGGAATTGAAACTGGCTCAACTGGAGCAAAAAAACAAAAAACCCCCAAAATTACTTATTTTTGGGGCACTTGTGATTATCACCTGCAAGGACGATGAGCTTTACGCTTTTTTCACCATAGGCGATAAGCTTGCCACATGCAGAACAAGTGATTTTAAAATCAGCAAATCGTGGCTGAATACAAGGCATCATCTCTGATGTTTCTGGTCCCGATGAAGTGGGTTCATTTCTTTGGGAGGTGGTCCTTGAAGACTGGGGGAGGTTACTGGCCAGTTCCCTGAGTTCTGCACGAGAATAGTTGTTAGGGTGCTTACGGGTCATATGTCGAATCATGGTATAGTTACCAAAGGAATATTTTTTGTTTGGGTTGCCCCTTCAGAGTTCTTCCTTACAGATAAGGCAAGTTACCTTGGCCGCATTCACTTTTTTCTTGCCCTCTGGGAGTGAAAAAAACTCCCATACAATGTGTGACTTGGGCTTGTATGGGGTATTTTGTTCAGGCAGCCATCTTTCATCATCCTCCTCTTCCTCCTCCTCCTCTTGTTGACCACCAATGTAATCTTGAGCTGGTCCTCTTGGTTGTTGTGGTGGTGGTGGTAGGGCAGATGCACCAGCTGCTGCTGCTACTGAAGCCATTATAAAGATCAAAAAGGTACAGAGAGGTACAAACAGGTCTTCCTCAGTCAAAGGACAAAGTCAGAATAAGGAAAAAAGGTGGGGTCTTTCATCATTTGGAAAAAAAACTGTCCTGAACCAATGAGAAGTGTTATTTTCAGGTCACAAGACTAGGGGCTTCATCATTATGAAACCAAAACTGTTATGAACCAATGAAAAGTGTTATTTTCAGGTCACATGACCCGACGCGCTTATGCTACGCGCCCCGGGGCGTGCCCGGGGGCGCGCCCCGGATCGCGTCACGTAAGCGCGTCGGATGTTTACGTTGCGTGATTGTATACGCTCGAGTACTTCCGGGTGCGCTTACGCCGTGCGTATCACGCGGACGCGACTACGCGATACGTCATGATCATGTTTTCGTTTGCGATATTGGCGCTTACGGGACGCTCCCCGGAGCGCGCCCCGGGGCGCTTCATAGAAGTACGCTCTTCGGGGCGCTCCCCGGGCGCGCACCGGGAGCGCTCCCAAAGAAAAAAAATGGGAAAAATTCTAGGGACTGGTAGCCCTATTCTTAAGTGGTTTTTACGAAAATTAACTTTGAAAAAATATGTATTGTGCTACATTGGGCTATATATATGTTAGAGCCAAAATGTAGCCCAAATGTAGCCCAATGTAGCCCAATGTAGCCTAAAGATGGCCACCAGAGACAAAAAAAAATATAGCCCAAATATAGCCCAACTGTAGCCCAATGACAGAATGTACCAGAGTGTTCTAAACAACTAGAGCGCTAACAGTCTTACTTATAAAGTGAGACTTATAGTTAGGAATTAGCATTAAAAAAACCTATGAAATTCACTGAAAAAACCATAGGTTTCAGACCAGTTATAGTTAGGAATTAGCATTTAAAAAACCTATGAAATTCACTGAAAAAACTATAGGTTTCACACCAGTTATAGTTAGGAATTAGCATTTAAAAAACCTAATAAATTCACTAAAAAAACCATAGGTTTCACATCAGTTATAGTTAGCTGGAAATTTTACTGACATAAAACCATTGAAATTCCACGTTATAGTTAGTTGGACTCACTATAACTTGCGCGTGTAATGCACTGCTGATGACGTCACATATTACATCACTCATGACATGGTCAGTGACATCACTCATGACATCACTGATGACATCATCCTTGTGACAGAGTGACAGACCTCCTTTCACTGTAATGTAACCCATGAAACACATATTGAAAAATATAAATTAAATTTTTTTTTAAAATGGAGATACCCATACCAGTTACAACAACCAATTCAATAATTCCACCATCTATATACACATTCACTCATTCACCAACAGTTCTATATAGTCACCCATACATATATACACTCATCATATGTAGTGATACACCTATACATCCTGTTACACACCGACAGTCATCCAAAAGTTACTCACACACATACTCACACATGCAAATAAACTATTGAACATCCATTTATTTGCATATACAGCTATACACACACTACCACCTTACTTCTAAGGAAACTTACACATACTTACTCTCTTAAACAATCACTTATAGAAACACATACTTATTTAAACAAGAACTCTTTCAATCTCTCACTCTCGCATATACTCACTCATATACATCAATACTCACATATACTAGATTAAAACATATGTAGTTACTGATAAAGACACTAATGAGACAGTCATTCACTCACTAACACACGCATATACACACTCATCCACCCATACAGTCCTGCACATATGCCGTCTTCAAAACACATAAAAACAGTGAGTCAGTCATTGATGCATCTATGTGCTAAGTAACACTCCCACCAAACCATAGACACTCATACTGATACTAAAAAAACATCTAATAATCTATATACACACACATGTAGCTACTCACCAACCCATGCAGCAACTAATACACAAAGTGAAACACTGATACATATATTTAAATATTTAAACATTACTCGTTAATATATGTATTCACTAAGATACACTTAATAAGCCAGTTAACCAATCATTTTTTTTTAAAAAAAAACATCCATTTACACACTTATTTAAACATTTATTTTTCCATCTACCTTTACATATACATATATAAAACATATTTATTTTTCAGAAAGGCACACATTCACTGGATGGTGTCATCAGTGATGTCATGAGTGATGTCACTGACCATGTCATGAGTGATGTAATATGTGACGTCATCAGCAGTGCATTACACGCGCAAGTTATAGTGAGTCCAACTAACTATAACGTGGAATTTCAATGGTTTTTTGTCAGTAAAATTTCCAGCTAACTATAACTGATGTGAAACCTATGGTTTTTTTAGTGAATTTAATAGGTTTTTTAAATGCTAATTCCTAACTATAACTGGTGTGAAACCTATGTTTTTTTCAGTGAATATATATATATATATATATATATATATATATATATATATATATATATATATATATATATATATATATATATATATATATATATATATATATATATATATATATATATATATATATATATATATATATATATATATATATATATATATATATATATATATATGAAACACCAGAATTCTGACACAATGGAGATCGCAGGTACAGACCAGACGATGTGAAAGTGATAAGTGCTTACTTCCTCCTTGAGTGGCAGGAAGTCACTTGGGCCTTGCAGGTCCCAACCCTGCACCATATATATATATAAATATATATATATATATATATATATATATATATATATATATTATTGTAACGCACACCAGAGGGAAGCAATTAAAAAGAATTAAACAAGCACCGGTCATCCGAAGGCGAAGCTCATCGATGTCTGAAGACCCGTATCCCCCGAAGAAGGGCGAGAGAGTGGCCGAAATGTATTGGGAAAAATAGCATGCATGTCCGCCTTGAATAAATATTGAAACCCCCGTGATGTTGTGCGACTCAATCTTTCCCAGCCGGGGAAGGTCTTATAATATTACTTACGGCGTTGTCCTGCTGCGGAGTTACGCACCTCTAGAAGAGCGCCAGACCTGCCCGCAAAAGGACGTTTGTGTTTAATAGCGGAAAGCTTTAGGGCAGCGGCTGCCACCAGGAACTGAAGGCTGGTCAGAGTCCCTAACGTGCACTAAAGAGGCGTGTGGCGAAATCACGGCAGCATTTCAAAGGCGGAACCAAACAGACATCTAACCTACGGATACCAGAGAGCCTTGCGGAATGATTATTGTAGCGCCCACCAGAGGGAAGCAATGAAAAAGGATTAAACAAGCACCGGTCATCCGAAGGCGAAGCTCAGCGATGTCTGAAGACCGGTATCCCCCGAAGAAGGCCGAGAGAGTGGCCGAAATGCATTGGGAAAAATAGCATGCATGTCCGCCTTGAATAAATATTGAAACCCCCGTGATGTTGTGCGACTCAATCTTTCCCACCTGGGAAAAGGTATTATAATATATATATAAATATTTATATATATATATATATTGAGATATATATATATATATCTCAAGGTCCACAGTTTACCCAAGGTGTGGGGCGCACTCACAATCAGCACGTTCAGCAAATAGGGGAGAACCAAGCGCAACCGGCGTCAGCAGAGCCTGACGCGTTTCAGGAATCCTCCCTTTTTCAAAGGCTTTCTGCTCCAAAATGAATGCCAGCAAACAGATACCACTTGTATTCCCCATTTTATTATTGCATCAATCATTTTCAGGTGAATAACATCTTGGCAAAGCATTATGGGACTCGTATATATATATTGTATGCATGAGCGCATGGTTTAAGGTCTATAATAGAAGCGCTGTGATTAGATGCACAAGATAGGCGGCCGCAGAGCAGCGAACAAGGTATTTGCTATGCTAATATGAAACAATGGAGAGAGAGCGGATCAGAAACGTGTCTCGCGCTGCATGAGAAGGCAGTCCTGTTTCACTGCCGATAGCTGGGCGCAAGCTCAGACAGCCGATCGGAGTTCATTAGTCTCCGATCGGCTCTTCGCAACAGCACAACCACTGCCACTGATCCTCAGTCCCTGAACACCCGACAGGGCACAAAAATGTGGTAGGGCACTGCCCTAGGAGAGTGGTACGGAATGACTACATTCACATTTTAAAGACAGTTAAATTAAGCAGTGCAGGCAAATTTAGGTTGTTTTAAAAGGTGCTAGATCACTTTAGGCCTGCTGACTGGAGGCTCTAAGCCCGGGATCTTGAACAATATCTATCGCATCTGGGTTACTCTCCCCTGGAAGCTCCTCCACACCTCCATTAGTGAAAGATGGCGTACTACGCCGAGGATGTTGATGATTATGCCGATTACAATGACTATGCTGAGTTTGAAAAGGTGCCTTACGTGCACCAAATGGAGGAGAAACTTGTGAAGGCCCTGTATTCCCATGTACATTATTCAGTTAACAGGGAGTTAATCAGGGCTTTACAGCCTTTCACTAAACCCTTAAAGAACTATGGGAAGAGAGCTTTGAGCGCCTCCTTAGGAGAGCCTGCATCAAAATCTGCGTTACTGGGGGAGCGGGGCTTCACCCAAGGGAGACCTTCATTTAACTCCTAGGGTGAGGTGTTGTCCCAGGTGGCATCACATCACATCACATCATCGGTCCTTAAAGACCATGGCAATGGCAGTCCCCTCCCTTCTAGTTCCCTTGGTAATACCTCCCTTTCTACCCAAGGGGAGGCAGAGGAGTCGTCTTCTTTCAGGCACATACTTCGAGTGAGACAAGGACAGGGAGAAACCGCTTAAAGTGGCAAAACGCAAGCGTAAATCACACTATGTGGAAGCAGAGACATTGAATAAAAATCTCTTATTTGATCAAAAAAATATCTTTCACCAGAGGTCCACGGAATGGGTGCCTTGCACAGAAGTGGCACACTGTGTGCAGGAGAACATGAGGCAGCGGTTTGAGAATGAGGTACACAGTACTTTAAGATCAGAGTGTCCGAGACCTTCCTTACTAGGTAAGGTGCCAGACACCCCGGAACTAGACCCCCAGAGAAGGGGTTAGATAGGGCATGGAAGGGATGCCATATAAATAACTAGATGTATCAGGGCCTCTCACCAACATTCTAGACTTAGCAGTCAGGGCAAAGGAATTAAACAGATCCCTTGATCCAACAGAGATACTCGAGTGCGCTCAGAGAGCTGAGTGCTTTCTAGGAAATGCCAATTTTACACTGTCCACCGAATGCAGAAAACTGTTCCTGGTGAGAATAGATCCCCAATTGGCGGATATGGCCAATAAGGAAGCGGGCAAGCTGGCAAATGGCCTTTTGTTTGGCGACAAGTTCGTAAAAAGAACTATGGATGTACCTGGCCACCTTTACACCCCTGAACAAGGCACAGGTTTTGCTTAAAAAAGTATTTCACAGTGGCCTTTTTACCATGGCCAGGTGCTTCAGTGGTCGAGCGACCGGCTGAGGAAACTACCAGGCCTCCAGAGGTCGTGGCGGCGCCACCCGATTGAACTTCTATCCCACCCGCAATAGAGGCGGGAGAGGCAGACAAAATTGAGATGGCTACAGAGGTGGCAACAACAACAACGCTGGTGACACCTCCTATGCAGGTAAGCATGGTACAGGCCAGGCGGAGTCGGTGAGAGGAAGAATTGGATTGTTCATTCAAAACTGGGAGAAATAACACAAGACCCATGGGTACTTCAGACAGTACAGGGTTTTCAACTAGAATTCTATTCCTCCCCAGAACAACTGCAGATGCCTCCACCTCTTCATTTTTTACCTAACAAAAAGCCCACTAATGGACAAGGAAATAGTATCCCTATTGAAAAAAGGGGCGATCATAGAGTCATCACATCACCCTCACGGTTTTGTCAGCATGATTTTTCTAGTGCCAAAGAAAGATAAGGGATTCTGCCTAGTGTTAAATCTTGGAGGAAGTGACCCACTTAGGGCCACCCAGGTCACCACAGATCATCTCGCAGCCTTACATACCGAATGAAGAGTCAGAGAAACAGTGGAGAATATACACCAATAATCGTTTATTAGTATACGCTCAGAGCGGGGCTCCATCTGCACTGTCTCATAAGAGTACGACAGAGAGAACTGAGGAACAGTAAGCATGAAGATAAATTATGTATATTACATGGTTAGCTAAGAACACGCCCAGAGTGGAATTTTCTACTCTTATATCTTACGCAGTTCAGGATACTCTCAAGGCCGTTCCATCCTGTTCTGCGATCAAACTACCAAACAGGTGGGGGAGGTTCTTTATCTAGAGAAAACTATGCACTGGTACAAGCAGTTCTTAATTAGGGAAACAAAACATAGCAAAGGGTATTTCTCAGAACAGGGAAGGATTAGTTTCAAACCTCACACAAAATGGAGGTTGAAAAAGAAAAAGGCACAACAAATGCTAACTTATACATGGTATTACGAGAGCATCAACAAGCATAATCGAACAATCTGAAGGAATTCAATTCCTGGATGGCGTATAGCCATGTCAAAATGGAGGGCATACGCCTATTGAGGGACTTGTTGTTAGAAAAAGACTGGATGGTGCGTTTATATCTGAGAAACACATATTTGGTGGTTCTGATCTTTCCACCTCATCAGAGGTTCCTCCAGTTTCAATGGCGTCATCGTTGGTTCGAATTTATTTCCATGCACTTCGGCTTTTCTACTGCCCCTTGGTGCTTCACCAAGTTGCTCAAACCAGTAGTACAATATTTTGGAGAGAGAGGGGTGGGGTTGCCCATTTATCTGGACGATGTCCTGATTTAAGCGCAGACAATGAAAAATAATCCTACTCCATTTATCCTGGACGATACAACTCCTTTAGATCTTGAGCTTCATCAGCAACTCAGACAAGTCGATCCTGACTCCTTTCCAATCAATGGAGTTCTTGGTGTTCCAGGTGGACTCAGTGTTGCAGCAACTTTTACTACCTCTAAAAAAGACGATTTCGATCAAGAAGGAATTGAGAAGGGCGCCTGCCTCTCCGACTATATCCTTGAGGAATCAGGCTCAGCTAGTAGCTCTATTAGCCTCATCCATTCCGGAGATTTTATTCGGGCTGCCTGCATTACCGGGATTTACAACGATTGAAGATCATGCACCTGCGCAAGGGTTTGAGTTATTCTGAGCAAATCCTCCTTTCCTTGGAAGCCAGGATGGAAATATCCTGGTGGTTGGAATACATGGATCCCTGGAATGGCAAGGCCATTTTTGCTTTGATTCCAGATACAGTGATAGAATTGCACAGCAGTCGGTGTGGCTAGGGAACCCGATGCGGGCCAGTGGAGACGGGGGGCAGATGGTCCCTGGAGGAACTAAAATTGCACATAAACTGTCTGGAGCTTTTGGCGGGGCATTCACGATCCGGACTCTTTCCCCACAGAAAACGTGCTGTTGTTTCCTTCTGCTGATGGACAATGACTCTGCAGTAAGGTGCATCAATTGGCTGGGGGGCACAAGTTCTCGTCCATTGGTGGAAATAGCTAAAGATTTCTGGTACTACTGCCTTCAACATCAGATCTCAGTCATTGCGGAATATATTCCGGGCAGCTCCATGTAGTAGCAGATTGGAACTCTCATTTTCTTTGGGACTTCAGTGACTGGATACTGCATTTCAGAGTGTTTCAACATCTGCATCAAAAGTGGGGTCCATGCACGATAGATCTCTTCGCATCCAGATTGAACACTCAATTGCCTCAGTTTTACAGTTGGAAGTCGGACTCTGGGTATTCAACTCGAACGTATTCTTTCAATCTTGGATGACGGGTATGCTCTATCCCTTTCCCCTATTCTTCATGATCCGGAGTGGTAGCACAAGTCGGCAGACAGGGAGCGGAATAAATATTGATTACTCCTTCTTGGAAAGCTCAGTCATGGTTCCCGGTGACATTAGCCCTGGCCTGTGCTCCCCAGTACGTTTGCGCTCATTCCCAGGAATACTACAAGATTTGATCATCCATTAGTGATGCAGGATCAATTGTCCCTCGTGGCCTGGAGACTTTCCGGAGACGCTGGCCAGTGGCAGGAATTTTGCAGAACGCAATTTTTTTTCTGTCACAATCTTGGACTCCTGCTACACACACACGCTATGAGTCAGCTTGGCGTAGAAGGGTTTGTTGATGTACTGAACGACAGGCGGATTCCGTGGGATCCAGTATACATATGATCGTAAATTTTCTTTCAGATAACGCCAGTCAAGGAATGGCATATAGGACAGTCAATAATGTTCGTTCTGCAATTTTGGCGCAAGATCCCCATATTGTAGGGAAACCAGTTGGGAAACATCCCTTGATTTGTAAGCTCTTGAGAGGCATTAGATTAGTGAAACTACCAAAGCTCAGATATTCTACCCTTTGGGATGTAGATGTGGTGCCTCGTTTTATGGCTGACGAATGAGGGACTCTCACAGAAACAGTTGTCAGAAAAGCTCACCTTGTTATTATGTCTTATTTCCTGTAGACGAGTCTTGGATGTTCGGGCTTGGATTTGGCAGGTAGATTATTTACGCCCTCTGGGGATTCTTTCACAATTTTTAAAAGAACCAAGACAAATTTCAAATCTGTGAATTATCCTGCCTTTCCACATCATAGTAAACTATGTGTAGTCCAATGTTTGACATGTTACGAGGATAATACTCATGAATTTAGAGATGATTTGTCAGGTCAATTGTTGATTTCCTTTCAGAAACCTTTTCACCCAGTCTCTTCAGCGACTTAACCAGATGGGTCAAGTGGCTGTCGCGTGAAGCTGGTATTTGTGATAGTTGGCGGTCTAGTTGCCGCAGTGTAATCGCACCTCATCCGCAGGCCAGGCGTGGCCTGCGGGGGTAAATTAAAAGGAAGGCACTCGCTCGGGGGCGGCACTTCCAGCTATATGCACAAGTGTGGGCTGAGTTATTTACCACTGTGATCCCACCCGCGCAACCTGCAAACCGGCACGGGACCCAAGGAAGGTCCACACAACACTTGAGACAAGTGAGGGATCGTGACCTTCGCTCGCCACACGCCGCACTGCGGCATGGTAAGCAGACGCAGGACGCGGATGCGAGCAGCGCGAAATCAGGTACGGCAAGCACCGAGAGGAAAAAAAACTAGAGCGCACCCTGCCCTACCACTCAGGCGGCCACAAAAGGAAGAACGACCAAAGGAAGAAAGGTTAGTGCTAATCCACGACGAAGGCCCAAGTCCTCAGCAGCATTTAAGTCCCGCCCCCGCAGAAGGCCTCAGCAGCGTACGCAGCCCGCGGAAGGAGCTGCATCTGCCATAAGAGACAGGGAAATATACCCTGGAAAGGGAACACCACCCCCAGTGCCAGAAACCATAAGTGTGGCAGGGTATGCTCAGACGTGAGTACCTTGCTCACTATGCCACTGGATACAAGCAAGCCGGGCTGAAGACGGCTGGAATGCCAGAAACCGGTCCTCGGAAGCTTGTTTCCGGTCCAGGGAAGACATGGCTTGGCAGTTCGGGCTGGACTGTTCCCATGAGGCACAGGGTCAGGCTGATTTGCATATAGCCATGTCTGTCTGAACTGGGGTGGCAGAGTGGGCTAAAGAACGGTGATGGATTAAACCCAGATCTTTTGACTGGGTGTGAGTGTTTGATTGATTCAGATGCTCCGTCCATCACCACCCCCTTTTTTACGCCATAAGTGTGGCAGGGTATGCTCAGACGTAAGTCCCTTGCTCACTTTGCCACTGGATTCAAGCAAGCCGGGCTGAAGACACCTGGAATGCCAGAAACCGGTCCTCGGAAGCTTGTTTCTGGTCCAGGGAAGACATGGCTTGGCAGTTTGGGCTGGACTGTTCCCATGAGGCACAGGGTCAGACTGATTTGCATATAGCCATGTCTGAACTGGGGTGGCAGAGTGGGCTAAATAACGGTGATGGATTAAACCCAGATCTTTTGACTGGGTGTGAGTGTTTGATTGATTCAGATGCTCCGTCCATCACCACCCCTTTTTGTACCGCTTTTGGCCACCATAAGCGTGGCAGGGTATGCTCAGACGTGAGTCCCTTGCTCACTTTGCCACTGGATTCAAGCAAGCCCGGCTGAAGACGGCTGGAATGCCAGAAACCGGTCCTCGTAAGCTTGTTTTCGGTCCAGGGAGACATGGCTTGGCAGTTCTGACTGGACTGTTTCCATGAGGCACAGGGTCAGACTGATTTGCATATAGCCATGTCTGAACTGGGGTGGCAGAGTGGGCTAAAGAACTGTGATGTATTAAACCCAGATCTTTTGACTGGGTGTGAGTGTTTGATTGATTCAGATGCTCCGTCCATCACCACCCCCTTTTGTACCACTTTTGGCCGCCATAAGTGTGGCAGGGTATGCTCAGACGTGAGTCCCTTGCTCACTTTGCCACTGGATTCAAGCAAGCCGGGCTGAAGACGGCTGGAATGCCAGAAACCAGTCCTCGGAAGCTTGTTTCCGGTCCAGGGAAGACATGGCTTGGCAGTTCAGGTTGGACTGTTCCCATGAGGCACAGGGTCAGACTGATTTGCATATAGCCATGTCTGAACTGGGGTGGCAGAGTGGGCTAAGGAACGGTGATGGATTAAACCCAGATCTTTTGACTGGGTGTGAGTGTTTGATTGATTCAGATGCTCCGTCCATCACCACCCCCTTTTGTACCGCTTTTGGCCGCCATAAGTGTGGCAGGGTATGCTCAGACGTGAGTCCCTTGCTCACTTTCACACTGAATTCAAGCAAGCCGGGCTGAAGACGGCTGGAATGCCAGAAACCGGTCCTCGGAAGCTTGTTTCCGGTCCAGGGAAGACATGGCTTGGCAGTTCGGGCTAGACTGTTCCCATGAGGCACAGGTTCAGACTGATTTGCATATAGCCATGTCTGAACTGGGGTGGCAGAGTGGGCTAAAGAACGGTGAGGGATTAAACCCAGATCTTTTGACTTGGTGTGAGTGTTTGATTGATTCAGATGCTCCGTCCATCACCACCCCCTTTTGTACCACTTTTGGCTGCCATAAGTGTGGCAGGGTATGCTCAGACGTGAGTCCCTTGCTCACTTTGCCACTGGATTCAAGCAAGCCTTGCTGAAGACGGCTGGAATGCCAGAAACCGGTCCTCAGAAGCTTGTTTCTGGTCCAGGGAAGACATGGCTTGGCAGTTCGGGCTGGCCTGTTCCCATGAGGCACAGGGTCAGGCTGATTTGCATATAGCCATGTCTGAACTGGGGTGGCAGAGTGGGCTAAAGAACGGTGATGGATTAAACCCAGATCTTTTGACTGGGTGTGAGTGTTCGATTGATTCAGATGCTCCGTCCATCACCACCCCTTTTTGTACGCTATAAGTGTGGCAGGGTATGCTCAGACATGAGTCCCTTGCTCACTTTGCCACTGTATTCAAGCAAGCCGGGCTGAAGACGGCTGGAATGCCAGAAACCGGTCCTCGGAAGCTTTTTTCTGGTCCAGGGAAGACATGGCTTGGCAGTTTGGGCTGGACTGTTCCCATGAGGCACAGGGTCAGACTGATTTGCATATATCCATGTCTGAACTGGGGTGGCAGAGTGGGCTAAAGAACGGTGATGGATTAAACCCAGATCTTTTGACTGGGTGTGAGTGTTTGATTGATTCAGATGCTCCATCCATCACCACCCCCTTATGTACCGCTTTTGGCCACCATAAGTGTGGCAGGGTATGCTCAGACGTGAGTCCCTTGCTCACTTTGCCACTGGATTCCAGCAAGCCGGGCTGAAGACGGCTGGAATGCCAGAAACCGGTCCTCGGAAGCTTGTTTCCGGTCCAGAGAAGACATGGCTTGGCAGTTCGGGCTGGACTGTTCCCATGAGACACAGGGTCAAACTGATTTTCATATAGCCATGTCTGAACTGGCGTGGCAGAGTGGGCTAAAGAACTGTGATGGATTAAACCCAGATCTTTTGACTGGGTGTGAGTGTTTAATTGATTCAGATGCTCCGTCCATCACCACCCCCTTTTGTACCGCTTTTGGCCGCCATAAGTGTGGCAGGGTATGCTCAGACGTGAGTCCCTTGCTCACTTTGCCACTGGATTCAAGCAAGCCGGGCTGAAGACGGCTGGAATGCCAGAAACCGGTCCTCGGAAGCTTGTTTCCGGTCCAGGGAAGACATGGCTTGGCAGTTCAGGCTGGACTGTTCCCATGAGGCACAAGGTCAGACTGATTTGCATATAGCCATGTCTGAACTGGGGTAGCAGAGTGGGCTAAGGAACGGTGATGGATTAAACCCAGATCTTTTGAATGGGTGTGATTGTTTGATTGATTCAGATGCTCCGTCCATCACCACAACCTTTTTGTACCGCTTTTGGCCGCCATAAGTAAGGCAGGGTATGCTCAGACGTGAGTCCCTTGCTCACTTTGCCACTGGATTCAAGCAAGCCGGGCTGAAGACGGCTGGAATGCCAGAAACCGGTCCTCGGAAGCTTGTTTCCGGTCCAGGGAAGACATGGCTTGGCAGTTCGGGCTGGACTGTTCCCATGAGGCACAGGGTCAGACTGATTTGCATATAGCCATGTCTGAACTGGGGTGGCAGGGTGGGCTAAAGAACGGTGATGGATTAAACTCAGATCTTTTGACTGGGTGTGAGTGTTTGATTGATTCAGATGCTCCGTCCATCACCACCCCCTTTTGTACCACTTTTGGCCGCCATAAGTGTGGCAGGGTATGCTCAGACCTGAGTCCCTTGCTCACTTGGCCACTGGATTCAAGCAAGCTGGGCTGAAGACGGCTGGAATGCCAGAAAACGGTCCTCGGTAGCTTGTTTCCGGTCCAGGGGAGACATGGCTTGGCAGTTCGGGCTGGACTGTTCCCATGAGGCACAGGGTAAGACTGATTTGCATATAGCCATGTCTGAACTGGGGTGGCAGAGTGGGCTAAAGAACGGTGATGGATTAAACTCAGATCTTTTGACTAGGTGTGAGTGTTTGATTGATTCAGATGCTCCGTCCATCACCACCGCCTTTTGTACCGCTTTTGGCCGCCATAAGTGTGGCAGGGTATGCTCAGACGTGAGTCCCTTGCTCACTTTGCCACTGGATTCAAGCAAGCTGGGCTGAAGACGGCTGGAATGCCAGAAAACGGTCCTCAGAAGCTTGTTTTCGGTCCAGGGAAAACATGGCTTGGCAGTTCGGGCTGGACTGTTCCCATGAGGCACAGGGTCAGACTGATTTGCATATAGCCATATCTGAACTGGGGTGGCAGAGTGGGCTAAAGAACGGTGAGGGATTAAACCCAGATCTTTTGACTTGGTGTGAGTGTTTGATTGATTCAGATGCTCCGTCCATCACCACCCCCTTTTGTACCGCTTTTGGCTGCCATAAGTGTGGCAGGGTATGCTCAGACGTGAGTCCCTTGCTCACTTTGCCACTGGATTCAAGCAAGCCTTGCTGAAGATGGCTGGAATGCCAGAAACCGATCCTCAGAAGCTTGTTTCCGGTCCAGGGAAGACATGGCTTGGCAGTTCGGGCTGGCCTGTTCCCATGAGGCACAGGGTCAGGCTGATTTGCATATAGCCATGTCTGAACTGGGGTGGCAGAGAGGGCTAAAGAACGGTGATGATTTAAACCCAGATCTTTTGACTGGGTGTGAGTGTTTGATTGATTCAGATGCTCCGTCCATCACCACCCCCTTTTGTACGCTATAAGTGTGGCAGGGTATGCTCAGACGTGAGTCCCTTGCTCACTTTCCCACTGGATGCAAGCAAGCCGGGCTGAAGACGGCTGGAATGCCAGAAACCGGTCCTCGGAAGCTTTTTTTGTTCTAGGGAAGACATGGCTTGGCAGTTTGAGCTGGACTGTTCCCATGAGGCACAGGGTCAGACTGTTTTGCATGTAGCCATGTCTGAACTGGGGTGGCAGAGTGGGCTAAAGAACTGTGATGGATTAAACCCAGATCTTTTGACTGGGTGTGAGTGTTTGATTGATTCAGATGCTCCGTCCATCACCACCCCCTTTTGTACCGCTTTTGGCCGCCATAAGTGTGGCAGGGTATGCTCAGACGTGAGTCCCTTGCTCACTTTGCCACTGGATTCAAGCAAGCCGGGCTGAAGACGGCTGGATTGCCAGAAACCGGTCCTCGGAAGCTTGTTTCCGGTCCAGGGAAGACATGGCTTGGCAGTTCAGGCTGGACTGTTCCCATGAGGCACAGGGTCAGACTGATTTGCATATAGCCATGTCTGAACTGGGGTGGCAGAGTGGGCTAAGGAACGGTGATGGATTAAACCCAGATCTTTTGAATGGGTGTGATTGTTTGATTGATTCAGATGCTCCGTCCATCACCACAACCTTTTGTACCGCTTTTGGCCGCCACAAGTGTGGCAGGTATGCTCAGACGTGAGTCCCTTGCTCACTTTGCCACTGGATTCAAGCAAGCCGGGCTGAAGACGGCTGGAATGCCAGAAACCGGTCCTCGGAAGCTTGTTTCCGGTCCAGGGAAGACATGGCTTGGCAGTTCGGGCTGGACTGTTCCCATGAGGCACAGGTTCAGACTGATTTGCATATAGCCATGTCTGAACTGGGGTGGCAGAGTGGGCTAAAGAACGGTGAGGGATTAAACCCAGATCTTTTGACTTGGTGTGAGTGTTTGATTGATTCAGATGCTCCGTCCATCACCACCCCCTTTTGTACCACTTTTGGCTGCCATAAGTGTGGCAGGGTATGCTCAGACGTGAGTCCCTTGCTCACTTTGCCACTGGATTCAAGCAAGCCTTGCTGAAGACGGCTGGAATGCCAGAAACCGGTCCTCAGAAGCTTGTTTCCGGTCCAGGGAAGACATGGCTTGGCAGTTCGGGCTGGCCTGTTCCCATGAGGCACAGGGTCAGGCTGATTTGCATATAGCCATGTCTGAACTGGGGTGGCAGAGTGGGCTAAAGAACGGTGATGGATTAAACCCAGATCTTTTGACTGGGTGTGAGTGTTTGATTGATTCAGATGCTCCGTCCATCACCACCCCTTTTTGTACGCTATAAGTGTGGCAGGGTATGCTCAGACATGAGTCCCTTGCTCACTTTGCCACTGGATTCAAGCAAGCCGGGCTGAAGATGGCTGGAATGCCAGAAACCGGTCCTCGGAAGCTTTTTTCTGGTCCAGGGAAGACATGGCTTGGCAGTTTGGGCTGGACTGTTCCCATGAGGCACAGGGTCAGACTGATTTTCATATAGCCATGTCTGAACTGGCGTGGCAGAGTGGGCTAAAGAACTGTGATGGATTAAACCCAGATCTTTTGACTGGGTGTGAGTGTTTAATTGATTCAGATGCTCCGTCCATCACCACCCCCTTTTGTACCGCTTTTGGCCGCCATAAGTGTGGCAGGGTATGCTCAGACGTGAGTCCCTTGCTCACTTTGCCACTGGATTCAAGCAAGCCGGGCTGAAGACGGCTGGAATGCCAGAAACCGGTCCTCGGAAGCTTGTTTCCGGTCCAGGGAAGACATGGCTTGGCAGTTCAGGCTGGACTGTTCCCATGAGGCACAAGGTCAGACTGATTTGCATATAGCCATGTCTGAACTGGGGTGGCAAAGTGGGCTAAGGAACGGTGATGGATTAAACCCAGATCTTTTGAATGGGTGTGATTGTTTGATTGATTCAGATGCTCCGTCCATCACCACAACCTTTTTGTACCGCTTTTGGCCGCCATAAGTAAGGCAGGGTATGCTCAGACGTGAGTCCCTTGCTCACTTTGCCACTGGATTCAAGCAAGCCGGGCTGAAGACGGCTGGAATGCCAGTAACCGGTCCTCGGAAGCTTGTTTCCGGTCCAGGGAAGACATGGCTTGGCAGTTCGGGCTGGACTGTTCCCATGAGGCACAGGGTCAGACTGATTTGCATATAGCCATGTCTGAACTGGGGTGGCAGAGTGGGCTAAAGAACGGTGATGGATTAAACTCAGATCTTTTGACTGGGTGTGAGTGTTTGATTGATTCAGATGCTCCGTCCATCACCACCCCCTTTTGTACCACTTTTGGCCGCCATGAGTGTGGCAGGGTATGCTCAGACCTGAGTCCCTTGCTCACTTGGCCACTGGATTCAAGCAAGCTGGGCTGAAGACGGCTGGAATGCCAGAAAACGGTCCTCGGAAGCTTGTTTCCGGTCCAGGGGAGACATGGCTTGGCAGTTCGGGCTGGACTGTTCCCATGAGGCACAGGGTAAGACTGATTTGCATATAGCCATGTCTGAACTGGGGTGGCAGAGTGGGCTAAAGAACGGTGATGGATTAAACTCAGATCTTTTGACTAGGTGTGAGTGTTTGATTGATTCAGATGCTCCGTCCATCACCACCGCCTTTTGTACCGCTTTTGGCCACCATAAGTGTGGCAGGGTATGCTCAGACGTGAGTCCCTTGCTCACTTTGCCACTGGATTCAAGCAAGCTGGGCTGAAGACGGCTGGAATGCCAGAAAACGGTCCTCGGAAGCTTGTTTTCGGTCCAGGGAAAACATGGCTTGGCAGTTCGGGCTGGACTGTTCCCATGAGGCACAGGGTCAGACTGATTTGCATATAGCCATGTCTGAACTGGGGTGGCAGAGTGGGCTAAAGAACGGTGAGGGATTAAACCCAGATCTTTTGACTTGGTGTGAGTGTTTGATTGATTCAGATGCTCCGTCCATCACCACCCCCTTTTGTACCGCTTTTGGCTGCCATAAGTGTGGCAGGGTATGCTCAGACGTGAGTCCCTTGCTCACTTTGCCACTGGATTCAAGCAAGCCTTGCTGAAGATGGCTGGAATGCCAGAAACCGATCCTCAGAAGCTTGTTTCCGGTCCAGGGAAGACATGGCTTGGCAGTTCGGGCTGGCCTGTTCCCATGAGGCACAGGGTCAGGCTGATTTGCATATAGCCATGTCTGAACTGGGGTGGCAGAGTGGGCTAAAGAACGGTGATGATTTAAACCCAGATCTTTTGACTGGGTGTGATTGTTTGATTGATTCAGATGCTCCGTCCATCACCACAACCTTTTGTACCGCTTTTGGCTGCCACAAGTGTGGCAGGGTATGCTCAGACGTGAGTCCCTTGCTCACTTTGCCACTGGATTCAAGCAAGCCGGGCTGAAGACGGCTGGAATGCCAGAAACCGGTCCTCGGAAGCTTGTTTCCGGTCCAGGGAAGACATGGCTTGGCAGTTCGGGCTGGACTGTTCCCATGAGGCACAGGGTCAGACTGATTTGCATATAGCCATGTCTGAACTGGGGTGGCAGAGTGGGCTAAAGAACGGTGATGGAATAAACCCAGATCTTTTGACTGGGTGTGAGTGTTTGATTGATTCAGATGCTCCGTCCATCACCACCCCCTTTTGTACCGCTTTTGGCCGCCATAAGTGTGGCAGGGTATGCTCAGACGTGAGTCCCTTGCACACTTTGCACTGGATTCAAGTAAGCCGGGCTGAAGACGGCTGGAATGCCAGAAACCGGTCCTCGGAAGCTTGTTTCCGGTCCAGGGAAGACATGGCTTGGCAGTTCGGGCTAGACTGTTCCCATGAGGCACAGGTTCAGACTTATTTGCATATAGCCATGTCTGAACTGGGGTGGCAGAGTGGGCTAAAGAACGGTGAGGGATTAAACCCAGATCTTTTGACTTGGTGTGAGTGTTTGATTGATTCAGATGCTCCGTCCATCACCACCCCCTTTTGTACCGCTTTTGGCCGCCATAAGTGTGGCAGGGTATGCTCAGATGTGAGTCCCTTGCTCACTTTGCCACTGGATTCAAGCAAGCCTTACTGAAGACGGCTGGAATGCCAGAAACCGGTCCTCTGAAGCTTGTTTCCGGTCCAGGGAATACATGGCTTGGCAGTTCGGGCTGGACAGTTCCCATGAGGCACAGGGTCAGAAAGATTTTCATATAGCCATGTCTGAACTGGGGTGGCAGAGTGGGCTAAAGAACGGTGATAGATTAAACCCAGATCTTTTGACTGGGTGTGAGTGTGTAATTGATTCAGATGCCGCGTCCATCACCACCCCCTTTTGTATGCTATAAGTGTGGCAGGGTATGCTCAGACGTGAGTCCCTTGCTCACTTTGCCACTGGATTCAAGCAAGCCGGGCTGAAGACGGCTGGAATGCCAGAAACCGGTCCTCGGAAGCTTGTTTCCGGTCCAGGGAAGACATGGCTTGGCAGTTCGGGCTGGACTGTTCCCATGAGGCACAGGGTCAGACTGATTTGCATATAGCCATGTCTGAACTGGGGTGGCAGGGTGGGCTAAAGAACGGTGATGGATTAAACTCAGATCTTTTGACTGGGTGTGAGTGTTTGATTGATTCAGATGCTCCGTCCATCACCACCCCCTTTTGTACCACTTTTGGCCGCCATAAGTGTGGCAGGGTATGCTCAGACCTGAGTCCCTTGCTCACTTGGCCACTGGATTCAAGCAAGCTGGGCTGAAGACGGCTGGAATGCCAGAAAACGGTCCTCGGAAGCTTGTTTCCGGTCCAGGGGAGACATGGCTTGGCAGTTCGGGCTGGACTGTTCCCATGAGGCACAGGGTCAGACTGATTTGCATATAGCCATGTCTGAACTGGGGTGGCAGACTGAGCTAAAGAACGGTGATGGATTAAACCCAGATCTTTTGACTGGGTGTGAGTGTTTGATTGATTCAGATGTTCCGTCCATCACCACCCCCTTTTGTACCGCTTTTGGCCGCCATAAGTGTGGCAGGGTATGCTCAGACGTGAGTCCCTTGCACACTTTGCACTGGATTCAAGTAAGCCGGGCTGAAGACGGCTGGAATGCCAGAAACCGGTCCTCGGAAGCTTGTTTCCGGTCCAGGGAATACATGGCTTGGCAGTTCGGGCTGGACTGTTACCATGAGGCACAGGGTCAGACTGATTTGCATATAGCCATGTCTGAACTGGGGTGGCAGAGTGGGCTAAAGAACGGTGATGGATTAAACCCAGATCTTTTGACTTGGTGTGAGTGTTTGATTGATTCAGATGCTCCGTCCATCACCACCCCCTTTTGTACCGCTTTTGGCCGCCATAAGTGTGGCAGGGTATGCTCAGACGCGAGTCCCTTGCTCACTTTGCCACTGGATTCAAGCAAGCCTTGCTGAAGACGGCTGGAATGCCAGAAACCGGTCCTCGGAAGCTTGTTTCCGGTCCAGGGAAGACATGGCTTGGCAGTTCGGGCTGGACTGTTCCCATGAGGCACAGGGTCAGACTGATTTGCATATAGCCATGTCTGAACTGGGGTGGCAGAGTGGGCTAAAGAACGGTGATGGATTAAACTCAGATCTTTTGACTGGGTGTGAGTGTTTGATTGATTCAGATGCTCCGTCCATCACCACCCCCTTTTGTATGCTATAAGTGTGGCAGGGTATGCTCAGACGTGAGTCCCTTGCTCACTTTGCCACTGGATTCAAGCAAGCCGGGCTGAAGACGGCTGGAATGCCAGAAACCGGTCCTCGGAAGCTTGTTTCCGGTCCAGGGAAGACATGGCTTGGCAGTTCGGGCTGGACTGTTCCCATGAGGCACAGGGTCAGACTGATTTGCATATAGCCATGTCTGAACTGGGGTGGCAGAGTGGGCTAAAGAACGGTGATGGATTAAACTCAGATCTTTTGACTGGGTGTGAGTGTTTGATTGATTCAGATGCTCCGTCCATCACCACCCCCTTTTGTACCACTTTTGGCCGCCATAAGTGTGGCAGGGTATGCTCAGACCTGAGTCCCTTGCTCACTTGGCCACTGGATTCAAGCAAGCTGGGCTGAAGACGGCTGGAATGCCAGAAAACGGTCCTCGGAAGCTTGTTTCCGGTCCAGGGGAGACATGGCTTGGCAGTTCGGGCTGGACTGTTCCCATGAGGCACAGGGTCAGACTGATTTGCATATAGCCATGTCTGAACTGGGGTGGCAGACTGAGCTAAAGAACGGTGATGGATTAAACCCAGATCTTTTGACTGGGTGTGAGTGTTTGATTGATTCAGATGTTCCGTCCATCACCACCCCCTTTTGTACCGCTTTTGGCCGCCATAAGTGTGGCAGGGTATGCTCAGACGTGAGTCCCTTGCACACTTTGCACTGGATTCAAGTAAGCCGGGCTGAAGACGGCTGGAATGCCAGAAACCGGTCCTCGGAAGCTTGTTTCCGGTCCAGGGAATACATGGCTTGGCAGTTCGGGCTGGACTGTTACCATGAGGCACAGGGTCAGACTGATTTGCATATAGCCATGTCTGAACTGGGGTGGCAGAGTGGGCTAAAGAACGGTGATGGATTAAACCCAGATCTTTTGACTTGGTGTGAGTGTTTGATTGATTCAGATGCTCCGTCCATCACCACCCCCTTTTGTACCGCTTTTGGCCGCCATAAGTGTGGCAGGGTATGCTCAGACGCGAGTCCCTTGCTCACTTTGCCACTGGATTCAAGCAAGCCTTGCTGAAGACGGCTGGAATGCCAGAAACCGGTCCTCGGAAGCTTGTTTCCGGTCCAGGGAAGACATGGCTTGGCAGTTCGGGCTGGACTGTTCCCATGAGGCACAGGGTCAGACTGATTTGCATATAGCCATGTCTGAACTGGGGTGGCAGAGTGGGCTAAAAAACGGTGATGGATTAAACTCAGATCTTTTGACTGGGTGTGAGTGTTTGATTGATTCAGATGCTCCGTCCATCACCACCCCCTTTTGTACCACTTTTGGCCGCCATAAGTGTGGCAGGGTATGCTCAGACCTGAGTCCCTTGCTCACTTGGCCACTGGATTCAAGCAAGCCGGGCTGAAGACGGCTGGAATGCCAGAAAACGGTCCTCGGAAGCTTGTTTCCGGTCCAGGGGAGACATGGCTTGGCAGTTCGGGCTGGACTGTTCCCATGAGGCACAGGGTCAGACTGATTTGCATATAGCCATGTCTGAACTGGGGTGGCAGACTGGGCTAAAGAACGGTGATGGATTAAACCCAGATCTTTTGACTGGGTGTGAGTGTTTGATTGATTCAGATGTTCCGTCCATCACCACCCCCTTTTGTACCGCTTTTGGCCGCCATAAGTGTGGCAGGGTATGCTCAGACGTGAGTCCCTTGCACACTTTGCACTGGATTCAAGTAAGCCGGGCTGAAGACGGCTGGAATGCCAGAAACCGGTCCTCGGAAGCTTGTTTCCGGTCCAGGGAAGACATGGCTTGGCAGTTCGGGCTGGACTGTTACCATGAGGCACAGGGTCAGACTGATTTGTATATAGCCATGTCTGAACTGGGGTGGCAGAGTGGGCTAAAGAACGGTGATGGATTAAACCCAGATCTTTTGACTTGGTGTGAGTGTTTGATTGATTCAGATGCTCCGTCCATCACCACCCCCTTTTGTACCGCTTTTGGCCGCCATAAGTGTGGCAGGGTATGCTCAGACGCGAGTCCCTTGCTCACTTTGCCACTGGATTCAAGCAAGCCTTGCTGAAGACGGCTGGAATGCCAGAAACCGGTCCTCGGAAGCTTGTTTCCGGTCCAGGGAAGACATGGCTTGGCAGTTCGGGCTGGACAGTTCCCATGAGGCACAGGGTCAGAAAGATTTTCATATAGCCATGTCTGAAATGGGGTGGCAGAGTGGGCTAAAGAACGGTGATAGATTAAACCCAGATCTTTTGACTGGGTGTGAGTGTTTGATTGATTCAGATGCTCCGTCCATCACCACCCCCTTTTGTACCGCTTTTGGCCGCCATAAGTGTGGCAGGGTATGCTCAGACGTGAGTCCCTTGCTCACTTTGCCACTGGATTCAAGCAAGCCGGGCTGAAGACGGCTGGATTGCCAGAAACCGGTCCTCGGAAGCTTGTTTCCGGTCCAGGGAAGACATGGCTTGGCAGTTCAGGCTGGACTGTTCCCATGAGGCACAGGGTCAGACTGATTTGCATTTAGCCATGTCTGAACTGGGGTGGCAGAGTGGGCTAAGGAACGGTGATGGATTAAACCCAGATCATTTGAATGGGTGTGATTGTTTGATTGATTCAGATGCTCCGTCCATCACCACAACCTTTTGTACCGCTTTTGGCCGCCATAAGTGTGGCAGGGTATGCTCAGACGTGTGTCCCTTGCTCACTTTGCCACTGGATTCAAGCAAGCCGGGCTGAAGACGGCTGGAATGCCAGAAACCGGTCCTCGGAAGCTTGTTTCCGGTCCAGGGAAGACATGGCTTGGCAGTTCGGGCTGGACTGTTCCCATGAGGCACAGGGTCAGACTGATTTGCATATAGCCATGTCTGAACTGGGGTGGCAGAGTGGGCTAAAGAACGGTGATGGAATAAACCCAGATCTTTTGACTGGGTGTGAGTGTTTGATTGATTCAGATGCTCCGTCCATCACCACCCCCTTTTGTACCGCTTTTGGCCGCCATAAGTGTGGCAGGGTATGCTCAGACGTGAGTCCCTTGCTCACTTTGCCACTGGATTCAAGCAAGCCTTGCTGAAGACGGCTGGAATGCCAGAAACCGGTCCTCGGAAGCTTGTTTCCGGTCCAGGGAAGACATGGCTTGGCAGTTCGGGCTGGACAGTTCCCATGAGGCACAGGGTCAGAAAGATTTTCATATAGCCATGTCTGAACTGGGGTGGCAGAGTGGGCTAAAGAACGGTGATAGATTAAACCCAGATCTTTTGACTGGGTGTGAGTGTTTGATTGATTCAGATGCTCCGTCCATCACCACCCCCTTTTGTACGCTATAAGTGTGGCAGGGTATGCTCAGACGTGAGTCCCTTGCTCACTTTGCCACTGGATTCAAGCAAGCCGGGCTGAAGACGTCTGGAATGCCAGAAACCGGTCCTCGGAAGCTTTTTTTGTTCCAGGGAAGACATGGCTTGGCAGTTTGGGTTGGACTGTTCCCATGAGGCACAGGGTCAGACTGATTTGCATATAGCCATGTCTGAACTGGGGTGGCAGAGTGGGCTAAATAACGGTGATGGATTAAACCCAGATCTTTTGACTGGGTGTGAGTGTTTGATTGATTCAGATGCTCCGTCCATCACCACCCCCTTTTGTACCGCTTTTGGCCGCCATAAGTGTGGCAGGATATGCTCAGACGTGAGTACCTTGCTCACTTTGCCACTGGATTCAAGCAAGCCGGGCTGAAGACGGCTGGAATGCCAGAAACCGGTCCTCGGAAGCTTGTTTCCGGTCCAGGGAAGACATGGCTTGGCAGTTCGGGCTGGACTGTTCCCATGAGACACAGGGTCAAACTGATTTTCATATAGCCATGTCTGAACTGGGGTGGCAGAGTGGGCTAAAGAACTGTGATGGATTAAACCCAGATCTTTTGACGGTGTGAGTGTTTGATTGATTCAGATGCTCCGTCCATCACCACAACCTTTTGTACCGCTTTTGGCCGCCATAAGTGTGGCAGGGTATGCTCAGACCTGAGTCCCTTGCTCACTTGGCCACTGGATTCAAGCAAGCTGGGCTGAAGACGGCTGGAATGCCAGAAAACGGTCCTCGGAAGCTTGTTTCCGGTCCAGGGGAGACATGGCTTGGCAGTTCGGGCTGGACTGTTCCCATGAGGCACAGGGTCAGACTGATTTGCATATAGCCATGTCTGAACTGGGGTGGCAGACTGGGCTAAAGAACGGTGATGGATTAAACCCAGATCTTTTGACTGGGTGTGAGTGTTTGATTGATTCAGATGCTCCGTCCATCACCACCCCCTTTTGTACCGCTTTTGGCCACCATAAGTGTGGCAGGGTATGCTCAGACGTGTGTCCCTTGCACACTTTGCACTGGATTCAAGTAAGCCAGGCTGAAGACGGCTGGAATGCCAGAAACCGGTCCTCGGAAGCTTGTTTCCGGTCCAGGGAAGACATGGCTTGGCAGTTCGGGCTGGACAGTTCCCATGAGGCACAGGGTCAGAAAGATTTTCATATAGCCATGTCTGAACTGGGGTGGCAGAGTGGGCTAAAGAACGGTGATAGATTAAACCCAGATCTTTTGACTGGGTGTGAGTGTTTGATTGATTCAGATGCTCTGTCCATCACCACCCCCTTTTGTACCGCTTTTGGCCGCCATAAGTGTGGCAGGGTATGCTCAGACGTGAGTCCCTTGCTCACTTTGCCACTGGATTCAAGCAAGCAGGGCTGAAGACGGCTGGAATGCCAGAAACCAGTCCTCGGAAGCTTGTTTCCGGTCCAGGGAAGACATGGCTTGGCAGTTCGGGCTGGACTGTTCCCATGAGGCACAGGGTCAGACTGATTTTCATATAGCCATGTCTGAACTGGGGTGGCAGAGTGGGCTAAAGAACGGTGATGGATTAAACCCAGATCTTTTGACTGGGTGTGAGTGTTTGATTGATTCAGATGCTCCGCCCATCACCACCCCCTTTTAAACCAAGGAGGAGCACACTCACACAACAGAGTAGCCAGCCTTTTACAGGCACACAGAAGCCAGGGTGCACCACTACCTCTCCCGCACTCGCAAAGGGAAACATCCCATGGCCGCCATCGCTGTTGAAACACGAGGCCACGCCCACCCGCCAGGCCATGCCCACCCCCTCTCTCTATAAATGTGCTTCCCACGCAAGCGCAGCGGACGAGCGCAGCGGGAGCGCCTAAGGCAAGCCCATCTGCGCCCGTCCGCGCCTGGCCCGTGCCTAGGGCCAGTCCCCCTGGCTGTCGGGCTGTTTCTGGTCGTACTTGCTGGACCAGATCCCAGCTCCTCCTTCTAAAACCCACAACTTGCCCGTCCACTACACGTTGTAGTCCCTGTCACCTGGAGGACAACCCTTTCTACTGCCTACAATGTAACTTTACCCTCCCGCCTTGGAGCCTTCGCCACTCTCCCTGCCTCAGCCTGCCGAAACGCCTGTCCCACCCTCTGACGCTGAAAGCAGGTTTAATTAACTGTCGTTCCTTGCCCCGCCATTCCAACGAGATCTGGACGTCAATTGTTTCGGACGCCTGGGATATCCTGTTTCTTACTGAGTCCTGGCTTAGAGATACCTCTACCCCCGATATCCACCTAACTACCCCTCCGGGCTATCTCTTAAAGGGCATCAATCGTGAAGGGGGCAAATTAGGAGGCGGTCACTTCACTATGTCGGATACCGCGGCAGTAGTATTGGCGGGTACTCTAGTCTATAACCCTCCTACTGCCTCGACTCTCTCTCTAACGGCATTTACCCACCTGATAGCTGATCTCTCCCTCAAGTACCAACATTTTCTGGTGCTTGGAGATTTCAACCTCCACGTGGACAACTCTCTCTGCTCGAAAGCTAACAACTTGCTAGAAACGATGCAGAGCCTGAACTTGCTTCAGTTAGTCAAGGGCCCAACACACACAGCTGGACATACACTTGACCTTATCTTTGCTAATTTCTCGAATATCACAGTCTTTCCTTCCCTCCCTCTCACCTGGTCTGATCATCATCTTGTCCCTTTTGACCTAGAGCTAAGTTCGAGACCCACACCTACTGTCCTTAGGAAAGAGCTGGAAAGAAAGTGGCATAAAGTTAACTGTGCAACCTTAGACCCCTTATTCAACTATCAGCCGGACCCTCTGTCTAGTGACATTGATGAAAATGTGTCCAGACTCAATTCCGCGCTGCTCCTTGCCATCGATTCCATCGCCCCTCTCAAACCCATCACCTCTGCTAGAACACGCCCCTCTGCCCCTTGGTTCTCTCCGACCCTCTGTGAGGAAAAAAGCCGCTGCAAACTACTTGAACGCAAGTGGCAGCAGAACTATGACCCTGAATCCAAAGCAATTTACAAAACTGCTCTGAAAACATTTCTTAAACAAAAAAAAGTTACCATGAGAGACTACTTCTCACTACAAATCTCTAACGCTAAGAACTCCTCTAAAACCCTTTTTAATATTGTCAAAGAATTTGTAAACCCCCCCGCCAGGGCCTCGCAGAACCCCTCTAGCCAGGCACTATGCGATGGACTATTTCCTTGAAAAAATTGATAAAATTAGAACTTCGTTTCCTACTGAGGAATCCCCCCCGGTCCCCCCGGTGATGGCCCCGGAATCTGCCTCTTTACAGTCTTATAACGAGCTGACTCTTGAGACCGCACTCAGGTTATTCACCCAGTGCAGATCTGGTTCTCCTTCCGACTCAATTCCTGCCAAGGTCATGGGTGACCTGGCCCCCTCACTGGCTAGCCCTTTTCTCTCTATTTGGGATGCCTCCCTCTATCATGGCATCTTTCCAACTGCTTGGAAGGAAGCTCTGCTGGTCCCCATTCTGAAAAAGCCTGATGCCGATCCTACAAAATTTTGCAACTATCGCCCCATCTCCCTCCTCCCCAAACCCGCAAAAATTCTGGAAAAGGCTGTGCAGCTGCAACTGACAGAATATCTAGAAATTAACTCTTTACTACACGACTCCCAATCCGGCTTCAGAGCAGGCTTCAGCACTGAGACCACTCTCTTGGAAGTGGCTGAGACTATCCGTGAGTAACTGGATAGGGGCGAGGAGGCCATGCTGGTCCTCCTCGACCTATCCGCCGCTTTTGATACGGTTTCACATAAAATCCCATTAAACCGTCTAAAGCAAGTCGGAATCGGTGGCTCTGCTCTCGCCTAGATTGAGTCCTTCCTCAACGGCAGAACTCAGAAGGTGGCGCTCAAACCTTTCAAATCAGAGGGTAAACCCCTGCTGTGTGGTGTCCCGCAGGGCTCTGCCCTGAGCCCTCTGTTTTTTAACGTTTATCTCGCACCATTGGCCGCAGTGGTGGAGTCTTGTGGAGTCAGAGTGGTCTCTTACGCTGATGATACTCAGCTGATATTCTCTTTTAGAGACCACTCAGACTCCACCTTTGCCAACTTCCGCCAATGTTTGGACAACATCTGTGCCTGGATGACCAGCAACAACCTTAGACTTAATGCTGACAAGACAGAAGTCCTGTTTTTTAACCAGAAAACTCCAATATCCCCCAGCCTGTGGTGGCCCACAGTACTTAACCCTGCGCCCACCCCTGTTCAATCAGCACGTAACCTGGGCTTTCAATTCGATGACTCACTCTCTTGCAAAGCACAAATTAACAAGGTCACCTCAGCCTGCTTCGCGAAACTTCGCATGATTAAAAAGATCTTTCCTTACCTTCCCTTGGACGCCCGCAGAACGATCACTCAGGCCCTCATCACATCTCATCTAGACTACGCCAACAGCTTATATGCCGGTGCCCCTCAATATCTGATCGATCGTCTTCAGATCGTTCAAAATGCGGCAGCCAGACTGATTGGAAATATCCCCTACCGTCAGTCGGTTGCCTCCTATTGCAAAGAGCTACACTGTCTCCCCATTGCAAGCCGCATTCATTTCAAGATCCTCACCCTCGCCTTTCGGGCTATCAACGGCCTTGGGCCTGGATACCTGAAAAAGCGAGTGGTAACATCTCAATCTGTCAGATCATTGAGATCTAACAACTTACGCCTCTTGATTGCACCTCGCTTTCGACGTTCCAGAATGGGCGGCAGAGGGTTCAGCGTAATTACTGCTAAACTATGGAACTGCCTCCCACTCGACCTCAGGTTCTGCCCGTCTGTATCCATCTTCCGTAGTAAATTAAAAACATGGCTGTTCTCCAGATTATGATTCTAGTCCTACAATCGGCTTGATTCTCTCCTTCTTTCCTGAGTTTCTGTTTTAGCGCCGGGACACCCCTCCGGGGGTAGCTGCGCGCTGTATAAGCTACTTAAATAATAATAATAAATAAATAATAATAAATAATAAATAAGGGGAAATAGAAGGCGAGGGGCCTGTCACGCCATAACCTCCACTGCCAGCCACCAGGCACCATTAGAGACGATGACCAAGCAGCAGCGCCAGCCCACGTGCCATTTCAATACGCAGCTTCAGGTGTCCTACCTCTGTTCAGCAAACTAGAAGACCCTGCGACGGCCTCTCCCAGGTGGAAAATCTGGATTGAGCGCCTCAACAACTATTTCGTCGCAACCAGAGAGAAGGATGAAGCGGTAAAAAGATCTTTACTACTGCATACGTGGCGGACGAGATATTCAAGTTATTCAAACACCTGCCCATCACAGGCGTGGCCTCCGGCTACAACTCGGCGGTGACTGCGCTAGACGCCCATTTTGATCCACAGCTGAACCCAGATTTCGAAAGGTTCAAGCTACTCCAAGCCCGCCAAAGGGAGGGAGAGTCCATAGACACTTTCTACGCCTGCCTGCGTGAACTCACCAGCACATGCACCGAAGATGACCAACCTAAAGAGATCCGGGCGCAGCTAATCCAGGGGTGCCGTGATAAGACGTTGAGAGGCCTCATCTTACGCCAGCCGAAGATTGCGCTCGAGGACATGCTAATACTGGCGAGATCACACGACCTGTCTGCAGCCAGGGCAAATGAGATGGAGCAAGCGCTGATCAAACCCCAAGGGCGGTCTGATGCCATCAAGACGGAGCGAGCCGACGTCTTACAAACCAAGCCGAAAGGGGACTCGTTCAGGAAATCAAAGCTGGACTCCTTTAAGCCAAGATGTGGATACTGTGGGCATGAGCCGCATGTCGCGAAAGACTGCCCCGCACAAAAGACCTGCACTAACTGTGGGATACCAAATCCCTTTTTGACACATTATGCCGGAGACACACCAGAGGCCGGGACTCCCGCAGTCAGAGGCCCCCAACACGAGCCATACAACAACTGTCTGTGACGGAATCCACAACACCTGAAGACACACAGAAGAAGAGCAGGAGTCACTTGCCGATGGTGGAAGACTCCTCTGAAGAAGATGAAGAGGAGGTATACCTACTATCATTTGCGAGGGAACTCAAGCAACGCTGCCGACCACAACCAACGTGCATGGTCCACGTCGCGGGAACGGAAATAAAAGTGGGTATTGACACAGGAGCAACAGTAGACATAGTGGTCCTACAACATTACCTCCGTCTGCGGCCTCGCCTGCCGGGGATGCCATCCAAAACTAGAATTTATGTATACGGGACGGACACACCCATCCCGCAGAAAGGAAAGATCTCGGTACCCATCAAGGCAGATGATTTTGAGGTGACGGCGACAATCCATGTGATTGATAGGGAAGCAGACACCTTACTGAGCACCCACACCGCAGAAGACCTCGGACTCATATCGTTCGCAAGGAGGATCCAGAATCACCAAGTAGAAGAGCTACTCAGCAAGTTCCCCGAGCTCTTCCAGAGACTTGGATGCATCAAGTGTGACCCCATCAACCTACACATCAACAAGACAGTCGCCCCAGTCGCTTTGTGACACAGTAGAGACCCGTTCCATCTGCGGCCGCTGGTGGAGAAGGAACTAGAGGCCTGGAAGAACAAGGGGTCATTGAAAAGGTATCCGGACCTACGCTCTGGGTGTCCCCAATGGTCATCGCCGAGAAGCCGAAACAGCCAGGAGCCATACGCATCTGTATTGACCTGAGGCTGCCGAACAAAGCTATTCGGAGGGAACGCCTCATAACACCGATGATAGATGACATCATCGCAGATGTTAACGAGTCCAAGTGATTTTCAAAAATCGACCTGAATGCAGGTATCACCAACTACCCCTATCGAAAGAAAGCCTTTACATCACCACTATCAGCACTCATCTAGGACTAAGGAGGTACAAGCGGTTGAATTTCGGAATATCCTCAGCAGCCAAAGTGTTCCAAAACACGATAAGGGAACTGCTATCGGGACTACCCGGAGTCCTAAATGTAAGCAACGATATTCTAATCCACTCAGCGACAGCCGCGGATCACCACAAACATCTCCGTGACACACTGAAGCACCTCAGCGAGTAAGGTGCAACCCTGCACAGAGACAAATGTCCGTTTCTTCAACAATCCCTTGAGTTCTTCGGGTATGTGTGCAACCAGGAAGGCATCCAAGTCGACCCGAGGAAGTTGCAAGCCATCAAGGATGACCCCTGCGCCGACAACACCAACGGAAGTACGGAGTTTTCTGGGCATGGCCACGTACTGCGGGAGGTTCATCCCTGACCTGGTCACCCGAGCGGAGCCGCTGCGGGCCCCCACAAGGGCGGATGCCACCTGGCAGTGGGGCCAAAGAGAGGAAGAAGCGTTCCAAAACATAAAAGATGCCCTCCTGGGAGAAGCAACGCTGGCCTACTTCGATCAGGCGAAGCGAACAGAGGTACTAGTCGACGCAAGCCCGGTAGGACTCGGAGCAGTACTAGCTCAAGAATGCGAACCCAGTCACTGGGCAGCCCTCGCATTTGCCAGCAAGTCTCTAACGCCCACCAAAGTGAGGTACGCTCAAATCAAGCGGGAGGCGCTAGCCATCAAATAGGCCTGCAGCCATTTTCATCTCTACCTCAAAGGACAGCCATTCACCATGGTCACCGACCATCAGCCAACCGCCCCCTTTTCAAAGGGACAGCCCCTCACCTACTACGCTGGACGGTTCAGCTTCAGCCATACGAAATGGAAGTAGTATACTGGCCCAGAGCCAAGAACCCGGCTGACTTCCTATCAAGACACCCAGTTCCACAAGAGACACAAGAAGACACAGACGATGTCAAACACTACGCCCACCTGATATCCCTAGCGGCATGCCCCAGAGCATGACCCTGCCCGACATCAAAGAAGCTGCCGCCACCGATGCCGTGTACACCAGGAACCTGCAAGCGGTCCAGGAGGGGCGTGGGCAAACTGCCTGCGCCAGGCTAACTCCTAGAGCCCGGAAGACCATGACAACCTAACCAAGATGTGGCGGATACGGAACAAACTCAGCGCCACAAGTGACGTAATTCTGCTGAGAGGGGCCAGGTTGGTGATACCGCAAGCGCTTAAACACCGGGTGGTCCAATTGGCCCATGGAGGACATCAGGGAGTAACCAAAATGAAAGTACGAATGAGGGAAAGGTCTGGTTCCCTGAACTGGAGACTATGGTCGACGAATACGTCCGCCGCTGTCCACCATGTCAACTGACAAGTGCCTCAGAGAGACCCATATCAGTAATCACAGAGGAACCCTGCCCTGCCCCATGGTCCAAAGCAAGCATGGACTTTGGGAGTTTTCCCGGAGGGAAGCACACCTTAGTCATCGTGGAAGCGTTCACGAAGTACTCCATAGGGGAGCCTGTCGTATCCACTACCTTCAGCCATGTGGGACCGATTCTAGAGAAGGTGTTTGCCATGTTCGGATTCCCCCACGAGTACCCAGCGACAACGGACCACCGTTTCAAGGGGTCCAGTTTCCCACGTTCCTAAAACAGAGAGGGATCCATCATCGACGGGTCACCCCTCAGTAGCCCCAGGCCAACGGTGTCGTTGAACGCTTTATACGCACCCTGAGCAAGATGTTCCGCATCGCAGTGGTTGAACAGGCAGACCCAGAACAGCTGGTCCATGAATTTCTGAGAGAATACCAGAGTACACCCCACTGCACAACCCAGAGAAGTCCGTGGTCACTCATGCTCCATGACCCGTGAAGAGATCTTTTTCCCACCTGCCCAGGGTGGGCCCCACCCCCACTAGAAGCTGAAGACGTACAGGAGAGGAGAGCCCGCAGCAATCAGCAAGCAAGCATCCGCCACCATGCCACACCTAGAACGCTCCGCACAGGGGCCACCTTCATCCTGCGGGACCGTCGTCCAGGAGGGAAGTTCCGAACAAACTACGAGCCAGGTACCTGGACAATCACAGCAAAACATGGAACCATGATAACCGCGCAGAAAGGAGGAGAAAAGGTGTCCAGGAACATCTCATGGTTCAAGGAGGTCCCGGCAGAACGCGCTGGGAGGCCCTCCGATGACCATCCAAGTCTGACAGCCACCCCATCCCCGGAGAACAGTGATGAAAGACGGGGCAGCGGAGAGGACAGGGAGACCTCAGGGACCACCACCTCACCTCAGTCCGGCCCACTCCCTGAGGGCCTGGACCCTGACCGCACGCAGCTGCGTGGCTACCCCCAGAGGTACAGCTTGAGGCTGAATCCGTGTCCGAGCCAACGGCTGAGGGACTTCATTTGCTGATAAAACCCGGCCTCCGCATCTCAAGTTCCAAGCAAGTACCAAGACTGTATAATTTGTCAAGTGAAATGTTTGAACTTGCATTTGTTTGAAAAGTGAGTTGGATAAGGATGTGACAGTTGGCGGTCTAGTTGCCGCAGTGTAATCGCTTCACATCCGCAGGCCAGGCCTGGCCTGCAAGGGTAAAATAAAAGGAAGGCGCTCGCTTGGGGCGACACTTCCGGCCATATGCATAAGTGTGGGTGAGTCATTTAGCGCTGCGGTCCCACCCGCGCAACCCGCAAACCACACTGGACCCAAGGAAGGCCCACACCACAGTATTGACGTCTCCATATTTGGAGCTCATTCTATGAGAGGGGCTCTGGCATCTAAAGCCTTTATGACTGGTTCTCATTTAGAGGACATTATAACTGTGGCGGATTGGTCATCTGATTCAACGTTTCTTTTTTTTAAATCATAAACCTATTGTGGATGTGGCATCAAATGTAGTGGAAAAACATTAAACTAGCATACTCAGAATCCTCTGTATCCTGACATAGAATAAAAAATGTTCTAGCTTACGCGAAGGTGAGGATTATCCCACCCTGAGAAGTGTTATAATGAAATATTGATGGTTGTGTCAATGTTAATGACTTTTATCACTTGCGATTGTAAGATGTTACAGATACCCGCCCATTGTTGAAGTATTTGAGACAAGAGATATTATGGCTTTGGTTTTCTTTTCAAGTGTAGAGAGAAAGGCAACCTGAAGGATTTTGTTAAGCTAGAGATCTGGCTGCAAGGAGGACAAAGTATTTCGTCCATTAAAGGTCCTGTTGAAGAAGTGCGGTTGAAGGACCAGAAGTTCTGAAGTTGATATTCATGTTTGGACTTTTCGCAAAGAAAGAGGACTAAGGGGTGTGTGGTGATTGGTGGAGCCAGGGCATGCTATGCCTGATGGGTTATGTAGTTCAAAGTTGTAATGGCTGCTGTAATGTTCAGTATAGAAAAGAGAAGCATAATCCTTGCCTCCATGTCCTTAATAGAAATGAAAATTCTTGAACCGCGTTAGCTGGCATTTCTTTTAGTCTCCCATATTTCACAGCTGTTCATTGGCCTTGGGCTGAATAGGCTGCAGCCCTGCCAAGTACCACGCATCAGGTGTTAGACCAACGCATTTCAGGGTGGTGATTCAAATCACCACACTGAAATACATAGTCATGCATAATAGCGCCTTGTGAGCTGCCAAGCAGGAGCGCTAGTAATAATAAGCAAAGCTGTAGAAGTGGCAGTGCCCCATGTGCCCTGCTCCCTGCAGCTGGTCCAGAGTCTGCAGCTCTGGCTGCTACTCTAGCTACCATGTAACAACAATATTAGGATTCAAACCCCCTGACACTGTCGGCTGCGCTGTAGGATATTCAATACCTTTATAACCTTTGGTTCTTACTGAGAGAGAAAAGACTGAGATTGAGGCCTGTACAAGTTTTGTGGCACACACTTTAATAGGTGCATTGGGATGTGACTTCCGGCTTCAGTTGAATAAAGTTATGGCAAGCTCATGGGAGTGTTACTAGCACTGCGTCGTTCTATGATAATTTACATTAAGATGATCCGGCAGCTGAGTGAAAACCCCATGGCGGCCCGATGCAGGACTGGTTCAGCCCAGACCGCACCAGAGTCTCTTCACAAAGCTGCTGGGCTCATTTTCTATGCGGGCCGTTTCTGTTGGAGCTAAAAATCAGCTTTATATAAATAACGCTAGCGCGGGCTGACCGTACTGATCGATGCTGGTCCAAGAAATGATTTTCAGCGCGGCAAGTTGCGTCAGTTAAGCCAGTCTGCTGGTGTGATCTGGTGCCCTGTTGCTTGCTGCGGGACTGGGGCGGATGCTGCTCAGCTGTTCTTTAATCTTTTTTTATTAGGGTCGAGCACTACTACTGCTGGTTGGTGTGAGGAGAGAGGTGAGGACGCGCAGGTTCAGACTTCTCTGTGCTTTCCACGGGAGAGAGTAGGGTGGGGAGCGGCGTTTTTGTTGTGGGCAGAGCAGTGTCTCTTCTTTGTTCGGTTCTTGGTTTCGGCTTCATTGCTGGTTTTGTGAAAAGTTCACATAATGGCAGTTGTTTGCAGAGGCAGCAAGTGGTGTTATGGTGTACTATTTGGGACTGTTTACATGGGACCACCAGATTACAGTTCTGGATCCTCTGCTGTGTCGTCAACTGTTTATCTCTTCTATCACACATTAATTGAAAAACAACGCACCTCTATTAATACCATATTGCTGGTAATTACAATGTTCGTCATGTTAAACGTTTCATTGTCAGAACTTTGCTTGCCCATACACATAGCTGCACTGCACAGCCGCATATGCCCAGATACTTTGAGCTACCCAACTGTTAAGACTTTTTGGAAGCAGTTCTCCGTATGACTGCATTCCATTGGATCCTTCAAACCTTTCAGGGGTCTCATGGGGCATGTATTCAGGGTACAAAATCAGTGGCAGCAATTAAGCTTTCTCACACCCCTCTGCTTCCCCCCCAAAACCCCTGAATCTGGGGCCTGGCTTCAGCGACACACAGCCTCCAGGAAGCAGGCCCTTGGATGTAATTTGTAATTTGTAATTTGTAACTGTGTTTTGTATCGCGCCAACTCACCGACAGGTCTCAAAGCGCTACTGACCAAGTACAGCAACAAAGATGGAATAAAGATATAGAGGTGTCTGATCTAGTAGCCGACTATTGAGATGGAAAAGCATCTTTGAAGAGTAAGGTTTTCAGGGACTTCCTAAAATAGAGGAGGTTAGGTTCTCTGCGAAGCGCTTCCGGTAACTTATTCCAGATGGTAGGGGCCTGAACTGAAAAAGATCTGCCTCCTTTTGTTGTTAACTTGAAGCGTGGACAGGATAACAGAAAAGATCCGGACGATCGCAGGGCGCGCTTGGGTTCGTATATCTTGAGCCTTTCTTTTATGTAGGCTGGCGCCTGTCCGTGGACTGCTTTGTGGCAGATACACATACTCTTAAATTCGACTCTCTGTGCTATAGGCAGCCAATGTAGCCTATAGAGCAAAGGGGAGGCATGAGTCCTCCTCGGCAATCCAAAGATCAGTCGTGCTGCATCATTCAGGATAACCTGAAGATGGTTGATGGAGTTTTTTGGAAGGCCGAGGTACAGTGCGTTGCCATAGTCTATTCTAGACACTATGGTGGCTGAAACGATGATTCGCAGCATGTTTCTCGAGAGCAAGGGGGCGAGTTTACGTAGTTGCCTGATCAAGTTGGTGCAGGAGCCAACTACAGCGGATACTTGGTTGACCATCGAGAGTTCCTGGTCAATTTTCATGCCAAGACTCTTAACACTAGGGCACGGTTTTGGGGTAGGTCCTAATTCTTGTGGCCAAAACAGATCATTCCAGGGGGAAGTAGAGGTTGAAACTACGAGCACTTCCGTTTTATCTGGATTGATTTTCAGCAAATTGGACGACATCCAATTCACTGTAAATCGTAGAATGTCTTGGGCCAAAGACTGAGCCGATGGTGTATTATCGATACTCAGCAACAGCTGAGTATCGTCGGCATAGTTAAAGACTTTACAATTCATGTTTGCCAGGGACTCTATCAATGGTTGTAGGTACAGGTTAAATAAGAGCGGAGAGAGTGCTGATCCCTGCGGGACTCCACAGGCTGACATGCCCACATCTGAGACCTGGTCTGCCAACTGGATCTTCTGCGTCCTTCCTGTCAAAAAAGCTGTTAACCATTTGAGGGCTTGCTCTCCTATCCCAAACCCAGCTAGTCTGTCCAGGAGCAATGCATGGCTGACGGTATCAAACGCCGCTGAAAGATCTAATAAAATCAGGGCGCTTGGCTTTTTACCGTCAGCCATGCATCTTAGCTCATCTAGTACCGACAGCATTACTAGTTCTGTGCAATGGTGGGCACGAAAACCAGCTTGCCGCTCCTGGAGGAGATGGTGAGATTCCAGGAGGGATGACAATGATTTTAGTACATGCTGTTCTAGTACCTTTGACAGAAATGGCAGCTGGGAGATTGGCCTGTAGTTCTTCAGGTTAGTTGGATCTGCTCCAGGCTTTTTTATCAGGGGTCTGACGCGTGCCTCTTTGAAGGTAGATGGTAATGTTCCAGTGGCTAATGAGGTGTTTAGAAGATCTAAGATTTGGTCTTCTAGGATCGGTATTGCTAGCCGAAGGATGTCAGGTGGGCAGGGATCGGCGGGAGAGCCTGATTTGGTGGATAATACAAGTTGTCTCAGAATGGTGGAATCAATTTCAGGGAAGCTAGTGAGGACAGGGGATGGAGAGCGTGGAGGAAGCGATTGTTCGGTATAGGAGACTGGGTTGTCCTTCTTGATATCGGACAAGATGGTCGCTACTTTTTCGAGGAAGTAACCCTGAAAGGTATCGCAGTCAATCAGGATATCTGCCTTTTCTTCCTTCTTACTCAGCTCTTTCAGGATTTGGAAGGTCTCTCTCTGAATGTTGGTAGCGTTATTGATGCGTGTCTCATAATAATCCTTCTTGGCTGATATAATAAGCTTTTTGTATGATTGAAACAATAATCTATATGAATCCCTGTCGGTATCCATTTTGGATTTCCTCCAGCATCTTTCAAGGTAGCGAAGTTTCCTTTTTTGTTCACGTAAGCCTTCGGTGAACCAAGGGGCTCCTTTCTCTGCACCTTTTACTTTTTGTATTTTTTCAGGAGCTAGCTCATCGATTGATTGCCTAAGGGTGGTTATTATCGCATCATACTTTGAGTCTAGGTCGGTGCTATCAGCGGGGGTAGTAGAATTCTGTTTGTATTTGGGCAGGACTTTGGTTAGCCTTCTAACACCTCCTTCTTCCCTCACAACCCCTAAACCTGGGTCCTGGCTTCAGCGACACACAGCCTCCAGGAAGCAGGACCTTGGATGTAGCCTTCTAACACCTCCTTCTTCCCTCACAACCCCAAAACCTGGGTCCTGGCTTCAGCGACACACAGCCTCCAGGCAGCCCCCCTATATAAGGGCACTAGTTTAGTGCCATTCCATTTCTGGTGCTTTGCAGTAGTTTGAAGATTTTCTTAGAGTTTCTCGTTGCTCAAATGATTGTAATTTCTGATATTTATATGTTTCCCTTGTCTTCATTGCTTGATTTGGTTGCGAAAAAGTGTCATTCATAATCACTGAATGTCACTAATAATTACACTGAAATTATGAAAATGTCGCACATAAGCAATCTGAAACATTGACAGCTAAAGGTGCCCCCCTCAAGGCTCACAGGAACCATCAATGGTCGGAGGCATTCCTGCTCCACAAAGGCTGCAGGGTTTTGCATTACGCCCCTGCCGAAAAATATAGCAATCTCTTTATTTCGCTGACGTGCACCTTCAGGCGCTGTCAATCTCTCTTTCATTTGCACACATACCAACATTTGCAGAGCAGAAAGAGGAGATTAAAGCAAGTACTAGTAAATGCATAAAGTTTCGCCTATGTCATTAATAATAAGCTTATTTTGTTGTAAATTGTAGCTCGCTGTGTAGTTGTACAATATAAGTTACAGAAAGTCTGGTAAAGTGTTATGACTTGTTTATGTACAAAAAAGCAATTCATTGTGCTGTTGCTAGTGGTATTATAAAGTGTGGAGATTAGTAATTGGTGGAGAACAAAGATAAACATGTACCTAATAAGTAGGCTTGAAAGTGGTGGACCTATTGGGAAAAAAAGGTGGATGAAAAAGCCTCCAATTTCAGCGTATGCGCTATTTTTGCAAATCCAAAAAAACAAGATTACTTAATAGGGTATACAACGTTTAGCACGCATTTTTTACAATGCACTACCATTACAACGCAGGCATTACCACGCATACCATTACAACGCATTGCGCTGGGGGGCGTTCTAGGATAGGGAATAAGTTTAATTTTATATCCAACACCTTCCCTAGTGTCCACGGGGACTGGAGTTGGAATATAAAATTATACTTACCACTATCCAGCACCTCAAAGCGCTATGCGTTGTAACGGTATTCGTTGTAAATACCGCGTTGTAAAGGTATGCGTGGTAATAGTATGCGTGCTAACGTCATACATCCCTTAATAGATGAAAACATGTTGTTTGGTTATTGTCCATTGTTAAGATAAACAAATGAAAACTAACTTTACATTTTTCAAATCAGCATCGAGCAGTTGTGCAATATAAGTGAAAAAGAAACCCACTGGAAGTGACATTTTTGTTTTATTGAGATTGGCAAGGGTTTGTTTATATACGAGTGATTTTTCTTTAAAAAAATTTTTCTTTTGCACTGCACATTTTTCATTTATTATTGCAAAAAAACTTAAACATGAAAATAAACTCTGAATCAATAATGAGAATATAGTAAATTCTTGCACTTGCATTTTTACTGGCATTGTGTTACTTATGGTTTACACGTTTTCTTTATTTAAACAGTACACTGTGACATTTTCAATTAATGTGCATTATACTTTGAAGTTTGTATGTTATAAAAACTACTGTATTTGTTTTCAAGGAATTTGTTACAATAAGTCCCAGTGCCACTTTACCTGCTGCACCATTGAAATCATGACCCTAGAGCCTGCTAGGTCATTGAACTTTGTCTGTTTTAGGAATGTGCAGTTGGTTTTCTTTATATTATATGCCAACACAAATACAGGAGTCTGTTTAAATTACTTTGGACAACTCAAACCCCTTTTAGCAATTATTAGGCTATAATACCACGTGTTAAAAGTATGCCAATAAATATAAATATATTTTACAACCGCGGAAAGATAAACTGCACATTTCTCTCTATTCTGAAATAACTCCTGCCTCAGTGTACCACTTTGCTTATTTGTATGGCCAACGGAAAATACAGCAAATGATATAGCATGTTTTTGTTGCTAGAAGAATACAATCTGCACAATTAAAGGCCAGTCCGAAAAAAGGCAGTCTTACCACCTACCCGGTTACTAAGCTAAACACCCAGTGCTAAAAAAGTGGAGAACTCTCACCAAAGAAAAAAACACCTTTTAAAATGTTTTTTAAGTATTCAAAAATAATAGCTAACTTCTGAAAAAAGAAAAGCAGCACAAATCCCATACAGTCACCAAACACGCTTGCTCACATAGATAAGCTTCGGTGCAATTTGACAACAATGCCCAGTAGCTGGAATTTTCAAATTCACTGCTCTTGAAACTATAAAGCCTCTCTTCCCAGCCAGTAGAAGGAACATGCGGCTCTGGGAAATACTTTTAGAACAGGCACATGACCATGTTTACAATCTAAGACTCTGTGGCAGTTCTCTGGCGCTGTAATGTTATACAGAAACTGTCCCGATGGATAAATGAGGTTAAAACATCCCTTCATAGCAACATGGCACGTGCTCATGTAAAGCAAAGCAATCACTTTATTCAGGTTTACAGTTCATAATGAACTAACAACAAAAACACGACACAGAATCTTTTTTTTTATTAGCGACAAACACATGACAGAAAAAAATTGCTATTTTATTAGCTGAAAAACATGATGAAGAATATGAAAATTTGTTAAAAGTTCCACCCACTAAAGCAGAGTTAAACAAGCATATTTTAAATGTTGGTAAACAGTAAACGCTGTGCAGCCTTAACGTAAGAAAAAAAATCCTCCAACTTTGGCCCTGGTGCCACTGCACCTGCTGCACCATTCAAATCATGACCCTAGTGTCTGCAAGATAACTGCATTTGTGACTGACTGTTTAGTTGTAAAATATAGCAATAATCGGTGTTTAATGGGGTGCCTAGAGCTTTTGGCCTTGATGCCACTGCACTTTTGAAATCATGGCTCTAATGCTTGCTAGATAACTGTACTTATGACTGCCTATTTAGTAGTAAAATATTATAATATTTAGGTCTTTAGTGGGGTGCATAGAGCTTTTGGCCATGATGCCGCTGCACTTTTGAAATCATGGCTCTAGTGCCTGCTAGATAACTGTACTTATGACTGCCTATTTAGTAGTAAAATACAACAATATTTGGTGTTTAGAAGATTTATAACAACTTTTGGCCCCAGTGCCACTGCACCTACTGCGCCATTTAAATCATGACGCTATTGCCTGTAAGATAACTGCACTTGTGACTGCCTGTTTAATAGTAAAATAAAACAATATAGCAATATTAGGTGTTTAGTGGTGTGCTAAGAGTTTTTGGTCCCGGTGTCACTGCACCAACTGCACCATTGTTATCATGACCCTAGTGCTTGTTAGATAGCTGCACTTGTAACTGTCTGTTTCGTAGTAATTTAGCAATAATCTGTGTTTATTGAGGTCCCTAAAGCTTTCGGCCCCAGTGCCACTGTACCGGCTGCACCCTTTAAATTTTAACTTTAAAGTAACTGCAAATGTGACTGCTTGTTTATCAGTACAATATAGCAATATTAGGTGTTTAGAGGGGATCAGACAGCTTTTGGGCCTGGTGCCAAAGCACCAGCTGCAACATTCAAAACAGGACCCTATTGCCTGCAAGGTAACTAACTGGACTTGTGACTGCCTGTTTAGAAGGAAAATCTAACAATATTTGGTGTTTAGAGGGGTTACTAGAGCTTTGAGCCCCTGTGTAACTTCACCTGCTGTACCCTTCAAATCATGAGCCTAGTGCCTGCAAGATAGATGCATTTGTGACTGCCTGTTAGGTTTTTAAAAATAGCAATATTTGGCGTTTGGAGGCGTTCTAATAACTTTTGGGCCCGTTGCCGCTGCACATGCTGCATCATTCAAGTCAAGATCCTAGTGCATGCAACATAACTACATTTGCTTCACCATTCAAATCATGCCCCTTTTAACAGCAAGGTAACTCAATTGTAACTGCCTGTTTAGTATTGAAAATAGCAATATTTGGTGCTTAGAGGCATTCTGACAAACTTTAGACCCGGTGCTACTACACCTGCTACACCATTCAAATTATGATCCTAGTGTATGCAAGATAACTGCATTTGTGACTGCCTGGTTAGCAGTAAGATATAGCAATATTAGGTGTTTAGTGGTGTGCTTAGAGCTTTTGGTCCTGGTGTCACTGCACCTCCTACACCATTGTAATCATGACTCTAGTACCTGGTTGATAGCTGCACTTGTGACTGTCTGTTTAGTAGTAACATTTAACAATAATCTGTGTTTTGTTGGGTCCCTGGAGCAGGGACATCCTTCGGATTTTGGGGGCCCTGTGCCAAACATATTTTGGGGGCCCCTGTTCAGAACAGATTTGAATTTATGATCCTTTTTGAGCTCCTGTTTCCCACGCAGTTTCCACTTCCTCAGCTACGTTAGGGATCCAGTTTGCATCATAGGAATTAGCCTACATATTCCCAATGCAAACGGACGGGCGCAGCTGACAGCGGTAGGATTTAATGTTTCCTGCCCTGCTGCTAGGTTTTTAATACTTTTTAAATTGTATATGTGTGGCTGAATTACTCTGTGATTTTTAACGATTTATTTATTTATTTATTTATTTATTTATTTTATAGCATTTGTAAGGCGCGCAGCTACCCACAAAGGGTTTCCCGGCGCCAGGAACGCTAGACACTCAGAGATCACTGGGGAGAGAACAGACAAAGCAATTATTTATTGAAAAGCCACGTTTTTATGTTCTTTCTAAAATTCACATAGCTTTCTTCCTTGCGAATGTGGGAGGGCAGCGTGTTCCACAGCATTGGCCCCAGGTAGGAGAAAGATCTCCCGCCTATTCTGGCTCTTTTAAACCTAGGTACTGCAAAATTTGCCGCTGTACCTGAACGCAGGTTACGATTTGGGAGGTAGGGCTTTGCAAGGGCCTGTAGATATTTAGGGGCAGTGCCAGCTTTGATTTTAAATAAGTAGCTCAAGGCTTTGAAACGGATACGGTTCTCAACCTTGAGCCAATGCAGATCATTGAGATGTTGGGTGATCCTAGCAGATCTGGGGATTTTACAGAGCAATCTAGCCGCAGCGTTCTGCACTAGTTGCAGACGCTTTATCACTGCCTTATTTGAGCCCAGGTATAAGATGTTGCCGTAATCAAGCCGAGATGTCACTAAGGCATTGACCACGGTCTTCTGGGTAGTAGGTGGCAGCATCCAGATGATTTTGCGCAACCATTTGATAATGGTGAAGCATATACCTGCCACTTTGTTTGCTTGCTGGGACATAGATAAACAGTCATCAATGGTGACCCCAAGGTTTCTAACCTGCGTGGCGGGAGATGGAAGTTTACCCAATGATGGTGGCCAATGGGAATCATTCCAGAGATCTTTACTATTTCCCAGCAGGAGCACCTCCGTTTTATCTCCATTCAGTTTAAGCTGGTTGTCTGACATCCAGCAAAAAATTTCTTGGAGGCCTACTTTTAATGCAGATGGGGTAGACGTGTCAGATTTGGAGAGTGAGAAAAGGACTTGTGAGTCATCTGCATAAGTCATTAAACTTAAGCCAACATTTTCTACAAGATTGGCCAGTGGACGAAGGTATAAATTAAAAAGCAGAGGGCTCAAAATTGATCCTTGTGGCACTCCATGAGGAGAATGGAATACCTCAGAGCAAGCCTCCGAAGAGGAGATCTGAAAAGTACGGAGGGAGAGGTAGGATTTCATCCATTTCAGAGCTTTGCCTTCGACACCATTCTCCCCCAGCCTGTCCAGCAGTATGGAGTGAGAAATGGTGTCGAAGGCCGCACTGAGATCTAACAAGACCAGTGCTACTGTTTGGCCGTCGTCCATAAGCTCTCTGATCTTTTCTGTGACCCCGAGCAGGGCCGTCTCAGTAGAGAAACCACTCCTAAACCCCGATTGCGACGAATGTAGGAGGTTATTGTTTTCTACATATGCTGAAAGTGCCTTATGGATATGTCTCTCTAGAATCTTGGAAAAGGCGGGTAGCAGCGAAATTGGGCGATAATTGGCCAATATCATCGGGTCTGCGCCTGGTTTTTTAAGTAGGGGGCTGACCATAGCATGTTTCCATAGAGCAGGAACTGTAGCTTGCTCTATGGATGCATTCAGTATTTCTGCTATGGGAGTCAAGGCAGCATCCTCTAATTTGTTTACGATACTGACAGGAATAGGGTCACATGGGGAACCCGATTTGATGGATTTAAGTAATTCCTTCAGTATATCTAATTTAATAGGAGGCCAGGTTTCAAGATGACAGTTTACTCTAGGTACTAGAGTGGTGTTTCCTTGCTTGTCTGTTGACTTGTTAGCATTTTTAATATTAGAGATTTCTCCTACCTACGCGCACTTGCACTTTACTTGATTCTACTTGCCTGCACCTCCCTAGCTGCTCTGATTCGATTCTTGCCTTTCCTCCAGTCCTGGTCCTCCGCGGCTGATATGCCGATGGTGCGGAGGGCTGGGGCTACTATCGGGCTCCTCACTTCCGCCTACAGTTTCCACTAACTCTGCTGTGCTAGCGATCCAGTTAGCATCATAGGAATTAGCCTACATATTCCGGATGCAAACTGACGCGCAGAGCTGACAGCGGTAGGATTTCGTGTTTCCTGCCCTGCAACTATGTGTTTAATACTTTTTAAATCGTATATGTGTGGTTGAATTACTCTGTGCTTTTTAACAATTTCTCCTACCTACGCATACTTGCACTTTACTTGATTCTTCTTCCCTACACCTCATTAGCTGCTTCGATTCTCATCTCGCTTTTCCTCCAGTCCTGGTCTGCCGCGGCTGATACGCCGTTTGTGCGGAGGGCTGGGGCTACTATCGGGCTCCTCCCTTCCGCCCACGCAGTTTCCGCTTCCTCAGCTGCGTTAGCGATCCAGTTTGCATCATAGGCATTAGACTGTATATTCCATTGCAAAAGGACGCGCGCAGGGGACATGCGCAGTGGGCATTCAGCTGGCGAGCCAAAGACAAGCCCGTCTGAGCTCGGAGGCCTCCGGCGCTGGCCATGCTGCCCAGTTCCCCTCCGGTGAGTTTCTTCCACTGTATAACAATAGGGACAATCTGCTTAGCCTTAGGCTGCTACCATTATGTCAGTGTACAGTGGCTGATGCAAGCTTGGAGGTAGACTTTCGATGAACTAAGTGCCACTGGTCTCTACTCCAGCCAGTGGCATAGCAAGGGGAGTGCGGCGGGCGGTCCGCCCCAGGTGGCAGTATTTGTGGGCGGTGGCCACGTGGCACTGGTGGCCGGTGACAGTGTCCCCAAATATATTTTAAAGGCTGCAGTTGTGTGCGCACAAGTAGTGGCTCCCGCAGCGCCCACAGCAAAGCTATTATAATCAGAGCCGTCAATCATTCAACAGCGCAAACGCGCTACTTATGACGGCACTGCTTCCTGTTGACAGGCCTGCCCCCAGAGAGAATCGACCAATCATCTTGAGAGGGGCAGGCCTGTCATCATATTTTTAAAACTTTTCCATTTGCCTCTGTTGGCGCGGGAGCGCAGGTACTCGGATTGCTGACTCTGACTGAAACTCGAGGGAGGAGGAGTCACGACTCGAGTGTCAAGGTTGGGCCCTTTTGCCTATCCTGCAGCCTGCTTCTCTTCCGCGTGGGTGAGGGTGTCCCTTGGTGACCAGCAAGTGTTTTAAGGTGAGTTTATGTACGAAGTATGTTGCATTTGTAAGCTTCTGTGAATTGCTCAATGTTGTCATGCAATATTTGATTCAATGTACTGCTCACTATCTATCATTCATGCCAGATCTAGTGTTCATTGGCGAGAAACTTACCCTTTTTAAAAAAAAATACCGGACCCTCCATCTCATATCAGTGCACAATAATGTTCTGAATGAATAAACGTTTTCGAGTTGAAGTTCGTGCCCTAAGTTCAAAGGGCGTTTGACATAAGCAGGTTTTAGTCAGTTATTATCGATGCAGAATAGTCTTTGACCCCAGACAGATATTTGTCAAAGTTGTAAGTGATTTACAGACGGGAGGATTAGTTGATGGCAGTCTGCTTTGAGGCTCCAGGCACAATGTTTTAAGAGGCTGACGGACTGAAAAGTGTTTCCAAGGATGAAAGTTGAATAGCTAGGATTTTCCCCCTTAATCAAACCCCTTATTCCCAGTCCAATATTTAGGAGTCACAAGGCTAGTCCAATGGTCAAAGTGTTATGTAGGTCCGAAACACTGACATCCAGGTTGTACGGTGCTTCTGGAACCCTGTCTAGCCCTCCACCAGCCTACATGCACATGTTTTGGAGGAAATCTGTATACAGGTTAGCCTGATGTTTTTAAGGACGACAGCAGTTGCACAGATCGATTACTACAACCTGGGAACAACTAAAAAGCTTACTGCACTATAACTGCGCTAAGCTGGAAAATCAATGAAAAAAAACAATCATAAAGCTTGCTCCCAGGCTTGACGGTCTAGAACACACAATCATCCATAGTAAAATCAAGATTCTTTTCTGTCTATTTACAGTGGACTTTCCACAAGATGATAAAGCCAAAAAACAAAAGACTGTGGCATACCAAACATGCGGGGAAGATTCAACATAATACGGGAAAGTAGGATGCTATTCAAGTCTGTTTCAACCAAAATATTAACTATTTGAGTTTCCCTACCTGTAAAGCCGAGGACAAATGTGAATCTAGCAATTAAATAGATGAAAATAAACCTTGCTTTCCACACAGGACCAGTTCAGCCCCTGCTCCATCAGATGTTCCAGATTGTCTCTAATTCCTTCATATTCTCTACAGCATACTTCCTAAAGGTTTTAGAACCATAACTCAATTTTTACAACAAACTTTCATAAGCCACCTTACTTTAAAGGAGAAGGGTGATTTTTTATGTAACTAAAGCATAGTGTGGTATTGATGTATCTGTAAGAGACATATGTTATATATAGATTCCTTTCCTTCAGAATTACCCCCATGTGTCAGACTGATACATCCTTAAAATGTCTTCTGAAGACTTCTTTTGCAAAATTTGAGGGTTTAAACGTTGGACTCGTTTTTGGGCTGACACTGGTCTGCGTTGGGCTGATATTGTGCTTATACTTGAGCGTCTTTGGATTTGGTATGGGTTTCAAAATCTGGCAACACTTCTGGGGCAGTGGCTGGGCGATTTGCTGAAGGGTGCGGCAGAACCAACCACCCCTACGATAGAGACCCTGGAATACGGGAGTCTGAGGACGGGACAAGGGGAGGAAAGGATCTTTGGTGAGTGGCAGGGCAGTGGGCACAAGACAAGTCCTACATAACTACCAAGGTTTCTGATTCCTATGTGTGACATTTTCATTACTACAGTGTAGTTAGGAGTGACATTTCAATGACTATGAGTGACACTTTCTCTTCAGTAAAATAAAGCAACGAAGTCAAGGGAAACATAAATACAAGCAATTACACCCATTTTATACGTTCTAGAGATATTAAGCTCCTCAGTGCAGGTGGCCCGGTTGGGGAAGGCCAGCTGCAAGCCAGCCCCTGGCCCCTGAGGACCATGATTAATGCCCCCAAGCACTCAGCAGCCGGCGAACTGCCCCACCTACGCGCTTCTGCAGCACGACGAGACGTCATTTCCACCCGCTGCGTTAGGGCCACAAAGTGTGTTGCACAACCTGACTAGGGCAGGCCCCGACGGGCTGTCTATGTAGTAGCTAATTGGGCCCTACCGCTGACTGGGTCATGACGTCAGGCTGTCTGACTTACAGAGCGCAGTGGGAAATCAATCAACAATAGACACACATTGTATCTGACTGTGAGCCTGCTCAAATGCTGGGAGCATCCCAAGCAAATGGGACTCTGGAGAAGCCTACGCTGGCCACAGAGGCACACTGCCAGCTGCCACACTGTTTGCAGTGGCGCGCTACTGTTTGCCATGGGCGGCAAATTGAGGGATAGCCCCAGGCGCCACAAGCTCTAGCTACGCCCCTGTCTCCAGCCCAGGAAACACGCACCCAAGTGTAAACACAATAAGAAAACATAGCCCTTAAAGGCCACCCTTTTAAATTGTCGCTCTATACAAAAGCCTGAACCACACATTTCTGGCCTACTTTTAGACGAACAGCCTGATCTTTTATTTCTCACTGAGACCAGGCTGTCTGAAGCCTCCAACCTTACGATCACCTTGGCCATCCCTACCGGTTATAATATCCTTAGGAGGGACCGACCGAGTGGGAGGGGGGGCGGGGTCGCCATAATTTACAATCAAAAACTAGACTGCTCTCCCATCCCGATGGAAAACATTGAGGGCGCAGAGTCCTTAGGCTTCCACTGTACCTTATCCCCCATCATAGCATAGCTGGTTTTCTGATTTACAGACATCCCAGTGCAATTTAAAATTGTATTACTGTGCTTAATACAGCCACCACATCCCTGGCCTTAAAATACAGCAATTTCCTCATTCTGGTAGATTTAAAAATACATGTAGACAATGGAAAAGACCCTCAAACAATTTCCTTGTTGAAGACGCTGCAGGCCTGCAACATGTTACCATCTATTTCTTCGACCACCCACCCATGAGAAAGGCCATACTCTAGACCAAATCTTTCACAACTTTGACATATCAGTAAGCCTACCTCTAACCATTACCTGGTCTGACCACCTCCTATTAAAATGTGTAATTTACCAAATCTGCCACAGCACCTCAGGCTAGCGCAGGGCAGAGGGTCCCTAATTTCAGGACGTTCCATAAAATATCCATCCCGATGTTAGCAGATGCCCTTGGTCGTTCCTCACCCGAGCTGTTTGGCTGCCCGACTAGGAAACCCTCTCAATAGATTCATGGCTCCGAACCAACATTGATGCTGTGGCACCGGTTGTTTCCCGCTCCTCAAAGAGGTCGGCCCCACCAGCTCCATGTTTTTACAATTCCCTCAGATCTAGCAAAAGAAATTGTAGAAAAATGGAATGGAAATGGCGTAAATCCTATCTACCTGAGGACAGAAAGGTGTATCACGACACCTCAAAAGCTTATTACATTCTCGTGAAGGCCGCCAAGAAAAACTTCTTTCAAACCAAGATAGAACATGCCTAAAATAAGAGTAGAGAAATCTTTAGCTTAGTTAGATCCTTTACCACCCGAAAGCCGGCACAAAGGAAAGCCATGCACGAAAGAATGGTCTAAGCAAATAGCTCAAGAACTGACCTTCTACCTTAGTTCTAATAGAAAATTTCACCTCTTTGACCTTCCATATTTACCAGCTTTCCCTGAGTTTCAGCTTAAAGAGTCACTGACCCTTCTCCAAAGCATTAAGTCTGGCTCTCCTACCGACCCATGTCCAGCGAATATCCTGAACCTATTAGCTCCCACCATAAACGCCACGGTAAACCAGCTCTTTAATGCTGCCCTCTCCTCAGGCAACATGCCGAAATTATGGAAGAATGCTAAGATTCTTCCACTGATAAAAAGGCTAACGCCAAGCTGACGGACCCTGCCAACTACAGGAAAATCTCCTTTCTTCTGGCCCTCTCCAAAGTATTAGAGAAGCATGTAAACAAGGCCTTCCAAAAACACGTTGAAGATGGGAAGCTCCTTCATGAGTCCCAATCCGGTTTTGGGACTAACTACAGTACGGAGTCCTACCCTTTTAAATATATATCTATTCCCCCTTGCATTTCCTATGCTGAGGACACTCAGCTGATTTTTTACTAGTGAAAAAGGAACCGAATTTGATGGGGCAATGATTTGGTCTTGCCTCACAAAGGCTTTTAACTGGCTTAAGATCAATCAGCTGAAGTGTAAACCTGACAAAACTGAAGTTGTTTTCTTTGGTAATCCAGAAACTCCTGACTGGAGCTCTTGGTGGCCAAAAGATCTGCCGCCCCCACCCGCATAAAAGGAGAAAGTCAAAAACTTAGGAATTGTCATAGACAAGACACTCTCCCTGCGCTTTCAAATCCAAAATCTAACTGCCGTTTGCTTTGGCATATGCTGGATGCTAAAACAATTCCTGCCACTGTTACCGCTTGAGAGCAGAAAGATCTTGGTACAGGCTCTGGTGACATCAAAGCCTGACTATGTCAACAGCTTGTACCTCTGTCTTTCCAAATCCCTTATCCAACGCCTACAAGTGCTACAAAACGCAGCGGCCAGAGCTCTAAACCCAGATCTAGTATGACCCCTATTCTTAAGTCGCTACACTGGCTCTGCATAAAAGAACGTATTGACTTAAAAGCGATGACCATCTTCTTTAAAGCTTTCCAGGGCTTAGGAGCCGCCTACCTGAATAAGCGCGTTAATTGCTACACATCATCTAGACCCCTAAGATCTTCCAATGCCAGCCTGGCCATCGTGCCTAAAATATGTCGTGCCCACACTGGGGGCAGATCCCTCGGCTTTCTAGGCGCAAAGTTGTTGAATAGCCTCCCTGAGTCTCTGAGACTAACCAGAGACCTACTCACTTTCAGGAAGTACTTAAAAACCTAGCTTTTTAATAAGTGATGGGTCTTTTACACACGTTTTCCTCCCGCTGTCATGTGCCAGGACACTCTAGTCTGAGTAGCTGTGCACTTTATTAAATACACAATTTCATTTCATTAGGTCCCTGACAGTGCAAAGGAGCACTCGTCCAAATTCTAAGGGCCTTATTTATGAGGCCGTGCTTCACTTTTTTGCCGCTGGTGTGTCACTTTTTGTGACGCACCGGCAGCGTAAAAAATGTGCCATGTTCACCCTATTTACAAACTTTTGCATCTAGGCAGATGCCTCTCTTTGTAAACCCCTGCACAACATTATACCTGCGCCAGGTATAATGTATGCAGGGTGGGTGTTGCCCCACAAAAGTCTTGTAGAAGTGGCGCATTGAAATCTATGAGAACTCAGTGCCCCACTTCTAGGATGCCATTGCGTCAATATCTTACACACACAGCAGGCCTGTGTTGTGTCTATTTTCAGACACACCCCAGCAATGCATAACTTTTGCGCCTACAGATACGTCAGAAATACTGACGTATCTGTAACTCCTTGCGACATGATGCGGCATACAGTATATATGACCCATCAATGATGTTGCAAGGAGGGCGCACTAAGAAGTGACGCATACCCGTTTTCACACAATATTCAGGGATAGTTATGTGTGTTTTTAATATTGTAACACAGCAGCAGCTCACCAATATTACTTCAACTAATCTCTGTGACGCCCTCCCATTTCTTACATGTTAGGCCTTGGTTTGATCTAAAAGAAACTTTTTTTTATGTATATTGTATGAAACATAAACACAACATATCTCTGAAAAATGGCTGTACTAGACTCTCACACATCAGGTAGATTAAAAATAAATTGAAGGAAAAGTGTATTTAAAACAATCTGTTTAAGAATTATTCAAGGTCATTAGGGCAAAACTCTGTAGAATGAAGCTGACTTTGTCAGGGGGGCCCCTGAAAGGCTGAGGTCCTGTGCCAGAGCCCACTTTGCCCATTCATTAAAATGTCTCTGGGTGTGTGAGTAGCTATATGGGTGAGTGTGTGGCTATCTGCGTGGCTGTATGGGTGAGTGACTGTTTGTATGAGTGGCTATATGGGTACATTAATGGTTATGTGAGTGGCTATATGAGTGAGTAAGTGAGCGAGTGGATGTTTGATTGTCTATCGAGGAGTGAGTGGGTATGTGTGTACTGGTATCGGTCTGTGAATGTGAATAGGTATGTGAGTTTTGTGGGTGTATGAGTGGGCGTATGAGAGGTTGTATGGGGTGTGAGCGGTTCTGTGGATGATGTGATATAATTTCAGATATCATCAGTGATGTCACTGACCATTTAATGAGTAATATTATATATGAGATCATAAGCAGTGCATTGCGGGGGCATACGTTATAGTTAGCCCAGGTACTATAACTGCTGAATTTCACTAGCCTTGTAAGAGTGAATTCTGAGCCTAACTATACCGTCCCTGTAACCTTTGTATTTTCAGTATGTGTGTGTGTGTGTGTGTGTGTGTGTATATATCTATCTATCTATATATATATATATATATATATATATATACATATTCACTAAAAAAAAAAGATTACAGAGACGTTGCAGGCGCCTATGGAATGTTGCAGGCCCCTACGTGGACCCTGCCGGCTCCCTGCCGCCCGTGGGAGCCTGCATTGTCTTGAGACCCCGGGAGCTGCTTACATGCAGCTCTCTGAGTCCCAAAGCAATGTTTGTTTCCCTGCTCACTCACAGCAGATAGGGAAACAATCACATGCTCTGCTTTCAGCAAGCAAGTGCATTTTCTGCTGTTGCTTGCTAAAAGCAGAGCACTTGTTTTCTATGACTTGGTGGGAGAGGTTCTCGTTGCCAAGCCATAGCAAACTGTAATGTCCTGGGTGGGCACCCCAGGACATTGCTGGAGCCGGCCCAGGGCCAAGTAGGGGTCGCTCCTTTGTTAAGTAAGCAAGGGAAGGTGGTGGTCCCCGGGGCCAGGGGTCCACAACGGATCCTTTTTAGGTCTCGCCTGGTGCTGCAGCGCGAAGCGCTGTCGCCAGCGAGACTTATTGTAGTTGTGTTGCCTTCCAAGTGGTACAGACCGGTGCACGAGCAGATTCTGGTCTGTGAACGCGCTTCCCAGAAACTGTGAACAGCAAGTCAGCACTCGCCTCTCTCAATCGCGCGCGCGTACAAACAAACAGACTCACTCACGCATGCACACACACACACGCGCGCATGCACACGCATGCACACACACGCAGGCACACACACAGGCACACACACACACGCAGGCACACACACACACACACACACCCCTACAACTAAGCCCCACTCGCCCCACCCACCGGGCTACCGGCTCCGTCACGCGTGGCTTCCCTTACTTGCATCGGCGACCTCTGCTCCTCCTATGTGCCTACAGCGTTTCACAACCTCCCCTAGGGCGGGACTTCCGCCTTCTGCCCTTCTCGTCCAGTCACTTTGTGGGTGCCGGCTTCCCGCAGAAGGCGGAAGTCCCGCCCCAGGGGAGGCTGTGAAACGCTGTAGGAGGCATACGAGTGCTGGAGTCTCTGGGATAACAAATCGGGCGCTCCCGCTTTACATCCCCTGTGTGCCAAGTCCTCTTGTTATTCTTCAGTGTTATTTTGAGCGCCCCGCTGTCGCCTTCCTTCCTGTGTTTGCTTTTCCTGCCCTTCGGCCGCTTATCTTGTTTAACTGTGAATTTGCAAGTATCCACTGAAGCCAGGTGGTTCATGAGAGGGGAGTGTTTGTGTGTGTGTGCGTAGAAGGCGGTTGTTGGTTGGGGGAAGAGGCCCGTACTTGTCTGCTAAAGGATGTCCTGAGCTCAGGGGTGTCAGACCTATAGATGTGGTTCTGAGCCGTGGGCTGCTGATGGCTATATATGTGGTTCTGAGCCTTGGGCTTGCTGATGGCTGGCTGGGTAGTAAAGCCAAGTGCAATACAAACACCGTGAGGAGCGCAGCTTTAAATATGTCCGGTACCCAGGGTGGCCAACATGTCAAAAACATTTAGTGGGACATTTGGAGCAAGTGAATAGTTTATTCAGGACATCCCTATAAGTGACGTGGGAGTCCTCCTTCTACCCGGATGCAAATAGTTTTAAACAATTAAGTTGTTTTCAGACATTTAACGAAATGTTGCAGTTAAAAAAAAATTACAAATGCAGTCCATGACAGTGTCAAGTGGGGTTTCTGACATCTGAGTGTAGCTGGTCACTTGGAGTTTCTGTCAGTGATATTCTAAATCCCACATCAACTTCATTTGGCAGCAACTGTTATTTTGCTAGCTGTCCTGCGTTTGTAACAAGTGGCCATTTCCTGTTGCCATGTTCTAAAATGTTCATCCAGTTTTATGCATTTTATTTGGATGTTTGCATCGGGCTGGCATTTTAATGTCACACATGTAAAGTCCAGAAAGTGTTAATCCAAGATAATTTAAATGAAGTTGAAAGCCAATACAATGGAGATGGCTTCTTGACTCTTTCCTTCCCCTCCAGCCACTCCCAGTGTACTAACAGCAACGCTCCAGAACACTGTATAATAAGGATCAGTGGAATGGAAGCAAGTTTACAAATGTAAACATTGTCCATGCAAAGCTGCATGTGCCAAACAATAACATATTTAAAACATAAAACAACACATCTTCCCCTTTTAAATGAAATAAAAAATAAAATCAAAGTTCCTCCATGTCACACACAAAATCACTCATACATCTTGGTCTAGACCGGACTCTACTATGTCCTGCTGTCTCAAAAGGTACATTACTGTCATCCACCTCTACTTTACTTCCATTACAAACATGTTGGTTGTTGTTACTGTCAATTTCAACATCCACATTTTGATTATTAACATTTTGGTTCTTAGTACTCTCCTCAACATCCATATTTTGATCAACATCATTGTGATGTACATAGGTGTTACCCTCATTCTCAACATCCAAAATTTGATCAATTCCTATAAATAGGTCAGAGAAAGTTTTATCATCCTTAAGGTCTTAATTATACATGAAATGTTCCCCTTTCAAAATTGCAATTCTCCTGAGGTTCCAAACTTTCCCATCACTTAGGCGGACCGCATTATGTTACACGTGTGTCTCCTGTAACGGATTCGAAAACAGATTTTCGGCTTTTTTTTACCTTCTATGTAAACCTCACTTTGGCCCACATGCCTTCATTAATCTCCACATTCTTTGAACCCCTGCAGTGGTCAAACATTTCCTTATACTTTTTAGGTCTGGCCTATTACATCCCGAAGGGATGATAGACGAGATTATAGTAAGCGGTGCGAAAAGTCTACCTAGCTTCGGATTGCGTACAGTTCATGTGAGCAAGGCGCGTGCACATCATTGCCACCCACATCACACATCACACACCACCATTTGTCTGTGCCTCGGCATCAGACTTCAAAGGCTGCCGCTCCCCCGCATCAGACTTGAAAGGAATGCACTCCCCCACCCCGCCACAGCAATGCCAAGAGCTTGTTTGAAGTGCCTGCTCCTTGCACAATACACTGCCCATCCCTCTTAATATCTCACCCACCTCGCTCCGCCTCCACCCGCATCAGCATCAGGCCATGCTCTCCCACAAAGTTTATTATTTAATTAGCCCAGCAGCCTCCTTGCTAATAATGGCCCCAGGCTTTTCTTTTGTTTCCTTGAGATGCACGGTTGCCGTGATTCTTCAAAAGTAAAGAAATGGAAAATCTTTCCAGCAGCAGCCCAGCTCATGTGTCAGACCGGGCTCCCACAGCCCTACCTCGGAGGAATGCGCTCCCCCGACCCCGCAATGCCGAGACCTTGTCGTGGTTATCTTTGAGGCAAGCTCGTTTCAGTTTTGCACGAGGCAATTCTTCCCGTCCCACCCCCCTCCCGCAGTCCGATGCATTCTAATTCGCCCTCCGCTCCCCATTCGTACCTTCAAATGTTTGTTTTCTTCAGAGCCATGATGTCGCGGCTCGGCCCCACCCCCACAGAGGCCATTTATCGTTTCGTTTATTTAAAGTGCGAGCTCTAGTTTTCCCTTTTACTGCTGGCAAGCTTGATTTCCACTTCTTTCATGTGGTCGCTGGACAGGAACATCTGAAGTGAATACTTGTTTCCTTTTCTGTGGAGCACTCCATTAGAGTGGTGTGTTTTTGACCCGTCACACTTGTGTACGTTGCTCCGTGTGCACTCCGTGTTGCTTCCTGTTGCCCAGCTGCTTCCTCCAGCCCTCTTTTCTCGTGTGCCCCGTGTGTGATTCTTCCCATTGCTTCCTCCCCCTCTATTAGAGCGGTGTGTTTTTGACCCATCACACTTGTGTACGTTGCTCCGTGTTGCTTCCTGTTGCCTAGCTGCTTCTTTCAACCCTCTTTCCTCATGTGCTACTCTGTGTGATTCTCCCCATTGCTTTTCCCCCTAATTCTTGTGTTGCTTTTGCTCTTGTCCTCCACATTTGCATCCTTTCCAGCCCTTCACCTTTGCTTGTGTCCACTTTCGTGTTGCTTCGGCACCCCCCTTCTACCCTTGTGTAGCAATGCTGTTCCCAACCGTTCCCTGTGTTGCTTTCTTAGTTACAGATCCAACTCTTATCAGTATCTAAAAATATATTAAAAACTCCTGCTAATTTTTGTAGGAGCTCACTTGCGTGGTGTGCGTGCCAATTAGATAACTCTGGTGACCGCATCAAAGAATTTGTAGTGTTTTTGTTGTTGTTGATATTTTAAACTAGTCATGCTGCCCGTTGTAGGTGATGTGCAGCCTGGTAAAAACCTTGGTAAAGCCATTGGTCACGAAGAAGAAACCTGTTGGCTTTTCTCATTGTTTCCTCTAAACTGCAGCCAAGAAGAACGGGTTTTCAACTTGAATGTGTGTGTTCCAGACTTGTCTGGCTAGCTCTCAGTGTTTATCTTTATTTTTTATTTTAAACTTTGAAATCTCTAGTAATCGTGATTTATAACTGGAGGATCTTAAGCCTCCATATATTTGTATCTATTAAAGACAAATGGGACACTGGGTGCACTGTCTTAAACACCCCCCTCCACACCCCTCCCACACACACAACCCCACACACACAACCCCACACACACAACCCCACACACACAACCCCTCCACACACACAACCCCTCCACACACACAACCCCCCACACACACAACGCCACACACACACAACCCCACACACACACACAACCCCACACACACAACCCCCATACACAACCCCCCACACAACCCCACACACACAACCCCAAACACACACATAACCCCACACACATCCCCCACCCACAACCACACACACACACAACCACACACACACAACCACACACACAATCACACTCAACCACACACACAACCCCGCAACCACACACAACCCCAAACACAACACACACCCACAAACACACACACAACCCCAAACACAACACACACAACCCCACACACACAACCACACTCACACAACCACACACACACACTACCACAAACACAACCACACACACACACAAACACACACAACCACTACCACACTCAACCATCTATCTATCTATGTATCTATGTATCTATCTATCTATCTATCTATCTATCTATCTATCTATCTATCTATCTATCTATCTATCTATCTATCTATCTATCGCATTCACTCTATCTCGCTATCTATCGCCCTCACTCTATCGTCCTCAGTCTATCTATTGCCCTCAGTCTGTCTATCTATCTATCTATCTATCTATCTATCTATCTATCTATCTATCTATCTATCTATCTATCTATCTATCTATCTATCTATCTATCTATCTATCTATCTATCTATCACCCTCACTATATCTATCTATCTATCTATCTATCTATCTATCTATCTATCTATCTATCTATCTATCTATCTATCTATCTATCTATCTATCTATCTATCTATCTATCTATCTATCTATCTATCTATCTATCTATCTATCTATCTATCGCCCTCACTCTATCTATCTATCACCCTCACTCTATCTATCTATCGCCCTCCCTCTATCTATCTATCGCCCCCCCCAACTATTGCCCTCACTCTATCTATCTATTGCACTCACTCTATCTATCGCATCACCACAGCATCACACACCACCACCACAGCATCACTCAGGGGCACCACAACCTCACTATGCGCTACCACAGCATCACTGAATGCCACAGCATCACTCGTCGCGACCACAACATCACTCAGCGTCACCACAGCATCAATCCGTGCAACCATTCAACAACACTGGTTCAAATATGTTCTCTCAATGTTTCAAGCTTTATTACAAATGTCACAAAACAAATGTAATATTTCACTTCTGTTCTTGGATTTTCGTCACAAAAAAATACACTGAACATAATCTTCACAAAAGTTATTTACAAAAGTTTACGCTATTGCCATTATAAATTACAATAACTTTTATTTAAGTATAAATTATTTAAAAAAAATAAAAGCCATTGTTATTTGTAATATCAATACATCTAAGTCTCGTAAATACAACACATATTGCATTACAAATGCTATAGGTGTCACATTTGCGAAAGTTATAACTTTTGGCATTGTAAATGACAAAGCTATTAAATTAGCTATTTTCAAAACCAACACATAAATAAAAAAATTGTCATTTACAATACCAATAGCTCAAACTTTCCTAATGCGAGACCTATTGCATTGCAAATGCTTGTTTATTATTGTATTTCTGTCTGGAGGTGGCAGTCTCCAGTGCTGCGTGGGGGGGGGCAGAGCTCCCCCATGCTTTATTGTTTATTTTAGCCCTGGGAGGTGACAGTCCCTGGGACCCTGGGAAGGCCTCCCTACATTGTTTTTTTCCACAACCAATTTTATTGAGCAAGTAGGCAATAAAATTGTGGCACCCCACAGTTCGGAGATCACCACCAACAGTACAGGTACAGTATATCAAATGAGTAGCAAATGTTCAAGCAGGCACCGAAAATAGGCTCAATATGAATAAACCCCCAACCCACCCTACCCCACAACCCCCGTCCCCCCCAATTCCCAGAAACTCCCCCCCCACCCCTCCCCCCACGCACGTGTACATATAGCAGCAGATAAAGGGTGCAGGTGTAGTGCGACAGGAGTGTCGCAGAATCGGGCCAACAATGTCCGTACAATCAAATGTCCTCTTCTCGCTTCGCTGGGGGATCCAGTGACAGACCCCGGTAGTCGGCCCACCGCTTCCAAATTTTGTAGTGTTTGCGTGGGCAGCCCCTCGCCTCAAAGATCGGCTTTTCAAGGCCCATGTAATAGTCCAATCCAGCTTTCCACGCAGACAGGGGAGGGGCCCTTACACCCTTCCACGCCCGGGCTAGGTCCCGCTTGGCAACAACAAGCCCCAAAAGCAGCAGATGACGTTTATAGATGTTCCCACCAATGCCCTCCATAACATGCAGCAACCCCAGCCGATGGGTGCGTGGAAGGTCCCAGCCTAGGACCTCAGATAGACAGCTCCACACGCCTCTCCAAAAGCCGGACAACCGACCACACAACCACACCGTATGTAACAGGGATCCAGGCACTGCCCCACAGCGCAGACATTCCGGGGATTCAATCAACCCAGCTCTCCACAATCGTTCACGGGTGTAGTAGGCCCGGTGCAGGTACTTGAATTGGATGAGCCGGAGCCGTACAGCAATGGCGGTCCCACGCGGGGATTCTAACGCCTCCCTCCAATCGTCCTCATCTAGGGGGCCTACATCCACCTCCCAAGCCGCCCGAAGAGAGTGCAGGGTAGAGGAGCAATGGATAACCAGCGTCTGGTATATCCGGGATACCTTCCTATCCCCCAGGTCTCCCATAAAGACCTTCGCCTCGACTGGGCTGAACTCTGGTAGGGAGTCCAGGTTGGCAATGCTCGGGGTAAGGGCATGGCGCAGCTGCAGATAACGGAAAAACTGGGACTGAGGCATTTGGAACTCCGTGCGAAGTTCCTCGAATGATTTGAGGGTAGTGCCGGACCTGACCTGGCCCAGTAGCGAGATACCTATCGCCTCCCAGCCCTCAAAACCGGCCAGGGTCGAAAGCTCCGGGAGCAGACCATTATGCCAGAGCGGCGTCTCAGCCGTCAACTTGCCCCACCAACCCATGCGGCGTAGGGCCTGTCTCCACACTGCAAAGACCACTCTGGTAACCGACGGTAGTGCACGACGCAGACGGGCTGAGTATAGAATGGTGTGTAGTGTGTTATCGCCCATAAGCGACCGCTCCAAGGCATACGCCGGGTCTCCCCTGTCGCTGTACCACCAATCATTAAGAACAAGCAGTTGGGAAGCCTGGTAGTAGGATAGGAGGTCAGAGGTGGCCAGGCCCCCGCAATAGGTAGACAGAAAGCATGTTTTCAACGCCACTCTGGCCGCTCCACCGGCCCACAGAAAACGACCCAGCGTCGAGTTAACCTGGCGAAACCACTGCGGGCCGATAGGGTAAGGGAAGTTCTGTAGCTGGTACAACAGGCGTGGAAGCGCCACCATTTTGAAGATGTCCGATCTTCCAAATATAGTGAGGGGTATCCTGGACCAAGTCTTGACATCGGCCTGGACCCGTTTCCACACCGGCAGGACGCCACGATCCCAAGCCACGGCGCGCGACTCCGAGAGAAAGACGCCAAGGTATTTCAGCCCATCCGTTGCACCTCGCAGTCCTGTAGCCCAGGGGTCTACCACGGCCCTGCCACCCAGCACCCATAAGGTCGATTTGTGAAGGTTGAGCCGAAGGCCGGAGATCTCACCAAATATGCGCATGACCTCCAGAACCCGGGGACCCGAGTGTTGCAGGTCAGTGAGGAAAAAGAGGATATCATCCGCATATAATGCGATTCTATCTACCAATTCACCACTCCACACAAACCCGCGTATCTGGGCATCAGCACGCACCCAAGATGCCAGGGGCTCCATCGCCAGGGCAAACAGGTATGGGGACAGTGGGCAACCCTGTCGGGTACCCCGACCAATCCGAAAGCGCCCGGACGTGGCCCCGGCCACCCGAACCGAGGCCGTGACGTTGGTGTACAGTAGTTTCAGATACAATAGGAATATTGGACCAAGGTTAAGGCGGGCAAGAGTGTAAACAAGTATGCCCAACTCACAGAGTCAAAGGCCCTGTCCATATCCGCTAGTAGGAGGGCCGCCTGCTCATCCCGAGCCCCCATGGCATCAACCGCCGCCTGCGCCCGCCGGATGTTATGGCGAGTTGCCCTACGGGGCATGAACCCGGCCTGGTCAGGGTGGACCAGGTCCGTAATATAGGGCAGCAGGCAGTTCGCCAAGGCCTTTGCCAAGATTTTAGCCTCTATGTTTAAAAGCGAAATGGGCCGGTACGAGTCGTGCCTGTCCGGGGCCCTGCCCGGTTTCAGAAATACCACGATCTCGGCATGGCGCCAATCTGGCGGTAACTCCCCCTGGGCCCGTGCTGCCTCAAGCGCGCGTCTGTACTGAGGCCCCAGCTGGAGGTGAAAGTTTTTGTAGAATTCGCACGGGTAACCACTCGGGCCCGGCGCCTTCCCTGCATTGAGCTGTCCCAGCGCCTCCCCGAGTTCCACAGCCGTGAGCGGGACGTCCAGCGCAGTTCTAGTGTCATCGGAGACGGCCTGTGGCAGCAGGTCATCGAGATATGTGGATATCTCCTCCGTCTCCAGGGAGTCCCGGGGGGCGTATTGTGCCTCAAAGCAATGGGCGAAGCTAGCCGCGAGGCGGGCCGGGTCTGTCACCACCGAGTCATATTCCGCCGTGAGGCCTTGCAACGTGAGTGGCTGGAAGGTAGCCTGACACAGTCTGTGGAGCATCGTGCAGGACTTGTCGCCCCACTGATAAACCCTGCTACGCGTGGCGAGCCACGCCTGTCTGGCCTCATCATGCAGGACCGAGGCATAGGATTGCTGCGCCTGCAAGAGCTGCCGTATCACAGCCTCATCCCCCCCATCTCGGCCACGTTGTTCCAAGATCTCTACGCGAGCGGCAGCGGCTGTAATGGCCTCCTGATGCTTCCGTCGGGCGGCTGCCCACCAAGCGATAACAACTCCCCGTATCGTGGGCTTCAGCGCCTCCCATACCATCACTGCGTCAACGTCACCCACAAGATTATCGTGCCAATAATTATCAACCGCTTCGCACAAGTGATGCACATATTCAGGTTGCTGTAGGTGCCACAAAGACATCCGCCAACGGAACGGCTGTCGTTTCGTGGGAAGGTCTATGGTAGCCACAACGGGGGAGTGATCAGACAGACCCCTGGGTAGGATAGCAGTGCCACTCACACGGCTCAAACAGG